>NC_141339.1:11523676-12886176 GCF_037954235.1 Aulostomus chinensis | reverse complement strand
TCTATGGCCTGAGCGTGACCATGCATGTGTGTTTTGAGTATTCGCTCGAAACACCGCACCCTAGCTCACGGATTCTGTCGCATTTTCACCAGACACGAACCGCACCGTGCCACACACACATGCGCTTGAGTACGATGGCTGTGTTCACACCTGCAAAAATTAACCACACCAAGAACAAAACCTGACCAGAGTTTGATGCAACCTAACGTGATATGGTAGGTGTGAAAACGCCCTAATTTTATAGACATATCTATTCAATTAAAATGACCAACGGATTTCTCAATATTTACTTAAAGATATTCCTTGCATTCACCTTTAAGGTGTGGAAACTTGAATCTGATCACACTCGGCTTTGATTTTATACAATTCCTGTATGTCTTAGTTGAGCACAATGGGTTTGGTTTTTTTTTTTTTTGTAAATCATCACATGGCTCGAATCAAAGCTATTCAATTATCCTCAGCTTAAACAAGCAGTTGAACACATTTGTTCTTTCTTTCTTTTTTTTTCTGTTCCGCAATTTTTAGCACAATTACCTGCCACAACAAAAAGCTGCAGTAGCTTTTCAGTGAAAATCCCTAAAAACTGATAGCGTACTTCCTGCCTGACAGCAAGCTGCAGTGGGTTAGCAGCAAGCTGTGGAACAGAACAGCTTGAGATTTGGCTTCGGTTTGTTTGGGTTACTCGTGTTTGGTAGATGCGTTGGTAATTCTGCTGATAAACAAATCATATGCTAGATTTGTGTTTTAAAATACCAATTCGGTATAAATTCTTGAGCTGTTGCCATTTCTTCACACATTAGAAAAGTATTCATTTTTAAGAACAGGTTTTTAAAACTTCAGTCCCAACACCTGCTCTGAGTATAAAGGGCCAAATCACCATTTTGACCCTGAGCAGTCTGGGCTGTCCATTAATCCTTCAGATAGATTTTACATGACGCCAGAGGTTTCACCCAAAGTAACCCATCTGATGCCATGTTGGGGCGACTGTCAGTGTGTGGAAGAATGATCTCCATTCTCGCTTCCACCACAGGCTGCTGACCCCTGGCTGACCCCCGGGCCAGTGGCTGGGGTGTTAATGTTCACCCTCACCAGGGTCGCACCCTGCATGTTTGTTTTATGATGCAGGAGAAGGGTTCTCAAAAGGGAGTGTGGCCTTAACCCCCCCAAGCCATTACAAAGGAGGCTACTGATCTGCTCTGTTGCTACGCTGCTCCGCCATCGTGCTACAAACGTAGACGTTTTGATTAAAGAACTCCTAAAACACAAATGCTGATTTTACTTTTTCACAGTTTCCAGTCAGATTGTCATAAATTCATAGTAGTTTGAACCTTTTACCCTATTTCTCAGTTAATTTCAATGCAGGTCACATTGTTGTTCGATAAATTTGGTTTGCAAGTAGGTTTTCAAATAACAAACCAAAACTCCACACTCTGAGCTACGCACCAGTGCTGTTTTGCATTTGTCATCATGTTGTGAACTGATCAAGGTGAAGTAAGCTCAGCAGTCCTTAGATTTTTCTCTTATGCACGCATCAACTTCATTAGTTCCTGTCGTGGCAACAGTTTTGCATTAATGTGCATTTGCATCCGTCTGATTGTAAGTGTGTATCTGTGTATGGAAGCATTGTGCACACATCAGGAGAGAATCCTTGGGCCACATTTCCAATTCCGCTCAATTTCTGCAAGAATCTCAGTAATCCCGCTGAAGAGCCGCAGTTCTCCCACAGTGACATCCCATAATGGCACTAACGCCAGAGTGGTGGGCACCCAGTTACGACTCCCAGGCTCCATTCGGCGCACGTTCCCAATCCCTCAACCTGTCTGTATGCAAACAGAGCCCCCTCAGAGGAGAACACTGATCTGCCAGCCTTTCCCTGAGCCCTGTGTAGACATATTTAATGCCTCAATAACCACTGCTTAAGACAGAGTGATGAACGCCAGGGGCTTTCATTACCACGAGAAGTTTATCCATGTTTGCGCGTGTGAAGGTGTGTGTGCGAGTGTGCGTGAATGTGTGTGACGACAGTAAGTACCTAAATAAGTATTCCACTGTCATTTACCCTGGGAATGTCAAGCTGTTGTTGTTCTTACAAAAATACATACGGCGCTGAGTCGGACGCACCAGCAGCATATGGCTTGATGATGAATTAGTGCAGCTAACCCACAAGACATGCTGCTAATCTGATGTTCAACATCACAAATTTATTTTGTGGTTTGACAGCCTACTAAACATGTGTGTTTTTGTGTGTGTGCGGGCACACACGTGTGATTATGTCAACGTCTTGTCTTATTTCTTAAGATACAAACACCTACTAGGTAACATTTCAATAAGACAGAAGGATCTACAAAACATTCCCATTTCCTCTTGATCCACTGGCAGGAAAAAAAACACATATCAATTGTATATTTACCTGTCTTTGAAAACAATTTTTTCCAGACCAGTCATTAAAAAAAATGTGATGAGGAAACTAAATATAAGCAGTTACACCATTAACTGCGGAAATATGAAAAATATAATGATTTTTGGACGCCCTTTGTGTTTTTGTTTTTTGTTGTTGTTGTTTTTTTATCTTGTGAAGACTAGCCCAGTAAGCCCTGCTGCTCCTGATTTTTAAAAGAATATAAATAATCAGCAGTTGGGCAGAGACAAGCCACTTAGCATGGAAATCAAAAATTCTCCATGTAAGGGTTTTTTGTTTAGGGTTTCTGTCTGCTACAGAGTTGGTGGAGTAAAGGGAGAGTTCCCATTGGTTGTTTTGTGTGTGTGTGTGTGTGTGTGTGTGTGTTTTTTAGGGTCTAAATGGGCTTGTTTGTGGGTGAGAAGGCAACTGAAGAACACAAGTCCCTTATCCACACTGAGATGATGCAGAAGCGCACAAACAGGTCCAGGATCATCACATACATAAAAATCGGTTGATGTACTGTATGTCAGTAATAATGTAAATGTTTGTTCAACTGGAAAATGGATTGATGTGACAAACGCTTACATTTATGTGAACACTGCGACGCAAACCATGTTCACGCCCGATCAGCTTCATGTGGCCTTTTTTTCCCTCTGTTTTTCTCCCTCTTTGGCGATGCAACAACAACACCCAAGAGGAACGTCTGTCCCTCCCCAGACATTCATCACCCTGAGAGAGAAAGAGAGTTCATGGAAGGATCAATTTGTCTGCACAGGAAACTGTGTAATGTTAATCACAACTTTAATTTGGGCTGAATTAGCATTTTGATGAACTTGTGAGGCTGACTCGTGTACTCTAAGCACCTTCAAATGGAGCGCACACAGAGGAAATGGCAGCGAGCTTAATTAACGCCCGCACACAGCAGATGGGCTCATTGAAGGGCCTGGCAGAAAGAGACACAGAGAGACTGAATAGGTGAGGAAGAGTCACCGTTAATGGGAGGAAAAATAACACATTATGAAATTTCCAACCCGTAACTTTCTAAATAAAATGGCCGCTTGAAAGCCGACTGCTATAGTAGGCGGGGAGTACTCAATACTAGTTCAGTCTTATAGGGAAAACAGAACACAAAGAGCCAGTAATAACTTACAGAACACAGCTGGCAAATCTTGGTCAAACAGGCAGCCTGTTTACATATGCCCAACTGTTTCAATCTCTGCTCACAGAGTGGAACTCAACATGGTGCTGGAGTCTCATTGCCTTGTCACTCGCTCTGTGAAATCTTTTGATTTAGAAGGAGTGTTAGGTGCTCTTTCATCTCTTCCTGTTTTTTTTTTTGTTGGTTTTTTTGGGGGGATTTTCTATTTAACATCTTGTTACCACACTTCCTCATTCTCTCCTCCTGATCTTTTCCATACAGTTACGAACGTCTCCGGTCTCCGACTTATATCTCCACCATCCCCGTTTTCAGAATATTAATCAGTTTATTTAAATCCGCCTGGCTGTGCAAACGTCCACATTGACGTTAACGTGTGAGAGGATAGAAAATGAGTGAAAGTGGAAGAGATGTGAATCCAGGCGGATTAGGTCACATAGCATGACGTGGGACAGTACTCCCAGTTGCGGTCCACTCATTGTTGAAATGTGCATGAAAATTGTGAAAAACATATTCCTGCTTTTACATGTTTGAACTTATTTTCATGACATCATTTTCCATATGCAATTATTCAACTTTTCTTCGCAATAACAGTTGAAAATGTGTTCATGGGCAAGAGTTTAATTTTAAAATGGCAAAAAAAATTGGGGGGGCAGGACAAAATTATATAATTTAGTTATTTGAAACATTTTTATTTGAGTTTTGACAGTAAACTGTATTATGAAGCCAGAAAAATAATTTTTTAAAAAAAGGTTTTAATTTTCTGATTAAGAAAAAGTGGTAAAAGTTCCTTTAACACACCCATAAGAAAGGTTTTCGGTCCACATATGTGTGGATGATACGCCGCTGAATAACGTCCCAGTACTGTTTCCTCGATGCCGTGCTGTTGTTAACTTTTCTGTGTATCTGGTTCTGAATTCTTCAAGAATCATACACAAAATCCATTTGACCTCCATGGCAGATAAAACCATTCTACAACCATGATTCCCAAACTGGGGTGCGTGTACCCTTAGGGGTACGCACAGTTCCGTCTGGGACACACCAAAAGAAAAAAAAAAAAGGAGTCTCGCAAATAAGGTAAAATATAACATCTTGTGAGAGTTAGCCATCTATGGCGGTCGAGGCGGTACAGCGCGGGAGGTTGAGCGTTTCAGGGAAGTTTGGGAATCCCTGATGTGGTCGAGTGAAAACATAAAGCATCACTTCTGGGTGGACTGGCCCTTTAAATACTTTCCTCAAGGGCTCTTTGAGGGTAGTTTCACAGTTCAGCGATAAGAACTGACCATACTAATAATAAATACTGGCATTATAGGTAAAAACAAAAGACACACAATTTCCTTTTTAAGATGTACAACCATGCAGTCACCTCCTCCCCACCTTCTCCTTCTAGCCTTTCCATAAATAACCTTCAGCACTTGTGCCTTACCGTCACTCCTTTTTTTTTTTTTCTTCCCCACTTGCAGTGGGGAACATCAGACCTGGCCTCCCACAGAGAAGTGTGATTTGTAAAAGCACAATAAAAATGGAGAGATGGGTGAGACTTGGGTGGTGGGGAGGATGGGGTTGGAAGGGCAGCGCAGTGAGCTCCCCTGTTGTGATAGCCTGTGGTGGGGTATTAACAGGATGTCCGAGCAGGGTAAATCTTCTACCAGCAGCTTAGATCTCATAGCCTCAGAGAATTTCCCAATCCCGTCTGACTGTCGGTCACTTTTAAACTGGCTGCAACAGATACTTCTACGACTACCCATCTAATTATTTGAAAAAGCAGAGTTAGGAATTATTTATACAAGGAGTAATCTAGAGGGAAAACATGTTGACCTCTGACCTTAGAGTGATAGAGGGGAAATAAGAGCCGACAATGAGGGTATTTGTCAGACAGAGTGAGTTTGTGTTCTTCAAAGACGTGATCCTTCAGAAATATAAGATGTAAAGGTGCAGGAACATGTGAGGATGTGAGACCCTTCAGCATCTGGGGCTGCCCTCTAATTGCCAATTTGTTGTTTGATCTGCCAGAAATGAGAAAATAATCGAGAGCTGTAGCCTTGTGTGGCTAAAAACTGAGTCCAGTGGAAGTCATTTAAAAGAGAGAGAGGGGGGAGAGAGAGAGAGAGAGAGAGAGAGAAAGAGAAAGAGAGAGTGCCCCCCCCCTCACATACACGCACTCACACCCACGCACGCGCACAGTGTTCCCAGGCAATCTCAAATTATAGCAGGATACAGCATCAATTTAAGGGCTAATTATGTGCGTAATGAGCTCACCGCCATGCGTCCGCGCCCCCGTCACCACCGCGCTCGCTGCTCTACCCCCCCCCCCCCCCCTCCACCACAACCACCACCACCTCCCATCTCTCCTCCACATCCACGCCCCTCCGCCACTCTCCATCTGAGCGCCCGGTATCTAATTAAAAATCTACATGCGCCGCGGCGCTCTCATCTGATTCACACCATGGAAATTAATCCTCAGATAAACGTGTTTGACGGATACCAAACTATTGCATGAGCTCCGGACGCGGCGCACTGCTCTCTCAGTTGGCTGTAAACTGTTTTGCATTTGACTCCCCCCCCCCCTTTTTTTCATTTTATCTTCCATTTTTGGGAGACAAAACGGTTTAAATACAAAAGGTTAAATTAAATGTCTTTTTTTAATTAGTATTGTGCAGGAAAAGTGTGCCAATACATTTGAAACTTAAAAGCTGAACACCACACAGTCAGGAGCCTGCATGCTGAGATTCTGACACTGTGACTAGCAAGACAATACGATGATGATAGATAGATAGATAGATAGATAGATAGATAGATAGATAGATAGATAGATGATAGATAGATAGATAGATAGATAGATAGATAGATAGATAGATAGATAGATAGATAGATAGATAGATAGATAGATAGACAGACAGATAGATAGCAATGAAGCATCTTTAAGAAATAAAATGCAAGGAATTAAAAGTGTTTTCGTCTGAAGACTGGCATCCTCTTATTGAGATATGCCACTTCAGCAAACTCCATATTGCAATTTTTGTCTTTGCCTCGTGGCTGGTAAAATACTGCAATGATATAGGCATTGAATATGAAATGTGAGTGCAGTACTTAGCCAATATATATTTATTTATAGTATACGAGTCCAGTGATACACAGTGACCTCGTTTAAAAATGACACATTCTTCTGTGTATCGTCCCGGAATAATCACCAAGTTAAAGGCTTCTTACTTGCAGAACATCCCCCTGCTACGCTATTTCATGCTGATTTATTTCTTTATTTCAGTTTGATCCGTGAGCTCCACGCTAATGACAAAAACAACAAGATCACATCTACGCTCTTTTTTTTCTCGTCACAAGTGCCTCGACAGCCTGCTTCTCCTCCTGACGCCCACGGCTAGTGTCCAATCAAAAAACGGAACCGAACGCTTCCAACCAATCAGAGCCATGTGGGCGCACGGTGGGAGGGTTCAGGGCTGCTCCGGAGAGGGACGTTGAGGTAGTTGAGGAGAGGAGGCTTGTTGGGCACGAATGCCACTCGTTGCGCGTCCCTATAATTTGGAGAGGTGTATGCAGCGCACGGCCCGTTCGCCTTTCCAGGTGGAAATCCAGGAGGAGCTGAAACCAAACTTAACTGGGACGACTGGTGAACCCGGTTCAGGACAGGTGAAATTCCCAACAGGCTGCATGTGAGGCCGGTGGATCGATTCCGATGCAGGGAAATAGCCTTATAGTGTCTCTCACTGCAAATATATCAGTCTCAACAACTAGAAATGGATTTTAATATTTTTGTTTAAGTCAAAGTTCATCTCCTCGATACTACTGATTCTCTTTGTGTTGTTTTTTTTTCCCTCAACATCCTGAAATGATACAAACTCAGAATTCTTCTTATTTATCTAATTACCTGGATTTATTCTAGTTCTAACTAAATAAATAAAGCCGGATTTTGCTGGTAAAATTACTAGAGATAGATGTGTTTGCAGTGACGAATTTTACCTTTTTTCTTTTTTCTTTTTTTTTTTTTACTTAAAATGAGCTCCTCTGTTTAAGGTAAAAGTCAGCGTGAAGCCGTGCATGCATTTCTCCACATCTTCCTAAAATATTACGCCTATTGCATGCAGGAATGTTGTGATTCTTATCGTAGCTGATGTTTTAAAAAAAAAAAAATTAAACATATTGCTTTTAATTTTGGAAGTCGTGGCTACAGTCGCTGCTGCCATATCAGATAAAACAGCTTCGTGCCTTTTTTTTTAAGATATTGTTTTGTTTTTGTTGTTGTTGTGTTTTTTTTTTTGGGGGGGGGGGGTGTCCATCAGGCCGGAATCTGCAACACAAACACAAAAAAAAAATAACACACCGGTCGACAGTTGTCAGCAGATTTCTGCATACGGAAACGCAATGATGTTTTCTGGATGTGACGAAGTTATTTTTTCCCCGTGTATTCTGCAGGTCATGGATGAAAGCCTGCGGCTGCACCCTGGATGCGTATCTGCAGCCACCAGGAGTAGCAGGGATATTTAAACGCTCCCGGATTCACGTCAAAAACTTCAGGTTCTTTTTTTTTTTTTTTCCTTTTTCTTTTTCTTCTTCTTCTTTTTTTTTTTTTTTTTAGTTGTTAAGACGATGACAACAAGAAGGCCAAGCGGAAAGGAAGCTGCCAAACTGCTGATCTGAATGAGAAGAAGGGAGGGATACTGTGAACCGGCACCGAAATGAAGGAGAAATCCAAAACGGCCGCAAGGACTAGACGGGAAAAGGAGAACAGTGAATTTTATGAACTGGCTAAAATGTTGCCTTTACCGTCGGCCATCACGTCACAGTTGGACAAAGCGTCAATTATAAGACTGACCACGAGTTACCTGAAGATGAGGATTGTTTTCCCTCAGGGTGAGACGCCTTGTTGGTTTTGGTTTTTTTTGGTTTTGTTTTTTTTGGACAGACGTGGAGCTCGTGCGATTATAGATCATTCACGCTGAGCTAATGGTTTTTAATCCAGTGTGTGAAAATTTAAAAAAAAAAAAAAAACAACACTCAAAATGATCAAAGAGTAAATAATTCGCATGACGTCATGCAATGTACCACAAAGAAAAGTGAAATATAACACGTGAGAGCGACGTAGGAATTCCAAAAAAAACAAAAAACGAAATCAATACAATTCCCAATGACTAACAGTGATAGCAAAGAGCTGATGTGAGACCAAAAGTAAAATCAGAAGTTCCTCAATATCAAGTTCTAGAGATTCTTTTTAAGGCTATATAGGCTACATTACAATTACAAAGACAATTCCAGCCATCAGCCATACATAAATGTACGAGGGGAAAATAATATTGATTTATCATTGATCTACAGGGAGTCTTTACAAATGGATGACGGTCCTTTTTAATTCGGTCTGTCCAAAGGCGTCAGCAAAGGAGACGATCTGTCTCCGTCTCTTTATCCAGGTCTCTGCAGGCTTCTTCCACTGCGTGACTGAGAACAAGACGCAGCAATTATAAAAAAAAAAGGCCCGGCAAGGTTTCTAATCACCTAAAGCCGTGTAAGCAGGAGGCGCGCGCGCACACACGCGCGCACGCACGCACACACACACACACACACACACACAAAATGCTGCAAAACGATCTCCCATGAAATCAAATCATAGGTTTTGCTGCCACAAATAGGCTGCTGATTAATATAACAGGCGAGTCTATTAATATATTTGGAGTCACAACATGTGAAATAAAAGCTTATTTATTAGACAAACTGGGTGTGTAAATTTTTTTTTAATTAAAAAAAAAAGTTACAGAGAAATTTAAAATCTTTTTTTTTTGTTAATGATTTGAATTTGAAAAATAGACCGGAGCATGTGTTCCTGTCGTTCAGCACAATCTGTGGGATGACAACGGATGAATATCAATGAGCAACAGTAGGAATGGCGAGTGTTGCTGTATGCTGCCGCGTTGGTTCAGATGATAGACATATCTGGCTAATAATAATTGAAAGAAATAATCCTATAATATAACTCAAATTTCTAGATTTACTGCAGCATCATGCTGAACCCTTCTATTTCCAGGCTGATGGTCTATATTCGTCTTCACACGTCTCTACACCTAATAAATACCAGCAGATAATCTTAGTTCATTCTCCGCCTCTGAGACACGCAGGAAATGTAAATACAGTCCATCACAACTCTGAATAGAAGCGTTAAAGAGCCATGCATGTGGCTCCAGAGTGTGTTTTGATTGTGTGTGTGCGTGTGTGTGTGTGTGTGTGTGGTCCTAGGAAGAGTCCTTACAGTCTCTTACCAGCAAAATTAAAATTGTCATAATTGAGTTACCCCCTCCAAAAAACAACAACAACAACAACAAAAAAGTCCCATTCCACTGTCCCCCATCAGTCAAAGAGCGGATGTCTCACTGTCTCCAGGTCTGGGTGAAGCCTGGGGTCACGCGAGTCGAACGAGATCTTTGGACAATATAGGACGAGAGCTGGGGTCTCATTTACTGCAGGTATTATTAATATTATTGATTTTATTTCTGTCTTTTATAGTGTCGTTATTTGGTTTTGTTTTATTGGGACCGTCAACACGGTGATGACAGATCCCTCTGACAAGTGTGTTGCATCTGGTTTGCTTGCAGACGTTGGACGGCTTCATCTTTGTTGTGGCTCCAGATGGGAAGATCATGTATATTTCAGAGACAGCATCGGTCCATTTGGGATTGTCTCAGGTCCGCTTTACATCATTATTATTATTATTATTATTATTATTATTATTATTATTATTATTAGTTCATTTTTGATCAAACAAATATTTCAATATGATTTAATAACGTGTTGATAGCGGCTGAACAAACGCACCGGTGACGTCATCCATCAGGTTGTCGGTTCCTCTTCATTACCGGAGTTATTCTCAACAGGTAGAGTTGACCGGGAACAGTATTTATGAATACGTCCACCCCGCCGACCACGACGAGATGACCGCGGTCCTCACGCCTCATCAGCCCTACCACTCGCATTTCGTCCAAGGTAAAATAAACTATTGTCGCCAACTATTCCGCTTTTTGAATGATAATTCGATTTGTTCAAACCTCACATGCGCCGGTAAAAAAAAAAACAACACAAAAAAAACCGCAACATATACGTGGAAATATTTACACGGGGATATTGCGCAATTGTGCGCACAGAACAATCTATTACAGCGTCTTTTAGCGCGTAATGACGCATCTCGAAATGGTTCCTATAATAAACGGACATTTACTGTGTTTTCATCTGATGGTGCACAGTAATGTTACGGTGTCTTATTATTGGCAGTCTTAAAAAAAATATTTTCTTTAATAACTGGAGGCAAAATGTCTAATAAACAACTACAGTGACAGACTGTGCCTTTACGTAATTATTTTATTTCATTTCTTTCTTTCTTTTTTCAGAATATGAAGTGGAGCGCTCCTTCTTTCTGAGGATGAAATGTGTGCTGGCAAAAAGAAACGCAGGCCTTACCAGTGGTGGATACAAGGTATATATATATATCTATATCTGTAGAGACTAAATGTAGGTAATGATTTTAATGATTTAAATAAAAGAAAAAAAAGTAAATAAATAAAAACAAAGCTCAGAATAGATTTTATTTGATCATTTTTATGATTTATATTTTGTGTTTAAAAGAAAATGTCATGCAAGTCATGTCACAAATTAATAGCATCAGTAGAGACACAGCTGTGCTACTACAGTGTATTATTACATTTGAATAGCCTCCTGTTTAGGTTGAATATTATACAAAATGTTGCAGTGTTTATCATGTTGTTTTCTGCACTTCTATATGAAGTGGTACCTTCTTATTTCTTGATCTATCTCGTGCTTATTATCCTCCATGCATTCCACCGCAGGTGATCCACTGCAGCGGCTACCTGAAGATCCGTCAGTACAGTTTGGACATGTCGCCGTTTGAGGGTTGTTACCAGAATGTGGGTCTGGTGGCTGTGGGACACTCTCTTCCTCCCAGCGCCGTCACTGAGATCAAACTCCACAGTAACATGTTCATGTTCAGAGCCAGTTTAGACATGAAGCTCATCTTCCTCGACTCCAGGTGCTCGCCGATATGTCATTAATTTACTACCTTCATTAATTATGACAACCATTTCTATTGTTACATCAATTTGAAGCCTTTAACCGCAGTTTTTTTTCTCCCCCACGAATTAAGACGTTTTGCCTACAAAAGCAATCAGATATTCTCCCCCTAACAGCAGCAATTTGTTTTTAGATGTCTGAATTTTGAACCTAATTCCTTAATTCTTCTCCAGGGTGGCAGAGCTGACAGGTTATGAGCCGCAGGACCTGATTGAGAAAACTCTGTACCATCACGTCCACAGCTGTGACATCTTCCACCTCCGCTGTGCACACCACCTCCGTGAGTCACAAGCCTAGCTTCATAAAACAGGCTGCCTGACCGGCTCAGGCAACCTGCAGCACAAACCCACCATATGCAGACAATTATACATGTAGGAGCAGACACATCTCTCACACACATGCATGGTAAATATGTTAATCTCTGTCGTCTGTCTGATTCTTTTATCCCCTTCAGTGCTGGTAAAAGGCCAAGTCACCACTAAGTATTACCGTTTCCTAGCAAAGCACGGCGGTTGGGTCTGGGTCCAGAGTTACGCCACCATTGTCCACAACAGCCGGTCGTCGAGACCTCACTGCATAGTCAGTGTCAACTATGTCCTCACGTGAGTCTCGATAAAGATTTCCGTTCTGAAATGAGAAAGATTGTAAGTCTTAGTCGGTACATTGGCCACATTTTGGATATAAATCCACAAAATTCCAAATGCAACGAGACGGCATGGTGTCAAATCAAGTGCATGGCGTATGCTGAGGAGAACAGCGTCGACTATCTGGCTGGATTAATGATATCACACACACTCGTAGGGATCCATGCTTGAAGCTCACTCTATGATATGATTGTCTCCTGGAGAAATCCTTCCCTATATCCCTCTGTATAGCCTCTCTTTAGATATCCACAAAATACTGCAGCGGCAAGGCTCAGGTAGTTGTTATGAGAGCACAAACCACACTCAGACCCTTAGAGACAGCAAGACAAACACCAGGGTTCAACCCCATCACAAAAACCTCTACTGTCACCATCGATCTGCAGTCTAAAGAAAGCAAAATCGATCCAACGGTGAACTAGGAATCAATAGCTATCTCATAGCTGTAGCACACGTTGGATTTCCCTTGTTAGGTTTACTTGATCCACATGTGGCTTTGCTGTGTGTTTATGTGTGTGTGTGTGTGTGTGTGTGTCCTTCGATGTGTGTGTAATTGTGCGAGAGAGTGTGCATGCATATGGCTACACTCCAGGTATTGATTTCTTCAATGCAGTAAGGAGAAAACAAAGTGACTACATTAAAACGACCGGTGAATTTCCAAATGCATAATTAGTTTCATAACATCTAGAAGCTAAAGTGTGTAAAAAAAAAAAAACAACAAGATTAAATATAAAAAAAAACAAGCAATTCAATCCCATTGCCCTGACAGCATTTTAACCCAACAAGAAACCATTAATAAATCATGTTTGGAGGTTGGCCGGTGGCGTATTTCAGACACAAGGTGCTCTGACATTGACCCCAAGGTGGAATTCGGCTAACACAGCTGAGTTTGCACAATGACCCGACATTATTGGCTCAGACATAAGTCAGCCAGGGTACAGATAGGATGCAGAAGCAACTATACCTGCAAGAGCAAATAAGACTCACACTGTGTACCAGCTCTCCAAACACACCCCTCTCCCCTGAGGTGTTGTACATAAAGAATGGGTCATATTTAGAGTCATATTAAAGTGGCTGGCTGCGCCAGGTCAAGGATGGGCCACAGGGTTTAAAATGCCAGGCAGCTGCTATTACATACTGTTGATGTGATAAGTTAAGAATAGGCTCATGTTTGCTGAACATTTGACACAGGAGCCTTTTCACTCCCTCGGCAGTGACACTTGGATTGAGTTCAGCTACAGGACAGTGGGTTAAAATGTCAGAGACGGTGCACAAGCTGCATGCATGCAAAAACAAAATGTGCAATAATCCAAAAGCTATATGACTGTAAGATTTGTGTGCTACAGAGGTTTTCGTGCAGAGAGGGTGCACATTACTCATGCTGCTTACCGGCAGTGTTCTGGCAATGGTTGTGCAGCAGAAATGAATGATTAACTTTCTCCAGGGTGTCTTATTTTTTTCCCATGTACACAAAGCTCAACTGCTTGAGGAAATCAAGACATCTACTGTAGACTGATGATGTCACAACCATCAAGGACGGAAGGGAAAAAAACAGAGCTCAGATTATTGTTTTGTTTCTGATTTACCTGGTAAAACCTGAGTCAGCAACCCTGCTGAACTTTCCTTAATAGCAAGGAAATTAAAGCACTCAACGTAACGAAGCTGGTACGTGGCAGCAAAGAATTTCAGCCCAAAAAAAAGTGTTTTCTGTTTGTCAGTCTGCAATCAGAATGGCCTCATTTAACCAAGCTTGGTGGAGGGGTGTAGCACGGGCCAAAGACTTCAGAAAAAGAATTAAAACTTGGGTTGTGTCCATTTAAAATGGAGTGATTTTTTTTTTTTTTTTTTTTACATTGGGTTTGTTTGCGGTTGCCTTGGTGGAAGTATGTGCTCTGCGAGTGCACTCTAGTAATAACTTGAGTGTGGTAAAGGAAAAGACAGCTCACCAAAGTGAAGAGATTCCATCCTCTGGTGACCATGACTGTCTGTGCATTTAACTGCACTGTCACCCATTTTTGCCTCGTAGGTCTTGGTTCCGTTTTTGATTGCGTTTGTTGCAGGGTTACACAATAACTCAGCAGAGGGGTGTGGTCTTTCCTAAAAAGGCAGCAGATTTAATTTTGGCGAAGATCCGTTTACTGTAACTGCAGAAAATTGCTTCTTTTTTTTTTTTTTTTAAACCTGAGTTCGCCTTGGTAGAGGTTCACGCACCCCGGGTGCCCTCTAGCTACGATATAACATTTGTTGAGATATTTCAGGAAGGACCAGTGTGGTGTACAAACCAAACAACAAACTGAACAACATTCCTATAAACAAACCAGTTGTGAGGCTAAAAAATGTAGCCTTTTCTCCTGAAACTATGCTCTGATTACTCCAGATGATCCACGTTCCTCTTCACACAACTGTCATTAAAGAAACTGTACATGAATTGGGGGAATTCTGAAATTAAATACCCAAAGATGTAATTTTATGATGTGCATTATTCTTTAAATTATTGACCCATGTGTTTCACTCAAAACAACAACCATCAACCTTTTTGTAGCCATAAAGTAAAAGCCAGAAAATAAAAAGTCCATCCAAGTCATCTTCTCGGGAGCCTCAATGTTTGTACAATGTGGATATCTCTGTTGGTCACTGCCGCTCACAACGCCATGGCTAAAAAGTTACAACATTGATAAATATTGTTTTTTTTTATCTGTAACATATTTTTTTTTGTATCAAAAGGGACACTGAGTACAAGGGAATGCAGCTATCCTTGGACCAGATGAGTCCCACCAAGCCTGCGTTCCCCTACGCTGACAGTCACAGTGAGGACAGGAAGAGCTCAAAGTCACGGTTGACGCAGGCCAAGGCCAAAGCCAGAGTGTCACCCTACCCACAGGTAATAAACAGCCTCTCTTATCGAGCCCAGTCAAGGACAGGGAATCGGCTCAAGCCTCATTGTTAGAAAGTAGCTTCCAGTCACCAACTGTGATTTACTTGTGTCTATCCAGCAGTTTTCAGCTTTCAACCCGGAACGTTCAGAGTCAGACCAAGACAGCCAATGGGGAGGAAGCCCGTTGACGGAATCTGCCTCTCCTCAGTTGTTGGATCCCAGTGAGGCCACAGAGGCATCTTGCGCTTACCGACTGTATCCAGACTCTGGCTCCCTGTGCTATGGCCTGGGTCTGTCGGAGGAAGATCTTGCTCATGCCCAAGCACATCCTCATACCACCGCCTGTGACCGTGTTCGATGCCAGAGTGGGCGCTACTTCCTGGGACCCTCCCAATCAGGAAGAGAGGTGTGGTGGGATGCCACACGCTCTGTGCTATCTCTGCCAAAAACGTCTGTGGAGAACAGCGAGGGCTACGAAATCACATCCTACCACGGAGCCTTTCACGGTGAGGTGTTAGGGTTGAGGCCACAACCATCTGTCTCTGGAAATAGCTTTGACCCAGCTTCTCCTGGTAGCTGTTTCCCAAATGTTATTATGGGACATGCTAAGTTGTTTACGTCGTACCATGCCAGAGTGCCGATTGCTACCATCTGTTCAAAAATTGCCTACAATTGAAAGCCAAGTTATTTCACGTTTCACATCCTTACACAGTGAAACCCCCTCCAGTGTAACACACCATGATTCGATATAAACAGTTTCACACATAGAGACACAGGTTGTTAATCATGCTTGAAGCTTTTTTCCACAACAGTGTGGATGCTATGGTCTTAGCTTATTTCAGTGTTTTAAATTATGGTTTATCATCTCTTTACAGGACGGGGCCACTGGGATGAAGATAGTGTGGTGAGTTCACCTGACGGGGGCGGCTCCACCAGTGATTCAGGTGAGCGATACCACGGGGACCACTTCCGGACTAGTCCAAGAGAGCCCAGCAAGATGGAGACTCTGATCCGAGCCACACAGCAGATGATCAAAGAGGAGGAGAACCGTCTGCAGCAACACAAAGCCCCCCTGGATGTCTCCAGCCTCACCAAGGCTCATAGCCCGTGTTTCCCCTCCTCCCTATCCCACCACTCCCAGCTCAACATGCCCAGTGTGGTTTGTCGAGGACCGGGGGCACCCAGCATTGATCTCCCCTCTGAACGCCTCCATCACCGGGATGGCATCAAAGTGCACGGTCCTCATGATAACGATGACAACACAACCAGTCCAGCGTCACTGTCTCGTCTCAGCAGTCCCAGCTCTGATGGGATCCCCAGGTCGGGCCTCACCCTCACCAAAGACTACATGCAGACGGATCTGTCCCCCCACCCACCACAACCCCAGGGGAGCCCTTTGCTTTATTCAGCCCAGGAGAGGCAGCCATTGGACAGGCAAGCAGCTTATGCGCTGACTGGCTATTCCCTGGAGCACCTGTATGACCCGGAGAGCCTGCGGAGTTACTCGGGTCTGGCCTGCGGAGGAGTCCAGTATGATGTGGCGTCCCATGTGAGGATGCAAGCCGAGCAGATGCAGGGACACAAGGCCACCTCAGTTATCATAACTAATGGGAGCTGACAATATCTGATGCAGATATGTTCTCTAAATGTTCCTGTTGGGTGGTGATGTATGAACATGCAACACTTCCCAGGTGCTTGATACAAACGGCCAAACTTTGAAAAGAAGTTACCCATGCTTGGGCGATGCACCCTCTGCGCCTTTGTATCTTACGTCTCTTTTCTTGTCACTGGAACCACGATTTTCCAAGACTCTGATGAACTCATGATCGTAATGTTTGCTAAGCCCAGTGGCACAGGGGTGAAGGTTTGTTCCGTTACATCGGAAAAGAGTGTTATTTTAATGGTGGTGGACTGAATTCCCCTCCCTGCCGAGGCCGGTTAAACATCAAGCCAACATTTCTAGCTCAAATGTCTCATGCACAATTGGCTTTGTTAGTTAATCTGTCCTGGACAGGATTTCCATAGGCAGTCAGAAAAATGTGTCGCTCCATTGCCCCTTCACCTCGATTGCACACGGCGTAATGTTTGACACATGAGGTGCAACATGGGAAAGGCAAGCATCTCACTAGTGTACCACGTCAATGTTTCCTTGTATTTATTTGTCAGTGGGCTGTTTTTCCTGTATGTGCCATTTTTTTCTGTCCAAGTAGAATTTTCAATGGTGCGATTAAAGTAGTTTTGGTGTTTGGATTACGCCGACAGTGAGCAAAACAACTCGGTGAAGTTGAGACAAAAGGGATATGCTTCTGATATGTAAAAATAAATATGTAACATAAGCAGGTCAAGTTGAGACTCTTGTAACGTGTTAAAGGCCCTCACTGAGAAGGCATAGAGATTACAAACTCATTTGTAATTCCCTCCATGCTCTCTAAATATAGAAAATATATCAGAGTATAATTGTCCCTGTTTTTACCTCATAACATCCTCAGCATACTGTATACTACATACAATATGCTTTAAATCGTCCATGTGCTATTGAAACCCAGTTTTTTGTCATGAAGTCTGAAGGGTCTGAATATCCCCCCCCCCAAAAAAAAAAAAAAAAGGAAAAAATGTGTTGAATGTTTTTACTTTGTCTTATTTAATTTATAATGTAAATATCAGCACTCAATCAGCTTTTGAACAAAAAGTGACAAGATTATTTATTAATTGGTTTGAAAAGCCTGTTCAATCTGAATACAGTTGCAGAAAAAAAATAACTTTTGTTGTCTGTGTTGATTTAATTGTTGCCTGTCAGAACAGTTTGGAATGAGAATGACACCTAATTCTGCTGCCTCAGACAAAAGCATATATAGATATATGCAACTCATAAAAAATAAATGTCTTTTCCCCAAACTTTGTATGCTTATACGTCGTTCACCCGTATTATTACAGTTACCATACATAAAAAGGTTGAGGTGACTCAGTGGGATTCAGTTGAAATCGAAGTTGTGAATTTTGGCTATATGTTTTTCCATTGCAAATTGAATGTAAATTTACGAGATATTATTTTATTGTGAATCGTTCTTCGCAAAGCGCATCGCGTTTATAATAATTACGAATTCTTTTTTTTTTTTTTTTTTTGTGCGGATAAAACTAAGTGTCGCACATAAGAAGAGAGCGCACGCACATACTTGGATTTCGCATGACACCTCACTGAGAAGCTCTTGGACTTTGGGTCTTGAGGTGAGAGGTAGAGATGCACACACATTGATTTTTCTGATTTTGCTCAGCAGATAATTCACTGATACTCTTTATCCCTCCGTCTTCCCTTTATTTCATATTTTGGTAAGATTACTACTTCCCTAAATTTTAGAACTTGACATGAAAGGTGCATTTCAATAGTACTAATTAATTGGCCAAAACAGTGCAAGTCTGACTACATCAGCTCAAAAAGTAGGTGTTTTTGTTCCAGTTAGAATGAAAATGATATTTTCTGTAATTTTACTCCTTAGTGCCTCTTCGACGTGTATTTTCAGACTCAGCGTGGTCAAGCTGTCCCCATTTAAAGGTACAGTCTGCGATTTTCAATCAGAAAAATCTCCTTTACTGTTCTAGAAGTTCATGATTTGTAAACAGTCCTGATTCTGTAGAACAGGAAAGAAAAAGTCTCCCAAGCCAATCTGATGTCTCTCCTAATCAACACGTTGCCTCAAGGGTGTTACATCTACTCCATGTACTCTTTTTCCAAAAAATTCTTTCAATTGGAATATCTTTACTGCGTGATACATTCACTCCTACTCAGATACTTTTACAACAGGGATTGCATGATAATACTGGCACGTCATCAGCATCGGCCATTTTTGTTTTGTTTTTTTTATATACAGCGGTAATGGTCTATATTAGCCCAGTTTTGCCAAAACAACAATAAATATGTGATTGATAGATGTTTCCAAATGTTTGGTTTTTTTTTTTTTTTCAAATTCCAAATGTTTACAAGTGTTTTTCAGTATGTATGAAATGTGACTATCATATAAAGTTTTTTGTATAGAGAATATCGACGTGGGTAAATATCAGCTATTGAGCAAAATTCGTTAAATAGTTAGTACATTATTGTAAATTAGGAAAATATTGGCATGTCAGATATCGGGGGGGGGGGGAATCCAATGTTGCGCTTTGCTAATTCTAAAAATAATCATTCTAAAAATGTGTTTGATACAAAAATATTATACTGGTTTCTTTTTTCGTTTTCACTTTCATTCACATGCACACACATAAAAAATCCACAGCATGAATACTTTTGACTAAGCTGCATCCATCCATGACTTTTTGTCTACAGAAAAAACTCAAATGTTGCTCTTCTCTTTCAAAGCTACTGAAATTAATAGTTACTGCTGCTTCTGGGGCATAAATTACTTATGGCTTATATATACTTGTTTTGTTTTTTAATTTTGAGCAATATTTTGTAGTTGAATTAGCAGAATATGTGTTATTAGAAAAGTGCTCTTTTGTTTGAGGTAAGGGCGGCACGGTGGTGCAGTGGTCAGCACTGTCACCTCACAGCAAGAAGGTTCCGGGTTCGAGTCCCGGCTCCAGCACAGGATCTTTCTGTGTGAGTCTCCATGTTCTCCCTGTTCCTGCGTGGGTTCTCTCTGGTACTCCAGCTTCCTCCCACAGTCCAAAGACATCAAGAGGGGACGAGGCTGATTGATACTCTAAATTGACTGTAGGTGGGACTGTGAGTGTGAATGGTTGTCTGTCTCTATGTGTTGGTCCTGTGATGGACTGGTGACCTGTCCAGGGTGAACCCCGCCTCTCACCTGAAGGCTGCTGGGATAGGCTCCAGTCCTCGCCCCCCCCCCCCCCCGCAACACTGCCAAATATCTATATTTAATATTACAACTAATTCAATCAAACTGTTGTGCAATGTAGTGGGTTTCAGCTTATGTTAATACTGAGGTATTGACTTCAGAGTGAGACACACGTGTTTTGATGTTGTTATTTTGTTAAGGGTCCATTGGAAGTTGGCGAGTGGATGGAAACAAACACTTGACGTTGCAGAGGATAATGGGTGTTTAAGGATCCTGATCCTGCAACCACATCTGAGACTTTAAGCAGTAACCATGGCCTTAAACAGCTTAAAATGCTTTCCAAAAACATTTGAAACGGTAATACTTTATAGTGAAAACCATCACATGATAGGCTCCACCGCGGGCTCGTCTGCGGTTCCTGTTTCTGCCGTAAACAGCGAATACCTTTTGTTGAGCGTCACACAACCTCCTTCGAAATTATTCCTTTCACCATGGCAAATTGATCAGTTTGGTCTGAGAACATTTGGAAACTTTAAGGAGCTTCAGGATTTAATTATTTATCTACACTCAAGTTAGCAGAGGGCTAACAGGAAGTAGCTGGCTAGGCCGTAGCCTACTCTGTTGTTACGGTTTTGGCTGTACAACAGTTGATAAATTGTTCTGAATGTCATTCAACCACTGCACAATAACTTGTTTCGTGACCAGAATTTGTTACTTTTGGTTTATAACATTTGGGGTGTCTTTAAGTGCCACATGATTAAATCATTCATCCACATTCAAGCTGAGGAATAACCGGAAGAAGCTAGCTCTGCTGACAGAGCATGTGCAGTCTGCCTCCTCCTCCATGTGCACATCTAGATCAACCGGGTGCCATCAAGCTGAATGATAATTGCACGAGCTCATTCAGCAAGAACTTTTATATAAGGGACTTGATATTATATTAAAATATCATGTACTATATAGCTTAATGTGTTGGGGGTTCGGCACAAAAACCAAATGGTTACGTTTGGGGAAAAAAAAAACCTTGATTTAGGGTTAAATTGTTCTCACATTGTTCTCAACATCTCACACTGATGTGAAGACATTCACATTATCGTTAAATGACAGCTCGCTGCCTCTCATACTGACACAACAGCGAGTGTCTTGTTTGTCAGTATCAGAGGGCCGTGAAAAAGCGTGGCTACAGAACGACCTTGGACGAGAGGTTCTGGATTGGGCTCAAAATACACTACGATGACCTCGTTTGTCATCATGAAGATAAATTACAAACAGTTTGGAAAGGGTTTGGCAGCTTTTGGTCAACTGTCTACAGAGGAATACATGATATGAGGCTTAGGCAAAAAACACTCATGCACGCGAGCGTGCGCACACACACACACACATACACTAAGGCGAGTTCATTGTTTGTCTTTTCTGTGGATTTGTTGACGGTCAGAGAAATGTAGAGCTTTGAGAGACGTATACTGTAGGCCACTGTTTTACAAGTGAATTAATTAAAGGGGAAATATTGCAAACATCAGTCATTACAACAGCAAACTACCAGTATGACCGCACTTAGCTGTCAGCTTTTAAATGCACTTGCAGCAACAAGCTCCTGCTGTTTAGAGCAGTTGAACTTGTACATTTAGTTGCTCTGACCTTTGCTCGAAGGCAATTTCACTGCCATGTATGTTAATGTATGTAAGTTATTCCCATGTAGCCGGGGTGCTGGCCAGCCTGCCTGAGCTGAGCTGAGCTGAGCTGAGAGGGACCAGGACCAAGTCTGGATGCAAAGCTGCCATCAGTCACCGCTGACACCACCATCTGATGGTTTGCCAGATATCCCCGCTGCTGTCGTTCCAGGAGGTGGAACAACTACAGCACTCTGCTGTTTACATCACAAGGGTGTGTGGTGGTTTATAGCTGGGATATTTTAATTTAATAATAAGAGACCTTTTTTCTTGTCAAAAAAGGATTTTTTTTTTATCCTCCCGATGTGCCTTTAGGCGTTCACAGTCTGCCTCAAACGTTGCCACAAGTTGGAGCTTTGCCCAGATTCTGCACAATTGCTTACACCCCACCTTCCACCTCTATTGATATATGGAAACTAAAGCCCCGTATTCATAAGTATCAGCAAAAAATGTATAATTTTAATGTCAAAAGAAAAAGTGCTGATTGCATCGGTATAGATTTGCATCAAAGGAGGCACGACGGTGTGTGAGGAGTTGTGTGTTTTGTAACCGTTGAACACGGAGTCAATTTTTCTATTTCAATACAGTCAAGTTTTTAATCTGTCACACATCAACATATTCTCTGAATTAATCATAATTATCAGTACGCCAATCCATCCCCAATTTCTAAGGCTCTCTTTTAAAATGCAATCAATATGTGCGCTATAAAGCACTTACAGGTATATACTGTAAAAACACATTATTTACCCAAGTACATCATAAGTAATTGATGTTTTATTGAGGTTTCAAATCACCGAATTATGTTATTTCTATTATTTGCTATTTCTTTTGAACTATAATTGAAGTGAACGCCCGTCGCTGGGTCGTTTAAAAAAAAATGCTTGATTAAAGACTCGTGGCAACTACAAAAAAACAAGGAGTTTGTGGAGTTAACACATCAGGAGAGACATTTCTTATTTATTTATTGAGTGATTCAATGCTATCGGAGCATACCAGATGTTGGGGATATAATCAGATCAATCAGGAATTAAAAAGGATCTTTTGGTGTAATTCACAGAACAAATATGTTAATCATTTCATCATTCTAGTGCTACAAATGAGAGCATTTGCAGTTGATTTAAGTCGGATGCTCCAGCAAATAAAACGCGTCAGTTTTGTTTACACCGTGATGTTGGCAAATGTATTGTGGTTGGCTTTAAAGTGAGGTGAACAAATAAGAATATATCCACAGAGGCAAGATCCTGGGGTTTTGCGACTGCGGCGAGGGAGAAATAGATCCTGCGTTTTCAAACCACCACAGACTACGAGAGTGCAGGTGGCGAGGCTCAGAAAAGCCCTGAATGTCGACGTGATTGATTTCAGGCGCAGTATCGGGGCACAATTGCATATTCATACATCAATTAAAGTGTGCCTCCACTAGTGCCTCCATATTTCAACCTGGTGCTTATTGAGGAGTCGTCCTTATGAGACGGCTTCAGAGCAGTTCAAAGGAAAATGCTTCAACATGTTTTCTGTTCGTGCGAACTTTATGACCTCTTTGGGTGTAAACTGACATCTTATAATTGTTTAATTCTGCTGCATCTCTCGCTCTCCCTCCCCCCCCCTCCCCCGTTGAGAATGCGGCTGTTTTATTCGTCACTTTAAAACACACCAAGTGGAAAAAAAAGAGACTAACCTTTTACTGTGCGTGCAATTATTTCCCCTGCAGCGGGTCACCGACAAATTAGTCGGCCAAGGAAAAACTAGAGCAGCACTTAGGAAAAAAACACTCAGCCGTGGTAGTTAGTGACACCTCAACAGGAGATCTCACTGCACCAGAACACATTTAGATGTTCTGATCAGGTGGAACAGGATATTGAGGTCATGTGGTCGATCTGATTGGCTGAGCCAGGACGATGGTGTTGTTCTGCAGAGCGGAGAGGAAATAAGGTTTCTGAGCTGTGTTGCAGTACTGGAGTTGCTCCTTTGAAATGTTGATTATTACAAACAGCGTGATTCGCTTCTAAACATTACTGGCTAATCTCACAACGTCGTTTCAAACTTTCAAACCGATGCCAGACACTCGATTTAAAGGAGTCTCAAATGTGTATTTTGGGGATTTTGCTTATTTGCTCGGTACTTGCAGTATGAATGAGATTAGACTTGGTTGGATTTTTAAAGAAATGCTGTGAAACGACCGAAATAAACAAACTGAGTTCATTTATACAAATAAAGCAGTCATTATTGGATTTTTGGAGTTATCAGATTATTCATGTCATCATGTTAACAGCATCTTTATTGGATAGAGGCCTTTACCGGATTATGAGAAATCCAATAAAAACCTAGGTTATTTGCCCAATCTGTTTGATGCAGTACATGTATACAGATTTGTCTGATTTCTGTTTTTTTTTTTTTTTTTTTTTTTTAATAAACTGCACACATGCAAATACACTGGCAGAAACCCACAAGAAGAAGAAGAAGGTGGATATTTTCATAGCGTAACCATGGCGAGCAGCGGTGGTTACACACATTTCTTGGGCGGAGAAAGAAGAGACAAGCTTCGTACTCAGTAAAATATAGAACTGGTGACAAAAATCTTAGAAAATGGCTCATGCGGGCTTTACAAGTATCGAACAAATTACAATCGGCGACGCCCGACCGGATTTTTGGAGAAAAACAGGAATATGAGTTCCACATCGTGTACTTACAGAGAAATCTATCATTGACCAGTATTGACTGAATCCTTTCAAGAAGCTTTTTTCATCAATGCCAGCATTAAAGTACATGTAAACACATCAAATCAGATTATTACCATCACGAGATTGTTCCCTAGTCTGATTATTGCCCGTAAACGCACTTTTTTTTCCTCAGATTCTCTCAATATTCACTCAAAAATATCTCATATCTGTACGTGGAATTGGCTCAAAATAAGCTACAGTTCCTACTAATGTTTAGGCCGATGAAACATATCTAGTAGTACTTCATGGTTTTTGGATGGAATTGGAGGTTTTACCACAGATGGATCTGATTTTACTTTGGACAAATGTATCTTATCAGAAATAGCAGCAAAACATACACTACAATGTTTATTCTTGAAGCATCTTTTGACTTGCTGAGGAGAAGGCTTTTAAACCTCAAAATGTATTTTATCCACTCAATTATTCATATTTCCCCGTTCTGCTCTTGCAGTAGCTGTTGTGGTAGGAAAATCACTGTTTTACTATCATTTTTCACATTCCATTTTTTTTTTTTTTAACAAACAACACAACTGGTAGTAATTACCTTTCTACTACAGTGGATATTTCAACTAAAGATAATTGGCTAGCTCTGCAAAAATCATGACCGACTTTGAGTCGAAATTCCTCAAAATGATTGATGAATTTGCAGTATTCCCACAATTTCGTCCATAATTCCTTGGTATGAAAATGCCTGAGAGTATTTAAGCCGCAAAACACTTCAGCCATAGAATAAATCCCACAAACTTTAAACTAGAACCAGATATTTTAAGAGTTATTCTAATGGGATGTCACTGCTGTCAATAGGAGTTTTGTTGTTGCTTTCATCAAAAATCACACCAAAAGCTTCATCACTTTCAAAAAAACAAAACCACCTTAATTTTTAACTCATAATCTCCTTGAGATAAGGCTATTAAAGAAGACTCCAAGTACAATATCCACACACACACACACACACACACACACACACACACACACACACACACACACACACACACACACACACACACCAAGGCTCAGACAGTGTGAATCTAATGCCCTCCAATCCTGTGAATCCCTTTGTTCCTGATTTCACGCTTGATTTGCCCACAGCTTGAGTCTGGCTGCTATCAGCGTTCTTCTCTCTGCTTTCACTCTCGCCAAATCCACAGAGCCATGCAGGATCCATGTCTACTCCCTCTCTCTCTCTCCCTCTCTCTTTCTCGCTCTCTCCTTCCCTCTCTCTCTCTCTCTCTCTCTCTCTCTCTCTCACTCATTCATCTGCCATCGTTCGCTCCGACATCTCTTTGAAACGCTCTCCAACACATGTCAAAAGCTGTGTTTGTTTGTTTGCATCTCACTCCCTCAAACAGCAAACACCTCATCAATCTGCCAAGATGTAATCGTGACACATTTTGTTATCGTGTTACTGTTTTTTAAACTTAAAAAAAAAGAAAGAAAAAAGATTGTGATGATATTTAAGCACTAGAACACTGGCCACCTTCTGGAAAGATAAAAATAGAGCGTGATTAAATGATTTCCTATAGTGCTGTAAGAATAATCCCCTGGTACACTGACAACTGTACTACATACAAATCATTCACAAATCTTAAGATTGATTTAATGCCTCTCGTGAGAGGCCTTTCAGACGCTCGGTTTTGAAATATTCTGTTGCTAAAGCGACGATCCCTCTAGTATCTGGCAGATATTGTGACAGCTGCGTTGGAAAGGGAGTGACGGGGGGGTTGTTAGTGTATGTGTGTGTGTGTGTGTGTGTGTGTCTATGGGGGGGGGGGGTGCAGCACAGGAGACACACAAGGAGAAAGAAGGAGAGAGCGAGAAGAGAGTCCCCAGAGAGAGGGTGCCAGTGCTCCACAGCTCCAAGTCACTGCCTGCATGCCAATGAGGAGATTCCCCTGCAGTGGCAGCAGCAGTAGTGGAGCAGATCAGCAGGAGGGGCCGGTCTGTGCTGACACCGGACCACCGTAGTCCTTCATGCTGACATTACACACTTCTCACAACCAGAACACCGGAGCACAAACACAGAGGTGCAAATTCAAGGTGAAAATGCTGCTGATGATGATGATGACGACGTCAATAAATCCAAAACGAACGATTTCCCCTCTCCTCGTTTGCTGGAAACGCACAATTTTGCGAGTTATTTTGTATTGTGTTGCATTACATAAGGTTTTATTCCAATGAACAATTTGTTAATTTGACGCAACTATCAGAAAGGCTTCGAGCGACACCCAAACGAGAAAACAAGTTGTCGAATGTTCTTTTCACTCATCTCATTGATAGTGGTTTTATTTGTAAATGCTGTTTTTGTTCAAATAAGTTTAAGTTAATTAGATGTTTTGTTCAATGGCATGAAATATATGTCAGTAAATACCAAAACTGTGACTTGTGAAGCTTTTACATGTCTAAAGAATGTTAAATGCTAACAAGAGGTTAAATGAAACAACAGCCCCTGTTGAGGACATTAAATTGTATCACGTCGAACATTAAAAAGAAGTAAATAGGAGCATCCGCGTGTGGTAGCCTAGCATTAGCTTTGCGCTTGTAACGATTGCATTTATGCTTCAAAAACCAGAAAAGCTGGGTTCATTTTTGGAGTTTTATCATGTTAAATCTGATTCTTATAACATTTATGTCTCACAAAGTTGAATCCTCTGCAAAATGAAATGTAAAAATCCCACTGACCCAGAGAACCAGTGGCATCCTGACGTGTTTTTTTTTTGTTTTGTTTTGTTCCTTTACAGCGGCGATCTAGTTGAACCAGTTTACACTGGTAAAATGCACAAATGCTTTATGATTTTTATGAGAAAAGTATGCCACCTTCTCTCCCTTCCAACAAATATTTGATATTATTCTGCAGGCGGAGGTTATCTCTGCTCTACGCTGGAGTATTATCAGTGTTGACTGTCAGAAACTGACATGCTGTTTACTGTTGATGAAGCAATTTGATGCATTAAACCTGCTGCACTGGAAGCATCTGGCCGTGGTGGCACATTTGTTTAGAAGCACAAGCACCCCAACCGAGCAAGCAGACTCACATTCATGGGGATTCTCAGTCCGTCTCTTGTTCATTTCTCTCCAACAGTAGAAGTTGCACGTATGGAGTGTAACCACCTCCTCTATTCTCTCTCTCTTTCTCCCTCTCTCTCTCTCACTCTCTCTCTCTGGGCCCCCTTGAGAAGAATTAATAACTAATTATGTCAGGTCACTCGCCCAGATGGTCCTATCAGATGGGCCCACTGTCTGAACCTCACCTCCGACAAGCACCTCTGACCCTGACGGCCACATCACCCCTGGCAACATCCAGTCGGAGGCCCACGCTGCTGGGAGGATGGACTCGGGGGTACGTGAGGTTCGGGGGGTGTACAAAAAGAAGTGGGGGTGGGTTGGGGGGTATGAGTTGGGCGTGTCTGATAAGTGTTGGATGGCTGCCTTTAAAGCTCCATGAATACAAGACTCCCCGCTAGGGCACTGATCTCCACGGTCATGATTCTGTTATTACGCGCCATGTTCTTGTAATGGGCAGATGGCTCGGAGGATCGGCACATGCATTCACACACATTCAACACACGCCGCGCCTGTCGCATCAATGGACACATCCTGATACTCCTCTTTCTTGTCTCATTAGGAGGCTATAGAAACATAAGAACATAATAGGGGGGAATTAAGTGCCCATGTGGATGTCAAAGGGGGGATGTGCTAGAAGATTGGGATGAGGACTAACAAGGCGCACGGTGCGCTCCCTCAGCTTTGTGCATGATTAGCGCTTTCAACAGGGCTGATGTGTAAAAGACAGGCCCTCTGGGACCTGGTTGCTTTTTAACCGACACTTAAACAGCCAGGAAAGTGACAGCAGTTAGAAACGGGCTTCTGGTTGATAGGAAAACCTGCATGTCAGGTGAAAGAAGATGAGGGTTTAGCATATAGATACATGTCTGATGTCACACAGAGCTTCAGTCAGCGTGCGAAAGAAAATAAAAGGAAAAGGAAAATTACATTCTCAGCTCTATTTGGTGGTCCCCCCCCCCCCCCCCGAAAAAAATCTTGCAGATATTCCGAGAATCAAATCTATATAAAAAAAGACTTTATTGAAAATGAAAGGAAATTGAAGAAGCAAGCAGAGGAATAAACTTCTACATGAGCAAAGTTGTCTGATTTAACCCAAACTTTATGATAGGGCCGCGGTCTTTTCCCTCCGTTTCACTTCTCATTACGTTCCCTTTAAAGCTCTTTCACAATTTGTCACATAAAAGCCTCCTAAACTCCTGAGCAAACAGGAACTTTACTAAAGCTCCTCAGTGTGAGTCTCCAGGACCGAATGATGTCTCTGCTTTGTATTTGAGCAAGAAACTCTGGGACAAAGCAGCTAAGAAGAAACCAAACAAAGACACCTTAAAAAGGATTTAAGGTGTTTAACCACATCTCATTCATTCTACCACTTTTTCTTTTACCCCTTGAAAAAAAAAAAAAAAAAAAAGTGGCACTCCTCTCAGCATCTTGTAGCAAAGGTTTGCACGTGTATGCTTTTGATACGCTTCGGGTAAATAACAGAAAATACGGACGACGGCGAAGAAATGGGACGCCAACAATCACTGGGTTCAAGTAAATGATCTGACACGTGTTGATAAACACAGATAATTACTCACTAAAGGGTTCATCATTATCATTACATCATTACTTTCTGCCATTCTGGTGTTAAGTGTCTAACAAGATTAACCCGCCGCTCACGTTTCTCCTCTCAGTCGAGCAGACAATAGACAACTTCACCAGCAGGCTGCTTCTCGCTGGAGCCTCTCGATGAACTTTGGTTTTTTTGCTTCGTGGAGAAAATTTTGTTTCATTTCCCAATAAAATGTAATTATTTTATATAATTTTTAAAATAAATGTAGACACATTTGATTCTTTTTTTTTTATTATTAAAACAATACCCTAAATGTAGTATTTATCCTGCTTGCTGCTTTTATTTATGAAACCCGTGTGATAAAACCCACACCATTAAACTATTAGTCGACTGAGCTGTGGATTTCTCTCAGTTGTTGTTTTGCAGTTTCCACATATGTTGTTCCACTAAAGCCGGCATCAGAACGGAGGCCTGTCACTCCGTTACAGCGGCGATGGGATGATGACTTCTTCTGAGCCAGCTATCACGCACCATCTGGTAGTACTATTCTTCAGCTGTTTGAAGAATCAAGAAAATCAACCCATCAAGCACCCCCACCCCCTGCACTCGCCAATAACACACCATGTACACGTGACATGCACCTGCACGCACACACACACGCACGCGCGCACATACATACATGCATAATTCCATCCCAACTTCATTTTCGACACACACTTTTCTCCTGACTGTGGCAGGAGTGTGATGTCATTACAGTTCTCTAAGGCTTCCTATTAGCCAGTGCTCTGTAATCACTCTGGTGATATATTAGTACAATGCATTGATTAGCCCATAATTCAATCACTCGCCTGTTATTGATCTTTTATAGAGCTCCCCCCAGACAATAAAGCTGTAGCCACAGACTGCGGGTCAATAGGCCCACAGGGAGAGGAGTATCCTTGCAGATAATTGGCTTATGAAATAATACAAACATTTTGCTTTCTCCACAGCCGCAGAAATCAATGCAGAGTTTAGCTGGTGCATTCAAATCAATGCTTTGAGCCACGTCTCCCTTTTTTTTTTCCCCGTTTTCCTGTCAAATCTGTGTAGCTTCATCTTCAGCTCTATTTCTCCACTATCTTCCACTGTCATCCGCTTGCTCCGATTCCCTCCCTCTATAGCTTCCTCCATCTTCCTCCTCACTCCATCTTCTTTCCTCTTCTCCCCCTTCTAACTCTTCATCCTACAACCTCGACTGATGTTGGGCTGCCAGATAAGTTTCTGCTTACAGAGAGACCACATCTGACACCCAGCTGTGTGGGTCATGGGCTGCAAAAGCAGCTGCTGGTCATAAATCACTCGAGCTGGAGGAGCTCTGGCACTCCTTCTGTCAGCCGTGAAACAAAGACGTAGAGGTAGCGGGGGGTCAGAGGTAGCTAACCTGGGTAACAACAGGAGACCTCAGCGACGCGTCCAATGTAGCCCGCCACTCTGAACAGTCGATGATTTTAAAACTATACTGTAAGCTGGTTGAATTCATCAAGCAACAGATGTAACCAGGGTGCAAGAAGATGCAAATGCAAAGTCAAGAAGTATGGTGTAATATGGTATGCAAGCAATTATGGTTTAAGAGGCCGTGCAGCTTGAGAGCCGAGAGGTCAGAGGACAGAGAACCCCCTTGCTGAGTTACTGTAGCAGCACAAATGCAAATGATTCTGTCAACAGAGAAGGTCTTGATGCCTCGTTACAGAATCACTTTTGCACACATAAAAAAACAACAACAACAACTAAAAGGAAAAAAAAAGAAAATCAGCCCCCTTTTATTCTATAACTTGAGCAGCAATTAGAAAGTAATTGCCGAAGGAAACATGTGTAGACATTTAATGGAGAATGAAGTCTGGAAATATTAACCAGATCATTTCACATGTGGTTGAAGAACACATCAGATCAAGAACTGTAACTTTTAGCAAAGTGTATAGTTGTGTTTTATTACCAAATATTAAAGAAGGCCTACATTCAAACAATTAAGAAAAAAAAATACGAGAGTACAGTTTTACGTGTTAAAAGGAGGGGGGGGCATAAATGTAGGGTCTCTTCAAATCAAAATAAAGACTACAGTACTGGAAAGCGTCATAGGACACCTTTTGTTGTGATTCGGCGCTGTTGAAATGAAGTGACTTTACTTGATAATATCATTGCACAGCTTGTATGTTCTTTTCGTGGTCGTACGTGTTATTATTGCTTGAAGGCATTTTTTTTTAACATGTAGAAGGATATTTCTCATGTTTGTAAGAGGAAGCCATGACACATTTTGAGGAAATCTCTCATAACTACATTTTCTGGAGCTAATATGTCTAATATTTCCAGCATGTGGAGTTAAAGACCTAGAAAGTATTTAGTACATTCCCATCTGCCAGTACATACATACACACACATTATATATATATATATATATATATATATATATATATACACATATATATATATATACACATATACACACACACATATACATATATATATACATATATATATATACACACACACACACACACACATATATATATATATATACACACACATATATATATATATATACACACACACATATATATATATATACACACACACACATATATATATATATACACACACACACATATATATATATATATACACACACACATATATACACACACATACATATATATATACACACATATACACACACACACATATATATACACACATATACACACACACACACATATACATATATATATATATATATATATATATATATATATATATATATATACACACACATCTATATATATATATATATATACACACACACATCTATATATATATATACACACACACACATATATACATATATATACATACATATATATACATACATATACACATATATATATACACACATACATATATACATATACGTATAAACACACATCTACGCGTATATATACATCCACATACATATATTGATTTACCTATATATGTGTGTGTACTTCTAGTGTAACATCATGTAATTCAACACCTTTAATTCAAAGCCACCAACATGGTGTTTATACTTTAACCCACACAAGGCTGCATACTTAATAAATTGGGTGTTGTTTTACAAAGCGCCAAGGAGGAGGAGGGGGAGGGCGACGTCAATGCCACACACAAAGATGACCAAACGAGCACCAAATAAAAATGTTTATGGTGCGGCGAGTAAAGCAAAGAATGACCCTGATGAATGTCCACGCTTGATCAAAACTCAACGTGTACCTGTGTAACGCTCAACACTCTTTTTTAATGTCTTTCTTACTCCCCCTTTTCTATTCCTTTTTTTTTTGTACTCATTCCTGTGTATCTATTGACGTTTCTAACTTGACTGGCCTCTTGCTTCTGCACAACTATATTTTTCCTAATTTTCATGGGAGGAATAAAGGATTATTTCATCTCAATTTATGAAGCAGAAAAAAGTGAGACCATGAATTTTCGTCTTTTTGGAGAAAGGGCTGCAAACGTTTGTCTGTACTTTTACACAGGACAAAAGCATAATTACTAGGGGGAAAAGTAGGATGTCGGGATGGGGGGTTGAGGTTGGGAGGGAGAGAAAGGGCACACGGGAAAGACAGCAGATTATAAAAAAGGGTATACGAGGGGAAAAGGATGACACAAAAAAGAAAGGGAGGAGAGAAGTTCTTTGCCCTTTGGTGTGTTTCGAGGGCCGATCGATAGCGGTGTAATGAGCCTGGTATTAGCTGGGGTGCAGAGGGACCAGCGCAGGGGCAGAGGGGGGGCAGAGGGAGGGCAGAAGGGGGGGCGGGGGGGCAGCCAGAAACCGATTCCCAACAGCAAACAACAGCACTGCTGCAGACATCAGAACTAACACCTGAGAACACCTATTAAAGCCAGATGACCCTCTGCTCGGCTAATGACTAATCCACACTCATACAAAACCCTCACACACACACACACACACACACACACTATCATACAATTTTATTCAACCAACTGGCTGGTTTAGTGTCCCATCACAGAATTTATATCTCTGCCAAGCTGCTGAAGCCGAATGCATCACCCAAAGACAGCTCGCAGAGAAAAACCCAAGCCTAATCCTTGCTAAGAAAAGGACCGCACTCAACATCACCTCTCCCTTTTGATACAGATTACCCAACAATGGCTTCTGCCACTCTGTTAAATCCACTACACACTGGCAATTTGTATTAGAATGACAGACACACAGGGATTGTCTTTGGTCGGTTGCGAGAGAGAGAGCGGGTGAGAAGGGGGACCGGCGGGGAGAAGTGGGGGGGATAACCATCAGGTACACTCAAAGCCAATCTGTTGCCTCGTCAATAGGCTCATTCTGCTGGAGTACCATGTGTAGGGCGCCCCCAGCCGCAGCCACCAGACACACCGGCCATCCAGCCAGGCAGCCACAAGCTGGAGGGACTCAGGCTCCTTTCAATGGAGGGGATCAAAGTGGGGATAGAGGGATGGGCCCCCTTCTCTTTGTGCTCTTGTGTCTCCCAAAACAAACGCATCCTCCTGTCCACTGGAAGCCACAGAGGTGGTCCGACCACAGGAACAGATGGTGCAGGGAGGACTGCTGCTGCTGCGGGAGACGCGCTGCAAAAGTGGAAGTGTCGCCTTCAACGCAGCTGCATGTCTGGTTAAGGATGACCAACATTTGGGGCCCGTGCATCTTATCATAACGCTGGTGTCACGGAGTGTATAATTCCCTCAGAGTGAGCGGGGGTGACGCTCTACATTCATCAAACTGCTTTCATGGATTCTCTCAGAGGCTGAAGATAATCCACAACAAACACTCCATTGTCCAGAGCTGATTCTCCAGATGTTGTCTTGAGTTAGAGTCACAGAACGTCTGCAGATTTATGAACAGAAACCAAAGACGGAGTTAAACTCTCCAGCTCAAGATGTTTCAACTGCTCTGAGCCGCACTGAAAGAAAGTCCCCCCCGTCTAATTACAGCCTGGACTCAGCTGACTTCTTAAGGTCACTTTGTGTATTTTGCACTTGTTTTATTTCACTGAAGGCCTTTGACTCTGGATAGACTTCGATGGTCCGCATGTTTCGTTTCGCCTTAAAGTCTTTTATTTGGATTTTAAAACCAAATTTCATTTCTTTAACTCACAAAACTTGTCCATAAAAAAAAAAAAAAAATTGGGGTGAATTTACCCACCTCCTAAAAATTGCCCTCTAAAATTCATGACAAATTCACCAATAACATCTTAATAATTTAGCTAATACATTTATTCAGCAACAGAACATGTTTGTTTCCCCCCCCCCCCAAAAAAACACCGCTTATCAAATCTTATTCTTAACAATCAAAAGTTCATTTTGCGTCCCCCCCCCCCCCTCCTCCTCCTCGTTTCCTTCGCGGCGCCGTGAAGAGTCTGGGTTCTCTGGCGGTGAGTAGAGAGATTTGCAGCAGCCCATCAGACGCAGGGCTTCCAGTAGATCTAACCCATACTATGGTAATCACATGCTAATCACAGTTAACACCAGCGCAGGGTCCTATACTCTAGATGAATGCATCTGTCACATATTCACGTTTCCATTAGCATAAATCAGGTTCACCCTGCCTTTGTAATTAGTGTTTTCATGTGAATGATAATAAGATATGGTGATTAGGTCGGGCTACTAGAATGGAAATGACTTGTCAGCTAAGTCGGCCTCAAACTGTTCCGCACATGTTGGACTATTAATATGTGCTTCCTCAAGAAACAATTAATGATGTTGAAAGATAATTGAAGTCTGATAGTGGGATGTGGGAGGCAAAATAGACTATTAATCGGATTTCACGCTTGATGCTATCGCAAGATTTTGATTGTATGGTTATGTTTCGATCAAGGAACGGCACCCCCCCCCCCCCCCCAATCTTTGTAATTATAAATCCTAAAATAATATTTATGACAACCGCCGTACAAACTAGTTTTGTTTCGAAATCAGTGCTTTCTGTGTCAAATGCTTTACAGCTATTGTTAATTTTGGCTGCAAAAAAGACAACACTGTAATCTATTTCTCCCTGGTGAGATCCATGTCATCATTTTTAAATGTTATTACCTGAAATAATATATTTCCCCACAATATTTTTCGACTTTTTTTTTTTTTTTTTAAGTTTGGGGTCTAAAAACTACAAGTGTGTGTAGGGAGATCTATTTTGCAGAAAAATTTAAATTCATGGGAACAAACTGTGTTTCTCAGCTATGGGTGTGAGTGGGATTGGTATGTGTGAGCAGTCAAACACGAGGTGTGCGCATGCGCGCGCGCACACACACACACACACAAACACACGTGCGCATACACACAGAAGAATGTGACAGGAGACTGCACTGAAGGAAAATAAATGGGTGTATTCATGCAGGTATGGTGCACACCTGTATACTTTGATGGAAAATACTACATAAAAGCAGGGATGTTCCATAGGTGGGAGGTTCAGTCCTTGTAGGTTTGACCCCCCCCCCCGACATCCCTGACATGGAGCATTCCTCTCAGACTGATGACTCCACATGACGGACGGCATCCTCCATGCCTATAAGCAACTGGTGAAAGCGTCTCCAATCCCGAGAGATTGAGAGGCAGAGGTTGTGATCAGGAATGTGAAAAAGTAAGGGGGGGGGGGGGCGGTGGTTGGGGGGGGGGGGACAAGTCCATGACAAATCACTCAAAATAAGAAATAAAAAGAAAAATCACATCCTAGATTAAATCCTAAAAAAACCCAAGATAAAATCATGAAAATGTGTGTGTGTGTGTGTGTGTGTGTGTGGACTGAGTTTCCTTGTTTCCATGGTAATTTATGAGACCTGACCTGTGAGTCTGAACACCGACCTCCAAAAAATATCCTCCTAACCCCTCTTTGAACTGCTGGGTCACCATTACAACGTCCACAAGACCCAAAATGTGAAAACTGATAGTCATGACAAAACCTTTTCTTGTCCTTCCTCCTTTCCTAAGGTTGTTGGAGCAGGAGGGGGGGGGGGGGGTTGGTTGGAGGTTAGGATAAAGGTGAAGGTTATTTTCAGCGATGTCATATCACACACGTTGATAGAGGAGGGTATACCTCTCCTTACCTGCAGCCAACATCAGTGTGATGACTCGTTTTAGCTCTCGTCCGAGGCAGAAGAGAAGCCGGATGAGAGATTCTCAAACAGGGGCAGTAATTTACGGAGTGTGTTTTGTAAGTTATTCCAGCTCCTTGCAGCTCAGCAGAGGCTGACCCCTCTCCCCTTCTGTCTGCTAAGAGGCCTATGGGGAGGAATCATCCCAAATTACCTTTTATTGATCCAGAGAGGCAGGTGAATACAAAGCAGCTCTCTCTCTCTCTCTCTCTCTCTCTCTCGCTATCACTCCTTCAGTTTTCATCCACCATTTTCATCATCCTCCCTCCCTCCCTCCCTCCCTCCTTCTCTGCCTGCCTACGAGAGGAGAGAAAATAAAAAAAAAAGTAACAGGAAGAATTTATGTAAGAGGGACTATTCTAACCAAGGCAGCACGTTACTGTATCAGCAGTAGTGATTTATTGTTTGTATTCAGGCTGCTGTGATTAAACCTGCCTCCTCGCTGCTCATCTTTCATCGAGTGAACAGGAATGGCGAGCGGCTGTTTTTCTGCCTCCAATCCAGTCTTGTCCTTTCGCCCCAGCATACAAATCACTGTGGCGGTGGACGAGATACTCCATTAGGTCCAACTTTGAGTTAAATCAATGCGTGACTTATCAAATGAAATAGGGGATTATGAGGTAATCACCTAGCAAATGTTGCTGAAATTGTAATTATCTCCACTGCACACATCTCAGCAAGAGGAGACCAAACAAACTATTTAAGTGGAGGGTAAGATAACAAGGTGTAGAAAAGAACAACACACATGAATATATATTTATTGGAGGCTCTACTTTGTGAATTCTGTTATTTCACTCCATGAAAATAAAAATCTACAGCATTTTTGATTCATACAACCCACAGCTTGACCAAAATGTTTTTCAGCTTTTAGCTGTTTGTGAAAAAACTGCGCTTTAAATTGTGGGAACACCCCTACTGTTTTTTGGGTTGTTTTTTTTGTCTAATTAATTGAATTGAAATCTTCATGTTTTCATTTATTGTAACACTAAATTAAAGCCAATTCAGGTTTAGTTTAGGGTTTTGTTTTGTTTGTTTTTTTTAAATCTAAGCAATATTAAATTGTCATATTTCCCAAAGCCAGAACAAAAACTTAGAGCTTTCACTTAAATACACACTCCCAATAATACACTTTAAAAAATTCTATTAATTGTAGTTAGGCTGTAGCACAATTTCAAACATTTCAGGTGTGTTCTGTTGCAATCAAACATTTTTTGCATTTTTTTTTTTTGGATGTTATATTGCGTGTGTGTGCGTGCGTGCGTGCGTGTGGTGGGGGGTGTATTCTAAATAAGTGTTTTGTTAAATAAACCACACACAGGACCTTCTGAAATCCTGTGGTTTCCTACTAAACGGATGGAGAATTCCCTCCCCGCTGTCCCTACCAGTGCAGCACAGCCACCAGGTGGATGAACTGCAGAGTTACATCTCAGACCCCAAAAAAGCAGCAGAGCCTCCACTTTTGGTTATCTGACCCCACCTGTTGGTGGGTTACCTTCATCGTCATGCGTTTCTCCAATAAATCTGAGCAGCATTCGCTGACTCCAGGTACCGATGTAGAAAGATGCAACAGGAAAAGCTCGAACTTGAATTATCTGACCGATGCTCACTTTAATATTCTGTTACATTGGAAACCACGGATATGTCAGGTTCGCTGTTCATTTAAATAATTCCTTTCTTTAAAAAAAAAATAAAATAAAAACAACTTCCATTTTGGAATCTGAATCATGAGGCCTGCGTCATTTTATTCTTCTATGTTTTTTAAATACGTGTTGAAAAAAAATGATCAAAAAACGACTTTTTAAGTTTGCGTTTATGACCGTCTATTTTTATAACGCTTCCTGTTCCTGTGCGTTTCTGTTTTGTTTTGGGTTTCCTGTTTCTCTCGCACTTTGAATCAAACACACGGTCGCGTTGGTAAAGAAGACGTTAGCTTTCTGTTATACCTTTCAATCTTCTTATAAACAAATAAACAAACAAACAAACAAAACGCCGTTTCCTACCTTGGTTGATTTTGACCGCCAAACTTCTGTCAGGTTTCCTTGGAAAAGTCACGTGACGTTGCTGTCCTGTCAGCTGGTTTTATCATCCTACCTGAGGGAGGTGACGATGCTGCCTCCTGCTGGTCATGGAGGACTGCTACTCAGGTGAGAGACAACCTCGTCCAAGAGTAACCTTTTATTATTATTATTATTATTATTATTGTTGTAGTAGTAGTAGTAGTAGTAGTCTTTTGTAGCATCATTAATTGTGTCCACATTCAAAGGCGAAAAAGCCTTGTATGAGACTGAGCTCATAGCGCCCCCCCTTGGGCTCACAGTAGAACTGCACCACAGCCTGAACTCTCCTTCTGAACTGGAAATCATGTCATATTTAATGTTGCTCATGATTCCATATTAATTGCTTAAACTTCACACCGTTGCACTGTAGCCTCTTGTCATTTCATTTACTGTTATATTTGAATGTTTTTGCTTGTCTTATGTGGTTGCTGTTGTTTACCTTTGTCCCACCTCTTCTTTTGGTTTTTTTCTGTATGTCTGTTAAGTTTAACTTCTTTCTCTGTGCACACACGGGTCCTGAGCCTGATCTTCCGACAATACTGAGTGTGTGGTTACCGCCTGCAGACTGAGGTGTGACCGCGGGAAGGGGGTCCAGGAGCTTCAGTCTCTGCTCAGCCAGGTCACACTTGGTCATTCTGTTGGTGTCGGTGATCACACCCAGCCACCCGAAGTCAGAGTTCACCGGGGCAGACCAGCAGACTCAGTCCACTCGTGCACACAAACGTTTGCCGCGTTAATTCTCCATTCAACGGAAAAAGTCATAACTTCAACAACTTATAAATAGAAAGATTATTTTGTGTGTGATTTTGATTTTGTTCAGCTTTGATTAAAAAGCAAAAACAAAACTTCAACTAGTTGACAACTCCTGATTCCCGTTTCATGTTAAAATCACAAACATCAGTCGCGTGACTGGCTGTAGTAATCGGTTTGAGGCTAACGGCTATTTGGGGGCAGCGTCAGTGTTATGGTGACCCATGTAAACCCCCCCCCCCCCCCTCCCCAGGTCAAAAGTGGGCCTGAGGTCTGTCTGCACCCCTGAAGGTGTCTTCCTCACACTCCAAGTCACACCAGCTCCTGGGAAAGGCCTCCTGTGCCTGACAAAGTTAACTGGAGTTCACAGTGTCAAGCAGGTTACGGGGGGTGCATCCCATTTTAGTTTGAACTCATAATTATTGGTCGAATCGATACATTTGATTTGAAAACACTCCACGTCATTCATGGACCCATTCAAACACTTTGTGTCTGGTGACATTGTTTTTCTACAGTTATTATTTTCCTGTACAATCCCGAATGTATTTACTAGCAGGATTTGTTAGCCAGCAGTGATTTTTACTATTTTACTACTTCAACAAAATACACAGACAAACCCAGGAAGAATAAATGGACCCTAGACTGAGTTCATCAGATAAGGCATCAGTCCCCCGGCTTTAAATTTAACTCCGGAGGTGAGGAACTTTCACACCCAAGTAAGTGACACCCAACCCTGGGAAAGTCCCGGCCAGTCCAGAGGTTATCGGGCCTTCATCGCTCCATCGTCACGTCTAATAGAAGTTCTCCTCCACAACCAGTCAACGCAACTTCCTCGGAAAATAACTTGATCCTCAAAACATAAAGCTGTTATACACTATAGCTCTGCTGCCTCAGTACTGAATTTATATCGCTACTCTTTGAGTGAAAACTAAAACGCGTGAATACCAGTCTTGTTTTTTTGTTGTTGTTGTTGTTGGTGGTGGTGGTTTTTTTTAGCCGATCAAAGTTTTTTTTGTGTGACTAGTAAGGCTTTCCGGTCCAGAGGTCAGCAGTTCAGTGGTCAGTGCGTTCAGAGGTGGCCGTGACGGATCCCAGCAAGGTGTGGAAACTTTGCACCCTTCAAAACACCGTAGGGATGAGCCCAAAGGTTCCCACGGACCGGGAATCTCAGCACCGGGATGAGTTGAAGAGTTCAAGTCATGAAGTAAGAAGTGAAACAATGTTGAGCTAAACAGAACAACGACTGAAATCAACTCAGTCTCACAGACAAATAGCAACTGACCAGCGACGGATTAAGACCTCAGTATTTCCTTATACGTTGGTTCTGTCCAATTATTAACGACAGTTGGTCATCATTTCTGTTTTTGGATGGATTCCATGAACTTCATCATGAAGTTCCTCTGTAAGCTAAAACCAGCTACTCTGTAAATACATCAGATTTTGATTGAAAAGCTTCATTAAATCAATAATCATTTCAATGTGGATATCTTCAAAGTGGGGTTTGTTCATTTTTTTTACTTTTTTTAATTAACTCGCTGTCTGTTTAAAAGACGCGACCTCACCTCACGTGATGATTCCATGTTTCTTTTCGTCACTAACGGAAGTCAATTCTGTCCCCAGCCATACTTCTGTGTTTCAGAGTAAACATGAAGGTGACAATAAATCAAACAACCTCTTGAAATCGAGTCCCAGATTTCCACGCATGGTAAATGCATATCTCTGTTTCATGGTATCTGATAGCAAGTTTCTAACTAACTACTTTAAATGCGTACAATACTTTGCTAAAATTGTGTTTTATAACAACAAGAAAAAAGGGTTCTTTCCCATTTGGCACCACGCTAAAACCCGTTACCGTAGTGACGCTAGCCTTGACATTGGTTAGCACTATTCTGACCAGTTTTATACACATTCAAGAAAATACTTTTGCAGTAAAGCTCGAGCAATTTTGTTTAATCGCCAAAAATGAGTATTTGTTAGTGACATTCCGTTAAGTTTTGCACCGATTTTAAGACCTTTAAACATATTTGCCTCCAAAACCATGGGACTTTTTCCTCCTGTAACCATGAAGCCACGAGAGGAAAAATGTTGCAGCTGGCAGATTTCCTGATTCAAATATAGAAAAATGATTCAAATCAGTTTCAACCCATCCAGTGGACTGAAGCTTACAAATCCACCATGATAGGAAAATGTGGGACAATATATTTGGGATGAAATCTTAATTTTTTTTTTTTAAATTATCTCTTTCTTTCTTTCTATCTATTTTTTTTCTACTTCACTTGACACCAAAAGAATTTTTTTTTTAAAGCAACTGTCAGCAATAAAAATCATAATTTTTTTTTTCATAGGTTGAACTTTAAGGAATAGGGTTTCGGACAACAACCTTCCCTATTGTGTTTACCTTAGAAATGAATATTTGAGACACGTTGTTTGTCTCATATGTCCTTTTGGATTTTACTAGATAATGGAATACGTGAAACGGGATGCTCTGAAAAACATCCACACATTTTGTTCTTGGTTTTAGCCTGAAAGCTGATTCCCCTGATGTCTGTATTGTGTTGCCCGTGTCTTTCCACAATCAGCCTGTTCCCCTGGTGTTCAAAGTTGTCTGTGGGTTTTTTTTTTTTTATCGTACGTCCATCTTGTGTTTCTACGTTCAGGACGAATAGAGACGCATTGGTCTTCTGAGGGGATCTTTAAATAGACAAACAACAAGCCTTGAATGAATTCATTTTAAATGTGTGTGTGTGTGTGTGTGTGTGTGTGTGTGTGTGTGTGTGTGTGTGTGTGTGTCTTACTGTGCACTGTATACCGTCTTCAGCTCTATATTGTCTCCTATGAGCTTGATGGATCAAGCACCTCTGCCACGAGTTTTACATGGAAGTCAGTTTTTATTTATCATACATTTTTATCAAGTTAATTTTGTGACATCTTTGGTTATACTGATGTTGTGTTTTTCATGTGTGGACTTTTGGAGAAACCTGCATTCATTCACGCACATTTATTCACTCATTTGTGCTGGGATCCATGTAGCAACATTAAAGGCCTTACAAGTTAAAACAGAATGAAATTATTTTTCTGATACGATGTTGTTGTTGTTGTTGTTTGTTTTGTCTTATGACTCCAGTTAATGTCACCTATCGTGATGCATCATCCTGACATGTCTGATTGACACCTTCCACACGCTACAGTTTCCGCACTTCGGGCGACATTGCGCAGGAAGTGGTGCGTTTACGGCTTTGCACTCATCCGTGGGAAACGAGCTGTTTCCGCAAGTGTCAGAACCTGAATGCACCGTTTGGGGGGGGGGGGGGGGCAACGTAAAAAAATGAAGCTCTCGTTTGTTCAAATCATGAGGAAAGTAGAGTTTTTTCCCGCACACCGGCGTTTAAACACATCCCTTAGAGATAAGGATTATTTCCCTCCAAACTTCATGAACTGGACAGTCTCACTTATCTGACAAAGAATGTGAAACAAAGCGCAACAACTTTCATTGAATGTATTTTATTGTCATTCTCGACAAAATACGAAGAGGTAGAATTGTTAAACAAAATAACTTATAAGCATTTACATCCTTGTTCGGTATAAAAAAAAATGGGAACTGGGTCTATTTACAAATATTTACAGAAATAAATAAGATTTATATATTATCACATTATGGAAAAAGTTTGTTATGAAGTTCCTTAAGGAGACATATTTAGTTCAGTTCTTTCTCCATCTCCTCCTCCTCATCGTCGCTGTCTTCATCGCTGCTGGAGTCTTCGCACGGGCAGATGGTCGCCTGGACCGGATAGTTCCGCAGGAGCACCTCTGCGTCCTGGTACAGATAGTCGAAGCATTTGGATTTCGGCCAGTACAACCTGCAAAAATATAACACCAAAATGAGATGATTAGGTATGAATTAGACTCAATCCCCGAGATTTTTGAAGTAAAAGAGTGATTCAGAATGTCGGACGGTGCTTACTTCACTGGATGAACCACCAGAGGAGCTTTGGGGTGTTTTGAATCAAAAAGATCGCCCTGAACGGAGTGATCCTGGAAGATAAATCACGTGTTAAACTTTCAGCCGTCAAACACAGCACCATGCAAGTTTCGATTTTTAAAAAGCGTATAAACTTACCAAGCGTGTGCCGGCGTGGGTCTCCTCTCCAGTCCACGGTCTCCACAAACTGGTCTCCTGGGCAGCCTTGTCCTTAGTAAAAACAGTTAATCCACGAGCGTTGGTGAGGGTCTCCATTGAAGCGTGTGTAGTTAGTCAGTCCTGCTAACAGTCCTCCGAGGATGTGAGTGTTTGTGTGTCACAGAAGCCAGGAACCTCCTATTTATCAGGGCCCCGCGCAGCCGGTGCCAAATTGCGCTTTCACGCGTCCCAAAGTGTCTCCATGCGCCACTGTGGTGAGGTGCGAAATCACACTCGAGCAAACCCCGAACATATGGTCCAACATGTCTCTTAGCTTCGAGTTGAACCTTTTACCTTCCCAAACTCTCAGACTGCAGATACGTGTTTGAAATGAACATGTATTTGTAATTAGAGAAGGGCTCGCGCGCTGTCTGCGTCCACTGGATTTAGCCCAAGAAGAAGAAGAGGACGAAGAAGAAGAAGAAGAAGAAGAAAAAGCGCGACACCGCTACGAGCATCACTCTTAAGTTTTTATCCCCCTACCAGTCGTCTCGTGTTTTGCGTTTGAATCAAAAAATGAAGAAATCTTCCAGCAACTCTCCATCCGTTTCACCTATTCACCCCCCGATCTCTCCATCTCTCCTGCGGAGCCATTTGGGTGCGAGGTGTGAAGACACACGTGCCCGTGTAGTGTCGCTCCCCCGCTGCGAGGATGATGGAGGGAAGGTGACACGCGCCAGCCTTGAGGAGGAGGAGGGAGGGGGGCTGCTGGGTTTACCTCCGCAGATGTACTGTCGACACCCGACGTGGGTCTTCATCCAAATGAGATGAAAGTGACCCGGTGGGCGATAAACGTACAAATAGCTTAAATTCGAGGAAGTTTAGGAGTGAAAATGTGAGTTTGCAACAAGAAAAATAAATTCAAATATTTACATACATGTAGACTAAACGTGCATGTATGATTCTATTCAGATGAAACCTTTGTGAAGTTCTTAATTTTATATGTGAAATGCACGGGGGGGGGGGGGGGAGCACCGAAAATAAATTCAAATATTCAGCACATTTAAAAATATAAATTGTTTTTAAATTGACGGGTGACTTACAGGCTTATTTCCTTCCAGGAATTTAACATGTTCAAGTTTCAAGACGCTTGAATGTCATTTCTGCAGTTTTGTCTCAGACATTGAGAGAATTTGGAGAAAAAAAAAAAAAACCTTTCTCTCTGATTCACGAGGCAGAAAGTAGGAAGATTAATATAGCAAATACAAACAATTTAAAAACTGAGATTATTGAAAAGTGCAACAACAGATAAACAGAAGCTTGCGTAGGAAGGCAACACTGGCGAGACTCTGGTATTTTATACTGCAAAAGTATGCGCAGTTTATTAATTGTTTAATGTGATGGCATGTAAACACCAGAGCAATAACCATGTGTCCATTTCTGTTAAAGGAACCAGGCCAGCCACTCTTTCTGCGTTTGTTTCTAGTTATTTCCTTATTTCTTTTTTTTTTTATCATAATATGGATTTGACTGGTTCTATGGATTTTTATCAAGAAACTCTGCAGTGATATTGTTTTATTTTACAATCTTAGGCGTTCATTGTTGATTTTAGTGTGCAATTTGCTTGTGCTCTGTCAACCGTGTCAAAGGCCGGGTCTGTACCTGCACAGCTTCAGCCTTCAGGGGGACTTCACGGGTGACACTGTGGTAGTTCGTAACTGTCATTTTCTGCACGGCTTGTCATTGGGGTTTTTTTGTGTGTGTGTTGTGTATATTGCATGTTCTTTTAGGTCTCCTGTCTGTCCCTCCCACCTGCTGGTCGGAGTCTTGACGCGCAAGCTGACCCGGCACTGATATTGAGGACTACTACTTCTAAGTTTTAATGTTTAATTGTCTTTTATCCTTCTATTGTAATCAAATCGAATATCTTTGTACATATATCCTAAAATTGTTCCTGTGCTGTTTTCCCACTTAGTCAGTAAATCAGAGTGAGGCAGGTGTTTCCCAACCTACGTAGAGAGGCACTACACTTGCATACGGGAGGGTTATGGTTTCATTCAAGTGGTCCTGGTATGACAAAGCGTTTCAATGATTTCCGATTCAATATATTCTAACATCTCTAACACCCTGAAAACAATCTCAGAAATGTATTTGTTAATAATAGATATCACTCAAGTAAAACATGAGCAGACTTTTGTGGAGAAATTCCAGATATTTTAGAATTCCGGTCATAACCAATCAAACGGTGATCTCTTCAGTGTTGCAGTAAGAATTTAATTCAATGGTGCAATTCTACAATTCTACAATTTCATTTAGCAGACGCTTTTGTCCAAAGCGACGTACAGCACAAAGTGAAGGAGAAGAAGACATTACAATCGTATAATTGCACCAATCGCCCAGAGACATAAATCAATAACAGTATCAACAACTTGTGAATGTATGTTCATCGTAGCCCTGTCTAACGCTCAAGTACAAAAGATTGATATTGTCTCCGGTATTTGTTTGGAGAAGTTTATTGTCTCATGCTGCTGTTTCTTTGTTTTTCACTTCTTTCACCTGTAAAGACGAGAAAGAAAGAAATAGGTTTTTCTTGACTACACGTCTGCCAATTCATGAACAAAATACGGATCTTCCGGAATTGCCCAAACTACCAAACTGGAGTTGTTGTTGTTTCCTCCCCATGCACCAGCAGGGAGCAGTGTTAGGCCACACGCTGCAGGTGAAGTCTGAGGACCCATAAGGAGTTTGATTGATTGACATCTGCCAGGGATGTGACGTGTGTTTGAGGAACCCAGCAGCCTCCATGATGACACCGCTTTGTGTCTTTATCTGACTGAATGTTTGCCACATTTGCTCCTGTCACTTGATAACACTTCTCCTGTGGTGATGGGGTGTCAGCGTTTTAAGGTCAGCGTGTGTGACCGGCATTAACCGTCTCTGCTCGCTAGCCCGATCACATCCCAGCCCTCATCTCCATGGAACAAGCAGAAGGAGCTCGGAGCTAATCAGGTCCGCGGCGACCTCATTCTGTCTCGTTCTTCCAGCGGGGCTAAGTGGAAACACTTCACTTCACTGCTAAAATATGGGAACCCATACGAAGAAGAGCCTTCACCCTAATGTTCCGAAAATGAGGACATAAGTAAGAATGAAACTAGGTCACTATAATAAAGGTGTTATTTTTTTTTCCTCCTTTGCCGATTGAACGACACTTCTCGAGAGAGCTCTATTCCAAAAAAGCATTTCAAAACATGTCGTAAGAGTGAATAATAGCTAAATACAAAAGAAGAGATTTGTGCCAGGCTCCCATCAAAGAAAAACAAATTAATACTCCAGCTAACAAAGAGTGAATGGATGAAGGAAAGAATGAGAGCGCCATTCAAAACAGGGAAGAGAAAATGATCAGTTTTTGGCAAAAGGTGTTCATAAGTAACCTCGAAAAAGCATTACCATGGTGGGAAGCCATGCTGAAGGACGCTAATTATGCTACAGCTAAGGGTCGCTTCATGTCTTCCAAGATTTTTTTTTTCTGTGATTGACTACTCTTACAAAAATACGTATACTTCAAGTTTTCATCGAATAAACCCAACAAATATTCAAGTATATTTAATGAACACTAATATCAATGCACAACTTGTAAATGTACTACTTCAAGACAACCCCTTGGCTAGTTGAAGATGAGATAAGATACTGAAAATGTGTTCTGGAGTCTCAGATCTATTGAGGTCAACGTGTATGTAGCCTCATGAATAAAATGAGTCCCGCATGAACGTATAATACAGGGCGCGGTGGCACTGACCTCTCGCTCTGTTTACCGTTACTCATCGAATAACAAGGAAAACATTTGTCCACGTGACAGCAAGAGGAGACCTTGTAGCCCGATCGCCTAGAGCGCTGTTTCCCTCCTCCAGGTGCATTACGGCTTCACACAAACTCATTTTTGAGGTAAGAGCTTTGCAGGTCAAAAGCTCAAGAAGCGACAGTCTTTGCAAACATCTTGCTTACAGGAGGTTGCATTCTGGAGCAGAGCTGTCGCGATACTGGATTTCACACTTCGATATGATATTTAGAAAAATATTGATGTTCGATTCGATTTTCGATACTAAGCAAACACTCAGAATTCAGTGCAAAAATATTTTTTATAAAGAACTTTATCCTTGAGGTAGAGAACTTTTTCAAGTTATCCTTTACACGTTAACAGTACGCAAATGAGTTTTAATGTATGTAACCTACCGTCGATTAGCTTTGGCTAGCGCTCGCTAACAAGACAACACGTCAAAGTAAACGCCGATAGATGTGATAACTCCAGGCAACACATTCCTCAAGTTCTACTCTTACCAACCTCTGTCCCTCTAAACCTATACAGGTGCTTGGAGGTGCTTTGCTACATTCCAAGTGTTCGCTCCTTTTGTCGCCACAGTTCTGTTGCGTCTCTTGCATATCGGCTTGCTTGTTCATCCGACTCAAATCCAAAGAACCTCCAAACAGCACTTCTGCTGTTTTGTTTATTTATCAAAACTGGTCGCGAAGGTCCTGCAGACGCCATCTCATGGCAGCTTACACACGTAGAGCGACGACACAAAAAAAAAAAAAATACAGCCAGCGGTGTTTGTGTGAGCGAGGCAGGAGGGCAGGGGCTGCTGCACGATGGCTCGCTCCCCAGGGCAGTGCTCTGTCTGTTTGTATGTGCTGCTGGCGGCGGCGCATGTGTAAACTGAGGAGGCAGGTAGAGTACCGATACTATTGAAAAGTTATTTAGTACCGTTTTTAATTTTCAAAATCGATATGTCATCAATAATCGATATTTTTGACAACATTATTCTGGAGAGGTGGGGTTCAGCCTCAGTCCATCGCGGGGCGTCAGGAGCAGTTAGGGCTCAGTATCCTGCTCAAGGACGCTTCGTCATGGTCACCGGGGGAAGCGAGGATCGAACCAGCGACCCTTCGGTTGCTGGACGGCCCCTCTACCTCCGAGCAATGCCGCCCCCTTGGCCTCGACCACTGACCACTCTAAAAACCTTTTCAGTTCATCCTCAAATCCCAGTGGAGGTTTGCGCTCATTTTGAAGAAATTCCCTCAATGCCTTACTGAGATACAGCGTCAGTGAGAATTAAAAAGGTATCACGTAGATGTGAGGTGACAGTGACCTTTGACCTTTGACCACAAATAGCTTTTCAGTCCATCCTCAAGTCCCAGTGGACATTTTTTGACAAATGTGTTTATGTTAAGGGGAGTTGAACCTGACAACATACTGTTTCTGTCCCATGACTGTCTTCAGTGCAAGGGCATGACATTTTTTTGCGGTGTGCAATAAAAAGAGCTGCTGTCTGAAGTCTCCTTTTTAGAATCCTTTAATTACTAATTCTTTCAAATTAATTTTTCTGTAATCATATAATGAGGTTAGTTTGTTTAATAACCTGAGCATCTCTGATATTATGTGTGTATGTGTGTGTGTGTGTGTGTGTGTGTGTGTATATATATATATATGACCTTATAAAACAAATTTAACACACCTCAGATTTAATGATGACATGCCTACATTGGGATTATATGAATAATTTACAGCCCCGTTCTCTTCTTACTGTGTGGATGAAGTGGATTTGAGCCCCGACTTTTATATTTCTTAAATTAAGTACGACTGCACTGCAGCTAAATGCTTTGACCGACTGAGGAAAAGTATGATTCAGTCATCAGATATCGAGTTTCATACATATTTGGAATTCAAATCCCCACCCTTCAAAAACTGCAGTTCAGAGAGTATGAGGTATAATCAATTTAGATTTTTTTTTTTGAAAGTTTTGTTGTGTCAACACAGTGCGGGATAATGAGTGTTTATATTGGATTTTTTTGAGCTTTCATCCATATTCTGAGAATAGCCACACAGCAGGTCAGGCTGATCCAGATCCTGGCGTAATAGACATCCTGAGGGTTCCCTTGGAAACTATCAGGCAGTAAAAAAAAAAAAAAAAAAAGCGCCATTGTCATCGCAAGCGCGGTTCTGAGAAAAATATAATGGATAAAAGGAAAATAACACGTTAAAGAAGCGGCAGTGCTGTGATTAAAGCACAAAGAATGCCTGTACAGAAACATTCTTAAGTAACACCTGTCCGCATGTCACAGCGTGGTATGTCTGTCTGTCTGTCTGTCAGTACATTGCCGTGAGGTATTGATCAGTTTTTCCTAAAGTTAAATGAATATTATACAACAGTTTTAGAACTCAGCCATGATCGACACTCATTTAATGCATATTTGAAATTGATTTACACTACCTTTGTTTTTGCTTCCATTTTTTTCTTACTCGGCCATCGTCCTCATTCAACAAGGACGTTACAAGGGAACGGTTCACTGAATCAGGTCATGGTGTCAGGGCACTCACCATGTTCACTGCAGTGAGACTGATTCGAGATTCTCAATATGCTCACATAAGAGAGTGGCAAAGGTTCATCCATCACAACTGATGGCACGAAAAATACTAAAATACAGGAATGAAGAGAGTTCAAGAGTTGTTGTTGTTGTTTTTCTTTTCAAGCCCGATGTTGCAGAGCAAATGCAGGAAACAGCCAGGAGAGATGAGTTCATTAGAGAGCAACGGGGACAAGCACGCAAGAGTACTTACCTCACCTTCCCGGTATGTGGACTGAAAGAAACTGGCATAGCTACCTTTAACAATAACAGGTCTAATGTGCTGATGTAAGCCAGCCCGACCAGTAGATGTTTGAGCCACGCTTGAAGAAATTCCCTGCAAGGAGTCTTGAGATATTCTGTTCATGAGAACGGGACGGCTATCACATTCATGTGAGGTGACAGCGACCGTGACCTTTGACCACCAAAACTTTTCAGTTCATCCAGTAGTCCCAGAGGACCTTCGGCAAATTGGTTCAAATTTTCCCAGCGTTCCTGAGATAACGCATGTATGGCAGGTGAAAATGAATTTGACCTTTGACCACCAAAATCTTTCAAGATCATCTTTGAGTCCCAGTGGATGTTTAAGCCAAACTTGAAGAAGCTCATTTAAGGAAATCTTGAGATGTTGAACTCAAACTGGACGGACGAATATTTGCCTTCAGCCCTCGAGGCATAAAAGTAACAATACTTTTGGCGAGGTAAAGCAAAGATGCCAAGCCGGGTCTGCTTCTCCTATGATGAGTGGGGGGTGGCTGCACACCAAGTTAGTAGAAATAAAACCCAAGATTTTGCCTCGAGTTCACATTTGCTGCACTGAGCGTCACAAAAAGCGAATGGGTTTCAGTCGCACCTTCATCAGAGTTAGAGGAAGTGGTGAGAAATCGGTGGCCATTCAACAGGTGGTCTCATAAAACCAGACTATGGAGGTCTCGGAGTTTTGGGAGGGCAGGTATCCTTGAAGAGCAGGTAAGAAAATCAAACTCTTTATATTTTGTCAGCAGTACTCCTTATTGGAAATTTGACCCAGGAGCAATTTATACCGCACGGCTATTGGTTGACCCCAATTGTCCTTTAAAGTGAAACCGGAGACATAGAGTCACAGATCATTTATTGAAGCGATAAAAATGGACTTCCTGGAGTGAAAATGTTGAACTGAATGATATATTTTGCAGATAAAGTAACACCCAAACTCCAATGGTTTCTACCTATTATGAGCAAGAAATCCTTGGTAAAATGCCATCACTCTCTTTAGGCAAACCATCAGAGACTTAACCACAAGACCTGAGACTAGGAAATGCCAGACCAAAGGTCAAGATACCAGACACGGCCAAGCGTCTATGAAGTGAGGAGATAAAGGGCGGTGTTTCGTGTCATCAAGATTGTAGGCTACACTTTTTAAATCCCAGATCCCAAAAAAAAGCAAGATTCAGGCTCGTCACAGAAGAGGTTGGCCGCTTGTTAAAGCAGCTGATCTGGGTGTGAAAATGCAGGAAGCATCGGTGGAGAATTTGACTGACCTATACGGAGCGGCGTGTGAGTTGAACTGACGCACATACAGAGTACCAGTTAAATGTAGAAAACTGAATGAACTTGCGCTGATACGAGTCCGCCGACCTTTACAGTTGGAACACGATGAAGGATTGGTGAGCCTCGTTACTGCTGACTCAGAACGCTCTCGGTGATTTCACCAGATGCCATCATAGGTGCTCACTTTCAAATCCAATACATTTTTTTTTTACACTGCAGTGCCATTAATTGTTGCTATACTGCAGCTTTATCACATACAGCCATAATTCCTGAAGGGTCTGTACCCCTAGAGCTACCCAGGTGTAAATTAACGCCAAAATCCCCCAACGTGGATAAATCAGTTGTTTATATTCTCCCGCCTGCATTCTGTGAGGATCCACTAGTCTTTCTCTTGTTGAAATGCAATCCACAAACTTAAATCTGGTACCAAGTACTGGTGATGTCAGATGTGCATCATATAAATTGGCTTATGAGGCTGAATAAAGAGCAAAAACTGTTAGTAATACTGCTACGTCTTCATATCATCGTGATATTTTGTTTGTTATACTCTGTTTTTGTAGCAGGCTTTGAATATTTCTTTGCCGTCTGCTGGGTAGATGGGGCACACAGCAGAGGGTCGAATGTTTCAAGTTAGGAAACCATGAAGCAAACCAGACAAAAAAAATGAATAAAATAAACACACACCAAGGCAATTATTTTGGGGTTATTTTTTAGAAATTAAAGTTCAGGATTGGCAACATTTCTGTTATAAACAATGATGGTATTTAGACGGTTCGCGGTCAGAGCCCAAACCGCGGTGCACGGTACAAAGATGTAGTCATTACCTACATATTCATAGGTGCGTTTCGGCTGGGATATCAATCGAACCAATCAGAGAGCCTCGTGTGATTCCCTTCAACGCCCCTGTTGCACCGGGGCTCGGTGTGTTGCTGTTTCTGTTGCAGCTCAAGAGGAGTGAGTGCTTCTCATCTGAAGAAATGGACCTCCTGGTGCAGCAGGTGAAGGTGTGTGACCGCATCATATATGGGAGCAGCAGGACTCCACTCAAGCCATGGGAGGAGAAGCAAGCCCGGAGGGAGGTGGCCGTCAGTGTTTCCACTTTTTGGGCATCAGAAGAACCTAATTGCAATGCTGATTGACTCATGACTCATCTGATTGATGAGCAAATAAAAAGCACTTCACAAAGAAACGCTGTTGACCAAACTATTCTTTATCTATGGCTCAAGCTTTTCTGACAAATAGCAAAGCACCATGGTTGTGCCAGACGCTGCCTCATTAACATACTTAAGCACCTGGCAAAGACGGAGCCCAAGTTCATTTGCTGGTTTAAGGGCGAAGGCTTGGCATGAAAACGGAATTTACGCCGGTTTGAAACTGGCAACGACGCTGGCGCTTGACTGAGGTGCAGGAGACAAACGCATCATTCACAGGGGCTTCTGTACATTTGGTACGATAACTGCATAAATACTGTTATCAAGGGTTTTCCCTCCTCGCTAGTGAGTCCTTTATCCATTTAGCCTTCAGCTACCATTTGGATAAGTGCCAGCGGAACATTCAAGTGAGATAGCGCAGCATAACATGGCATTATCTTGGCTGGAGAACTTTTTTTAATAGCCTAACTGGGCTTTAAACTTCTCCATTACTTTATCCTTGACCTGTTTGCTGTGTTCCTTGTTGTTTGCCCTCTAATATTCTCTGAACCAACTTCTGAGGCTGTCACAGGACAGCTGTATTTATACTGACATTAGATGACACACAGGTGGACTCCATTTAGTCATTAGGTCAACATTCAATCATTCAGCAGTCATCACGGAAACTTCTGGAGGCAATTGGTCGCTCTCAGAGAAAAGGGGCCTGAATACATCAGCACAGTGCACTTTTCATTTTTTTTATTTGTAAAAAAAAAAAGAAAAAAAAAAGATAATCGTTTACAATTTCCTCTGTATTTCACAACACTTTGTGTTGGTCTTTCACATAAAATTCCAATAAAATACATTTGTTTGTGGTCGTAACGTGATAAAATGTGGGAAAGTTCAATGGGGTATAAATACTTTTGCAAGCCACTTATATTTACTGTACTTTTAAAGCAGATGAAGCCTGGTGGCCATCTGTAACTCCTCGCTCCTGATATCTATTGCATACCTCTTAAAACAAAGTCTTCACATGCCTGTGTGATTGACAGCTATAATGGTGACTTGAGTCTAAGAGCCAATTTTACAGTCGCCCACTACGGCGGTTGGGAAATTCATTGTGACTCAACTATTGCTTTGTGCGATTCTCCATCACCACCTGAGAAATTTCATTACTGACCTCCAGTCCAGTGGTGCAAGCTGTCGTGTTCTGTGTTAGTGTGCTACTTGGCCCCTGAAACATCCAACTGAGCTCCATCCTTGCCATGCCTGGATGCAGTAGAAGAAGTACTTCTAACTTGATTTACTACACTCGTAACACATTCCCCAAGCAGTTTGGGTGTGGTCCTACCGGTGGGTTGTCAAGAGGCAACTCAACTTGGGTCAGAATTCCTTAAAAAGTTGATGCATTACTGTGAAGGCCGTGGGATTTTATTAAGTTGCGTTACCACGGTTACCGATATTGTTATTTTTGCCTTCAAGTAGTTCTGTGATTTGGCTATTTTAATTCATGCCGACTCAAAAGGCTTGAGAAAGGCAAATTATAAAACTGTGCTTGAGGGAACACAAAAGGCCAGCAAAATTGAAATGTTGCCATTTTCCCTCAACTCCCTTTGAATACTTGGTGAAAGACGCACTACTTGAGTTTATCACAGGCCCCAGTTGGCTGCTCAGGGAATCACAGCTGATTGTAACACACTAGGTTCGGACAAAATGTACAGTTTATTCCAATTTCTGACCCAGGCCTTGATGCTTTTGTCAGTGGCGCCAGGAACATTCTGTCTGTGTTGTGTTTTCTAGTAATTTTATGCTGAAGTGTGTCACTAAAACAGAATAAAGCAGAGAGCTGCCTTTCTGCTGTGAATTAAATGTTACATGACATCAGCTTGACACTACACTGAAATAGCAGCAGTCTGATAAAGTAGCTACCAGGACAACACCCATTGTTTACTCACCAGCTAGCACCAGGTCATCAAGTCTCCTCACAGAAATGTTTGCCTTGAATCAATACCGGAAGTTGTCAAACCACAAGAATTTTGCTTTTCAAATACTCACAAACAGGTATTTTTACTCCATGGACATAAAGGGGCGACATGGCTTGGCGGTAGAGTGGCCATCTTGCAACTGAAAGGGTTGCTGGCGACCCGCCCAGGGTGAACCCCGCTTCTCACCCAATGTCAGCTGGGATAGAATCCAGTTTTTTCCCTCCGTTATCACTTTTTCGTGAATCTAACAGAATGCAGAGGGAGCCAGCCACATATAACTTGAGGCTAATGCCCAACAAATGTCTACTAATTCTCAAGCTAATTGTCTCGTGTAATCCAAATCTTCCTTGTTCAGATTTATGCTCATTAATCCAAAAACCCCACTGATTTCAGCTAAAACCAAGCTAACTACGCATAGTTTGGTGATACCACGAACAAGAGCAGACATGTCTGAGCAAGTTTGTTCAACTGGATCAGCCTGTCGCTCCTGCTGGCTGAAAGTGTGACACATGGGAAGATTTATATTTTGTTTGTTTTAAGTTTAAATAAAAGAACTGAGCACATGGCTGGATAAAGAAGATGTGGATTATATCGGACGACTTGGAGGAGAGTTTGTTAGCGGACGGTTTTGGGTGCTGTTGTTAGCTGTTGTCAGCTATCGGTTGTCATTCGCCTCAAGCTGAATGTACATGGGTGCCTCTCTCTGTATTTGGTAGTCACAAAGACGCAGGTGGGGAAAACACATCTTTGCAAAATCAAGACACTTGTTGTGTCATGTGAGTACTTTTTTTTTGGGGGGGGGGGTGACGTGTTACTTTAAGTACAGTAGGAATAGTGAGAAACTGCAGCACAAATGGGAAATGGCTCTTCTCCAAAGGTGGTAGGTTTAAAGATAAACTGGCTTCTAAAGTAAAAGAGCCACCCAATGTTGACATGACTGCGTCTGCACACATCAACCTCACACTCCCTCTTACCCTCGCATGTGAGATACCTGAACTCCCTCAGTCCTAGTCGTGGATAATGACTTCCACCAAGGAGGCCGACTTATAATTCTTGATGTCACTGAAAAGTTTTAGCGTATTGTGATTAAATCCATGGCAGTAATCCACTTTCTATTGAGAAATATGTGTTCATCTCTGTGAGAAGGAATGGATTGGCGATCCAGCAGACCTCATTTTGGCATTTATGAATGGTTTCTGATGACATTGTGTATCGTGGTGAATATGCGCTCTCTAAATGCTTCTGTTTGTCAAACTTGTTTGTAATTTTATTGTTTGTTTTTTTTTGGTCTTGAGTTATGGTCTAGAAATCTTTAACATAGCATCTTTCGAGTTTAAACTAAATCTCTATTGAATAATAATGTCTGGGCGTCTGTCTTCATACTAGCGTCATGTCTGTTAACCTTAAATGATGTCTTATCCTCTTAAACCTTCTATTATCAACCTTTGTTGGTATCAGTGAATTAATAAGACGGCATGTTTGCTCTGCTGACAAGACGATTGTCAACATTCGGATCGCCGCTGCATCCATCAACCTTCCTGTTTGTCTGCGGTCCTGTAGGAATGCTGTGACTGAGCTTTGCCTCATCTCTGTTTTGGTATAGACTGTCCTCTTCCCTAGCAGGTTTCCATGGTAACTGAGACTCAGTTCCTATCTGATTGGCACACCTAGATGTTAATTGACATCTGCTTGATCACATGCTTAGTTGAAAGTGCTGAAAAAGCACTGATCAACAATTTAGGAATTCTTCTGGGGACCTTAGTGGAAAGGCAACCCCTCCCTCCAAGCTCAGAAGGGTGTAATGATGTTCATGTTGCACCTTCAGATGACAAAAAGTGAACTTACAAAGTTAAAATATATGAATGATTATTCATATTCTTTTCTTGCGTTAAACAACAGCATACATTACAAACTCCTCCTCCCTTCTCTTGATCTGTCTGTGTCCGTAGGAGAGCGCTTTCCTATCTTCCCCCCACCCATCAGCGACTCCGGTGACGATGCGTTTGTTTAGTCTCAGTATCCCAGCAGAGATGAGGTGAACTGGAGGCAGTCGAGGTTGCTGGGGTTGGAGAACTGAAGCGCACTGAGCAGCTCGCCTCAGGACTGTTGCTATTCATTTACAAGGCTCGCAAGAGGATTAATGGAGTTTTGGCGTCACAACAAAGCGATCCAGTTCCAAGCTGTAAATGACCCGTTTGGCTCTTCGTTGAATTCCTGAAGACGGACGCAACATCCGAGGAGTTACAGACAAAGGATCGCATCCCCCGAGGTTGCGGTTGGCAAACTTTTGTTACCGACCTTTAACAGAGCTTTTTTCTTTCTTTCCCCCCCCCCCCCGTGTTGATATCATTCATGTTCTTTTCTCAAGGTACGTGCAATCTGTTTGAAATGTCCGACCTCCACAACCGGAGCCAAAGCAGCGCACGGCGCAGCGACTACGTGTGGCAGTACGAGTATTACGACGACGACGAACCCGTGTCTTTTGAGGGACTGAAGGCGCACAGATGTGAGCTTACATCCCTGAAATATCATCTCTTCCTTTCTTCTTCTTCTTTTCAATAATTTGTTAAATCAATACGTAGTGATTAATTTGCCTGATTCATCAAACAAACAGTTGATCTGACAGAAGTTTTCTTTACATACAGGTTGCTGAAGTAAAATGCTGAATGCACGCATGCGTAATTATCCACAAAGAGAGTCAACAAAGCTACAATCGTGTGTGTGTGTGTGTGTGTGTGTGTGTGTGTGTGTGTGTGTGTGTGTGTGTGTGTGTGTGTGTGTGTGTTGGGGGGGTAGTACGAGGACAATGTCGATGAACTATAACAAGATTGTTCTCGGCGACATTTCAGACTCCATCGTAATCGGCTTCTGGGTCGGACTCGCTGTCTTTGTCATTTTCATGTTCTTCGTTCTCACGCTGCTCACAAAGACCGGAGCGCCTCATCAAGAGTGAGTAGAACCGCAGCTGCTGCAACGTTTCCATTTATAAGGACACACATCTGTTCCCACGGGGAGCGTTTCAGCACCAAGGACAGATCCAATGATCTGAATTTGTAAGAGAGCGAGGTCCCTCCTGTCAAAGTGAACCGATGATTGACAGGTGGAGAATGTCTTTCCTTGTGTAGTTCAAGTTGTGAGACGTTGCTTGGTCTAAAAGTTGGGGTGGGGTTCCCCTAGGAGCTCATGAGGCACTGATGGGTGTTGATGAGATGAATTTCAGAAAGGGTTTTTTTTCAGGATTTTTTTTTTTTAATATATAGAATATTAGCGATTACAATAAGATACTTCTGCAAGACAAGCCAGCGCAAATTTCTGGCCCCTGGGGGCAGTCTGAGTGCACCAAGGCCACATTCAGAGTAAAAAAATAAATGCCACTGTCAACTATGTTTGATTTACACAACCCCCCCCCCCCGAAAAAAAAATGTGATGGGTTCTCCTTCAGCCCCCCCCTTTACCAAATCTGTTGAAAACCTTAGTCTCATAATATTGTATAACCCTTCTATCAAACAAGCAGCACTAAATCAATGGCTTTTCAGCCTCAGTTCTATTATCCTACCAATTTTATTATCAAATCCATCCACAGCTTTCTGAGTTTCCCTCCTACCAGACAAACCAGCAAGACAGTCATGCAACAATTGTGTTGTGTCAAGCTTCATTACCGAGGAAAAAAAACCAAAACGTTTTAATTCCTCCTTTGTTTTCTCAGGAACTCCGATTCTGCTGAAAAGCATCATCGACCAGGAAGCTGTCTGGTAGATGCCGACGGTCTCAGAGGTGAAAACGACAAAGCCTTCTCTCTTCCCTTGCTGACTGAGTCACGCGCATATTTTAATTTCTACATCAACGAAGAGGGTCAGAACAAGCGAAACCTGAAAGACAACAGAAACTTGAAACAAACCGGGTGGTGCCAAGCCCAGCTGGGGACACTCGACCGCCCCGGAGGTATCAGTTCTGCAGCGATGGATGAGGTGGAAGAGGACGTGGAGGGAAACCTTCCTCTTGGTGGACTAACTGAGGAGAGGAAGACACAAAGAGAGTGTGCCTTCCTGTCGCACTTCAACATCCCTAACTTTGTGAACCTGGAGCACAGATCCTCGCTGGGAGAGGATGACCTTCTGTATGAGCCGCCCGTCATACTGGAGCGCCAGCCTTACTCGAAGGAACGTCACAGCGACACTAGCTAAGGCTTTAAATCGAAAAGGTGTTTGGTAATGTTGCGATTTTATATCCTTTCACGAGGTCGTTTGTGGGCTTATTTTTTTTGGAAAAACTGGCTCTTGACCCTCCTCTTTGTTTTATAATTTAATTTGAGAGTGTTTTTTTGAAGGCACAACAAGGACTCAGTTCGATACAAGCTGCAGCTGACAGTAACAAGATGTTCTCTTAAGGAAAGCAACTGTATAACTTATAAATAAAAGAACCTAGATGTGGTGATAACTGATGCCCTCTAGTGGCCATTAGAAATATAACAGGGCAGTTGAGTAAATGGCAATGTATCGTGAGAAAGTGTGCAGAATCTCAACTAGCATCACAAAGTTGGTCAGTTCAGCTCGTGTGGTATAGTGAAGAGCACTCCTGATACACAGTAGGGAAAAATGACAAAAGAATTACCATGGTAACCACATCTTGGCTTTTTTTTTTTTTTTTTTGTTCTTACAAGTGACAGTTACCTTATTTGACATGTTGGAGTGTTTTACGGGTCAAACAAAGACCAGGCTTTTTATTCCCCTGACAACCAGAGTGTTGTTGCACGTTCTGCTCATCAGAACTCGACCAAGTGTTATTGCACCGAGGTGCAAAGCGCATCACCATTATTTGTCCAAGGAAGCTACAGTAAGGAGCAAAGCAACAGCCGAATACTTACAGGTTGTGTCGGATGGTCATAACAGCCTTTTTTTTTTCCCTCTGAGTAATGAACCTGAAATGGATGGTTGTCCACGAGGCGGAGGAGAATAAAAACGCAAGAGAGAAGCCTTGTGCCATGAAAACAGTTCAGCCGGGTTATTCAAGACTAAAAAAAAAAACATTTTAGGTAACTTAAGCCAAAATTAAACTCCATGGCAAATAAGCATAACTGAGTTTTTCCTCAGTCGACGTGAGGGTCTAAGGGCAGAGGATGTTGTTATGATGCCATGTGAAGCCCTTTGAGACAAACTGTTTGTGAAAACGGGCTCTACAAATAAAATTGCCTCGCCTTGCATAATTGCAACAAAAGACAAAACAACAAAAACCCATCTGTATTCTCATCTTGTCAGCAACCTCGTTTTTAGGGTACCCAAACGCTTCAGATACTACAAGTGTGGTATTTAACGACATATTTTATGCTGTACAACAAAACTTTAGAATATATCAAGCCTAGCGTAAACCGTAAATCTAATTTCAGGCATTTAATTGAAAAAACAACAACAACTACATTTGGAATGAAGGAGTCAGGTGTCTTACACTCCTAACTAAGGTCCTGGTTTTAGGACTCGTTCCTGGACAAAATAATGGAAATGTCTTTTTTAAAGGACTGGAGTTTATCCTTCCAGTGAGATCCACAGACCAGGAAAATGAATTCCAAAGTTCCTCACCGTGCCGAGGTACTAAACGTTGATATTTCCTTGAATTTTGTCACTCATCTTTTGCTGCGTGTCCTAACTCTACATTTTTGTGTGTGCTTTAGCTCCAAATCTTCCAGGTTCTTGTATTGGTTTTCCCGTCGCTGCTCCATTCACCTACCCAGCATATAGAGATGATTGAACTTAACATCTGCCAGGCAGCGAGACACAAAATGAATCCTAATGTTTTTTGCTCGATGTGCTGCCCAAAAGGGACAAAATAAAACCAGAACCCTCTGACTTGAACTCTTTCGACGCTTTCATATCCTTCTATCTGTATTTATGTATGGATGTGCTGGGAATGCCGGGCGGTCTATCAACATTAACTGATTAACCAAATTTGACTTGCGGATTTTGAAAACTCATTATGAATTCCAGACGTGCCGAGGGAATTACACCAGCCTTTCTGCTCTGCTCGTACATCAAATGTTTTAAAGAGTAAACGTGTGACAGTTTATAGGGAAAGCTTTCCAGATTTGGTCGGGAAAATGTTCATCTTGAATTGCTTCTTTCATGATGAACAATATCTGACAAACTGAAAACAAAAATAATACTGTTGCGCATGTATAAGTGGAGGGAATGTGGTGCAAGGTTGTTTTAACCCACTGGGTATTCTTCATGAGTGCAGAATATCTTGTTTTTGTCATTGCCGATAGTTATTTAAGGGGTCATTCATCAACCCGGCTGAGGAAGGAAAGCTGAAATGTCGTCCGGTGCTCCCTAGAATATTAATGGTGAACTCCCTGAGGTGGTTGAGACCTCCGGAGCAGGAGGCTCTGAATCAGACCTGAGATGCAAAGGCGGCTCTTGGGTCAGTGAGGTCATCCTGAAGGAGACTATATTTAATTATCTGCACCGCCGCCTCTGCTGGTGGTTTTAAACAGAGCAGAAGAAACCTGAGAGGAGACATTAGCAGCTATCTCTTTATCATTTAATGAGTTTTACACTTTTGTATTCTGGCCATACTCACACGGCATTCTACTTTGTGAAACTGGCCTCCAAGGGTGTAGTGAGCATCAATGACCAGTGGGTGGGGTAATGGAGTTATACCAATTATACACACGCTACCATTTGCTCTCTGCTGTAGCTGACAGTTGGAGGGCAGAGAGGGAGGGGTAGGGTGTGGGGGATGCCGCTCAAATCGTAGGCTAATTACTCTTGATGGAAGGAAAACAAGATAAACAACATATTTGTTGACATTCATTTATCTATATGTGGTGTAATGCCGTCAACGCGCAAAAAGATATGAAGCCCTGGAGCAGCTTTACCTCATAGCCTCAAAATAACTCCACTGAGGGACAAGTTATTTCTCATGACCTCAAAATAACTACACTGAGGGAACGAGTTCGGTCTCATAGCTTCAAAATAAACGGAGGAGCCAAATATATCACAGCAGCAACGTAAGTAAGTTGAAGGGAACAAGTTATATCTCGCAGCCTCAAAATAACTAAATTAAGGGCGTAAATTATGTCTCATAGCTTCAAAATAACTAAATTGGGGGGGGGGGGGGGACAAGTGATATTTTTTTGGCCTGGATTTTGTTTTTTCAGAACATACAACTTCTCCAGTAGTGAAAGGGTTACCAGATGTAAAATATAAATAACCTCTGATGACTCACTGCTCCAGCCTTCTCTTCATCTTTCTCTCTCTGCTCAACAGCTGAGAGTTTCGTAGTACACCGAGTGATTTATTCCCATAACATTCAATAAAGCAGATGTCCCAGAGTTGACACAAACTTCTACCTGTTTTAAACGGACTGATTGATTATAACTGCAACATCTTACATTTCACAACATGGTAGATTTAGCTCTTTCTTGGATGGGGGGGTGGGGGTGGGGGATTTTCATACTCGTGTTTATACAATATGAACAAGCAATTCTGTTTGTGAGTCCCACAACAGGAAACAGGATGTTTCTCAAACAAGGGATTAATCGCAGAAATCAACCGAGCAATCGCTCGCCTCTCCACGGTAACAAAAAACAAGGTTACTTCAGCGATCAGTCTGGCATGACAATTCGAATTTCTTGCCAAGTGAGCAAAAACCTGGGTGGGTAGAGAGGAGGATGAGTAAGTCATTCTGTCAAAGACAACAAAGCAGCTGTTGACACTCGCCTCCAGCTGCTCGGCGCAACAGACGGAGACAACGTGTCTGTAACTGTATGAACGTGACACTTGGGAAGGTGCTAAAACTGAGGCCTCAGAAGTGTGTGTGTGTGTGTGTGTGTGTGTGTGTGTGTGTGTGTGTGTGTGTGTGTGTGTGTGCCATCTATTTGACTGATAATAGACTCAGTAGAAACTGTAGATAAGGTTGAATGTGTGGCACCCCCCCCCCCCCCCCTTCATCAAGCTCTGGAAATCCAATCAGTTAGCAGGAACCAGGAGAGTGACAAACATCAACCGGTGTTCAATAAATATGGATGTATTTGTTTGCTATGATTTCTACTGCAGCTTCTCAATCATCTCCACAGCAGACCGGTCAGAGTGATAAAGAGGATTAATGGGACTTTCCTCACTTGATGCATTTTGAAAATGCAACAGGATGTTATTTATTTATTTAAAGCAAAAGGGTCATGTCCAAGAAGAGATGTGTAGGGGGGGGGGGGGGGGGAGCCGCATAAAACAGAGCGTAAATATTTCATAGGGTGTAAAGAATGAGACAGGTTTCAGCTTCAGGAACACATGAATAAGTTAGAGCAGAGAACCCAACGTGGGGGAGGGGGTGGGGTTAACTGGCACGTATTTCTGACATTGTTCGGTGTGTGGGGTTGAATGATTTACCCCGTGTTTACGCAGCTACTTTAAGGGATTCACCTGAAGTTCCTTTAATGATTAATGAAGGATTATAGAGGGCTTGTCTTCAGAAATGTCTAAAAAGCAGGTGTTAGCCCCCACCCTTCTAAATGGAAATCAATTTCATCAACAAGGAATCCACTCACAAGCAATCCGAATAACACAGCCCTGGTTTCTGTGACACATCGTTGCACAACAAGGTGTATATTCTCTGCCTGCTGTGTCGCAGCTCCTCAGGCTTCAGGGTGTGTTACCTGGCTCGGGCAGATTCCACCTGTAACTCGGCCGTCATTACCATGGGAAAAAAATTTAAAACTTGTCTACAGCGACATACATAAAGACATCCAACCGCTGAGGACTACGAGTTAAATTTTCTGTTGTTAAGATGCACTAAATATTAATTAAGGAGCGCAGACTGGGGAACGGGTTACGCTCCGGGAGGCTGTGACACACCGGGAGGCTTCGCTCACGTGAAGGCTGTCGCAGCAAGGCTGCGTTCTACTGGGTGTACAGCTGAGAAGACCGGAGAACGCAGGAGTCATGGTAAGGTCCTGCTCTCTACGCGCTTGCTAAAGAACTCAAGTTGGAGCGTTTTGTTGTTGTTGTTGTTGTTATTTTGGTAGAATCATGACGACCAGATTCAAAGCTCCTCTGTTAGTTGTGTTCTTACGCATCAAACCTCTTTGACTTTCTCCACCATTTGAAATACTCTGGTTTGTTATTTGCGCTGTGAAGGGTTACTACTAACTGGCAGCTAGGCCTGCTCCTGCTGTTTATTTGATTAGCGTGGACACACAGCAGTGAAAGAGTTAATGTTCTTGGCTGAGCACCATGGAAAGGCTGACTGCGACTGCCCGCCAAATGAAACAAGGGTCGGCAGATTTGGAAAACCGAAAAAATGAATTCAACTGGCTCCTAAACCCACACAGCCAGTGCGTCATTTCCCCTGGAAAACTTTGTTTGGACAGGCCTCTTGGTGCTTTCAATTGCTAAAGAAAAAAATCTGAATTTTGAGAATTACATTTTTTATTATGATACCCAAGTTCTTGCATCTAATTTTAAACAGAAATGACCAGCTAAGAAACCTGGAAGCCTAAGAAGTTTATCTCCTGTTTCTCCACCTTAATTTTTTAAATTTCATTCATTCCATAAACTTACATATATCACAGGGGATTATATGTACAATATTGTCAACACTGTTGTATTTTTTATGTATTTAATTGAGATATTAATTGTTTCTCGAGATTTACCGCTCTGGAAGATCAGGTGTGTTTTAGAAATAAATCCAAAATTTTGAGGTTTGAAGTTTGTATTCGTGTTTTATGACAGCCTAAATGTGATGTGTGTATAATAAATCAATCAATAATAAGCTTATATGAATCTATATTTGACGCATCAGAGCTATCAGAGGAGCAGTTTGGGTTTTTTTTCACCCTGCTGCTGAATCACGTTCATGAAAACAAAAGTCAGAAACATCTTGATCCACTTTGTCTTGCACCCAGATTTAATGACCCACAGGACTAAACATGTACCAGGTTAGACAAGGTAAAGCTGTTCTCTCTCTCTCTCTCTCTCTCTCTCTCTCACACTCACACACACACACACACACACACACATTTCATATCCAAGTGACATTCAGTGGCCAAGCTGCAATATAACAGTTAGGCTGCCATTGTTTAGTGCGCTGTGACATTTTTATTAGGGCGGTTGATGACTAATGGTGTGAGGAAGAGCACGCTGTGTAACCCTGGTAGTCCTGGGCTAATGACCCGCTGCAGACCTCTGAAGCTCTGCTGCTGGCTCCCTAAAGTCAAATCACAAATGAGTATTTCATATTCATCTGGGATTGATTCACCATGGCACCAGCGGTTGACAGATATTTTAAAGAAGACAGCAGGAAGGCAGAAGGCTGATGTCTAGAACACCAATATCATGGCGCTGTTGGTGTAATTGGATAAAAAATACAACTTTATTACAGTGAAAATGAGACAAAACTGGGGAATTCTGCTCAACATTTATTCACTGCATTTTCTCTTTGCATATGCGCACGACTATATTTTTTTGTGTTTTTTCTATCAAATGTATAACATTCAACAGACAGTAAACAGTAACACGTTGTTAAAAGGGACTTGAAAATCATATTTTCAATGCATTTAATCCTGGTAGAAGGTAGAAGGTTGAGGGAGGGAGGGGAAAATGCATTAACTTACATTAACAACAACAACAACAGATGAGCTATGTCAGTGCGGGGAACCAGCTCAGTGAACTGGGCAATCGATGAGTGACTGGACAGGTCAAGGCACCACACATGTTGTCATTGATAAGTCGCACAACAAAAGGGATGTTCTCTTGATTTGCAGTCCAATGTTGGGGTATTGCTATTTCCACATACAATTATAATGCTTTGTCCTTATTTTACTGTTGTCGTTGTGGTTAAATTTGATTTAAAACTGCATGATATTGAACGAGGGACTACATAACTGCCTCCCAACGTCTATTTTATTGATTAATACGGGCATAATAATAAAGACGAGTCATTGTGAGCTGTCAGAAAGCGTTATTAATCCTGTCTAACATATCGGATGTTAGTAGACTATTCCTTCCCCCGGGTTAACTATATTATATATAAGCATTGATGTGATTTATGTGTATGTCTATCTTTAACTATAGAGTCTAGTAACAGTCAAAGAGCCTAAAAGGCATAAGCTAAGCTTCTGTTGTGTCTGACTTGGGAGAATTTTTTTTTTTCTCTAGACCTACCGGTTTTTTTTTTTTTAACGACATTCGTGAGAAATGTTTACGAGGAACATTGAAGGCATCATTTTACCATCCAGCTGCGTGAGCTGCGCTGAAGGGGCAGAACTTTCAACAGCGCGCATTTCTGCCATGCCACAGCCTACCGCACTTGACACTTGTGGATGCTTTAAGGACTAAACACATGTTCATTAGTTAGACATGCAGCTTCGTGCTAAACTTAAGCTGTACACACTGACAGCCGTTTACCTGCTGGAGGTGGGGGAGAAAGTTTTCTTCTAAGTGTTAACTACCGGTGAGTTGATCTTTAACTGACTCTTCAAAGTTATGTATTGATCTCTGCTGAGGCAACATATCCAGTTTGTGATGATCCTCTGCTCTCTCCCTCTCTCTCTCCCTCTCTCACTTTATTTTGTCTTGGTGGGATGATTTTGTTTTTGTTTTCTATGCTCGTAGGAGTTTATATCTAAATCATGTTCACAACCTACATAAAGAGTCTGAATGATATGGTATTTTCTACGGTAAGCTTTCAGGTTATATGCACTCCTGCATGTCTTTGCTATGCTGAAGGATGCATGGCCATACTAAAATAGATTCAAGTCTATGGACAGACAATCCCTACTTATATTTTCCTAAACCTGCACTCTTTTTTTTTTTTTCGTTCATAGACAATTCAGATATTTGCACTGTTTCATTTAACCCAAAGTATGCATATGTTGGTTTAAAAATGCATGTTTATTAACCGCTATTATGTTTTTAAGACATTTATGTTAGTTATTTCTCTGCTTTGCTTTAGTCTGAGAGCCCCGAGGAGCAGCCGAGCACCGGGGTTTTGGGCCGAATTGGGAGCTGGTTCTCTCCATGGAAAGCAAGGGGTCCCGCGAGTCCTGCTGAGAATGCCTCCCTGACTAGAGGTCAGGCAGTAAAGTCAGAAGGAGAGGAGGAGAGTGGGGAGCTACAGTGGGAGGCGAGGGGACAAAGCTCCAATCCAAATTCACTGAGTTTCTCGAGAGACATTTTCCTCTGCGAAAAGGAGGACGCCACACAGTCTGCCCACAGAGACTGTAGCGAGCCAGGAGAGGGAGGTCCAAGAGAGGAGGAGTTTGTAGAGTGCAAGGAGAAGAGAGAAGGGCAGGGCAAGGAGGGTAGCAGCGGAGCTTGGGCGAGTGGGATTCCTGAGAAGAATGCCAGTCATCTGACACATCACTCCTCCTCCTCTGATCAGGGAGTGGTATGGAACCCTGACCAGGGCCACACCCAGGCTCAGACCCAGAAACCAGCGCAAGCCCAGACAGGCAAGACACTCCATGTGTACCTGGAGGAGACCAGCGTGATTCAGTTTGGCCAAAAAACCTGTGTGGGACAGGAAGTTGTCCGAACTAAAGTCAGCAAAAACCTGCAGGTCCTGTCCAAGGAAAAGCCATCTCTGAGCTCTGATTCATCAACAGCGGCGGAGAACAGTAAGCCACATGTGAGGCCTAGTGCTGGGTCACAGAGTGATTACAGTGTCCTAGAGGGAGAGTCACATCTAGACTGGCAGTTGCAGCCTGAACTTGATCAAGAACAAACAGGCAGCATGGGGCGTAAAAAGAAACACAGGAGGAATTCTCAAGGAGATGGAGGGACCATCCCCCAGGAGCAAAGCCCCTCCAACACCCAACCTGTCAAAGAGGGATTCCCTACGTCAGATGAGTCTTTGACCAGCCCCCGGGACCAAAGTCCAAAGAATCAAACAAGACAGGCACCTGTAAGCTCCACCTCCAAGCTCAGCTCCACCTCTCCAGCCTCACCTGGAGGTGGGGAGAGAGACACTTCCTGCCGTGGTATGACCAAGCATTTGGACACTTTCCAGGACGACGGAGGCTCTGTCTTTGCTGCTACACGTGCGGTGGATGGGGCCGCAGACATGGAGGACGATCTTTACAAAGTGGAGAGAAAGACCGAGACACCAGAGTCCAAACGTAGGAGTATTAAGGTTTCTCGGAGTGAGGTGAAGCTCTTTACAAAATATGTTCCTTTGAATGCCGATGAAAGTCCAGCTGGAGAAAAACCTGGTTTTAAATCGGCATCAATGAAAGACATAGATGAAACCAAGGAGAAACCCGAGGCAGAGACTGATTCAAGGTAAGTTTGACCTGAATGGTTTCAAGAAATTCAACATTCTGCAGTGTGTATAGCAAAGCTTTCCAATTAACTATTCCACTTAAAATACTTAATCCAAAATTATACTATTAGTACTGTCAACATTAGACAACATTTTAACCTGATCCTCCAGTTTTTAGTCAAACACGACATTGCTTTTAAAATGTGTGTTGGCTGCGATTATTGTAGGTGTATCCACATGATGACTCAGGTGTAGTCCTGTGCCTCTGAAATAATAGGGCAGGTTCCAATACATGTAAGATTAGATTCTAAAAATACAGGAATATTTAAGTTAAAACTTGTGGCAGATGTTATTTCATTACACACAATGTCAAGAAACTGTTAAATCTTTCAGGTTTTTTTTTTTAGATACTTCATTTGTGTCTTATTTCTAACTTAAACCTCATGCACAGGCTTCGCCACCCAAAGAAACCCGACAAGGACTCAAAACCAGTCGCTGGCAGGATCGCAGATAAAATCAACCTCTTTGAGCGCCAGACGGTGGAGTGTCGCAAGAAGACCTTCCAAAACCCGAGGAGCGCCGACGTCTCTCCAGCCAGGAAGGCCACAGACAGACTGAAAGATGACTTTTTACTATCAGAGCAAAGATCAAAATCTGCTGAACGTTACAGCACAACCAGGCCCACCTCTGTATCACCTATGAGGGACATTCCATTGACTATCAAACAGAGGGCAAGGAACTTCACCGAAGAATCTGCCTCAGACTACAAAGCAGCCCTACCTCAAAAGTCAACCACGTCAGGAATGGTTAAAAAATCTAGCACGTCTGTAGTTGTTGCTGCCTCAAAGTCATCAGAACTGGACAGTCAGGGTAAGCCGGATATTATGCAGAGGATTAAGCCACCAGCAGTTTCAGAGATAACATTAAACACTGAGGGGTGGGATACCTCTGCTCCTGAGGTAAAGATTTCCACTCCTAATACAAACTCCAAAACAAAAGCAGCAGACCAGGGTACAAAACCTAGCAGTGTTGCAATAGATGTTACAGCTAAAGGGACAGGGGATTCTGCACAACAGACCGACAGTCCACAGTCAAGAGGCCTGAGCAGGACAGGGTCTCGCTCGAAGAGAAGAAAAAGTAGAGAACCTATGAGTCCCGTTAGCCCCAATAATAAAGACACGCCCGAGATGTTTGCAAGTAAGAAAGGGGTGGATGAAAAGGTCTCCTTACCATCTGACAAAAAAGAAGGAATTACACCAGATAAACAGTCGGATGCAAAACAGCAAACCTTTAAAAAGGAAGTAGAAGCCAAACAGAGAAAGGACGGCAGCAGCGAACAGGAGAGATTACCTGAACCATCTGTCAATAAAGATGAACCTGATACTTCTGCTGCTTCTAATAAAGGAACAAAGCCATCTATTGACAAGGTTCCAGTTAGTTTACCCCAAAAGGAGGAAAAAACAGAGGGAGACAACCTCTCATTCTCACAAGAGAGGAAAAATGACTCCAAGACCAACAGAGAAACATTTGTTCCCTCTTCCTCACCTGGTGTTGAGAAGACTTCATCAGCAGAGGAAGGCCCGCCTGTTGATCACCCCAAATTAGAAAAAGAATCGCCAATGCAACCTGAATCACAAACTAAAGTTAAGGCAATGCCGCTCAGTAAAACAGAGACTGGGCAAACACCCCAAAACACAGAAGTAATAAATCAGACTGAGTCCAAAGACTTGGGTAATTTAGAAAGGCCAGAGCGTAAAAAAACTGCTGAGAACAAAGACAAAGAATCCCCAAAGCAGCTCTTGCCTTCAGTTAAAGATATTAGAAAGGATGAGGTCTCACACAGTGGACAACAAAGTTCAGGGATAGAGGGAGCTGTTGCTAGGGACGATCTTAAAAAACATAAAGAGAGAAAAGAGGAAACACAGCCCGTTGGAGATATAACAAAATCAAACCAATCAGAAATGACCAAAGGATCACCAGACATCCCTGCTCAAACACATCATGTTAGTCAAGAAAAGCCTGCCCCCTCTTCTGTCACCCTGACTAATGAGGCTGTGAAGGGGCCAGGGAGTGATAAAGGGTCTTGGAAGGGTAAGGCGGCTACAAATCTGAAAACAGAGACGCAAACAAAGTCTACAGAGAGCTCTGGAGCGGAAATAAAGCCAGTGAGAACAACAGCAGAACCACAGCAGGATTTTGTGGAAAATTCGATTGATGACTCACACCCACATGGAGCTAATAGTGCTGGGTTCTCCGGATCAAAGTCTATTAGCAATGTGGCTGAGGAAACGAGTGTAAAAGTTGCTCTTGATGCTCCGCTGCTGATACCTGCAAAGGCTGACAACATGGCATGCGTTCAAGAGCCTAATTCTGTCTGGAAAACTGTCAGTGGCGAGGTTTCAGGCCTGGATGGTGGGAATAAAAGCGACAAATCAGTGGCCTCAAAAGTCAAAACTATCGGAGATCGAATGAAACCAGCTCATAACACAAGTGGTACCGCGTCACCCAAGGGTGTGGACAAAATATCACAAAGCCCTTCTGATAGTGCTCTTGCTAGCACCTCAGCTCATGTGATAGAGAAGACAAATGAGAAAACTATGGACTCGAAGGTGACGGAGCATTCTGCTGCTGCTAAAGGGGGTAACTCCTCACTCAAACAATTCCCCACAGTCAAAAATGATCCAGGCGACATCAAGCCAGCTGTAAAAGATTCCACCTCTCCAAAGGCTAATAAGCTGATCCCAGATTCAATCCAGCGTTCAGTCATGAAGAAGCTTAAGGTGCCACGGGGTCTCAGCAAAGATGATTCAGCTACATGTCAAGATGCCCCCTCTAGCTGGCTGGATGTGGATTTTCCCAAACAAAAACTGAAATTCTCAGAGCCCAAACTGAGCTCCTCAGTGAGTGAGAGCAATCTTCTGGATACCTCTGGAGAGCTGGATGACAATGATTTCATTGAGAAGATCAAGAATCTTTGCGCTCCTTTCTCCCTCCCTCCCCGTAAGCACAACCACCTCCGGCCACCCCAGCCCCCATTTGCAATGCCGGCTATCAAGGAGGTACGTTTTGAGAAGACTTTTGACCCTGAGGAGTTTAAGTTTGGCTTGAGGAAGAAGACTCAGTTCTCCTTAGACACTTCCCCGAGCGTGTTAGCCAAGCTCCAGAGGACGGAGGCAAAAAGTAACGTTAAGCCTGCAAGGGCGAGTTTAGCAGACAGGTATATGCTGCTCAGTAACCTGGACAATCGTCACAAGGACAAGACCACTAGCAAGGATGAGGGGGATGGTGAGGAGGAGAACGATGACCAAACTCAGCCCACATCTCGTTTAGAGGGGAGTTGTGTGGTCAGCAGCCTCACCAACTCCAGGTACAGAGGGATTAGAAATGGAGGTCAGGCGCAGACCGAGGAGTCCAAATCTGGGGATGTGTCACCCAGTGAAGCCTCCCAGCCGAGCCCTCCATCTTTATCCCAGCCACCCCCACCACTTTCCACTGCTAAGACTCCTCTCAGAGACATACTGGCCAAGCACAGGCATGCCCCGGGCAATGGAGTCGAAGCCCAGGCTGCAGAGGTTGTGGTCGGTGACTCAGGTCCTCCACTTCCCTCCTTTAACGAAATCAAGCTGCCGGGCTATTTGGAGAAGTTCCTCCCTCGGGAAGCAGCGCACAGCATCCAAGGACAGGAGCAAATAAAAGCAGAGGTTGGTTATTCTGTTTGCTCTTTTCACCGACACACTGACAAACAGATGAACAAAAAAACTGTTTTGTTTTAAATAAAAGTACACTGATCAAGTATGATCCTTCAAAGATACATTTGTTAACTCAGAAGTACAGAATTGCTCTTCAAGAGGCCAGAAGTACACCAAGTGACAAATAGAACGGCAAGAAAGTGAACTGATGAGTGCACATTTCTCCCTGAAAACAGGTGTGTGGACCCTGGTAGATACACACCTGAGCCTCTATTATTGAGTGTAAACAAAAAAAAAACTGTCCCATAACTTGAGCCAGAAAGGGAAAGTCGAAGTTACTCAGAGCTAGTTGACTATTTACCGCAATAAGACTGTATAAAAGAAAACCTCATAAATCACCAGGGACATCAAACTTAACGTGTATCTGGATTCTCGTCTGTTTGTGGATCAGGTTATTGGTGAAATGCCAACAGCAGTCGCTGTCAGTGAAGAACGGCCAGGCGTGACGCTTCCAGATGCACCATCTTTTCCTCCAGCTATGTACCCTGCACCCGCTGAGCCTCCAGCTCAGCCTCAGGGAATACCGAGCAATCATGTAAGATTGCCGCACACACGCAAATTAGAGCGGTACATCTCTCTTACGGCCGTGCCACCTTCTGATGAAAAACATTTAGTAAAAGAATTGAGTATTTGTTTCATTGATTATTCTGCTAAAGCAAAATATCACAATTCTTCCGAAGCCTAAACTGACTTTTTGAAATACCTTGTTTTGTCCTCCCTACAATGTAGCCTTGAAGAGGCCGTGAGAAATATTTTGTCAACATAGAAAAAAAAATTAATGTATATCTTTTGGGGTCACAAGATATAACCTGTTCCCTCAACTTAATTACTTTGTCGCTAGGAGGTATTGCTGTTCCCTCAGGTTTGTTGTTTTACATTTCTGAACAAGTTATATCGTGTCCACAAATGGATTAATTTAAAGTAACAAGTTTTGAGGTCTCAAAATAACTAATTTGAGGGAACAAGTTACATATCTCATGGTCACAAACATGTATTTCTCTCTATGGCCTCTCCAGGGCTCCACAGCCCAAATCCCTACCATATTCAGTTTACCATAACTACTGCCAAAACTCGCAGTGATTTATTCTATTTGCCATTCCCCTTGCACACGATTTAAACAGAGATTTTACTTCTGGGTTTGTTTGCATTTGTAGGCCAGTGTAGTCTCTTTGCCTGGAAGTAAACTGAGAGCTTGTCTTACAAAAGCAGACAAGCTTCTCGAGCATTTCACAGATATTTGTCGTGCTCAGCTGGCTTTGTCACGATAACCGCACTGTGCTTTTGCATTCCAGATAAGAACCGCCAAGGGATTTCATAAGCGGCCCGGAAAGGTACGGTACAGTATACACAGTGTCACCTACAAACAATAGGAACATGATGGAGCCAGACTTTAGACAGACAAGTCTCTGTGCTGTGAGAGCATCTGCTTTTCATTTGTTGTTCTTGGGGGTAAATAAAGGATTTAAAAAAAAACATTCAAGTGCGAATGCTCAGCTGGATGTGATTACTGCCAGTGCATTGCCAAACTTGTGGTACTTCATTATTATAGAACTTCAGGGCTCATTTATAGGAGCCTGTAATGAAATTGATGTATTACATAATAGTGCACTGTGTTTAAGTTACATAAAAATGCGTTTATCACCGTCTAAAAGACAAGAAAGGGAAGCTCTATTCCATCAGTTCCTTTTTCCCTCTCAGTGAGTCACAGTTGATCATAATGGGGCAACTAATGCATCAAACAACTGATTCTTTCTCTTCCTGGTTAATGTGCGCGACTCTGTGCTTCATGTCTCCACACAGATGGTGTTGTTTGAGAAACCTCAGTTTACTGGCCAAGCGTACGACATTTGCAGGGACGTAGCAGATGCTACCGCTCTGCAGCTCTCACCTGTCATATCTGTGAAGGTTATAAGAGGGTGGTAAGTAGTAGCTTAATGTACAACCGGTATCTTTAAACTATTAATTTAACTAACAAACAAACGTCAAATGAATCGTAGTCCCAGTATATGTTGAGTTCTTCTTGGGTTCTCGTGTGGGCTAATTTAGATTTCAGCAATGTGCTCCCAGTTAACCCTCATTCTATTTTGTTTAGCATCCAAATGAAATCACACGAGGAAAAAAAAAAAAATCAAATAAAAATGTCGCTTTGATGATAAATATATCCCCGTGTAAACAGAGATTATGAAATATAAAGTCTGATTTGAGTTTAACAGTCATACTTTGAGTTAAAAACCCTACCTTTTATGACGTCATGACTTTTTATCTTCTAATTTTGACTTTTTAATCTAAAAAATATGACTTACAGTCAGTGTTTTTGTTTTTTTTAAATCTTCAAAATTAATCTTTTTTTCTTTTTTGGCATAAAGGGCTTCCATACTTTTAATGTGCATTCAAAAGCAATAACTGTACAGTTTCTTATACAGAGATAAAGTACACGAGCATGCGATGTTGTGGCAGTTAACTCCTTATTAAAGAGAAATAAAGATCGTTATCTGTCATTTCTGGCACGCGTCCTGCTGCTGATTTCAGCTCTGTAGCTTAGTTCATGCTAGCATAAAGACAAACAGGGGAAAAGCCAGTCGGACAAAAGCCAGCGTTGCAATTCCCCTGAGGCAACCAGTACAGACTTCAGGAAGAGACAGTGTCCGGCCAAGAATCAGTGGTACATAGCCCAGTATAACCACTTTGTTTTTGTTATAGTTGTACAAATCCAGGCTTGCCCCCCCCACACACACACACACACACACACACACTTCATGCTAACTACAGTAGAAATATTTTCAGAATATATCAGACAGATGTAAGAGATTCATGTTTATCTTTCAGCAAAACAGCAAATCATTCTCAAAGTGTGGCTTCAAGTTATGTCAATCTTCTGGTTTTGTTTTTTTTTCTGCGTTTCTGCAGTTGGGTACTTTATGAGAAGCCGGGCTTTCAGGGGCGCTGTATCGCCTTAGAAGAGGGGGGCATCGAGCTGACAAACATGTGGGCCGAGTCTGAGCTGGAGACTGAGGCGCACAGCAACACACCGATGAAGATCGGCTCTGTTCGACTTGCTGTTTCAGTGAGTTCACTTGTTAAATAATTCCACCTCATCTGACCCATGGTGTTCCGATATCTCCATCCCCCTACGGCTAATATTGCTTTATTGAATTTTCCCAGAGAAGAGGAATAACAGCTTAGAACTGATAGCTGTTCACAATACAAGGAATGATTCAAGGAGCAGCGTGTGTCACAACCTGATAATTGCTGTTTGTTTCCCTTTCTTACACTGTAGGATTACAGCGTCCCCCGTATTGATCTGTTTACCGAACCGGAGGGCCGTGGCAGAGTAACACCTTACCATGACGACACAGTAGAGACGGGTTCATTTGGCATCCCGCTGAGCACCGCTTCTATCCAGGTGCACTCCGGGGTGTAAGTATGGCTGCTTCAGCAACACCATTCACTCCGATCCCTGTGATAGATTGCAAATATCACTTCCTGCATCTTCTACATGACGCTAGAGAACACACACTACCTGTAAATTACGCTGCTGTACATCAAGTGAAGACAAATCAAGAGATGTTTGTTACACGGCGCCTCCGTCCTGTAAGTAAAAGTCACAATGACTTTTATCAAACGTGAAGATTGAAAAAGACCTGATGATGTGGGGATGTGTTTTAACGCCTTTGTTTTTCATGGTAAATCCTCAAAATTTGCTCTCGCTTTTATGTACACTGACCAAATATGAAGAGAATCTAATGAAGCCCCTCGGAGGAGTTCATTAGGACCCCTGGAAATGGTCAGAACATAACAAAAGTTTAAAAATGTTGGACATCCTTTTGGCTTGAGGTCAGGGCACCAGTGGACTTTTTTTCCCCCCAGGTCTGGTCATGTGACACGTGCATGTGGAATTTTGTGCATGTAGGTGAAACATGTGGCACCGTCGAGGCGTTTCTGAGACCCGTAATTAACATAATTTATCACCAGGCCTGTTGTGTGTACAAAGTCAGGGGAACAGGTCATTAAAAAAAATTCACTTATGAGTCAGATGAATCAGAAGAGTGAGACTTAAGGATCAAGCACGCTAAGCTCAAGGTTACGCTGTCTTCTCCATGGGATGCTCTCACTGTTTGACAAATAACCAGGAGATAATAATCTTGTCTTTGTCTTCGGTTTAACTCCCACTCTCGTCTGCTCAGGAATGTCTGTCCTGCTGATGCCTGTTAGAAAACCGTCAGAGCGGGATGGGTGGGTGGAGACAAAATGAAGTGGGAGTCCCAGACAAAGGTGTGGAGAGAATCTGGCAAAAGGGAAAGTGTTTTTTTTCCACTTAAGAGGAGGAGGCATTCGGGACATTTTGTGCCCTGCCCCTGAGGGCGGTTAATGACAGTAGGGCTCAGTATTTACCTTGGCACCTTGGCAGAGAACCAACATTTTGGAAATTGTTCCTGTCTCTCTCGCTACAAAAGCTTGAACTAATTACTGTCAGTTCACTTTCAAAAGGATTCGGCCCCACTTGCTCCTCCCATTGAGTTTCTCTGTGACAAGTGGAGCGATTGTTCAGCAGACGGGGGAAGGTGGGGGCAGCTGACCTCACTTATTCTAATACTGCCTTTATAAAACAATAGTGTGGATGCACTGCAGGCTGCAGAGTGTCACAGTGCAACATGGCTTTAAAGCCACTAGGAAGTGTCATGTGGAGGGACCTTGTGGTTTAATGATGAATTGAAACGTGTGAATGCCACTTCTTACCTCAGGTGGCTGGTGTTCAGCGATCCCGGGTTCCAGGGCATGTTAGCTGTGCTGGAGACAGGAGTGTACCCCTTCCCTGAGACCTGGGGCTTCCCATCACCATTTGTAGGATCCCTCAGACCACTGAAAATGGTTTGTAGCGTTCATGTCTAACATATGCAAAGGCCTGTCCAAGAATACGACTGCTTTTCATTTTTCTGCACGTAATTTTGTTCTTATGAGAAACTTTTGTGACTCTTCTGGTGAAGACCTGCTATTGACACGGTCAAGACAGTTGCATTAGCCTACAGTACCAATATCTAAATGCCATGCAAAGGGTAACATGACAAAAAGTTTCCCAGCTCTACATAGCACATATTACTACTACTACTACTACTAATAATAATAATAATAATAATGTAATTTAAAGGATTTGGTGTGGTACTGTAAGATGGGAACACAGTAGATACCCCCCACTTTTGTGTTTAGCAAATGTTAGCATTGCTAACACCAGAGACATTCTCGGCTAACTTGCTAAACTGGTCAAAATAGCAACATATTAGCAACAGGGCACCCTGCTAAATGTGTCATAAATTTACGGAAAAGTGTCAAAAGCTAAAATGAATTTACTTTCAGAGCGCCGTTTAACAAATTCTAGGAGTCGGTCCATCAAGACCAACTCTGAGTTTCTCTGTCTCCCCTCCGACTTCCACTAGAAATATCAGGCATGTATGAAGACCAGAGAGGGTCTTCTTACCTTCAACATGGACTCCACCTGTGCTGATTTTTGCGTGAAAGAAAAGCCTTGCCTCTGATGCAATTAGATATCGAAAAGCAGGTTTTGCCAATTACATCAACTCTTTCTAGCGCACTACTTAACGGCAACCATACCGAATTTAAATAAGCTATTGTGCACATGGTAATCGTGACATTCTTCATGTTCATGTAAGAGTTTGACATCAATATCCTCAAAGAGCTTCTAGCGTCACTGAAGAGAAAACCGAATTTTTCCTCGATTCATTTTTTCTGTGAGTAAAATACAGTTCATGATGCTTGTTATATTTCAGTTTTAAAATAATTACCCGAAAGAAAAACTTGTACGTCCAATAAATCTTCCAAGATTTCTTTGAAATACCAGTAAATTATGATTGCTGATGTTGAACTTTATTATTCCTGACACCCCCCCCCCCCCCCCCCCCCAAAAAAAAGGGGCTGTGTGTGATTTCTGTTCTCTGTGTTCCAGGGAGGATTAAAAGTGGAGAATCCCATTGACATCAAGGTAATACTGACACACACTTTGCTATTATTTGAATCCGTAACATAAAGCGATCAGCCGATAAACAACAAATACTGTGTATGAAGGGTAAAAGTGACCAGCTGGCATGATGCGTCACATTCTCTTTCATTCAATCATATTTATGTCAAGCCTGAAGTAGATGCGATGTCAATGAATTTTCATTGTATGACTCAGATTCTTTTAAATTGAAGGGATAACAGGCTTTTTTGAGACTAATTATGTTGCACTCAGACTTATTTGGCTTATAATTCAACAGATATATGTAAAGAAGAGGTTTCTTATCGCAACCAATTCCCTTCAAGTACAACTTACTTAAAGATCCCCTCCACACATAGCTCGTGTTATCCAGAAAAACTCAAGTTAATACTGTAATATGTGTGTCTGAAATTGCTTAAATGCACCTCCTACTTCGTTATAAGTCCACTAGGCTTCTACATCCGGGATGCTGATTTGGATAAGGATTGTCTTGTGATGTCCCAAATCCTGCTTTTAGGCCCACCTCATTAAATCAGATTACAAATAAAGTCTACATTTTAATGAATGAGTGTGAAAACTCTTCACACACATTATTCACTCACACCAGGAAGAAAACCTCATTTTTGACTGGAGGGGGTCCGGAAGTCTAATAATGCAAAATACAGGAAGAGAAAGGGGAAAAAATAAAAAGCTCCAGGGGGGTCGTGAGGATAGAGCTACAAAAACAGCAGCGTCATCTCTTCAACCTGTAGGAATAACAGGTCATAAAAGCCTTTTTCCCCCCCCTTCTTTTTCTATACACCAGGCTGAGGTGTATGAGAAGCCTGGACTCGAGGGCTCCTGTTTGGAAATCTGCAGTGACATTTTCAGCTTTTGCGAGACTGAAGGAGACGTTGCAAGCCACGAATCAAAGAAGATAAAGTCTGTGGGTTCTTTGAAGATTACAGGAGGATTGTGAGTCTCTCCTCACTCTTCATCCTCTTTGGTTATGCAGTATTATTTTAGATTGTAGTCTTGGCTTGGAGCGAACTTCCCTGGCAAAATGTTGACTTTGAGATTAAGTCGTTTGTTTCCCTGCAGCTGGGTCGGCTACAGTCAGCCGGGCTTTGAAGGTCAGCAGCACATCCTGGAGGAGGGAGAATATCTGGACTGCAGGGACTGGGGGGGCTCAGAGCCACTTCTGTCGCTGCGCCCGATATTGGCTGTGAGTACACCACTGAGACCAAGTACAATGTACTTAAAATTACTAATTTGTAATGAAAAATTACTGCGGTGTGATGTTTACGGGGAGTTAAGGCATCAGAACTGGTGTTCAAAAAAGGAAAATTATGTAAAAGCATGCCACTAAATAGTTTTTCCAGCCAGTCTGCTGAAATAAATGTTTATTTTGCACGTGCGTTTTATGTTGCTATGGTTTTGCCTCCTTAGACTAAAGATTTTACTCCTACTGCAGGATTTCTTGTCTCCACACGTCAAAATGTTCAGTGACAAAGACTTCAGCGAGCTTGCAGACAACATTAACCTGACTGTACCTGTTATCAACATGGATGACACAGGCTACGGCATGAAGACGCAGTCCATCAATGTCATCAGAGGGATGTAAGTGATTAAAACTTTGCCTCTGCAGGTGTAATATTAGGTGGTACATACTATAATTTCTCCATGTTCACAATAACTCATCCTCGATTCCCACATGCCCCGTCTCTCGTCAGCTGCTTTCTGCACGTGAAAACATACATTACATTCTTTCAGATGTGTTTCCGTGTTCCAACCTGACAACCAGCCAGGACTACAGTGCGAGGGAATTCTTCTGAACTTTATTGCTGCTGTCTGCAGCTCAGCTCAAGTCTTATGACTGCCAAGCCCATGCCAACATGTCGAGTCATGCAGACGATCCAGTTCACAAACGCATTGGTTGGAATAAATAAGAAAATGGTTAAGTTCCATTTATAATTGTGTAGTAGCCCTCTCGTTATTCTCTTCTGTTTTACTACGGTTATGATTGAAGAGCCAAGTTACTTGTTTGATCTTGCATCTGTCGGAATGTCCTATTCTCATGAACCTGGTATGTTAGGAACGCCTGGATGGGATTTTACTACATCCTTCTCAAACCTCCTCTTGGACTCAGTGAACCAGTTCGAATTATGCACTCAAACGTCACTGTGACCTCACAAATATAAAATTATAGGATAAACTTCTGTCCTTTTATTTTGTCCAAAAATAGTCAATAGCCAATTTTACTGTCATGTCATAACGGTCTACAAAAGCAGTTACCTGGTCTTTGTCATTCAGAGCCATTACTCGGGAGGGGGACTACAGACACAAGGTGCTAACGCCAACAAGATAAACCATTTTTGTCATGTAAATCAACTCCCCAGTCGTACTCTCGGTTCATTTACTTTTGTGCTTGTGAGCATTGCCGGCCAGTTCCTCCTCATCCTTCCATACACCTTTGTTGTGTTGACCTCTCAGATGACTTAGAAAATTTGTTGTACTAAAAGGAACGTGAGAACTTTTTGGTAAATACTCACGTTTGTCATGCTCCCCAGATCCAGACCAGATAGATCCCCTTCTCTCATCCGTCCATGCATCAGGGAGACCCACAGAGACCTGCTGACTGCCAGTTAGCTAATGATTGGTAGTTAATTGGCAGGTTAGCACACCTCCAGCAAAAGTCATCAAACTTTCTCCAAAATGGTCTTTGCCTGTATTAATAGAACTCAGCTTGGGCCATTTGCTATGAAATAATTTAAAACTGCAGGATACTGAAATATTTTCCTGACTGGGTGCACTGATGTCAAAGCCTCAGCTGACAAAAAAAAAAAAAACAACTTTGTAGATATTTAGAAGAGCGACTGCAACAGAATCATGGCTGACACTGTAAGGGAATAAAGGAGGATCTACAGGATGTAGAAGCTGAACAGGCCAGACTGAGGTAGGCTAACTGCACACCTGCTACCATTCATTGTGCTAAGGTAACTAGCAGCCTGCCTGTGGGTCTCAGCTCCCTAAGGGGAGAGAAGGGCATCCATCATCTTGTCTGGCTCTGGGGAGGATGTGAAATAAATGTGTTTTCCCTCTTTATGGAAGCATTGCAAGACATACATTGCAATCTCATGGGAACATCGTATTGTTATATATAATTCCCAGTTTCCCAAAGCCTTTTTTTTCAGAGCAGTTACATATTATGCATGTGCTTTTGCACACAAAGCGTACGTAAACAAAATATGAAGAAAATCAGAATAATGAAATTCAGACCACGCATTGCTGATTGCTGGCACCCGAGGGAGAATCAAACAGTGAGTGGTGGAACATTTCGTTCTCCTCAAGGAGGCAGGACTCTTGCAACATTTAAGGGTTATTTCTGATGTGCTGCTCGCTAGCCTGTTATTAGTTAGTACAGCCTCGCCCATGTCGTGCTGCTGTCCCTCAGAGCCTCAGACTGGCTGAGTGTGTTGGGTTAGCATTCCTGTTAGAGACTTGTTCGGCATGTAAGGGCACACACGGGCCCACGAATGCAAACACACAAACAAGCTGCTCAAGATATGCTAAGAGGATGCAGTGCTGCTGAGATACGTGGGAGGCGATGAGCAACTTCAACTCTAAGCATTCACAGCATGAAGAGAAAAAGCGTTCACTGTTGCTCAAGGTTCCCGCTTTTAGCAGAGCACGCCTATGACCGTTGCTATCCATTAAATGGAAACAAAGAAATTGTAAAATATCAAGATGATGTTGAATTACAGCCCTCTTTTGTCTCTCTCAGCTGGGTGGTGTTCGAAGAGCCAGGCTTTTGTGGTGAGTCCTACATCCTGGAAAAAGGCCTGTATGGATGCCCAGAGGACTGGGGGTCACTGCAGAGCAGAATAGCCGCAGCCATGCCTGTTGTGCTGGTAAGAGCTGTGACTCATATATCCATTACATTTACTGTAGTTGGAAAAAATGGCCAGTTATTATGAAATAGGAGTTTTTTTTGTCTCCATCATCTGTCTGCTGGCTTGAGACACCCAATTAAACAAATGGACCCACTGAAACATTAGTTTTTAAGACGGAGAGTGCCCTGCGTGTTTTCACTTCCCCCGATTGAGTCAGTTTCATGGCATGTGACGAGTCACGATTCTCATGTGACCAAATCAAAATTTGAAAGACAGACAGGCCTTTGTTGTGTGGATTATCTTCAGGAGCATGTGATTCGAACAAATTCAAGAGTCAATTATTCTGCTCAGTGTGGAAGGAAATTGTTTGTCATAAGACAGAATCTGAAAACCATCACCAAGGTGACTCATGAGGAGGCCACTTGGGTTTTCAAAGCAGACGGCGATGAACAAGTGTGTGATTCCGGCCAGCATTGGAGTATAGGGTTACGCCTCAATTTGAAAATCATAAACCGCTTGTGAATGAGTTACATAATTTAGTAATAATTGGTTTTGAGCTTTTTTTTAAAAAAAAAAAAGAGAGAGAAATCACTTTTGGGAAATAGATTTCCTTAAATTTTCAATATGAGCACACAGGAAAAGAGGGTTGCAAATTTAGTGAAAATTCAAAAGATGGAAACTTTCCATGAAAATTAAAGTGATTTTCAAAAACTTGGATTTTGCCTTTCTAAGTCTCACAAGTAGGTTTCTATATGTCACAAGGGTGGTTTTCTCTTCTGTTTCACTTCTTTGTGACTCTAGCATGCAGAAAGAACCAGCCATGTATATTTGATATTAGCTTGAAGCTAATAGTGATTGGTTGCTAACAGCAAAAAAACAACAACAACAAAATTCTGCTCAAAAATGTTCAAACTTCAATCTCAAGAGCATCCATCCATTTTCTACCACTTATCCTGTTAAGGGTCATGGGGGGGCTGGAGCCTATCAGAGCGTCTACGGGTGAGAGGCGGGGTTCACCCTGGACAGGTCACCAGTTCATCTCAGGACCAACACATAGAGACAGACAACCATTCACACTCACAGTCACACCTACAGTCAATTTAGAGTATCAATCAGCCTCGTCCCCTCTTGATGTCTTTGGACTGTGGAGGAAGCTGGAGTACCAGAGAGAACCCACACAGGAACAGGGAGAACATGGAGACTCAACACAGAAAGATCCTGTGCTGGAGCTGGGACTCGAACTCAGAACCCTTGAATGCATTTCTAGCAAAAAAGAAAATACCATACACTTGTGGTTTGGCATCACTGAGCTGGAATGGTTATTACTTTAGCACAAATTAAAGTGTTTGAATGTTTAATTTGATAAAGACGACATGGGCTATACCGGACGACATGCTTGAGAGTTTGTGAATGGAAGATTGTTACAGTTTTGCTGGTGTTTTGTTGCTGCAGCTGTTATTAGCCATTAGCTTCAAGCTCAATATATGTGGCTGCTTTTCTCTTTCACGTGTGAAGTATTGCTTTAACAGGAACATATGGGAATTCATTAGAATAAAACTGGACATTCTGGGGTATTTGTTATCAAGTTGAATATCACTGATGAAACATCAAGCCCTGTGTGCAGGTTGCTTTTCAGGAAGAATGCACTGTTAAATACAGTTAACACAAATCACCCCAAAATGTCCAGTTTATTCCTCTTCATTCCCATACATACCCATTATTCCATGACAAAGTTCCAAATCTTTTGCAGCAATTTACTACAGTTATTTTATAATTATTAATGAGCGTAATGAAGTTTTTTCCTTCCTTTCAGGACGATTTTGAGAATGTGGCCAAGTTTAAGGTAGGTGAATAAAGATGAGCACAGCTCATGTTACAGGGAGATTGCCTCTCAGCAAGATGGCCATCTGATGTTGCACTCAGAGGATGACTCAGGCTCATTGTCTCCATGGTGTGTGTGTGTGTGTGTGTGTGCGCGCGCTGCAGGCAGAGCTTTTCTCTGAACCAGGTTTTCGAGGATCAGTCCTTGTTCTGGAGGAGAGCGTGGCCTCCCTGCAGGACAGTTTCTCTGTGGCGTCCTGCAAGGTCCTGGTGGGCAGGTGAGCAATGAAGCAAAGAGAAAATATTCAACTCTTTCTTTTTGAGTGACAGTTATTTTACACATCATCTTTCCCCTTGAATTGAATCGTCACAGTACAAAAGTATGTCTGGGCTTCCAGGTCTGCTTCTGCTCCAGAAACTAAAGGGACCCTGCATCTGTTTTCTGTACTGTAGGTCTTGCATCTTTGGTACCACTGAATTCATATGAACTAATTATACTAATGAGGTTATGCAATTGGAACCATTTGTTAACTAGGTGAGGCAGATGTGTACTTATCTAGATGGAGGGCTGTAGCTTGGGTCAAAGAAGAACCTGAGAATTTTGGGGCCATAAATTCTTTTGCACAAACAAAAATTCTGTTTGCTTTTTATTTATTTTTACATTGGATTTGGTGAAAGTCTTTAGTTTCCAACACCAAGATGATTTCATACTGCCTCAAACTGCCCTCTAGTGTAACATTCTTCCACCCTCAGACCACTAACTTCAGACACCTGGGCTTCCGAGGTCATGACCCCCCGGTGGGGTCGCAGGAGATTAATACATTTGCAGAACATCTATCATCATCTTCTAAGACTTATCTGCTGTATACATGTTTTCAAGATTGTGCACATTAAATAAGTTTCAACGAATGCATCCTTCAAAATGTCTAAACTATCGTTGGAAAAATAGTCCAAAGTATTTGGTTATGCACACCTTCCGTCCTGTCCTCATTTAGAGAGGAGGGAACACTGAAACCAGGGGTCACCCCGGATAGGTCGCCAGGTCATCACAGGGTTCACACATGGAGACAAGCATTCACACCCACGGGTGATTCAGAGGCTCCCCGGCTAGTTTTTGATGTGTGGGAGGAAGCCAGAGCACCCGTAGACTGAAAATTATTAAAATAGAGCAGAAAAATACAACTTGCTGCGTCCCACATGGGTAGTCTAATAATATGTTCATCCAGTTATATTGAGGGACAAATCGAGCCAAAGTTGTAGCGTGGTTGCCATGACATCACGCTGAAAGTTTGTCTCAGTTTATAAGTTCACATTGAACTACAGCAACTTCCTGGGGTCATGATAAGATTCTGGGATATCGTATTCATATTCATACTAGCACCTGGACTATTGATATAGAACCTGGGGGGGGGGGGGGGCACATTGCTGTATTGATTTTGATTCACAGCCCCAGCATGTTATTTGATGCACATTATAAAAACTGAAAACCATTACGCAATAGTATTTTGATTATTCCATTTGTGTGTGTGTGTGTGTGTGTGTGTGTGTGTGTTCTAAATGTCTTTCAGCTGGCAGGCGTGGGAGGGCCGGGACTTCTGCGGCAGGATGTACGTGTTAGAGGAAGGTAACTACCCTGACCTGAGAGCCATGGGCTGCATCAACGCCAGCTCCTCCATCCTCTCCCTGCAGACTGCTGGCTTTGTAAGTTGTTTACCAAGCTGAAGATCCACCACAACACTGTGTTTGAGCAACAAACTTTACTGCTGTGTTCCTTTGAGAAATAGAACATCTAATGTATGCAAGCTGCCCCGACAATGATTTTTGTTTTTTCAAACAACGGATCAAATGATAAATCCCACAAGTCCAACTCTACCGCAACCCCCTTGCCTCTATGTAGCTCATTATTTTGGTTTTATGATCTGTAACCTGAGCTGGTTTACTCCGCCGCTCTCCACAGGAAGCTGTTGGGAAAATAAGCTCCCATTCCTCTCTCCCTGCTCAAACTCCAAACAACAGACAGTTAGCAGTTGAGATAGTGGAGCATATAGTGGCTAAAGAGCCAGACACTTTCCTCAGGACCTGGTGCAACTCCACATGAAGGCTAATGAGTACAGAGGTTGTGTTAGCTAACCTTATCTTCTTGGCTTTCCATTTCTGTGATTATATTTTAATCTAGCTTTCTTTCCAACGGTTGCAAGCATTTTGTAAATGTTCTAAATTGAGGAGGACATTTCTGGACTGAACATTAAAAAGGAATTATTATAAATTTAAAAATATGTGATTTTTTACAAAATAAAATGTCAATCAACATTTAACACGTGAAAATACACCAAACTTACATATAGTTGCAGCAAAATAGATCATACAGTACAATATAGTGGGATCATTGATGTTTCTTCTCACCTTAATACTTCTGCTGAGCAGGTCATGTGATCGCCGGCGCGTCTGTTTATTAGCAGGAAACAAATGGATGGAATTTAATGAAATGGAATGAGTGGAAGTAATAGGACAACCAACAAACGATTATCCTTTGAGGAGGATGTGGATCAAATCGGAGATCCTGGGGTGATCAGGGTGCCTGTTTTGGTGAAGTTGGAAATGCGAGGAGGGAGGATGAATCAAAGATTTATTTAACAAAAATAATCAGAAACCAAACAAGGCTTAACCCGGGTGAAAGCAACAAACATGAAGGCGGAATCAGGCAGGTGAGGCAAAGACCTAACAGCATGGTAAACAGACACACTAACCTCAACGAATAAAGCAGGAAGGCAGCGAAGGAGCCGACTGGTTGAGGGACGCAATGAACAGGACTGTGATTGACAAGGGCTAATTAACAGATGGGAAACAGGTTAGACTGAAAAAAAGGGCGGGAAACAGACACAGAAAGAAAGTGTAGAGCTGACGAACTCATGGGAGGGAAGTGCTACAAAGTAAAAGAGGAAATGACTAGAAACAAAAGAGGAACCAAGGAGAAAGAGAAATAATCCAAAAACCACAACCCAAAACTGAGTCCAAACTTAGAGGGGGTTCAGACGCAACCTTAAACCTGGAAGCTTCCTATACTGAAAACATTAGCTTGTCTGACATTGTCCTCCAGATCAAAGGAGGCAGGATGAAAAAAACAGCCAAGCAGGATAAAACATGACTACCTGTGACTCATTTCATACAGAAGGGCTGTGATAAAAGCCTTGCATCAGGTTCAGGAAGTATAAAAGCGCTCGGTCTCCTGGGTAACCTCTCTCTCTCTCAAAAAAAAACAACATTTATCATATCCTACACAACCCGCAGCAATTGTACTACTCCTCACAATACTTACTGTACTTTCTTCATCTTTTCCTCCCCCGAAAGGAGTTCTCGCTGCCCTCCATCACTCTGTTTGAGCGCGGCGGTCTGCGGGGGAAGAGGGTGGTCCTGACTGATGGGTCCGTCAACCTTCAGCTGGCTGGAGGCTGCGGTCGAATCCAGTCTGTGCTGGTGGAGGGAGGCATGTGAGTGGATTTATACAGGAACATCAGAGTTACCACTGATTGGACATCTCACCGGTTCATGCGGCTTGTGTTTGTGTACGTCCCCCTGGATACCGAACCCACCAAGCCGTCAGTGACATATTAATGCCTCAACTCCAGCAACAGCAGCCGGCCAGAGGCTTTACATCTGCAGGTTGTCCGTCCACCTGTGCCGTTGTTTTATAGGACAATAATTCTAAAAGACCTTGAGTGAATTTCTTTCAATTTGACACAATGTCAAGGATTCATGTCACTCAGATAAAGATCTTTTCTGTTTCACACACATATTATTCAGTTGCCTTCGTTGGTTCTCCTCACCTCAAACGTTATCATCTACCAAACAAATTTGTTTGGATGTGGTGAACCGCTCCCATGTAGTCTGTACCACAGTAACTCGCACATAGAGTCCTGTAGCATCTCAACAGGCAGAGTGAAGTTGAAACAACGCTGGCTTTAAAACGTCTAAATAAGTAGTTTGAGTCATGTGACTAGTTTTTATTTCAGGTCAGTAACCACAACGTGAAGATAGTGGTGGTTTTTGAGTGCGTGCGTTCGTGTAGGCGCAGCGGTTTGGGCTTGTTCATTTCATAGATTGACATTGATTGCGTGCAGACTGCAGGGTCAGCACATCCCATTTTGCCGTATGACAGCACTTACAGATGATGGAAACATTATGCTGATGTGTGAGATTCAGAATGTAGGTGTGAGCCCATGCTGAGGAAATAAAGGGCTCACAGTGTGTGCCAGAGCTGTGTCTGGAGTGGCACATTCCTACCGCTGGAGAAGGGGGGGGGGGGGTGCAATCAGCCAGGACCATTGAGACTGGACTTGAAAGCAATGTTTAGTTGCGGCACGAAATTGGACGGCCATGAGGCCCACCACATTTTAGAAGATTACCTTGTAAAGTGTTGCATGAAATTGAGGAGTCAGAAGAGAGCTGCGTGGTAAAAGAAATCCCCTGCGAGCACAAAAGCACAGCAAAGGTGCTGTGTAATAGAATCACGTCATAAATCAAACACCACTGTAAACAACAAACAGTCCCTTTTGTTGATATGGCGTGTTTTTTCTCCGAAAGGTGCATTCTGTTGCTTTTTTTTTTTTAATTATTTACTTATTTTTTCATCTGCAATTTGTGGAACTTAGATGATTAAGTTAAAAATCTTCCCAAATGGCAGCTCTACGTTACAGGACCCAACATTTGCACAGTGAATGAATAAACAAATTTATATTCTGGATGTAAGAAACACTGACAGCGTAGAGCTTGGGTGGGGGTCAAAGGTCAGAGCTGGGTTAACAGCTACCTGTGTGTTTCTTTTATAACCAGGTGGATATTATACGAGGGCATCAACTATCGCGGGGCTCAGATTTTGTTGAAACCTGGCGAGGTGCCCGACTGGCACAAGTTCAGCAAATGGAAGAAAATTGGATCCCTCCGTCCTCTTCTGCAGGTAAACGCTGTTACTCTTTGGCTTTTCCAAAGCTGTTCACAACAAAGACCAAAATACACAAGAGGTTTTACTTTCACACCGCCAAATCTTTTGGTAATGTAGACCTGAGCTATTTGGATCCGCCAGGAGTTTCTTTCTACAGCCTACTTACTTCAACAGGTTAATCCGATAAACGCGTGGAGCTGCCTTGATGATTTACTCTGCACGTATGAGAATAGAAGTCCTGATCCTCTGTGTTTGGCCGTGTGTGTTTTCTGAGTAGAAGCAAGTACACTTCCGTTTAAGGAACAGACAGACGGGGCTCATCATGTCAATAGTTGGCGATCTGGATGAAATCAAGCTGCTACGACTTCAAGAAGCGGAGGAGACTGGCGGTTTTGAGCAGATCTGGTTCTACCACAGCGGACATCTCCATTGCAAGGTATCAAGATCATTACAAAACTACTAATTAATACTATCGCCATTTTAACATAAAACACTCACCCAGCAAGGATTGCAAGTATTGTAATCTGTCTCCCCCGGGGTTCCAGCTGCTGGAGGAATGCTGCCTGAGTCCCAGCGGCAGTGTGGTCATAGCAGGAAGCCGCGTGGGCCTCGCGCCAGAGCAAGACAACCACGTCTGGAGCATCACCCCTGAGGGCTTCATCCGCTACTCGCCTTCCTCTGACCTGGTCCTGGAGGTGAAAGGTGAGCCACGCATGTGCTGCTTTATACACACCATCATCTTAATGTCAGACTATAAAAAAGCTCGGCGTCCATACTGTATATGATTGAACATGGCCACGGGGAACTGACATTGACAGCAACATTCTTGATTTTTTTCGTCTTTTTATACAAATCAACACTTAAGCAGCCATTTTCTCCTTCAGAGTTTAATAAACAGCGCCTCCCTGCCATTACGACCCACATTGCGGTTGTAGGTGGAATTCATTTTGCACAAACGTGATGTCAACATTTTTTCCACAGCGGTTACAAATCTATGTTGTTGTCACACAGCAACACTACGCTACAAAAACACCTTCGGTCTTACAACCATGTAACATGAATATGTCGCATCACGTCACATCTGGGTTAACTACAGACACGTTTATCAAAGAAGAACATAAATCCTTATCATTAACAATTATTCATTTGATGTCATGTCCTCAAGTATTTGTTTAGATGTCATATTTTTATGTCTTTGCACATTTGGAATGCTATGATTTGTTTGGATGCAACGCACAATTTAACACGTTAAAACAATCGAGACTTTTGTAAAGACTTGAAAGAACTCCACAGCTCCCTGCAGTCACTCACAATACAGTGTCATGACTCGAAATGTCACAGCTTATTTGCAGTTTTGCCAAACTCTGCTTCTGTATACAAGTCTGGTCTGCAAGGTCACTGGAAGTACATTTCTTCAACCCTGCATTTAGTTGTGGTGCACATATCTCGGGGTATAATATTTCTAGATGGAAGTGTCATGGACGTGGTTGCCCAAGGATATTGTAAAATTATCTTTTGTGTGATGTCAAGGTGAAACACCTTCATCTCCAAGCTACTTCAGTTAATTTATATGCTATTTCTGTCCACTAGTAATTAACCTTCAATCAGCCTTTATTCTAGTGTGGGAAGGTTTTGAGCATCATTGTCAATCAGTGACACCTTGTGGACAAATAATCAAAGTGCATCACTCGCTGCAAAATCCATCACGTACAAGTAAACGTCACCATGTAATGCTGGTTTTTTTGGTGTCAGTAAACAGAATATATGATTGAAGTCAAACATGCATTATTTTCGGTGCAACATAGACAACACATATAGTAGATTATCTGTGATATTAATGAGAAAGCATCTTGTTTACAGGTGGCCGTCACTATGACAAGAACCAAGTGATTCTTAACTCGCTTGATCCGAAGAAACTACACCAAAAGTGGGACGTGGAGATTATTTGAAACAGCACCCACCCCCCCCACCCCCGTGACATCATACGAGGCTCTTATGTGCAGCTGCATTACAGGGACAATGTGCATCATTGGAGTCGGCCAAACATTTGCCACAGCTATCATATTCCCCATTGAGGAAGTAAACGTGGAGAGGAAATATCCGTAGGAATGTACCATAACCAGCAAGGTTTGAACTTGAAATACTTCACCTGTAATATATTTCAAGGTTTGTAATTTGTCTTTTTTATTAATTAACTTAAACAGTGTTAACACATTTTCATTACCTTTGTATGCAATGAAATGTTACATGACTTTCCATAAACAAAATCCAACTTTACTCAGCAAGTTAAATGTGTGTTTATTTTTGTTAAGTCAAACAAATGACACGTTGCTCTGAACATAAAAACATATTCTTTTTTTGTCAATAAATTTAATAAATAACCATGAAAGTACATTGACATGCACTTGAGCAATTTAGAAACTAAACTTTTTGAGTGTTCATGATTTCATTAATTGTTTCCCCTTTTCTTCGGCTTCTACGCTTTGCTTGTCAACGTTACTATGGTAACAAAGACCAAAAGACACGGGTTTAACAACCCGACTCAGAAAAATGCAAAGAAGGAGCAAATAGTTTCTCACCATGCTTCATTTGTGTTACAACATCAGATCCATTGATAAACACTTCCAGCTGAATGTATCAGACAATAGGCTGCTGTTATGAGCAGTTGACCTGAAAGGTATTTCTTCGTACTACACTCGGTAATTGTAGTAACATCCTCATGAAATGGATTCAGAATAACCCAAACACCTTGTGAAAACACAAAGAAAAATAGAAACAGCTTTTAACAACTTCAGGTCACGCTTGTAGCCGGCAGAGCAGCAGCAGCAGCAGCAGCAGCTTTCATCTCCTCTGATGACACCATCTGCTGCTGTCCAGGAAAAGCAAGAGTCACCTTATAAAAAACAACAGCAGCTTAGTTCTCCTTGCATTCGCGTTGCTAGATTAGCTTTGCTGTTTCTAGGACTTCCTTCTCCGGCTCTGCAGTGTCTGTGAAACGGTCCTGAACCAGTTCTTCAGCATGCCTGTCATCATCCTCGGCCACTTTGACAACTGTTTTCCCTCTGGCGTGGCCCTGCTCCAGCTTCTGAAAAGCCTGAGGTACCTGGCTAAACGGGAACTGGGCCTCCACAACTGGCAGGATCTGTGATGGACCACCAAAAAAAAATATCAGGAAAAGATTAAAAGAACAGCTCAGCATCACTAGAAATGATATAAATGAAAATGATGCTGACTTTGAATTTTTTATGTTAAAGAAAAACATGGAAGGACTTCACTTTAGCAGGCAGTGGCCTTCAGGAGCCACTTTCATAACCAGGTCTGCAGTCTGTTGGGTTTGTTCAACAGCAGGATTACGAAAAAAACTACCAGGACCATTATTTTACTAAGCTTGGAGGAGGGGTGTGGCCTGGGCTAAGCCTTGAGAATTCCTAGCTGGTACCCAAAATCAGAACTCTAATGCAAGGTCAGCTCAGACTTGGGGAGCTCAGGGAGAAATAAAACACCTCTATGTAAATCAATGTAAATCACTCTCTCTCACAAGTCAGTGAACCATTAAAATTATGTAGAAAAATGTTCATTTAAAGGGAACTTACGGAAAAATGCACTACTTCGTCATCTTCCCCTGCACTAGACAAGATATATGGATCACCTTCTCGCCTCTGTGAGACAGCTGAGACCCACAGAGACCAGCTGACTGCTAGTTAGCTTAGCACAATGAATGGTATTTGATAGAAAGTGTTAGCATACCTCCATCTTGCCTACTCAGGTTTCAAAACGTAGTTCCTCCTCTGTTCATCCTGGGTCCATTAGATCAGGTTAAGGATCTTGATTTGTCCAGAAGTAATGTTCCTCATCCTCTCTGACCAAGTCTCTCTTTTAGTCATCAACTAATTTTTTGTGGTTGAAATCCCTGCGCCAGGAAAGTCGTTGCCTAACTTAAACATTAGAATACTGATTACTGAATCATTTTTAAATTGAATGTTAATCACAACCCAAGTTCTACAAATGCAAGAGAAGATCGCCTGATGACTTTGGACTAAGGTATGCTAACCTGCCCATCTGCTACCATTGATTGTGCTAAGCTAACTAGCAAGCAGCAGGTCTGCAGGGTATTGATCTCCTAACTGACTCTGGGTAGGATGCTAAATAAATGTTTACAAGAAGGGTAGGGTGTTCCTTTAAGTTAAAAGACTCCATGTAGATGTTTAAGTGGCCACTACTGTAAAAAGCATTTCTTTTTTTCTTTTTTCAAATTGGCCAAGATGGAGGTACTGCATGTGAACACAACTTTGAAATAGTTCTAATGGGACCAGGTTCTATACCAGACCAAAAATGATACACTGGAACTAAGAGCATGTTGCCTCAATAGTTTCTCCACTGTGTGTTAATAATGGTGTTATTTTTTCAATTTTAGGCGAGCAGCTCATTTAAATGACGAATGCAACATCATCTTTGCTTTCATAGCTTCAAATGTGACAAAGTGAGGGAGGGGTAGAGAATGTGATGAGGCTGGACAATCCTGAGCAGGTCCCACATCACAAGCAGCCAGGCTTGTTATTCTGGTCAGCATCTCTTGTCGGTAACAATGAATGGAGAGCGCGGTGGTGTCACACTGGAAACGATCCACACTTCTGACTGAGAATAGCACTAGCAGAGTGAGCGTGAGTGTGTGTTTGTGCAGGTGTTTGCGTGTGTGTCCGTAGCTTCCCGCCACTAGGGCTAAATGTGCTGGTTGCTATAAGCCCCCGGGACAAAAGCACTGAGGTCCCACACGCTTTTTGCAAATGGCTGCTCAGCACTGTTTAAAAATCCATTCATCGTCTCCTGGCGCCATCATCCAACAGCAAACCGTGCACGCAACCAACCCACCAGCATAGCAGGAATGCCGTGCTCACTCCTAAACAATGCTGCAGGGGAGCCTTGAATACAAGCATTTATGGAATCCTGAGTATGTTTGTATTCAGTCTGTGCATGATTTCCATCCCTGCATGACACTACTGAGCAAAGAGGATTTCCATCTCTCCTATTTGTTTTTATAAGTGGTAGAAGGGCAGCGAGGTACCTTCCCAGCATCCACCAGTTTGCTGACGCTGTCCAGTGCCGGGCCATCTGGACTATAAAGTCCCCAGCGGTAGAAGACTCCGGTTGATAGAAGATTCTAAGAGAAGAACACAGTAATGGCGGAGCGATTAGCTGGATAAGAGAAGAGAACATCCTCATTCCGACATCTGTGTTTTGATGAAGGACATCATAAATATAAAAATTCAAGCGTAGCAAAGGGGAAGACAGTATATATTTGGAAACTACTGTTACATCCCAGTGGATCTGTGCATCAGCTGACTGATGTTGCCAGTAAGCAAAACTTGAAAATTAAAGTTTCCATCCTTAAATCTCAGTATAAACCCCAAGCATGGAATAATTGACAAACAGAGCAAATATCATTCACATTCATATCTGAACTTAAGGACATCGTAGATAAAAGGTTGAGGGAGACGCTGTTTTTCTCGATGCCACTGTGTTCAAATAACTTTTTCTTACTCACTTTGGGGGGGTTTTGTACTGCATCATCTTGTAAACAGTATTTTGTACATACACACACAAGCTTTTAATGATTTATTATATGTTGTGATTGTTTCTACGCCTGCTACTTCGACCGGCTCCTCTGGTATAACAGATTTTCAATCTCAATGGGACTTCTTAGTAAAATTAAGATATGAATCTGGGTTTCATTTGACAATATAACTCGCTAAAGTTGAAGGTATCTAAGCATGAGATGATGAAAGCTCCCTTTGAGTACAGTCGAGGCTGATGAAGTTCGGGTGTACTCAGTTTTAACTGCCTACGTGATTGCAGAGGAACCCGAAACAAAAAAGCCAGGCCATGAAAAACAAACCAGCAATGGAAATTTAGGATTGAGTGGAGGCCGGTGGCTGGAGTATGACAAATCTAAAAGAAGTAATGTACAGTACTGAAGTGTGTGAGCTTGTTTTCCATCAGAAACAGTAGCTTCGGGAAACACCACAATCAACTCATGGGGAAAGTGGACAACATTTACGATGTTTTATGCGGTTATATCACTTGATGACACAGCTCTTCAACACTGATAATTCTTCATACATTAAAATATACATGGAAAAACTGAGCCACCAAATCCAACTTAATGTTACTACATTTATCCTTTTAATACTTTCCCTTTATCATGTGAAAAGGAAAGCCCCAAAGAAGGCAAAGCTCCATTAGAAAAACAGAAGAAACACAATTTTTTAATCTAAAAATACTAAGTTAGATCATAATCTATCATGTGGCGCCACACCTCCTTCACCTCCGGTGAAACTGGCCCTACTTCCACGAGTCCCTCTGGTCCTTCAGTGCTGACCACTAGAGGGCTCAGTTGTGCTGTGATGTCGCTGGTTGGAGTGCAGCTCTGAGGGTGTGACCACCATGGCTGCACCCAACCAAACTGACCAGCTGGCTGCTCCTATGGACAAAGGGGCCCGGAGGCTTGGCAAGACACACACAAACACTGGTATTTGCTGGGGGGAGACAGTTGGCAACAATCTGCACAAACACCAAATACTGCTGCTTCAGCAGCCAAAAAATGCGCACACACATCCAGACTAACGCCCCCACTTACACACACAATCTCATCCACACACACCCAACACTGTCAGCCGTGCTTCCAACACAACCCAGCACAACTTGACTCGGCCCCTGCAGCAGCTGCAGCACCACCCTGTCCTCGCCTCTTCCCCCTCTATCATCATATCACACACACAATTCATCTACAGAGCAGCTGGGCTAACAGGAAGTAGAGAAATGATCCTTGAAAGCTCACACACTAACAGAAACCGGAAGTGTTCAAGCTTCGTTTCACTTTTCACCTGCACACACTCCGATTTATTACCCCCTTCAGGGGATAAACAAGCACATCAAGCATTTGCACACATACAATATGCTAAGAAACTGCATCAAGTTCTTACACGCACGTTCCCCGCCCATTCCAACAGAACAGAAATCCATATGATCAACTAATTGGAAATAAACTGCAGGTTAACTCTAGCCTTGAATGGGGTTACACCCATTATTTCACAACGATGCACTCACATGACACTGAGAGTCAAGTATTTCATTTCAGTTTGGGAGCACCCAAGCTCATAGCTGCTTGAGAAATATCAGGCCCTAAATGTTTTATAAAATGAGTCTCGCATCTGTTTGAGAAGTAAATGAATGTGTTTTTTAATTACTGGCAGTTGTTTTAGTTTAGCTGTATGTTGACAATTTACCTGTAAGACCTTGCTTTGCAGGGTGAATCCCGCTTGACAGATCCCATCCAGGAGGCCAAGGGAATCAGTTTTGAGGAGTAGAGGTGTGACCAGTGTGACATACTTCGCCCCGGCCCAGGGCTTCAGCAGGCCCATCGCCCACTTCTCTGTGTCCCCGCCCACACAGTCAATAATCACATCAAACCTGAGGGTGCAGGAGAAGCCAGTCAAAAACATTCTGGTACATACACTTCCTCCTGATTTATGCCTGTTTTGTCATCTTAAAGCTGCATCCCACATATTGCTTATGTGAGGAAAACAGTGTGCTGATTTGTTTTGTCTTCAAGCTTAAGCTAGGGTTTACCAATGTATTTTTGAGGGGCGAACAAGCAGGCAGTATCCATGGAAACGAGAAAGTGAATCAGTGAGCAGGTGTACCATGCTGACTGGGACATGTTTACCACATTTGGGAACATTTGGGGGGGGGGGGTCAAAATCACACACACTTGTAGCAGTCCAGCAGGAGGAGAGCGTGACTCCTTTTCATTAGAACATTTACTGCCACGGACTCTAATGATGTTAAATTAGAGTCTCAGCTACAGGCTAATAAAAGGAGAATTTTTCTCTGATCCTTAAAAAAAAAACAAAAGAACAACATAATGTCGCCAATTTACACGTCATTTTCGGTGCTATTTAAAAAGAGGTTTAACAACATACTTCTCCATTACTTGCAGCTGATCCACCGCATCTTCCGACGTGTAGTCCACAACTTCGTCCGCTCCAAGCCCTCTAACAAGGCCCTCCGCGTTCTGAGAGCAGGTAACAGTTACGTGGGAGCCCCAGGCTTTTGCTAACTGGCAGCACAGAGGAAGAAAACAGAAATAAACACGCAAGACACAGCAAGCGGCCATGCAGAGTTTAAAAAGGCAATCATGCAGCTTGTGGTGCGTACTCTGCTTCACCTGAATAGAGAACGTTCCGACACCTCCCGATCCTCCGGTGATCAAAACTCTAGGAGAAGAAACCCCAGCAACCGCAGGGTCATTCCATTACTGTGAGATTCATTTAAATGAAGCTAATAAAAGAAGTAGAAGCCCTAAGGGGTGAAAAAAGGGTCTTGCTGAATTGGAGGCTATTACTTTCAAGGAGGATGAAAAGTTCCATACGATTACACACCAGGTTACATTTTTATACTCTAAGGGGTTAAAGGCGCAGTTTTAAACCTCTTCTCATGCCAATTAGGATCAAGTAGAAGACCAGTTTCCTCGCTGAAAGAATTTGATGAAACGGTCGTCTTTATCAACATAGAGGCTTGCATGGCTGGACTGATTTCTCAACAGGAAAAGGGTGCATTATTAAGAAACTCCGAGACTTTAAATTAAAAAAAATATATCAACTGAAGTCTGGAACATGGCAGTAGTAGTATTCACAGACTAATTTCCATTTCCTAACATTCTGCACATAAAGAGGTGGGTTCAGTTTCCAAAACCGTCTGGGTGCTTGCCTTTTATTGGGTGAGTTGTCCCTGCAAAGACCGCCAGCGTTGACAAGTGCAGACAGAGCAGTGCTGGCCACGTACGGGATGGATGCTGCCTCTGTGTGGCTCAGTAATTTTGGCTTGTGGGAAACCTAGAAGAGACACGGACAGTAGTTACAAATGTATCGGCATGTAGCTACTTAGTCAGGAGCTGCACTAATTAAGGACTATAAAGTTGTGCAGAAATGAGTCTTACAAGCCAGCGTTTGCTGTTGAAAGGCCAGTTCCCTCACCTCAAATTCAAGTGTTTTTTTTTGTTGGAATGGGCTTTTGGTCGAAATGTGTGATATTCGTTTTTTTGCGCGAATCAGATATGACGAAATTTTACCACCGATTTGGCCAAAACAATACTTACGGATGGCACTATTATCTCTTCAAAAGCAAGGTCTTATTGTTACATATTTAAGAAATACACAATAAATATTCATGCATCATGAACAATTATAATAACGTCGACGATAAGTCGACATGACATTAATTACATATAATTAATAATTAATCAATAATAACTAATAACTCTAATTAATAGTTATAATATATAATAATAAAAATACTATAAAATTTTAATATAAAACATTAATAAAAATAAGTGTTATATATTAATAATTATAATAATAATGAATATAATATATAATTATATTATATACTTATTATACATTAGCAAAAGTAGGCGGATATATAAGTCATCCATCAATCTGGATACATTCAAAAATAAATATGAACAGCTACTGATATGTCTAATATTATTATGCATGTTTGGTTTTAGATAAATACCTGAAATAAGTCATGGAAACTTATGTACGTGTAAATATATATCCTGCTGAAATACAAGGGTCACGCTCGCAGTTTTTAAAAGTTCCAAGGTCAAAATATTCTGTGGAGAAGCCACAAAGAAAATGCCCTGAACCACCAACCTCGTCAGACACTTCAAACTCCATCACCCTGTCGAGCTGCCCAGTTTGAGGAGGCTAACAAAGACAAAGTGGCTAAGGATAGCAGGCAGAGCTCAGAGCCAAAAACAAGCCTGCGGTCTCTCCTGTCCATCATTGGCTGCTGCAGTCAACTGCTTTTGTTCCACAGGTAAAAGATACGTTAGACACAGCTGGATGTACAGGCACTCGTTATCAGTGGGATTTTATTTGTCCCTCTTTCCAGTGAGAGAGCACTTCCCTTATCTATTTCTTTAGAGTTGCTGAAGTTGACAAAAAAGCTCCAGTAACCAATTTGGAAAAAAGGCAACAACAATATTTTCTGTAATTATGCAAATAAAAATTTACAATGAAGAGTTGATTTTTATGTTTTTTTTTATATTATGTCATGTGTAGTTCTTAGAAAATTGGAATTGACGAAAATCAGTAACAGCAGATTTCACTAACAAAAAAATTGTTAATCAGCCAAGAAAAATGCAATCAGTGTATCTCTATTGAAACGTCATAAAAGTGATGTTCATTTCAGATTGAGTCACTAGACAAGTCCCTATTTTTGCCAATCCAAAATTGCGAAATAGGGAGAAATTTGGTTCCACTGATTTTTGGTTGAGAGAACCTATAGAGGTGCTAACTTCCAGGTTGGCCTATGACTCCTCCTTGTGGCACTCTATCCTGAAAGAAAATACCAGGATGTTTGTGTGTCTACAACCAGTAATCCAACACACCTGAACCTATTTCATTCTTACATGGAAAAAACACATAGCTTTATGCACTTAATCCTCACATTAGCTCAGGGACATTTGTACAATTCAAGGCTCTATCAGTCTTCCCTTTGGTCTGAAAACACCCCGCCGGTCTTACGTGGAAAAAGCGTATGGATGTAAAATATTAACAGTCTGACAGTTGATCAGTCAAATGATGAAAATAAAATGCAATCATGCAGCTCTGCAGATGGCAGCCTCACCTCATACTCTGTTAAAGTGACAAATTCAGCCAGACTGCCTTGTTTCCACGGGGGAACAGCTGCCCACACCTGAAACACAAATGACATGCGGTACACGATGGCATTTAACCACCTACGCTTTCTCTTTCAATATTTGTAATCAGTTATTTAGTTCTTGCTCCGGTTTAGGCCGCTCTTATCCATTCCCGCTGCTTGTTGTCTATGGATACATATTTATGCAGATGATACAGGTTAACCACAAAGTAAAAGTCTGTATTGGTGCATAATTGTGTCACATTCAATCTCTAAGTAGTACCTTCTAATTACATCGTAAGAAGTGAGTAATTACATTCTTCCCTGTACAAAGACACTAATGTAGGAATGTAAGACAAAGAGCAGTGCAACTTTGAAATCATCGTGAGTCATATTCATATGAGGACAAAGCAAAAAGAAAGAAATACAGTCTCCAAATTTATATAAATAAAGTAGTTAATAACCTATCAGGATTTTCTCCAAACAAACTGACTTGAATGTTTATGGTCTATGGGAGGAAGCCAGACCAGAACCAAACAATCTGTGCAGGAACAGGTAGAACATACAAATAGTGCATAGAAAGGACTCAGCAAGCAGGCACTGTGGGTTTGAACCCTTAACCTTCTTGCTCTGAGGTGCTGCATCATTGTGCCGCCCTTCCATTTGTCAGTATTCAAGTCTGAAAAGGTAACATTGTCCTCCTCTTCACAAGGGAAAAAAGTCGTAAGTGACCTCTCAAGAAGCAAGCTCATAAACAAAGGGTTAAGTTCAGTCCCCTAAGAACAGGCAGGATAAATCTGGGAAGGGTTAGTGATGAAGAAGTGCTAGCCCAGCCTCACCACCACCACCAATGAGGTGACCTCCAGCAACACCCATACCCTGACTACCGAAACCCTGACCCTGAGGAACTTCAGTGCAGCAGCAGATCAGGCTGTAGTTGTACTGGGCAACTTCCAGGTGTGACTATATGAATGTTTAAACAACAAAAATAACTTGAAGGCAATGTTGCATGCCAGTGAGTATGTAATAATGTTTTTTTTTTCATGAATATTACAGAAAATCTGGGGGTCCCTAGGTACTTTGGATTTAAAGTTATTCTTTAATAACAAGTCAAACAATTACAAATCCTTATCATACAACAATTGAAATCATAATCCTTTTTTAGCAAAAACAATCAAACCCAATGTAAAAAAATGTGCTCACTGGAAAAAAAATAGCTGCTATATTCTCTATCTTGGATAGTCCAAAGTCATAGAGCATTTCTGATAATCAATATAAGTGCCCAGACCTGGCATCAGTTAGAGGCTACAAGCAGAGGTTTTGCAGTGCAGCCCTCACCTCATCTCCTGGAGTAAAGTGAGTCACCTCTGGTCCACAATCCACCACAACACCAGACACGTCTCGACCCAGGATCAGAGGAAATTCACTTCCGTTGTCCATCATTGACGATGGATCCCTTCTTAGCTTAAGCAGTTTAACACCATAGCCGCCTGGAATCAAAGAACTCGGTTAAGAGCTCACCTACAAATCCCTGAGCGTATTGAATTATTGAATTCATATGACTTACCCCTCATTGACACATCGAGAGGGTTGAGACTAGCCGCATAAACCTTTATCAGCAATTCGGTGGGAGACCTGATGGTGGGAACGGTGATTTCTTCCGTATATCTTAACACTCCGTTAGTACCATACTGATCGAGGACCCAGGCTGACATGTAGCCCTGAAGCCTTGAAGGTGAACTGCAGACATGTCTCCTCATGCAAACACGACACCCTGCCCTGACTATAGTTTTGGTCGTGCTTGCTGCTTTTCTGGTGCACAAGTGCAAGAGTCTGGTTGAAGCCATTGGACCGACAAAAATTAATCCCTCCGCTGGGTGCTCCTATAAAGTCAGCTTTTGATACATAACGCTAAGATATTTACAGAGCACTTGCTGATACGTGAGCTAGTGAGCTACCTCAAGCTAAGTAAGTTTAGCTTACATATCAAGGACGTTGCAACTCAAGACATACCGTAATATCTTCAAAATGGGCGAGCACATTAGCAACAGTGCCTATGTGTGCAGTAAATATATAATATAGTGTTACATTAACATAAGAGTACAAGCAGGAGACAAATATTTACCAAAACCAGCCCAGGTTCAAGCTAGACGGCTACAGGACAAGCTAACCTTTCAACTCTCCGCAACAGCAAATCAGAGCTGTGTCGTATCGTATTCTGGCCAATGGGGTAAGAGAATAGATTTTGACGTAATAAAAATATAGGAAGTAGAAGGAAGAGGAGTTTAAATAATTGTATCTATTTCATAGCATATAATATGTCTGTATTGTTTTGCAGACACTATGTCAATGTTAATTAAATGTTCTCATAACATGTTTTTAATTTTGTCTCTCTTTTGAGCAATTTTGAGCTGCAAATTTGTATTATATGTTTAATACAGATACCATTATTATCATTATTATTATTATTGTTATTATTATTATTATTAGTAGTAGTAGTAGTAGTAGTATCTGCTATAGTCCTAGAGATAGTATTTATTATGTCAAAAATAAATAGAATAATTTCCATGTATTAGGATATAAAAGAATATTCATCATAAATGTGTCTTGGTGGCAAGCTTCACTTTAATAAAAGAAACATCCACTGTGTAGCCGTATTAGCAGCAGTTTTATTATCATGAAAATACAAATGCTCATGAAAAAAACAGAAAACAGTTTTCTTGAGAGATAAAATTATCAATAAAGTGACCAGTGAGTGCATCATTAGTTGCAAACAAATGGGTGGAATACATGGCAGTGTTGTTTAGTACTCATGGATGGGCACCAGATTAAACATTAAAAAAAAAAAAAGGTAACTGGGCAGATAACTTGTTCTGTTTATTCTTGTGCAATACACAAGGGCCCGTCAGTGGGATTTGTTTACATTATGCGTCAAAGCTCTAGCATGGCATCCGCTTATCACTGTAATGTGCGTCTCGCAGTTCTGTCTGGGAAACGTGTGGGAAATGAGCAACCACAATTTATCCCATGTCACTCTTAAACTGGGAGTTGCTCATCTTTGAGCCATTGACCGTGAAAACAGGCTTGTAGAGACATGGGACCAACATGGCGTGCTGTCAAGAGCTCTCGTGAAGAATTAAAAAGCAAGAAGAGGCAGCTCAGTCATCCTAATTATACGCTGGTGGAATAAAACAAATCACACTTGTCTCAAGTGATATCATCCTGTAGCAGAGATTATGCTTTCACTTTCCAGAATCCAAAGGGAGAGAGGTGAGAAAAGAAAAGGGGACGGGGGGCTGTGGCCTGTGTGATTATGAGTCAGCATGAAACCAGGCAACAAACTGCACTGTGATTATGATCACAGCTCCCAGGAGAAAGAGGACACACTGGAAACTGGGTGCTTTGTCTGTGCTGGCTCATTACAGTGGGTCTGCCTAATGAATTAAACCCCTTGGCTGCTGCTCAAAAAAATGTCAGTTCTACTTTACCAAGTATAGGGGGTGCCATCCTTCAGGCAGCTCCCTGAAATAACCACTATTGACACATTTGTGCTTTATTGGGCAGCCAAGATGAGATCGGGCCAACTATTAAAGCAGCATCAGTCTTAAAATGGTGTTTTTTGAGAGGGCCATTCTCTCCCCAAAACACCAACTTTTCTAGGTCTCTGTCTCACCTTGGGACTCAATGACCCAAATGTCATGGTTGCTCTATAAAATTAAAGCTTTGATCTAAATTTATTCAGTGGACTTGTGGAAATGGCAGTCGGTTTTTGTGGAATGGGAGTTTATGCAGGAATATGTAAAACATCTCATTTCTTTTTTACCAATCATCCACCTCCTTTTAAGTTCTCCCCACAGTCAAACAAACCAATTACATGACAAGATGCTTGGCTCACCACAGCTACACAGCAAGCCTGCAGTGCAGGTTGAGCATGAATGGCCTCTCACTGCTTGGATAACGATCAAGCCTTGTTTATTATGTGATGGACCTGCTTCTTCTGTGCCACTGCAGAGAGAATGGGAGGAGGACCTCTTTCTAGCTGAGTCTATATTTTTAGATTGAATGATTGGTTCCTCTCCTCGTAAACTGCCCCATTTCTTTCTTGAAAAGGGTAGACACATATAACAAGTAGGAAGGCTGTTGTTTTGTATACGATAGGTATATATTAAATCTTAGAATCTACATTTTGTCAGATACTTGAGATGAATGCGCAAACAGAATATGTAATTGATCCTACAATGGACAAACACTGTACAATGAAATAAGAGACGATTACTTCGGTCGCTCTTGGTGCACAATGTAACCAGGTATTTGCTTGTTTGCACTGTCCAGGTACACTGCAATTCCAGTCTGTGAAGGTTATGAAGTGAATAGGTCCAACACCCCTGGAGGATGCAGGCACATCATTGCTCAAGGGAACGGATGAACGTAAATAGTATCCTAATATCCTAAAATGCACCTTTATAGAATGCAAACAGGCTGCTTTAGTACTTGTTAGATGTTATTATTTAGGATAATAAGAACATAACAATCTAGCAGGTACTCGGAGAGTACACACCTCCACCAAGGCAAACTTTTAGCTACCGGCACTTAAGCTCTTGGTACCTAATTAAAGCTTCAAGCAGCGATGAATGGCCCCAACACCTCTGCGTACACTGGAATGTGTTCCGTAGAGCGAGTAGGAAGTAAAACCTGACCAAATTCCATCCATCCATCCATCCATTCATTTTCTACTGCTTATCCTGTTAAGGGTCATGGGGGGTTGGAGCCTATCCCAGCAGCCTTCGGGAGAGGTGGGGTTCACCCTGGACAGGTCACCAGTCCATCACAGGACCAACACATAGAGACAGACAACCATTCACACTCACAGTCACACCTACAGTCAATTTAGAGTATCAATCAGCCTCGTCCCCTCTTGATGTCTTTGGACCGTGGGAGGAAGCTGGAGTACCAGAGAGAACCCACACAGGAACAGGGAGAACATGCAGACTCCACACAGAAAGATCCTGTGCTGGAGCCGGAACTCGAACCCGGAACCATCTTTCTGTGAGGCGACAGTGCTGACCACTGCACCACCGTGCCACCCCTGATCATATTCTGATTTTGCATTCAGTAGCAAGTTTGCATATAGTCTGGTGCAAATATCATTTCCTGTGTCCACTAAGTGGCACCACTTAACACAGAATTCTTATATAATATGTTACTGTACATCATGTGAAGACAACACACTGTAATTTCCGCCTAAATCAAATGATGTTTGTTTCATCAGGTTCTTGTTACAATGAGGCGGCACGATGCTTGACATTCAGCTTACAGACGTCCTGAGGTCAGGAATCTCGTCAAATACGTGAAGCCTGGAAAAAAAAATCTAAACATGTGCACTCAAGTGACAACAATTTCAAGTTCTATGGTGAAACTGTCCACCTATCATCAAGTTCTTTGACTACATTTGAGATGGAGCTGTTTAACCTTCTACTAGTACAACTATCAATATGCTAAAAAAAAAAAAAAAAAGTCACTTCCTCTGGTCATCAGATATCACTATGAATTTAGTGTGATCCTGCTGACAGAGAAACTCCAATGAATACATGAATCCCCACAAGCTGGTAATTATAATGAACTATTAATGAACTATTATGATGATGATGATGATGATGATGATGATGATGATGATGATGATGGTTGTTGTTGTTGTTGTTGTTGTTGTTGTTGTTGTTGTTGTTTATTATGGGGTCCAATAAAATACATGATAAGAACATCACCAAAATATGTTATTGTAATGAGTGCGTCCACACTCTCTCTCTCTCTCTCTCGCTCTCTCTCTCTCTCTCTCTCTCTCTCTCTCTCTCTTCTATAGTGCACAGCAGTGACACAGGAAACAGTGTGCTCTGCAGTTCATCTCACCGATAGAATCTTATCTACAAGCTTCCCCCACACTGCAGTGGAAGTGCACTATGATGCACCATTCAGTCCCTGTTTATCATGGGGATTAGCAAAAACTACAGTATCTGCTGATGTCAGAGTTGTTGCTGTCCGTTTGAAATTCATGCTGATACACTGTTCCCTGACTCCCATGTATGCCAATGAATTTTCTCTAATTAATATTCTGTAAACCAGAATAAGAACTGACAGATTTTGACAGTTTTCTGGTTGCAGTTTCCTGGGTCAATTCATTCACTTTGCAGATTGCCTATAAAGATAATTTTTGGAACAGAACTAGCATGGGCTGTGAGTCATAGGAAATTTTTTTGATATCTGTTTGCTCAGAAACAAGTCTGACAGCATCTTGTTGGAGAGTGTTATACCCATTTGTCAAATAAACAAAATCCCCATGGTATCACTGTCTCGCTTTGATTCTTTTTTTTTCCAAAATCTTACCAAGAGACCAATATCTAAAACATCTGCTGAGACTACTTTGAAACCATGTAGTTGGGAAAATTATGTAGTTATGTGAAAATTATTTAAATGGTGTCAAAATATGTGAAATATGGTTATTAACTGGACAACTACAATGCAATTACACATGTAGGTCATTTTTCATAAATCAAAATCTTTATTGAGCAAGTTTGGACCATTTGTTCTTTCTTATCTCAAAAAACAAATATGTTCAGCACCTCAGGACTTCTACCTCTCTATTGACACTTTGCCTGCAGCCTTTTTTTAAGCATGTTCTGACTGCATAGCACCAGATGTACCACAGATAATCAATAAATGTTTCTCAAGCCTCTCTCTAGGTTCCCTGGACACTTCAGTAATAAATAGATACAGCCCTAAGTCAAACTGACCTGTTTTAGGTAGTTCAATGAAAAGGTTGTTTTTCTGCAGCTTACCACATTCTTGGTACAAAACACTTTCTCCATTGCTTTTCAGTCTGGATTTTAACCACAACACTAAAACTACACTTTTAAACTACAGTTTTAAACAACCCTTATTTGTGCAGGGATGTTTTGACATTACTCAGTCTCAGTGCCTCATTTGACACTGTTAACTATAAGATACCGCTCAAAACACTGGAAAACTGGTTTGGATTTTCTTTGCTAAGGTCTATGATTAGCTATTTGGCAATTATGGATCTGAGCTCACCAAAAGTCATGCGATGTTCCTCAAGGTTCTATTCTGGAGCCTCTTCTTTTGATTACCAACATGCTGCCCCTTAAGCTTGGTTTATGCTTCTGCGTCGCGGCGAATAGACCCTACGTCGTCATTGAGCATTCGAAGTTCTGTGTCGAGGGAACACGTTGCTCTGCAATTCACCGCCAAGCCGCTAGGGGGTGTGGCTGTGTCTTTGTATGGTTTCGGGGGGCTCTTGTCGGATTCCAAAACAAAACTATTTACAACAGAAAGTCCAGCACTTTTCTTTGAACGACTATTTGCTTTCATGAATCAAACTGTAAACTTTGAGAATGACAAACATGATTTCTGGTGGCCATTTTCTTCCGGAGACGCGCATATTTGTTGCGGAGGTTCTTCCACCTCTTCATGCATTCGGCAACCTTCTCTGAGCGGACCGATCACAGTCCTTGACGTTCAAGTCACGACGAGTCGACGCGACACATAGTCAGGATTTTTTGGAGGTGCACGTCAGGCTACGGCGTAGGGTCCGCGTAGGGGTCTGCGTCGACGCCGTGGGTACGGCATCAACGCGACACAGAAGTATAAACCAGTCTATACTCTGATTATAGGTTTATATAAGGTTTCTTCTTATGCAGATGATATGCAATTCTACATTACAGTGTCACCAAAAGATTTGTCCTTACAGTCCTTTATGACTGTGTGTGTGTGTGTGTGTGTGTGTGTATATATATATATATATGGTTTTGTTTTTTTTTTTACAGTTGATAAAATTGTTTTTGACATCTTAACTTCATGACACTAAAATCCTCATATCGAGCTGAAAAGTTTGGTGTCATCAAGGTCTGCTAAATCTGTCCATAACAAGATAGCAAGAATCAAAGGACTTCTTTCTAAACAAGACAGAAAAAATAGGTCGACAATATATGTATGACGGCTGTAGCCCATCCTGAGTATTCAAGAAAGATAAGCACATCAAGTAAATTCCTTAAATCAAATAAATTAGTTATAGTACTTTATGAAGTGATTTGTTTTCTCTTTTAAATGCAAATGCCCTCTTAATGTCTTACTTTTCTTGTACATTCCACTGCTGTTGTAGAGGAAAAACACCACTATATTTATGAGTGTACAGCTTCTTTAACGTGTACTCTACAATTGCAGAGATTAAACGATTTTAATCCATACAGCTCCTTTGCCAGAGAGTATTCCACATATAAGTGGAACTAAACTTTTCCTTCAGTCCACAGTGTCTCACACCTAATTGGGCAGGCATATGAAAATGGACCACATTCATTATACAAATGCCAGAGCCTGCTGGTGGAGTTCAGAGAGAAGAGAGGGTTGGGAGGAGGTGCGGAGGGGCTGTGAGTTGAGCTGACAGGCTGCTAATGAGACATCATCAAGGAGAAGGCGCCTCGCTCCTTTAAAGAGACACAATTTCTAACATAGTAGTTATGATATGATGAGGCACAGTGATAAAGTGTCTTCCAGTAGGTTTGTAATGGTGATTGTGACCTCTACTATCGTCATTATCAATTACACATTTAGAAAGAGCCCCAAAATATTTTTCTTTCCTAACATACTGGATATTTGAAAAGCAAACGAGGATAAGATATCTTATTTGCTATTCAAATACGCTCACCACGCTAGCTGTTTACAGTACCAGGGAGTGATCATGTGGACTGGTGAACAGAAAGGGAGGTTTTATCTGATATCTGTATATTGTGAGATGTAAGGTGTGCATTGTAATTCAATAGCACTATGTAAACTGAGAAGAATATTTGCTAAAAACACACCACACAAGTGGCATGTGAGACCGTAAGATCGTCGGCGCGATAGATGAAAAAATTGATTCTAATCTTACACAGAGTTTAATACCTTTTTTTTTTTTTTAAGTGTGACAAGATACCGTGATACTGTGACACTGTGACAGTTCAGGAAATTACCTTATTTGCGTTGAAGTTTCAATGCTACTGTTATATCTGCGGCCTCAATATAAGGAAAAAGCCAAGAGCTGAGAAGCTTGTAAAGAGTGGCGATGGAGAAATATCGGAAAGTAACCAAAAATGCCTGGCAGTCTAAACCAATTCAATTCCATTTCTGTTATTTGCATAAGAGCAGAAACAATAATATGAGGTTTACAAAATCTGAGAAACTGAACTACACTCTGAAAAGCTCCCCTGGTTGTCTATTGCAACCATAGTGGAAATAGGCCTCGAACTTAATGAAAGACAGCATGTTAATTGGTGCTGATCGATTTCGGCAGAAGCGGTCACATTGTTTCCTCTTGGTATTAATTTATTCTCAATCCCCTGTGCACTACAACATCACGTCAAATCTTTTCCAGATAAATATTATTTTCCAGATCTATCAATGTCATGTGCGGCATTACTTTTCTACCGAGCCCCCAAAGGAGTCCCAGCAAAACACAGTGTTGAGCTACCTTGGAATATATTGTTTTCCCTGTGTAATCATTTTTGTATTATCTCCCAAAATATTGTGTTTTCCTCCAATAACTTTTAAGTTCATTCACAAAATATGCCATTCCTTTGTAATAACTTTGTAATAACTTTTGAGTTCGCTCACACCATATTGTGTTCCCTGACAATATATCAGCTTCCTTCAAAGTTACTTTTGTATCGCCCCAAAATGTAGCGTTCACTTCCAAAAACTTGTGTGTTCCCTTGAAACATTTTTTATTATTTGTTTTGCATAGAACACAACGGAAAAAGAAAACTTGCTAATTCAAGGCAACACAAACTGTTGTAGGGAATACATATCGGATAATGCAAATATAGTAATAATAATCTGGCCACGATCATTTGGGGGCTTTTATCTGATTTTATCTTATCTTAAATTGTCTTGTCTTGTCTTGGCTTGTCAAGATAATAACAAGCAGCTGGTTTCAGCGTTAAACACACGTTTCAAACTCATCAAGAATGCTAATTCCCTAAAATCTCCATGGCTAATTCAGCTATTGTTTAAAAGATGTGCCGTTATATATCAAATGTAAAGATTTATCAATCATATTTCCTTTAAGAGCATCCTCGGAAAACATCAGTTCTTAAAAATTCTCCACTGAAGCAGAAATTAATCGTTGCCCACAGACTAAAGGTGGGGTTCAGTCTTGTCCTGTGACTTTAGATAATCAAGAGTCAATTTACTTATCCAAAGTGTGATATTTGAGCACAAGTATGTTGCTGACCTAGTAAAAATTTTTTTAGATGCTAAATACCAAGTCATAAATTGCTAAATCACAATGGAAATCCTTCATCACCTCCTTCAGCAGACGCAGAGTCAGCAAGCTCTTCGGCCAAACTTTCCAGGTGGTTTGTGTTTTGATGGATTTCCTGTGTTTTCTGAACATGTAATCGGACACTGAGTTCATTCTGGTGCACTGATAAAATGGTAATTATATAATTTTTTTGTGTTTGTTTGTTGAAAGCACATAAGGTAATAAGCAATGACACAATGAGTAATTCTCTAACACTATAGCCTATCTGCTGGTGGTGCTGAAGCTGCAGTTTTGACTTTGGTGACAGAATGAATCCAAAATCATAGGATATCAAAGGACAAGTCGCTCATCAATTTACTTCCAGTCACTTTCATTTCACTTGAGAGATTTAGCTGACAAAGTGCACAAATTTAAAAGTGCTCATTATCAGCCTTTGAATTAGCTTTCAATGGTCTGAAATGATGATATTCTTCTTCTTAGCTGACTTAATTTATACATCTTTAAGCTGCATGCAGTTTTTTTTAATTACATTTGGTGATAAAAGGTTTGAATGTTCCCGATAATGAAATCTCTGTCAGAAATCTCATCAGAAAAAAAACAATTTGAAGTGTGTGAAATTTCTGTTTGCGGCTTTCAATTTGTCAGGTGTTTCTGACAGGAAAATGCTAGCTCGAAGAAAAACTCTTGGTCCAAAGACCAGATGGTGCTGAGACACACACACACACACACACACACACACACACACACACACACACACACACACACATGAATGTATTCAGCAGTCATTGTGTTCAGGATTAGTTCAGAGGTTTCTGGCTTCTTCTGTAGATGTCTTTCTTCACACACACACACACACACACACACACACACACACACACACACACACACACACACACACACACACACACACACACACACTCCTGTGCAACCAGGGTGGGTGGAAGCTCTTCCCAGCAAACAGGTGCCATCATGTGGCATCAGGTGTCCTTCCAAAAGGTTAGGCAGAAACTGGAGGGTGGTTTGTCCTAGATATGCAGCTAGTTAGATCAGGTCTGCTCTCGGAGGACGCAGAGTCTGGTAGCCATGGACAGACAGCGGGGACAGTGGTGCTGTAAATCTGGGATACAACCTGATTTGCTTATGAATTCAGGTTAGCACCGTGGGCTCTTGGTCCTGTCATGTTAAGCGGGTCATTCGAGGCTATCAAGAGGAAGTAAATATTCTTCATGACAGCAGAGCAAACCCTTTTATTATCTGGTTGCATGTGAAGTGTATTAAAAAAAACTGCAGTAAGTGCACAAAGATGTAACAGGACAGCTTTCCAGGATCATTCTGTTGTTTGGTTTCCGTGGCGACTGCAGCCTCTTGATGTGAACAAGTGAAAGTGCAGACAGGAACAGGGAATCCATTTATGGCTCAGATTGTCATTCTATTGGAGATTAACGGACACGTCTGCTTGCCGTCGTCTATGCAAATGAGTACCTTAGTTGTGTGTTAATACAGCAAAGATGAGCATCGTTGTATTCGAAAAGCAGCAGCAAAGCTTCTACTAAGGCTGCAGCGGAAAAACGAGTCGGAGTGACCATCTGGCAGGAAGAACCTCTCAGCTGCTTCGGAACCTTTCATCCGCCTTTTCCCTTATCCTTCCTTTTTATGTCATTATGGATCCAACAAATTCTCCTGAAACCGTTGTTATGAAATTAATTGACAATTTTTGGTGGATGCCCTCTCTCAACATATTATTAAGCATTGCGGTACTCAAGCGCGGCTTCATAAAGAACAGACAAATCAGTCTACAAACAAAAGGGGAAAAGTTTAAAAAAAAAATAGAACGAAAGGCGAGAAGATTCTCGCTAAAAAAACATGTGTTGTGTGAGAGGGACGACCTTGTGAGGAGTTAATTGAAGCAGTTCGGTCCCTCAGGGTCTTGTTTGGCTGCTCGATCAATAGAAATAAAAGATCTTGGTGGAATAAGCGCACTGGTAGACATCTGATGTGGGAGCGAGGCAGCAGCGGTGCTCAGACGTGAGGTCAACACCTTATTGGCGCTGTGTTATTCATGCTGGACCAGGAGTAAAAAAAAAAAAAATTCCAAAGGTTCATTTCTGCACGTTAGAACAGGTATTATCACTGGCTTGATAAATCATGACAGCGCGACTCGGGATAAATGTGGCTGTTTGTTGTGCCGTGTTATTATTTTGTTTTATTGATGGTTCAGGAGTCTATTGTGTCATTTAAGTAGAGGAAACATTTGCTCTTTTCAAATCAACGATAAATCCATTCACGTCCGGAAAAAAAAGATATATTTAAATCTACTTTAAGACCACAAGACTGAACATTTTCCCCTCCACATGGTTATTTTAGGGCAAAAAGTTATAATTTGTTCCCTCGGTTTAGTTATTTTGAGGTGAAAAGACATAAATTTCCCCTCAGTTGGACTCTTTTCAGGCCACATGCTACGCTTGATCCCTCGTTTCCAATTTTTTGAGGCGGGTACATTTAATTCCCTCTTCCCACTAAATACAGATGAAGTTTTTAGTCCAAACAACTTCATTGAATCGGTGGTTGGTTTTAGCCGTGAAGCCTAAACTGGAATATAAATACGTCAACGTTTGCACGTTTTTAGAAACTTTTAATGCAAAAAAAAAGATCGATACGTTAGTTTTCCATCTTTAGCGAGACCAGGGGGTAGTTCTGTAACGTCTAAAGATCTGTAGCTGCTGCGTGTAAATGAGAGATGGATGATGTCATACATTGACAGGAGCAGACATTTGCGGTAAAATGAAAAAAGAAAAAAGAAAAGTAAAGCGGTAATAAACTGAAGAATTCTCAGGATAATTCATCGCGGCCCAAATATATCATCAACATTGATGTTGGCCGTTCAAATGTAAAGATCTAATGTTAAGGTTGTACCAAATGGATTTTGACAGACATGCAACAGGTAAAAGATAGAAGTATTCTAAATTTATAGTTTAAGTTCTTATACTAAGTTGTCTGAGTCCCGTTAAAATACATCTAAGTGACTAAGTTCTCGTTTGCCACCATCAATGGTTTACTTTTACCCACTGGCGCCCGGTTTACAGAAGTTAGTCACAGGAACAGCAATGTACTGCTTCGACAGAAGAAGACCAAACGTGTCAGAATTAATAGGAAATATTCTTGAGACGGAAACCTTGCAAATCTGAGAGCGAAGGCTTGACTAAAAATGTAAATGTGTGTAAAGCGTCTTTGTCCTTGTTGTCGTAAACACAAGAACAAAACTGGATCGAGGAGAATTTGGTTCTCAGAAAAGCTCTCAGTCATTTGAATGGTGTTGTTTTTAACATGCTGATATGTTTTGCTTTTTCTCTCTTTTTAGTCTTCAGCCAGCAGCACCGTGTCTTCACGTGTAAAATCTGTTGAAATTTGAGAGTTTTATTCCAACGCAGATTTTTGATCTGACAGCTTTGGAAAACATCAAATGCGTAAAATGCGCGGCAGGGAGCCATTTGACACTTTTACACCCGGTAATCTGTTGGATAAACACGAGGCTTTGTTAAAAAAATGGATCCCACTAACTCTGGATATGTTCTGCTGCCTTGTCACTGAGTATCTGAAACAAAGATATGCTGGGAAAAATCTTAGATCAAAATGAACTGTTTGTTGAACTTTTATCCTTCTTTTTTTCCCTTTTTGATTGGACAACATTGAAAGTCTTTTTCAAAACGGGTTTCAGAAACAAAACGCAGACCTAAATAACGCTACTATGAGTAAAACTATATACATAGAGTGCATAAAACAAACAAATTCTGCGTGGGTTTAATTGTCTTGGTACACACCCATTATATTAAGAGGTTTAAGGGCATTCCTGGATTTCAGTTTTGGAAGGATTGTCACTTTATTCTTAGGAATAACAAAAGCTTGCAGTATTTTCAAAAGTCTGCTCTTTTTAATGTAACACTTTGCCAAAATCCTAATATTACTGCAGTAGTATTCCAGGTATCTATTATACATTTTTTTTAAAAGTCACCAATTCTCATTCTATTTCCCGTAGCTCTGCTTGAACCCCCGGAGCACATAGATCTACTCCAGTTTGTGATACGTGGTAAGTGTGGAACTCACAAGTTGAAATTATGTTTATTTCAATATAAAGCTGTAAGAAATTGTTCCTTACTATGAACAGAATTATTAAATTTACTACGGTTCATATAAAGAATGAAGCATCACTCCTTGTTTGTGTAAATTTAACTCCAAAATGTATACTTTAAATATCCTGTGTGTTCGGCACACACACAAACTGGACGTTTCACTCGCCGTTCTTCTCTAAACAAGTTGCTTTGGAAAGTCTGCCAGTGTTTGTTTTTTTTCCTCTCTCGTCCATGTAAATTGAAAGAGCTCGCTGCTCTGTGGACGAGCTGTGCAAACGCCGCGAGCTGACGTCAGCTACCTGAAGCGCTTTTAACATTCGCATGAATCAGCCAGCGAGGGTTAGAGTTTGAGGTCCTCAGGCGAGACGTTGCGAGGGTGAACAGGTGTGACACGGAGCCGTGTCTGAGGTATGAGCTGAAATATTCATGAGCGTAGCCCCCCTCCCCTCCAAATAAAGCTCAGCTCTAGTTTCGAAAAACACAATTCATACGTGACCGCATCGAGGTGTACGTCCGTAAAACAAACACGGGAATTGAAGAACTCTTTATAAAGCTAAAACCCATGTTGGAGGGGGCCTAACCCGGAGCGATCGGACATCACACACAATCACAAAAATGCCCACTTTCGTCCGTTGACACGTAGGAATGACGGGGATGTGTTGCCTTCATACGTTTATATGGGTCAGCAGTAGAAGAGTAAACGCAGGTTGCCGCTACCACGGCGGCGACCGTCTGAATAATTCACAGTGCCAATCAATGATTAAAGGTTTGTTGGGTGTCACTTCTGACATCACCAACGAGGTGACCGTATGGATTATGGGAGAGACAGAGAGATGATTTGGATAATCACGGGAAATATTTCAGAGGAGAGGAAAAGAACTCACCGGGAAATAAAGAACCATAAATGAATGATTTTTCTGTCTTTTTTTTTAACTCTGACGAGAAGGTTACAGTCTTGTTGTTGTCTGTTACATAACCAGGCTGATTAGCAGGGATCTCTGTGGCAACGTCTGGATCGCTCAAGACATCAGTGACTCTTTTTTTGTCATTTGTGTAACATTTTCACAAATAACACACGGACATTCAGGGGGAAAATTAGGAAATTCCAATTTCGAAAATATATGCAGATATGAGGGTTTCAGTCGGCCACCTGCCAAGTTTTTCTTATTTCAGCCTTTGTTTCTTCTTTTGTCTTCGTTTTATTTCATACTGTCATTTTATTTCCAGTAAATGTAACATAATAAGGATTTAACCGGTACCTGCATCATAATGAAACCTGACCCTATTCCTGCTGCTGCTGCTGCTGCTGCTGCTGTCTTCCAAACCCTTTCAAGAAACAAAAAAACAAAACAAAACAGGAAGTAATTCTTCTTATATTACTGGAAGCAACATTTAGAAAGAGATTAAATGCAGTACACAGGAAAAACACAGCTACCACTTTGAGAACTTCACATCAATATTGTAGCAACTAGCATGTAGCGCAAGAGAACTGGCCAAAACTAAATGAAGAGTCTTGTGGATTTGGGATTTTTTTTTTTAAATCTTTTTTGTCTTATTATGTGATCATTTTCAAAAACATCCTGAGAAAAATGTTTGATTCAGGAAATTGAGACCAGTGGAGAAAAAAAAATTGAAACCTGAGTGCCTGTATTGACGTGACTCAGCTAAGTTTTGCTGCACAGAAATAAGATAAGTGGGGAAAGGGATGATGGAAAAAGAGTTAATTGAGATGCGCTTTTGTGAATCAATAAAACTGTCATAAAGTCTGCCACTGTCTCTGTCGGGAGGTGTGTTTCCAACACACACACATAAAACATGTCTGATACGCTGTTAGGGAAAACTAGAAGTAACTCTCACGGTGAATTTTGACAACCAAAATCTTTTCACTTCGTCCTCCTGTCCCGGTGAACATCTACGACAAATCGGAAGCAACTCCCTCACGGTGCTCTTGAGGCTGGACGGATATTGTGTGCGAAATTGGGATAAATCACCTCGAGGCCTTCACCAGATGTCGCGTCCCGCGTAAAGAACGGGATGGACGTCCTCAGCCCACAGCCTGTGTGAAATCATTAAAACACGAGCCCACTATAGCCTAACACAGGAGTTGTGAGTAACAGGAAAATATTATGGCCAAACGTACAATTTATTCCAATATATTTCAGCAATACTGCTGTCACAAATTGATTTCCTCGTTTTGTTTGGACACTCTGTGACGCCGTCATAGATCGTATCGCATTTATCGTTGAGTGTTGGTTGCTTTTTTCAGCCTGGGGCCAGCCTAAGACCTCCCCACTGTTGTAGGATGACTGTCAAGAGACACTGAAATAGACATGTCAGAGAGTACCATTTTTTTTTACTTCTGTGGAAAAAGAATGTATACGCGTCAAGTAATTACACATAGAATCAAACGATACCTTGAATAAAGTCGGTCAAACCTCTCAGGATTGAAAGCGGCGCTCCAGATTTTTAAGGTGAGCTGCGATGAGGACTGCTTTTAGATGTTGCGCTCTATAAATCTGGAATAAATGGTGTCACAACCCCGAGGCTCTGTCCCGCTGTGGACGATGCAACGATCTTTTCACGCCTCCGCAGCAGACAGCGGTGGACCATGCGTCCGTCCATCCCTCTGTCAGTCCGTCAGTCCCGTTCTCATTGATGCAATATCTCAATTATCTTTAACCTAAACTTCCACTGGGGCTTTGAGGATGAACTGAAAAGATTTTGATTACGTCAGTGTCGCTTCCCATGTACACAATACATTCGTCTGGGAGGGACTCAGAGTAGAGCCGCTGCTCCTCCATGTCGAGAGGAGTCAGTTGAGGTGGTTCGGGCATCTGGTGAGGATGCCTCCTGGATGCCTCCCTCTGGAGGTTTTCCAGGCATGTCCGACCTGGTCTGGGAACGCCTCGGGATTCCCCCGGAAGAGCTGGTGGAAGCGGCTGGGGAGAGGACACTCTGGGCTTCCTTGCTGAGGCTGCTGCCCCTGCGATCAGGACCACCTGATCAGCCGGATAAGCGGAAGATGACAACGATGATGATGATGTACACAATATCTCCCAGATATCTCTGGATCTCTAGGAGTGAATTTCTTCAAATTTGACACAAATGTCCACTGGGACTTGAGGATGTACTGAAAATATTTTGGTGGTCACAGATCGAGGCCACTGTCACCTCATAGTGACAAAAATTCTCAGAAATGACTTGAAAATATTCCTTCAAATATAAAACAAACATCCACTAGGATTCAAGCTTGACCTGAAAACATTTTAGTGGTCAAGGGTCAAAGGTCAAGGTCACCATCACCTCATGTAAATATAATATTTCAGGACTGCCTTGAGGGTGTTTCTTTAAATTCCACAAATGACTCAAAAATAAACTGAAAAGTTTTAGGTGGTAAACGTTCAATATCTAAAAAACAACTTCAGTAAATTTCCTCACATTCGGCACAAACGTCCACCGGGACTCAAGGACGAACTGAGAAGATTTCGATGGTCAAAGGTCAAGATGAGAGACACACATCCTGGATACGCAGTAACAACGTGTGGGTTTTGTTTTTGTTTTCAATTTTAATGCATCATATCTTGATTTTCAAATTTGAGCAAAACTTTAACACCCAACATCATTCATTTCAATGTAAAACGTGAAATAAATACTCGCAATAATTTGAAAAAACTACAATGATGATTAAGTCCAGTATGTATGAACAGCAGCTTACACAGCGTTGTCAGTCCCAGATCCTGTAGAACAGTCGAAAAACTTTTGCTGCAGCATGGTCCTAACAGCATTTAGGGGGTGGAGAAACCATTTTATAAAATCCCTGAAGACCACACTGGTAGAGGACAGTAAATGGATGGATCCGGAAACGGGATGTTAAATGGGACTGGGCGGCGGGCGGGGGGGGTGGGGGGGGGGGGGTTGACGGTGAGGAGAGGTTAATAGTGCAGAGAGGATTGAGAGACAATAGGCCGGGATAATGAGTCATGAGGCAGGCTTTACTGGTGCTGAGGCATTTCCGAGCTACCCGCCACTCACTCTGCCGCCGCAGAGACGGTGTTTGATACCTCAGCCTCAGTCAGTATCAACTCTCACATCTCAAGACCGAGAGGTGAAAACCAACAGATAAATGTACACTCAGGAATCTGTTTCACGATGCTAATATTCACCCCCAGTACAACAAAAAGCCTGTATAATCTTTCAATTTCGCATCGATGAGAACTGATCGCTGGTTAAATATTAATGTTTTCTATGTTCTACAGCTGTTAGAGAACTAAGCACTGGACTAGAGAGTTACACAACAGCCAGAAGAAAAAAAACACACGTGACAGCGCTGTCCCTCGAGGGCTCTTTAAACTCGTCTTCCAGTAACGGATCGATACGGATATTCGAACAAGCCAACAGGTTTCTGCACGCTGTCATCGTTTCCTCAAATGACAAATCAGAATGATCTATATGTTTGTTTAGGATGTGCATCACTAGAATACCACAGGGGGTACTGTTGCTGTTTCATTTGTAGTCGATGTACACTGCCCTAATCCAGTGGATATCTGGGGGGGGGGGGGGTGTCGGGGAGTGCTGAGTCCACCTCTATGTAGCTCATCAGCTGCTTGTCTAGACTTCCTGGCAGCCCAGTCATGAAGGATATAACATCACCACACCCTTTAAACTCGCCGAATCATTTTATGGACACAAGCAATTTTGAAGGAGAGGGAATCAATTTACATTATAGCATGATGGAACAGCTTGAAATACTGGAGCAGCTGTTTTTTTGTGTGTGTGTGCGTGCGTGCGTGCACGAGCGTGCGTGCCTCTGTGCGTGTGTGTGTGTGTGTTTGTGTGTGCGTGTGTGTGTGTGTGTGAATTTTTGTTTTAAAAAAATACAATAAAGTACACGATCCATCCAAAACATGGAAGTACTTTTAGACAAATACAAGAAAGAATTCCTTTTTCACAGTTTATTGTACATCGTCATTTCTTCCATCATCTTATACCCAAACTAATAAACAGTACAACATTTCCATTTATACAAAATATAAACTATAAGGAGGGGAGGGGGGGAATATAAATCTAACATGAAACCCTTCCCATATGGTTACACATACAGTCATTTCCTGGGTCTAACCCCATGGAGGAAGGGGGCCAAAAGGTGTCAATCAAACCCTCATTTGTAAAAGACTCCTTTAAAAATCACAAGGCAAAACTGACACAAGTCCTGTGGCGACCTATTTGCTACATACATCTCTTTGACATTTCTAATAAAAAGACTTCAGGAGCCAAAGGAAAGAAGGGGGGAAAAAAAAACTCCAGCTAAAACTGTCATTTGGCTCAATCTTTTGTTTTTAAATTGATCTCCTATGCGCCAACAGACAAAACCATTCTGATATTGATTGCCGGGTGGAATTGAAGCCACGAGGAAAAAAAATCTGTACACTCAAGTGGTCCGCATTTCAATCAAGACATGTTACATGACAACCGCAGCCCTGAGCATCTCCAAAATGTGATGGCGTGACTATGGAAACGCAAGCCAAAAAAAAAAGGAAGCTGGGTGCACCACTGTTCCTTTTTGATTCCATGCAAGGAGGGGCTGAAGGGGTTGTGCTGAGCATCTCCAGCTGAAAGTCACACACCCCTGTCGTTGAAAGAAATGTCTTGAATTACATATTTGTGTTATTATGTAAGGAGGGGTTGTGGAGTCCATCCATGTTCATCTTGTGGTCTCTGTGCAACACGGCGGCAGGGAGAGAGAGAGAGAGAGAGAGAGAGAGAGAGAGAGAGAGAGAGAGAGAGAGAGAGGCTGGACTGGGTGGGATCACGGGATGGGAGCGTTAAGGCAGAGATGGGGCTGTGGGGCTCCGATGCTTAGCACTGCATTAGAGGGGCCGCCATGATGATGGGGATAAGGGAGGAGAAGATGCCTGCGTGCAGTGAGACCCCTGCTCCGGTGGGGAAGGTGGAGTTGGCTGAACTACTGTAGGTGTCTGTGGCCATGGTGGTCATGCTGGAGTTAGAGGTGGAGTTTCCGCCCGCTGTGGGGTCTGTGTTGTTCTGGGAGACCACCTGTTGTAACGGGGTAGGAGAAGAAGAGAAGGGAGGGGAGGGATGGTTACAAAAAAAAAAAAAGCCTCGGATTCTGACGTCACATGAGGAAATAAGGGAATTATAAATATCAGAGGGATTGGTCACGGCAAGGGATGGACTACAAATTAATAATTAAAAAAACAGTGAGCAACTAAAATGTCACAACATGTTTTTAAAGTCATAAAGTTCGAAAAATGTATTGATGAAGAATGGGTCAACTGAAACGTTTGTAGCCTGCGTATCGGGTTCCTCAGGGCAAACTGCTGCGCCCTAAGAAACTTTAGATTCTCTCCCCTTTGTCCATGATGACGTTGGAATCATTTACTCGCAGATGCTCATGAATGAGAGGTTTAAAAAAAATGAAAGAAAATAATTTAAGGACGAATTCAAAGACGCAATGAACACTAACGTGAATTCATAAAATCCCATGAGAGTTCAAGTCTAGCCGGCTGTAATCCTGACGAATACGGAGATTAAATATTATAAACGCCGATCTTAACTCGTTAAATAAAAAAAAAAACCCGCATCATTTGATCTTTCATACATTCTCCCTTTGTCTAAATTAACTCCTCACGCCCTTCAAAATAAAACCCACAGGATAAAATCAGCTGTTCATGCAAAAAATAAAAAATAAAAAATAAAAATTCTCCAACCTACCTGGGTTGATAAACATATGGCGAACACAATCACTCCGAGGTGAACGATGGTCATTTTGGACATTTTTTTTTGTTTTTTTGTTTTTTTTTTTGTTTTGCAGTGGTTTGGCCAGATGGAGGAGGCTTCCTCAGACGCTGCTTCTCTCTAATGTGGACGCTGCATCAGTCGCAGCTTTTTATACCAGCTGCAGCTCCGTGACGTAGCCTAGAGGACCGAGTCCCGGACATGAGAGACGCAAGCCCACAAATGTGTTACACAGTGGAGGACCGCTAAAACATCAATAACCACTTGACTCTTAAAAGCTCTCAGACCGCTGCTGGTAAACGACATCATTTTGTTCCAAGGAACACGACGTTCCCATAGCCTTTTCTCTCCCCCCCTAAAAGTCCATTTTATGCAAATTAAAGTGGTGCAAAACGCTTTGGTATTATCCCGCAAAGGTTCTTATAGGTTCTGCAAATGTTTTGGTAACAGTGGGGAGACGTCGAGGGAACGCCCTTCCACTACGTTCTCCATTAAGTTCCCTGAATGTTCGTAAAAATGACGTGGTGCTTTAAAGAACGCAACATCTCGGCCATCAGGGAACATGTGTGGAACGTAGAGTTCTGGTAGTGGCTGGGAGATTGTTGTCTTTTTTTTTTTCTTTTTTTAACTGCACAAGTACTCCACTTGCATTCTAGGGGACTTTACACCTTTAAGGACATGTACTTTTACTCCACTGTACATACATGAATGAATCGGTTACTTTAAAAGTATATTTTGCATTGAGAACATGACCAAACCTGATGGACATCATTTGATTTCATAATTAAAACTTACCAAGCAGCTGGAGCATGTGACCTTCAGAGGTCAGTGATTCGAGGATGGAACACCCCCAAGAATACCACGTACGTCAAATACTTCTACGTAAAATATTGAATTGGTACTTTTATTCGAGTACTGTTATATCTGGGTATTTCTACTTTGATTCAAGTAAAGGAACTGTGTACTTTCCCTCCTAAACATTTCTCGAATGTGGCTTAATGTTCCCCTGAACCTCCACCCAGCCCTTTTATCACATCACTTATGGACTGAAGGAGAACATTTTCTTTACATCCCAGAGGTCCCAATGTCACAACTGAAGGATAAATTCACTCAAATAAAACCTCCCGAGTCTCACATCTAATACTTTTATGAACAGGGTCGACCCTCTGCGAAAGTTCGTCTCCTTTACAGCGGACGTATCCAATCTAATTAAAACTCCCGATGACTATTATTATTGAACAGAATTACTTTCACCAGTAGGTCACATGAAGCCAAGGTTGCCATGGTGATACTGATTCATGGGCTGCCTGGTATAAATTAAGATTGTAGAAAAGGTTTGATCTTTTGTCTGATTTTAAATTCCGTGGTAAGGAGTAGACAATAGTCACAGCGAGCCGGCAGGATGTTTAAATAAAGACATAAATAGGTTAAAGGGGCTCTGTTGTGCTTTTCCTTCTGTATATTAACCTGTTGAACGGCTTCCTGCATGGCAGGCTCTTCTTTTTTTTTTCAAAGATGACAACACTACCCCCTAGTGGTCGAAAGTGGGTCACTTCGAAATAAAAGCACGTTGGATTAAATGTGGTATCGTGACAGTGACTTTCTTTATGAATGTTTTATGTTGTGCATGCATTTATGTAAATATGAATACCAGAGAGTCAAAAAAGGAGCGTTGAAATGTGTTGATGAAGATTTCATGCTACTTTTTTTCATCAGTTCTTAAATAACAAATTGTGAGCATGAAAATGAAAATTTAGATAAAGTTAGGAAAAATGAGTTTATACATGTAATATGCGACATTCTTTTGCTGATGAAAGGAAAAGTGAATTAAAGCAAAATGAAAAGTTTTTTTATACCATTTCGAAGTTTTTCTGTATCAATTTTGCTTTTATTGATATGCATTTTACTCTTTTGTGTTTAAAAAAGAAAGAATTTGTGGGGAAAAAACATTAATTAAAAAACTATATATGTCAGAAATGTATTTAGTATGGACTCAACATGTCAGTGTTGGACTGTAATTCTCTATTCACTGGTTTTAACAGGCTCCACTATCAGGTAGACAGTGCCCCCTAACGGTGCTTACGTGTTACTGTAAGCCAAAGAATCACACTTGAGTTGATCCCGCTGGTTATGCTGAAGACAGACCAACATTTTCAAGTATGCAATCTTCTAAATTGACAGGGTAAATTCACTGTTATCATGTATCCGTGGACAATATTGCAAATAATCATACACAAAGTGGCCAATTTTTATGATTCAATCCAGATGTTTGGAATTGTAACTTTAGACCTTTGGATAGACTCTAGTCCCCTGTCATTTGTGTAAGTGGATTTCTAAGGGAGTCAAAAAGACAGTCTTCACCGCTCACCCCCCCCCCCTCAAAAAAAAAAGAAGAAGAAGAAGAAGAAGAACCTAAAGCGACATCGCTCCCTGCAGAGGCACCAGATGTGCACTGTTATGGAGAGCCGGTGAGAGGGGCCTTTTGTGAGGCATCAGATAAGCCCTGTTCCCAAAGCCGGGCTGGATCGAGTATCATCAGCGGGTCTACGAAGGGGGTGAAATCCAAACCCTGCTCACTAGATCAGGTTTCTGTTTACACGGTCGTGGTCCCTGGATTCCTCTAACCAGAGCAGACTGAAGATGGCTGGAGACAGAGAGAGAGAGAGAGAGAGAGAGAGAGAGAGAGAGAGAGAGAGAGAGAGAGAGAGAGAGAGTCCTGCCTGTCTGTCTACCTGTCTGTCTCTCTGGAAGGGGGTTAGTGAAAGTCCTGCAAGAGAGAGAGACAGACAGAGAGAGAGAGAGAGAGAAAGGACATACCGTGTTTTTGCCCCACAAACGCACCTTCAGAAAGAAGTACTGACCTAATTGACGTTGCTGTAACATGAAACAGTAAAATATTACTACAAATAATTCAATAAAAGCTGCCCATCAAGTTTGAAATAGACCTTGGCTTGTTTATGTAGCTGAATGAAACTGGATCATCTCCATCTTTTCATCACCAGCTGGGAAACATGATATTCATAGGTCGGCTGGCCTTTACCATCCAGAATAACCATGGGACAAATGTTTATCTTCAAAGCTCTTGTTTGCGCCCACATGACACAAACCGTCCTCTGTGTAAATGTAGCCTCTGCTTTTCTCAGGCGAGAGGGGTAAATGTGGATATTTCAGGTGTTTCTATGCGTACACACACACACACACACACACACACACACACACACACACACACACATACTCACACCCACACGCACACAGTCACTGATCAAACAGATGCCATATGAGAAAGCCCCAAACATTCTACCATGGTATCATCTAACTCACTCGGCGACCTTCTCATCTCTTTATTTAAAGACAAGAATATACAGACAGTGTTTGTACTGTGTCCCCTCAGATAAAACACAGTCCTCGCATTCCTTATGAAATGTATCTGTTGAGATTTGGGAGGGGTGGGCGCCAGGTGTTGGGTTACATCAAATCAGAAGGCCCTCCCTTCTCTGGCGATGGTCGTGGTGGTGGTGGTGGGGGGGGGGGGGGGGTCAAGCTAAAGACAAAGAGGAGGATTTGGACGGGTGATGTAGCTTTCACAATAAGAGCATGGTGGGGTGGCTTCGAAAGGAAATCGCACAGAAGTTAATTTATACTCCATTAAAAAAAAGGACAGTTATATTTCTGTGCAATATTGCCTTAAAGTGGGTAAATTATCAGTGGGTTTTTTTTATCACAAATTTAATCTTTATATTCATATCAGTTTCAGATAGGAATTGTTCTTATGCACAAGATTTTTCTCACACGTAAAAGGATTTTAACACCCAAACCTTGTAATTTCTTGCACGCTACATCTGTTGTAAACCTGGGTGATAGTTATAAAGGACTACAAAATAGCCTTTGCTTCCTGTCTGAGAGACTAAAAGAGTTCTAGGGTAGGTTTTGCAAGAATAATTTTGTGCATGAGAACATTTCATGAATCAGGCCTATATTTCTTTTTTAAAAAATGTTTTCATACATATTTTTGCCAGTTTTTTTTTATATACACGGCTTTCTAGGAACAACATACAAATAGGAGTCAAATTTCAAGTTCGAATAATGTATGACCTTCTTTAGCAGCCTTGAAATAAAAAAAATAGGTCTCATAAGAAATGTTCTTATGCACAAGGTTGTTCTCAAACATGATGGGCCTTTTAAGGCCCTGATTTAGTCTTAAAAACAGGAATTGAAAGCTTGGACCACTGTTAAGTTTTTGCTCTTGACTTCTATCCTGTTCCTCTTTTAACTGATAATCACCAAAAATACTTCAACTATAAAGTTATGGGGGGTACAATAGCTGTCAGGAGCAAAGCGTTACAGAGCTGCCTGCTAGGGGTGGACTGGACATCAATACTGTATCGAATATCGCCTACGTAATATCGTATTTTGGATTTTTCTCTGTATCGAGAATTATGATACACCATTTGTCCGTCTACATCAGTTCTAAACGCTAAGGCAACGACCGAGTGTTTGTAATGTCAAGTGAAATTTACAAATTCAAATACGAGTGTATCACGCTTCTAATACATGACCAATTTGATGAACCTCGTTTGTACCTGGCATGTGATTCTCAAACCCATTGCAAAAATTGTGATATAAATCGATAACAAAGAATATTACTTGTTGTTTGTTGTTTTTGTTGCTCTCTCTTATTGCCCAGCCCTGCTACCAGGCTTTGATTCTTGTCTGTAAGACTAAATTGAGGGCTAAAACGTTCCTGGTTCCTTGAGAAAAATAAACTGCTCACTTCATTTAACTACCCTTGATTATTGAAAACGCGTTTGCTCAAGAGTTTATTTGAATGTTCATACCGGAAGTCGAGTCTTCGTCATGTTCTGAAACTTGACCCGAGTGGAGCGGAGAGAGTGGGGATTGTTCAGCGGCGGAGCCTCCAGCCCGGAGCGCACACGCATGTTTAGTGGACTCGAACGTGTGAAGCCCCAGATGAGGCATTCAGACGTCCGGGAATGACAGCCGCTGTCACCGGGAGTGACAGCTTTCACTCGGAGCTCCTCCGCTAAAACTCTCCAACTGAAACCCAAAACCGATCCGAATTGGATCCAGCAAGACCGGGACTATGCCAGAGATGGAGAAAGGGAGACCACCAGAAAATAAACGCAGCAGGAAACCCGCGCATCCCGTCAAGAGGGAGATAAACCAGGAGATGAAGGTGAGACGGACATTTATCTCCGTGTTGTTGAACTTCTGTTGTTTTTCCTATTCTTGAGTCAACTGCGCACAAATAAATGCAGGAGCCCCCTGTGTTTACGTCCAAGTGAATATACCCTCTGTGTTTTATATAAGTTGCCATAACTTAAGTTTTTACTTTGCAAAAAAGGCTTTTTGAGTTTTCATTATTTTGATTTATGAAAACAATCAAAACCGTAAATATCGCATCTAAAGAGAGATACTGCTTATTTTTTTTCCCGAGGCTGTAAAAGTAAAGAAGAAGAAGAAGAAGAGTAGGTTGTCCTTTGCCGTCTAGTGACGCCATATCAGGCCAGCTGTGGCCGGACGCGCACACAGTAACGTCCAGCGGAGATCCAGATGTGCGTCACTTCTTCCCTGCTCCCGCTGTGCGCACACTTGCTGTGTACCGCAGAGGTTTGCCCTCGTGTCTTCTAAAAGACAAGAGGGCATTTATGTTCTCTAAATAGCCCAGTTAGCCGAGAAAGAAAACTTCCAAATTGACTGACACAGAATAGACCAGGACTGGGCTCAAACTCACTGATTTGGTTCTTGTTCTTTACATGTTAAATCGCAGTAACAGACAGATTCCCTCCCACCTTCATGAGCTTATTACTGCATGGAAACCTATCCATGGATTGTCTGCTTTGTTTGGGTTTGGACGGGCTATTTGAGACTCTTGGCTGTGGCGGTACAGGATATCTGAGGCTCCTTCAAGAAGGATCTGAGAAGTTTTTTGGGGGGAAAGATTTTGGCCCTTTTTTTTTTTTGCAAGGGAGGAAATGTGCTCTTTTTTTTTTTCATGTGTAAGCGGTTTGGATTGTAGAGTTTTGATATCCAGGGGAGGTGTAGCATTACAACTTAACTAATTTTAATCAAAACATGTGAAACGCTACCCCGACTTGATGTAAGCCTGCCTTGGGTTTGAATCTCGGGGTCGGGCCCCGATTTGTTGCCTTTGGCTGCACCTCTCTCTGTGGTTTAGGATATGGCTTGTCACTCTCACAAAGCAGATGTTTGTCTGAACTGCCAAAAAGAAACAAAAACAACATTGTGGGAAGTAGAAGGGCGGGTGAAAAAAATAATGTGAAAGAATATGACACTGAGCTGTATGCATATAGGATTGTTGCCATCAATGTAATCCTTCAGCAGAACACCACAATACTCAAATTAGATGTGATGTGAAACATACACTAGAATCTGCCAAACAGGACTTAAATTGCAGAGTAATATTTGAGAGATGTTCACCTTTTTATTATAAATGAAAGACAGTTGCCTGGCTGTCTAACTCGGCTGAGGTCCGGCCCAGTGTTGTCTCTGTAATACATCTGTTTCAACACCACATTTCGGACCTACTCCCTCCACGTCAGACCCGAGCGCAGCACCAGACACCGGATACTTCACTTTAATCATCGTTAGGCATATTTAGCTGGATATGATACCACTGCTTTGCACTCACCCACACACACTCTCCCAGACACACACACACAGCAGAAAGTGAGCAAGCGAGGGAGAGATCCATTTCTTTGAGGCCCTAGTGCAGAGCAGAGGTCGGAGTGAGGAAAGCAAGGGAAAGAATGTGCAGTCAGTACTACAGCGCTACAACGCCACAGCGGAGTGGCTGTGCTGGAAAAGGGTGAAACCTGAGAGGCAGTGCTGTGTCGGGTGTCAGGGCTGGAAGGTGTTGGGGTGGAGGGGAGGATGATGAAGATGGGAGGATGGATGGGGAGGGTGTGGGGGGGTTGCTAGAGGAGAGAAAGGAGAGAGAAAGAGAGGGAGAGAGAGAGAGAGAGAGTGGTGGTGGACACTGGAGAAAGAAGGGAGAGGAGCGGGGCATTTCCGAGAACCGTGGGACCTCGCTATGGTGTAGGGTGTCCCGCTCTGATTTCTGCCCGTTCCGGATCAGGTTTCTCCTCCAATCCGGTTCTCCCAAAGCCACAGAGAGAGGTGGGTGGATAAAGAGAGAGACCTTTGTGTTTTGCTTTTTTTTTTTCATCTGGTCGTAATAAAAAAAAAAGGGACCACACATCTGCGGAGAACAGTTTTCTTTTCTCCTTCTTTTTTCCAATTAGAGGAGATAAACAAAGGATGATTCATAGATCTCACACTGGTGTTAGGTTTTAAACCTTTCCGTCTCAGATTTAGCAAGAGTAAACAACGCAAATACATCATGGAAAAATCATCACACTGTACTCCACTGTGCTTGTATTCATTTCTCGAACAGGGCTGAAGCAAAGAAAGAACCCCTCTCATTGATTCAGAGTAGTAGGGTCTGATTATGTTTAACATAGGATAAAAAGTTCCACCAACAACCCTAAGATTTACGCTCACTATTTCCCATTTGCAGACAGCCTATGGCTCAGTTACCCTATCCTTTTACACACAGTGTTAATCACTTAATTCTTTTCCTCTTTTTTTTTTGCTACGCAGACGTTTGCAGAAAGCACAATGAATGAGCTCCTGGGATGGTACGGCTACGACAAAGTAGATCTCAGAGACTCTGAGGCCAACGAGATCAGAAACTACAGAGAAAGGCGTCAGCATGTGTCTGTGCTAAAAGGTGAGGGCAGGGGTTAACAGTTCACTGTATACTATCAAACAAGTTCTGCAGGTTTTAGCGCAGGCTTTGAGTCACTGTACATCATTTGCAAAGTACGCTCTCTCCTGGAGTTGTAACGTCTCGGGTTTCATTCATTCATTCATCCATCTATTGTTTCTCATTAGATGTCAGTTGAAAATTTCCTCTCTATTATGTTTATGTTTCAGAAAACTCATTGCCAAAACCCAAGAGCCTGGATGCCAAAGTCAGTCACTCAGTCTTGGCTATGAAGAGTGGAGAGAGAGAATCCTCCAGTGTTCCTTCCTCTTCACCGTCTTCTTCCTCAACCAGTACATCCCTGACCACCCCTAAGGAGCACAAGAGCGCGCCTGTCATCGTGCCCCTCATCAAGCCATCAGCAGGTATCACCTGAAGAACCGATTCGTGCTAATGAAACGTCATTCCTCAGTCGATGATGTCGTTAGATTCACACTTGTTCATACAGTAGGAGGCGCAGGAAGTAAGTTAGCATTGTTAAACATAGTGTCAAAGTCAACCGGTGCCTGATGTTAGGTCAGCGGTTCCCACTGGCTTAATATATTATTATTTATTGTTCTGCTGAACAAACTACTTCAGGGCATACCGCACTCTCACACGTCTTAAAGACATCTAAAAGAGGTTAAGCGAGACTACAGACAGGTTGCAAACGTCATGCATCCGCAGCATCTTTTGTGCATAGCATACTGTTAGCTTTACACTCGTGAAGACTGAAATTACGCTTGAAAAAAGACCATATTCCTAAATATGTGAAGACCATATTTCTAAAATGTCAGTGTTCTCAGCTTTTGTTATTTTTGAAAATATTTTTTGGGAATAATCCAAAATTCCAATGTAAATATCCGACTGACTTTTCGGATGAGGGAATCCCTGACGGTGCTAATTTCTGCGTGGGCCTACGACGAATATGTCGCCCCTCTACAGTTATATGCTGGAATGAGCGCAGAGTCGATCGCTGGTGATGAAACAGGTGTAGGTGGAGATCAATCATTAACTTTGGATCATCGTTTATGTTGAGTTTACTGTCCCCTCAGAAATTCAACACACTACCTAAAGTTTTATTATGTGACGTGATGATGCACATAAAAAAGGTTGCAAAAGAATGACATCCGATTTTTTTCAGCCAGTCGCACCAGATCGGATCCGAGAGGAGAGCTGAGAGAACCTGCTCTACTTTAAGGGGGCTACTGTTTGTATGACAGGAGTATGGATCTTTCACTGTCCAAAAACTTATGGAAGGCATTGTGAATATAACACAATGTGACTCTTTGACTTCAGATGTGTTTGCAAAGCCCCTCCCCTGCATTTACTCACGGTCCTGAAGGATGTTTGGAAAAAAACTTGAGATTTCCTGCATTTTCTATATAATCAGCAGGATATATTATATTAAATTTCCAGATACGCAAATGTGGAAAGGAGGCACGTGTCGGCAACATGCTGAGAATACCCTACTTCACTTCCACTGATAAGCTCTTCACCTGTAAAAAAGAAATTTCAAAGTGACATCTAATATGTTGAAGTCCTTTCTGGCTAATTCCTACATTACTCTTGCAAGATCCTCTCAACCCAACAACCACATGCCCTCTGAAATGAGCTGTTGTTGCTGAAAAGCTTTGCAATTTGCTCTTTGCTCCTGTTAATTGCTCTTTACCCCCTACCCCCCCCCCTTTTTTTTTGCAGTGGAGGATGTGCAGAATGTGCAGATAGTGTGTGTTTGGTGCCAGAAGGAAGGTGTAAAACGCTATTCTCTATGTATGGGGTCAGAGCTCAAGAGCTTCTGCAGTGAGAAGTGTTTCGCTGCCTGCCGACGGGCCTACTTCAAGCGCAATAAGGTTGGTGGAAACTTGCAGGTCATAAAAATGTATACAAATTGTCATCATTGGGAACCATCACAACCACAACAGAACAAGAATTCAAAAGGGTGAAGTTAGAATGTTGGAAAGACTCAGTAGATTCACACACACACTCTCTCTCTCTCTCTCTCTCTCTCTCTCTCTCTCTCTCTCTCTCTCTCTCTCACACACACACACACACACACACGCAAATAGGTGGTGTATATGAATAAATCCGTGTCAAACACTGAGGACCTCAGGCCTCAAGACCTTTGGAAACTGAGCTTATGAGGTCATAACTGATTATGGCTGGAGCCATTTACTGGAATTTAAAAAGAGGGGTGTCGTAGAACACACTTTCTAGTTGTTATGGAAGAGTGAGTATCGAAATGGTTAGATGGAGGTCAAAGTTTGTAGAGGACACTTAGTATCAGTTTCACGTTAATGGAGGAGGGCTCGGCCATTAGAGTGGCTTTGGTCTAGGGGACAGGAAAACAGCCACTACGGCGCACCGCTCTGATGCACATTGCCGTGATTTTTCACCTTCCATTACGACATGGATATCCCCTCTTCAGACGTGCAGGGTGACGAGCAGCTATATTGCCTTTCACCTTCCCTGTTGTTTATACTATGATAGGTTTATTCACACAATAACAGAGACAAAAAGGTGGGCTGAACAGACTGTGTGTTACAAGCCCTCTAGTTTTTCAGAGGTGGGGAGGAAAGCAGTGCAATTGGCTTGTCGCTGCTTGTCTGAGAGGAAGGCCAGGGGCTAGGTGTCCACTTTCAGTGCATACCTTACCTTCAGCTGCCTCATGTGTCGTAACTCAACACGACTAAATGGGATGGGGGGTGCGCTCGGATCCACAGCAGATCAGCTTACATGAATCAAGAGGAATTTCCCATATTAATACTGGCAACATCATTAATAACATGACAATACATCACCTGCATTATCTCCCTACTTGGTGGGACAATCGTATCTGTTTCAGTGTTTTCCCTTTGCTTTACTGACCTTTAGGATTTGATGCCGTGTATGACAAGGCAGTTCATTTGAAGCTATTTTTTGCACTTGTTATTTGAGACTCTCAAATTTGGGTTAATGACCACAGATTGATTCCAGGATAACAGTGTGATTTAAAGCAACCACAGTTTCATCCTCATGTATTGTACAATTAATCCATAAAACGAAGTCGAACTAACTGCCTCATGTCTGTGGTTTTCCCCTGCCAGGCCAGAGATGAAGATCTCCATGGTGAGAGATCCCCCCAGCACCCCCATACAGAGGACTCACCCAGACTGGTGATGAAGATGAACAGCAATGTTAGAGTAAGAGGATACTCTCTTTAATCTATTTTTTTTTATTAAATTACAAGATTTAACATCTTCAAACACCTGTAGGCTGCCTTCTACTATCAGGGGGTTAACATTATCCAACCATCTCTTATTTCTGTATACTTGTACAAAGATCAACTGTCAGCTAAGTGACCCCCCACAGTCTCTCTCTCCTGTACCACAGGTATGTGACTGGTGTAAGCATGTCCGCCACACTAAAGAGTACCTGGACTTTGGATCTGGAGAGGAGAGGCTCCAGTTCTGCAGCACCAAATGTCTGAATCAGTATAAGATGGATGTTTTCTACAGAGAAGCTCGTGCAGCTCTCACCAGCTCCAGCCCAGGCAGAACCAGCCAGGAAGGGAGGTCGGACAGTAGCGTGGCAGGGCAAAAGCTTCTCACTCCAGAGTCTTGGAACAGCAACAGTAGTGCAGGAGAAGCTCGCCACAGAAACCTCTCCCCTAAACGGCTAATGCCTATTCATGGATCAACAGAATCCACATCCATCTCCCCATCAGAATCATCATCTACTTCTAAGCTCCCTGTGTCTGGGCTACGGACCCTGGACAGGCCGATCCAACCTCTTCCACCTCCCCCTGCATTAGCAGTGTCACCTCACTCTGCTCCCATTCCTCCCCCTCCTCCACGCCCTCCTCTGGAACATCAACCTCAGATCCCAATCCCCTTCATCAGACCCCCTCTTCATGCTCAGGGCCTCAGAAGCCCCCTTGCCAACCATCCCAGACACCCAGGCACCTCATCCAGCCCTATCCACAGACCTCCTCACTCTCCTCACCTGCAGCCCCCAACATCCTCTTCTATGAACCCCCCTGGACTGATGCATCCCTTCCCAGGAGCCTACTTCCCTGGCTTGCACTCCCCTCCCTTGAACATGATGCCCAGAGGCCCAGTCCCAATGCCCCCTTTAATGAACTTTGGTATTCCTTCCTTTAGTCCACTCCTACCCCAGCCCACTGTCCTGGTGCCTTACCCCATCATTGTTCCTCTTCCTGTCCCTATACCCATTCCTATCCCCATTCCAGTCCCTCCTAAGGCAACCCTAGACACCCAGTGTCACAGTGGAGTTATACAGCCTGTACCAGAGGGAACAGACAGGAGTAGATCCACAAGTACTAGGTCCCAATCTCCAGGAATCCACGAGGGACATGGCCGATTGGGTGGAACCTTGAATCAGGGTCTCCCCTCACCCATCACCCCGAATGCCAGGGACACAGATTGGGTCAAATCAGAGAGGTCATTCCCGTCGCCAACATCCACACCCCACAGTGGAGCATTGTCCCCTAGAGCGCAGTACAACACATCCCCCTGCTCTGCCCCAGGGTCAGAGGGGCTAACAGACTATAAGCAACAACAGTCAGAGCGACAAGTTATACAAAGAGTACTTCAAAGGACCCAGGTGAAGCTGGAACCCAACGCCAATGCAGTGGTGGACCTTTCAGGCCTGGGAGAGTCAGGCACTGGGCAGGGCACCAAATCAGGGTTCCAAGATGTCATTAGACCCACCCCTTCTCTAACACTCTCTCCGTCTCACGACACTGTATACCATCATCAGGACTCTCACATCTCACCTTCCCACACCCCACCAAGCCCTACAGGGAGCAACCATCCATATGATGGCATATCATCTGCCCTGAAATCCCAAAACCATGGTCCAAATGGGATGTCATCTATCTTAACCACCCCAGCCAGTCCGAACGCCTCCTTACTCCAGAGAGTACCAGCACCACCTTTAGACCCAGCACTCAGTGAGTTGGAGGCTATCAAAGAGAATAAGTGCTCTGTTGTTGGCCCAGTGCGAGTTGAGGGCCCAGTCAGTCAGTCAGAGGAGCCTTTAGCAGTAGTTGGGGAAGTAGGAGAGGACCCCCATTTTCCTGACGAGGACCATGCCTATGCCCTTCCCACAGCGCCAAAGACAGGTGGGACCACCACCCCTCTGCTCTTGCCCAAACTCAGGGACAAGGGTAGCCTGCGGAGCCCTGCGAATATGCCCAGCGGGGGAGACATGGAGCCAGCTCTGAAGAGGCGATGCCTACGAATCCGTGATCAGAATAAATAGAGGATGGAGGTGAGAGATTCTGTTACAAGGCGAGCTGAGGTATAGATAGCAGTGGCATCAGTGGCAGTTATCATGTTAAGACTGAGTCGCACATTAGAGGAAGGAAGGTAATCTCCTTATTCTTTCATTAATACATCTTTAGAAGACGTCCCACAAACACCCAACATGTAGGATTTACTGCATCAGAACAATTCACAGTGTGAAATTAAGTTGATGTATTCACAAAAGCTTTTCAATCCAGTTCCATTCTTAAGAGGGGGGGGGGGGCAAACCTCTCCTTTGTTATATGTTGGTTGAATTTAAAAAACACATTTTTAAAATGCCATTTGGCTAAGGATTGGAAAATGTGAGCACCCACAGATTTACACAGGGTAAGCTTAATCACAGTTTGCGCATGGTCACTAAACAGCATGGCGCCAAAGAGAGAGAATCCTAGTAACCTGGCACTCCGTAGGGCTCTAGGGTTACAACAGGGGAAGGAGGTGAAGGGCACTGGCAGTGAGAGTCACTTTGAGAGGCGATTACTTTGCCATAACCTGACAGTCACATTCTTTGTTTACCTATTTGGTAGCCTTTGGATTTTTCCACTTTAATCAATTAGTGCACGCTTTTGTCCAGAACAGTTTCAGTGTATGAGAGGCTTATGGGATCATTGTCGTGGAAGCAGTCCACTGAGTCAGATCTTTGAGGTTGGGTGTCAACCAGGAAACATGACAACTCGTACAAGTGACAGAGCTTGCAAGGTTGACGAACAGTGACCCGAAATGGTATGAAAAGTGAGGCAGCGCAGACATGTTTCGAGGTCATTGTAGAGACAGAGATGATTGTCAGACAGACTACAAAGCGTTGTTAATGTGAGAGCCAGCCCACAGCTGTGATAGAGCTCTGGGGCTTCATGAGAAAACACATGGACAAAACCAGAGCGATTCGATTTCGCCTGTCATAGTGACACCCTAATCTGGCTTTGGCTTGTCTGTCTCCTATGTATGACTTTGGCACTCTCCTCTCCCCTTCCCTTTCCCTCCTTTTCCTTCCCTTCTCTCACCACTGCTGTCCCCTGCCAACCAGATGTTGTTTAAGTGTAGCAGAAAAGTCTCCTTACTTTGGACCAATGAAATGCCCTCTTGATTTCACTTGCCTGACTTGTAGTCCAAATGCCTGTAACACCACCCGTCTGTCCTCGCCCACTGGTATCTTGCCATAATGAGATCATGTTACCATTTTACTGTATGTCCTGAAAATAATCCGCTAATATTACTGAGATGGTTTGGATTTCAAGTGGCCTGCTTTTCTCGCCATTTTCCCCTCCAAAGGCTGAGTGTCACCATAAATAAATATATCCTATTTAAAAATGTCGGCTGTTGATATAGAAAGCACAACATAAACTGTCATCACAAATTTCAAACTTTTTCTACCTGAGCATTATAAGATTCCCTCGCACTAAATGAGTTCTCTCTGTACTCTTTTGTCATTTGTTGTGGTTTCAAGCGTCCCCTTAGTAACCAATACATATGAAATCACAGCATGCTGCTTGTGTCGTGCAGACGGATTTATGGCCCTGCGTCGTGTGTAATGGGAGCTGGCTGCCGTATGTGAATGGCCTTAGCTTTGCCACCTCTGTGCTCTGGGTTGAATATTGCTGTACGGTTCTATTGTCTCTACTGTTAAACGTCTTTTGAAAATATCTCTCTGACAGAATCAGCAGCCAACTGAAGGATTTCACCTCAGGAAACAGCACTTTTTTTTTCTTCTAGTTTTCCTTGCGTTTATTTGGGATATTTTATAGCCTCGTGTAATCCGATCCTACCACATGGGTATTCGCTGAGCTTTTGAAACTAAAACGCAATGGGACAGAGGGAGTATAGAACTCTGGTTTTTGGCCCTTACATGAGTGTGTGTGTGTGTCTGTTTACGTTTAATATGCGTGTTTGAATGAAACTCTGTGTTAGTGTGTGAGAGAGAAAGAGGCCAGATGTTCTTGGTTTGATTGTGCCCTGTGCGACAGTTATCTGAGTGTACTGTTGACAGCACTAAAAGCCTCCTTCTCAGTGTTTATGTGGAATGGGCGGAATAAGAACGGATTGTCCAGAGAAGGAGAGGTTGATATAAGATATGCTAGAAGTGGAAATTGCACAGAATCAGTCCAGAATCTATAACATCTAACCTCTCTCTCTTGCTCTCTCTCTCTCTCTCTCTCTCTCTCCCTCTCTCCTGTTTTTCCTCTCCAACTAATGAACAGGATCCCTGTTTAACACTGTATGGCAGTGCCAGATTCAGTGCCACGCCCTCTTGTGGACAACACCAGCGCTAACACCGTGTAGCCAGCTCACAAGAGTGGTACTCTGCCTGTTGACCAGCAGGGTTTCAAGCCAGGAAGCAGTCCAGATGGCCATATTATCACGAGTTGACGTGGGGGACGGACACAACACACATTTTGTCTTGGACCAAAAACTATTGAAGGCTTGTGCATTATGTTGTGTTTGGTGAGTGTTTAATATGGAGCATCTCAGATCTTTTCCCTGTCAGACAATCCTCTAATGTGTGTTTGAGTTGCCCAGATGCTCTCTTCCTTGTCGTCGTCGTCCTCCTCCTCCTCCTCCTCCTCTTCTCATTGCTCCACATAGCAGACAGGGCACTGATCAGCCTTGTGTGGTCTTCTCAGATGGAGCTTGAACATGATCTCTTTCCAGGGGAAACGGTTTGTTTTCTCTGCCCGGCTTGCACAAAGAGCCGTATTGTTCCTCTCCCAATATACCACGCTGACTCCCCACTCCAGGTTTTAGGTTACCTGGCCGACAGGGGCTCAGACTTCAGGAGCGTTTTCATTTTTTTGACCAACAGCCAGGAATATAGTATACCCTTCTCGCTTCCACCTCTCTGCCCAATCTAAATACAGTACACAGTAACACACTAGTTCTGAGGTTTGAATCCTCACAACTGACTGACTGTGATTTCCTTCTCAGCTCTTTCACTTTTCTTTCAAGGAAAGAAAGGAATTCTGCTGGGATTAAAAATGTATCTTGGGGCAATTTACACAGTGTGAGGAGGCTGTCAGGACAGACGACTGAGCTGTAGAATAAGATCTCTTCGAGAGAGCAGAGATGCTCCCTCCTCAAAAACGACGTACAATGGCACAGAAGTTGAGGGGATGCTGCTGATTCAGTAGCTGAGATGGAACACTTTAGTCGTCTTTATGACGCTGGTCCTTAAATGTGTGATTTAAAGACTCACCGTCCCCTTTCACCTGCCAAAGTTCTAATAGCGAATCAGAATCTGAATCACTTTCAGCACTAAAAATGCCGTGAATGTTCACTGCAACTGAAAAACCTGAATATGGCAGTTTAACCGAATCCTGTGATTCAGATGTGTGTGTGTGTGGTTTTTTTTAAATGTTTCTGGCTCTGATCAGATGACTCTAGAGAAAGGCTTGTGATATTACCAATCTTGGTATTATACTCAACCTTCAAAAGCTGCAGTATGCAGTGATCAGTATTACAGTTCCCTCTGTTGGGAACACTTAATGACATTTGATCCAGCCACATGGCTTCTTGTCCCATTTTAAGATTTCACTTTTTCTAGTCGAACAGATACTATTTGATGTTATATTAACTTATGGATGATGTATCTGTAGATATTCACAAAAGTGCTTTATTTCTTGTGGGTTTTATTTTTCCTGTGATGATTGTATTTGCTGAAGCTCTTAAATTCTGCTTGTCCTTATGTTTATATACTGTACCCCCACTAGAGTGCAGTGTTTCCATTTGAAACGTTGCACCTGCCTGCACCAGGAGGCAGCCTGCTAACCCCCCCCCCACACACACACACACACACACACACACACACACACACACACGATCCAATACTGCACTCAGTGCCAACCGACTGGTATCGAATGCCAAGTAGATAGCTGTTGCTCTTCATCTCGCTGCCATTTGTTTATCATTTTAGCCAAATCCTGTTCTAGTACAGCACTGTCATGCAAAGAAGGCACAGTCAGCTGTTTCTCACCTCATGAAGCCATACTTCACTCAAAAAAAGGCTAGTTTTCCTTTCAAGTGCTAACACATATTCCTTTCTAGCTCACAAAGACATTTCTTCATCTGTCACTTTGAACTCAAGAATGCAAAAATAGCCAGCTATGTACGCTTAGCTTGAGGCTAATAGCCGCCAACTACAAGCAACAGCAAAAGGTTCCAAAAATATTTTAAGAGCATCATCAAACTCTTTGATTTGAGATTAAAAAACAAACAAACAAACAAGCAAAACAAGCAAACTATACCTCCAATTGTTTTGCGCTAGTTCATGGTAGCACTGAGTGCGACCGGCTGGGGCATTCACTTGAATCGGCTTGCTCACGTTCTTTCATGATAGCATTAAAGTTTGTTCATTTTTAGCTCAGATTAAAGTTTTGTGGATTACTGAATATTTTGGATTAAGAGGACATGGATCATATCAAACGATATGCTTGAGAGTTTGTAAACAGATGATTTTGGAGAGTTTTGTGTGTTGTTAGGCGTCAGTGGTCTTTAGCTTCAAGCTAACCAAAATGTGGCCGGCTCTTTCGTTCTAGAATCTCAAAGAAGTGAAGCAGGAGGGGAAAACAAGGTAAATACTCTCTTGTAAGGGTTGAAGTATCACTTTGATGAAGAGTCACCCGGAATAAGTAGCCATCGTGACTTACTCCTAGAATACCTTCAAATGTGACCCCACCCCTGCCATCATTCCAAAACTACATCCGTCCAGTGTGCCTCTGTGTGTGTATGTGTGTGTGTGTGTGTGTGTGTGTGTGTGTGTGTGTGTGTGTGCGTGTGTGAATGTGTGTGAGTGTACCTACAGCGACAACATGCTTTACAGTCGCCCCACTCATTCCAGCCTACATCCTCATCACGGGTCACGCCGTTACACCAGTGTCATCCTCGGCCGGTCAGGGGGCTTCGTCAACAGCTTGTGTGAGTCACTGATGACATCACTCCATGCAAATAGCTGAGGTGTTAACAAGTGGCCCCCTGCTCTGATACTGGAGGCCAAAAAAGACATGAATGGAACTGCCATTATTGGTTTTATTGCACATTTTAATCATTGCCATTTCTGACCCGATAATGACTTTTGGTCCAATTCTAGATTTAAAAAAGAAAAAAAAGAAGAAAAAAAACACTTTGGTGTCAGACAGATATTTTTTTGCCTGAATACCTTTGTTGTTGTTTTTTTGTTGTTATTGTTTTTTTGACCTCCACTGTCACACATGTAGCCCGCTGTCTGAGTAGAATGTTCACAGATTGTTTGTATTTGAATATAGATAACCAAGAGCTTTGCTGGAGACTTCTTTGTAAAATGAAATAAAATAAAAGTTATTCTAAGAGCAAGAAAATGTGTGTTGCTTGTCTTTTAGATTGTATAATTGATTTTTGTTTTTAATTTATATCCTAAAGTATCTGAATGCAGGTTCGACTTACACGCAAAAGTGCAATAATTAGTTTATTAGTTTATTCCTATCTTGAGCAGTACGGAGAGGGCTTCTCCCACTCTTGATGTCTATTCTTAGAGCGAGCGTGTCTGCGAGGCTGCGCATCAGCATTCCTAAAATACTGGACGGCTCTACGCAGAGGCGGTAAAAGAGATGAATGAGATAAGGGAGCAGGAATTCCGGCTTGGTAAAGACTCAGTGGATCAGTAACTGGAAGAGTTTTGGGGGAGGGGGGGGGGGGGTAGTAGTGTCCTGGATTGGGACAACTTTGATGGGGAGGACAGAGACCAAAACCGTGGGTAAGGACTCCTCCATATGCGTATGGGTATGGTTAGCAAGGAGCAAGTATACGGAACATAGCATGACCGGTAATATGTGTCAAGTAACCCAAAATGAAAGTGAAGGATACCGGAGGAAGCTTTAAACTTCAAAATGCGTGTACCTTCAAAATAAAAGCACGAACAACCGTTGCCTATGATATGGTGACATTAATTCCATGTAGTCTCTATTTGAATATTAAACATTTAAAATCAGTTTAACATAGGCTAGAAGAGTGCCCCTTTATCTTGCGTGTGTGTGTGGGGGGGAGGGTTCATATGTTTTAAATTAATGAATCTACTTCAATCAATATAGGAATTTTGGTTTAGAAGCATTTTAAATATTTCAGTTCAAATAAAAGTTTGAATAAATGAACAGACAAATTTTAGAGGTCACAGTCTTCTTCTTTTAATTCACAGTAGACATGATGCAGCCAAGGTGTATTGCTGCCCTCCACTGGTCACTGGCTGCTCTCATTTAACAAGAGGATGCATTAATTAGAAAAAATCTGTTTCTTTGACAAAACTGAATAATACAGTTACTGAAACGAGCTCCATCATTAATTAGCCCATAAAATGTCTTCTTTCTTTTAAAAAGAAATAGTCCAACCCTGACATGAGTCTCCCTTTGTCTTCCACACTGTATGTTCATAATGTTGCATAGTATACCATAATTTTTTATCAATATTTCAATAACACATCCCACACATTATTAACCTAATCCAGCTTTCTTAGATAAGCCAGAGTCCGACTTTCATTTATTGTGCTCTTGTTTTGTATTCTTTCATATTATACAGCGTCATTTGAATGTAAATATATTTGCAATACAATGCCATTATCACATATATGAAAAAAAAATATCTTCTGTATGGATTTAAAAAATAGAAGATACTCAAATCAATTGCCAAGGAGAATGGGCGACATTTCGAATTTGTCTGAACCTTCAAAATGTTTTTCTATTTAAAAGAAAAGCCTGATTCTGCCTTTAAGTTTCTTTTTTCCCCATATTTCATTCTTAATATTACAAGCAGCAGTCATTTGATATACCTTTATAATCAAATTCTCAAATTATGTTGCTATCGTAAAGTAACCGTAGAGTGAGTTTTAGTTTGACAGTCATGACCGGAAGTTACAGTTTTGTCGCGTCTGCACTGACAGCGGTCCGTCTCACAGGTTGACACGCTCCCTCTGCGGTGCCAGCAGAGTTTGTAGTTTCCACCTGGTAGCAGGCAGGCGCACCTGAATGTGACGTGCGCCTTCGACCCCCCCACAAAAAAGAAAAAAAAAATCCGACTGGAATTGACTTTCATTTGGAGACCAAATGAAACGAGAGAGAGAAAGAGTCATCGAACTTTGACAGTGGATAAATAATTAATCTGACGAGCTGACATGAGGAGCCGAGCCAAACAGTAGCCTGGAGTCCAGAGACCACCACCGGGCCTCCATGTGTTTTTGTAGTTTTTAATAATAAAATTCTGGAAGTGGATACAGACTGCGATCATGCTGGGAGCGGAGAGCAGAGTGGAGAGCCGGCTGAAGAAGCTGGAGACTCTGCTGAGCAATCCACAGTCGGCGTTGAATCTGGAAACACTGCTGGTGAGTTTACCCTCAAGGGTCTAATAGTGTGTGTGTGTGTGTGTGGGGGGGGGGGGGTCTGATGTTGATAAGAGTCTCACCAGCCACACGTATAAGCCACTAAAGTAAAAGGATAAGTAAAACTAAAGATTAAGCCTAACTTTTTTTTTTTTTTTTAACTTTTACTGAACCCACGTGAACCGACTGGAACCTCAGTGATTTGACGCGATCAGGAGGCGATCCATTCATCCTGTCTTATCGCTCCATCATTGTTTTGTCTCTTGTTGTGTCCCCTGTTCTTGACATGTCCTCTTTCTGACCCGCACTAAGAATGTATTCAGCCAACATTGACAATACTCCTCTAAGCCTCTACTCACAACACCAAAGGACTTTTTTTTTTCCTTCCACTGTAGTCGTGCAGCAGTACCTGCCCAGGTTGAGGAAGTACCTGGATTAACGTGTACATATACATGGTCTACTCGAAAAATAATCCCAGTGTTAAAGATGTTAAAATTGCGAGTTTGATTTAATGATGCTCAGGGGAGATTTAGAGCAAACACACACACACACACAAACCCCACCCAAGAATATAATCATTGCAGCCGTGTTTATTTTGATGAGTCATGGCATAAAGCTGGGAATGATATAGAAGAACGTAATCGTCATGTACAGTTTTATCAGTCTGCTTCCAAGCAGCTCTGAAACAACAATGATCAGCATGCTGCTTAATGCAGGAGGCCTGTACACAGGAAGCTGAAGTCACTTCCTGGAATTGAGATGGCGATAACCCGCCATGACCTCACATCGCCACTTCCTGTTTGTCTGTGTACAGACAAATAAGATGATTACTGTGGAACAAAAGCGTTGAAGATGTTGACATTTATTCCATCAAGTATTACAGTAATTTTACACTTAAAAAAAAAATCCATGTAATTCTCAGGCTGTGGGACGATCACCAGGCGCCGCAGTTAGAGCGCATGTTATGCCGCTGTGCTGCAAGAATGACTTCATTGCGCGCTAAATTGATCAGTAACCTATTTTTCAAGTAATAAATTAGTCTTTCAAGCTGGAAAATGAAGGACCTCATGATTGAAATTTCTTTGGACGCTGGAATAATTTAACGTAGATAATTTCATCATACACGAACTAAGAAGCTAGCGGTAGCTTTTCTGAGCTATTTTACAACGGCTCAAAACAAGAATCCTATTTTACAGAATGATGTTGACGGGAAATATCAGAGATTAACGCCGAACAAAAAGAACCACGACTGTGCGGTATTCTTTTCAGGTGTGAGGCGCCGCCTGCAGAAACGTTTCATCGGTGGGTTTGTTGCGTCGTCACAGATTTGCACGCGCCATTCGACTTCGGGCAGGACGTCTACGTTCCTCTGTGACATGTCACGTGACAAGACCTGTCACGATGACGCAGTTTGGAAGACATTGTTTGGAAATGATTTTGTCTTCATTTGAAGACGCCGATGCAGCAGCATGATAACGCGTGTAAACTCTTTTATGGTGACGAATATTCAGAGCCCGACATTACAATGTGAAAAAGTATAAAATGAAGAAGTAAAAAAATAAATAAATAAAAGGTAGGTGATGTTCTTCTGTGAGCGAATGCACACATAACCAAGGTATGTATATTGAGGTCAGCAAAGTAATTGAGTTCATATCTATTTATTGCAACATAAGCCCACTCAATGTAAAAGGGCTTTACTAGCTGGTTATAGGATATCACGCGTTCACAGAAATGAAAATGTTCAGGTTTCTTTTTGATTATTATTGTCAGAAAGTGGTTATGTACTTGTAGAATGGAGGTAGTTAGCATGGAAGGATGTGAGTCAGATGAAGTACTGCATAAGGAAATACACAGAGGAATGCAGACCTGGTTTGTATACAGGGAAGCACCTGTCCTCTATACCTCCGTGTGTGTGTGTGTGTGTGTGTGTGTGTGTGTGTGTGTGTGTGTGTGTGTGTGTGTGTGTGTGTGTGTGTGTGTGTGTGTGAGAGAGAACTCATTTTACTTTTCTGAGGAGTGAGGCCACCCCATTGTTGCTGCTGCTTCTTGTGTTGGTATCAGCTCAGGAGGGAGGCGGACACACAACCAAGCCCCCGCTACAAGATCATGTTCAGATTTGTCCAGATTCCACAAGTGAATATCAAACAAGTTTCTCTGACTGGTCGGAGACTCTTTCAGGGATCAAGATTTCGAGCCCAAAACCTGATGGACACAAGACAATGAAAGCTCTTGTTGCATGAGACTTTGTGGGTTTGTTTTTCCGCTTATAAACCTGTTAAACAACTGCTCAGTAGCAGTGAGAAACACTTCAGCAGATTGGGTGTTTCAGGAGATTTGACTTGTGGAAGCTGGCTACAGGTACACGTTTCCACACGTTACAAGTACTTCATTTGAATATGCTGAATATAGGATGTGATTACATCTATTGTTACTTCCTCATGCCTCACAGAAAACACACTCTATCCCAGTAACTGTTGTCGGTACACACACTCACACACACTCATGCGGTGTAAAGTGACTCCAGATCCTCGAGCACTCCGCTCCAGTCCAAACCTATTTGCTGTTCGTCCCACAATAGCCTCAGAGCCTCACTTCTATTTCCACTCGTCTGCCGTGGGGGGAGATCTCTCCTCACCGTTGCTATTTAAAGATAGAGAATTGTTCCAGAAGCCCCCTGCCCACCCGCTCACACATCCCTGAATAAACAGACACCGCCATGGCTGAACACACACACAGAATGAAGATGACTCTAGTTTTTGGGGTTTTTTTTGGGGGGGGGGGGGGTGTCAGAGGGTCATCCACCCCACCCGCTCTGTATTCGATCATATGTGTATATGTGTGTATTTATGAGTGTATTTTTATTTTAAATATGTTTTTTTACTTTACTTTGCGGGGCTGCACGGTGGTGCAGTGGTCAGCACTGTGGCCTCACAGCAAGAAGGTTCCGGGTTCGAGTCCCGGCTCCAGCACGGGATCTTTCTGTGTGGAGTCTCCATGTTCTCCCTGTTCCTGTGTGGGTTCTCTCCGGGTACTCCGGCTTCCTCCCACAGTCCAAAGACATCAAGAGAGGACGAGGCTGATTGATACTCTAAATTGACTGTAGGTGTGACTGTGAGTGTGAATGGTTGTTCGTCTCTCTATGTTGGCCCTGCGATGGACTGGCGACCTGTCCAGGGTGAACCCCGCCTCTCGCCCGTTGACGCTGGGATAGGCTCCAGCCCCCCCGCGACCCTTAATGTGTAGGAATAAGCGGAAGATGACGACTTTACTTTGCTCTACTTTCATATCTATTTTACGCCAGAAAACAGAGCCTACAGAGACTAAATTTCGCTCCCAAGTACACTGGATGTGGAAATGACGACAAAGTGTCTTGAACCGGCCCACGTTTGAATCACAGGGACGTTTAGCTTCTACCTGAAACCCGGCACCGCTGATTTAAGCTCCGATGACCCCTCCGAGGCCGCAGTGTTCACTCACATGCTCCGGCTGTCTCACTGTGCGGAGCTAGCTACAGGGAGGGGTCCTGTGAGTTTGGGCGGGGGGTGGGGGCTGTAACAGCATCACGTGACTAGTCATTGTTGATACACGACTAACCCTCATCTCCACTATCTTGTCACTGCTTTGATGCCCAGTCTTAGTTTGAAAGCCCCTTTGTTCCTTTTAGGACACAAAAGGTCCAAAATCTCTGCTTCCCCTTTATCATATATGTTGAAATTAGGTTTTCCAGATCCAGAACATGATCCGTTCCATCTCCAGATCTTGTCCTACTTTATACACTCTAATTAAATGCATCGCCTCAATTAATTCATCAAATCCCACTTGTGATTTTATCAACCAGATCAAGGATCCAGAATGTGATCAAGGTGGTTTTTCGGAAGTCGAGACGTTCGTCTGTCACTACTCCGCTTGGAATTTGATTGAACTTTGTCAATGAGTTGTAGAAAAAAAAATTGACGCTACATGCAAGCAAGGACCCAGAACAGGATCCAGGTTCTACATTTTGATCCAGGTCGCCTCCAAAAGTTAGTCATTTGTTCCCTGAACAGCAACATGGCGGAACTTTTTTGCCAAATTCTCCGTCATCCATGTCATGGTTCTTATCCAGAGATCTGAGAGAAGCTGGATACTCATCAGAGAGGCTTCCTCAGTCCATTAAGCCTGGATTGAATCAGTCAATCAATCCATCCATCCATCAATCAATCAATCAATCCTCTGTGGTTACGCTAACTGATCCAGTCAAAGCAGCATTCACACTGTGTCGATGTGACGATTTCTTGCCTCTTTTCTCTTGCAGGATTCCGTGAATGCTCTGGCTCATGATCTGAACTATCCTGCCCTGCGGAAAAACAAAAACATTGAGACTTTTCTGAACAGATGTAAGAGCTACTTTATATTTGTTTGATGATGCTAAAAAAAATAAATGAACACCAAAAAAAAAAAAACAGCGGCTACCAGGAAGTGTGTATTAACTGCGCTATGGATCACATGCAGGATGTGTAGCAATACACCGTATAGTTGTCTGTTCTAAAGGTCACAGATGAGATAAGGAATGCATCAGTAAACGTCTCTGTTGTATTTCGGTGAAAGTTTAATTCCTATCTGCACCGGATACATCGCAAAGTCAAAATGACCCTAAATGTTAGAATGGCGGTTAAATGGGATGTTTTTTCAGTCTTATTTGACTCAGCTGAAGCTAAATTTCTAAAAAAAAAAACAAAACAAAAAAAAAAGCTAAAACTTTTTAGGAATTAGAGATTTCAGATAATTGAATGTAAAAGTGCACTTGCTGACAGGATGTCAAATTTATTAAAATGGCCGTAGATCACAAATGACAGCAGGTTTTTAAAAATAATAATAATTTTTTAACTAACAACTGTACCAGATCCAAATGTGAACAAACAAACCCTCAGCTTTCTACTCAAATAATTGGAGCGTGACCTTTGTGTTGCTGTGGTAACTGAGGTGTCTGTCTTTCTGTCTGTTTGGCAGATGAGAGGGCAGTGAGCCAGCTGAGAGAACTGCAGGTCAAACTTGAAGACTTTGAAAAAGTGAAGTTGATCGGGAGAGGAGCCTTCGGGGAAGTGCAGCTGGTGAGGTCATCCTTCCTTTCCACCCTCAGTAAACAAACAGAGCGGTGTGACCTGAAACCTCAGCAGCACCTCAACAGTTACATTTAATATGTGTGACGTTTACACTACCATTTTCTACCTTAACGTCACAAAGTGTCATTTTAATCTACTATATAAACAGGACACTGGTATAGAATCATTAAAGTTATTTAAATCCCTCTTAAATCAGCAAAACGGGTTCGGCTGGGCTTCCTGGGGCGCCGCCGCTGAGCCCGTGTTTTGTCTGTCTGGGGTTTCACTTGTTTCTTAAGGACAAATCTTTAATTTGATGTAGGAGACGCTCGTTAGAGGTCCACCGCAACATGAGCTTGATCACAAAATCAATGTAGCACCTTTATTAAGTCCTAAGCTACAGATACAAACAACTTTTTTATGTATAATGGGACCTTGTCATGTGTTTTTTTTCTGTTCTTAACAGCAGTTTGTCTGGGTTTTTTTTGTTGTTGTTGTCTTACATTTTTGGTGAACAGAAGAGAGATTTCAAGTATTTATCTAGTCTCTTAAGCCTTTGGGACTTTCACAAGATTTGTGGCTTGCTGAAAACTTTCTGGCGGAGAGGCTTTTAGGCAAACTTCTCCCTTGTGCTGTAGATGCTCAGTCAGCAGTCCTAAATCACCCACAATCCTCTGCACACCTAATCTTCGAGTTAACGGTGCGTGAAGGTGAAGCGAGAGCGGAGCAACAGTTCAGGAGATCGTGGGCTGTCAGTCTTCTCTTGGCGAGCTGTTTGGTCATTTATTACGACTCTTGTGTCTTCAGAACATCTTGATTTAATTTCTTTTATAATACAGTTTAGTGTCGGAGATGATATTTGTCACTTGCATGTCAGTTTACCTGAAGGTGAAAGTCATGTTTTTAAATGGACGTCCATGCTTGTGAGGGCAGACGTCATGGATCTCCGTATCTAGATTTTATACAGGGTTTTCATAGTTTTCCTATTTTTAGTATATAGGAATAATGAAGTTCATTGTTTTTGTTATCCTAAAGCAAGTGGAAAAATACAAATGAAAGCTATATTTGGTAGAAGTGCAAGTGAAAATACACCACCTCAAAGGTGGAAAGGGAAAAGTCAGATTTAATGACTAAATGTTAATAAATGAAAAGGACTTGGAAGCAGAGGAAGAATATCTGCAGTTCAGTAAAAGCAAAGTTTCCTAGTCAATGTTGTTCAAGTGACTCTAAAAGTAAATATCATCACTTTTTTTAATGTAGAAACTTGGGGGGACTTTTGTGAATGAATAGTATTTTGTGATGCACAAATATGAGGAAAATGTAGTGAAGCCAAAGAAGATTTCTTCTTCTTTAAGGCATCAAGATATTTAGTAATTATGTGTATTTTGACTGATTTCTCCACTGCTAATGATTTTGAAGACATTAGCGCGGGGGGGGGGGGGGGCTCTTTTTAATGACGTACAACCCCACAGTCTGTATTCAAATATACTTTCCGTAAAGTCTCAGAAGGATTTTTGCCTTGGAAAACCCTCAGACAGAAGAGGGATCCTCCCAATTGTTTTCTGCAGGTAGAAGTTTCAGTTTCTTGTGGTGGAAACGTGTCTGGACAGGCGGAGTGTGGGAGAGAAGTCACTAGTGCTGAGTGGGAAGGTTTTGTGTGTGTGTGTGTGTGTGTGTGTGTGTGTGTGTGGGAGGTTGGGGGGTTAGTGTGTCTGTGCTTGAGATCTTGTATAAGCTTGTCTCTGTATGGGTGTGTGCCTTTAATTACGGGTTCCCCCTCACTGTCTCTCCTTCTCTCTCTCTCTGCTGTTATCTTGGTCATAGTGACATTCTTACAGTCATATTGTCCTTGTACAGTTTATCACTGTTCACACGCCTCCTGAATCTCCTCCTCCTCCTCCTCCTCTTCTTCTGCTGTAGGTCCGTCACAAGGCCTCGAAGAATGTTTACGCCATGAAGCAGCTGAACAAGTTCGAGATGATCAAACGGTCCGACTCTGCCTTCTTCTGGGAGGAGAGACACATCATGGCTTTCTCCAACAGCCCCTGGGTGGTCCAGGTGGGCTCAGGTTCACTACTCACAGGACTGAACATTGAAATCTAAAAGCACACGGCCCATTCTGAAATGTAAATCAAGATGTTCTCGACAGAAGGAACCCATCAAAATGATAACATTTGAACTTAAAATACTGAGATAATTTGACCTGTTAAGTTTAATATAATAAGCAAACACACATGTAATAATTAAAAGTGCAATGAACAAATTTAAAGTCCCATTTACACCATTTATAAGCCTTAAACAAGCATTTTATTTCTCGTCAACAAAGCAATATACTGTCTCTCCGATGGGCCTCCACTACAGAGTTAATCACAGTGGCAATAATATAGAATGTCTGCATAGCAAGCTTTAATAGTTGACTAACACTGAATAACTGTCATAACTTAAAAGTGTGCAGTATAGAAGTATGTTTTCATTGGGGTTTAATCACCTTAAAATTACAAAAAACAAAGTCGAACCATAAAAAAACACCACCAACTAAAGGTCTAATTTGCACATGTGAGGTTTGTTTTTTTTTTTAGTTATACAAGGAAAGGAAAGTTATATAAGGGTGGTGTGTATGTATGCAACACACACACACACACAGGCACTAGCAACCATAAACCATTTTCTTCTCAGGTTCAGGGTGTCTACATTTTTGTTATTTTTTTCTTCCCCTTAACATGCAAAACAAAACTGTGACCCATAAACCACAATACAAGCTGAAGTGTGGACTTGCTGAACCGTTGCATTTCTACAAAACCTTAACAGAAATAAAAATCGTGTTTTCTTTTTTTTCTTTTAGAATGAGCCCTTTATATCTACAGATAGGGGGCCATGTTGTTCTGCCATGTCTTTACTGAGCAGAAGCCCAGAACAGGCAAACCAAACACTGAGGGCTTTAGCTTTTGTTTAGTGGCCACCCCGGTTTGTCTCCTGCATTCTTGCCTAATCATTGCTATCCTCACTGCTAGTTGCTACTGCCATAGTGAACACAGGTGTTCGCAGTATTGCTAATTAAGATCAGCTGACACGCTCCATACCCTGGCTCTAGTTCACCTGAATGGAACGGACCCTGAATTAGCATCATGAGTATCACCTGTGTTGCTTGCTGAGAAATAGTATGAGAACAACTAAACATGTAAAATGTATTTGATATTTTTAAAGGTTAGAAGTTCACAACTAAGTATCGGACATCTTAGGACAAATTTAGTTCAAGTAGTCATTTGTTTTTGGGGTTTTTTTGCAGGGGATGCTAGCAGCTAATAGAAGCTAGTTCAGTTAATAATTTTGAATAATTTCGACGATAATGATCACTCTCCTGAATTATCCTCCATAAATATATCAGAAATTGATAGACGGTGTTGACATGTCAAGGTTGTGGCAAAGAAATATGAGCATTAAGTTTTTTGAAATATTTTAACACTATTAAACTTAACTTAACCGGAGCCTGTCTGACATTGATGCACTTTGCAGAGGTGCTGCTCGGTGGCAAGGGGTCCTTCAAAGTGACGGCTGCCTCTTATATTGCCTCTTTTTATTACTTTTTTATGAATGTGATGACAAAGGGACACAACTTTGAAACATAATGAAAAATAACCTTGCTCTGGTGTGATGAAGTGTTGCTTCTGATGGAAAAAAAAAAATCCCTTTTAAACCCTGTAGACTAATAAATTGCTGATAAATTTGATTGAATAACAATTAAATTAAATCAAAGGCAATACCTGGGTCAAGTATTGTACATCCCTCAAAACATCTACCATTCAAAATATATTCATTTTTCAACCTTATTCCCATTCCCTTTTCATTTTTATTTTACTCGGTTTCAATAAGGCAAATAGAATACATACATACATAACATGCCCAGCAATACCATGAAAAAATATCATCTTACAGAAAAATAGATGGATAAATAAAAAGGACAAAGAAAAAACACAGGATTAGAGAAAGAGTTCATGTCATAAACTTTCACACGCAGAGTGTATTTAAATCTTTACGTTGTCCCATTCTTCAGGAAAATCTTTTTTTTTTTTTGTCTTGTTAAGTTTTGCTACTTTTTCTTGGGCTGTTTTTGTAAAGGAAATTGGCTTCACACTCAAAATTCAAACTTGATTAAGCTTTGACAAGAAAGACTACCTAAAAGAATGATGTATTTATCATCTGGTATAAACTAAAAAAAAAAGAAAAAAGTTTAGGGCCGTTAGCCAGTTCTGAATATCATGCGCACAACTTTCTACATATGGACAATAGGGAAAAAAAAGTAGCTGGTCAGTTCTTTTGTCCCGTGTTGAAAGGATCGTGTCTGCGTTTATCATCTTTTAGCTGTGCTGCGCTTTCCAAGACGAGCGCCACCTCTACATGGTGATGGAGTTCATGCCAGGAGGAGACCTGGTCACGCTCATCATGAACTACGACCTCCCTGAGAAGTGGGCTCGCTTCTACACGGCTGAAGTAGTTCTGGCGCTGGACGCCATCCACTCCATGGGCTTCATCCACCGTGACGTCAAGCCTGATAACATGCTGCTGGACCAGCGGGGACACCTCAAGCTGGCAGACTTCGGCACATGCATGAAGATGGACTCGGTAAGTTAGAGGATCCGTGCAGAGCTACAGTGGATGAGTGACTGACTTCTCATCTCCGCTTCCTCCTCCTCTGAGCGCTAGTGCACCACCAAGTGTTCAAAGTGTAAAGAGAAGCTTTGAGAATGTGCTGAAATGCCAGAGATGTTATTGTGCTAAACGGCTAATCTAGGGTAGAGCATCGGTCCCGCCTTGGCTGTGGTTCAGGAAATGTTTTTCCACCTTTTGTTTCTCACCACAGCAATTTCAAAATAACTGGTTCACAAGTGGCTCCACACATTTAGCTCAGTCTAACAGCAGACGGGGTGTTACAGATTTTCTTACTTGTAACCAATGAACATGTTTAAAACAGGCTCGAGGACTCCGCTCTGACTGGTACTTAAATAAATGACATTTTCTTTTTATCGTTCTATCAGGACATTCAAGTTTGGTACATTTGAAGCAAAACAAATAGAAAGCAATGAAATTAATGTTCCATACATTCTTTTATTTATTTATTTATTTTTTACATGTAAAGCATGTTAGACGAGGTGTAAACCCTGCATTTGATTCTCTTGTGTTTTATATTCCATGCTTGTGTCTGAAGTCAGGCATGGTGCACTGTGACACAGCTGTGGGCACGCCGGACTACATCTCCCCTGAGGTGCTCCAGTCTCAGGGTGGTGATGGCTACTATGGCCGCGAGTGTGACTGGTGGTCCGTAGGAGTCTTTATATACGAGCAGTTCGTAGGTGAGCAACCTCATGTACTTTCCCATTATTGAATGGGATGTCAACATCCTGTCTCGGAGGCTTGAATAAAGTTGAGCTATTGTTTTAATCATACGCGGCGTCGGCCAAATGACACATCGTGTTCCTCTTAGCGCTGATTTGTAGTTCAAATCTCAACCATTTCCTCTTTAAATCAGTCAGTGATTGAAGATTATGACTTATTCCACAGGGGAAACTCCGTTCTATGCCGAATCCTTGGTGGGAACGTACGGGAAGATCATGAACCACAAGAACTCCCTCGTCTTCCCAGATGATGTTGAGATGTCTCAGGATGCCAAAGATCTCATCTGTGCCTTTTTGACAGACAGGTTTGTACATTCGAAGAAGAGTTTGATACCGTACAAAAGCCCACAAAGGTATAGGGGCTGTGTTCGGCATTTTTTGTTCGTTTGTTTATTTGCATCCATTTAACATCTTACAAGTGGGTTCTTGTGTTAAAACCCTCACTGCAACTCAATGCTTTTATCCATTAAAAAGGAAAAAGAGAAATAGAAACAAGATTAATTACTATTAATCAATTATAGAAAGAATAAAACACAATAATCGTATGCAGTTAATCACACTGTTGCACCTTTTCCCCATGTGTGGATTAAGTTTTTTGAACGTATGCGTTGGTTTCTTCTGATTTACCAAAATCTGCATGAACTGAAAGATATGAAGTGCTTGTCGTTTCTAAAATTGATACATTCAAATCATTTTTTTAAAGTAAGTTGCAAATCATGTAATTAATTAGATAGCGTTAAACAAGTTAAAAAAAAACAAACAATTGAAATAGAAAGATGCTTTAAAAGAAAAAAAATAATGGAAGGACGGCAAGGATTTGAATCAATCAACCAAAGATTATTGATCTTTTTGAAAGTTTTTTTCTCTTTTTCACAGAGCAGTTTTAAGGAAGTTTGAGTTGTTTGAATTCAAACTAGAGGATATAAAAAGAAACGTCTGACTTTATTCTCAGTATTATCAGGCCTGTTAAACAACCAAAAACCTACCATTTCTTAGTTCATGTCAAAAAATACAAATCATTTACATTGAACGATAACAAAGGCTTGAAAAAAGGGGGGAAAGTGCATTTCTTTGGTATTGTTTTCAGTCATATATTTGATACGCCAGTGCTTCTGGTAGGAGGACGGTGTACGCGGAGTGATGATAAACTACTGTCATTCATAAAATGGCCCATTGCTGGTTTTAGTCATTTCACATGATTGTTTACAGCAACAAAAACACAGGGTATCGTTTATTTATCCTTAAATAGAATTGTAAGAGATTGTCTCTTTAATTAGTTCATTCAACAGCCGTGATGTTTTATTGTTTCTAGTAAAGTGGTGCGCTTAGGCTGGGCGGCTGCACTACAGATGGAGCAAAGACAGGAGATAGATGTGAATAAATAAAAGACATACTCATATTGATATCTGTACCTTTTGTATTTATTTATATATTTATTTGTCTTGTGGTGTGATTTATTTGACAGTCAACCTGAGTTATGCAGATTCAAGCCGCATTTGCATCAGTAGCGGTGATTTGTCCTTTTCTATAATGGAATATTATTGATATTAAAGTTAAAGGTTGTATAAATACTTGGGTGTGTCATATACTTGGTCAGAAGTAAGAGACCGCTTCCTATTTACATAAGAAGGCCCCCCCCCCCACCACCACCCCCCCACTCGTGAGCGCTCAAACACTGGCCCTTTCTGCTTCAGTACAGAGCAGCCTTTCATTTTTTCCTCTCCAAGTTTATTTACCTTCTCAGTCACTATTCTGTCACCGCAGACAGAAGCTCACACGTGAAAGACTGGGCAGCGCACACACACACACACACACTCACACCACCACCACCACCACACACTCAGTGGGAACACTGACCAATACGTCCATCAACTCACATGCTCTCTCACGCCATCCTGTTGTGCTTTGCAAAAAAAAAAAGTAAGCATCCCCTTCTCTTTGACCTCCACACTCTGCTTTTTCTGTATTTTTATTTTTTTTTGTGTCGCTTCTCCATCCTCCTATTTTTGCAGCCCTGGGCGCCGTGACACGGCCCAGCTTGGTTTCATGTCAACTTTTTCTTTTGCTTTTTTTTTTTTTTTTGCGGGGGTTTAAAAACTCACCCCCTTTCACCCTCCTCCCCGCCCCTGCTCTCTCTTCCTCTTGGCTGGGTTTGGAATGTCCCACACGTGGCAAGCCTAAACTGCCCCACCCCTCCAGGCCTGTACCCAGTGGTGGAGGGAGGGAGGACAGGGGTGGGCAAGACAGAGAGAGAGAGAGAGAGAGAGAGAGAGAGGGAGAAGAAGGAGGGAAAGCAGCAGCAGGAGTGTTTCAGTCTCCTGCACTCTGGTCCTGCTGTCATCTCTCCCTCGCTCCTCTTGGATCTCTATTGTCTTGGGATAGAGGAGGTGTGTCCAGTGTCTACCTGTGGTCATGCGGCTCTCCATGCTGGTCAGCCGAGGCGCTGCGGTCTGTGCCTAGTGGTCAGTCCACTCGGCCATGAGTTTGGGATGACATTTTGTTGATGGTGGGGTGGCGTTCATGCTGAGGAGGCTCTGCTCACTGACTGCTTGAACCTGTTGCTGTGTACAGGGAAGTTCGTCTTGGTCGCACTGGAGTGGATGAGATCAAACGTCACTCTTTCTTCAAGAACGACCAGTGGACCTTTGACAACATCCGAGAGAGTAAGTATTGTTTTCTGACTGACTTGTAATTCTTGTCATCTCCAGCCCATTCAATCATTCCATCTGGTTCTTTTCAGCCGTAGCTCATAGTTTATTTGTATCTCCAGAGCCAGTAAGCCTGCTTATATTGTCCACATGCTCTCCATATGCTCCCCATTCATAGCTTGCATCATATGAGTGGATGCTGTGCAGAGGAAGACAAAACCTGCAAGACAACAAGCAACATATGGATGATACTCAACTCCAGAATTCAGTTGTGTGGTGTTTTGTTTACACTCCTAACAGGTTGAACACTTCTATATTATGCAGGTTAATGCATCTAGCTTAATTCATGAAAATGTCATTCAGTAGGTGAAGGGGTCACCGCTTACTCTGCACAGCCCATACTCGCAAAATACTGTACACATGAATGAAACCAAAAAGCATTACTAACAGTTAGTTAAGGCTTAGTTATATATTAGTGCAGAATAAGCCTTCATTTAGAGCAATGACTAACCCCACAAATTTTCCATCAATGTTTGGCATAACTTTCAAAGTTAACATCAACACTATTTGTAATGGCTTAGTTGCCATATAAGTTAAATGTTAAATGACAGTTAACAAAGCATTTCTAATGGTTAAGTCATCTCTATGAACGTAACCTTATTATAAAGTGTTACAAGAATATACTGTGCAAAAACATGTGTACCTGTCCAAATATAAGGAGAAGTCTGCTTTTACTGAGTCCACCATGAAAAAAATAATGACTTGTGTCAAACCGGCCTGTATCAAGTTTGGTGTGTTATTACATGGTTATTACAGTCTAATTACATAACCCCTTTTTCATGTTGCAATCTTTGTGGTTTGACTCATATTCTCAACAGGAGAGTAGGAGAACAATATATCAAATAATCAACGCTATTAATGATCATACACAGCTGTTCAAAAAGTGTATGAGAAAAAAGAAGGAAATCCAAATTCCAACTGAAACAGTTATGATACCTATAATTCATTACATGATCAAATTTATACTCAAGAAGTTATGACCTTTCCAAGCATCACTTGGAAGGAAAAAAGAAGAAGAAAAACTACAAATATTAGCAACAGGACCTGTGTATGTCTTTCTACTTGCCACGCTGTCTATGGGCTTCACCTGGCTCTGATTAGGACAGCAGACAGAACTTCTGATCAGAGCCTGGCGGTCTGGAACATGAAACCACTACTGTGCCTCCGTTGTGCTGCCCAGCTCTCTTTATGTTTGCACATGCATGTCCTGACACACACACGCACACACTTGCACACACACACACACACACACACACACACACTGCTGCCATCCTGCCATTCCCCTAGGCCTCTTTAAGGGGGATGTTACTCCCCAACTCCACTCAGTTATTTTCAGAGTTTGAGCTCTTTTTTGGATATTTTCCATGTTTATCAAGCGTATTGCGACTGGTTTAGGGTAAAGACATCCGTGGTTGAATGGATGGACGGGCCAGGAGGCGGCAGTACCCCCTGCAGCGGGCGGGTGGGGCAAACTGTGCGGCCTGTGTGGACTGGTCTAATGAGAAGGGCGCCCCAGTTGGAGGGTTGCTCCCGCTCTTTCACTCTCACTGTGGCCATGGCTGCCTGTCATTAGCAGCCCGCTATCAGAGAGCATTCTGGGAAGCCGTGCCACAAGTGCCTCCATGGAGCGGCCTGTTTCTCTTTCTGTCTCACCACATTTTGGCTTTTGCTTTTCTACTTCATCCTTTTTATTTGCCCCGATTTGTTTCATTCCTCCACTTGATCTTGGCTCTCCAACATCTTTGAGTCGCATTTGTCACGCTGAGGCTTGTGTCTTGACCTTACAGTAATGAGCTCTTTGCTCCGAGCCAGAACTGCGCTGGTCGGAGTAATTTGATCCATAATGGCTGCTTTTTCTTAATTATGAGCTATTCATAGGTTAAAAGCCTAACTTAGTTTTATCTGATTGGCTCCTTGACACATTTTTTTTGTCTGCCTCTTGTGCAAATGCTTTTATAAGTGTTGCTGCTCTGCTGACAAGGGAGCAGAAGGTTCTTTCTTGGTGTGTTCAAGTGCTGTGAAAGGAACTGTGTGTAGGGCACAAAGTGAGCTCTGTATCGTGTCAGCCTCACGCCAGCCTGACGAAAACCTACTCCTACTACAAGTGTTGCAAAAACTCACGTAGAAACAGAAAAAAGGATGAGTTGTAAAATTGTATCATGAATTTTAATATCTGTGATGAATGCCTTCTAACGTTTTCCCCGGTCCATGACTTCTCTCTTGCTGCCATTCAGCTGTGGCTCCAGTCGTGCCGGAATTGAACAGTGACATCGACACCAGTAACTTTGATGACATAGAAGAAGATAAAGGACATGCTGAGACCTTTCCTCCACCCAAAGCCTTTGTGGGAAACCAGCTTCCGTTTGTCGGCTTCACCTACTTCAAGGAAGACCAGTAAGTACTTTATTATCATGCTCATATTATCATATTTGAACTTTTAGTACATTATTGGAGATACTGGGATATTATGTGGATTCATAATTCAAACAACATGCGGCTCTCATGTGTGAGAACTTTATATTCAGACCTCTAGACTCTGGAAAGCAACCCAAAACACCAGCGGTAGAAAAAGACAGCTTCACACCCGTACCTTTAATATCGTCATCCGCCAGTCACACACTGTCTGCCTGTTCAGGTTCTACACTGCCTCCTTGTTCTGAGAGCCCCTTTAACCGCCCTCTTCGCTTATGATGAAACCAAGTTCCCAAAACTTGGTCTCAACTGGTATGAGAAATTAAGAAAAAAATAACGCACCTCCATTTTAGATCTAGGTTGTTTTTTTTTTATATTTTAGGCAAAGACTTTCATGCTGCTGATTCATATTTTAGATAATAATAATAATAATAATAATGATAATGATAACATGAATATAGATACCCTCCTCTCTTCTGTGGACCTGCAGAAAATGGTTTCCACCTCTGGAAATTTGTCTTGAGTCATATTTTGATTCCCTCATCATGTGAAGGCGCACATATTTGAATTAATTTCCCCATCAGTCATTAAAAATCAAGTGTGTCAGGAGCAGGGTCTCAGCGTGAGATGTAATGGTTCTGTTAAATAAGTGTGAAATAGCATAATGGAGTAAAAAAAAAAACATGCGGCACATTGTGAAATCTCTGGTGGATGTACTTTAATCTAGTCTAGTTAGCTGAGATGGCCTTCAAGACTCAACTTGTGTTTCATCACCATTTTCCATCTACGTCTCCATCGCTTTTTTTTTATTCTCGTTCTCCCTCTCTCTCTTTTGCCTTCTTAACATATTTATACATGCTCATCTGGAATAGCAGAGTTACAGATAGCTGCTGCCATTTGTTTAGTATGAGTATGATTTAATGTTATGTCCCCTGTCGTTCATTCTCTCGTTCACATATTCATTTATGTCTGATAGCTGTTGGAGTTATTTCCCTTGGTTCAAGCCAAGGTTGAAGGGATGCTACCTAATTGATCGAACGCAACTGGGACCAGCCATTCTTTAATGCACTACCAAAAGCCAGGAGAACCCTGCTCAGGTGCTGGAACCACAGTTCCTAAACATAGTTGACCCACTCAAAGCTTCTTGTAACTCTCTGCTTGTCCAATGCTTTAACTTTTTTAATAACATCATACCTAAAACTACGGTTCTTTGGACTTAACTGCAGAATGCTGACTTAACCTCCGGCTTTAAAACAGACTCAGTCTCCTCATACTCTCCAGCATCCAGTGTAGCGGTGGCTGTGTTTGCTTCAGATACTCGTCTAAATTGATTAATCACACTATCTTCCATGTCATCCAATGCATTGCTGCACCCTCTGTAACAGGGAGGAGGACTGGTTGATGGAGGGATGGTGGATAGAGCTTGAAGCTGCACTCCGCCAGCAAGTGCAATAGCAGCATTAGTGTGTTCAAAGTTTGCTTGCACTGACTCAATGACAGCTAACACTCTTCCTCTCCTAACCTGCAGTCTTCTTAGTCGCCCTCCAGCTGCCTCCAGAGGCTACCGGTCTCTTACTTTCCGGGCGCCACTGCCTTCGCTTGTTCTCTGATTTGCTGTCTGACTGTTACCTCCTTGTCGTGTTCTGTCTGTCTCTCACCTGTCCAGTCATCGTGGTGAATCAGAGAACTTTTATTTTTTAAACTAAAGCAGTTAGATTTGCATACTGACTGGCCAGAATGAGCAATTAGATTGAAAGCGGAAGCTGCGACACATTCCAGGGGTGTGAGATTCTGCACAGAGGCCTGTTAGTTAGCTACTTAGCCCAATAAATAGAAGTGTAAGAGAAGCATTAGCATAACTCCTCCGAAGGTCATTAAATAAATAAGTTTCAGGATTTTGGTTTGTGAAAAACTAGGCAAGATTAGCTGTAGCAGTCACTCCTCCCATCAAAAGAAATATTTTGTTGCATTGTTTTCAGGTGCTGTGTATGCTGACCTGTCACCCGCCTCTATTGACTGGCTAAGCTAACTAGCGGTTAGCTGGTCTCTGTGCTCCCTAGTGTACACACGGGGGAGAGAAGGGTATCAATCTTCTTGTCTTGCTATGGGAACGATGGCCAATAAGCATTACTGTATTTCCCAAAAAGTTGGGGTGTTTCTTTTAGAATCAAAGAGTATCCTTTACATGAAGCTGAAGAAAAAGAATAAAGGTCAAATTGCTCCCACATAATTTATCCACCGCAGAAATATTTGCAGATGGAGGTAAAAAGATCCTAAATTCCTCTCACACATTGAGTACAGAGTAGCAAATATAAAGTTTGCCTTTGTTTTCCTTTGTCTGTAGGCCAGTTGTCTTTCTACGCTGCATCCTTAGCTGTGAATCTGGGGATATAGGATTCCTCTAATATAAACACTGCAGAGTGTTCCTGGAAACCATCGTTTTGTCTTGTAAAATGCCTTCAGGTCCTTTGGCTATTATACAGCCATGTTGCCGAGTCATGTTATGATTCCCAGAGATATTTGTTACCATTACGAGTCCACCATCATCAACAGTTGGCAGCAGCCAGTGTGGGTTGGAGGCATCCTTTTAGATTTCTCTTAAGGTGAACCCATCCAGATGTAAAAAAAAAAAGAAAGAAAATAAGCCTGAATCATCATTAGACCATGTTTGTTTTTTCCACAGCAAATGCTTCCAGGTTTTGTGCTCCACGTATGAGGTTATGGGTTTTAGCTGAGTGCTTTCTGTGTGGTAGCCCTGTTTTTAAAAGCAAGCAATGTCTTGAGAACTCACCACAATGATGAAATTTACATTACAGATCTAGTTTGGGTGACTTATTGTAGTTTGGTTGTGGAATAATGAAGGATGTTGTCAGTTAAACATATTTCAGACATTAATGTCTCTCTCTGTGTCTCTCTCAGACTGCTGAAGGTGAAAAACTGCTCAGTGGAGGATTCAGGGGACAGCAAAGATAACTCTGAAGAGAAGGAGTCCCGCTCTGACAGCAACAAAGAGGTAGGTGTTCTGTTTCACGATGACATAGCACTACCAATCATCCCGGAATGATGGTTATAGAAGCATTGTGTTTTATTTTTTCTGTATGAGCAGCTGCAGAAAAAGCTTCACCGTCTGGAGGAGCAGATCGACCATGAGATGCAGGCAAAAGATGAGCTGGAGCAAAAGTGCAAGTATGAACAGAGTGACCACACACACACACATACACACACACACACACACACACACAGCATAACAAAGAGACATTCCTTTTATACTCTTAAGTCTTTTTCATTAATAACAAAAATAAACCAAACAATGATATTCTAGATTTTTTTTTATTCACAAATCAGGATGCCTGCCTTGAAGGATCTCATTGTTCTGTGTAGAATGACAATGAAGGCTTTCTATTCTCTTCTATTCTTTTCTACACAGCATGGAACGCTTATTTAAGAACTCTTCAAGAGAATTTGTAACTTGATTTAAGACAGATTTCAGGAAAAACAAATTTTTTCTCTTGGGTTTCCTTGGTTTTATGTTGGTTGCTTGAGGTTTGTTGACAGGTTAAGGGCAAGTGAAAAGACGACATTAGGTTCAGTGGTAGATTTTCAACTTAAGAAATGTGGAGTTTCATGCAGATGATCTTAACTCGTTTTGACTACAAGAAATTAAAAAAGAAACACTCACTAGGATTAGATCAAATATTTGTTGCAATGCCCTCACAAATTAGATTTAAGACTATTTAATGAGTCCTGATTTTTTTTTTAAATTAGATTTAAGACTTTGAGAATATGTAGACTCCCTAACACAAATAATTAGATATTTACATGAAGTGTAGCTTTCATGTACGAGCTAAATAAAGATGACAAGCAGCAGTTTATTGGGTGCACTAATGAAGTACAACTCCGCATCCCTGCAGAAAATCCTCCTGTAATTAAATTCTTTGTGTGGTGATGATTTATTTTACCAGTCAGTTTGGAGTCTGTAGTATATTTTTCTGCTGCTGTTGAGCTGTACTCGGTTGTACTGAGAGGTCCATCCATCCATCCATCCATCGTCATCTATATTCCTACACATTAAGGGTCGCGGGGGGGCTGGAGCCTATCCCAGCGTCAACGGGCGAGAGGCGGGGTTCACCCTGGACAGGTTGCCAGTCCATCGCTGGGCCAACAACCATTCACACTCACATTCATACCTACGGTCAATTTAGAGTATCAATCAGCCTAGTCCCCAAGTGCATGTTTTCCCCAAGTGCATGTTTTTGGACTGTGGGAGGAAGCTGGAGTACCAGAGAGAACCCACACAGACACGGGGAGAACATGCAAACTCCACACAGAAAGATCCTGTGCTGGAGCCGGGACTCGAACCCGGAACCTTCTTGCTGTGAGGCCACAGTGCTAACCACTGCACCACCGTGCAGCCCTACTGAGAGGTCATTTTTGTTAAATGTTATTCATAAAAATGTAAATGGACAAAATATTAGGAACACCTCTGAGTGGTGACAAATTGCAAGTGAGAGCTAGGTCCACCTCTCTGGAACAGATTCAACAGAAACTTAACTTTATAGTCCTCGCGAAGGGAGGCTCCACTCCAGAGCTGTTGTATCGCGCTGATTTAGCTCTCATAAACTCACCGTATAACAGGAAACCTGCAGGATTGCTTTACACAACAGGAAAAGACAGACGCCCTCTTCCAAAGCTAAAGCATTGTAATAAGTCCAGAGAGGAAAGTTGCTTTCAGTAGCTCCAACAGCGAACTCAAAAACAGAACAAATACAGTGTTAGAATGATATAAAACTCTATATAAAAAACAGTGACTGTAAACTGCTCTTTCCCTCCAGAAATGCCACCAACCGTTTAGACAAGCTGGTCAAAGAATTGGACAAGGAGGTAAGAAGGTTCTTGTGATGTTTTCCTGATGTGATGATGCTGGGTTTATTCTTACGACTCATATTTCTTATATTATATTATGTTCTTACTTTGTAAACTCCTCGTTGTCCAGATGAACAGCCGGCAGAGGGTGGAGGCCTCGTTGAGGCAGATGGAGCGAGAGCGAGCACTGCTGCAGCACCAGAGCGCCGAAAACCAACGAAAGGTGGAGATTGAGACGGACAGAAAACGCAGCCTAGAGAATGAATGTGAGCACCTGCTTCTCTACTAAAACCAGGATGGCAAGCCCAGGCATTTCAACGTGATAGTTCCCCTCAATACTTGATTTCTAATGCGCCATCATTCGTTTGTTTACTCATCAGTAAACAACCTGAGGGACCAGCTGGAAGATCTGAGGAAGAAGAACCAAAATTCTCAGATCTCCAATGAGAAGAACATCCACCTGCAGAGACAAGTGAGGAGGGGCCTTTTCTCTTCACTGATCATGCAGTGGTTCATCTGTGTGTAAACACTCATAGTTGGATATACTGCTCAGCAGGCTGCCCACTGACGTTTTTGACGGATTTCTTCTCTTTTAGTCCGTTTCAATTGAACACTACTGTGGTTTATATTGGCATTTTTCAAAGCGCTTCTCTGGAGCTGAAACAACCTCTCCCGTGCAACTGATCTGACCTGACCGCAGGAAGTGAACCAAAACATAGAAACATAGGGGATCACGGGCAGTCCATGGGCGGAATTTGTTGACATGAACACAGAAGGCCAAGATAGCATGACAGGGAGAGGCCTGACTTGGACTTCTGCTAAAATCAGATGGACGGTTCACATTTTCCTCCGCTTCCAATTAAGAAAGAATTCTATGAGCACATTAACTGCTCTGCTTCTTCATACAAAACAAATGTGATCTTTAAATTCGGCCTTCCAGAATTTTTGCACTTCAATACTGAACCGGATCGAAATTGAAACAATCAAATGAATACGTTCGGTTCATTTTCTTTGCGAAAGCATCTTAACATACTTTTTGAAAGTGTTAAAGAACTTGCTCTTCCTTTCTTCTGTTAATTTTTTTCATAAACTTATTTAAATTGTGGTGATTGTACATGATCAGACTAAGCATTCTTCTTTTTCACTCATTCGAACATCTGAACTCACCCACTTTTGCCTGCGGGGAAACGTTTCATTATCTTTCTCATCTGCAGCTGGAGGACGCGGCCGCTGTGCTTCAGGCGGAGCAGGAGGCAACGGAGAGGCTGAAGAAGAGTCAAGCAGAGATGCAGAAACAGGCCCAGAGCCTGGAGATGAGCCTCCGGGAGATGCAGGAAAAGTGTAACAAGCTGGAAACCAGCAAGATGGAGCTGGAGACTCAGCTGATGGGAGTGCGGGCCGATTTGGAGACTGAGAAACGTGACCGGGTCCTTGGAACTGATATCATTGCTGAGCTGCAGGGTAAGACTTTATTGATTGAAGCCAGACGTCACGATGCGATTTTATCACCACATATCGCGACGCGATATCGTCACAGTATCGCGTAGAAAAAAAAACTCGATATATTGCTATCTTGACATTATTTCACCACTCTTTCTATTGTTTAGACCGATTAATGGACGGAATATTTAGCCTTAAATAAGTATCAGATTTACACAAAAAAAAAGCGTAAGGTTAATTCACTACCCTAACCTCATGTGATGAAACCAGGATCTTCACAAGCTGGTGTAAGTAAACATCTACTCAATAGCAAGGAAAAGCCGTTGCACAACTTGGAGCCGCGAGCTGGACCAGGGATTAGATGTGAATAGTATTTTGGAGCAGGCCTTGGGAAATATAAGATCATAGGTGGAAACATCTGTTCAAGACTGAAGCAAGAGGCTGTAAAAAGCCAAAGGCCCGAACCAGAGCCAGAAGCTCTTGTGCGGAAACATAATTTGTTCATGCAAAATGGCCAGTCAGTGAGGTCAGAGGGGACATGTAACAAAAGTGTTGCCTGTTTGCAGTGATGCCTAGTGTTTTTTTCCCCCTGCTAAAAATCTTCGTACGAGTACACTGAGAGAGGGGGCGGGGGGGGGGGGGGGTAATATGGAATGTGTTTTTTAACGTATTTTTTGCGCCTTTGAAAATGTGCAGGAACACCTTGGATATATGTGTTTGAACTGAGTAGCCCAGGTGATTTTCCACGTATGGGTTCTGCTACATATTTCTTTCAGGGCTGTCATTTCTTTTACTGTTTCATTCTGGCAGTCAGGACCATGACAAATCTTACTCCAAGTCTGTTTCTATATTAGTCTTGTTCTCAATTCCTTGTCTTTTGGCATTAATCTACATCAGGACACATCTCTGGCCTGGAAGAAGAGATGAAAGAGGTGAAGTCATCTCTCTCCAATGTCCAGACGGAAAAGAAGCAGCTACAGGAGAGGCTCAATGACCTGGAGAAGGTTCGTTTTGAAATGCTTAGTTGCAGTATGACACTAATGGTAGTGTTGCATGTCCAATCTGTGTAAAATGTTCCTATGAAAGCCAAAAGGAACCTTCAAAAACAAAATCTTGTTTGGCTGTTCAGGAAAAGAGCAACCAAGAGATCGACCTGACATTCAAGCTGAAATCACTCCAGCAGAGTTTAGAGCAGGAGGAGTCTGAACACAAGGCCACCAAAGCCAAGCTCGCCGACAAAAACACCATCTACCAGTCCATCGAGGAGGCCAAATCCGAGGCCTTAAAGGGTGAGCGATCGGAGAGGCGAAAGAGTGAAGCGCGGTGGAACACGGCATTAACATACTGGACAGGAGTTTAAAGTTAATCTGCACGTAAATGTTTCACCTTACATAGGTGTTGGGGAAGGTGAAGGGCTGATGGATGTCGTGGAGCGCAGCCAAACAGCATTTGCAAGTGTTTTGGGTTGCGTCCAGAGAGCTTTAACAGGCTGCTCTTCAAACACTGAATATTGATTAGCCCTTTTGCCCTCTGACTTTTATCGAGTCGTCCAAGCAGGAAGTCAAGATAACCTAGAGATCACCCCACTGATATCTTTCCTGCTCATTTCCTTTTGGTCCAGAGATGGAGAGCACCCTGCTGGAGGAGCGCAACCTAAAGCTGCAGGTGGAGGGCCGGCTGCTGCAGCTGGAGAAGGATCACTCCATGCTGGACTGTGACTATAAGCAGGCGCAGCACAAGCTGGATGAGCTGGAGGCGCAAAAGGAGAAATTGTCTGAAGAGGTGCGACTCGCTCTTCTTAAAAGCGAAATGTAATTTCCCCGTGGCAAGCGGGAAAACAGCCCGGGGCTACCTTCAGAGTTCACCAGCACCACATGATCCTACTCGTTATTTATCCATAAATAGATATCTTAATATTAACCCATTCAGAACTAAAACTGCTAAGAAAAACATTCAAGCTTTTTGTGAGTAACCCCTTCCATCTCCTGAAACCTAAGGACACTGCCATCATCTACTAAGACCTTTATTTCTCTCCTGTCGCTGATTAGAAACGTGAAATTAAAAAAAACAACAACAACTCTGACTTCTTTGTAAAATGTCTTGCCTTTGCATAACTGTTTATTTGATTTTTAAAAAAAATCATAATTCACTCCTAAAACGATGTGGCTGTTGCATCAGGTTGAATCTGCAGGCAAAGTATTTGATTTACAATGATTTTGATTTATGTTTGAATTTATCTGCAACCCTATTTTTGTAGTAATGATAATACAGTTGTAGATTTGAACTCCAACTCCATTATCTTCAATCAATAATCAGGATGAAAAATACAACAAGCAAACAGAAAAGTAAGCATCAGCGGGAGTTTTTATAGCTTGTAGTAAATAGATTTCATCGTTGGTTGGTTTTGGAGTGCTTCTCGTCTTTTATTTTATTATATTCTCATGGATTTACCAAACAAATCCCCACACATTAAAATTCGAATGCCATACTTTTGTGATTCTAAAATAATGACCAATCTCGATAAAGAAGCAGCATAAACCCGATTCCAAAAGAAATCATCATTTGCAGCCTCAGTGCTGTTCTGCCGTTCTCCGCTGATCCATGGATGTAAACATTGTTTTCTGTGCAGGTAAAGAACCTGAGCTTACGTCTGGAGCAGGAGATCCACAAACGGAGTCTGAGTCAGAGTGATTTGAAGATGCAGAACCAGCAGCTGTCGGTTCTCCGCTCCTCTGAGAAGCAGCTCAAGCAGGAGCTCAACCACCTGCTGGACATGAAGCAGGTTCTGGAGAAGCAGAACCACGAGCTACGCAGGTCAGACACACACACACACACACACACACACACACACACAAACATAGCGAGCATAATGCCCTATAGTGCAGACTCACTCACACAACAGCTGCACTTCAGAACATTGGAACATGGTTGGCCAGTTGTCGCTCTGAGTTTCACTCAACACGTGATTTAGGAAAGTGTTTTGGCTCTGTTGTTCGGTCCGTTGAGAGGAATGATTGACAGATTGTTGGACGTGTTTCAGGGAGAAACAGGAGGCTGACGGACAGTTGAAGGACTTAAAGGACCAACTGGAAGCCGAGCAATATTTCACGGCAAGCGGAAGCATACATTTTCCTTTGTGGTTTTGAATTTATTCCTCACTGTCACCTTGGCTACCTCGATCATAGCAACAATAAAAATGAAGTTAAAAATCTTCTTTTTCTTCAAGACCCTGTACAAGACCCAGATTCGGGAGCTGAAAGACGAATGTGAGGAGAGGAATAAATTGTACAAGGGGGCACAGCAACGCCTGGCAGAATACGAAGAGGAGAGGTAACTGTGACCACCAGCACCAGAGTGACAGTAGAAAAATAAATCAACAAAACAAAATGTTCAGATTGAATCCAAAATGGGGGAAAACAAACTGAAATTAATACAAAAAAGGTGCAGTATGGCAGCGCAGACCTCCACCAAAGCCAATAGCCTACTCGAATCCACTTTAATCACTGTTGATATGCCTGATTTTATTCTTTATCATCCTTTTAAATTTTCCCGTGAGAATAATTTTTTTTAAAAAGGAAAAAATCGTACATGTGCTTACGACCATATTCCAATTCCCCACCAAGTTTCAGGTAAATCAGCCTGGTGGGATTTTTTTATATTATCCTGCGAACAAAGAGAAATAAACAAACCAACAAATCAGGGAACCTCCGTGGCCGCAGTGACGAAAAGAACACACCTAGTAAAGGTGTTTATACTTAAAATTGAAGCATTAAACAGGATTGAATTGGTAAAAACTCTCCTGCTGAGGTCTGAAACTTAAGAGGCGGTGATGCATCTTCGATCAAAACTCCAAAATTCGGCATGTGTTTTCTGAATGTACAAGATTTATCAAGGTCAGTGGTGCTTGAACTTTAGTGAGTTCACTGCTCAGACAGAAAGGAGCAGTTGACCCTGAACCAGATGAGTAAGGTTTAACTACTTTAGCAGTGCAGTCAAATGCCAAAAATAGCATGTAAACTCCTGTGCTTACAAATTTAAAGGGGAAAAATTTCTGTGCTTCTCTGTGCTTGTGCATGTATATTTGGGTCTCTGGTGTCCCTGTTAACAAACAAGCTATGAATTTAGAAAACCCAGTGGTGTTGATGTGAGTTAGCTCGCTCTACAGTCATGTGATTCACCAAGCCGTTAAGATTTAATGCCCCATAACGCATCACTGGAGGCTTCAATGAAATTGTAACTGCCCCTGAATCTTTTTCTATGCACACTCCTCCCACGTGTCTTCATTTCAGGCACACTTTAAATAGCTGGCCAATCACAAAATAGTGCGCTTTTCAGGGGAGGAGCCAGAACCCAAAAAGCCTGTTTCTGACAAATTGACTAAAATGGATGGATTCATGGCCTGTAGAGCTGAAACCACAAATGCATAATAACGTTGAAAGAGTTACCCTGGGAAAGGGGCATCATTTTGCTACTTTGTATATCCACTGTAAGCATTCTATTTTCGATCACTGCCTTTCTGAAGTCTTCAGGGTTTACGCAGCACAACTGGAATTTGATAATGTATCGATCATTTCCATCATCAGGGATTCCCTCACAGCCCAGCTAGAATCCAGCCTGACCAAGGCAGACTCTGAACAGTTGGCTCGCTCCATCGCAGAGGAGCAATACTCCGACCTGGAGAAGGAGAAGATTATGAAGGAGCTGGAGATCAAAGACATGATGGCGAGACACAAGCAGGAGCTCTCCGACAAGGAGGCCACCATAAGTTCGGTGAGATCAAGATTGTGTTCGATTTCAGTGAATGTTCCCGGAACAAATGTATGAAAACAAATTAAATCTACAGAAGCAGCAGGCTCTTCTTCATGTGGCTCAGCCATTTTTCTACCGTAGCCCAGAAAAGACAGACAAATGTCATGTAGTGTTCCTATGTAGTACTTTGATAAGCTAGAAGGAGGTTGCAGTGGCAAGAACATTCCAAGACCATTCCAAGGCTCTTCAGCTTTGTACATTCATGCTGGAGGGAGTTTTGACATGACGTCACTCGTGGTGTAGGAATTCTACATAAATAACTCCAAACTAATGTAACATCAGTGTGAAAAACAGTACCACGAATCACTGACTATTAATAGCCTTTCATAACATCATTTGCTTACACAAATGTCCATAAACACATTGTGTCATGACTTGGTGGAAAACCCCGCTCATCTAACCCCAACAACATGTTTCTGTATTTATAGAACCATTCCTAGGCAGTGACTCACACTACCACCGCGATAACTCTTGAGGGCCATGGTAACTCTCCTACACATTTGGAGTGTGTGTGTGGGACTTAGTTGCAATTGGCTAACTCGCCACTAGATGCCTGTTAATACTGCACACTTTTCCTGTAAAAGTACACCGGCTGTTTTACCTGTAAACAACTGAGTTTTATGTTCCCTTTTTTGTGAACTAACAAGCATATTGAAAGCTCCTTTCCTTTTTTTTAGTCTTTCGAAATATGTTTTGTTCATGTCTAAATATGCTAGCTTGTCTTTTTCCTCACTGCCTTTTTTTTTCTCACATTGAGATGTGTTTCGGTGCCTCACTGCCACTGAGAGTTCATCAGTAATTAGAGAATCTACTGGCAAGAGAGAAAATGGACCAAAATGAGGGACCTACATTTAAAAAACAAAACCAAAAAAACTTTATCCCATTTTATAAGAAATGATTGAAATCCTCACATGGTGTCTTTAATTAGTCAACGCATGTTTGATTAGCACTGGAGAACAGGTGTACGTGTGGATCGTGCACATTTTCTTTTGAAGATCATCTTCAAGATTTACAATACTTATATGATGAGTTGTTAAAGTACAGAGTTATGTTATAAAAGCACTACAACCCAGACACATTACTTTTATATCAACTCCAACTAGTTTCAAGTTTCATTTAATGCCATCTACAACCATTCTTGTCCCTCTTTAGACGCTTATCACAACTTTTCAAAACACACATAATCTTAATATTTTGATATTTTACAGATGTATTTGACCAAAACAGACAAAATGTCTAAAGCTTGTATTAACTGCAAATCTTATTTCAAGCATTTAACCAAAAACCTGTCCATAAAAAAAGGACATTTGACTTTGAGACAAGAGAACCAGACAATCAGCAGTGCTAACTAAGAAATAATTCTCTTCTTTTCTCTTGTCAAGCAATCAGAAAATTCTTAAGTTTACTCATAAAATGACACCAGTTTATGTCGCTGCTATTCCTAGCTGGAGGAGTCCAATCGCACTCTGACGGTGGATGTAGCCAACCTGGCCGGTGAGAAGGAGGAGCTCAACAACCAGTTGAAAGAAATGCAGCAACGTGAGCATCGTGTCCTTCTGCGTTTAAAAAAAAAAAGTCTAATAAATGCTGATGATTTATGGAAAGAAGCTAATGAATTTGTACCATAGCCTTTCAGTCGCTTCATTTAAGTCAGTGTTTGAGCCCCAGATGGCTGTTTCATGCTGTTATATTTCTCCAGAGCTCCAGAAAACCAGGGATGAGGAGAAGCACATGAACTCTCTCAAAATATCCTTCGAGAAGCTGCTGCAGAATGAAAGGACGCTAAAAATTCAGGTGTGTGTCTAGGCGCCTACACAAGTCTGGAGCTATTTCCTTGACTTTCAGGCTTTTATATGTATTCACAGGCCGTTGTGTCAGACAATTCATCATTTGTTGTTAAGAAAAATGTTGCGCTGTAGACCTGAACTGTGGGGAAGATGGCTGACATCTCAAACAAATGTGGAAAATATACCTTGAAACAACATTGATCATCCTTTGTGCTTCTTTGTATATTTACTGAATACACAAGTAGACCTGTAAACTCGGCTGTTCTGCTTCCAGGCTGTCAACAAGCTTGCTGAGGTGATGAACAGGAGGGAGACAGTGAGAGGAGGCAACAGAGGCATCGACACGGAGGTGCACAGGAAGGAGAAGGAGAACAGGAAGCTGCAGCTGGAGCTGAGGACGGAGAAGGAGAAGCTCAATAGCACCATCATCAAATACCAGAGAGAGCTGACAGAGATGCAGGCGGTGAGTACGCCCACACTGCCACCATGACGACAAGAGAGAAATTTACCTCCCAGTTTTTACTGCTGTGCTGTAACAGCTACCGGAGGCTACACGTCAACTGCAAATTACAGTATTTTCAAGAAATTGTCTCAGCCAGGGAGTTATAACTTACTTCTCCAGCATATGAGACGACACCTCATCGGGTACTAGATCACATCAACCAACCGGAACAATTCAAAGGTCACTAGAGACGTCCACCACAAGTCCACCTTGAAATATTTACAGAAAAATGAATGCAAATGTCCAAACACATCTAATGTGTGGCTGTCTTACTGTGCCAGCCCTCCCTTTTAGAGGCTAAGAACCTTAAGTTATCATTACGTTACATAGGAGACGTGATTGAGGTATACATGCTAGTTCACAGATTATATGGTTTCACTGCTGAGCCTCTCATCCACTTTTGGATCAATCTGTATGAGTTGAGAGGGAATTCCTTCAAATTATTCCCGCTAATATGCCACTCGGAAAGGAGGGGGAAAAAATCAAACTTCCTCACACTTAGTGTGGTAAAAGCGTGGAATGAACTTCCAGAGGATGTAGCGGTGACTTCCTTCTGTCAACAAATCTAAATATTGACTCGATCAATTTTGGGCCAAAAAATGATCTTTTGTATAATTATAGGGCTTGGTTGTGATTTTGTTGTGTGCGTCCTTGGTAAATCACGGAATTCTATATATATTCTGTATAAAAAAGTGTGTGTGTGTGTGTACTATCTGTACTGGGTTTGCACTGTATGTGTGAAATGTGCAAAATAGAAGGTTTTATGTTTAAATGGTTAAATTGTGTACAAGAACATAAATTTCCCTGCATTCTGATTTTTTTTTAAACGCAATTATTAGGGTGAAACAGTCATTTTTGGGACCAGTTTAATACATTATTCCACCCACGATCACTCTGTTAAGGAACCCAATCTGGCCTATCAACATTCTCTCATATTCTAATGAAAATGGGAAAAAAAAATGTCTCTGTTCCTGTGATTGAGATTTGCCCTAAAATGTAAAGGTTCCCTCACAGTCTAGGCTCCACCCTTCCTCCAAGTTTCATCCTCATCCTCAAGTATTTTTTTTTTAATATTCCTGGCCTGAAAATAACCTCAGCACTCTTCCAAAAAGCTGATATCCGAGATTTCATCCGAGGTTCCGTGACTGATCTAGAACCTGCTTGTATATGTTCTTAAGCTCATCGCAGAGGAGAACCAAGTGCGTCTGGAACTTCAGATGGCGTTGGCCAGCAAGGACAGTGACATTGAGCAGCTTCGTTGCCAGCTCACCTCCCTCAGCGTTCACTCGATGGACTCCACCAGCATCAGCAGTGGCAACGACCTGGATGTGGCTGAAGGATACCCAGGTAGACATGGCGCGGGGGGGCGCCTCATCTCCCTCCTCCAGGCCTGCATGCACTTCCTGCATTCTTCTTTCTGCTGTTTCCTGTTTTTGTTTTCTCTTAGATTCTCTTCATTTGCAAGGCTGATTTGTTATTCACCCTTTTCTCTTTATTCTTTCTTTTTCTCTTTTTCCCTTCTCCCTTCATTTCAACCTCCCGTTCTCTCTTCTGGGTCGGGATGCAGTACGCATTACTCACTCTAGCACCTCCGAATCAATGTCCTTCACCTACCAGCGCACGCACAAATCAGTCTGCATCGACACGCGACCCAACCTTCGCTCGGCCCGGGGTCTCTTTGACTCTGACTCTGAGGAGGAAGAAGAATACGATGGGCGGGCGGAGCAGGGTCACCGTCCCCTGGCCCTGACCTACGAGCAGCCTGAACCTGAGCCTGAGCCCGCAGGTGACCCTGCATGGCGGTTCAAACTGGGGATGGGGATGTAGACTCCAATTGACCCAACAACGCTTCATCGGCTTTTGTTCTTTGAAATTAGACTACAATGTGTTCTCCTAAGTTCATCCATTTGAGAAAGAAAAAGCCCCGACCTTGGTTCAAGCCAGCAGGATTTCAGCTTATCCCTCCACTCTGTTGACTCTGCCTCTGCTGAGCTCTAATCCCTTTTCATGTCTACTGGACACGCGCGTACTCAGAATTTGATGCTGGCCTGCTCTGGTCACACTGCAAAAGATGAGGAGAAAATGTCTCTTATACACTGCTGCATTTCGTGCAGGTGATTCCTATTGAATAGAAACCAGGAAACAGGGCTCTCTGCCCCTTTTTTTTCTCAAGGAAGGAGTCGTTTCCTCTCAGAACGATGAGTGTTCAAGAGAAATGCCACCAATGTTTTAAAATGTCAAGCTTCTCTTTTAAGTGCTGCTGATTAAAAGCCTCTGAGCGTTTAACATCTTTCCTGTTTTCTCCAGACTCCAGGTTAGAAGGCTGGATTTCACTTCCTACCAAACACACCAAGCGGTTCGGCTGGGACAAAAAAGTAATGCAGACACGACGAGTACTTGTGTATTTACTGATCTGTTTTCCTGGTAATTACCACTGAATCGTATCTATTAACAAACTTCCTTTGTCCTTTTACAGTATGTGGTGGTGAGCAGTAAAAAGATCCTGTTCTACAATAGCGAGCTGGACCGAGAGCAGGCCAACCCCTTCATGACCCTGGACATCGAGTGAGTCATTCAGTGCAGCATTCGATCGACATGATTCTAAATATTATCATGAAGAATTTGGCGCACAGAAAACTTTGTTAATAAATCATCCAATCATTTATTTAGACCATGTAATAGCCATCATTCGATTTATTTGATTTAATCCGTAACAAAGTTGACAATAATCGCGCTGATTATCTTTTGAGAGCCTCAATCTCTGTCTCTCTACCACAGTAAGCTGTTTCATGTCCGACCGGTCACTCAGACGGATGTTTACCGCGCAGACGCTAAAGAGATCCCACGGATATTCCAGGTAACACAGTTGTAACGCATGAATTCACTTCAGGATTGTTGACTTTCTGTCTATTTCGCCGTTTAACATAAAGTCTGACACAAGTTCATCCGTTAGCTTCCATAAATCATCCATTCACTCCCTCCCCGGCCTGTCCACAGATCCTATACGCCAACGAAGGCGAGAGTAAGCGTGACCAGGAGGTGGTGGTGGAGCCCACTCCTTACGGCGATCGCCCCGCCTACATCAGCCACAAGGGCCACGAGTTCATCCTCACGCTCTATCACTTCCCCTCCAGCTGCGAGGCCTGCACTCGGCCCCTCTGGCACGTCTTCAAGCCGCCGCCTGCTCTTGAGTGCCGCCGCTGCCACACAAAGTGCCATAAAGATCACCTGGACAGGAAGGAGGAGGTCATTGTGCCCTGCAGGGGTCAGTAGTCCCGAGTTAGAAGGCCACACATTCGTCAGGCATCGTATGCGTAGGGAGCTCACACATCTGTTGTCTTGTGTGTATTTGTTCTTGAATAAATACTCCACTGAAATAGAAAATACACCAGAGAGTGCAGAAACACATGATTATTTTCTCATTGTAGTAGCATTCCCTTTTCTATTTTTGTGTGTGTCTCTCGAACCAAACTCATCATCTTATCTCTCTCCTCAACAGTGAACTACGACATGTCCACGGCCAAAGATCTGCTTTTACTGACCAGCAGTCAGGAGGAGCAGCAACGTTGGGTCAGTCACCTCCTCAAACGCATCCCGAGAAAGCACCCGACCGTGAGCCCCCCCGCAGCCCAGACGCAACTCCCCGAAGCCCCGCCACGGCACTCCCCTCGGGTCTCACCGCGACCTTCGCCCAGGAGCTCGCCGCACATGTCACCGCATCGCGGAGCCATCAAAATCCAATCCAGCAGACAGCAGCAGCAGCAGCAGCAGCAGCAGCCATCAGGGAAAACCAGGTTAGAATGTTACATGTTACCTTATGATGACTCGTTCACTGAAGTACAGAGCTCATTATCATCAGCTGTTGTTAAAACTCACCTAGAAGCGGTTTGGCAGAAAGGCACTAAATCTGAGAACAGTCGCGTTTATAACTCCTCTTTTAATGCTGTCGTGTTGAGACAATAAGCTTGTTTTCTCATGATAACCAGCTAATATGCTGCTTTTGATTTCCCTGGGATTTCACAAGGAACCGGTAGTTGACCGCATTCCACAAGGAGAAGTTGGGGAAAAGTCAAAAACCACACGTTCACGTCTCAGCATCAACAGATAGCAACATTCTGTGTTTGCACATTAAAAAAAAAAAAACATCATAGCAACACGTTTACAGATTTACAGATCCACTGTGTGTACGACTGATTCAACAGGTCAAAAGGGGGATCCAGTTGAAAAAAACCTATAATTTCCTCAAGATAACAATGTAATTAGCTTGTTACTACTCTCTAAGGACAACAAGTAACGAGTAAAACAGAGCTAACCGCTCTTTGTTTTCTCAGTATAACAAGACAAACGTACTCGTTATCTCAGGTAAGCAGCATTAAGTAAGTAATTGCAAGCGAGGTTGTTCTCTGCTTCTGGAAAAAGGAGTCGAAAAATACTGGGGAGTGAAGTAATCGAGTCTAAATAAGCAAAACTTAACGCGCTAACAAGATCACGACCTCAATCACTTCCGCTTCCTTGGTACAACGGGGTTAGATTTGCCACTCAAGCTCACCACCGTAATCACCCGTTGATCTGAAATATTGCTAAATCCCCATCAGCGCATGGCAGCTAACAGTGACGCTGGCTGAGAAATGTTTCGGCGTAAACAGAGATGTAGAAATACAAGTTTAACAGCACCGTATACTAATCATACAGGTCTCTGACACTTCCATTACATTGTCTTTTACTGCGCTTGTAAACGCGGCAGACTAAACCTTACTCACACTTTTTTGAGTCAAATCATGGAATTAGCAGCTTAGTTGAAATTTTTCTTGCTACAAGAAGGATGTTTCCTCTGCAGCGAGATAACCAAGTTAAGAGTGGACATCTAGAAATTGGGTTTTTTAAAAAAAAATTTAACACTTAACCTCACTAATCGTTGGAGATGCACCTATGAAGGGTCAAACATTTTGGCTGACTCAGCATGTTTTGCTTCCAGCAGGCTTTATGAATCATCTTCATACGCTGTTAAAGCTCCAATAAGGGGTGTCGCACGGCGCCAGTAGCCATCTAATGAACTCGCAAATGGTCCAGCGGTGTTATGGGAGATGCTAGTTTATGATTAAACTGTAGTTTGCTACAACCTAACGAGCTCTCATCCCTCAGCTCTGGCCCCATGCTCCGTATCATCCTCCACTGACCTCTGACCTCCAACTCTGAACCCAACATTCTAACGTCTCTCATGCTGGGAGACTGTAAGTAGCAAAGCTTGATGTGCCGCTCGCCCGACCGCTGCATCGCCACACTGCTGCGCCTATTAACTCCTTCTCTTTAAACATAAAAGACAACATAAACAACTCACGGCTCTGTGCTCCCACCTGGTGATTGTGGCATGAACTGCCCAAACATATCCGCTAAAGGCTTTTGACTCTCAGTGAATCTGATACTTACTGTTTCAGATTGCTTGATTTTGGCCTGAAAGACTGGAGTTGGTCGTTGGATGACGACGATAATGATGATGATTTGTTCTTCTGAAGGAAGTGACAAGGGGGGATGGAGGGTAATTGGACCTCTGCATGAGACGTGTGTGTTTGTAGGCAGTCTGATGTTGATACGAACATATTTTCAAGTGGTTTCGTTATTTATATCTGAGTTTAAATTGTAAATTGTGTTAATATTTTTGCAAACATGTGAGCTATTTTCCAAAAGCTTTTTCTGCATATTTTACTCAGGCTTTGTGCTGAGTAACTTCCTTGTTTTAATGTGTGGATTTCGCGTGGGTGTGCCTTTGAAGTCTTGCCATTCTCTTTGGTAGCATCCCAGGTTTTCACATCATTTTCTTTCTTTCCTCTCTCACAGTTAACCCCGGCTGAGCAAAGATATGTGTTTTCATCTTTGTGGATTAATGACCACGGTCTGGACACGCTGCCTACATGTGGTATTTGTTCAGGGAAGCAGACTGAGAAAAACACTAATGACGGATAGAAACCGGCTACCGTCATAAGAACTGGGACTGTCTGTCATTTTAACGAGGAACATGAGCACATCATCTGATTTCATCCAAAGAAAAAGGAAAACAAATCTCTGATCTCTTTTGGTTAAAACTACCTTATTTTATAATCACCATCTCCACATTAACATGGACTTTTAGTTTGTGAAATGGTGTGTGTGTGTGTGTGTGTGTGTGTGTGTGTGTGTATGAACTTTGTATATAGGATTAAGAGGTCTGTTTGTGTGTTTGTGTACACAGCAAGTGTAGCTCATGGTATGTGATTGTTACATCAAGTATAATTCAGTTGCTCATTATTAATGTTACCAAAAGGAACGTTCACAGAACATCTTCATATGTTTCTATTTTCTTCTCACAATGACAGATAATAAGATACAATGACACAACAACGTGAACAGAAACAATGAATTTTTGTCCCTCATCGTTCATGATAAATTCAAATAAATTCTTTTGCCCAAAACCTGAATAATTCATTGTTCATTTATATTTTAAATCCAATGTGTTGGATTTTTCCTAATACATTACAAAGCATTCCAAAAAAAAAAACTCAGTCCAATGATGAATATTGTACCTTGCTATCTTGTTTGAAAGCTTTCAGGCAGGATTTCATAAAGAGATTCCCCTTCAAGGATGCTTTTGAGGTTTCTTGTAATGTTTGCTATCATAGCGACGTGTACAGATGAAGTTGTTTCACAGTGAAACTGAGTATTTGGGAAAAAGAAATGGAGAAACTTTCCAAACTGGGTTTTAAATTAGATTTTTACACCAACATGATCTCAGAATTTAGTCATTTTCACAAGGATGGTGAATTTTTGTTGAGCTACCTGGAAGTTAGCATTGCTATGGGTTCCTTTGAGTTAAGGCTAATGGGATGTATATATTGGACTATAGAGCTATACAGTAAATAGTAATAGTGGCAAACATGTTTTGTTTTGCAAAAATAATCCTCCCACATGAATACCTCTATTATATTTGAAGCATAAAATACCCAAGTTAGAAAGTGCAAGGCTAATGTTATGCTACAAAGAAAAGCTAACGTTATTGTAGGAACAAACTACACCATGGACGGCGTTACCATAAAAAACTTAACGTTTCTTTGTGTCACTCAGCCACGTGCTGGCAATTTGATATAAAAAAAATTGCCATGAACATTTTAAAATTCCTCAGTCTGGTATGTAATACTTTGTTATATCTCATAGAACCAAATGATTAAAATATATTAAGCTTGGATTAACCACTGGCCACTTGACTTTGAGATGAGCGAATCAGACATTCAAGTATGCTAACTAGCTTCTGAGTTTTAGGACTCATTCCTACGCCACTCTATAGAGCATGAATGATTAGTTCATGCTCTAAAGAGCATTATTAGTTTCAGTTTATCATATACAGAATAGACTACGTAGTATTTAGAAATACTATTAAGAGAAACCATACCAAATGACAATGAGATCAATATAGAGTCCATATTCATGGGTGCATAAAAAATAAAGAAAGGTTCTATTGCATAAGTGTTACATCTCACTACGGTGTATTTCAGGGGTCTATTTAAACTACACCAGAATAGGTTTGTCTCTATCTTGGAGGTGCATGTGGAGTGAGTGGGCTTGACTCAAATAAATCTTTCAGAACAGCCTAAAGCCAGCTGGCACTCATCATACATAATGTAATGGTTCATCATGTTGCCCATCTGCTAAAATGGTATTTCATATTGCAGGTCTAATCCCTTCTCTATCAGCTGTGACTCTATGTTCTGGTCAAATTACCACAAAACCCGCTGTTCGGATAACGGTGACCTCAGGTAGCAGCAGCAGACTGCCATGTTGTGTCACACTGTGATAGTCCAGAGCTGCACGGCGTCATTAGATGGGGAGAGGTGGCTTTTTTTCAAAGGGCAGTTGAAGTCTGCCAAAGACAAAAATACAGGTAAGGATATTTGTAATGGACTACGCAGATGCCAGTTAAGCCTCAAACCATCTCCCTGACTATCTCCCTCTCCCTCAGAAAGAGGGAGAGGGAGATGGTCACAGTGCTCCAATCAAATTTTTCACTTGCTCTTCTCGCCTGTGTTATTGATAATGAATTGTTGGTAAACTCCATGTGTTCCGTTCATTCCAAATCTTTGGTTCACCTTCACAATAAATCCCCTGTAGCCTAAGAAAAACAAATGCAAGTTAGCCTACCTTGGTGAGCGTGCTAGTGGTAGCATTAAAAGTGCCTGAAGTTAGCGTCATCATGGGTTCCTTCAACCAAAAGCCATCAATTTTTTTTTTTAATAATGGACCTTCTGGTCTATAATGGAACAATCCTTGGATAACAAAAGTTTATGAGACGTGTAACTTTTTTTTATTCAGTAACAATCTTTGCAATTGCACAATTTCAATGGATGTTGAGGTGAAAATGCAGTTCTAAGAAGTACAAAACTAAAGTTACACTGAGAGGAAATGGATGCGTGGCTTCATCATCTCCAACAAGTAGCTGCACCCCTCCTTTGTGTGTGGTACTGGTATATTTTTTCATGTAACTCAAAACCCTTTTAAACTCTGACTGACTTCGAGATGTGGAAACCAGACATACATTAATTAAATTTTTATTCATTTATGTTTTTCAAAGGGACAGCGCATATTTATGAGCGTAAGTATAAATACAAATGTAAATATGCCAGACCTGGCAGGGTTGCTAATTTACATCTACATTCCCTTGGCAGGGAACATAAATCATAAAAGACCAAAAGAAGACAAAAGGGGACAAAGTACAAAATTCATCAAGAACACAGCAGAAAACACGACAATACAATACATCAATTCAAAGGCTGCAGCAGGTCTGCCTGGCTGTGATACAGTCGTGGTTTGTTTGAGCCATTATTTGAGACGAGCCCTGGACGTGCTGAAGGTTTAGCATCGCGGGTCTGCTGCTCCAGGTGACACTAGCTTGTACCGTTAGCACATGTTGTCCAAATGTGGCTTTTTTTTCTTTTTTTTAAACAGCTTCTCATAGTCCCTCCCTGGTCCTAGTGGCTGGGGGGGCATTCCTCCCACTGCCACTCATTCCTGCTACTGTACACCAAAGTTCAAAGTATCTCACAATACTACTTGACTGCAAGCTCTCAGTATTTTAAGTATTGTTAGTCTAGATGTAAAACTTCACATGGGCAACAAATGCTCTGAAACTGCTGTTGGAAAAATGTCTCATGAACGTACAACTGACAACCGTGGTGTTGTAAATTTGACGTCCACTTCAGTATTTCAGGTCTTTGTTTCCCTCTTTTGAACTTGTGATTGAACAATTTTCCTTCATACACATGATCAGCTCATAAACCAATGAGAATATACATGTCCTGGATGTTCGTCTACACACTGAACACCAGAATTGTTCCTACGTACTGTACACATTTAAAACAGTAGGCTGTATCACAGGAAAATGCATTTTTACAATTTTCACTCGTGTAAGAATTTGAATACTTTGGTGTTTTCTTTTCAGTGTAATTGTATCCCACGTCCATCCATCCATTTTCTATACCACTTATCTGTTAAAGGTCGCGGGGCGGGGGGGGGGGCTATCCCAGCTGACATTGGGTGAGAGGCGGGGTCGCCAGTTCATCGCAATATTTCCCACGTGATTTTAATATTTCTTCCACAGGTACGGGTACCTCAGCAAGTATTCTGCTTCAGTTCAATCCCCACAATGGAACCAACTTGATATTTTAACTTTTTCTCTGAGTTGAAGTCTGAGTACAGTAAATTGAATAAGTGTATAATGCCTTCATTTAAATTCATGATCAAACTTGTTATCTGCTGAGGTAAGCTGAAATAATGTGTGTGTGTGTGTGTGTGTGTGTGTGTGTGTGTGTGTGAGTGAGTGAGTGAGTGTGTGCACGTGGGTGTGTCTTAGTGCTGCTGACCAAACATTCTGTCTCTTGAAGTAGTTTTTATGATGATGAATTTAATATCCAGCCGTCCGCTCTTATTTTCAAATGGATGATCACTCATTTTCTAAATCTCTCTCTCTCTCTCTCTCCCCGTCTCTCCTGCTCCGTCACCGTATTTTAAAAAGTCCAAAGTGCTTCGCCATGTCCAGTTTTTCAGTCACACTCATTATCTACTACAAGCACAATTTCATTGTCGTATTTCACATTCAATGATCTTGAGGGGGAAAAACAAGTACCATTTACATCACCAATCTCAAAAGTTTCACTGTATAGTATTTTCCCTGCTGGTTGGAGTCACATGAAGTCTGTTGCAACTGTCTGTCCTTGACAAGTCATGTGTAGTGACTGGTTTGTGTTTGCATAATAAGTAATGATTAGTTTGTGGGACTCCGCTCCCAAAAATGACTCAGTCAAAGAACAGTCGGACTGATACTCATCCAGCTTTAGCATCAGAACAGTAAGTTTTATTTGCTGTACTTTCACACGTACTTTTTGTATTTGCTATTAAATACTGTTGCAATATCGAAACTTTCCACACCCGTACCAGCATCTTATATTGAGTTCTCTGTGTCCTCCCTCGCAGTAGTCATGAATGCGTCACTTGCAGTCGCCCTCCTCTGGTTGGCGTTTTTCTGCCGCGGCGCTCTCTCCTGTCCAGAATTTTGCAAATGCTACTTAAGAAGAGCTGAGGTGGTTTGTAATGAGGTGCCCTTGACAGAATTCCCATTAGAGGGTCTTCCGAAGAACACGACGATGCTGACCATCCAGTTCACCAACATCACGACCATCTTTGAGCACCATCTAGCCGCCATGCCCCTGTTGCAAGAGCTCCACCTCTACAGCAATCACCTGCAAAACCTTTCCTCTCACCTCCTTAGGGGCGTTCCTCTCCTCCACACTTTGGATCTCACAGGGAACCAACTGAGTCATCTACCCACGGATGTCTTCAGCCACGCTCCTCTGCGCAGCCTCGTGCTTAAGAACAACCTGATTGAAAACGTGGATGCTGAGTGGCTCCTTGACAATAGCAACCTGACCTGGTTGGACTTGTCCGGGAATCTTATAACAACATTCCCGACAGCTCTGCTTCAGAGGCTGCCGCACCTGGAGAATCTCGACCTCGCTGACAACCGTCTGGAGAAAATCAGCGTGAAGTCTCTGGACTCACAGACCAAACTTGAGAGGCTGAACCTGAAGAGGAACAAGCTGGACACCTTTGATGAATCTGTATTTGACAGCACCCGTAACCTCACCTACCTGTTCCTTTCTTACAATAAGCTCACCAAGCTCCCAAACAACATTTTCCAGGAGCTTAGTCACCTCAAACTCCTGGCGCTGGAAGACAACCAGCTGAGCCACATCCCTCCAGGTTTGCTGGACCATCTGAAATCCCTGGATGACGAAGGCCTGGACCTGAGTGGAAACCCGTGGTTGTGTGGAGAGAAGGTGGAGTACCTCTGGAGGTGGCTCCAGAAGAACAAGGAGAAGGTTTTCCTTCCACAGACCATAGTATGTGCCAGACCTCAGACTCTGATGAGTCGCGCAATAATGTCACTGACAGAGAGTGACCTAAACCTTCAGTCGTAAGGTTTCCATGGTTACCAGCTGGAGTTTACTCTACTCGGCCTGTCACTGCTGTCTCAGATATCCATCACTGACATGCTCGCTTATGTTACAATAAAACAAGACATGAGTAAAGTACTCTCAAACGACTTGTCTTTGCTTTCATTTTAATCTTTCTAAAAAATATACCACAGTCAAGGAATTTCAGCTCACAGTAGCATCAACAGTGCAGTAAAACCGTAGGATGCAAATCCACCTGCTGGTGCCTCTCAGCCCCTGGAATCCCACAACTTGCATTTTCTTATTTTATATTTTGCATGAATTAATCACACAGAGTATCTCTTATGAAATTAGAGGTTTCACACGTTCAAAAAGAGCCAGGATAGGTGTTTCCCACTGTTTGTGCTAAGCTAACGCAGATTGCTATTGGAACTGGTGCCTCTAAGCTTAATTAAGCCACAAGTTACGGTTATTCATTTGATATTTGGAACAAAGTAAACACACAAGATACCCTTTATGAAATTAATGTTTTGTTACTCTCAAACAAAGCCAGGAAAGCTGCTTCCCCTTGTTTGTGCGAAGCGAACACATGTTGATAGAAAGACTAACATCTAGGCGCTCCATCAAAATTACAACTTGCAACAATTTTTAGGCGAATGAAGATATAAATAAGAAGTGCTGGTGCGCGATGTTGTAATGTCAAACAGAGGAGAGCTGTTTCACGCCATTTCCTTTCAGCTAACAGAACTCTGCTGTTGCTACCATCATATAGGCTACACGTGCGAACAGATAAATCCATCCATCCATCGTCATCTTCCGCTTATTCCTACACATTAAGGGTCGCGGGGGGGCTGGAGCCTATCCCAGCGTCAACGGGCGGGAGGCGGGGTTCACCCTGGACAGGTCAACAGTCCATCACAGGGCCAACATAGAGAGACGAACAACCATTCACACTCACAGTCATACCTACAGTCAATTTAGAGTATTCAATTAGCCTCGTCCCCTCTTGTTGTCTTTGGACTGTGGGAGGAAGCTGGAGTACCCGGAGAGAACCCACACAGGAACAGGGAGAACATGCAAACTCCACACAGAAAGATCCCGTGGCCGAGCCGGGACTCGAACCCGGAACCTTCTTGCTGTTAGGCCACAGTGCTGACCACTGCACCACCGTGCAGCCCAACAGATAAATCATTAAGTCAATATAAAAAGGATTTGTTTCAGTATAAGAATTTGATCCATTTTTTCTAAAAACACTTGGAAAATCTATAAGATTAAGTTATTCATTCACTTTCCCATTAGCAGAGAGCTAACGGATACAGGCAGTTAATGTGTGGAATATTAGCGAAGGTACCATATGATGCACTAAAGCTAAAAACAAAACAAAAAATTACGCTTACATGGAACGTTTTTGAGAGAATATTGATCTGTATGTGGTAAAATCTTCCTTGAAGCAAAGCAAAGCAAATAGTAACCTCCCAACAACTGATGAACTGGTCTATTTGTTTGGTTTTGTTTGCCTCTTGCAACATTTTGTCCTGCTTTTCCACTGAGAGCAAATGTACTCAGTGTTCTACGAAACCATCTCAAGCAAAAACAGAGAGAATTCTGCCATAGCTTTCAGGTAGGACTATGGATTTATTTTTTATAACTTGGTCATCGATTACTCCAAATTCCTGACATGTCTTCTGTTTATTTGCTCTCTGCGGCGGATTAAGGATGAACTTGTGGCTGCTACTGACATTCTTTGCTCTGGCTCAATGTCGTCACCAAAAAAAAGGCGCCCATTCTTGTCCGGATTTGTGTTCCTGTTCCTCTACACCTTCGGGTGAAGAGGTGATGTGCAGCGATATCTCCATGACATATTTCCCTGCAAATAATTTACCTCGCGGCACCACTCGACTATCCATCCAGTCCACCAACCTCAGCACAATTGTGGCCAGTCATTTGAGCGGCGTGCCCTTCTTAGTCAACCTGCAGTTGTATCACAACAGACTGACCAGCGTTCCTTCAGATCTACTCAGGAATGTTACCCATCTCAACCTGCTGGATCTCACAGGTAATCAGCTGGTTTATCTGCCTCCACATGTCTTCAGCCAACCCCGGCTCTCCAGCCTGGTGCTTAAAAATAATCTGATTGAGAAAGCCGACTCAGCGTGGTTTTCCAACAACAACAGCCTGACCTGGTTGGATTTGTCCGGGAATCGTTTGTCAGAGGTACCGGTGGATCTGCTTCAGAAGCTGAAACATCTGGAGGATCTCGACCTGAGCGATAACAACCTGACAGACCTCCAAGCGGATGCACTGAGGAACTTGCAAAATCTGAAGAATCTAAACCTCGCTGGTAACAAGATCAGCACCCTGAAAGCCTCCGCTTTCACGCACAACCTGGGTCTCTCCCAACTTTTTCTACAGGAGAATCAGATCCAGGAGCTGCCGGCAACCCTCATCCAGGGTCTCCAACACCTTGAACTACTTCTGCTCAATCACAATCAACTGAAGTCTCTCCCCAGGGGCCTGCTGGATGGAAAAAATTCCACTTTTGCGGTGATCTTGACAGTGAACCCTTGGATGTGCGATGACAAGATAGAATATCTATGGAAGTGGCTCACTCTCCATCCCCAGAATGTTCTCTTTGCGGATGAGGTGGTGTGTGATGGCCCCCCAGCTCTTAAAGGCCGACAAGTGGTCTCTTTAACTCACAGTGAGCTCATTTGAAACTGTCTCCAAAATAAACTGAGATAATTGTCACATAATATCCTGCACTGTACGATAAAACCTGAAATTAAACCCTACTACCAGCATTGTTTTCATTAATTTATTCTAATTATTTGCCATTTTTCTTTTGTCCCCCTCATGAACTTGGCTTTTTCTGTCCATTGTCTGGGTATTATCCAGCCCACTCGGGGGCATAAAATACTCAATATATTAAGTAAAATTTCAATATAGTCTGAATATTTGAGTTATTTTTGTACACATGAAGGACATAATACAAAAAGCTGCAATTAAGGATCTAATACAACAGTGAGTCACAGCCTCATTACAAAAAATGAAAACACTCCTTTGTCCTCAATGTGGTTCAGGATTCTTGGTGGTGAATCCAAACTGTTCTTTCTCACTTTTTGTTGCATCATAAATTGCAGCATTGTTTCTGTCCTGCCCTGTTGTTTTTAATGATGTTGAGCATGTGGGAGTGTGTGGGCAGTGCAATGGCTGAGTCTTCCAACTGACCCTTTCTGGATGTATTTAAATAACTCTCTCTCTCTCTCTCTCTCTCTCTCTCTCTCTCTCTCAATATGAATGTATTTTCTGTATGCCTACACACACAGACAGACAAACAGACACACACACACACACACACACACACACACACACACACACACACACACAGAGTCAAGTCTTGAGTGTGCCGGCTTGTAATTTATAACTCTTATAAAATATAAAACACTGCCGCCTCTAGAGGATGTTACTTATGAAAATTAAACCTTGTTCATAAATGATCTCCAGGGTGCAGAGGGAAAACTTCAACTGTGTGATATATGTCTTTTATTCTAGCTCTCTGATTTGTATCCCACAAGTTAAAAGGTTAAAGGAAGTAGGCTTGAGTACAAATAGCTAGTGCTACCGCTAATTCCCTCTAATGCCCCACGGTATTTGCGTAGGGGGAAAGTGAATATCCAGGTTTAGCTTTACAAAGACTGACGCTGCCCTTTGGGAACGACAATTAACATCTGTCATTTGTGGTGAAGCTCCTGACTGTCACGTTTGTAGGTGCGCGGGCTGTCGCTCAGCTGAATGAGGGTGAAGCGTTCCTCCTCAGTGGTTCTCCGACGTGCTGCTCTACTGTCTGTAAATCGTGACTGACTTGACACCAACATCTGAAAGGTCGAGCGCAAAAGCATTCACATATTTGAAAATGATGTTAGCCTGCATGATATTGTAGTCCCCCTCTACGTTTAATTAACGAGTATTCCGCAAATGCTGTGTTTTTGAAACATGAGATGTGGCAGTGAAATTTTTTAAAATTGCGTTTAGTAAAATCAAAAGCTCCCTAACGACTAGCTAAATGTATTCCAGTGATGGACTATTCTTGGGACCTTGTGTAATATTTGCTCAAGCGTCCATTTCTATTGGGTTTAAAAAAAAAAAAAAAAAGCTGAATAATACTACAAATAAAAACGAATAACATATATATTGATTACACATTTGGTGATCTATACACATATTGGCTTTACTGTTGTTTAGTAAGGATGTAGCTGTGACACCCTGAGCCTGTATATAAAACTCCAGCTCCTCCGCTTTTACAAAGTGATATAATATCTCCTCTCTGCTCAGGGAGAAGGTTCAGTTTTGTTAAATTCGTGGTAACGCTGTGACATTACAAAAACAAAGTTTGATAAGTAGGGAAAACGTTCCGTAATGGTTCTCTGTAGTATCTCTTTTCAGTTGAAAAGGCAAGAAACTGTGCATTCCATTTACTTTCTAAGAATTTCCCCTCTGGTCACCTTGGGAAAGTGTCTATAGTTCTCTTAGAGGTAGGGCGACATGATTTGGTGGATTAATAGAACGGTATTCTCCATGGGTCATTACAACAGGATGTTCCATTTGGGTCGGTACACTATGTTCCAAAAATATTCCCGGGCAGAACGTGGAGACAAAATTTAGCAGAGCTTGAAGGAACAATCAGGATGCTTCGAGTAATGTACTGTATGTAATGTTCCCTCGAGATCTACTCTTAGAATGTTTACAGAACCTATGATCACATCACAAGGACCTTTACGGAACCAACGACTAAGTTTTCGACTCTGGTTCTGTTCAGGTACTTGCGTCACCTTCAAGCCATGTTTGAGCAGCTTTAAAGCAGTATCTCACCATATTTTGGAACTTGGATGTGGATGAATAATTTAACCATGTGGTTCTTCTACTCTTTCCAAATGTTATCGGACCCAACAGATCAAATTCATATATTATTGCACCAGTAGTTGGTCAGCGTACGCTACGGTGGAGCCTATGACGTCAGCATCCAGTTGCTTGTAATAGCTGTCACTGCCACAAGATGGAGACAAATCCTCCACACAAATGCTTTAAGTAGGATTGCAGGAACTTTAAAAAAGATACCCGGATGGAACTTTCAGTATACTGTATATTGCCCTAAAATCTGATTCCTTTTTTCCAGAACCCTTCTAGCTTGGGTAATATAACAGTAATGATTATCATATGGTGCAATATATGTACATGATAAATCTTGAAGGGGGTTACACATTAGTGCTATCACTTCAGTTGATGATGGTTGATGGTCAGCACTGTCGTCTCACAGCAAGAAGGTTCAGGGTTCGAGCCCCGGCACAGGATCTTTCTGTGTGAGTCTCCATGTTCTCCCTGTTCCTGTGTGGGTTCTCTCTGGTTCTCCATCTTCCTCCCACAGTCCAAAGACATCAAGAGGGGACGAGGCTGATTGATACTCTAAATTGACTGTAGGTGTGACTGTGAGTGTGAATGGTTGTCTGTCTCTATGTGTTGGCCCTGTGATGGACTGGTGATCTGTCCAGGGTGAACCCTGCCTCTCACCTGAAGGCTGCTGGGATAGAGAGAGCCCCCCCCCCCCCCCCCCGTGACCCTTAACAGGATAAGTGGTAGAAAATGGATGGATGGATGAGTGACTGGACTTCAACTGATGATACCTCACCAGAAATATTTGAATAAAAGTTGCATATTTTTAGATGTCAGAAAGCTTTCACTTTCAAACAGATTTTCTGGCCACTTGAGGGCACTTAAAAAAAAACAACATCTGATTTGCTGATTTTAAGATTTAATTTGTAATCAAACACAGAAGCTAATTCTATTTCAGTTTGAGCAGTTGGTTCCATCCATTTCACCGCAAAGCTAAACCTTTACCTTTATATCTTTTACGATATTCCATCAGCCATTAGACTACTTCAATATTTGACTGAGTACCATGAAAAGCAAAGACTGCAGGCTTCAATTCAATTAATCACACAGAAGGAAATCTCCAAGTTTCACCCTTAACAAGACCGACATCCATCAGCAGACACATGCTTTCGTCATCTGTCCCTTTATTCTTCAACCTTGAGATTTTTGCAGGTCACACTCTATGTTATGTGAGCTGTGCTCCGGCTTGAAATAAGACGAGAGAGGCTCATTAAAACCTTACCTGGAGGTGGGTGAGAGGACTCACACTGCGGCTGCCTCTGGGAGCTTAAGGCCATTAACATGCAAGCACTTAACAACAGTAAAACACTCCCACTGGGCCTTTTATCAATCTTCCCACACTTTTTTTTTTTTTCCTCTGGATTGACAATGTTTTGTTTATGCCTCAAACCTGCGCATGTTCTCCGCCAGCCAAGCCGAGTAGCTTTTACATCTGATGTGTTCAATCAAGTTTAGCACGGAGCAGTTAAGGTGGCGAGTGTGAGGAAATGATCCAGCGCATGAACTCTGCATCTTCATTTATCATAATCCATACAAGCTCTTTATTCATCTCACTCCTCTGCTCATAAATCATTTCTTTACACGATAACATAAACATGGGTACAGGAATGTAGCGCTGCCTTTGTGCATTATCTCATTATTGGCAAAGAGGACTGAGGTCGCTTCCCTGACTGTGTGATTGGTTGTTGTAAATGGCCTCTCACGCTCTCCGGGGAAATGGGCTATTAGGCGGCTCTTCCTAGATGGACGCCGTGTTTAACACTCCGCCACAAATTGAGGTGTTGTTTTTTTTTTTTTTCCTTCCTTTTTTTTTTACTGCAGTTTTGATGAAGGCGCCCTCAGTATCCTCAGGCAAACAGAGCAGGAGTCACATAAAGAAAACATTAACCTTCAATGAAATCTAAAATTATTTAAGCATCAAAAGACACCACTCCCAAATGAAAACGCAGAAGTGGGAGTGATTGTGGAAGAGCAGAGCAAGGTGACAGAGAGTACCTCAACTCACCAGAGACAAACCAGATGAGGACACAATTACACAGATGGGACTCTTCTTAGATGCGTTTTGTAGATATTCGTGCGTGGATGTCACAAAACATTTACAGCTTGCTCAAATTAAGCCCGCTGGATTAGGACCACCACCAATTTAAAGAGATACTTCATCCAAAGAATATAAATTGCCTCTCAACTGCTCACAGTAACATTTTGGTTAACTTCAGAAGTCAAAAACACCTATGAGCTTGAAGCCAATGGAGACCAACTATCATCAACTGCCCAAATGGCAATTGCAAACTCGAAAATATATCCTCCAGTACATTTAAACATCTCTTAATCCCAATGTTCTCAGTGACACTTTAATATGATCTAAGTAATATGATATGATGATAAATTAACTTAAATAGAACACTTCCAATCGGGCGCAAGTGTGTATGAACGTGACCATCTGGTGTACTCAGTTGCGCTTGTCAGACTTGGTCATACTGAACTGGAAAGACTCTATTTTTGAGAATTCTTTTTTCTCAAATCAAAGTGTTTTTGGATTTGGATTGTTGAGCTAATGGCTGGAGGAAGAGAGCAGCTCCTTTTTTCTTTTCTTTTTTTTTTTTAGCTCATTAGCTTCATGCTAAATATACATAACTGGCTTTTTCTGCATTCTGAAGTCACAAAGAAACAATGCAGCGGTGGGAAATGTTTTTATGAGTTCAAAACACCAAACTTGGGATAATTCAAAGATAAATGACACTTTTTTGGGGGGTGGAGTAGCATGTTAAAAAGAACAGTTGTTTTACATGGTCTGACAGTAATGGTGCACAGACTCTAGAAAGGTGCCCTCTACTGGATATTTACAGACAGGCACTTGAATGGTCACCAAAATTTCAGTCTCTGTGCTGCTGTGTTTCTGTATGATCTGGTGCCACCTCTTCTTCTCAGTGTTAACTAATTTCCATGGAAACACCAACCACAAGGAGAGAATAGCCTAACATTGATTACTTGTTGGTTTCCTATTGACTGTATTATTTTATGGCTTTTGTTTTAGTGTTTCAATTCAAGGTGTCGTAACATTTCCACCTTAAAACCACTCCTCAACCAAAAGCTGTATTTTGCATTTCACATACTCTTCAATGGGGTTTTGGAGCTCACAAAGAGGGTTTTTTTTTTGTTTGTTTGTTTGTTTTTCACCTCTGCATCACTGACTCCAGAATACAGAAGGATTCGATATATACTCATATTGAAGCTACTGGCGCAACATTCATTATAAACAAATGTCTTCTTTATCAGGACACCTATTTGTGAACTAGACAAGATACTTTTTGGGTGAAGTATTGCTTAAAAAATATCCAACAATGACTTTTAGTATGATACATTGCAAGCAGAGACAAAAGCGTTGTTGCATAAACTACCACTCCATCATCCCTCTTATATGATATCTGTCCAAAAAGATAGTTCTTGTGCAATCAAAGAGAATAACTTTTGGATTTATTCTTATTTCATAAAATCAGTTTCTGCTAGCGCATATTTCTGCCCACAGAGCTCCTCACGAACTTACTTTGGCATACAAAAACGGACCTGATCTGCTTGGTCAAATGCATGCGTAAACCTGTTGCATTTAATTTTTAAATGTCACCTTTTGAAAACCGTGCAGCTGAAATCGTATTTGGTGGAACTGCACAGGGTTGCACTCCAGCCAAAGTTATCTGCATGATTGATAACATTGAGATTTACTCTTTTTTTTCTCTCTCTCTCTCTCTCTCTCTCTCTTTGTGCAAATTTACCCTGCCTGGAGATTCTGACATCAACACACACAGATTGACAGGCCTCCGTTCTCTGTGTGTTCATTATGTCGCCCACGGAATCGCAATGGCAGATCTTTCACTCCTTCCTCCCAACTCCTGCCACTGCCACGCGCTGCACACACTCACTCTCTTTAATGACTATGTAAATAATCTACTCCAGCATAAAATCCCCGCAGCTTCACTCTGCTGTCACCGAACTTCTCTCTCTGGGTAGATACTCCTGTCACCACTTTTGTGTCACTCTCCGTAGTTTTTTTTTTCTTCATCTCCGGGGAAGGTGGATCGATTTTCACACCCCTCTGTAATTGCTCATGCAGGGGACAAATGGTGCCGAGGGAGTTTAATTACCACCGAGCATAAAGACGAGGACATAGCATTTCATCATTAGTTGACGTCTAAATCTCCTCGATGACTCCTCACATCCTTTGCCACAAGTTTTCATGTTGGGTGAGTGACCATTCTTTCACGCTGAGCTCATAAGGATTATCATCTGGCTCCAATTGTCCCGCAGGGCTTTATGCGGTGCCTATAACAGACCTTTCACCTGTTGTCAGGGTGCTTGTTGAGCGTGTGGCCATTAAAAACCTTTTCCCAGCATGGAGGAAAAACAAGGTCAAGGCTGAGGAAGATCATGTGTCGCTGATGGGCGGTCAGACCAACTGTTTCTCTGCAAACTCAGATGTGTTCAGTTGTGCGCTCAGAAATTCACATAACTGCTTAATGATTTGTGCGGTGCTTGTTTATGCTAATATCTCAAGTCAAATTCACATTCTTTCGAGTAGAATTACACCTCTTCACAAATATGATATAATTCCTAAAGATCATGATGAGAACACAAACGAACCTAGTCTGAAAAGCTATTCATTACTATCTGCTGAGATTTTACTTTGGCCTGTTTGAGGTTGAGTTATTCGCCATAACCTCCAAAGAACTGGCAATACGTGGAATCGCGTCTCCTCAGAAACAAGCAGAGATGGTGAGATTACCGGAATTCATTTGGATCACAATCCCAAGAAAAAAGGTACTTGCAGTGAAACAGGCCAAATCGGAAGTGTGGAAACAGAGTGTTCTGGCTTTCTAAATATTTGAATCATAAGTATAATGAATAATAAAGCCAGTCCAATGCCAGAAATTTTCAGCACACACATTTTTTCTTTCTTACCGTGGGATGATTTGACTTGAAGGTCTTGCACAGACAAGGTGAATCGGTCTTTGTGTGTGGATGAGTCAACGCAAACTTTATGTTAACACAAAGGTTAAAAGAATTTTTTAAAGCCATACTACCAAAACAAATAAGTTTACAGACAAATAATTCCAATAAGAAGTATGCGATGCGATGCGATGCGATGCGATGCGATGCGATGCGATGCGGCAGAATTGTTTGAAATATTTTCTAGGTGACATCTCTGTCTATCACACCTGAACTTGGCGAATCAATCACCACATGTAAAGCACTTTCTCTGCACCCAAAATCAGGCTCAAAAACAGCTCGAGCGAGGCTAAAAGCTAAGCTAGTAGCTTTAGCTTCCACACTAACTGGTCAACAGCAAGACTTTAAAATCAGAAGAATGGGGACACTAGTTTAACCAAATCCAACATTTACAAACTCTAACCCTATCAAACTCAATAATATGACATCATGTCATATAATTATTAAATTATTAAACAAGCTAGACTAACCGGCTGTACGGCTATCCTGTACGTGGGGAGACAAGTGTTTTTCTAATCAGCTTTACTTCAGGGATCCATAATTCCATCTCTTATATTGTCAACACATCCTCCAAATAAAATAAGAAACTAATAAAGTAAAAGTCAAAATTAGTATCACAATGGCAAACCAATTGTCCAGCTGTGAGTGGTGGAGTGGTCCCTTTGGCCTCCATCTAATAATGCCCAGCTGTTCTATTTTGACACAAATAAAATGCTTGTCTGAGTGAGTGTGTGATAGAGATAAATCCTTTTTCCCAGTGGAGGTGTAAGTCTAATGATGCCCTCACTGACTATGGTTTTATGACCTGCCACCTTAAATTATTTATAATCATTGGAGCACGCCACGATTGGGCCAGATGTTCCACCCCATAGAATATCATCACGTCTGGATGAGATAATCACCAGTGGCAAGTGCATCAGCAAACAAGTCCGATCTATCACCATGGCGTTGCTCTCTCAAGGCCAATTTCCTTCATTAGATGTCCATATATTTATCATCAGAAATGACACAGGAGCACTGGCTGATGCGGCGAAAAGTGCCCTTTGTAAGCTATTTTGCAGCGAGAGCGTCCGTGAAGGTCATGAACCAGGAGACTGAGTGGAAAGAAAGTGCAACTTGTGCTAGACAGTAAGCAGATCCACTCCTTTCTCTTTAGTATGCACGAGGTGGTACACAGGAGGGCCGCGTCTTCCTTTTATGTGCCACTGTTTATAACCCTCTAATGAAATTCATTTGCTAAAAAAACTATGCAACGGGTGGATTGATTTTGAAATAAAGGGAGGCAGCTTTAACAAGCTTTAGCTTGGAACGAGTTATTTGAAGTTGTCAGCGGACCCCGGCTCCCTTAAAGCCCAAGTTCATCTGGAGACGGCGCTTGGCAGAAATGTGGAAGGTGTTATTTCAGCCTGCAGAGGCTCAGTCGAAGCAGCCGGCACATGTTCGAGACAGTCCCACCAAATGACAATTCACATAACACTTGACATTACATAACAAGTGGATGACAACATGGTGAAAAAAAAAAAAAACAACAATTCACAAAGAATCTCAATTTACATATTCATATTTGTTGGAGGAGTTTTTGACTTTACACGAGGGGACTCAGCAGACTGAACACAGAAATAGGGTTTGAATTATTTTCTCAGCTGCACTGAAGTTGGTAAAAATAGACTGAATATAAAAGTGCTTCGTCACACACACACACAACCTTTATATCTGAATATATGAGTGAAGTCTTAATACAGGTTTGAATTTATCCCTTTATTCATCTCTACTTTGACATTTTGGGACATGTGCGTCATGTTAAGCACAGGGCTGAAGCTAGTAGGAAGCAAATTAGCATAAAGATTGGAAACTAGAGGGAACAGCCCCAATAGGTTGCCAGCTCCATTTAAAGTTCAAAAATACTCCTATCTTCACCTACCCTCACTAACGGAAATGTTCTAGCTCATTAACATATAAATGAATGTAAAAATAGTCAATTTGCTTCTTTTTTTTTTACCAGGAACTATGAGAGTTTATGCTAGGCTAAGCTACAGCCTCCTGTCTCAATGTCCACACTCTGACATGAAGAAAATACCTTCCCAGTGTGTTGAACTGGTGTCTATCAATGGTAACTCTTTATTGTGGTAATTAATCGTCAGATGTATAAGCTTTGTGTAGCGTTTTGGTTTCCTTATTTTAGCAGTGACAATTCGTCCAAACACGGTACATGCTAACGTCATAAACTAGGCCTACTCCCTGACTGACTCATTTGTCGTTTGACAGAGCATGATGCATTTTGTCTGATAACATTAAAAAAATGGCACGTTTAGGTTATTAATCCTTATTAAATAAAGTTAGTGGAGGGCATGGAATGAGGGAATAACGTCATCTTTATCGTGTTGCAGCTACTTTTTGAGTTTCTGCAGTGATGAGGGTGCACACAGCCTATAAAACATTTGATGTGGCCATAAACAACCAAAACAACCCTGAAACTATTTCTGCGACAAAAATTTGGATAAATAGAAAACAGGAATATATAAATATATATATTTTATATTTTTTTAATATGACACGACTCCATAAAGGTCTGCTTTTACTGTGAGTTGCAGTCGATTGATGGTGGATGCTGGTAAATGCAGTCAAGGAACTACAAATTTATGTCAATAATCCAGCTTTTTTGGATCAATATTGTGGTAAGACATGTTTCTAATGATCAGTATCAAATATCATACTTAATATAATCACTAGATATATATGGACAATACCTCTACAAGCCAAGCTCCATATAGAGTGTAGATTACAAAGTGGTATCAACACAAGCACGCAACCTATAATAAAGCAGGGACCTGATTGCTGGTTGTACTAAGGGCCACTGTGAAGGCCAATCAATAACCGCTGCTTCCATATGAGCCTTCCAATAATTAACAAAAACAATATCGTATAATGAGACATTGTAAAGCGCTCATAAACATTTTGTTGCTCCCTTGGCTTTAACATTTACCGACAAACGCAGAAATTAAATCAGTCGGTTAATTTTCAAGGATATTTCTGCTGAGGTTGGATCTTAAAGCAGCAGAGGATATATGTCACTGAGCACACGTGAAGAAACAGTTTTTACTGTGTTAACGCCACGTCATGTCCTAAACCTCAGACTGCAATGACCCAGAACCACCCAGTCTCTATTAAAAGAGACAATAAAACTTCCTGAGATAACAACCTGCAGAAATGAGGCCATAACTTAACCTGCCTTCTCACTTGGAGAAGCTCTAGATATAAATCTTGATTTTCATTAAAAGTAAAGAGAAAGGTATTAAACTGTTATCTGTAACAATACTCATAAGTGATGTATATTATGCATTTCACTTTCAGTGCACCCATAACAATCACTCTTCACCACATCCATTTTAATCCCAAAGACAAAAGATGTGGTGCACAGGTGAGAACAATTTCACAGTAAAATCCCTGTTCAGATATTCCATTTGCAGTTTTATTTCCATTCTGTTTTGATGGCAAAATTCCTCTTCACTCTTCAGTATTCAGCGAGAGCACAATTGTATTGATCTTGTATTGACGTCTTTAATGATTTTGGCGGAGTACATCCATTTGGCGTAATTTATTAGATGAGATTAGAGTGTATTATTTTCGGCAATTTCCATAAATTTCTCTCGTAAAGCAACAAGTACAGATTTGATGAAATTACGTTTTTTTTTTTTCCAGACAAAAGAAGAATTGATAGCAGATAAGAACATCATTTTAGGCTGAGTGGCTTTGCAGCATCAACCATTACTTTTTCTTTAAAAAAAAAAATAAAATAAAAAATCAAAGGTCATATTTAATCGGTACAATTATTGTCTTGCAATTTTATGCAGCTCCCTGCTTGAATCAAAGTGCTCCTGGGTCTACCTTAACATTCCTTTTGAAAAAAAAAAAAAAGAATTCAACCTCATTCAGCGCACAATAACGCCCCCAGAACATATTTTCCCTCTTCTTCTGAATACCGCATCAGGGAGATTACCTTTTCCCTCTCCTGCAGCTGAAAATATCCACCCAAACACCAATAGGCTGTTAAGCATTGTGCATGTGCACATTTTGGTTCTGATGAATTTGTTTGACCATCCTCTGGAAATGAATCCATTAAAATATCCCACTTCTACCATTTGTGGGTGGTGGACGTTAACCGCATTCAGCGTCGTCTTGAGAGCAGTTCTTTTGATGCCTTTGAATTTCCCTTTCATATGACTTCCTTTGATTTTAGGAAGTACATTTCTCTCCTTCGCACCATTGCAATGAGGCGTCTCAACCTTCTGACTTTAGAACTTATATGAAATGAACCTTTTTATGTCTGTGCTGTATTCTCTTTATACATCACAACCAACTTCAAGCCGTTACAAAAAAAAGTGACAAATCTACTTTTAAAGAATTTCATATCCACCAAATAGCTAAATTATCTTTTCATTTCTATTCATCTGCATCCTTTGTATTCAAGGCAGATGTAGAGAGGAAGTGAATGCAAAGGATTCGACACACACGGTATGTAATCACCCTGCTGTCACCAAACCGTTGTTGTAATTCAACACCAGTGCGTTATGACACCTGTCAGCTCGACTGGACATGTGACTTGCCCTCATCATTTTAAATGGGATCACTGGTTAAGCAGCGGATTTGGAATCTGGGGGTCTAGTATGATGATGATTATTCCCCAACGTCACCGCATGGCAACTTAGCGGTGGAATGAATGCGAGCAGCATTAGAAATAAAACAGATTTTAATTCAATTCTTTGGTTGAAAATTTGCAAGCAAACACGGTAGTTAATCGCAATTACTTTTATGTGTTAAAACAAAGAGTTGTTGTTTTTTTTCCACTACTGAGCTCTTATTTGTGACTCCGGAAAGCAGGACGAGCCAGCTGCTGATGGTGCCCCACGGCCACAAACTACAAACTACAGCTCTGTTGAGCATAAAAAGATTTGGATTGTGCTGGATGATGCGCTTGAAAATGTGTATATGAATGTTTTGGAACTGTTTCGCCATTGTATTGGCCACAAGGCACCATTAGCTTCAAGCTAGATACATGTAGCTGGCTCTTTCTCCATTTTGGAATTATATAGAATCACACTGAGGTCTTAAAACATCCTTGTGAGCTCAGTGCACCTATTTGTGAGAACGCTTTTTACATCCAGCGTTCCTTTCAGAAATGACTTGAATCCACTCGAGGCAAAACCATAACGCAACCCCAGCACAATATTATAGCAGTGGCGGTTAGCTGGCCGGACATTTTCAAAACAGTTGTGACTATTTTGGTGGAGGAATAATGAGCACAGTTTTGTGAAAATCTTCAGATGAACACCCACTGAACGCCACAGACGAAAAAACACGTAGGTGTAAAAAATTGGTGATTAGCCAGCGGATCACAGCGGGTCACTTGCAGAGTAGATCACACACGACTGTGGCTACATGGGAGTAAAGGTGCCATTATTTGTGTGCATTTGTAGGTGGGCGGTGGAGAAGATGTTTGCATGTAGATCTATATTTGAACGTGAAGGTGCATGTGTATTTGCTTGTGCGTCTGCCGGAGGAACATTGTTTCGTTATACAAAGCACGCCTTTGACATACCAGCTCCACCTGTCAGTGTGTACAAAGGCCTCTCTCCCAGGCTTTGACATGTGTGAATCTGCTGCTGGCCAGCAGAGATAGCAGAGTGTGGGCGGACAGCCTGGAGAGTCTTGCCTGACCTATGTGATCTTTCTTTCCAGCAGCAGAACTTGTAATGGAGCTGAACCGTTTATATTAAATCAAAGTTCTCTTATGCATCAATAGGTCCTAATGAATTACCAGGTCCAATAGTTGAAAAAGTGAAGTTATACTGGCCAAGAGCTATGAACAAAAAATGAGTAGAGGGAGTTTCCTTGATGCATAGGGGAAAAATATACTTCACTTCTTCGTCTTCAAAAAAGTCAAGCTAACAGTGTACATCCTCATGGCACCCGGTGCGATGCGTCACAACCTGAGGAAGCTCCTGTGCGGCCCACTGGAAATGAAGATCTATATTAGTTGCGTTTCCATAGCGAAGATATTCTCAAGAAAACTGTGGATATGTTGCAAAAAAACAACAACAAACAAACAGGAAAAAAGAAAAAGAAATGTGCATTTGATGTGTTTCAATACAGGTTTGGAGCTGAGAGATGATGAAATTGGCTTTAGGTGATGCTGCCAGAAGATGGCGCTATAGGCAATTTTACGCGTGTCTTGTCTGTCAGCAAAAATGGAGTTTAAGTAATTACCCTCAGCTGGTGAGGTTGTCCTTGTTATTAAGTACCAACGAGTACTACACATGCTTCATGTAGTCTGTGGAAGAAAGCGAAGCTGGAGAATATTCGTGACGTGAGAACTTATTTGAAAAAAGTCGTTCATATCAACCGTTTTTGCACAATTTGTCTTTTTTCGAAAAAAGGCAAAATTGCCTTAGGTTGGCATGAACTGAGGGACTGTCTTACAGTTCATTTTATTTCGTCATCCTTTTTCAGTGTGATGAACTCAAGTGTTTTTGTGTTGTTGTTTTTTTTCTCCTTAAGGTCAAGAAAGCTCCCTTCCTCCAATGATGGAGATTTTCAGCGTGTGCTACTGGGGGCTTTGCAGTGGGGCAGGTGACTAAGCCACGGCTTGGGGCCCACGAGCAGGAGGGGGCCGGCTCTAAACATCCACAGCAACAGCATCAGAGATGCCCTTTAAATTCTATGATTGGCTGAGAACATGAGACCGCAATGACCTATTTAGGACCCCCAATCCACATTTGGATGGGGTGGTGAATAGTTAAGATAAGCTAAGGGGGTTGTGGAAGGGAGGGTCTGTTTTGCCTGGAGCCCACAGAGTACCTAGATACACCCCTGTACTGCACCACCCTGCTTCATTCCTTCAAAATTCTAAATACGCAGATGTAGATGTAGTAATCACAGTACTTCAGGATTTACAGCTTTAACTTTTACTTCCAGCTCCTCCATCGGATCATTTTTAACATGCCAGAAACAACATAAAAACATCTGGATTTTCTAGTTCTATCAGTCATGTGACATTTCTTCATCACAGCCGATCTACATGACAAAAGATACACCTCTGTTTGAAGCTTTTCATCATAAATAAACCTATCATTTCCCCCCCTGTTCATTCCTTCAGGTTGCAGCAAAGTCAAATCATTTGAGACGTGAGATTTCTATGAACCCCCACCCCACCCACTGTGCGAGTGCCTGTCACTTCTAAGAATTGTTCTATTTGTGCGGCACCTCACGTCAATCAGATTAATTGGTGTGGGAGCTAAGACCCTTTCAAACTGTGAAATTTTGACCTCTAAACATAGCAGCCATTAGGTCAATTTAGTGTTCACGCTTCAAAACGTGGGACACTGTGAAAATATTGGATCCCTTCAAGTTCCATTCAACATGCTTCAGCCAGGCATTCTGATACAAATAGTCAAACTGCTTGGAGGCTCCTGCCCCGATCATGCATTCTCTCAATAAAATCATTTTTAATGTATATTTTTGTTTCATTTGCAACTATTTTAACCATTTCATTTCATACCTATTTGGTTTCCCCGGTGGTCGCCTCCTCCCTAACAACAACTTGTTGATGATCCTCCACAGAGGAGCAGAGCTGTGACGCTGCTGCAGGTTTAAATCCATTATGAAGTCGTGTCCTGCAGCTGGAGACGTTTCTGAGGTGGCGGTGTCGATTACGTGATCAGTCACTGTCACGGTGGCCTGCCTTTAACATTCCTGCACAGTGGAGGGGTTTGTATCTGATATGTTGTATCTGATAAACACACGGTGTCAGTTACAAAAATGACACTGGGGCCGATGAGATCACGGGCAAAAACAGAAACACTATGAACAGCTCAACGGGTGGACCAGTTATAACTCGGCAGTGAAAGGGTTTTCAACATCTGAGGTGGTGCGGCTTCCCTTAATTACGATACATTTTGTTTCTTTATGTCTTTATAAGATCGTCATTATGCAGATGTTACCGAGCTAGCCTCACTTTTCTGTTTTACAAAGCATCAGAAGACATCAAATACATGAAAACTGTCTTCCTGAAGTTTCTGACTGGCAAAGACGAGACAAAAAAAACAAAACAGTAAAATGATCTCAAATTACTGTCTCTTTTTGATCACATCATGTGTATTTTACCATACATGATGACCTCTTGATAGATTTTTTAGCCTCTGCTGAAACTGTTCCCCTCCTCAAGGCTCATCTCACACTCCAAACCCCCCTGCTGTTTATGGATGGACATTTATTTATGGCACTCTATGACTCCAGATAACTAAAACACCTTCAGTATATATATATATATATATATATATATATATATATATATATATATATATATATATATATATATATATATATATATTTAAAGAACATTCATTGTGATACAGAGGAGTAAGCTACAGTAAATCTACAGTATACGTGTGAGGATTGGGGATGGGCTGGTTATATAAGGAGCCTGTATGGGGGGAATCAGAGTACTGGTTGCTTAGACGGAACCCCTAAGCCTCCAGGGATTCTCTGTGCAAAGACACAGCTAATCAAGTCAATATCTTACACATATGTCCTCTTAATAGGAGCCTTTCCATATAGCCTTGGAGCCCATTACTCCGGGCCTATTATTCCTCATAGACTATTTACAATCAGGCCCGCTTCTTATGTTATTAGCCCTGAAACATGCGGTTAACTTTGACTAGGTCACGTTATGAATTTGATGTTGACTCTGATGATGCGGAGACTTCAGCGTTCATGAGATGACACATTCTCGGTTGTGCTTTCAAAGCTCGTGTCCAAGCTGGGGGTCTGCATACCAGCCCCACCCTTGGGATCCTTCAGTAATGGGATGTATGTGTCGCTGTGACAGGGACGCATAGCGTTGTCCCAGACCCCCGCACCACCGCACCCATGTTTATGGGGGCTGGGTGAAGCCTCCAGCTCGCGATCGCTAGAGCGCAGAGCCATCAGTTCAATTTCATGCTTGGCTGCGGTCTCCAGGACCTGTTGCTTGTTGTAGAACATGACAAAATTGTTGATGATGGGGTGTATAGGCAGAGCGATAGCGATCACCCCGCACAGGAAGCTGATGGCGGCGTTACATCGACCTAAAGTGGTCTTGGGGTAAACGTCTCCATACCCCACTGTGGTCATGGTGATCACTGCCCACCAGAAGGACTGTGGGATGCTTGTGAACAAGGTATCCGGGTGATTCTGCTCCATGGTGTAGCCCAGTGCGGAGAAAAGGAAGACCCCTACGCCCATGTACATCAGGAGCAACCCCAGTTCCTTCAAGCTGCTCTTCAGGGCAGACGTGAGGGTCTGAAGTCCGGATGAATGGCGTGCCAGCTTGAAAATGCGCGCAATGCGCATTATGCGTAAAGCCTGCACCGCCTGCTGCACGTTCGCCAGCTCCATCACTCCTGCGCCGAGCGAGGTCAGAATCAGCACCACGAAGAAGGGCATGATCGCCATGAAGTCGATAATATTCATGAAAGCCAGAACGAATTTGACTTTATTTGGGGAGGACACCAGACGCAGGAGGTATTCAATAGTGAACCAGCCGATGCACACCGTCTCGATGACCTCCAGGGTAGGGTTCTCCATGAGGTTACCCTCCGAGTCCTCCACCTGCAGGTCGGGGATCGTCCCGACACACATGACCACGGAGGAGACGAGAATGAAGATGAAGGAAACTATAGCGATGATGTGTGCAGGCAGCGAGGACTCCGGCTTCTCCATCAGCCTCCAGATGCACATCTGGAAGCGCTGCCAGCCTCCAGCGGACGGATCTCCCTCCCGATCTACCAGGATAGTTTTCACTTTCTCCGCTATTTCTGCAAGTTCGTCCTCTACCTCTTTCAGGTGGCTCTTACAGCACTCATCGAGAAAATCAGAGCCGATTTTCCAGAACTCCATCTCCTTCATAAAACACACCGGGCAGATGCCTCGTTTCACGTGGATCTCTCCATAATAATACAGCTCAATGATACACTTAAACGCATCTGGGTCTCTGTCAAAATAAAACTCCCCCACGTCAGGGTCGTAGTCGTCACATAGTAGAGATAATTCTTCTGAGGATTTCAGTGAGCAGTCCACCAGCTCAGCCAACCTGGTGCCCGGGTAGCGGCTCAACACGTCTCCGTACAACACCTGTTTCACCCCGCCGATGTTCACCACAATCTCGGTCTCTTCGCTGGCGTCAGAACCGTTACAGTCCGCGTACCGACTCCTGTGGATCCCCCACATTCTGCTGGCAACAAGTCCAACACAAAACACAGGCAAAAGTTAAAGTCACCAAAATAGCCGGCGCTCCAAAAATCCAAATGTCTGTGTTTTGGTAAAATAAAAATAAATGTTTTGTACGAGGGTGACAGCAGCGTCAAGTCGTTTCGGTTCAATACGGCTTGTTTGGCGGTGAATAGTGCGCCTGTGCGCTCGGAGAAAGTTGGCATTGAAGTCCGCGTTATGTCAAGCCAAACATCATGAATCCGTAAAGCTTCCGTTTGTACCTTTCAAGTCAAAAGGGGTGATCCAGCTGTTACCTTGGTCAGAATGTCAACAGTTGACGTACTGTAAACCCATTTAATATGTGTTCCACGTCACCTCTGGTATGATGTCACACATTTAGTCTTCTTAGCTTATATTCAATTATAGAATATGTTAATTATCATCACAGCCAATCTAAACCATCTTACTCAAGTAGCAATGCCAGCTGCATTTCTTAATAAGCTCGGAGGTACATAAATGTTATGATGGATGTGGCAATTGTCTACTGATTTAATTATTAAAAAATACTATTCATAAAATTAAAATATAATGGCTTAACCTCACTCACCCCTGGTGACTGAGAGCTGAGCCACGGCTTTTATTTTGAAGGATTGCTCGGCGTTTCCGGTGCAGTGAATGGCGCAGCCGATCGTAAATCTCACCTGCATGTAGTGAATGGAGAAGTAGCTAACAGAAATCAGGGACGCGCGCATCGCCTGGTTTTCGTTAGCAGCTCAGACAAATAATTAAAGATAATTGATTATCAGGCAAAGCTGCATGTGGGAATACGTAATTATATTTTAAAACACTTTATAAATGTCTATCCACGCTGCAGATCAATTCCAGTCATTCATTGTCGACGTTATATTCATTGTTTTAGGAATTGTCTTTAAATAGGAGGGAGATTTAGGCTCAGTGTCCTTTTAGGCTTCGGTAGGTGTAATACAGTCACCTCTTGGACGAACAAACAAACAAACACAAAAAAAATCAACCAATCAATCGTCACATTGCTGTTCGTTTTTCTTGGATTGCTTGCAGAGAGAGCAACACGTGAGAATTACATATGGAAATAAATAAATAAAAACAAATTTAACTACATACGCTTTTTATGTCATTACATAAAATCTGTATTTTTTCCCCCAAAATAAAGCATTGGGGTCTTTGTCCTCTTCCATGACGTATTCTTCTTCTTCTTACTATTATTATTATATTATTATTATTATTGATAATAACAACAACAACAACAATAATCATCATCATCACCACCATCATCATCATCATCATCATCATCACCATCACCATACAAGATGTACCTTGAGTTGAGTTCAACTGAGTGCAGTTGATGAAGCTCAATTTGTTCTCTGTCGCCACCTACTGGGAAAACGTCCAAAATACAGTTGCCTCAAGGCTTGTCTACGGTGCTTCAGAACAAGAGGCTAAAAATTGCTGAGTGTTGAACATATGACGCGATTAATCAGTGATTAAAAACAGTAGGTTACAATAAAATGCAGCGCTTGTGTTATGAACTGCTATGAAAACAACACCTCAGGTAAATCCTGCGATGCAGCGTAAGCAAGAAAATATTCAGGAAAGAGCCTAAGCTTGCATGGGTGTAAAATAAGGAATGGAAGTACTTCTTCTTGACAAAAACTAATTGAGATTTCAAGGCAAGTAGAAAAATTAGCCAAAGATGTGCATGTTTTTAAATAGCAATATGCAGCCAAACATACTGACATGTGTACTTTTGGTTATTTTTACTAAATAGGCATAATACTTAATACTCTCTTAATACTACTAATAATTAAAACAAAATACATGGTATAGTACTGTACCTAATCTTATAGCCTGTAGTTACCAAGTGGTGGAATGTAACAAAGTATTTTTGCACAAGTACTGTACTTAGGTGCAAATTCAAATTTATTTCTACTGTTACTTTTCAAAGGAAATATTGTACTTTTTACTCCACTATATTCATGTGAATCCGTCAGGTACAAGTTACTTTGAACAGAAAGATTTTGAGAGAAAAAAAAAACCTGATGAGGATGATATACTTTTATGTTTTAAACCTACTAACTTAATGAGTACACAATCTGAGCTGCACAGCAGGAACACATCCGACCTCAACAAAATCTTTAAGAAATCAGTAGTTTGAGGTTTGAACATCCGTCGGCACTGAGAAAACACAACTATCACACAGAGTTAGAACTTTTCATTTGGATACTTTTCTTCAACAACCTCAAGTCAATACACACACATCACATCACAATCTTTCTGCTTTTTCTACTTTTCCTTTATTTAAAAAAGGGATCTGCATACTTCTTCCACCATTGCGTTTGCTTGAATAAATTAGCTGGATGCTAAAAGTTTTACGGTACTTGATATTAATTAAGCCACTTTCTGTAAGTTAATGTAACTTTGCTGGCTATCTGGTTGTGGAATAAATATAATTCAAAATAAAATAATTGCCCAAGTCATTTTTGTTGTTGTTGTTGCCAGAATCAACCCCTTTAATAATGTTTTGACACAAGTTTTTGTGTTTTCTGAAAAACTTGAACAAAAAAAATGACAAAAAAAGGCGACCACACGTGGTTTTGGGCTTGATACACGTAAGCAGTAGAGTAGTTAAATGTAATCAACACTCATCACCCGGCTCACTTTTATTTTGCCCCCTTTCTCTCGTCCTTATGGTACCGGTTTTCTATAACTACACGGCGCGCACTGATTGGCTGAGACGTAGCGTCATCACCAGCGGACCAATCAGGGTGGGCCACGGTAAGATTTCCCGATCTACTTTTCAGGGAGCCGCAGCAGCAGCAGTGTCCTGCGTGTGTTGTTAGAAGAGGAGACGACCACATAGCAGCCATGAGACCTCTACTATTTGGTGAGTGACAGTAATAGCAAGTTTTCTACTTATTAGGAAAAATAAAACTTTTGAGAATGTGTGAGAGAGAAACGCATTTGACAGGGTTTTGGGGTTTTAGTTAGCAAGTTAGCATTTGAGGTACAGATAGCAGGCGCAGGCCCTTGTAAACCTTGAATCAATGAATTAATAAACCCAAATTTAACAAGCTGGCACAGAACAGCGCATTAATTCGGTGTTTAATTCACGGGTTGAAATGGCTGTTCTGTGACTGTGTTATTGAACATAGTGGAACTTCTAATGTCGTGATGTGTTCTTAATGTTTGGCTCCTCCAGGAGTGTTGGGCTGCTCCCTGGTCCTGTCCGTCCATTCCATGTACTCCTCCGGCGATGATGTTATTGAGCTCACCCCCTCGAACTTCCACAAGGAAGTGATCCAGAGTGACAGTCTGTGGCTTGTGGAGTTCTACGCTCCCTGGTGAGTGCACACATCTGTGCCGGGCAGTGGTAACAGGTGTGTTCGAGCTAGAAAGTTATGGTACATAAAGTGTGGTTCACTCCCTTACACGGTCAGGAGGGACTGAGGTGTTAAAAAAAAATGTTAAGGGTCAGAACAAAAGCTGGAGCAGATGATGTGCCCGCACCAAACATCCTCTTAAAAAAGACAGTGTACCATTGACAGATTTTTTTTTGGGGGGGGGGGGGGGGGTGTATATTTAGGTAAATTAATCAGCATATTCAGATGTCAAATGATTTACATGCGAGAACTGAATGTAAATAGCCCGATGCAGATGTTATGTAAGATGTTTAATATTCACCAGGTGTTAATATTGGCTGATTAGTCTCTTTTGACAGATGCTTACACTCCTAACCAGTTCGTCCACCCTATGACCTCAAACGCCATAGGACTCGTAATGTTTGAAATAAGGAATTTTGATGTTCAACTCCCCGCATCTCCGCAGGTGTGGTCACTGTAAAAATCTGGCTCCTGATTGGAAAAAGGCAGCCACTGCCCTCAAGGTAAAGACGCCACCTGCAGCAATGTTGACCCACTGCTTTGAATAATGACATCACAAGATAACGACATTGAGGCTACACCACTTTATGAAGGCGTTATTACGAGAGAACCTGAACGATGTCATGCATTTCAGTTGTGAGAGTAGACTGCAGATGAGATGTGGATGGACAGGATTTCCTGTTTGAATTTGAATCACATGGACAAATGCACACTTATTGAGAAATATGCTTATTTGTTGTACTTCCCAGAGCTGGACAAGAAGTAAAATACTTTTCTCTTTTCTGCACTGATTGCTAGTTAGCTTAGCGTAATGAATGGAAGTGGGTGGTAAAAGTTAGCATACCTCCGTCAAAGGCCCTCAAAATGCACTTTTTCGGATAGATTTTGATCTGAGTTAATGAAATAATAATTTCAAATGAGACATTTTAAAATCAGACCCACAGCCGGGACTACTTTTCGACTGGGTGCAGTGATTTGATGCAGCAGCTCTTAACTTTGACAAACAACTTCCAGTGTTGACTGTTACGACCAATAATGACTGTACTTATCGATGAGGATTATTTCTGGACTAACCACAATCCTGACTCTGAGTTTTTACAGATATGCTAATACTTACCATACACCACCATTCATTGTGCTAAGCTAACTAGCTGTCAGCTGGTCTCAGGTCCCTAATGTACACACAGAAGAGAAAATGGTGTCTATTTTCTTGTCTGTTCTTGGGAGGATAGAAAACAAGCATATTTCCAAAAAAAAATCATTGTTTTTTTTTTTACCATTTGAAAGAACTGGATTAAAAAAAACAGTTTTGGGTTCAACAGCTTATCCCAAACTGATTCTCTCCTCCCTCAGGGTATCGTCAAGATTGGCGCTGTAGATGCAGACCAGCACAAGTCACTGGGAGGCCAGTACGGCGTCAGAGGTTTCCCGACCATCAAGATTTTTGGTGCCAACAAGAACCAACCTGAGGAGTATCAAGGTATGGATGACATCACTGGAGTAATCAGACAGCCCTGTGATTTTGAAACCCTCCGCCACACTGTTCCAGAAAATGTCTTCTCTAGCCTTTCTCAATAGGTTCTGTTAAAACCGATCTTTTTTCTTTTTTTCTTTTTTTTTTTTTGGAAAGATTCTGATTGTCATTTACTGACTCATGTCATCCATTAGGTGGACGTAGTAGCCAGGCCATCGTGGATGGAGCCATGAATGCTTTGCGCACTCTGGTGAAAGACCGGCTGAGCGGCAGGTCCAGCGGCTCTGGCTACAACCAGCAGGTCAGGAAGTAGCTTTTAAGTTCCTGCTGCTTTGAGGTAATTGACCTGTAACATGCTGATGTAACACTCCACGTTTTTCCCAGCAGAGCGGCGGCGGCGGCGGTGGCGGTGGTGGAAGTACGAAGGATGTGGTTGAGCTCACTGATGACAACTTCAACAAGATGGTGCTGGACAGTGATGACGTGTGGATGGTGGAGTTCTTTGCCCCCTGGTGTGGACACTGCAAGAAGTGAGTACTACCTCATTTAGCATTAGTGGGTAGAAAGTATTCCACGTTGTGTTTCAAGGTGACTTTTTTATTTAACCATCTCGCCCATTTAATCTACCAGCCTGGAGCCTGAGTGGGCGGCTGCAGCTGCAACTGTCAAGGAGCGGACCAAGGGCAAAGTTCGCCTCGGAGCTGTGGATGCTACCGTACATCAGGGTGTGTCCAGTCGCTACGGGGTGTGTATGAATTCTTGATGATATCGTGCATTGATTAGCACAGATCTACCAGTAAATGATCTGCTGAGCTAAATTCTGGTCGAATCCACTACGATGAGAACAGCCAAACTAGCGAGTGACTATTAAGCCAGGCGTGCGAGTACGCGCTACAACTCCGCAGCAGGTTTTGTCATCGCCGAGTCGTATCACGATTGTGTGTGAACACTTGACTCAGTATAACAAATGCAGGCTTCAGCAGGGTCAGAGGGTCGCTCTCATCTCTAACCCGCTTCTCTATCATCACGTCAGGAAGTTTAGAATGGTTGCGAACAGACAAATAAAAGCGAGACCTTTTTTTTCTTTTCTTTTTTTGCAGACTCCTAATAATAAAACTCCTATTTAATCAGATGTTGCAGTGTTGGCTGACAGTTACAACTCAACAACACCCACATGAAACACAACTGTTTTTCCTGTATCCGTGACTAAATATAAACATGCTGCTGAATAATCCTATGGATGTATTCTTTGTGCGCAGATCCGAGGTTTTCCCACCATCAAGATTTTCCGCAAAGGCGAAGAGGCCGAGGACTATCAGGGAGGCCGCTCCCGTGGTGACATCATCGAAAAGGCTATGGATCTGTTCTCTGATAACGCCCCCGCTCCTGAATTGCTGGAGGTTGGTACAATGTTGTTGTTGTTTGTCTTTTTTCCCCCACAGTTCGATGCAGATATTAAGGTAAAACCCAGAAATAATTTGTCGAAGGACTGACTCCCTAGTCTCCGAGTCAGGGTTTTGTTTTTATTCTGTCAGAAATAAGGTTTGTGCTTGATACAAGTTTAAGATCCCGTCACATGTTGCTCATGAAATACATCAATAAATACAACAGTGATGAATTTCCAGAGCTTTTTGTGTTATAAAAAATAATGGCATTTGGTAACAAGGTGCTGAATAAGACTGCAATGGTTGTCATGGAGATGAAGCAACGTCACGCCAAAAACAGAAGAAGCGCAATGCTAGAGGCAGTGACATGGAAATAGAGCTGCACAGTTCCGGCGCAGTATTCGTTAAAATGTCCTAATTATCGTGCAACAGACAACCTGCCCACACTCGAGAATAACACAAAAATTAACATTCGGTCTAATTTTACAAATCATATCACAATGGCAAAGATGGGGTTAAATAATCCCAGCTAGATAAATAATCTGAGTAACAGCCCTCCACTGAAGTCATCAGCAGGCATCAACTGAGACTGCTTGACACCTGAGATGCCTAAAAAAACAAAAACCATTGTATTGGTTGTCCCTCAGATCCTTAATGAAGACATCTTGAAGAAGACCTGTGAGGACAGTCAGTTGTGTGTTATCGCCGTCCTGCCACACATCCTGGACACAGGTGAGACCATATACACACACACACATCTCCAACTCTGATGGTGCTGAATTGTTCAGACATCTAAAGCTAACAACCAATGTGATTGTGAGATTGAGCTGGAATATTTACTCAACCCGCCTGCTGGGATCATTAAACTGTTTCAGTTTATTGAATTAAATAACACTGAAGAATCAAAGTGTATTATTCAGATTAATTGCAGCACTCCTACAGGCTAGTGGGAATGTTTCCTCCGAGGATGAATTATTCATAGACCTCCCCAACCGACTGACTCAACAGGTGCCGCCGGTAGAAACGGCTACCTGGAGGTGATGATGAAGATGGCTGAGAAGTACAAGAAGATGATGTGGGGGTAAGAATAAAAGTAGCTCAAGATTTTTGACCAGGACCTAATTACCGCCATGACTAATGGCTCGCTGTCCCTCCATCAGCTGGCTCTGGACCGAGGCCGGCGCTCAGATGGAGCTGGAGTCGTCTCTGGGGATCGGCGGCTTTGGCTATCCCGCAATGGCCGCCATCAACGCACGCAAGATGAAATTTGCTCTACTGAAGGGTTCCTTTAGCGACACCGGTATTCACGAGTTCCTCAGGTGGGTATCAAGTGTTTCACCGCATTGAGAGTGAAACACAGTGGCAAATCGTCTGATCACGCTCCCGTTTGTAGGGAACTTTCCGTTGGTAGAGGTTCTCCCACCACGCTGGGAGGCGGGGCCATGCCCAAGATTCACACTGCCGAACCCTGGGATGGCAAAGATGGACAGGTGAGAGACGAACATGCCCAACATTTATCTGCCCGTGTCGACCTTTGCAGCAGCCAAGTATTGTAAAGATTATTTGATTATTTTAGGGTGACGGGATTTCTCTCAATGAATAAAATTCAGAATTGTGTTTATCTCAAATTAAGAAGAGAATCAAGAACCCATCAGAAATCACTTCCGTGAAGATATGAGTCTCTCTGTTGAGCAGTGCTATAAGCCAAAGGTGTTCCATGAATGTTGGTCTAGTTTCGTGGAACAGAGTGATAGATAAAATGTTGCATTGGCTGTTTTAACTCCATCCCCTTCTTGCCCCCCACGATGACAAACAGCTCCTGTGTGGCAGCTAGCACGTAGCATCCTGCGCACGAAAAAGGGAAATCAAACAGGCATTCAGGAGTTACATTCACACTTAGCATTCTTCTCATATTCATTAACGTGTTTTTCCTGGATCCCAGCTTCCCGTGGAGGAAGACTACGACCTCAGTGACGTAGACCTGGACGATGACTTTGACAAGGATGAGTTATGAGCCCAGAGCAGGCAGGGATCTGATCCACACTGTTTTTGGTTGGATCCGGTCCGGTCCCGTGCCACCCACCTCCCCTCTCCCATGGATGAACGGAAGGCCGGGTCGCTCAGTTACTGAAATACTCCAGAAAAGACTCATGTGGGACACTTTGTCAGTCGTGCAGGTCAGGAGGGAGCCGCGGCGTCACGTCCCTGGAACACCTGCTGAACGTCAGATGCTGCAGCGTATTTATAAAGCTGTCAGCAGCTGAGGAGAGAAGACCTTCATTGTTCATTAGTCTTTGTCAAACATCGCTCCCTCCTCTGGCACCTGTTTTTTTTTTTTTTTTTTTTAAGACTTCAAATTAACGTCCACTCTGATGTGACTAAACATATTTGTTTTCCTCTTTTCAACGCAGTGAGTGAGAGTCACTGTGCGTCATGTCTGTCCAGGACGAATTGGGGGGGGGGGGGGTAAATGTGGGGACTTCTTGTGTAGATTTTTCTTACACGACTTTTATTTGAATTGTGTGAAAACAAAATGACATTTTTTTTGTTACAAAAATAAAAAGGAATAAAAACAACTACTGCCTCAGTATTCACGTAAATTGGTACAACAACAACAACAAAAAAAAAAACGCATTTCACCGAGCGCATGCAATACCAAAGGCATACAGATATTGGTCCGAACAGCAACGTGAGCTACTGTTTATATCCTGAGCAACGATAAGCAACAACTCGATCAGATCATACCAAGTGATGTAATTAGTTTCCTCTTAATGTAACATAGTGGGAGTCATAATACTTGCAAGCATACAGTCCAGTCTGAATAAGTACATGATATGGCACCTGACGGAAGAAGAGCAAGTCAATCATGTTAAGAGTGCTTCAGAGGGAAGGCGCGCGCACACACACACAACTGAGAGCACGCCATCGTCCACAGACAAGGAGCCACATTGACAGAATTATCTATCCATGTAAACATTAAGACACAGGAGTGTTTTTTTAAATTACGGAATCACACAGTTGTGTCATGACAAAGCTTCTAGCAGGTGAACAACATGAAGCTGAATGTGTTTGTATGAGTGTGAGATTGTCTCTGTCCTCAGAACTGACGAGAGGCCCCCTGATCCGACTGCAGCAGTCTGACAATGGACGGATCACTTTTGGCACCTTTAATGAACTCCTCCAAAGACAACCTACCTGTGGAGCACAGACCAAAAAATAGAACCTCGGTAATCAGCAGCTAGACATGTGATGGTGGTGTGAGTCACACAGAGACCACCGACCCGGATCTACAGAAAAGACTCACATGAGCCTTTGTAGCTAAAAATGACAGCTGCCCTAGATAACACAATACCTGCAATTTTGAATAAATATGTACCAGTATTAACACTTAAATGACTGTGATGATAAAAGCTGGACATTTTCATATTATTCAGGAGCAAACTGGGTGTACTCAGTATTTATTTAAAAATTCTAGAAGGGATGCACGATAATATCGGTACAATATCGGTATCTACAGGTATTTTTTCATGTATCAGTGCCAATCGATGTTTGGCTCAGGTCTGCTCTTTTTAGCTCATCTTTTGTTGTTTATTATGAGGAAACAATATATAACATATAAAATGTAGGGCCTTTTCCCAATATTTAGAAAGTCAAATCGTATTTTTTTTAGTTAGCCAATCTCATACCTATCTGTATCTGCTAGGGAGTGACTGGTTGCTCAGCTGATATTACTATTTGAATGCAGGCAAAGTCAGTTCACAATGGAAATCATGCACTTGCATTGCTTGTCCAGGAGAGGGCGCTGTGCTCCAGTGCTGCCCTGGAGGGATTTTTGGTCAATAATTACACTGTACACACTTCAAGAATCTCAGCCATCTAATCAGCTACTGGAACTGTTTTACTCCCTACAATCAAATAAATTGTATATAAATTGTAAATAAATAAATACTCCCTACCAAATATCTCATCTTGGTAAGCCCCCCCACACACACACACACGCACACACTGTATATTTATGTGTTAAGCAATATCTACAAAATCTGAGTACCATGAACTAAAACAGATCATACTGAAATTGCTAACATCATCTAAATCAGTTGGACAATCCAATAACCGATACAACCAATACAGTTACGTACTACACGTGTGGATGGATCTTCAGGTGACTTCTGGTCAATGCACAACTGTCTCTCAGTATTTGATTATATAGGAAGTCCATCCTGAGACAAAGTTTGACCTTTCGGAACGTTTTGAAGTAAAAACCTCCCCGCCAGTACCTCTGAACATCTCCCTGACATGTGACATGCCAAACATGTTCAGAAACTCCAGTCACACACATGTGTCACGTCACCTTTTCACCCTTTACGTCAGAGCGCAGGCAACGCGGTGGCTCGGCAGGAGAGAAGCCTGCTAATGATTTGATGGGTCATGTTATGTCATGTTCTTATGTGACATCCTATTACTCTCTCTCTCTGTCCCGTCCTCTTTCCTTCATGCTGCCTCCAAACGGAATAACGTGGGACTTTTAGTCAACTAGTTTTTCAAGATATATTTATATCTTCACTGTCTTTATATAATGTTTCCCTTTCAACTGGCAGATAACAATTTATGGTCCATTTGCGGTTGTGTAACGCAATAAATTGCTAATCAGTGGAGGTGGGTCACCGAGTCAACTTGATGTACACTAGTTCAGGAAGTTTCACTGAGTGGAAGCCTCGGTTTGCCTGGAACAGTCAAGAAACATCACATTTCTCTGGAGCTTCAGTGAAATCGTTTTACTTCATTCCAGCCTGCTTTAGAGATTCTCTTCGCAAAGGAAAATGGGGGGGGGGGGGGGGGGGGGGAGTCTCACCATCGTTGTCAATGTCCATCTGTCTGAAGATCTTATCTGTACGTTTCTCCGGTGTCGATTCATCCTCGGGCATCTTCATCACAGACGATACCATCTTGTAAATCGCCTGAAAAAGAAGAGGGTTTTCCTGTCATGCTGGTGTATTTACAGATGTACACATGAAGGAGAGGCGTCTCAGCTTCATTTTTGTCTGAAACGCATCTGAAATGACCTTTTTTTTTTTTCTTTAGCTGCCTGGAAATGATCCTCACCACAGGGCTAATATTGTATCTATTTGTATCCTTCTGCACGCTAAAGGTCACGTAGCTTAGATCAGACAATGATGTGCAGCTGAAAAACAGACGGTATTCCACGGCAGCAAAAAGCACGGATGCTTTAGGATAGGTTTTTTTTGTGTGTGTGTGTGTTTATTTGTTTGTTTTTCCACATTCATTTGTATCCACAAACACAATAGACAGAGCCAATATTGATCTGGCTCTGCGGGCTGCTCAGCTCACCATATTGGAAGAGTAAATATAGCCAGGCTGATAAAAAAAACAAAAAAAACTCAAAGGGCAGCCTCTATGACGTGAGGTGAAAACATCTTATGAATTCAGTACAGCAAGAGAAAAGCATGTCACCATCCAATAAAATAAACCTATGTAGCGCCAGGACACTGATCCTTTGTTTCAGTCTGGCGGTATACACTTAACTAAAACATAATCATGTATTATCAATCAAAATTAACCGAAAGACATTTTTCTCAGTCGATCTTCACTGAACCACGTTTACTCTAAAATGCGGTTATTTGTGGAGCAAATTTGCATCCCCCCCCCCCCAATTTTTTTTGGCCATTCTTTTAATTCCCAAACACAAACAGAGAACTGAAAATTTGCTATTTAAATGTGAACCGGGGCTGGAGGAGCGTTTTGAGTATCTTCTGCTATTTTCAGATACTTTATTGAAAGATTGGCAATAAAATAATTACGACAACAATCGAGGGATTATCATAACATCTCAAGGCAAGGAATTGTATAATTCCATTTTCTAAATGTACATATTGCTAAATTCGTTAAAAAAAAAAGAAAAAAAAGAAAAATCCTGTCTATCATCCTGACATTTCAGTTCTATTGAGGGAAATCTTGCTTCCCTCAATGGAAACAGAAAAAGAGCTTTTTCATTAAATTCAAGCACTTTCCAAGATTCCTAAACCATAAATGACCAGACTCTCGAAGCCTTTATCAGTATATCTGAACAGTGAAGATAATTCTCAATCAAAGAAGTCTTGATAGTTGTGTTTCAGACCATAAACTCATAAGGGAAATGCTAACTGAGGTAATAAATGAAGTGAGAAACTAGAAAAAGAGGGGCACAGTGGTGCAGTGGTTAGCACATAGCAAGAAGGTTCCAGGTTCGAGCCCCGGCTCCAGCACAGGATCTTTCTGTGTGAGTCTCCATGTTCTCCCTGTTCCTGTGTGGGTTCTCTCTGGTACTCCAGCTTCCTCCCACAGTCCAAAGACATCAAGAGGGGACGAGGCTGATTGATACTCTAAATTGACCGTAGGTGTGACTGTGAGTGTGAATGGTTGTCTGTCTCTATGTGTTGGTCCTGTGATGGACTGGTGACCCGTCCAGGGTGAACCCCGCCTCTCACCTGAAGGCTGCTGGGATAGAGAGAGCCCCCCGCGACCCTTAACAGTATAAGTGGTGGAAAATGGTTGGATGGATTTTGAAAAGTTTTCTCTCATCCCTTACTACTATGTTTGGATGTAGCTTGTAAATGGAGAGTTAAAAATTAAAAATGGTCAGCATCACACCTCGGCTGTGCGGAAGAAAATGGATGGATGGATGGATGGATGGATGGATGGATGGATGGATGGCAGAGGCTTTGCCAACTGCTGGTCATTAGTAAAGCAAAAAACCCCTCCAGCTTCACTCTGTAGACCCTAACCTTATGTCCACTGCATTTATACAGACTGTGAGAATGATGTGTCATATGTCCTCACCTGAACTATCTCCAGCATCTCTGCTCGACTGATGTACCCATTCCCGTCCAGGTCGTACATGCTGAAGGCCCAGCGCAGCTTCTGCTCAAGCCCGCCGCGGGACGTCACGCTCAGGGCAATGATGAACTCCCTGAAGTCAATGGTGGCATCACCGTTCGTGTCAAAGGTGCGGAAGACATGCTCAGCAAACTTTGAGGCGTCTCCGTACGGAAAGAAGTTGGCATAGATCTTCTTGAACTCCTCCACAGTCAGGTGGCCGGTGGGACAGTCCTTGAGGAAGCCTCGGTACCACTCCTGCAGCTCATGGTCAGTGAACTCTGTGTTTTCTCTCAAGTCGTTCAGGACCTCAGGCCTCAGCTTGCTGTTCTGTTTCCCCATGACACAGCACTCTCACAGGCAGGCGGGCAGGCAGGCGGGTACTGTAGCTGGGCTCCCTGTGATTCTCCACTCTCCTGTTGACTACTGGGCTTCCTCTACTCCTGCAGGAGACCCAAAATCCTCATTAATAACCCTGCGTGACTACCATCAATGATTCATGGCTTCAATAAATCCTTTTAGTTTGCTACTACTGCATACAATAAAACCTGCTGAAGATACTTCTCAGTCTCACACACACACATAAAATACGAGTCTGTGTGTGTGTGTGTGTGTGTGTGTGTGTGTGTGTGTGTGTGCATCTGTGAGGATGGCCTGGTCTCCGGGGATACCGTATTACTGCTCTGCCACCATGATAATTTATCGACCCTTCGCCACTTGGCTAAAGGGCCTAGAGTCCTGGGGCAATGTAATTCTCAATAAAGCCATTTTCTAAAAGGTCAAACTGATAGCGACAGTTGTTACTGAGGAGGCCAGACACTCATCGTCTCAAAATAATATTCAGATAGGTTTCAAGCAGACAACAATCAATCGACTGATTAAAGACAAACACATATTAAGGCTACAAAACACAAACAAGCACCTGGTCCTATTCTGGTTTGTCTAAATTCTGTTTCCATGGTTATACTCTGTTTATTCATGTATGCAGGGTTATTCATCATCAGGGATATGATGATGAATAAAAAAAACATCCAGAATAAAACTATTAGATGTGACACTTTGTGCACCGCAACCCAGTGATGAAGCTGAGGCAAACATGGGTGTGTTGGTGAGTAAAAAGGTTATGACATTTACTGAGAAAATTTGTGCCGCGTCTACGTGTGCATGCTAATTTCTTTTTGTGCCTGAAACGAGAATTAGTGGTAGATTTCAAAAACAGAAGGAGAACAAATCTGTTTCGTATGATCCCAGGAAGAACACAAGATGTTTTTGGCCATTTGTACGCAGACAAAACCATATAAAATGTGTATTTCATTGCTTGTTTCAAAGCATCTTGTCAAAGATGAATATAGAAGAAGAGATCTAGAGACCACCGCACTGAAATTAGATGATGGGGAAGTAATTGGCTAAACCTGAGCTAATGTTTTACCACATGTATCTGGTAAACGGTGAGTGGGAGGGACAGAAAAAGAGATGTGCGGGGGCAGGGCAGAAGAAAGAGTGGAATATGTATGACACATAGAAAGAAAAACTATTTCCAGCGATACTATGCACACTCCTTTGGAATAACACCCCCACTCCTCGGTGTTACATCTAATGAATTTAGCAAAAAGAGAGAGAGAGAGGGAGAGAGAGAGAGAGAGAGAGGGAGAGAGATGTATTATCCTCACACTCTGTTCAATTATTGAAACCTCATTTCTCATGTTATTGTCACTGAAGCAGCTCTATCTGGCAAAGTACAAATGAAAGCAGTGTGAATGTCGTTGTGGTCTTTTATGCACACTGACAACCTTACTTCTAATAACTGTTGCCAAGGTGTAATTTCCTGCAGTTTCATGAATCCTAGTCACTGTATAATATGAGATCTTTTTAGTGTTGCTGGCAGACGGAGCTGAAATTAACCCAATCCCTGTTTTCTTAACCAGTGGGTGGAAATGCTCTAGAATTTAGCGACTTCTTCGGAGGCTTAAATTCCGGGATGGGGGATGTCAAAATTTCTGTTGTAGTTTTCTTGGATGAGACTTGACATGTTTTTAATAATATTTTGAAAATTCCATCATTGAGTTGGAAAAGTAGCAAGGGATGTATTTTTGAAGGTGTTGTTAATGATTTCAGAGACGTCTCTGTTTGTGAGTTGAAGTTTAGTGGCTGTCTTGTTCCAAAGTCAGAGTTTGATTTTCTTACATAAGTACAACACGTAAGTCCTGACCAAGAAATCGGCTGGGGATAGCTGCACGAACAAGTCCTGGCAAAGTGGCATAGTTAAATTTATGTCCATGCATGTATTTCTCAAAACAGAAATACGTAAAAAAAAAAAAAACATCAGCAGACTAATCAGTTATCAGATTTTTTAAAAATAGTTTTTTTTTTCAGCCTCAGAAATTCCATATTGTTCGGGTACAAATTAATTACTTTCAATAAAAGTTTCTGTCTTAATCAGTTGATCCGGCAACACCCAGTGTTTAGTTTAGTGATGGGAATTGAGTATTTTTTTAGAAAATCAATATCAATGCTGTTATCAGTTCCGCTTTTGAGACCAATTCTTAGTCGATAGCCTTATCTATACATTATTTTCAGCATGGAAAACTATGATGTCATATTCAAAAGAGAGCGTAGAAACACAAATTAACAACAACATGAACCCAACATACATTCACGTTACGCAATGACTAATCAGATGGACAAAGTAACAGGATGAGGTTGTTTACCTCACTATAGCAGGTCTTACCTGCACCGCTACTCCCTGGAATGCCTCAAAACTAGCTTGTAGCTAACATCGCCAGTAACTGCTGTTATTTTCCTCAGTATATTGTGCTACTTTATTGATACATGCAATGGAGTGATTGATTAATTTATCTGATGATATATATGAAGTACAATTTTTACTTACTGTACAACCACCCTGTTGTTGTACTTCTGATTAAATGTATTCATTTTATAAGTGGTTAAGACAGTGCCAAAGCAAATTATTGTATATCTAATTTAAAAATATCTGGGCTAAATTCAACTGTGGATATGTATTGTATGTATTTTTAAAAAATGCATACACTGATGTATATACAGAAATTTGTATTTCTAAAATAAGAGGAATATGCATTGAGAATTTGAGCTGCTGAATATAAACAGTATTTCACACCAGGCACAAAATATCAAGACAGAAATTAATCAAGTGTGCTTAATATCATGAGGAGTTGACGACACAGGACTTTTTAGCTACTTTATGGGAAAAAAATGTTTGTTTTACTAACATACATAGCACTGATGAGATTGCGAACCGATCAAAACAATTGTAAAACAAACCCATTGAGTGCTATGAATAGCCAGCACACTACCATCACTCAGTGACGTCATGTCCCCTGCCAGCATTGTTCCCCTTTAGTTCCAGGTCCAGAAGACACTTTACGATGTTCTATAGATGTTCAGTTCTGAGTAGGAGCCTAATTAGAACAATTTGGATCTGACTTTGAAGAGTGAGCGGTGGGAGTGGTAACAGTTAAATTATCCACTGATGGTGATGAGAGCGGCTTCATAATTGTGTTGTGCGGGCATACAGTAAATTGCAGTTATGTAGTTGATATGGATGAGTCTGTAAAAGGCAGAGGAAGTACTAGTACTAGTCTTAACTAATATAGATATTAGATATATTTGACTCACTATGAGAAGGATAGCTGAAGATAGCTAAGTTGGTTAGCTATCTCGATATGCTAATGTCACACTCAATAGAAAGGATTGATTTCCTTGACTATGAAACTCTCTATAGCTTTCTGAGCTCATGGGTCCAATAAGATTACAACAATTACATTATCTACCCATGGTAAAGTTAACAGAAGGCTAACTGGAAGCAGCCAGCTCTGCAAATCCACCATCCTGCTAGCAGTGAGAGAAGCTAAACAAACACTTTAGCGCCATCTAGAGTAGAAACGCAGAGGGATTTACAGGAATGAAATAAATTATCATAATGTGAACTTGTTTGGCGAAGGCTTATATGCAAGGAAAGAAGGAAGAATTAAACACTTAAGCTATAATATGAATGAAAATGTCTACATTTTGAATAATAGATAGGCTTCATTTTGACTTAAATGACATGTGAAAATTACAATTTACTGCCAGTAAAAAAAATAGTGATGTGGCACAGATTGGGAACACAGAGGCACAGCAGTGATTTGAGCTTAATGATGAAAATGACTATGCCAGCAGGCTAAATGTTAACACCATCACCACCACCTGTATTGAAATGAACTGTGGAGAATCAAGTGCTGCCTGAGCGTCGTCCTCCGACTAGAACACGAGGAAGCGACAGCAACTCCTCAGCTCTTTGTCACATGGACTTTTCCACGCAGGCTCAGCTCAGCTCAGCTCAGCTCAGCGTGCAGGCTGAGCTGGAGCAGACATAAATAGGCATTTCAATTTATTCCCTTGACACACAAAACCACACGAAACCCAGAAGTTTCCATACTGGAAACTGAAAAGTGCTGCCCTGAGGTTTCTAAGGGCTCTGAAGGTCACATTTACATACAAGAGAAGACAGTTGTAATTTGTAAAGAAAACAGCATGTTCTCTGGCCACAAGATGATATTTCAAAATGTATATTGATGATTGATTATACATACATTTAAACACTATTCCCTGAAGGTATGGGTTTCAATTGAGGTTTATTCCATATTTCTATATAGACTCACTTTTTAGGACACAAGAAAGTGGGATGATCTTGATGGGGGCCTGGATGAAGTTAATTTCTGATCTTTGAGTTGCTATTTAGTCTTGGTTTTAATGGTATATGAAATACTATTGAACTGTTTGCAGGCAGAGACTGTCTTCAGTAGATGGGACCAATCCAGGCCTGAGTTTGAGACAGCTTTTTTCACAGCTGGGGATTTCAGGTTGGCACATCTGTTAACTCTATTAAAAAAAGGCCACATACTGCATCAACATATTTTGAAATGTGATCAGAATTCATATTGTTGCTAGAGAATGATGCCTTGACTACCGGAGTCACTCAGAGTTCTTAAGCAGGTTTATAGCTGTTGCCTCCTGAAATTGTCATTCCGCATTCCGTTTTTGCAATTCCCCTCGATTGCGCCACAACAGTTTGTCCCCAACCTCAGTGTAATGTACTTTTTCCAGTGGGTTCCCAGTCTAATGAGTCTGCCTCACACAGGCTCCCTGCTGGATCACGTATCCCCCTCCCCAAGGCTGCTGTGCAGTTCCTGTTAACCTCTGACCGGGTTAGTTTCACTGCTGTTTGTCATTTCTGGGGAAATGGTTTGTCCCGACAAAAGGAAGCCTTTCTTCTTTATCCAGACGCACATGACTTCATCTACAGCAAAGATGGATGTCCAGCAATATCAGATAATGAGAGGACAAGGGTGTGTGTTTACTGACACACACACATGCGTGGTAAGTAGAGCAGCGAAACTGCTTGCAGTGTGTCTAGAGAGAATGACAAACAGCTAATGGGGCAAACTATGACTCATAAACTATGACTACTATCATTCAAATTTAAGAAGAAACCTTCTTTATTGTCATCTACAAGCTGAATTTAAGTCACAGTCATAGCTTGTGGTTATACAGGAGGTAAACCTAACATGACAACTATGTGTCTTAATGTGATGTATAAAAACACAATATACACTCAGTGTTTCTTTAGTGCCACCAACAGTAAGGGATATTTGCACCACTGTGCAGCATCAGTCTCTTTGTTCACACGAAATCCAAATATTATCAGGCGCCACCTCCCTCTCACACACTTCATGGTGTGCAGGGATACGAGGGCCCACTCATCACTTATGGTTTTGTATCTGGTTTGGTTCTTGGTATGTACTCACCGAGTTCCCCCTAGGTATTTTTTGTAATGGTCAAATCAATGGAAGAATTTGAAATAACTTCTTTATTTCCTTTAAATTAAATCGGGCTCTACATCAAATATTTCCCACAGTTTTCCTGCAGAAATATAACATAGAAAATGTGTCTCACCTCTTTTGGATTGAATGTAAATCACATAAACTGATACTGTCCTCAGTAGGGAAAGAAAGCTGACTTCCCAGTGTATTCTTGCTCTGCAGCCCGAGGTAAATGAGTGCCTGAAAAGAAGACTGCATTAGTTGGTCCAGGGGAAAAAAAAAGAAAACAAGCTCTCCAGTTATTCTCGCTTTCAGTGCTGCTTCATGGCAGTCTCTCTGAACCAGTGTCAGAGAAAATCATACAGTGTATCAGGATGAAATCCCCTGACACACCAGTAGTCAAGGCAACAGAATAGTAGTGCTAAAGCTTACGACTACAAGGCAGAGTAACTATCAAACTGGGGCATACACAGGGCCGGAGATGGCTAATATTAACAAACAAGAGACACAAGAACATATTGTGTGTGTTTGTGTGGGTGTGTGTTGTATGTGTTGGTTTGGGGTTTTCAAATTAAAAGGAAAGGTTGTGTGTGTGTGTGTGTGTGTGTGTGTGTGTGTGTGTGTGTGTCCTTCAGAGGGACTTTAGTGGGGTACACGCTGGATGGGTCGCCAGTCCGTCGCAGGTGCATAGGTTATAATTTTTTACATTCTATGTATTTGTACACAACTGCAAGTTTTTTTTATTTTAATTGATAGTTTTTATGACAAGTCACTGGGGTTAAAGGCTACACAAACAAAAAGCTTGCTGCAATTATCTGGACAATTATTGCAATATGACTCCTAATTTCAGTGGGGATGATCATTTTTGCATTTTGAAAGACATAAAAACAACAAACCTTAAAAATCAAAAAAAAAACTGCAATGCGTCATTTATACTTGTACAAGTATGTTGCCTCGTTTTCATTTTCATCTCTAACTTGCACTTGACCCTACTGAGTTTATTTTAATTCACAGCTGCGCAATTAGCCAATCACAGCATCAGTCTCTTCCTCTCTCTCACTTTATGCATATCTATCTATAACTATCTATCTATCTATCTATATCTATATATATATACATGGCATTAGGTGCCCAATCAAAAATTATTCTGTCTTCATGACATATGTTTTAATTAGAGATTGGCAATAACAATATCAAAATGTTATTGTGATGGTTTGGTATCATATGACAACATACAGTGAACCACAGCTAGCTTGAGTATTGGCTCTGCTCTTTATTAATTTATTAGCTACATTGTGATGTAATATTCTTCTCTTTACTTCTTCCAACTGGAAGTAAATATATACAACATTATGTCTAAACTTGTTAGAAGTTCTTAAAACCAACTGAAAAATTGTCCAACAGGTGGATAATAATTTGATGTGCTATTTTGAGGAGAAGGACTGATCTCGGCTGGGTCTTGGATGGATGTCACCCCCGAAACACCCCTATGTCCGGGGGGAAGTTATCACAGCAGCCCTTGGCAGTCTGGAGACTGGACATCGCAGCAACTGTACCAACCATCCCGAGTATTAGTTTGAATAAATTTAACTTACCTCTTTAAAGGTTTTATTTTTAGGTCTTCCGGTTTAAAAAGTCCACTTGGGTTGAGCCAACTTTCCCACTTTATGGCGTCACCTAACTTAACCGTTAACTTAGCCTCACCTACACCTCCTTCTTCTCTGAAAAACAACAACAAAATAAGATTCAAGGCCGAATTTAACACTTTGAAAGCGTAGAAAGAAGGGAGAAATATAACAGTAAAGCGAAAATGATATTTTCTAAGTTTTTGTTAGTGAGAGCTGTCCGCTATCCTCCAACGTAGAGGCTTTATCGTGGAAGATGTGGCACAGGGAAGGCTCGGTTTTCATCCGACTCGTCCATTTACAACTATAGGTTTTAATTTATTATTTAAAGGCAATAGATTAGGGACTTGTGGTTTGGACAAGCAATTTTAACAATTCAAAATGTAAGCTATATAAATAAAGACATTTAACAGTTATGTCAAAATGTTTAATTCGTGTTTACTGACAAAGACTTTATGTATAGAACCTTCAACCCCCCTACTCACGGAGTAGACCATTCCACACTCGCTGCTTCCATCGTAGAAACAGTCGCAGCTACGTCCTGTGGAAAATTATCACTGGGGACTATTATTAGCTCCGTATCTTAAATAAACGCTTCACATTTGAGAGGAAATCTCGCAACTCTGAGAAGCATTGTGAAATTCCACAGAAAACCGTAAAAAAATCAACTCTGCATAAATTAATAAATCAATCACTTACAAGCTTGCAACAAATGAGGATTTATTGGAATAGTTTTATTAAGGGGCCAAATGACACCTCTCCTTAGAAGTCAGATTGTTTTGTTTTTTTCAAGTGAAGTACTATACACACAGAGAGGTGCGACTTCTTTATACAGAATAAAGATATTCAATATTTCAAATAATCTGTATATGCCCCAGTTTGATTAATCACAGGCACAACATCAACATCCTTTTCCCCTGTGATAAATAAATCCATCGTAAGTTCCTCTTGTGCTATGGTGAGCTGCACTAGAAAGCAGAAGTGTAGTATTATACACACATCCATCCGCACACATCCATCCGCACACATCCATCCGCAGGAGCGAGAGTAACGTCTCTTGTGTAGGCTAAAGTGATACTGCAGGCGGGCTGGTGTGCATGTCAGCATTTCAATGAGTGGATAAATAATTAACAGTGTGTGTGCGTGTGTGTGTGTGTGTGTGTGTGCGTGCGTGCGTGCGCGTGCGCGTCTTCCTGAAGTCTGACACCTGTTTCTATAAGCACATGAAGTGTTTATCTCTACCCAAGAGTGAGTACAATGCAGACGGAGGGGTTCGAGGCGGTGCAACTCAATATACTACCATTGCTCAAGTATATTGTGTATCATATAAGCACATTATGACAATCAGAAACATAATTAAAACAATTGAAAATACAGTTTGACAAGAAGGCAAAGAATGAAGAACGTCCGATGCGATTGTTTTGAGGGAAGAACCTGATGATCTCAATCCTGACTGCTGATATTCTTAACGCTCACTGGCTAGTTGGCTTAAACAAATCAACAATTATAACAATAACTATAAGAAGAAGGATTCTGTTATTTCTAGTACACTCTAACTGAGTTTGCTGAAGTAAAAACATGAAAAAGAGGTTGGTTTGGAACAATCCTGCAAAAAGACCAGTGGAATAACAACAATAAGTCAATGAATTAACCGACCTGAATTGACCTTTAGTTCAGAATCTTAATTATAGTGTTTATGAATTAACACTACCCTCCAGTACCTGATCAAGTGCCTTTTTCATGGTAATTAATCACTTAAAATGGATAGACAGAATCAAAATGAATACTTAGCTGTTGTTACACACGATGTTCTATAGTTGAAGAGGATCATGACGATGATCTTATCCATGTTAAGGGTATTAATCAGGTCAGCAATGATGACAGCGCCTTTGTTTAGTTAACAGACCGACACAGATTATAGCGGAATGAATTTGAGTCATTGTGTTCGTCTGCAAAAATCTACTGCTCCACTAGAGGTCGCTAACAGCCCTGTAGTCATGCAGAGAGTTCAGCTGGCCTGTCCTACATGCTGAACTCCAAAGCTTCTTCATCCAGGGAGGAGCTTCATGAGCTGAGACAGGCCTGTTTATTTGTCCAAGGGGTGCTGACGGGTTCAGATGCCCTCCAGCCAAGATGAGCCATGTTAGGTCATTTCTCTTTACAGCTTGTTTTGATATACGTTACAGAGTAATATTGCTATTTAAACCACTATCACAAATGTTACACACACACACACACACACACACACACACACAAACCCATTTTCACATCATACATGCTGTTTTGCTCTCATACTAAGAGACAAATACTTTTACGGTATAATGTTTGTGTCATAACAACACAACAAAAATGTCAAACCCTGATGAAACAAGCATCAACCAGAGAATAGGTCATGTTTTGCAACCTACTGCCAGGCTTGGAACAGATGAATCAGGGCTACAAAATCAGAAGTAACAATAAGAAGCCCTGATTATGTTACAGATTGTGTAATTACACTATAACTACAGAGCAGAGAATTACATTTTTCGTTACATCCTGAGAATAGGAACATTTTGAAAAATCTGGGAGCTTTTTCCAACATATTTTCTCTGCAATACAGCCTTGAGAATAAAATACAAAAATACAATTACCCCTTGAAAGCTTTTCAGATTTTGTGACAATAAATAACTGGCAGTGATATCTTTTATACTGCTACTAAAATAAGATGAGCATAAATTGCAGTATTTACAAAGTGTGTTTAAAATTAATGAAAAAATGATTCACATTAGATTACAATCTTGTAATCCAATAAAATAATCACTAATTTTTTTCATATGAAATGTACAATAAGACCATTAGATAATGATTTTTTTGCACCCAAAAGAAAAGAATCTCATATAAATCTAAATATACTAATTTAGATTTCAACATTTCACAAAAAAAAATTATATCATAAGCATGAAAACACACATCATGGGATGCTGCCATCTCTAATGTTTCTCCATCATTCTGAGTCACAGGAGTTCGTCTTGCATTTGGGTGGATTACCAGATTCCATACAGTAAAGATGTGAAAGGATTAGATTAACTGAGGTTAAAGTCTACACATGTTGTAAAAAAAAAAAGTCAAACATGTCTCCCGAAAACCTTGTTGACCCTCTGTCCTTCCTCAAAGGTGTACATGTACATTTAATCTTCTGCATGATTAGTGACTGTGCCAGGAGCTGTAAAAGCAGCACACGCACTCCTCAAATATTGATTGGACTTTCTTTGCATTAAACAGAGTGAGGGGCAATGCACCCCTGTGTAGTCCTCTGTCAATATTAAGTGAACATGTGCAACTGAAATCAAAGTTTCACTTGATTGAGGTGCAATAACAGGCCCTTAAAAGGGCTGTCAGGGCTGTTTCCATTTGTTTGTTTCTAATCACTTAAGCCCTAACTCCCACTCACCTCGCACCTGACACTCTGAAGTAAATTGCATTCGGTTTCACTTTATCATTCAGTCTGACGAGGCTCCCACTGCAGCTTTTGTCTAACATGGGCATCACCGAGGAGGAAGTCCTGCTCGGTGACCAATAATAGCATTTGTCATCGCTGTTGAATGATTCTTGTCGCCTAGCGGGAACAGAGCAGGGAGAAAACTGGCTGCAGGTGATATACACAGTAAATAACCACTCACGTCTCATGTTCAATCACTACAGACCTCATGATTCACCCAACTAAGGCTACTCTCAGGAGCGGATCACTCGTGTCCACAGCCCAAGTGCTGAGGTCCAGCAAGCAAGACGAGAGCCTGCATGTCTTTGGACTGTGGAAGGAAGCCGGAGTACCAGAGAGAACCCACACAGGAACAGGGAGAACATGGAGACTCACACAGAAAGATCCTGTGCTGGAGCCGGGACTCGAACCTGGAACCTTCTTACTGTGAGGCTTCAGTGCTGACCACTGCACCACCGTGCCGCCATTATTTGTGCAATAATAGTTAAATGTTTCATATCAAATGATGAAGTATTTAATTGGAAACACTTTTTTATTAAGGACACATAAATAATTAAGTCATCTATGAGCGTGTTTAACACTACTGAAGCATAATGAATCATTTATTGATACTCTTTGTGACCCTTCATGCACAGGGGAACATGTATCCCTTCCATAAAACTTCCTCCTTACCCTAACCCCATAAATTACATCCTGACCTGCCAGTTTTCCCATCCACCCATAACCCCTGGGGCTTATTTAACCAATCTATGGCACAGAGGGTTGGCGGATGGCGTTATGTGTGTGCTGTGTGGTTGAGGCTCGTTCAGCCTCATTTTGGTATTCAGAAGGCATGTAATCAGAGCTCAAAACCACAGCCCATGAGACAAAGAGGCAGTTTTTTAAACCAATCCGAGAGCCTCGTGTCAGTCTCTCTTCTATTGTTAAACTGTTGTTCACACTCAAGTGAAGAAACTGCCTTATCCATGGGCTATAACTCTCTTAACCCTTTCTTGTGCAATTTCAATATCACACCACAGTTTTTACACTGACTTTTTTTATCTAACTGCAATTGTGTGTGTGTGTGTGTGTGTATATATATATATATATATATATATATATATATATATATATATATACATATATATATCATATTATTATAGTTTTCTTCTAAATATTTCTATTTTTTATAACTGTTGTGCTTATCTTCTGTTAAATTCTTCTGTTAAATTGCATTTGGATTTGCACTCCAGTTTCACTGTATGCTATACAATGACGGTAAAGGCTTTTAACAAGGGTTAAAGGGTTTTCGATGTAGAAATAGCTAATGAAGAGTGGTGGTTTAAGAGCGTACTGCAACAACAGCTGTAAGTCACCGGAACCCGCTAGAACCCGCTGGACCCTGATTGTCACCAACTGTCACATCTCTCTGCACAGCACTACCTGTAGGGTCACAGATCCACATACACAACAAAGATCCTCCAAGACTTAGGAATTGTTCTGAAAAAAGACCACATTTAGCCACAAATAATAGATTTATTCACCTTTAATCTGCTTGATGCAACCAGCAGTTTTTGTATTGCTTCTTAACTGCAAACATTTTAGAAACTAAATCCAAGTTTTTGAACATGCAAGAAGGGACAGGCCACGAATGCTGAGTTTTGTAGACTTGCAAGATGACATACTGATTATCTACATGTGCCATAAAACCTGTTATCTACTTATATTTGCACTACTTCACTTCTTATTGAGCAGCTGCATAGATAGATCTATGCTGAGAAGACGTTCATAGAAGTTTCTAGATGCAGCATGACCACAAGAGACTGACTGACTACTAGCTAGCTTAGCACAATGAATGTTAGTGGATGGGAAGTACTGGTGTACCTCTGTTAAAAGTCCCTAAATACAGTTTTCTCTAAAATTGTCTTTGCCTAAATCAATATGAATATGGTAGTGTGGGATATTCATAATGCAATAACTAATTAAAATTAAGAGATATTGTCATTTTATAACTTTTCTGATTTGGTTTCTTCAGCCATTAAAAAAAAAAAAGTGTCGCGAGGATGACTTGGCCTGCTTTCTGCTGGACTGGTTGGTGACTGGTGGTTCGCTTGTGCTAGGCTCCATTTAGCTTGCCTTAGCCAGGAGATAGAATGTGCTAGCCAGTGTTTAGCTCGGGCTAGCCGATTGGTGATAGGTGATTGCAGAGTGAGATGGGGGTCGTTCATGTTCATGGAGGGTGTACGCTGATGGTGCCGTGAAGTCCGGCAGGAGTACACGAATTTGAATGGATGTTGAGTTTACAAACTGCAACATATGATGCTCTACTGCCTTTAATGACTTTTCACAGAGGTGTGCTAACACTTCCCAGTCAATACCATTAACTGTGCTAAGCTAATAAACAAGCCAGTCTCAGCGGGTTAGTATCTCTTTAATGCACACGCAGAGGATAGAGGGACAGAGGTCAAAGGGTTATCTTTCATCATGTCTGACTCTGAGGAAACTGGCAAATGAGCATATTTCCACAAAAGTGGATGTGGTCCTTCAAGTATATTAAAAAAAAAAAAGACCATCAAATTTATGGTGACAATATTTCTTAGTTGAAATCATATTTTAGACTTTGATCCCAAAGATATTTATATGAATAATCATGCCTGATCAAACTTTCGTGTGGGGAAATAAGCAAATTTCTACCATTTCTACTTCAAACCAAACACACAAAGATGATATCCACAAATGTGTACAGGGTTTTATACCACATGTGAACCCATGTGATAAAAGTACTCTTGTCATCGCTGCATCCAGTTAAGACACAGAACAAAGGTTGTATCCAACAAAATTTTGTCAAAGTTCACTCATAATGTGTGTGTGCTGTATGTGCTTCTATTTCTGACTGTCTGGATGGGAGCCAAATCTAAGCGCATACAATGCAGTAAATGGGTACAGTAAACTGGATGTTCTGTGCAGCAGGGTATATCTGTACATGCGCACGTGCGCGCGCATGTGTGTGTGTGTGTGTGTGTGTGTGTGTGTGTGTTTGTGGAGGGGGGAGTCAGGTTGAAAGGACACAGTAATGCAATATGAAACAAACTTTCATTGAGCATAAGGGTCAATATTTTATATTTCTATTTTTTTAATATATATTTAATATATAACATTAATAATCAATATAACATAATATATAACATTCAAACTACCTATGTATGTGCAGCATGCTTATGTAGAAAAGCCCTCCGATTGCAAAGAAATGTTCACATCCTCAGCATCCTGAAATGCCAGTCCATTGAAATTCATTAGATTAACTCCGATTTTGAAATAGCATTGATTAGCTTCACCAGCTATAAAAAAAAAATCCAGTAAATGAATACTGATGCATCACGTAATGCATACCACATCAAAACTGACGATATTTTGAGAAAAAATAAATCCAAGTACAGTTTCGTTAAAGTTAATCATTGAATTATTTCATGCATTCACCTTGTCTATAAGAAATTTTCTGAAAATGAGAATTACCTCTGCTTCGGTTAAGCACGTGTAAATGCAAAACAGCTATCAATTCCTACATCCCGGATTATTTTATTATAGGCAACATGATGGCCAACCATGAAGGTACCTTTTACAAAATTTGGCATGCACACGCAGAGGGTAGAGGGACAGAGGTGAAAGGGTTATCTTTCATCGTGTCTGACTCCGTGCACATTATAATCATATTTTGTTTAATTTTGAGTGTTCTTCAAGGTATATTGCCATTTGTGGGGAAACAATACAATATCTGTCAAATAATCGAATACAACAACGAAGAAAGAAAGTGTTGAATTCCTCTGATGTATTCATCTAAAAATACATCGTGTGGCTGACATGTTGGTCCTGAACACAGCTTTCACTTATGTTTTCCTACATATGTTAACGATATGGTAAACATACATGCATTCCCTCCCTAAGCCGTGTCGTACGTGATAACCTTTGATCTGTCTTCGCTGAATTGACCTATCGGCGAGGTTTTTATTAGGGTTGCAAAGCATTATCTGTCAGTTCCAGATAAAGCCGAAGAACAATATGGCTTAGGATGAGCGTGGTGGTTTATGACACAGCGATACCCTGTGCATGACTTCATTGTGTCTGAACTTTCAGGCTATGTTTGCTCAACCAGATTGACTAATAGTTCAGTAAACTGCTGGACAATGTATTGCGTACTGCTTTATGCAGTAACCAGTTTTGCAGGTTATTTTTTGAGATGGCAATTCAACAAGTTGCATGCATTATAACAAATATGCATGAACAATAATATACCAATCACATATAATGTTTTTTTTTTAAAATAACACCACTGGATCTATTATGTTAACACTTAAATTCCAAGCACTTGGGGCGCAAATTGCTGTGATAAAATACGGTACGAAACGCTTTTGAGACCTTAAATCTATTTTAGAGCTGTTGCCCACTTATTTTTATTGCTCTTATATTTCCAATGAATATTTTCATGCAAAATCCTTTTTTTTCCAATGGCTTCCGTGCCGTGTGACCCTGAGACTCCAAATCAGTGAGCTAGTAAATCTGTTGTAGACTGCAAGTATGGGACATGTTTGGACATGCGTCCATCTATTGCATTTGATGCCCTCCCATATTTTATCAGAGCATTTGAATACAAAACACGTTTTTCATATATTGTAAAATTCATCTTTTTTCCAGTAGCTTCTATGTGATGCAACCGAGGGACTCAGCACCAGATGTTAGTAATAGATGGGCATGTACAGGTAACACCTCTTTTTATTGCATTTGATTGCCTCAGATTTATGACATAAATCTTTTAGCGCAAAATCCATCCATCCATTTTCTTCCGCTTATTCCCGTTAAGGGTGGTGGTGGTGGGGGGGGGGGGGGGGGGGGGGGGCTATCCCAGCAGCTTCGGGTGAGAGGCGGGGTTCACCCTGGATAGATCGCCAGTCCATCACAGGGCCAACACATAGAGACAGACAACCATTCACACTCACAGTCACACCTACAGTCAATTTAGAGTATCAATCAGCCTCGTCCCCTCTTGATGTCTTTGGACTGTGGGAGGAAGCCGGAGTACCAGAGAGAAGCCACACAGGAACAGGGAGAACATGGAGACTCAACACAGAAAGATCCTGTGCTGGAGCTGGGACTCAAACCTGGAACCTTCTTGCTGTGAAGTGACAGTGCTGACCACTGCACCACCGTGCCGCCCGTTAATGCAAAATGCATTTCATATATTGAAAAGATCATTTTTGCTGGGATAGGCTCCAGCCCCCCCCCCCCCCCCCGCAACCCTTAACTGTGTGTTCACACCGATTTGTGGGAGGAAGCTGGAGTACCAGAGAGAACCCACGCAGGAACAGGGAGAACATGGAGACTCACACAGAAAGATCCTGTGCTCGTGACAGAGCTCTAACCTGGAACCTCGCACCACCACCGTGCCACCTTTTTTTTTCTTAGCTTCCATTTCATGTAGCCTTGAGACTCCAATTAAGACCCAGATGTACAGGACGCAATTCTTATTATTTGTGCATTTTTTCCTTGAGGTTTTTAAATTAATATTTCAGTTTCATTAATTGTTTTATTAAGAAACAGCAAAGTGAATTGTTTAGTTTGTTTATTGTTGTTGTTGTTGTTGTTGTTGTGAAATAGTTTCCATGTTATGATAGGTATGCACTTTAAAAAAAAAAAGTAGGATCCGAAATTATTCTTTCATAATTGGATCAGACGGAAGGGTGACAACTTGTGCAGGACGGCAGTCTGCTGCTACAACTGGTCAACAAGTTAAGCATTCATTTCTTATGTTACTTTTGTGTTCTGGTTTCCTGCTTCAGCACAGTTACCTGCACTTGAAAAATGACTTTTAATGGAAGCACCTTGTGAAAATACATTTACAAGTCATTCAAACATGTGGTTTGGTGCACATTTGTTGGTATGAAGCAAACAGTATGACTGCTGTGAACGAGATGCCTGACAGAATTTAAAGACATGAATTTCACAGCTGGCACAGTTTTATGGTTCACCAGCAGAGATGATGGCGAATCAGGTTAGGCCCCCCCCCCCCCCCCCCCCCCAATTTTTTCATCATTTCCAACAAGAACGCCGACCACCATAACGGGACGGTAGAAAAAAAGTCAAGTCTTCTCGACATGATCCAAAAATACAACTATCTACAAAAGGCAAATGTTTCTTTCCACAAAGCATCCAAACACAGTAGCACTTTTTGTGATCATTGTGAATAAAATAACACAATCCAAAAAAACATGTCATTTTGATCTTCATTTGAAGATATTTTAGGTTTGTTATAAAGTTCATACGTAACTTTCGAATCCAATTCTTTTAAGCAAGAGAGCACGAAGCTGATGCGCGATGGTTCTGCCGTCTACACCGTAAGCTCAGGAAATGCGATCAAGGAGTCTCCAGATAAGGACTGAATACTCAGATTAAAGCATTTGTCATCGGCAGTGCTTCGCTTGGTGAAGACAATTTGATCACGGCCCCACAGGATACCAGATTGACTTTTCACGCGACAGTTTCAACAATGAGAAATCACAAATCAATTGCTGAACGGTACTTATGAAGTACCACCACTGGTAGAAGGTTTGACCTTTACTCCATATGACTGATTGGGTAACAGGGCCGATAGCTGGCCTGCTGGAGAAGAAGACTGCTGTCTGTCTGTGGTCATCAGTCTGTGACCTCTCGTGGGTTACGTGACGATGAGCGGCATCATAAGCAAAATTGGTTTGATCGTCACCTTATTTTTCTTCTCCGACTTCTTATTCAACACATACAATTTTCATTTGCTCACCAGCTGATGGACAAAGAAGAGGGGAATCCCCGAGTGCCTCATATCCACTGACAAGACACGTTCTCTGCAGTTCTCGCAACAGCAAGATGAAAAAAATTTAGACAAATATCAAAATGAAAGAGAAATGACTGCAGGTGCTAACGTAAAGGCCTGCGATGTGTATGCCTGGTACGATCATGCTAACATTCACAACAGTGTAGAGAAACAGATTAAAAGTGAAGAAAAAGCAGCTGACTCATTGGTTCGGATACAAATCTGACTGAATTTGACTGCCTTTTCTGCAGGTTGGACTCAAAATAAAGGAGGTAAAATTTTCAGATGTGTCCCTTCAAAGTTTAAAAGTACACCCCTAGGTGCTCTGACATACAGATAAACTTTTATGAACAGAAATCTCCTCAACATGAAAAGATTCAGAAGCGGAGAACCCGACCCTGCACGTGGAGTGTGACACTGAGAACAAAATTCATTTGAATAAATAATGACTTGTTGGATTAGATCAGGAGTATCAAATATACAATGCAAATGAAGCACTATGTGTTCAGAGACTGAAGCCCCCTTTGGACTCTATCTGTGTACAAGTCTGTCAGTGCAAACACTGTCAGTATCAGACAAACGTCTAAAAAGGTGCTGATGGGGATATATTGCAACAGAGTTACACAGTGTTCAGGTTTAGTTACGTGATCGATGTACCAACGAAACAAAAAAAAGACAAAATATGAATATTGTAAAAATATTCTTTCAAGTTCTGCGTAGGTAATGTGGAATATTCTGAAGAAAAAAACAACAACAGAGAAAGTGCCAATCCGCTGTTATCGAATGAACCTTTGAATATTTGAAGATCAAAGTTCATCATCTACCCAAAATTCAAGTTAGGGAAATGTTTTCCTCTGTTTTCATTTGCTTTGTGGCAGGGGAAGCAGAAGAATAAGAAGCATCTAACACTATTACAAGGTACTATATACTGTAAGTATATCTAAAGTTACTTCAATAGCAAAGATACTGAATATATATGAATAAATAGCGCTGTTTTTTAGAAATTTAAATTGATTGATTTAACATTTAAATCACAGAAAATTCATCTTGAAGGTGTTGGTTGGTTATTTATTTATTTTTCGTTTTTGTCAATATCATCCAGGGATAAAGCGGCTGATAAGTTTATCATCTTTTAAAGTCTTGAGGGACTTTGTGTTTAGAGCACACCTTGATCACTCACCCCTCACCAAAGAGTCTCTCTGGCGTGGTATCAGTGTCCTGATTTACGCAGCACTGAGATTCAGGAGTTTACTGCATTTCTTCATCGGGAGTTCTAGAATATTCTTAAACAGAAAAGGAAAAGTACCTAAATTTAGTTTATGCTTTGCGATTTTCTCTATGAATCTACCTGTTAAAACAAAACAAAAAATCACTTTTCCGCCATTAAAAAAATCAAACATCATTAATTTTGACATGTTGTTATTTAAATCATTGGTAATAACTGAGTTATATGTAATCAAGCAAGTGTACTTATTCGGAAATGGAAGTAATTTTATTGTGAAACACTGAGAAAATAGCCTGTTTGTGACTGTGAGCCGAAGAAATTCCTTAAAAGCTGTCATTTGATAATGCAGCTGCTCTTCAAGAGGTTAATTGAGGAGGAAAAAATAATAATTAACTCAAATCTGGCAGTGTAGGCTGATTTTAGCTAATTCCCATTTAAATCAAAATATATTAGCCATTGTTGTATGCGCACATATAAATTCACCTGAAAATCAGATTGGTAACAAATCAGTTTTGTAAGCCTGTGCTTTGTTGTGTGTGTAAACCTTTTGCCTTTGTCCCTCCACACAGGAGGGTGGGGTGGACTTTGAGCATTGGAGGCGCTGTATGCACGTACCTCCCGGTCCTCCCACAAAGCCCAGCTGAGGGTATAAAAGTCCTGAGTCGATTCTGAGTAATCAGTCTCACCTGAGTACTCGCCAACCCCAAGAGACAGAGCAGCACGAACCCATCATGGGGGACTCTAAGCTCTGCCTTCTGCTGCTCCTGAGCACGTCTGCCTTGACTGGTGAGTGGTTCTTAGCCCCCACTGGAGTGTCGATATCAACATGATTTACATTTGATAGCGTTGCAGTTTTACCTGTGACAGCCCATTGTTTAATTTTTAGTCTACCTTCTGTTTCTCATGATGTCTACTGTGTTCTTTGAATACCTGTCACCTAAACTTGAAAGTTTGTGACAATAAAACAAATTTAAAAAAAAAAATCACAGTATTGAAATGTTAGCCACCCATCTGGGGGTCTGATTTCGATACTTTGATGTCACCACCCAAATGCTTCATCGCTACTGAGCGCTAAAAGATGCCTTGTCATTCAACACCAAATTTTAATACCTGGGGAGTAAAAGCAGTCAAAAGTTGCAGTTCAGATTCAACTTTTTCAGTTGTAAACTGCTTTTAGTGGAATAATGTTGTTGTATGGAAACAAAGAATAGAGTTAAAACAGAGAAAAGAATCATATTATAAGCACTGGTTTTTATTTTAATGTTTTGAAACTGTTGGGGGTGAGTTTGAAAATGCAATAGACCTGAAAACTACAGCCAAGATATTTAATTTTGTTCATATGGATTTTAATAAAGGTAGTGGTAGAAAAAAAACAGCCCTATGCTGCATTGATTATAGGTTAATGCAGTGATGGTATAATTTAACTGACATTCTGATTCTTTAAAATAATTCATGATCTGATTTTCTTCTTTCACAGTTGCCCAAGATTTCTATCAGCCCACCTGCTTACGTAAGTTGCATCAGACGTCTTTCTATGATAACTCGCAAGATATGACGAAGTTGCTGTCCTTTTATTGGATTATATCACTTTTCAATGTAAAACGTCCTCTCTAAATGTTGATTTTCCTCACTAGTGGACCAAAGATACAAGACCTTGAACAAGTATGAATACCAGTATGAGGCTGAATCCCTGAATTCCATCAATGGAGCCTCCACACTCAAGAACGGACCCAAGGCCTCATGCAAGGTACTGGCATTGTACCTCAGCCATCCAACCTTTTATCAGGACAAATTCGTCATTCATAACACAACGAAACATTGGCCTTCCCTCACAGGTTGAAATCGAGGTACCCCAGACATGTAGTTTCATTGTACGCGTCAGTGGCTGTAGCCTGAGCGAGGTGGTTGACATGGACGACGCGGGCAACTACGTGTTCGGTCCTTCACCCAGCTCTGATGCCTTCGCAGCTGAAATGGAGAAGTAAGTTTGTAATTCCCGATGCCAAGACAACTTGAATGACAGTTGATGAAACAGTTGATGACTAACTGAGTTAAAATCAAATCCTTTTTCTTTCAGATATCCTCTGAAGGTTGTGGTGGAGGGTGTGTACGATGTGAAATTGTACCCTGAGGAAGGTGAGACGACAACAATCTTGAACATCAAGAGAGGTATCATCTCTGCCCTGGCTGTGCCTCTGGTGGAAGAAGCCAAGAATAAATATCTGGTAAAGTTATCTTACATGAAGAAAAATGCCTCAAAAAACAGAAACATCGTGCTTTCTGTCGGAAAACAAACAAAACTGTCCACTATATCTTTTAACAAAATATTTGTTCCTGTAATTATTCCTTTCAGCCAACAATCCATGGAATGTGCAAGACTTATACCACTGTCACCGCTGGAGATGACATGACAAGCATGGCCCTCAGCAGGGATCTGTCCAAATGTGACAAATTTGTCCCAATGAGAGATTATACCAGCCCCCTGGCTCTCATCTCTGGCATGGTAAGACATCCCACAAGCATGATGGGGGCCAAAAGACATGTTTAGAGACTTCAATTCAGAGAAGCCGAACATTTTTAAACAAGCCATGAATGTTTCATTTGTGTAAACTAAATGAAGTGGTGAATTTCTGAAGTGATGTTATTTGGACAAGATTTTATTTAATTAATTAATTTATTTATTTATTTATTTTACCACAAATACAGTTTCATTCAAACTCTTAGATATCAGGTAATCCTCCAAAGTAAGACCATCATTTGTCTGCTTTCAGCATTACCCTCTTGCTCAGCTGGTCAGAAGCTCACAGAGGTGCAACTACAATTTTGACAATGAGAAGAAACACATGACCTCTGGGTCCTGCACTGAGAACCACATCCTGATCCCCTTCTCCAGCAAGTAAGTCCAAACTCACACTGCCCTCAATCTAGCTAACGCTATCTGCTGATATTTGATATGTCTTATCAAGAGCCCTATAGTGCTTTATAACTCATTATTCATTATTTCAGAGGAGAATATGGAGTTACCAATGTTGGAAAGCAAAAACTGACCTTAGTGGAAGTTTCTGCTCACAACGACAGAGTCTTTGACCGAAGTAAGCTTGGTTTGTGATTTGTGATTTTTTAAATTTCTGTCACTCAAGAAAAAGTAATTTAATGATAACTATTCTGTTTGTGTATCACAGCTGACAAAGCCAGAGGTCTGTATATGGATGCTGTTGAGGACAAGACTGTTTTCCAGGATAAAGATGCAGCTCTGGATCTCCTGAGACAGCTGGCCACTCTGCCTGAGACTGAGGGTGATAAGAGGGCCCTCCTCTTCCATAAGCTTGTCATCATGGTCCGTGGGATGAAGGCTGAGACCCTGAGTCCTGCCATTCCCGAGGCTCTTGCAGTGTCCCCAGTCCTGACCTACCAGGTTCTGGCCCAGTGTGGAACTCCTGAGTGCAGCAGTGCTATCATGCAGATCCTCAGGGGCTACGACAGCTCAGCCCTCCAGGTTGATGCCACAGTTTTTGCGCTGGGACTTGTGTCCAACCCCTCAGCCCTCCTGATCAGTGATATGCTGGAAATGGCCAAATACAAGCCCAGCAAGGCCATCATGTATGCCCTGAGCAATGTTGTCAAGAGGTATGTAAAATGAACACACATGTATTCCTTTTTGCAATCAGTTCATGTGTTTTAGCATTCATTTTTTGTTCTCTTTTCTGTGACAGGTTCTACAAAACTGAAGGACAGATCATTCCTGAGATTCAAGAAGTTGCGGAGTTCATGGCCACCCAGTTGGGTGACTGCTCTGGTGACAAGGACACCACTTTCTTGACCTTGAGGGTAGGTGTCAGTCCCTGGTACAGAGAGAAATAAGAGTGCAAAAAACAAGAGATCAGTGTATTGGCTCTTACCCAAGAATGCCGTATATGGAATCAACCCTTGGATTCCCAAAGTATGTGTGACTTTACATTTTACCCAAAGGGATTTAATATTTTTGGTTTGATGCTAGGTTATTGGAAACATGGCTCCAGCTGTGATGCCTGCTAGTCCTTTACTCAGGTCTGCAGTGATCCAGTGTGTGAACCAAGCAGTTCCCCTTGCTGTGCAGCAGGCTGCCATCCAAGTATACAGACTGTCTCCTGTCCCTGATGAGGCAAGTCAAGCCAGCTAAATGATTTGATTGTGTTGAATAATTATCCGTAAAGAATGCTAACTGAATTGGTGTCTTTTGGTCACAGGGAAGGGAAGTTCTCATGCAGGTTGTTTTGGACACCAAAAGCGCAATGCAGAAGCGTATCGCTGCATACCTGGTACTGATGAAGAAACCTCAGCCAAGTGAACTGGCACAGCTGGCCACTGCCTTGACTAGCGAGCCAAATACACAAGTCAAGAGCTTTGTGATCTCCCACATTACCAATATTTTGTCCTCAACTCAGCCTGAGACTGAGTAGTAAGTATTTAACAAACCTCTGGGATATGGCAAACTTGAGTATTGCATAATTATTCAGTTGCAGTGGCAAGCGTACAATGCACCTTGTTGCTTGTTTTTGCTTTTCCAGTCCTTTGGTAATTGGTCTTCCAGTTTCAGTGGTGGTTTCACCAATTTTTTTTCCCTCTTCCTTTCTTTCAAAGTCTAAGACAGATGCTGCGCAACGCCCTGCAAGGTAATGACATCGGGCCCATCATGGACCCCATCAAGTTCTCTCGCAACTACAAGGTTGGATCTGTGGAGGGCAACATGATCTTTGAGGGTACCAGCTACCTGCCAAAGGAAATGATGCTTGAAATGACTCTGAAAGCGTTCGGCTTCGACATCGACATGATGGAGGTTAATAGTTTGAACAGTTTTAATTCAAATTAAGGATGAGAAGACTTGGTCAAAGGAAGTTACAACTGTGGAAATGTTTTCAATTTATAGATCGGGATGGAGGGCACAGGATTTGAACCAACCGTTGAGGCTCTGTTTGGAGATAATGGATTCTTCCCCGACACAGTCCTGAAGACAATGTACTTTGTCTCTGACAACATGCCATTCAAACTCAAAGACGTCCTGCAGACCATTGTGCCAGCTCTGAAGAAAGATGGGGTGAAGGTGCAGGTATTGGAAGCAATTTGTTTATTGTCTAAAAATTGCTCTTTAACTTGTGAAGTATCATTTTTACATGTGTGTATGCTTTTATAATACATAGTGCATTCCTCTATTTAGTCTTCTCAGGTCTTTATGAGGGAGATCGGACGCAACCTCAACAAACTGGTGAGGGAACTGAAGACTCAACAGTCTCCAGAGGCAATGATGTATCTGAGGCTCTTAGGAAATGAACTGGGATACCTGAGGACTAAAGACATGGAGGAGATGGCTTACTCTGCTGTCATGATGATTGACAATATCCTGAAGATGATCCCCACCGATGTAAGCTAAAGTTCCTGGTCTCTTTTTAGATAACTATGTATTTAGAGATCCCTTGCATTTGATGTACTTTTCATGTGTTTTTATTTGTACAGCTCATGATGGGACTGATGACTAAGGCTGATAACACCATGTTTGCCCATTACATCTTCATGGACAATGAATTCTTCCTGCCGACTCTCACTGGTGTTCCTCTGAGGATTGCACTGTCTGGAACCTTCACCCCTGGTATCAAGGGTGGTCTTAAGATTGCTCGTGACATGGTAACTGTCCATGAATGTTTTTTTTTTTAACACCGCCTAAGCTCTTTTAGTTGAACATCACCATAACCATTTGCCCTCTCTCCTACTCTTCCGTATAGAGTGAAATAGCCTTCATGCCTTCTGCCGGTGTTGAGTTTGTAACTCAGATTGGCACCCACATGCCTGAATATGTCAGCTCCGGATTAGAGATGCACACCAACCTTTTCCATGAGAGTGGGCTCACAGCAAAGATCTCCATGAAAAGTGACCAAATCAAGATGACCATCCCTGCTCCCACGAGCCCTACAAAGCTCATTAAGATGACGTAAGCCAAAGAATATCAAACAAAGAATAATATTAAAATGTTCTACTTTTTTTTTGCATGCATTATGCGATAGTACTAATACAGACAGCAGCTTGTACTTTTGATTGCATGCCAAACCTGCTATAAAAAGGCAACAATATTTGTTGTGTTTTTGTCTGATAAGTGTAATATTTCTCTCTATGCAGTCTTCTAATGGTCTCTTATTGACAAATAATTAAGGGAAATTGTCCTAATATGATTGCAACCATTTAATTTTTTTGTATCCAAATTTCAGTAACAGTCTGGTGGCAGTGATTGGATCAGGTGTGAGGACAATGGCCCCTATGGTGACAGACAAGGTTGATGTTTCTGAGTGCACGCCATTCTTCGCTGGGATGAAGTACTGCACTGCTCTTCAGTACATTGATGCTTACTCTCAAGAGACATCCCCCTATTTCCCCTTCACGGGAGACAGCAAGTGAGTTAACCATCACCCAATTGATGTCTTCTTGAAATAGATTATTTAAAAAAAAAAAACTAGCTAATTTACTAACTTGTTTTATAGATTTGCCGTGGAGCTCCAGCCTACCGGTGAAGTCACGGAGTACACCGTCACTGTTGCCTACGAGCTCCTCAGGGAGGGAGAGGAAGGAAAGCAGAAGGTTGACTCTGTGAAACTCATTCTCAGAGCAGAAGGTAATATACAATAAAAAAAAAACCTTAATGGTTCGGTTTGAAAAAGTTTTGACATTCAAGTAAAATTCCTGTTTTGGTTGGGCAACAACAGGTACAGACCCCACAGAGGCCAGAGCAATCTTGAAATACAACAGAAGAAAGACTGTATTCACAGCTGACATCCAGATCCCTGACTACGATGTGGAGGCAGGACTGAGGCTTGGCGCTGTTGATGGTAACACCAAAGGCAAAGGAACTCACTCCATCTCTCTTGACCTCATTAACAAGAACATCCCTCAGCTCTCCCTGGTTGGCCGTGCCAAGTAAGAAATCTGCAAATAAACCATATATCCTCCTTTTACAGCATGCACCTCCCCCTAATGATGTTGTAACTCACTGTTATATCTTTCAGACTTGAGGCCATGAAACAAGGTATGCTACAGGTCCAACTTCTGGTTCCCGGAATTGGTGCCGATGCCACATTCACCGCAAACATGAAGCGTGATGAAGAACTAGAATTGGAGCTCAAGAGTGATGTCAAGGTCGTAGATGCTGTGTCTAAGCAGAAGATCACAGTGAAATATGGTAATTTCCTTTTATCTTGGAATATTATCTGTTCTTATGTATCTATATGGTTGCTTGCTTTTACTTCATCATGACTAAACATTAGTTTTCGGGACTAAAAGAAGGCACAGAATAATTAGGAATCCCTATGACAATGTTACTATGACAGAAGTTTTGGATTTACCCCAAATTTAACTCTAACTTCCATTTTTGCAGATGCAAGCAAGGTTGAGGTTGAACTCAAGTCTGATGTGAACACTGAAACCAGTATGCTGCCAAAAGCTGATGTGCTTGTGACATACGGAAACCAGCTTCTTGACATGCCAGTACAGGCTGACATGAAAGCCCGGGAGGTTTTCACAAAGTTTGTGGAGGTATGAATTTTTGGTGTCATTCTAGCTTTTTTAGTTAAAGGGCAAAACAAGCATTACAAAAAGGCTGTCTGTTTCTTAAGGCTGCAAACAACTACATGGAGAACTATGGTGCTGATCTTCCTTACATCCAGAACTTCAGAATACCTGATATGCCTGAAATCACTTTGCCAGAGACATTGTTCTTGAATACGTAAGTGCAGACAAGTTCGTAGTAATAGATTACTATGTCATAAATCGTTGTTTTCCAAAACCAATGTATTTTACTTCTGTTTTTTCAACAGTGAGACAAAGGCTGTGTACTACTTCAATGAAGATAGCTATACCATTGTTATCCCTCTTCCTCTTGGAGGAAAGTCAACAGTGGACCTCAGCTTCCCACCAGTTTTAACCACACCTAACTTGCCTCTAATCCTGGTTGACATCCCCTCCATGGAGATTCCAATCCCAGAGCTTTCTCTCCCTGAGTCCATAACACTGTCTATTCCTCTTTTCGGCAAAGCTGAGGTTTCAGCCCTGATGAAGAGCAACCTGTATGACATGACCGCCTCAATGGCTGCTGGCAAAGATGTTGTGGAAACGCCAAGCTACTCAGCTGCATTCGAAGTGATAGGAACCTCACCAGTTGACATCCTCTCAATTAAAGTTGAAGGTACTTCATAGTTATGTTTTATAGTCATTCATGAAATCAGAATTTATCTTATTATCTTGAACCAACAGTTCCCAGAATGGATTGTCCATTTATTTTTTGAGAGTTTGGTGTAATTACAAATTAAGATATACTAATATGAAAAGAATTTCATATTCAGCCAGTCTTGCTGCTACTCAATTACTGTTTGTCTTGTTTTTTTCCCTCTATGTTTGATTTAGGTACTGGATTGGTGTCCACAGCTGAGACAATGAAGGCCAAGTTGAGGGGGGCTGTTGCCCATAAATTCCTTGAAGGCAGTGTTAGTTTCGCTGAGGAATTAACTATTGATGAAAAAATAAGTCTTACATCAAGCAGCAAGATTACTGGCAAAAGCCCATTTGGCCTCAACATTGATTTAGAGCACGATGGTATGGCTGGAGTCAACACTGAGGAAATCACTGGTGACAGCACTCTCAAAGGAATGTTCACAGCTGGACCCATCTATGGCAAGACTGTTTCAACCCAGTCAGCTTCCATCTTCCCATTCAGACCAGAAGCAAAGATTGATTCTTCTATTCAGCTTGACTCATCAATCCTTGTGGCCCAAAACACAATTGCAGCAAGTTTTGTCAAGGGCGAATTCTCAGTTGTTTCTAACAGCAAAGCCTTTGAAGATTTCGTAACACATGACGCTGAGCTTTCCTTCAAGGACAGTAAGCTGTCACTGAAATCTGATGCAAATGCCCTTGCCCTTGGTTTGAAGATCCGCAACCAGGCTCAAGCCTCTGCTGGAGCTGGCGAAGTTGTTATGAGAATGGAGACAAATGCCGACCACACTGAAAACCGTGTTTACTCTTTGCTGACTGCCTCTCTTGATGTCAATGGTCTGGCTGTAAACAGTGATGGCACCATCAAGATTCTTGGAAATGAAGGTACTCACAAAGCTGCATTGACGATGAACAAGGATGGTTTGACCATGAGTGGAACGAACGCCCTCCAGAGCCCCCTGTCCATCGAAAACACCTTCAACGCTGGGCTTGACGCCTCAAAGGCCACTCTCTCCACTATCAACAAGGCTGCAATCAGTGACATCAAGGTTGATAATTCCAACACTCTGACCGTTACTCTCTCAAGCCTCGACTTCAATTCAAAGGCTGATGTCAGTGGCAGTGAATATGCATCCTACACTCATGACATCACTGTTGACCTGAAACCCTACACTGCCTCAGCAAATGCTAACAACAACCTGAAACTTCTGGCTATTGACTTCAGTAATGAGGCTCAACTGAAGGCAGAGCTATACAAGCTGGACCTGACTGGAACCCTGAAAGCCACTTATGGTGAGGAAGAGCTCAAGCACGTTTATCAGGTTACCTATGCTGATATGGTTGCAAACGCAAAGTGCAGCACCACTGGAAAACTTTTTGGAACTCAGATGAACCAAAACACTGAACTTGAAATCATGGGTCTTGCTGCCAGGCTCACCAACGATGCTCGCTTCAACTCACAGCCAATACGCTTTGATGAGACCATCCGTTTCAGCATTATTCCTTTTGATGTCAACTTTGATGCCATCTTCAATGCTGATGGAGACATGACCATGTATGGAAAGCACAGTGCCCAACTGTATGGTAAAGTTCTCCTCAGAGCACAACCCTTGGCTTTCGCAAGCACCCATGAATACAGAGCATCTTTGAACCAGCAGCTAGATAATGGCTTTTCCCTGGAGACCACATTTGACAATAAGATGGACACTGTTCTTTCAACTGAAGAACAGAAGGCTAGTTTCAGAATGAAGTCTAAAATGAACGAGCAAGCCTTCAATAATGACATGAGTGTTTACAACACCCCTGATAGAGCTGGCATTGAGCTGTCTTCAATCATTCTCACAAACTTCATCAATGCAGACTCCACAGACAACCAGGAATTTGCCATCTCTGGCTTCCTCAAGTATGACAAGAGCACAGAGAGTCAGCTTATTCAGTTCCCATTCATGGAAAATGTACCTTTCCTCTTGGAAAGCATCAAGAGTGTTGCTGTGAGAATTGCAGAAGGACTGAAGGACTACATCAGCAGTGATGAGATGAGGGCTAAACTCGACGCACTTCCCCAGTACGTAGGTGAATTTGTTTCTCAGCTGAATATAGAAGGCAAAGTCACTCAGGTAAAGGAATATCTCAGTGATTTCACCCGAGAATATGTCATCTCAATGGAGGATATAGAAGCTTTTGTGACAATGTTGAGTACTACTTTTGAAAGGCTGACGACTGATCTCAGTGTTTACATCCAAAATTTTGCTGACATGATGAAGGAGATTATTGTGAGTGGTAACCTGCCTGAAACCCTAATTACTAAATTCCGGGAACAGGTGAATGCCATCACTGACAATTATGACATCAAGGGAATGGTTGTGTATGGGATTGATACCATTATAGAGCTGATGCAGCAGATTGACATGGAGAGACTGAGAGGCACTGGAATTGAATTTCTGAGTGACATTGACAAGAAATATGGTCCCCTGTCTTATCTGAAGTTAAACCTGCTCAACTTGAAAAACTTTATTGAGAGCTTTGACATGATGTCATTTGTTGCTGATCTGAAAGACTACATTTCATCCATCAACTACCAACGTTTGGTTGATATGCTGGTGAGTGTGATTCCCTCCGAAATATTCAGTGATGTAGCCAAAGTAATAAGGATGCGGATTGAGTATTATGACATCCCTGGCCAGATCAACACATTCTATGCCAAGTTGAGAGAAATGTTTGTGAAGTTTGAAGTTGACCAAAAGGTTCAAGCCATCTTGGAAAAAGTTGTGGAGCTCGTTAAGCTGTTTAAAATTGATGAAACCATCCAGGCTGTCATCTCAATGGTGAAAGATGCAGACATACCTTCTCTTGTCATTGAAACCCTCCAGAGCATTACTGACTTCCTGAGAAATACTGAGATAAAGGATATCATTCAATACCTGAATGCTGTCATTGAATCCTATGTAGAAATTCTGAAGTCACTGGAATACAATGACTTTGTGGATAAAGCCAATCAAGTTATTGCTGTGTATACGACTAACATCAATGAACAGATTAAGGCTCTTGAAATCCCTCAGAAATTTGAAGCAACAAGAGACTTTGTCAGCTTCGTTTTATCTTCCGCTAAAGATTTCTTGGAACGTCTAAGAGAAATCAAAATTGCAGAAGTGATTACATCTGTCAAGGACATCGTTGACCAAGTTGTGATTTCTAAATTTAAGGAATTTTTGGAATTCATCAAGCAGAAAATTACAGCTTTTGATGTCCAGGATATGATTTCCAATGACCTCTCTTTACTGTCAAAGAGCTATATGTTTGCCATGCGTAATACCGCTCAAAATATTAACGATTTCTTTGGAGTTATTAAGAGAGGAATACCTGAAAAGTTCATCTCTGATATTCAGGAAATCATTGAGAAGCTCATTAGTGAACTGATGCATCTTGAGCTGAACACACCATCCTTCATCGTACCTCTCACTGATCTTGCTGTACCTTCCAAGAAGTTCAGCCTTGATAAACTTGACCAGATTGTAGTCCCAGCACAGCTTGACATCCCTGATTTTACCATCATGAACTTCTACACTGTGACAGCCACCACCATTTCTATTGACGACATCAAACAGAGAATCATCGCCCTCATTGATTTTATTGTAAACACTGAGATCAAAATACCGTACGTGGATGCTTTCTTTGGAGACTTGAAAATGAACTATCTTCCTGCCATGCCTGACATTACTCTCCCAGAGATCACTCTCCCTGAGATTTCATTCCCAGCCATCCCACAGGTTCCTGTAGAAAAGCTAGCTAAGGCTCTTCAAGTTCCTGAGATCAAACTACCAACATTCCCAACTGAGATCATGGTCCCATGCTTTGGAAAGCTCTATGGCGAAATCAGATTTAACACTCCCGTCTACACCATGAAGACATCTGCTGAGTTCCAGAACTCCACTGAGACTGATACGACACCCCAGTTCACTGGATTCCTTACTTCTCAAGGCACATCTCTGAGCTATGAAATTCTTAATTACAAACTTGACTCCACTGCTCATATTGCACTCCCAAAAATGAGCCGTGTTGTCCTCGCAGAGACTGTAAAGTTCAACCATGTTGCTCTTGTTTTGGAGCATCAGGCATCTCTAACTCTTTATGGACCATCAGCCCAGGCCCAAGCAAAGACCACAGTGAAGGTAATCACTACACCTTACACTGCTGACTTCATGAACACAGCTTTTATTGCTATGGAAGGAGGAATGTCTGCTTCTCTTGACACAACTTACAATCATATGGCGGACCTTCCAATCATCAATGTCAAGAGTGATGCCACTCTGACCCAGAAAGCAATTGTGCGTCAAGATGGCTTAGTCTTCACTGTGACAGCTGAAAACATAGGCAAAATCAAGGTTAATGCTGAAGAAGGAAACCACAAGAGCAACCTTCAGTTGTCCCTCAGCCCCAAAATTATCACATTAACTTTCGCTGGTGACACGGACTCTTCACTTTTGAAGCTGAAACAACAAATTGGTGGTGAATCTGTCAATCTGGTCTCCCTTAAGTTTGACATCCGCAATGAGGCCGAGGCACCAATGATTAAGAACAGTCTCATTATGGCATCTGGAAACATCAATCTTTATGATTTCAAGGCTGAAGTGAAAGCAAACCATGATTCAGAACTGTATGGTGCAATCAGTGGAGTCCTGTCCAACGCACTCAACATTGTGGGCTATCCCCTTGAGCTCAGCTTTGAATTCCAAAACAAAGGAAATGCCAAGGTCAACATTTTTGACACTATTACAGCAAAGATTGATCTGCAAAGTGATTACTTTGCCAGTCTCAGACCTGACAGCCAGCAACTGAACACAGTGACTCTAGCTCGTCTGAATCAGTACAAAATGTTCTACAATGTCACTGCTGCCAACAGTGAAAAAGAGGCTGGTGTCTTTGTTTCCATGGAAGGTGTTGCTGATCTTGACTTCCTAACATACCCTGTCAGTATTCCTGAAATTGATCTTCCCTTCATTGACTTCCGCACACCAGCTGTCTCTGATCTGAACTTGTATGAGCAGACTGGATTGAAGGACCTTTTACTGACCACTGAACAGTCTATTTATGCAGATGCCAAGATGGTTTATCAGAAATCAGAGGCTGCCCCCATTTTTGATATGATGGGTATGGTCCAGGTCCCTGCTATTGGTAACCTGATCACAGATCTGTCCTTCAAGTCTTCTATCATTAATCTCAATGTCAACGCTGGATTGTATACTGAGGATGATCTTGTCTTCCGCCTGGGAGCTACCACAGCATCTGAGTTTGAAAGTCTAAAAGCAAAACTTGATGGCACCACCAGTCTGACCACCAAGAGAGGGATCAAGTTGGCCAATTCCCTGTCCCTGGAAAATCGTCACATTGAAGGAACACAAGACAGCTCTGTCAGCTTGAGCACAGAGACTTTGGAAACTACTGTCTCCGTTGCTACGGTTGCAAAGATTACTCTGCCAATGCTGAATCTGGAAGCAAACCAAAATCTGGTTGCAGACAACAAGGCCAAAGCAAATGCTGTGTCCACCCTTAGGATGAAGGGCGATTTCAACATTCCTGTGATCAAGGCTGTCGGAAAGGCCGATGCAGATCACAGTCTGAAACTGGAGGGAACCCTTTATGATGTCTCCATGGAGTCATTCACCAGGGCAAACATGGATGGCACTGTATTCGAAGACTACGTTTTACTGGGAATCCTGGACAATGAGGTCAATGTGTTTGTGAATGCTGGTGGCCTCCGCTCAACCTCTAAGATCCTTGGTGATATCAAGCTTAACCAAGCTGCCACAAAACTGATCAACATGGATATAAATGAGAGTCTTGCTGTTGAGGCCTCCCTAAGTCGTGTGTATGCTCTTCTTAAATATGCCAGCAACAATGACATCAATCTGTTCGATTTCCACACCTCTGGGAAGCATGTTGCCCAGGCAACCATTGATCTTGCACCACCTTCCATGACTGCTGATATCGAGATTGATCTGTCTCAGCCAACCAGCCTGGGTGACTTCACCATCTTTGAGAAAGCTGTGGCTGAAGTGACAGCTGAAAAGCAGAAGATCTCTAGCAACAGCAAGTTTGCCAGCCCACTGTATACCACCAATATGCAATTCGATGTTGAGGGAAGTCCTGTCTACAAAGTCACCTTCAAGTCCTCTGCTACCTCTGTCATTGTGTTCTTGGAATATGATATGGATGGTGAGTTGATGAAATTCTTTAAACACATTTGTTTATTTTATGTTGCAAATATGGTTGGGCACTAAATCTTTCAAAAATACTTTTTCAATAGCTTCCTCTACTGCAATCTATGACAATGACGCCTTTGACATAATCAACAAAGCTATCCTGACACACGCTGACCTCACCATGGACGTCAACCAAGCCTTGAGGTATCAGTCTATATTTTATAACAATTATTACATTTAAATTAACTATCGAATGTCTTCAGATTTTCAAAAGAATCCGATTTGAATGTTTTCTCTCTCTTCCAGTCTCTCTCGCCAAACCCTGAATGTGGACATCACCAGTCCTACTTTCACTGACATGAACATCCGTTTTGCTGCTCAAAGAGATGGTGTCAGCGCTTCAGTGTCAACACCATCCACCGGCTTTGTGGGCCTGCAGTTCAGCGGCAGAGTCCCATCTCAGATGAGTGCAAGACTCTATGGTCGTTATCCTGTGAGTACAATAATATTTCTCTTTTCAGGGCATTAAAAATTATAAGGTCAAATCTAAATACAGCTAACATGTTTGTTTTTTGTTTTTTTTTGCTTTATCCAACAGTCTGTCCCAGATGTCGATATCGACTGTTTGATCATCAGAACATCTTCTAAGGATGCTGATAAGATGAACCTGAAGATTGCTTACAACATGGAGGCACCCAAAGTAGTGCTCTCTGAGCTCAAAATGAAAATCCCTTCCATCATCTCTACATTTGTAGAGTTTGCTGACAAATATGAGATAACAGGGAAAGTAACGGGGTTGATGGACACCATTGTTCAGCTCATCAGTGACGCCTATAATACTGCCACCAACTATGATGCTCAAATGAGCCAGCTGTCAATCTTCTACAGAAACTTTATTGTCCAGTACCAGCAAACTGTCCAGGTCTTCCTGGATGCTGCTGTCAAGGTCTTGAGGGAGACCAGGTTCAAACTGCCTGGGTCCGATGAGTTGACCACTCTCCCTGAGGTGCTAAAGAAGCTGACCAGCAGCATTGCTGCCATGCTAGCTCAATTCATGCAGATTATTAATGAGAACATGGAAGTCTACTACAACGCTTTTATTGAGCAAATCAGCAGTGTGAAATTGCGCATGCCAGTTGGCGATGCTCTTTCTGGAGGTCAGATCTTGGAACAGGTGAAAGCTATTCTCAAGAAAATCTCTGATGAACTGGTGGACTTTGTGAAGAACATGGAGAGCCTTGACACAATGCTAGTAAAAATAGGTGAGACTCTGAAAGCTGTTGTTGACAAATCTCAGGAGCTTGTTGACTCAGTCAAGTCTGACTACTTAGACTCAGTGCTCCTCGGAATTAATGCGTTTTATCTCACCTTTGTCAAAACCGTAAAGGATGTTGTTGACATGATCTATCTCACAAATGTGCAGCAGCTCAAAGAGCTTTATGATAGCTATATGGACATGTTAATTTCTGTAGTGCAACAATTCAATGATGCTGTTTATGGATTCCTGCAGCAAGCTTCAAGTGAGGCTCAGACCTATGTGGTAGTTAGCGACGGAAAACTTGAGTTTGACCTACCATTTCCCTTCCAACAGTGATAAACCCTCACAGGCCTAAACAAATGTAAAACACTACCACCTGTTCGGAAAGAGTATGGACAATTAGCTCTTTAACCATATTTATGACAATCTGACAGTTTCAATTTTGACTGTGTATTCAGTAGAACTATTGACAATGTGACATTGTACTAATACTCATCTTTCTGTAAAGAGTGAAAGCATCAATAAAATACCTAAACTGATCTGTAAGTGCCTGTTTCATTGATTCTTGTTTCTGCAGCGTACTTCTAACTCTAAGAGCTGCAAATTATAGATTAGAAATGGTATCCCTACTTTTTTTTCCCACTTTGTAGATAAAAGACAAAGATGGTATAAATCTACAGCTCATAGAATGCGTTGAAGTAATTACACGTATCTCTCATTTAAACATGAGGGAAAATTGAGTGAAAGTTCTCTTTATCACAACCTCTCCTGAAGGCCAAATGAATACGTACATTAGGCCAAGGTGCAAGTAAATAAAAAAAAAAAAGAGAGAAATTTGACATAAATCTTTTGAAAATTACAGGTGAGCTCAGACAGCGTTTAACTTTGCCACATTAGGTTATTATTTCCTATTATTGTCATTATTATCATTATTTCTTTCAATCAATGTTAACAGAAAGACAAATGCCCCTGAAAGAAAACGTTGTGGGAGATAAAGCCCAGTTAGCTCAGTATTTTATAGGTAAAGTTCTCAAATCACAGCGTGTACTCTTGTATAAACATATTATATTTCCATGTTGGTGCCATTAAAATGAAACCAAACAACAACATATTTATACTACAGCTAGGCTACTGTTGTACAATTACAACTGCAGTGTATTGTGGATCTAGTAAAGATTAGGTCCTGAGCACCAACTGCTGCCATGACACAAGGTACTGCAATAACTTGACCCATGGAAGTTTACGCACGTAACACTGCTGGTATGTTACATATCCTTTTGGTCTGATACATAAGTGTGTACATAAATATCACCTCAGCACACTCCAGAGTTTAAAACAAAAATTTCCAACAGCTTTGTGTTTGATGTACATGCGCTGGAGGAAGGTGTGACATGGCAAGGCCTTAAAAAAAAAAAAAAACTAAAAATGTTATGTGTGATGACCTCAACTCAACAGGATGTCTGCCTTTTTGATTTAAACTGTTCATTTTTGGTAGCCCCGAATGGTTGTATACGTTCACACGTTCTTAGGGTATGAATCAGATTCACATTTAATTTCATCGTTTTATGTCCATCCTATAAAAACGACCAGGCACACACACACACACATATATATACACTTACAGTCTCCATCATCGTAATGTTACATAAGAATAGAGAAATGTGTCCTCAGTCAGCTCATGTTATCAAAGTTCCTTTGAAAAAACAAGATGGAGGCAGCCCCTCCCCCCAAAAAGGATGAGACTTGGATTATAAAAAATTCCAATGTGTGGAGCTCTTTTCAGAATTCAATTCAATAAAAAAAAGCCTTATTGACCTGAATATCTGGTTGACAATATTGTTAAATAATAACTCTAAAATTACACAATCAAATAATCATATGCTCTGTCTCCTTCTTTTAACGGTATTTTTGTAATTTGACAGGTCATTCAGCTCTTTGAAATATGAAATATTTGAGATATTAATTTCTCATCAGAATGGCACCATGAAAACAGCCCCTTTTTCTCTCAACAATTTGACAACATTTTCAGTGGAATACTTTCAGCTCTGCAGTATTTCTGATGTGATTCTGAGGCGATCATAAAGTCGATGGTTTTCTTCTGACACCACTGAAATTTGTAAGGATTCAAGTGTTTATGCAGCAGGTTTCTGCCAAATGATGTTTTGGTCACTCCAGCAATGATGAGCCTGTAAGGCAAGAACACGTCTGTTGTTTTGTGTGTAGTCACAGAGTGCCCTCTTCTGGTATCTTGGAGGAATCTCATTTCAAGCAACATGAGGCCAATGTCAATCCCAATCAACATACACTAAATTTTTATGTTTTACACAAGAGTTTCTCAACTTTTCAAGCAATTCTGTCACTATGCTGTTCACGTTTTGCACCCAAGGTTGCACGATGGAGTTCAGCTGGATCCAGGTATGCTGGTACTTGGTTATCCTCCTACAGCCATTGCTTGTTCAAATGAGCACTGTGGAAGTCTTGCAGCTAATATTTGCAGGGGAATTAACTGGAGGCACACAGTGGAGCAAGCTCTTGTTTGTGGTCAGCGAGAGCTGTGCAGAGAGCTGAGAGCTGAGAGCGTGCCTGTCGAGTTTATATGTTCTATACCATCAATACATCAGCATGCATATCATGCACACCATCCATGTCCTCCATCTGCTCAACCTTCAGGTGCACTGAGTGCAACCAGCAATTGAAATAAATCCTCGGCGAAGTTACAGCTCAATAACGGTGCCAAAGCAGTTTACAATTTCAAACGTCAGCTAATTTGTTTGATCAAGATTGTGTGTGGGTGAAGTTTGATCCGATTTGGTAGCCCACAGTCAGCACTTTGGATTCAGATGTTTCTGACTATCGATCGGTGCACAGAATCTAAATCTGATTTTCTTTTTCTTTGGCCTAACAAAGTATAATCATATTTAGCCAGCTTTACCACTTTTAACTGCAGTCTAGACGCTGTTAATGCTACTCTTTACAAGATGCTTGATAACAACATGTTCAAGTTCAGTGTTACAACTCCTTATCAATTGCCGGATGAACCTTTGTATAAGCATTTTGAGTGTATGATTACACAATATATTGTTCTCAATTTGATGAACCAAATGAACTTGAGAAATGAAAGTGTGGAGTGTGGCACGGTTGTAGGGGGTTCCTCTTAAATCGCCGCAAGAGATTCAATTTTAAAAGAGTTTTAATATTTCCTATCTGAATAGGAGTACCCTCAATTGTGCAATTTATCCTTTGTCGAAGAATTTGGCAACCTAACAAATTCAATTTACTATAAAAGCCTCGCAATAAATTCAGCCTGCATCGGGATTATAATTTTCAATGAGTGAAATTTAGATTCTTGAACTGGGCGCTCATATTCACAGGAGGCTTTATGAAACTAGTCCTTTGTCCCTCCACACATACGTTGGACTTTGGAGCACAGACAGTGTACTGTATGTAATTCCCATCTTGACCTCAGAACACCTTTACTATAAAAGCCAATTGGGGGGGGGCGGAGACCTCAGTCTCATCTGAGCACTCACCGAAGGAGATGTGGGACTCAAAGCTTTGTCTTTCCTTACTTCTACTTCCTCTTGCCTTGACTTGTAAGTATTTTTAGTTTGAGTCACGCTGCATTTGATTAGAAAAAACACAAATAAGATTAAAAAAAAGTTTTTTTTAAATATATAAAATGTAACCTGTTTTTGCCAGGAGAGAGTTTTATTTAACATTTCCTTCAACATTTGTTTTTAGATGCAGAGGAAGGGGATGTATCCTGCCTGTGTAAGTTCAATACGTTAATATCTTGATCACATAATCTCCATGCCATACGATGCGATAGATATAAATATGTTCCCTCATTCGTGCTATTTTCGGCATAGATTTGTCACACCACACTCGCAGCATGTAGGACTGTAATTTTAAAGCTGTATCTTCTGTATTAGTAAACCACAGGTACAAAGCTTATCACAAGTATGAGTACACGTATGAAGCTGAGTCTTTAAACGCCATCAATGGTGCTTCATATCTCAGGAATGGACCTACCACCACTTGCAAGGTACGCGGCAAGAACGCCATCATTCTTGTAGCAAGCATTTGTAGCAAGTGAAATCTAAACAAATCCTTCAAACAGGTTGAAATTGAAGTACCTCAGGCTTGTAGTTTCATCATCCGCACCACTGACTGTAGTCTGAGTGAGGTAATTGACATGGATACGAGGGGGAACCCTATCTTCAGTCCTGCGCTCAGCTCTGATGACTTTGCAGCTGAAATGAAGAGGTACTGAACAAGAGCCATATGCAAGATATGTACAGTTTGATGCAATGAAACATGGTGACTTGATGATTTCATGGAAAACACTGCTGACCCTCAATAGATATCCTCTGAAATTTGTGGTGGAGGGTGTGTACGATGTGAAATTGTACCCTGAAGACGGTGAGACGACAACAATCTTGAACATCAAAAGGGGTATCATCTCTGCCCTGGCTGTGCCTCTGATGGGAGAAGAGAAGAACACGAACATGGTGGGTCTCCTACTATGAATGTAGGCTTAGAATTCCTAGAAGAGATCAAATTCTCTCTTCTTCATCTGAAAACACAGTAACAAGAATCTCTGTTCCCATCATTCCAGCCTACTATCCACGGCATGTGCCAGACCTCATCCACCATCAACGCTAGAGAGGACATTGCAACTGATGTCAGCCTCAGCAGGGATCTGTCCAAGTGTGATAGATTTATTCCAATTAGAGATCACACCAGCCCCCTGGCTCTCATCTCTGGCATGGTAAGACATCAGGTGGATTGGTGTGGCCTGAATGACTATCAGCTCTTACAACTGTTTTATCCATTTTCCTTGGAAATTGCATCACTGGTAAACAGTATGATAAGCATCCACGTCGCAGTCAGAGTTGTTAGCTTGATCATTTGTCTGCTTTCAGCATTACCCTCTTGCTCAGCTGGTCAGAAGCTCACAGAGCTGCAACTACAATTTTGACAATGAGAAGAAACACATGACCTCTGGGTCCTGCACTGAGAACCACATCCTGATCCCCTTCTCCAGCAAGTAAGTCCAAACTCACACTGCCCTCAATGCTCTACAATCTAATGCTATCTGCTGATATTTGATATGTCTTATCGAGGGCCCTGTAGTGTTTCTGACTCAGTGTTTTATTGTTTCAGGGGTAAATATGGAGTTACCAATGTTGGAAAGCAAAAACTGACCTTAGTGGAAGTTTCTGCTCACAACGACAGAGTCTTTGACCGAAGTAAGCTTGGTTTGTGATTTGGGTTATTTTAATTTCTGTCACTCAAGAAAAAGTAATTTAATGATAACTATTCTGTTTGTGTATCACAGCTGACAAAGCCAGAGGTCTGTATATGGATGCTGTTGAGGACAAGACTGTTTTCCAGGATAAAGATGCAGCTCTGGATCTCCTGAGACAGCTGGCCACTCTGCCTGAGACTGAGGGTGATAAGAGGGCCCTCCTCTTCCATAAGCTTGTCATCATGGTCCGTGGGATGAAGGCTGAGACCCTGAGTCCTGCCATTCCCGAGGCTCTTGCACTGTCCCCAGTCCTGACCTACCAGGTTCTGGCCCAGTGTGGAACTCCTGAGTGCAGCAGTGCTATCATGCAGATCCTCAGGGGCTATGACAGCTCAGCCCTCCAGGTTGATGCCACAGTTTTTGCGCTGGGACTTGTGTCCAACCCCTCAGCCCTCCTGATCAGTGATATGCTGGAAATGGCCAAATACAAGCCCAGCAAGGCCATCATGTATGCCCTGAGCAATGTTGTCAAGAGGTGAGTAAAGTTTCAGTTATCAAACACAAGTCTGGATAGACAGGTTTTATTACATTTATAAGAAACGTCTCCCTTTACATAAAACGAGCTGCACATGCATTCATTCACAGAATTTCTCTGTAACAGGTTTTACCAAACTGAAAGAAAACTCATTCCTGAGATTCGCTCTGTCGCCAAGTTCATGGCAACTCAGTTGGGTGACTGCTCCGGTAACAAGGACACCACTTTCATGACCTTGAGGGTAGGTAATATTTACTGAAAAGTCAAAATAAATGCCAACACAAACAGACAAATTGAATATGAATACATTCCTTTGATGCTAGGTTATTGGAAACATGGCTCCAGCTGTGATGCCTGCTAGTCCTTCACTCAGGTCTGCAGTGATCAAATGTGTGAACCAACCGGCCGCTTCCCTCGCCGTGCAGCAGGCTGCCATCCAAGCACACAGGCTGTCTCCAATCCCTGAAGAGGCAAGAAAAATCATTTCATTAGTTTGATGAAATATCGGTATAACAAAAGTATTAGAACAAGTATATGCTAATGTTGTTGGTGTCTTTGGGTCACAGGGAAGGGAGGTTCTCATGCAGGTTGTTTTGGACACCAGCAGCCCAACGCAAAAGCGTATCGCTGCATACCTGGTCCTGATGAAGAAACCTCAGCCAAGTGAACTGATTCAATTAGTGGACGCAATCGCTAATGAGCAAGATAAGCAAGTCAAAAACTTTGTGATCTCCCACATGACCAACATTTTATCTTCAAGTGAACCTGAGACCCAAGTGTGAGTGAATCTATAAGTTTCACTGCTTCCTAAAGGATTGTTTGCATCATCAAATGTTTTCAATAAAACTACTTCTTATCACAAAGTCTAAGACAGATGCTGCGCAACGCCCTGCAAGGTAATGAGATCGGGCCCATCGTGGACCCCACCAAGTTCTCTCGCAACTACAAGGTTGGATCTGTGGAGGGCAACATGATCTTTGAGGGTACCAGCTACCTGCCCAAGGAAATGATGCTTGAAATGACTCTGAAAGCGTTCGGCTTCGACATCGACATGATGGAGGTTAATAGTTTGAACAATTTTAATTCAAATTAAGGATGAGAAGACTTGGTCAAAGGAAGTTACAACTGTGGAAATGTTTTCAATTTATAGATCGGGATGGAGGGCACAGGATTTGAACCAACCGTTGAGGCTCTGTTTGGAGATAATGGATTCTTCCCCGACACAGTCCTGAAGACAATGTACTTTGTCTCTGACAACATGCCATTCAAACTCAAAGACGTCCTGCAGAATATTGTGCCAGCTCTGAGGAACAATCGGGTGATGAAACAGGTATTCAGACCAAATTTTTCTGTTTACATCTCAAAATAGGAAATATCTTGGAAATTATAAGGCTTGACCTCAATAAATTGACTCAGTAACTTTATGTACATTTACATGTTTAGACTCCTGAGAACTTTATGAGGGAGATCGGACGCAACCTCAACAAACTGGTGAGGGAACTGAAGACTCAACAGTCTCCAGAGGCAATGATGTATCTGAGGCTCTTAGGAAATGAACTGGGATACCTGAGGACTAAAGACATGGAGGAGATGGCTTACTCTGCTGTCATGATGATTGACAGCTTATTCAAGATGGTCCCAACTGATGTAAGGAGAAGTAGTTGTTTTCATTGAGTGTTTGTTCAGGATTTGCAAATTCATCATTTCGTTGTAACTTTGTCTTGTTTTTTATTATTATTATTTGTACAGCTCATGATGGGACTGATGACTAAGGCTGATAACACCATGTTTGCCCATTACATCTTCATGGACAATGAATTCTTCCTGCCAACTCTCACTGGTGTTCCTCTGAGGATTGCACTGTCTGGAACCTTCACCCCTGGTATCAAGGGTGGTCTTAAGATTGCTCGTGACATGGTAACTGTCCATGAATGGTTTTTTTTAACACCGCCTAAGCTCTTTTAGTTGAACATCACCATAACCATTTGCCCTCTCTCCTACTCTTCCGTATAGAGTGAAGTAGCCTTCATGCCTTCTGCCGGTGTTGAGTTTGTAACTCAGATTGGCACCCACATGCCTGAATATGTCAGCTCCGGATTAGAGATGCACACCAACCTTTTCCATGAGAGTGGGCTCACAGCAAAGATCTCCATGAAAAGTAACCAAATCAAGATGACCATCCCTGCTCCCACGAGCCCTACAAAGCTCATCGCAATAACGTAAGCTGAAGTGGGACTGTTACCACTCTTTGTTTAAATCGGGTAAAATAAGATAGTGATGGGATTGGCGGACCCGTGTAACATTCACAGAGAGCTGTGCTCGCTTGTTAAAAGGATTAAAGTTCATTCAGTAGACATGACATCAGGTTTATTGCCAGGTACAATTTTCATGATACCAGGACTTCACCTTTGAGAAAGATAAGGAGTAATAAAAGAAACTAATAAAATCAAGTACTGTCGTTAAGATCAAGATGAAATACATGAAATATGAAGAGGAAATTAAATTTAAGCTTATTATTAGCAGTACAGAATATGAAATATGTGCCATATGTGTGTTTTTCAAAATGGAAACGTCACCCAGTTTTTGTGTTTGTAAGGGATAGTACTCAAGTGGCTACGTTAAAAAAAATGGGATGGTTCATATTTTTTGTTTTCTTTGCTACTTTCCAAAGATGAAGTTGATTGGCAGAGTTCTTGCTCAGATGAGTCCATGCTGTCCCTGGTAATAGCTCTGGAAAGTTGGGCAAAAACCCCATGCAAGGTCAATGGGGTCACATCCCAACAAATGTATTAAATATGAATTAATTCATTTCTCGAATTTCTTTACCCTTTATCTATAATTTTCTCAAATTCATTATCACAACATTGTATCACCATATTAAGAATGGTGTTTATCTGTTTCTGCAAACCCTACAAATGCACTTTTCTTTGCGATCTTAACCTTGTAGAAAGATCATACGTAATCCAATGCTGCTATCCTTTGAAACCCCCAACACAGAAACACTTTGGTGGCAGTGACTGATTCGGAGGTGAAGACAATCCCTCCTTTGGCATGGGACAAGGTTGACGTTAGGAAGTGCATGCCAGTCTTCGCTGGAATAAAAGGCTGCATGGCCCTGCAGTACACTCAAGCCTTCTACCCAGATGCAGCCCCCTATTTCCCCTTCACTGGAGACAGCAAGTGAGTTAGACTCCATGAAATCACTGTTTCCCAGACTTTACGAAGAAACACTGGCTCAATCAATCCTTTTAAACAGATTTTCTGTGGAGCTCCATCCTACCGGGGAAGTCACTGAGTACACAGCCACTGCTACTTATGAGCTACTATGGGAGGGAGACAGGGGCGGACAGAAGGTTGACTCTGTGAAATTCACTCTGAGGGCTGAAGGTAATGAAGAATAATCATTCATTATTATCACTTGTTGGATCTTGAGGAGGTTTGTGGAGGAGTTACGCATCTGTGTGTTACGTGACAGGTGACGAGCCCACAGAGGCCACAACAATCATTAAATACAACAGAAAGACAAATGATATCGCAGCTGACATCCAGATCCCTGACTATGATGTGGAGGCAGGACTAAGGCTTGGCGTTGTCGACGTGAACGCCAATGACAGAGGAAGTCATATCATCACCCTTGACTTTGTTAACAAGAACTTCCCTGAGCTGTCCCTGATTGGCCGGGCCAAGTAAGTAGATCCTCAAAAGATCACAGAAATTGCATCATTGAAAATACACTGAGTGTCTTATATCTTTCAGTCTGAGGGCTATGAAGGAAGGTATGCTGCAGGTCCAGTTCATTGTCCCCTCTGTTCGTGGTGATGCCACAGTAACGGCAAACATGAAGTATGACGAAGAAATGGAATTGGAGCTTAAAAATGAATTCAGGCTCCTGGAATACGCCTCTGAGCAGAAAATCACGATGAAATATGGTACTATTGGTTTTCATTTACAATCTCTTTCAGAATTTCAATATTTCATCTCATGTATAATCATTTTAACTGGCAGACGGTTGGTTCAGATCCTTTCTAACAATTTGTGAACAACTGCCAAGTTTCAAAATATAACATGAACTTAGAATAATGTTTCTGAATATTTTAAATGACATTTTTTTTGCAGATACAGAAAAAATGGAGGTTGAATTAAAGTCTGATATGAACTCTGAGATGTTGGACTTCCTTCCATATGCTGAGCAGGTTAATAAGTATAGCAACGGTGTACTTGACATGGGAGTTGGCATAACTGACATGACTTTCCGTCAAATCTCCAAGGCACTTGTGGAGGTATGAATCTTTTTTACATAAATTCGGATAGAAAGATTTTCTTTGACTCATCTCTGGAGAGAACATAAACCACTGATTACATGTACTTTAGGGAACAAACAACATCATGGAGAAATACAACGGTGACATTCCTTACATTCAGAATGTAAGAATGCCCAGTATTCCAGAGATTTCACTGCCAGAGACATTGTTCTTCAATGTGTAAGTCTCAGAAGCCAGAGATTAAGAGAGAGATTAATATAATTATTAATATTAATAGAGATTAATAACTCAGCATTAAAAATACATATTGAATATCTGTTTATTTTTCTTCTTTTTTGTGCAGTGAAACAAAGGCTGTGTATTTCTTCAACAATGACCGCTTCACCATGGCAATCCCTCTTCCTCTTGGAGGAAAGTCAACAGAAGACCTCAACTTCCCTCCAGCTTTAACAACACCTCACATGTCTCTACCCCAGTTCGGACTTGAGATTGGCTCCATGGAAATTCCAATCCCCGAGCTTTTTGTTCCTGAGAGTTTAACTCTGACGATTCCCTTTTTTGGCAAAGCTGAAGTTTCAGCTCTGATGAAGAGCAATTTATACAATGTGGAGTTTTCAGCAGCTGCTGGAAAAGATGTCATGGAAACACCAAGCTATGCAGCAAAGTTTAATGTGAAAGGAACCTCCCAAATTGACATCCTCTCAATAGATATTGAAGGTAATTTGTTCTTTTTCACTTTATAATATATACTGAACTCAAAGATTCAAATATGTGCTGATTACCGACAGACTCAAATCTCAAAAATCGAAAACACTATATTTATAATAATCATTTATGTGTTGATCTTGTTTGATTTAGGGTTAGGGATGTTGGCCACCTCTGATGCACTCAAGGCCCAGTTGAAAGGCTCTTTAACCCATGAATTCCTTGAAGCAAGTATCAATATTATTGAGGAAGCAACACTCACAAACAAAATGCATTTAAGATCAAGCAACAAGATTAACGCCAAAAGCAAATTTGGCCTCAACATTGATATAGAGCACGATGGTATGGCTGAAGTCAACACTGAAGAAATCTTTGGTGACAGCACTCTCAAAGGAATGTTCACAGCTGGACCCATCTATGGCAAGACTGTTTCAACCCAGTCAGCTTCCATCTTCCCATTCAGACCAGAAGCAAAGATTGATTCTTCTGTTCAGCTTGACTCATCAATCTTTGTGGCCCAAAACACAATTGCAGCAAGTTTTGTCAAGGGCGAATTCTCAGTTGTTTCTAACAGCAAAGCCTTTGAAGATTTCGTAACACATGACGCTGAGCTTTCCTTCAAGGACAGTAAGCTGTCACTGAAATCTGATGCAAATGCCCTTGCCCTTGGTCTGAAGATCCGCAACCAGGCTCAAGCCTCTGCTGGAGCTGGCGAAGTTGTTATGAGAATGGAGACAAATGCCGACCACACTGAAAACCGTGTTTACTCTTTGCTGACTGCCTCTCTTGATGTCAATGGTCTGGCTGTAAACAGTGATGGCAGCGTCAAGATTCTTGGAAATGAAGGTACTCACAAAGCTGCGTTGACGATGAACAAGGATGGTTTGACCATGAGTGGAACGAACGCCCTCCAGAGCCCCCTGTCCATCGAAAACACCTTCAACGCTGGGCTTGACGCCTCAAAGGCCACTCTCTCCATTATCAACAAGGCTGCAATCAGTGACATCAAGGTTGATAATTCCAACACTCTTACCGTTACTCTCTCAGGCCTTGACTTCAATTCAGAGGCTGATGTCAGTGGCAGTGAATATGCATCCTACACTCATGACATCACTGTTGACCTGAAACCCTACACTGCCTCAGCAAATGCTAACAACAACCTGAAACTTCTGGCTATTGACTTCAGTAATGAGGCTCAACTGAAGGCAGAGCTATACAAACTGGACCTGACTGGAACCCTGAAAGCCACTTATGGTGAGGAAGAGCTCAAGCACGTTTATCAGGTTACCTATGCTGATATGGTTGCAAACGCAAAGTGCAGCACCACTGGAAAACTTTTTGGAACTCAGATGAACCAAAACACTGAACTTGAAATCATGGGTCTTGCTGCCAGGCTCACCAACGATGCTCGCTTCAACTCACAGCCAATACGCTTTGATGAGACCATCCGTTTCAGCATTATTCCTTTTGATGTCAACCTTGATGCCGTCTTCAATGCTGATGGAGACATGACCATGTATGGAAAGCACAGTGCCCAACTGTATGGCAAAGTCCTCCTCAGAGTACAACCCTTGGCTTTTGCAAGCACCCATGAATACAAAGCATCAGCTACCCAACACTTTGAGAATGGCCTTTCCCTTGAGACAACGATTGACAACAGAATTGATAGTGTTCTTTCAACCCAAGAACAGAGGGCTAGTTTCAGAATGAAGTCTAAAATGAATGACCACATGTTCAATCAGGACATGAGTGTTTACAATTATCCTGAGCAAATTGGAATGGAAATGTCTGGCATATTAATCACACCCCTCATAAAAACAGAAACCTCAGAGAACCAGGAATTCTCTGCATCTGGCTATCTCAAGTATGACAAGAGCTCAAATAGTCATACAATTCACCTCCCTTTAATAGAAAATCTTTCTGTAGTCTTTGAAGGAGTCAGGATCTCTATTTTACACATTGCAGAAGCACTGCAGAGCTACATTAACAATGGGGATATTAGGGCTAATCTTGAGTCTCTCCCTCAGCGTGCAAGTGAATTTGTTGCTCATTTGAATATTGAAGGCAATCTCATCAAGCTGAAATGGCACTTACAACGTTTGAACCAAAAGCATTTTATGTTTGTGGAAGATGTTGAGGCCTTATTGACGAATCTGCTGACTTCTGTGGGGGGACTGATGGCTGATATGTCTGCTAACATCAAACACTTTTCTGATGTGATTAAGGATATCATTGTTACTTCCAGCTTTCCAGAAAACTTAATTGAGACGATTGTTGAAAACCTGACTGCCCTTGATGAGAATGACATCAAGTCCTTTCTTTTGTACATAATTGATATCCTAATGGAAATCATCGACATAGAACTTGACTTTGAAGAACTATCTCCTATGAATGAGATACTCCTTGATGGTGAGCGTGAAATTAAGGCTAAACTGCGTAAGATGTTGAATAGCATGACGAAAATAATTGAGGACATTGATATGCAGACATTTGTGGCTGATTTGAAAAGTTACAGAGCATCCTTTGACTTCAAAGCTCATATCGAAGAGCTAGTAAGTGTGATTCCCACACAAATTCTCAGTAGTACAATAGATTATTTCAAGGATTTATTGCAAGAATATGACATTGTTGATAGGATCAACTCATTCTATGCCAAGGTGAGAGAATTGATGTTACAGTTTGAGGTTGACAAAACAGTTCAAGACATCATAGAAAAGGTTGTAGAGCTCATCAAGCGGTTCAGATTAGAGGAAACCATCAGGGTTGTTGCTCGTACAGTGACAGACATTGCTGCCCAATTTTTGCAAGGCCTCCAGAGTGCTATCGATTATGTGAAAGCAACTGAGATTGAGGATATAATACCAGAGCTAAATATGTATCTTGGCATTATTGAGCAGAAACTGACTTCATTTGACTATAATGACTTTGTGGATCACTCTGATCGAATGATAGCCGAGTATATTTCTAGTCTGAATAAGCTCATCGTGTCTCTTGAAGTCTCAGAGAAACTTGAGGCAGTTAGAGAGTTTGCAAACTTTGTGTTCTCTACTATTAGGGGCTCTATCGAACAATTTAAAGAAATCTCAATGGAAGAATTTATAAAAACTCTGAAGGATATCATTGACAATTTTGTATTTAGTAATCTTATAAGATTTGGTGAGTATATGAAGGATGAAATTACAAAACTGGATCTCAATGCTGAAATGAACTTTTATCTACAATTGGCAAAAACCAGTTACTCTAAATTCATAATCAAAGTCACTGATATGGTCAACATTATGGTTGAGTTTATTAAAAAGGTAGCGCCAGAGCAAAAAATTGTCAGTGAGCTACTGCAGATCACTGATGGGCTCATCACTGGTGTGAAAAATGTGGAAATTTCTGTGCCATCCTTCACCATTCCTCTCACTAATCTTGTTGTACCTTCCATGAAAGTCAGCATGGACACGATTCAACACTTTGAGGTCCCAACACAGTTGGACATCCCAGAGTTCACAATCTTGGGATTCCATGTGGTGCAAGCAAGCACCATCTCAACTGATGACATTAAACAGAAAATCATTGATTTAATTGATTTCTTTCTCAACTTTGAGATGAAACTATTGGATATGGGTACTTCATTTGAGGGCATGACTATGTCCTATCTCCCTGCCCTGCCTGAATTTTCACTCCCTGAATTTACTCTCCCTGAATTTTCTTTCCCTACCCTGCCAATTGTCCCAGCTGATAAACTTGTTGAGACTCTTCAACTCCCAGCAGTTGAAATGCCAGTCATCCCTGATGAGATACAGATTCCAGCATTTGGTAAACTGAGTTTTGAGATCAAATTAAATTCCCCCATCTACAATATAAGGAATAATGCTGAGGTCCAGAACTCTCTTGATATCGATAACAATTCTCAGCTGACAGGATTTCTGAACTCCCAAGGAACATGTCTTCATTATGAAATTCTTAACTTCAACCTGGATTGCATGGCTCGTATTGCCAATCCTAAAAGGGGTCATATTATCGCTGCTGAGACCGTGAAATTCACTCATGATTTTCTTGCAGTTGACCACAGTGCCTCTGTGACATTTAGCAACTTCTTACCTCGAGCTTCAGCCAAGACCACAGTGAAGGCCACCACAGCACTTTACGATGCTGAGGTTGTCAATGAAGCGTTCATAGCCACAAAGGGTGGTTTGTCTGCCACCGTTGACACTGCCTACAAACATGTGCTCAACCTCCTTGCCATTGGCCTCTCTGGTAAGACATCTATGACTCAAAAACTTACAGCTCATCAGGAAGGTACCACCATTACAATTACTGTCGGAAATCAGGCTACTGACGACTTCCACAGTCGTGATAGTACCCACAAGAGTGATCTGCAAATTACAGTTAGTCCGACCACAATGAAGATGACCTTTGTTAGTGACACGGATACCATCGTTCTGAAGACAGAACAGACCCTGAGTGTTGATTTGGACATCCTTCACTATTTCAAGCTTGATGTTCGCTCTGAATTAGCAGGCACTGTTATCAAAAACAGCCTTTTAGAAGGATCAATAAATGCTGATCTTGAAGACATGAAACTTGAAGTGAGGGCAACCCATAACACTGACCTAGATAGTATTGTTGACGGGGTTTTACAGAATACAGTAGATTTTACTGTTAATGCTGATGAGGTTATGTTCAACTTTAAAAACAAGGGAAACACTAAGGTAACTCTCATCGATTCTTATTCTGCCAAAATTGATCTACAGAATGATTACTCTGCAACCTTTAGGCCTGACACCCAACATGTGAACACTCTTGCTCTGGTTCGTGTCAATCAGTGCAAACTGTATTACACCTGCACACTAGAGAACAATGATAGGGAGACTACAGTTGCATCGACCTTTGAAGGAGAGGCAAACCTTGACTTTATCACTAAGCCCATAAGCATCCCTGAGATTGATATTCCGTTTGTTGCATTCCATACCCCAGGCATTAGTAATCTTGATTTGTACAACCAGACTGGACTGAAAAACATCCTTTCAACCACTGAACAGTTTATTGATATGGATGCAAAGATTGCATACAAAAAAAGCCAAGTTACTCCCTTTATTGATATAATGGGCCTGATTCAGATTCATCAAATGGATAGCGTGATCACAGATCTGTCCTTTAAATCTGCTATGATTAATCTGAATGTCAATGCTGGACTGTATGCTGAGGATGATCTTGTCTTCCGCCTGGGAGCTACCACGGCCTCTACCTATGAAAGCCTAAATGCCAAACTTGATGGCACCACCAGTCTGACAACCAAGAGAGGAATCAAGCTGGCCAATTCCCTGTCCCTGGAAAATCGTCACATTGAGGGTACACATGACAGCACGATCAGTTTGAGCACAGAGACTTTGGAAACTACTGTCTCTGTTGCTACTGTTGCAAATATCGCCCTGGAAATACTGAATCTGGAAGCAAACCAAAATCTGGTTGCAGACAACAAGGCCAAAGCAAATGCTGTGTCCACCTTTAGGATGAAGGGCGATTTCAACATTCCTGTGATCAAGGCTGTCGGAAAGGCTGATGCAGATCACAGTCTGAAACTGGATGGAACTCTCAAGGATGTTTCCATGGAGTCATTCACCAGGGCAAACATGGACGGCACTATACTTGATGATCTCGTACTTTTGGGTATCCTGGACAATGAGGTTGATGCATACCTGAACGGCGGTGGCCTCCGCTCTACCTCCAAGGTTATTGCTGATGTCAAGCTTACCAAAGATACCACAAAACTTATCAGCATGGATGTAAATGAGAATCTTGCTATTGAAGCCTCCCTTAAGCATTTATATGTTACACTGAAGTATGCAGGCAACAATGAAGCAAACCTCTTTGACTTCAACACCAAGGGCAAACATGTTGTCCAGGCGACCATTGACCTTGTACCAATGTCCTCCTTCACTTCCAATATTGAGATAGAAATGTCTCAGCCAAGCAGCTTGGGTGACTTCACCTTCTCTGAAAAATCTGATGCTGAACTAACAGCCACCAAGCAGAAGATTATCACTAACACAAAGTTCGTCAGCCCACTGTACATCACTAACCTGGAAACTGAGATTGAGAGAGTTGCTCCAGTCCTCAAAGTCATCTTGAGGTCCTCTGCCTCCTCAGTTTTTGTCTTCTTGAATTATGACCTGGGCTGTAAGTTTATTTTTCTCAGCATAATACACACTTTTACATCTTAAACAAAAAGTATCATAATTAAGGTCTGTGTGTTTCAACAGATGACGCTACCATGAACTTGGAAGATGCTGGAATAACCATGACAGGGACAGGGGCTTTCACCCATACTGACCTGATCATGAACATGCAACACTCTCTTTCCCATACCTTAAGGTAACAGTGCATATCTCCACCAATGAGACAATGAGGATGCTAAAGCATCACCATCTGTTCATACATTTCTTCTGGATCATATACCAGAATACAATATTAGCTGTTTTCTTCTTTAAAACTATTCCAAATTGCCACCATTTGTACCCCTACAGGGACTCCCGTATCACGCTAAACGTGGATGTCACCAGCCCTTCCTTCACTGATGTTAAGTTGCGTTGTGCTGTTCGCAAAGATGGAATGAGTGCCACAATTTCTATCCCATCCACTGGCTTTTTGGGTCTTCAGCTCCATGGCAGGGCCCCATCTCAAATGACTGCTAGGCTTTATGGCCGTTACGCTGTAAGATTCTCATACTGGTGTTTTATTTTTTTAATTATTGTTTTGTTCCCAACTCAGTGTATGTTTTCTCTCCGTTTATCTTAACAGAGTGACCCTGGAAATGATCTTGAAATCCTCACCCTCAGAGCTTCTGCCAAGGAGGTTGATAAGCTTAATCTGATGGCGATCTTCAACCTGGGGGCCCCTGACATCATGCTCAGTGGACTTCAGGAAAGAGTTCCAGCAATTACATCAAGCTTTTCTAGCTTTGCTGAGAAATACCAATTGTTAACCTACACCTCTCAGCTGAAGATGATTGTAACTGATTATATTGATGACGCCTTCAACATTGCACAAAACCATGCCCCACACCTGAGCCAGGTGTCTGTCCTCTATAGGAATACTGTGGTTCAGTTCCAGACAATTGTTCAGTTCATCTTAGACACTTCCATCAAGGTGATGAGGGACACACAGGTCAAATTACCCGGCTCTGATGAAACAAGAAGTGTCCTTGAGGTACTCAATAATCTGACCACCAACATTAATACTATGCTCCAGAAGTCCATTAACACCATCATAGTTTCCATAAAAGAATCTTTAAATGTCATGTTTCGTATGATCAGTACAATTCAGGTCACAATGCCTATCAGTGACGTAATGGCTGGAGCCAAACTAATAGACGACATTAGGGACAAGGTGAAGACTTTGCCTAATCCTTTTGAAAATCTCCTAAAGCGCATTGAAAGTCTGGACATGATCCTAGAGAAGATGGGTGACACCCTGAAAAACGTTGTTGACGAAGGTCAGGACTTTGTTGATTACAACCTCACGTCTGAAGTCCTTGATACCATTGCTGTCTACTTGAACGCTTTGTACGACCAATACATCAACCTACTGAGAACAATCATCAACCATGTCATTCTAGACAGCGAGACTGTAAACGAAACAATCACTTACCTTCTGGATGTTATAAAATCTTCAGTGAATAAATTTCACGACATTGTTACTGACTGTCTGCAGCAGGCTCCTGCTGATTACATAGATATACAGTTTCAGGGTAAAAAGCTCGTGATTACTGTTTGATTCCACTACCACCAACAAGATATGTGATTGCAATGTTTCTCTTTAATTGTCCCAGAAAGTGCTCAAGTTTATTTTCAAAGTATGTCGGAAATGACTGTTAAGTACCATGTAAAGCATTTTGATGAAAATATGGTATTCATCTAACAATGGCAAATATAACCTTAATATCATTTGTGCTACAATTGTTATTTGTGTAACTTTGTGTTTGATTATGTGTACAATAAAGTGTGTAAAGCATTGCGCATCCATTTATTTGCTACATTCTATGACACACTGGTAGGTTCAGATATCTCCTGTCGTCACGGCGTTTTATAGCTTTAAAACTCAAAGATATAGCCTCATTCTACCTTAATGTCTGCCTGCTGCAAAGCTCTGAGATGGATTTATCCCTCTGTTCCCTCTTGGATCCTTTCTGCCTGTACTGTAAGGACTGTAACTGTACTGTAACTGTAAGGACCAGCGTATCAGCCAGGATTTGTTGTTGTTGACATGTGAATCATCATTCACCTATGTAATCAGTCTAACCATATCTATAAATCTCCCTTATCGTATTCCAAACTAGAGCTTTTTTTTAATAGAAATCTTTAAAGCAATACTCACCCAAAAAGTGTATTTTTCCTTTTAAGTATTCAAAATATGTGCCTTACAAAAATGTTTTTTACTGCCGTATTACTTCTTTGTGACACCAAAAAGTAGAGAGAGCCAGCCACATATACGTAGCTACAAGCTAATTGCGTGCTAATGCCACCAACTACAATCAACCAATCAACAGCAAAGCTTTCCAAATATATCCATGTCCAAACTTTCAGGAGCATCATCTGGTAAAATCCAGCCATCCAATTTCTACCACTTATCCTGTTAAGGGTCACACTTTGATTTGAGCTAGTAATACCTCTCCAGCGCAGCACGACAAGAGCCAGTGAGTTGGTACAACTGAGTGCACCAGCTTCAAGGAGGTGACCCACCGATGTTGAACCAAATTAAATAATAGATCATATTAGAAAAAAAGAGGCTGACTTCTCGAATGAACCTCTACAGACTTGTACACTCGATATCAGGTGTACGAGCAGCCCCTCAGAAACACAAATGTAATATGTGTGAACAACCAGAGGGGGTCAGCACAATATTTTATCAATTGAAAGGCTGCTATTGCATAACTGTTAGTTCCCTGGAGTGCACATGCCGATGAATCCCTCTGTATCATAAAAGACTTTATATATAGATGGGCTTGGGTTAGATTGCAGAACAATTGCCATATTTGTGAAGGCCCCACCTAATGGTCATGACTCATTGGCAAGGCTGCATGACACTGTTGGAAATCTGATTGATCATTGATTTGAACATCCACAGGAATGAAAGAGTTATGGCTTGGATCTTTCTGGATGTGCACACTACTGATCCCCTGGGGAGACTCAATTAAGTCCGAAGGCATTTTTTTGTGCAGGCCAACCAAGTCAAGTGAAGTCAATTCAAGTGAAGTCCATTAATTTACTCCTTCGTTAACCTAAATTTACTTTTTAAACTTGTTTTAATTTAACTTGTCACTTTATTTACTCATTTTTTTTAAGGTATTTACTTAACGTACTCAATTGTAAAAAATATTAACTTCATTGACTCTGTTACTACAGGTATTTACTTTATTTCCCATTTTAAACCTGTAGATTTACTCGATATTAAAACAATATTTACTTCATTTACTATTTTTTACTTGTATTGAATCAGGTACCATATCCTCATTTCCCATGGTCACCTTATGTCCTTTACTTTCAAACTTAAAACAGTAAATGCAACAAAATAAAATAATTATTTCTCAAGGCAAGTCCCGACTCCTTCAATTCTTTGTTTTTCCTCGTCTCAAGTCATCCAACATTTACTGCAGTCGACTCAAGTCCATGAACCAAGTCTTCGTTTCTGCCTCTGGGCTCAGAAAAGATGTCATGTGCCTTTTAATCGCAGTGTAGTTGGTTCTTAAGAACATGACAAAAAAAAAAAACACACAAAAAACACACTTTTTAAAAACAATTAAAAGGAAAATGTACTCATCTGTTTAGGAAACAGATGGATAATTTTAGTGAATAAGTGAATTAGTACTTTCAGTCGATGAATTTCTAGGGACTCTTAAGGATTGTAACCATTCAGTTTGCTTCCTTATGTGTGGTATTAAAGAAATAATATATACATTTTTATTTCATGCAAAAATGATTGTTGAATATGTGAGAACAAGATAAGGCAAATTGAGTTTTTCTGATACATCTCTTTAGAAACTGAAACCTTTGATCCACAAAAGTCTATGCTTAACAGTACAGGAACATGTTATCATGTAGCTCCTGAAGATACATGAAGATACCAGTATGTGAGATGTAGGGCAACACACGCTGCTACTACGGGCCAGAGGTCTGTAATCTACATGGGATTATATGATATAAATACACAATTCCAGATATTTACTTAAAACCACACCCCATCTCTACTTATGAAACTACACACTATAAATGAACACCTCAGTAAACAAAGGCAAACTGCTACATGTTTTTAGTTTCACAGCATTACATAAGATTTTGTAAACTATGTCAAAGGTTGTTTTTTTACATTTTGCAAGTAGACTCAACCAAAAAACTATATATATATATATTTATTTTTTATTTTTTATTTTTTTACATGTATACTAGCTTTTTTGCAATGACAGAAACCCACTGATATCCAAATCAGTTGTAAGAACAATTAGGAGAACTTTTAGTCCTACTTTAATGACATCAATTATCAACTCGTTTTCATGAAATCGTCCTAATTAAGATTAATGCAAAAATAAGACGGAATGTTTTCAGACTAGAAGAGTTACAAAATGACAGAAAACAGCAATGTATGGCCACCCGATTTCAAGCTCATGTGACTGTCATGACACAATCAATTTAAAGGTGTTATGTAGAAGACTTCTTAAGAAATCTGTAAATCCTTGTCTATAATCTAAGTACGCTTATACAAAACAAAATAAAATTGTCCCACAGATTATCCAGCCAGTTTTATCTTCCGATGCCTTTGAGGTTTTTTAGCCTAGAATTGCAGATAGGCATGTGTTTCTGGGTTTTCATGCAACTGGTTGTTGCCCTGGTTTTGCATGATGTTGTACTCCTGAACCCCATGAACTGATCCTTTAACCTCTTTGACACTGACGACGGCTACACTGCACATGTTGGCTGTCTGCCACGACATAAATGAAGTGGAGACGTTGTTAATGTAACTTTGAAAAGCTGAGCATTTCCTGTTATGACAAGTCCAGATGAAAAATGTCTGTTGCTAATTTTTGAACCCTACAAGCTATCGAGTTGACCAGAAAGCAGAGCTGATTTGGTCTAAAGTCGGTTCAGCTGGATGCGCTGACTTGCTCCCGATTCAGAGATGCATTCTATGGAACCGCAGTGCTGTTATTACTCGCTATTACGCAACGTCAGAACGTCTTCCCCAGCCTGATTAACTTATCTCGAGTTCACTTCTCTTGTCATCGTGATCAAATGGCTTTCACAGTCTTCTCTAAGGAGGGGAGAGGTTAACGGCGGAGGATCATTCCCACACAAGTTGTAGTTAAAGGTTATGAGTTAAAACATACTTTTTAATTTAACATAATTTTAATTTAATTCGACAAAATGATTTCTGTCGCCTTTATCTCATTTTGAATTTCAGACAATTTGGGCTTTTTCTACAAATACTAAAAATACGCCACGAACGGTCTGAATCTGCTGTGTTGGAGGGTGAAAACTACCTTTGTCACATGTTAATCTCCCACTATGGGACGGAGACACATGCGTTATCCACCTGAGTACTGTTAGGGCCCTACTCATCAATAATTCAATCCACTGTTAAAACAGGGTGTTGTAAAGGCCCTGCAACAAACTGAAGAAAAGACACTCCCACAAACGATGTGCCGGCTCAACGTAAAAAAAATGAATGTCACAATTTGCGTGGATGTGTTCAAAGTTATTTCAACTTCGCAAGTATTGAGTACATCACAAGACTTCTCTCCTTTGGCAAACACAGTTCCTTTAGTATGAGCGACATGATTTGCCTTGTCCTCTAAAAAAGTATTTAAGCTGAGACAACTTCATTTCAATTGTGTTCGAATTACTCCTTTTAGTTTAATTCTCACTTATTTCTTTTCTTGTCATTCTACTTAGAAATGTCCGTTTTTAGCGCAAGAACTTACTCATCGAAGTCAGAATAAATCCCACATTGAAATTCCAGTTTTATGATGTAACTTTTTTATTTGAAACACCAGACAACATTTCACTCAACAGGACTCAGTGTAAGTGTACATTTTAATGGTACACAAAATTGTAACCCTCATAAAATAAATCATACAACAAAATAAAATAAAACTTACATCATTGTCTTAAAACTAACAATATGAAGTAGCCCTGTAAATCTCGAGCTCCTGAGACTGATTTGAGTTCCTTTGTACTAAAGTGCATTACTCTGAACTAAGTGTAGTTGATACTCTCACCTACTGTTAAAACACTGCAAATAACAGCACAACATTTCCTCTTTAATTTGAGGACAGCCTAAACACTTCCTAAAGTCACTAAACTTCACTTCTTTTTTTTAGCACAGCAGTTTATTTCTCAGCAACATTACCTTAGGCCTCGATTGCAGATCTTTTCAAACGCTTCAAAACTATTTTTCAGTTCTTTTGGGTAGCTGAGGTTGTGTGTTCTATATCAGCCTCATCAGCAGGGCACAAAAGAAATGGGCAGTGGGGAATTACGCACTCATAATTACTGTTAAAACAATGGGCTTTGTCATTTTAAGACAACTCCTGTGGCGCCTCAACAACATCCGCTTCGTCGCCGCGTTAATGGACTCCACTTGCTGCTGCTATGGCTGCCTGACAAACCGAATGTGGGCTCAGTCAGCTACCACAGCCTCGCCATGAAGCTACCGCTCCCCAAACCTTCAACGCGACTACAAACTTTAAATGAATTTGGAAGAAACAAAGTTTAAATTACTGAAATCCATTGCCAATTAACACCTGCGACTGAAATAAAAACTTAGACTAAAGTTCAACCGTACCACCACACCATTAGCCTCCTGCTATTTTATACATAACCACTCCTGACCAAGAAAAAGCATCTAGGGCTGTGTAAAACTATGTCTAGTACTGTCTAGTGATACAGTTATTAGCTGTTGTGAAGAAAACAAGTCTAAATTGTACTCACCAAGCCACAAAGTTTGAAAAACGCGTTTCTCAAAGTCTTGCGCTGCTCCGCGTTGTGTCTCCAAACAGGCGTACCACATGGTCTGTCTAGAGTAGAGGGCATACCTCCGCCAAGGCCTTTGCTTGGTTCTTTGGCGCCACCGAATTTGGTCAAATTTGGCCTCAAGGATTTTGCCTCATCTTGTTAAAAAAACAAAAAAAAACAAAAAAAAACAAGCTAAAAACAGACAACCAGATGAACAAAGAAAAAAAAAAACATGTATTGAAATGAAACGTAGTTTTAACCACATGTTGTCAGCTGCCTGCCTGGTTATCAAATGTAACTCAATCCATCCTCACATTAGCGTGTTATTCAACCACCACCACACCACTGACCAGTGAAACAATTAGTAAGAGATATTTAAGATTGTGTAAAACAGACCCTGCTGCAGTTGAAGGATTATAGGGAGAAAATATGAGGCTGATGTTTGCCAGATGTGGTAAAGTGGTGAAGTATGGGCCAAGGAGGAACCCATCATTTTATTTTTTGGGGGGGGGGGGGTAGTCCTAGCGCCACCTGGTTGTAACAGGAAATGACTTGGTGCTCCTCCTGGTGGCTTGACCAGATCCATCTAAAATACAGGGCCAAAAGATACTAGAGAAGGGTTCCTGTGATTTTACAGGAAAAGTTCTTACCATTGTAAGGTGGAAAGTTCTGATATGTTGACATTTATTTTGTGTGTGTGCTCTCTCTTGTTCCACCAAGTTTTATATTGGCTCAGCCTCAGTTTGGCTTCCAGGTTCTGCGAGTTTTCCACAATTCCATATTTCGACACGTCAAAATACGAAGATGACTCTGTTTCGGTAACTTGAAAGCCATACATAAATGAAGACACTGGGAAGAGGAACTGGCCCGCTTCGGTGGAACGCTGACCTCATAAATGCTGTGTTTCATACAGTATTCTTTATGCACAATAAGTCTCTCAAGGTGTGTTAAATGTAAATAAATCGATGTATAAAGAGATTTCAGATGTGCTCTAATATGTGGTGGGAACTTACTCCAAGTGACCAAAGAAGCAGTTTCGATTCCATGTGCATATGATTCATCTTGTTCAGCTGTCAAGGGGAAAAGGTTTACTTTACCTTCTCTAAGACGTATTCTAAATGCATTTATTTGAATGGTTCTATAACATAACTCGAAACGCTAAAAAGGCTCTGTTTGGTAGTGAGTATTTGCTTCACGTTTGTTAGGTTCAATAGTTTCCTTCAATCCCCAGAAATCAATGAATGGAAAACTAAATACCATGATTTTGAAACACAGACACAAAGATTTAAATGTATGTTGAAATGAAAAAGTTCCCCAAAAAAAATCAAAACCAAAACAAAACAAAACAAAAAAAACATTCCCCTCGCAGAAACTGGCAAATCATGTGTACACTGCCCTTAACTCAGGACACATATGATAATAATTTGTTGTCAATTATCTGACTGTACCAGTTTTTGAGATGTGTTTATTTAACACAGTTATGTTCAAACCTCCATTAAACACTGAAATTCATCGGCTGTCTCATGAAAACAAGCTCATATAATACAATAATAACTGTATGAGTAATTTGTAGTTATCGCACAGACTCCCTCCTCCCTCTCCTTGTGCTGACAGACATCTTTACCTTTGGCCTGCCACAAGGCTCAGACTTTGGAACCACAGCAACACATTTGCAAGTCCTGCTGATCACACAGTGTAAGATTGGAGTCCTATAAAAGCACAAAGACTGCAGCAGAGGGTTAGTCTTCACCGAAAGAGGAGGACTCTTCTTTCCTTAAGGTTTGCAGGAGCTTTGCTAAGCCCATCATGGGGGGTACCAGGCTCTGCCTTTTGCTGCTGCTGGGCACATACACTCTTGCCCGTAAGTATCGTGGTTTTAGTTTGCAGCTAAACAATGTAAGGATTGTTATATATTTTAAGACAAACTTCTAATTTTGTCTGTTTTACATTCAGTGGAATATTTTATATGATGGCAGCGGTCATACAATAGATGAAGAATGGTTCATTTCTGTTTTTCTTATGCATTTCTGATGATCAAAATGAGACACTTGTTAAGAATTTTACTTTAGGTGTAAATACAATTTTGAACTGGTTAAAAGGAAGTGTTTTTTGTAAATGGCAAACCCTTTTTTTCATTCTTTACAGAGCAAGAAGCTGGAAATGATGACCAGTCCCCAGTGTGCTTTTGTAAGTTACCACTTTTTTGCCAAAACTTTCTTATTATAAATTATTACAATATACGTGATATTTAGATTGATAAAACTTAAATGATGTAGTCACCTGTGGCAACCATTTATTATCCGTAAAGGGGTTTAAGCCATAAAAATATACCTGAGTGGAAAATTCCTAAATCTTGTAATATTCTATCTCAAATGCTTTTCAGTGGCTAAAAGGTTCAAGAACTTCAGGCGCTTTGTGTACGACTATGAAACTGAAACTTTTAACGGTGTGAACGGAGCCACTGACAACAAGAGCGGCCCCAAAGTTTCCTGCAAAGTATGTGCCCCACCGGCCCAGATCAACACTCGTGAGCCTTAAACAGAAAATAAATGTTCTAAAAACATGTTTAATCTGCTGCACAGGTTGAGCTTGATGTGCCCCAGACCTGCAGCTTCATTATCCGCACAACTGAATGCTCTCTGAGTGAGATCTCCGGTGTGGACGAGGACGGGAACCTGGTGTATCGTCCTGCTGCTGGAGCTGATGCTTTCCAAACTGCCATGGCCAAGTAACTTACCTTTACTATGCGGACATCTTTATTTTATGGTTTGAAATCTGTGTATCTAGAAAAGTGTCCCGCTAGGAGGAAGATTAGCTAAATCTGTTTTTAAATGAGCCCTTCATGTCATCAGGAACCCTCTGAAGGTCTCAGTTGAAGGACAGACTAATGTCGAACTCTTCCCTGAGTCTGACGAGCCTGTCAACATCCTTAACATCAAGAGGGGTATCGTCTCAGCTCTCCTGGTGCCCGTCGTTGAAGAGGAGAAGAACAAGGAAATGGTGAGAACTGCTCTTCCTATTTATTGCCTTATTCGTGTTTTCACATACACCCCAGATGATTCAGGGTAATGTCACCCTGTGGAGCTTTGTTACGATAAACAAGTTGCACAATGAGAAGATAAGCTGCCCTAGTTGCAGGCGATAAATGCGATCACATTATGTTCTCCTGTCACAAATCATCTGCTGGGCAAAGTCCTAGATAAGTTTATCTTACTGATGGCAACATCTACTTGCATAATAGGCATTAATCAACCAGATCAATCGCTTATCTGATTCGGGTATATTGCCATTGGACAGAAATCATGTTCACCACATCAGCAACCTGAGTGTTATTCATGATACTCTCATCATTTCTAGCCCACCGTTCATGGAGTGTGCGCAACCGAATTCACAGTCAATGCCAGAGAGGACATAGCCACAAGTGTAACTGTCAGTAGAGATCTTTCCAAATGCGATTGGTTCAGAGCCCGCAGGCAGGACACCAGTCCCCTGGCACTCATCTCTGGCATGGTAAGAAGTAACAACTCATTTCTGTACATTTTCACATACCTGATCCATCATTTCATAATCTAATAAAAACTGGACTTTTGGTTGTTGTCATCTATCCACCATCAGAACTACCCTCTGTCCAAGTTGATCAGCAGCAGCCAGACTTGCAACTACAAATTTGACAACCAGAAGAAGCACATGACCAGTGGAACTTGCACAGAGAAACACATCTTCCTGCCTCTCTCCCACCAGTAAGTTTTGCAGTAATAAAGCTTGTACAAAATCTTTTGTTATACTGTCAAAATGAATCATCTTTTAGATGACATTGAGTAGGCCAATACTGCTTAAACAGAGCTGAGCTAACAGATTTAGGCTTTCTTCGGTTATATCCTACAGAAACAATATTTTTCCACCAAATCCTACTGAGTTTTTAAAACATTTTCTACACACTAGATCCCTGTTGTGATTTGTCAGTGCTGCTAACTTTACAAGCAAGCTTGAATATTGTTAGCACGAACGCCAATGCTACACCCTAATGAGTATCCTAACTATATCTTGCTACGTGTGTCTTTAAGCATATGACAAAGTTTAATTTAGGAATATTAAAATGCAGTTTGTCATTTTATCATCATTTTATAGGTTTGTTATCATGTAATTGCTTCCAATTCGATACAAATTTCATATTCTTTGATTTAACTCAGCAGTTTTGACAAATGATTTACCATTCAATAAAACAAAGCGACAGATTTGTTTATTCATATGTTGCAATTGTGTGTTTCTGTCACCAGGAATGAATATGGAATTTCTACCCTGGTGAAGCAGACTGTGACCCTGAGGGAGACAGCCAAGATTAATGACAGAGTCTTTGACCGCGGTGAGTAGTTCAGTTTTGGTATGCTGTAAAACCTTCGAATAGTCTCAAATGTCTCTACATTTCTTGCATGAACTCACCGTTTATGCTCACTCTTATGCAGATGTAGCCAGCGTGAGGTTCTTACCCATGGATGTTGTTGATGACAAGTCTCCTGTACAAACCAAGGAAGCTGCCATGACCACAATGCAGCAGCTGAATACCCTGTCCCAGACCACTCAGGGCGAGGAGCGTGCCAGTCTCTTCCGCAAACTGGTGACCGAGCTCCGTGGCCTGAAGGCTGATATCCTGGGCTCTACTGCTCTGGAGATGATGGATATGTCCAACTCTCTGACAATGCAAGCTCTGGCTCAGTGTGGTACCCCAGAGTGCACCAGTGCCGCGCTGAAGGTTCTTAGGACCTTTGACACAGCCGCTCTTGAAGTGGATGCTACAGTTTATGCCCTGGGTCTGCTGTCCAATCCCTCCAACCTGATGGTCAAGAACATGCTGGAGATGGCTCAGTACAAGCAGAGCAAGCCCATCATGTACGCCCTAAGCAATGCTGTCAAGAAGTAAGTAAATGCATGGATCATCTTGTCGTAAAACTCAGAACTGTGTGGGTCAGTTCATGATACAAATGATGTCTTGCTTTCCTACTAGACTGTACCAGGCTGAGGGAATCATCACCCCTGAGATCGCCGCTGTCTCTGAGTTCATGTCTTCCCTTCTGGGCGCAGACTGTGCTGGGGATAAAGATCTGACCTTCCTCACCCTGAGAGTAGGCAACCATATTTGTTCTAATTTGCAGATCTTTTAAAACCTTTTATAGCAACTTTTAATCATTTTTTTTCTGTCCAAACCAGGTTGTTGGTAACATGGGAGATGTAATGGAGGCTGCTGATCCTGCTATTAAAAGCATTCTGCTGAAATGCATGAGACAGCCTGCAACCACTCTGTCTGTCCAGCTCGCTGCCATCCAGGCATTCAGACGCATGACTGTGACAGATGAGGTATCTAACTCGTCCACACTACAGACAGAAACTTTCCTTTTAGTAGTTTTATGTTGACTAGTGTCTTCATATTTTGTGACAAACATATTGCTGTATTTCTATCTAGGTTCGCTCTAACCTCCAGAGGGTCAGCCAGTACCCCAAAGGTGCTGTGCAGAAGCGCTTGGCAGCCTACTTGATTCTGATGAGGAATCCTCAAAACAGTGACACTGAGATCCTGAAGAAGCTGATTAAGCAGGAGCAGAACGTGCAGGTCAAGTCCTTCGTGACCTCCCACGTCTATAACATCCTTTCCTCCACTGACTCAGAGACCAGGATGTAAGTCTGGACTGCCCTTTGGTTGGCACTTTAAAAAATGTCAAATCATGCCTTATTCTACTGAAATACTGTACAGATTTAACAACTCAGCCACTAATATATTTTACTTTTTCTCCAGGCTCAGAGATCAGATTTTTGAGGCCCTGCAAGACACTGATGTTGCCACGCATGGTGACTACACAACTAAGTCTCGGAACTACAAGCTGGGCACACCTATTGAAGCTCTTCTGGCCAAAATTCAGGGAAATGTCATCTTTGATCCCAGCAGCCAATTGCCCAGAGAAGCCCTGCTGGAAACTACCCTGAAGGCCTTCGGTTACAACATGGACATCTGGGAGGTGTGTAATACAGTGATCTGTGATTTCTTGTAGTTTCAAATTGTAGTTAAAAGGTAACACTTGCAAAGAAATGATCACTTATGACAATGGAAAACCTAATGTGTTTTGTCCCCCTTGGTAGGTTGGCATGGAAGGAAAAGGCTTTGAGCCTACCATTGATGCTTTATTTGGAAAGAATGGCTTCTTCCCTGACACTCTCTCCAAGGCTTTGTACTGGGCTGAAGATAAGATGCCAATGAACATCAAAGAAATTCTGGAGAAATGGGTCGCTCCCCTGAAACTGGAGGGACAGAGGGTACATTTTGTGTTTTATATTCTGTTTAAAACTTTAAGTTTGTGTTGATTTATCAGTACAATTAACTCAATGATTTCCTTTTCTCAGGCTCCTGAAAATCTCATGAGGGAAGTTGTCCGCAATTTCAACAAACTGATAAAAGATCTGCAGACTCAGGAATCCCCAGAGGCCATGGCCTACCTCAGGATCATGGGAGCTGAGCTTGGCTTCATCAAGGGCAGCGAACTGAAGTTTATTGCTGAAAATGCATTAATGTACACAGACATTTTACTCAGGATCATTCCAACCCAGGTACTGTTTTAGATTACTTGTAGCCACTCAAAAAAAAAAAATACAAGCAAGACAGCATTTAAAATGACTGTTGAATCTTTTTTTTTTTTTTTTCCCCAGGCCATGTTTAAACTGATGTCCAGCACTGACAATGAAGTCTTTGTCCATTACATCTTCATGGACAACAAATTCATCTTGCCAACAGCCTCTGGCTTGCCTTTGACTTTTGCTTTGTCTGGCACCTTCACTCCTGGTGCAAAGGGAGGCCTTCGCAATGCTCCTGGCATGGTAAATATCCCAATATTCATCACAACCCAACCTATCCTCTGTTAGGTACTATGCTGCTGCTCTTCATGATTTATATCCTGCCAAATGTCCTTTAAGGTGTTATTGCAATGGTTATTGTAGTAAGAAATGAATGTTATAGAGATATTTTTAAGAGGTATAACATATTTTTTTCATCTGTTTTGTTCTCAGAAGGAACTGGTGTTCATGCCGTCTCTGGGAGTGGAGTTTGTGACCGAGATGGGAGTCCATGTTCCTGAATTTGTTGCCTCCGCTGTTGAGATGCACACCAATGTTTACCACGAGAGTGCCCTCAATGCTAAACTCACCATTGAGCAGAGCCAGGTCAAACTTTCCATCCCCGCTCCTCAGGGCACAACAAAGCTCTTCAGGATCAGGTAACATGACATACACTTGTGCTGCAGGTGACATAGCTTTTTCATGCCGGCATGCAACTAAGTTAGCATCTAGATCTAAGTTCTGAATCGTGACATATTTCCAAGTGAAACAGGATTTAAGGAAAAAAACAGGAAGGAATTTGATTTGAGTGCTGAAAATTTTGGGAGCAGACAGCCAAAGATGAACCAAGATATTGTTTTGCCTACTGAGCTGACTCGTGTATGTTAACTTGGCGACATAAACGCGCCACTAAAAGTTGAAGATTGATGGGTTGATGCCATTTTATGGTGAGTTAAAATTAGTTCTTTTCTTTCTTTGAAATAGCAACAAAGTGATGATTGTGGGTGCCGGCCAGGTGTCAGCTATCCCACACAGAGAGGGTGAAGAGAGCTGCGACCTGATTTCTGGATTCAAATATTGCATCCGCAAGCATTACACAGACAGCGGTGATATGACCACAGTTCCTTACTTCCCCCTGAATGGAGAGACAATGTAAGTTTTAAGGAAGGAAATACTATGAAGTAAATCTTGCATTTTTGAAGAGATTTTGTTTTGTGGCTTTCTAGATTCAAGAATCTTAATCTTTGTTCTATTCACCTTAGGTATGCTATTGACATCAAGCCAAACAAAGAGGTCTCTGAATTCACTGCTACCATCGCATACAAACTCCTCAGTGAGGGGAAGGACGGTCGCCACAAGGTTGATTCATTAAAGATGACCCTGAGAGCTGAGGGTACGCTCCCCACGAAATGATCTACATCAACTTCAGTTCTTTGGACAGCCCTTCCCTCCTTTTTCATTTGGGTTATACAGTATATGTGTATATGTAACTTTTGAAGCCATATAATTCCCATTCCTGTGATTTTAGGCGCTCAGTCCACCGAGGCTACAGCCACCATGAAGTACAACCGCAACAGGAATGTCTTCACCACCCAGATCCAGATTCCTGATTTTGATGTTGAAGCCGGTGTCAAGGTTGGCATGACTGACAGCAGCACTAAAGGCAAATCCCTCACTTTTGAGATCTCCAACAAGAATGTGCCCCAGCTCTCTCTGATCGGCCGTGCCCAGTGAGTCACCCCAGCCATGACAACAAAACAAACAAAATACATAACAATAATGAATGTATCAGACCTAAAGTTTTGCGGACATGGCAGTGACACCGGCATTGTCTTGATCATTTCCTAATCACAGGCTTCAGGCCATGACTGATGGCATGCTGCAGGTTCAGTTGTTGGTCCCCTCACTCCAGACTGACGCTGCCATCACTGCTACCATGAACAATGCTGATAGCTTTGCCTTGGAGATTAAGAGTGACATCAATCTCCCAAAGACCTCCTCCATTCAGGCAGTCACATTCAGATATGGTACGTCTGTTAAAGCACTAACGAATGTCATAGTTTGATCATTTCAGCTAATTTTTCACCCCCTTTTCAGTTGTAAAATTAAAATATCAAATTTCTTTGTATCTCAGGTGAAGAGCAAGCTGAGGTTCAGCTGATGTCCAACATGAATGCTGAAACAAAGATTCTGGTGCCTTACACCAAAGCCCTCCAGACCTGGCTCGGCCAGTTTTTGGAGGATGCCATGGATCAGAAGATTGTGAAGACTGACATGAAACTCCGTCATATTGTCAACAAAGCCGTAGAGGTGAATAAGCTGTAGAATTGGATTTAATCTTAGTTTTAATTCTCCCACACTATTGAATGACACATGTTTTTTTTTCCCATCAGGCCAGTGGTATTTGGATTGGCAAAGTGTCAGCTGATATTCCCTACATTGAGACTATGACTAACAGTATTGCAAACATGGAGATGCCCTCCATGCCAGAGAACCTCTTCCTGAATGTGTAAGGACATCACACGGGACTGACATTTTCCTGTGAATTTTAAGAAATTTAATGTTCATACTGATGAAATAGCAGAATAGTTTCGGTTTTGAATTGAACAAATGTTCTATGTTCATCCTTTCTCCAGAGAAAGCACATTCAAATACCAGTTCAACCAGGACAGGCTGATCATCAGTATTCCCATACCTTTTGGTGGCAAATCATCTGAAGAGTTTGCTATTCCTGCAAAGTTCACCTTCCCTCGCATCTTCATGCCACAGATGGGAGTACACATTGAGTCTCAGGAGATCAGAGTCCCCGTTTTAACCATTCCGGCCGAACAGGAAGTCATGTTGCCTCTGATGGGAATGGTGGACATATCTGCCAAGGTCAACAGCAACTATTATAATGTGGAGACAACAGTGTCTGCTGGCAATAACACTGTGGAATCTCCTAGCTACTTGGCCAAATTCAAAGTCATGGCTGAAAGTCCAATCAAAATTCTTTCCTTCACAGCTCAAGGTATTTTTTTTTCTCAATAGAAAATTTGTAGAAATTATGTTGTTGGTTTGTTTTGTAGAAACATGGACAGATATGATAATAATTCATATTTTTCTGAATTTTCTGTTTTAAAGGTGCCACAGAAATTACTGACACAGACGAGAAAACTCTGAAACTTACCGTTGATGGTTCCCTGGAGCACGAGCTCTTGAGTGCAAGTGCCAGTCTGGTGGAAACTGTTGGTATCTCAGACAACATTAAGTCAACAGTCAGAGGCAGCATCAATGCTGTGGTCCCTCTGGGTCTGGAGACATCCCTGACTATTACCAACCAGCTCATCTTGGAACCAGAAATGCTCTCTGGAGATCTGAACACAGATGGAAGTGTTACTATCGGATCCATGACTGCCAGCACCACTTACCTCCACACATTCTCTGTTGAGCCTGCAAAGAGAGAGGCAAGACTGGAGAGCACACTGAGAGTCAATTCTGACATCCTGAAGGTTGCACACAAGATCAAGGCAGCATATGAAAATAAGGAACTTCTGGTTGAGTCTAACACCAATGTCAACACTGAACCAATCAAGCACACAACAAAAGGTAGTCTTAGCTTTAAGGAGTTCAAGCTTATGATCCAGTCTAACTCTGTGACAAAGGCAGATGAGAAAATGCTTCGTAACCAGGTGGAGATCTCTTCCACTGGAGCACAGACCAGCCTCAGAATAGAGCATCAAGCTGATGATACAAAGAACCGTGCTTACTCTCTCTTAATTGGGTCCATCACTCCTTCTGGCATGGAGCTCAATGCTGATACCTCCATTAACATCTTTTCAAGCCTCGCCTCTAACAAGGCAACCCTGGCACTGAACGCAAATGGCCTGACCACCAGCTGTACGACCACTGCTCAGTTCAGCCCAGTGACCTTCGAGAATGTTTTCCGAGGTGGAATTGACGCTGCTGGTGCCACCATGTCACTCACCACAAAGGGCGCCATTAAAGAGAACAAAGCTGAACTCAACGTTGAAGGCAAGCTTTCAAGCGCAGACATCTACTTTAATGGCATCTTCAAGGGGAACCTGTTGAACCTCGACACCAGGAACAGAGTGAACCTCAGACTGAATGAAGATGGCTTGATCCTCTCCAATAACATTGTTGGATCTTTCAATGAGATGAGAACTGAAAATATCCATTCTCTGTCCCTTACAATGAGATCTCTTACCTTCCGCTCTAAGACTGACAACTTCCTTGACAAGAGGAACTCCTACATGCATGACATCACAGTCAACATGGAGCACTTTATAGCCTCAGTAGTTATGAAAAATGACCTGAAGATGATGGATATTAACTTTGTTAATGATGCCCACCTCAAGGCACAGCCCTTCACCATGGAGCTAACTGGAACAACAATGGGGGTCTTCTCAGAAGAGGAGCTCAAGCACACTTATGAAATTAAGTTTGCAGACATGGTGATGTCTATGAAGTGCAACACCAACGGCAAACTCCTGGGATCTCAAATGTCACATACCACCGACATGGAAGTTGCTGGCCTGAGCGTGAACTTAAACAATGTTGCCAACTTCAAATCACAAGCTCTTCAACTTGACAGCACAGTTAAAGCTTTTGCTGAACCCTTCACTTTTAACATTGATGCCATTTTCAACTCTAATGGGGCAGTGCATCTGTTTGGTCAGCACAGCGGTGAACTGTACAGCAAATTCCTCCTGAAAGCAGAACCCCTATTGTTCACAAACTCTTTTGAGTACAGAGCCTCAAGCAGTCATGAAATGGAAGACAGGCCCATCATCAAGACCAATATGGACAACAAATTCAGCAGTGTCCTGAGCCTCCAAGAGCAACAAGTCTCCCTGAGGACAAAATCCAACATCAACGAGCACACTTTTGATCACGAAATGGGTGCCTACAACAACGCAGAGCGAATGGGTATTGAGATGCAGGGAGCCGTCTCTAGCAGCCTCTTCAGTGAAGCCAGTCAGGACTATGCCATCTCTGGATTTGTTAAGTATGACAAGAACAGCGACAGCCACTTCATCCAGATCCCATTCATTGAGTATCTGCCTGCATTCTTTGAAAATGTAAAGAACACAATGATGACAATGATGGACCAGAGCATTCAGATGCTGAAAGACATCAACACCAAATATGAGGTCAGTACTAAGTTTCAGAACAAAATCTCTGAACTGAAGGAGGTCATCGAGAACTTCGACTTTAATCTCTTCATGCAAGACGTGAGAAAGTTTGTGAACTCAATTGAAAATGTCATGACCAACCTGGCAGAAAGGATCAGATCTGACAAAATTGTCACTGGAGCACTTGCAATCAAGGATGATATTGTGGCTTGGATCAAGACACATATAATCTCTGATAGGTTCAATGCAATTTACAACAAAATAGAAGAGCTCCTTCAGAAACATGACGTTGAGATGAGTGTATTAGACATTGTGGATGAAGTTATTAGAATCCTGAAGCAGTATGAGGTGAGGCAAAAGATTCAGGCAACATTTGCTGCTATCAAGTCAATTGACATCCAGCCTTTGATTAGTTACATTATGGCGCCAGTTCAGGAGCTCGTGACTGAGATTTATTCCATTGACTTCAAACAGCTGATTGATGACATGAGCAATTATTTCATGAGAATGATCCAGAAAATCCAATCTTTTGATTATGACACGTTAACTATGGAGATGAAGGAGAAAGTGGTAGATATGAGCAAGATTCCTTGTTTTGGAAAACTCTATGGGGAGTTCAAAATTAACTCACCTCATTACAACCTCAGGACCACTGCAGACCTGGAGAACACCACAACCACATCAGTCACACCCGATTTCAAAATTAACCTGATCTCCAAGGCTACGTCTACACTTAAAATTCTAGATTTCACAATGGATGCAAGTGCAAATGTTGCTATGCCCAAGATGAGCCGTCTGTCCATCACTGAGAGTATCAAGTTTGAGCAGTCCTCTTTCACCCTGGATCACAAGGGGAGCATGACATTCTATGGTGTGCCAACTCAAGCCTCTGCTGAGACAACTGCAAAGATCATGACTGAAATCTACACTTCTGAGCTTATCAATAATGCATTCTTTGCCATGGAAAATGGAATCTCTGCCAATATGGACACTGACTACAAACATGACCTCAACATGCCTCTTTTCAACATCTTCAGTTCTGCAGCGGTGAATCAGAAAAACATCCTTGTGCTTGAGGATGGCACTGCTCGCCTGAACATTAAAAATATGGCTAATGGAAAATATGCAGTTCAGGATGTCTCAGATGACGCTTCCCACGAGAGTGACATGGAAGTAGTCATGGATCTCCACACTGCCCATGTGACTTTCACTGGAGCAACAAGCAGCAAAAACTTCAAAATGAACCAAAAGGTGGAGGCTGATATTTGCATTTTCCGTCATGTAATTGTTGATGCCAAAGCTGAGACAGAAACACCTTTCATGAAGAACAGCATTGCAGAGATGAAGCTCCAGGCTAAGACTGAAGACATGAAAATTGACTTCACTTCTTCACATAATGCTGAGCTGAATGAGGGAATTCTGTCAAACGCTGCTGTTGCTTTGATCACACCTGAGGGACTTATGTTCGACACCAAGAATAAGGGAACAGTCAAGGTCGTTTTCCCATTCACTCTGTCTGGAAAGATGGATCTCCAGAATGACATCTCTGTTATCCTTAACTCTGAGGCACAACAAGCAAGCTGGACTGGTATGATTAGATTCAACCAGTACAAATACTCCCATTATATCTCCATGGATAACGGTGAGAAAGAAATAAGCATCTTCACCCAGATCAATGGAGAGGCTAATCTTGATCCACTGAAGGAGCCCATCACTATTCCCGAAATTAGCGTGCCACTTCTCTTTTTGAGGACACCAAGAGTGGAAGGGTTCTCCCTGTGGGAAGAAACTGGCCTGGGTAACCTCCTCACTACAACTCAGCAGAACTTTGACATGATGTCCAAGTGGACATACGTGAAGAATCCTGAGATGATCACCATTAACATCGATGTGGAGCCAGTCATCAACATCATCAACAACAACATGAAGGCCCTACACAAGCAGATGCTCATCAGCAAGGATAAAGCTGCTGATGCCCTCACTTCATCTTATGACCTAGTAAGGGCAGAATATGAAAAATACAGCATTGAATTGCCTAAAACCATTACAATCCCTGCCTTCAAAGCACCAGTGATAAATGTGGAGGTATCTACATTTACCATTCCCCTCCCTGACTTCACTCTCATCACAATGCCTACTCTGCATGTTCCATCTGCTCTCACCAAGCTGACTCTTCCAAAAATTACCCTCCCCAAGATTCAGCGCATCCAGATCCCAGTGATGGGTGATCTGACCTATGAGTTTTCCATGAAAACTGCAATGATCACATTCAAAACTGATGCCAGCATCCTTAACCGGGACAGCATTGTCTTCAAACTTGATGCATCCTCATCCTCTGAATTTGAGCTTCTGACTGGAACAATTACAGGCAACGCCAATATGATCACAGTTGATGGATTTAAAGTGGCTTCTGCCCTGTCTGTAAAACACCCAATGGTAGAAGTAAACCATGACAGTAGCATCATCTTGAGTTTTGAAAATGTGGATGCCTCCATCACCAATTCAGCAAAGGTCAATGTACCCGATATGCCAATGGAAATCTACCAGGAGATCACTGGAAATGCAGATGAAGGCCTTGTTGTCTCTATGTCCAATCCATCTGCTGGGCTGATTGCAATCCAGATGCAAATGAAGACCCCAGTCCAAGTGAAAGCACGACTTTATGGTCGCTACCCGGTAAGAGCACTTTACCTTAATTCTTAAGTCATCCTGGAAGTTAGAGTTGCCATGTGTTTCCTCGACCAAAAACAGCTGGAATTTATTTTAGTAGATTTTGGATTTGGATTGGAAGTTTAGGACATTTTAACAAATTACCACAGTTGATTTTTTGAAGTGTAAATGCAGGAGTTAGAAGCACAAAAAATAAAGGGAGCCATCTGTAGTCTTTTGAAGCTGCTGGCTAGCAGCCACTATTTTTAAAGCTCAGAAAAACTTCAAAATTCTCAATTGTGGTGTATACTGTCGCTCTTTATGTTGTAGAAGGTAATTTATGTTAACAGGAGAACCCTAAGTCAGTCACTTGACCACAATTTTTAAAAAAAAAAATCTAATTTACATCAAATCTAAGGAACTAGACACTCAATAATAGTAACCTAGCAGTTTTAGGACTCATTACTCTGTCTCTAAGCAACTGAAACTGTAGTGTATTTATGATTTTAGTAATTTTTTTTTTTTAATGTTTTTTCCTACAGTCTGAGCCAACAACAGACATTGATATCTTGGGGCTGAAGCTGTCTGTGATGAACTCTGAGAAGCTGAACCTTCAGACATCCTGGAATATGGAAATGCCATATGAGATGATGCTGGGACTCAAGGAAAAGGTGCCCGTGGTTATGGAAATCGTTTCTATGCCTGCTGTCAGCACATACAGACAGATTTCCAGACAGGCCAGAAACCTTGGAGGTTCCCTTGAACAGGCGAGACAGCAGGGTACAGTGATGATCAAGAGGGCTGTTAACAATCTCGCAGCAGTAAATCCTTCAAATATGCTGACGACTGCCACAGACAACGCCATTGTGATGCTCAAAGCATATCAACAGAAATTTGAAATTGTTCTTGACGCCATTGTTAAATTCCTAAGAGAAACCAGGTTCCAGATCCCCGGGTATGAAGAAAGGCTGTCAGGACTTGAGGTCTACCAGAAATTTAGCACCTTTTCTGCCGATGTGTCCGAGGAGGCAATTCAGAGGATTCCACAGTACTTTTCCTCAATGTTTACCGTAGTCGTTGAGTATATCGAAGCCATTGAATTCACCATCCCTGGCTCCAGCCATATTGTCAGTGGCAGAGATATTCTCGATGACTTGTCAACAGCTTTTAGGAAAGTCCAGGACAAAGTGATTGTCGCAGTGAGAAAAGTAGGAGAAATTCAGTTGGAAGACATCCTCATGAAATTTTCTGCATTCATGCAGTTTACTATTGAGCAAAGTGAGAAGTTTGTCCAAATGCTAAAATCTCAGAATGTAGATCCAGTCATCAACTTTGCTACCAATTTGTACGATGACGCCATGAATTCTCCAGCCCTGGGTGATGTTGCCAAGCGTATTGAAGAGATACACGGTGTTATTATGGAATACCTCCAAACTGTGAAAGCTAAACTCCACAACATTTTGGCCGACATCTCCAGTGAACAGCTTCAGGCTGACATTCAGTCCTGGATTGACTTGATGTTGAAACGTGTAAATGCTTTCCACAACAATGCCATTATGACCCTGAAGGAGAAAAGCAAAAGTGTCGAACCCTTTGTGAGAGTGAGTGACAGACAGATGGATGTTGACATTCCTTTAACATTTGTTGCCAAATTCATCTAAGCACAATGACTAACTAAGATATCGGCTTACTACTACAGTATTTGTATCTTCTGTGTAAACAACGACACAATACTATGTCTATTGTATGTAAACAAATGTAGTCTACACCCATGTTGTTTATCTTTAAATCATGAATGTTGTTCGATATTTCACAACCGGCTCTCAATTGTTCTAATACTCCCATGCTTCTTTTGTGTATTGTACTATTTAAAAAAAAAAAAAGTGGCTTCAATAAAGACAGTTTTTACTGCATAGCTTGAATCTCTGTGAATTTCTTTCAAATGCTGAACATATTCATGAAGAAAAACACATAGGATTTCATACACAAGCGTTCTTGGCACATATTACTGAGAGGATTGAACGTTGGAAGCGAGCACTCCAAATTTGCTGCAACAGCAGTGTGGAGGGAGACACAACTGCATAAAAAAAATCAGCAATTCAAGCCGGAGTTGGAACATTACGGAAGAATACTAGGGCCACCCATCCATCCATTTTCTTTCACTTATCTTGTTGAGGGTCACGGGTGGGCTGCTGGAGCCTATCCCAGCTGCTCTCAGGCAAGAGGTGGGGTTCACCCTGGACGGGTTGCCAGTCCATCACAGGGCCAACACATATAGACAGATAAATGGTTTCTTAAAATATAAATGCTTAAGATGGGAAAAAAATAGCAGTTTATTTTTTGTTTTAGATTGGCACATATCACCATCGCGTATTAGATGGCCATGCTTTCTTGGAGTGGGGGGGGGGGGGCAAACCTCTGAATTCTTCTTGTGCTGTCTTCTTGAAGGTAAAGCGGAGTGGACCACCAAGCTACTACTTGGATGTGCCTGACATGGGCTGGGGCACCTCTAGTGGAAACCAAATCATTGATTGGAGCAGTCATGATTACCTCAAGCAAGGCAGTAATACAGAAGAGACTGATATTGTTTTTATTTTATTTTGAAAAAGTGGGACTCCATGGCACAAATGAAAAAGGCATTAGAAGTGTTGAGTATGACAGCCACAGGTTTATCCAAACTGCACGCCAGAGCTTTTCCCTACTATCTCAGTCCTTGGTTGGTTTTGCTACTGAGAAGCTATCTGACTATCAAAGCAATGATGTTACCACCGGTGGTCCGTGGGCAAGTTACAACCTTCTTTTCAATGTTATTATATGCTTATGCAATTTCATTTGCACAGCTTGCATTCATATTAATTTTGTGGTCTCCACCAGTCACTGCGGTCTGCTTTTGATGGGCCGTTGCTTCTGCGATTGCGGGAACCACCATACAGAGGCCTTCTGTTTTCTTCCAGGTTCTTCTGTCTACGATGATTGGGCCGATCATAACGTTGTTCTTTTAGAGAACTGTTCTCTCTGCCAGAACTGTGCCTGTCAGTCTCTTTCCTCCACCAAGTACTTGCATCACAACGTGACAGGCCACGAGTACGGTGTTCACCCCGGGACCCACCACTGGGACGCCCCCAGTTCTCTGCCCTGCTCTCACACCAACAAGCAGGTCGAGTGAGGGGCCTCCATGACCTCTCTGGCTCTTCATCCAGGCTACGTCGTCCTCTTGTTTCATGATTATTGTTTCTTGTCAAGTAAATGTCAGCAGGAGCCTCATACCTGGAACCCCTGGAGTTGTCATTGCCCTCATTTTGACACTTTTCAAGGGAACTCTTCTGACAATCATTGCTGCCTCTGCTCAGTGACAGTGCAGCTTGTGGACCGATGGTTCCGTTGTCGATGAGGATTTTCAAAAGTTTATGAGTTTGCCTCGCGCTTCTCCCTGGCTTGGGGAGATCTTCATCATACTCAATGTCTGTGTTGGACTTTTTGAAGTCATCTCCAAAGTCAAACAAATCGAAGTTGAGCATTTTCGCAAGTTTGCAGCAATCTGTTTCCGTCATCTCATATATGTTGTTGACTTTGTGATCATCAGAATTCACAGAATTCTTTAATAATTTAATAATTGACTTTGATCTCTGAGCTCTGATCGTGGGGATAGGGAGGGTTATAGGTACTACTTACTATAAGTACTCCCTTTCACTAGTAATTTTAGGAGCCATGGCCTACGCATTGAATAATAAATCAATTTGAACATAAATGTTTCTGGTGTAAGTGCATCATCATACACTGATAAAGGTAAAGTGATAGAGCATGGCAAAAACTAAACAATATATTATTTACATTATATTTCCTGGTAGCCAGGACATCAGTGAGTGACTTAAGTCTTGAAAACCATGTGACAGCAGATGGAACATATGCCGCATTATTAAATGCAATAGTTGAGCTTTAAATGGTCACTAATAGCAAATTTCTTGTGATACAGAATATAATTTTGTCATTAATTTTAGTTTTATTTAATGGTGTTAAGGTGTACATATTTGTATTATTTTCAATATTCTATGCTTTTAGTTTATATTGAATATTATTATATTAATATAGTGTCCAAGGTAATGATGCGGTTATGAAGCCACCACCAGGGGAACAAGTCAGACTGGGCTTGTATCCTCCAGGTGAGTGTGACTGTTAAATAGAAACCTGTAAGTATTAGTTTATAAATGATATGAGAGAGAATTAATTACTAATCTTAACAATGTTGACATTCAGTGATTATCGAGGTGAACTCGTTCATCTGTATCAATAGTGCCTTTATGAAGTTTGTAATATAGTTTTTGATCTTGGTTCACGTTAATCCGTTGGTCCTGTAATTTGTAATGGTTGTTAAACATAACAGAAATCATTTAATAGTGTTATAAGTTTCCTTTGATTATGACTTTATTTGTACTGGTTTACTGAGACCGGGCTTGAATCCTTCAGATCCCAAAGTGCTTGTAAAAATAAATCACTGATTTGACATCGGAGCTGTCTGGGTGTCTTTGTTGGAGCCAACGTCTCTGACCGTCAGCCGTTAGTCCTACAACATCACCACATCACAACGCAGAGACTGTAGGCTGTCATTGTTAACATTTATTTAAAGCAATCTTAACGGGGGTGTTATGTACGGTCTCCCGTAAAACAAATATGTAGAGTGGAAAAGAAGCTTCTTTTTTATCTCCCCTCGGGTCAAGGATTGGCAACTACTGCTCCATCAGCTCATGTTGGTTCGGTCAAACTGAAGGTTGGTTTATTGCTACCTGAAGGTGCCAGGCTAGCTCATATGATCTTATGGTTTGGTGAGATTCCAGAAACTTCAGTTTACCAATCTGCAGAAGTACATTATGCCACCAACTTATTCTCACTGTTACAGTTCAAATAGGCGAGACACATCCATCAGTTGTGGCATCCTACCCTTATCCAGGCAAGGACCATGGGCTCAGACTTGGAGATGCTGATTTTCATCCTGGCTGCTTCACACTCGGCTGCGAACCAGCGAGAGCTGAAGGTCACAGTCTGATAAAGCCAGCAGGACCACATCGTCTGTAAAAAATAGAAACCCAATCCTGCAGCAGCCAAACTGGATCCCCTCAACACCCTGGCTGCACCCAGAGATTCTGTCAGTAAAAGTTATAAACAGAATCTGTGACAAATGGCAGCCCTGGTGGAGTCCAACCTTCGCCGGAAATGAATCCGCCTTGCTGCTGGCAATGCAGACCAAACTCTGGCACCAGTCAAACAAGGAGTGAGCTGCCGAAATCATGCAGACAAAACAACAATGGACACTACCAATTTTGGGAGATAAGCATAAATTTGCTTTACCTGCTCTCCATGCACTGCTCTGGCTGCAACTGAAACTGGTTTCCACTGGTTTGAAGAAAATACTGCTTTATGCTGTTAAAGTATAAAGAACTGTAATATACTGTTGTAATCCACTGTAAATTGACAGTAATTCATTACAAATACCATTTAGTGCTGTTAAATTAAGTTATCTTATGTTATCTTGCTGTTATTTTTAATTGACCATTTTAAGTGTTGATTTACATGAGAGGGATGAATATTTCACAGTATTTTACAATTATCATGAAATACAGTAGAATACTGTTGTAAATCCACAGTAAATCCACAGAAATTTGTTACAGTGCAGACAACCATTCACACTCACAGTCACACCTACAGTCAATTTAGAGTATCAATCAGCCTCGTCCCCTCTTGATGTCTTTGGACTGTGGGAGGAAGCTGGAGTACCAGAGAGAACCCACACAGGAACAGGGAGAACATGGAGACTCCACACAGAAAGATCCTGTGCCGGAGGTGGGACTCGAACCTGACAGTGCTAACCACTGCACCACTGTGCTGCCTTAGGGCCACCCATGAGAGAAAAAAAATGAGAGGAGGTAGATTCTTCTTCATCATGCACTTCGAGAAAAAAGTCAGAATGTCGGGAAAAAAGTCGAAATAAAATGTCGGGAATACAGTCCACCTTTCGAGACTATGCATGTGACTGCTTCTACAAAATGCTGTGCAGGCAGTTACATCAACTGGTGAAACTATACTTCAGACTCAGCTTTAGTAAAATAGAAATACTTTCTCTTTTAGCTCACAAACCCACTGTAGTTATCAGTGTTAGGACTTTGAAGAGACAGTGCCCAACACTGCGACTGTTCCGAAGGATAAACCGCACAGGCTTGGAAGAGAATCCAAGACATTCAAGACATTCATTCAAGACATTATATGTCGACTTTTTTCTCCTCATTTCCACTTTTTTGTCAAAGTGCAGGAAGAAAAAAAAACTACTTCCTCTAATCTTTTTTTTTCTCATGGGTGGCCCTAATTCTCTAAACACTCATTGGCATAAGCGTTTAGCACCGTGAACCTCTTGAAATGCCTCTAGAGGTTAGCATAAACTAAGGGTTTATGACATACGAACTATGTGCAAAGTGTTACAAATCTACCCAGAAAGAACATTCCTCCAATGAGCGCTGGGATTTGTAGCATATTCAAAAGTGGTGTTTCCCAACCACTGGTCTGTGGCCTTTGAGTTGGCTGGGAACGCTCTCTAGTGGGCTGTGAAATGCTTTCAAATTAAAACACACTTTTTGCAAAAGAAAATGAATTAAAGAAAATAAGAAAAAGTCCTATAAAATACATCTTTTAACAACTTCATCAATTTGTGACGCTCAGTCTGGCAGGCTAATCGGTAATGCTAGGCAGTGGTGAATAATGTTCCTGAAATTAAAAATGGCTGTGTTGCTATTTCACCACAAACTATTACATTTGTTCATGGATACAATCAGTGTTTCTTTATTTCCAGTTTTGTGACTGGAAGTGATGAAAGAGCCCACATGTGGGGTGCGGCTTGACTCTCATAAGCGAGACAGTAAAATCTTCCAAAGTGAAGTAACATCTTCATGCAATACACTTGCTGCATTTTTATATTAAAGTTCAGATGGATTAGATTAGAACGGATCTTTCTGTGTGGAGTCTCCATGTTCTCCCTGTTCCTGTGTGGGTTCTCTCTGGTACTCCAGCTTCCTCCCACAGTCCAAAGACATCAAGAGGGGACGAGGCTGATTGATACTCTAAATTGACCGTAGGTGTGACTGTGAGTGTGAATGGTTGTCTGTCTCTATGTGTTGGCCCTGTGATGGACTGGTGACCTGTCCAGGGTGAACCCCGCCTCTCATCTGAAGGCTGCTGGGATAGAGAGAGCCCCCCCCCGTGACTCTGAACAGGAATAAGCGGAAGAAAATGGATGAATCAATTCTGATTTTAATTGTTTTTAACAAATAATAGATGAATCCAAAACCACTTTCTATCATTTCCCTAGTGAATAATCATTTTAAAAAAAAAAAGAACCCAGATGTTCTGAACTCAGCCACAAACGATACAAGTTCCAAACACCCAAAATACACCGCTGTCATTTTCTCATTAGTCTTTTGTGTCCTCAGATCTAAATTTATCAGCGTTGGAAATAGCTTTGGTGACACACATGCGTCTTTATTATTAAACAATGAAAATGAGTGAGTCAGTATCAGTTTGGCAACTGGTCTGAACAATTGTAAAAAGCAACACCCTGTCATTACTTCATTCACTGGAATACATGAGGTGTTTTTCAGTGAAACTGACAGGAAATGAGAAGTTGGAAAACAAAAGTAAAATGCAGCAGGGATACTCTGCTTTGAGCCCAGTTCTCCTGAATAGGAAAACGCATCATAATGGACAAAATTCTCTGTTACTTTATTGATATGTTAGGAAATACTTACTGAGGCAGTAATATTTTAACACTGTAGCTGTTCACCGTTCCATCTGTTGCCAGTTAATGATGAAAATGCAACAGATGAAAAGGTTATTACTACTTATATATTTGCTATGTGGAATATTAAACAGCACAGTAAATGTATGGTAGGATATCTCTCAGCTAAATGTGTAATCTAAAAGTACATCATGTCAGTCGGGTGCAGTAAAAGTATGTAAAAGTATTAGGCATCATAAAACTGAAACACGGAACGGCATAGTGGACAAAGTACAAAATGTCAGTGCTTGAGTCAGAGTCTAAATATTGTCTAATATTACCTGAATCCAATAAAAGTAATTCAGCCAAATATTTTTACTTGATTTAATGCACTGGGTTATGTTCCTTTTATCATTCCTTCATTATTCAAATGTCCATTTTTCTAAAAGCGAACTTTCCCCATCCATTGAATACATGGTGTGTTTTCCTGTAATAGTAAAGCAATATGAAGTGTTTGACCAGGAGTATTTATATTTTGACACAAATGTAGGGATTTTGTAATTTCCACTACCACCTTTAGACCAGTGAGTCCATATTTCCTGCCATTAATCAGGAAAACAATGGCTGAAAGATTTAAAAACCCCATCCACTATCATTTATCTTTTGTGAGGCAGATAATGAGACAAGGCAATAAAAACATATAGATGGTGACACACTGATATTTTTATTGACTTTCCCAGAACAGTACTGCTTGTTCCCTCACGTGCTGTATTGGGTTTTTTTTCCTCACAAAATCCCTGTTGTTTCCAATCTAACGTTTTAATCAACATGATGTTGAATTACATGGACATGTAATATACAGAAACTGAACTTGGAAAAGATTAGTTTGGCACATTTTCAGCATTTCTCTTCTCCACAAATGTATGTAAAAAAACAAACAAAAACTAAACTTAACCGTCTTAGCGATGTCTTCACACCAACAGCATTGAAAATCAAGAGGCGCAAGAGAGGAGCAGTGTGAGGAGAAAAGCACAATGCATTCCTGTCCTGTAAGTCAGCAAAAAGCCCAGCAACAGAAGGCAGCAAGGAATGTGACTTTTACACCATCCTGACCAAGGTTGGATTTATAAAAGATGCACTTCTTTAATGTTTTTGTACATTAGTTACTTATTGCACGGCAGAAACATTGTAAACTTAAAAGAGTTATCGTGAACGCTCTGTCTTTCATAACCAGTAAAAGAATAACCCACAAAATAAATCCATTCGGGATCTTCCCCGGAACCCCACTCTCTGTAATTGATGTCCATAGCTGTCATTTGAACACACACTCCCACCGTCCTCAAAGAGAACGGTTACACAACACTTCTCCGCAGACACGGATCAACCTTGAGTTGCATTTATTCCACGCTGGTCAAGAAAATCAACTCAGTGACATTGATTTATGGTGCAAAATTCAAAGCCACAAGAATATTGATTTGCCCAAATAAATCTGAGGTACATTCATAGTCATATCACACACACGGTAAGATGAAAAACACTAAATTGGTGTATTTTTTGACTACATCACTTTTATGCTGTAAACTAACTTTCAAAAACATCACTACTTTAGCTTGTGACTAGTGTTTTAGTCAAAGGGATACCCTTTTACATTAGGTCATTATTATTAGAAGAGTGTGGTTATAATAACATAACATCACGATACATTTCCATTGAAATTTTTTCTTTTTTTTTTTGGATTGCCATCAAATGGCTTCATCCCATATAAGCGTGCGCTGTTGGCTCATGGAGCTCTGACATAGCACACGCTTCTTTTCATGACTCTTACAAAATCACCTCACATGCTCATTCCTTCCCCTGTTAGAAATACCACCGCTAAACAGTACACTGGAGAGAAAGAGAAAATTCAAAGATGGGTTTCCAAGTTGGCTGGGTTATGAAACAGCTGGTGAAAGACAGTCTGTGTGCTTTCAAATCATCTCAGCAAGGAAAAGAGTGGACTATTTACAGGGTGCAATAATGTTCATAAAGTTGTCGATGTCCCACCCAAACTCCTCACGTGTGTCCACTAAAAAGCTGAGCGTACATTTAGCACACTTTTAATAGAGAATTCCACTTGTACATATCATGTTGTGTCAAACTCCCTGAAATCTGCCATTTTCAAAACTGACAAGTGTGTGGTTCTTTAGTGACATTTGGCCAAATGCATACTTTTTAGAGGAGGATTGATTTCATTATTGATTGCATCACCAGTAAACTATATTTAATTCAAGTAGGCCAAAAAGCATCAGGGGACAAGTCCGTAGGCGTTCTTGTACAACCTTTTTTGTGAAGACAACACTGTGCACCTTAATACAGTCATTTGAAATAAAAAGTAGACATAAATAACAGTGCAAATGTTACCACGTTGCTTATTAAAAAGTGTCACCATGGCGGTTTAAAACATAAAAAGTGAGCAACAGAAATATTAAGAGGAGGTAAACAGGACCTCCATTGAAAGATAGAGATGTGTCCTTTATACCCCTCCAGCAGTCCAATAATCATGTGACCCGCAAAGGAAGATATTGCCAATAATTCACATGATCAGATGCTAATCGATCGAAGTCCCGCCTCACACCCAGAGTCACTGCCCATACATGTCCAGTCACGGATCCTTGCCCAGCTGTCCTCCTCACATCAAAACACAGCATTTGAGACAACTTCCTGACGGAGTTGTGCGTTTTTGCAAGGCCGCCCGTGTTGCTGTCTCGAACACTTCCCAGATCCCCTCTTTAGTTTTAGCAGAACACTCCAAATAGTCATATGCGCCAATGCGCATGGCCATGGCCCGGCCGTCCTCTGTTTTCACCGGCTCCAGCTTCAAACGGGACAACTCGTTCTTTACGTTTTCGTCGTTCCGCAGATCCTTTTTGTTAGCCACTAATATGATAGGCACGTTCGGACAAAAGTGTTTGACTTCTGGGACCCACTTTTCCGGGATGTTTTCCAGCGAGTCCGGGCTGTCCACGGAGAAGCACATGACAATGACATCAGTGTCCGGGTAGGACAAGGGGCGCAGCCGGTCATAGTCCTCCTGTCCAGCCGTGTCCCACAAGGCTAGCTGAACTTGCTTGTTGTCCACCTCAATGTCTGCCACATATGTCTCAAAGACAGTGGGGACATAGACTTCGGGGAACTCATCCTTACTGAATAAAATCAGTAGACACGTTTTGCCACACGCGCCGTCTCCCACCACGACCAGTTTCTTGCGTATGTCTGTCATCCCGGCGTTCTCCCAGGTTCTATGTACCGCTGTAGCAGAACCCTCCGCTTTTATATATACTCTAAGAGGAGGAACAGACGCCTCTAGTCGACATTCAGCAACACCACATTTACCAGAAACAACTGCGAACTCTTTATAAAGCACAGGGAGGTTTCCTAAATATAGCAACCCAATCGGAAATAGGGAAGGGAGATCCCAGTTTGTAAAGAACGAGGTGATTGGAGCTCATTGGTTTCCTTATGTAGAGGAGGGTCATGGACCACGAGGAACCACCCGACCCAGGATCAGCCCAAAAATGATCTAATTTCAGGATGATATATTAAAAGTAATTTAGATATATTTTTCGCGCCTTCGGTTATGACATTATCGACATTAAAAAAAAATCTAGAAATTCATTTCCTGCTACCAATCATATGGAAGTTATTACGGGGAGGGGGGCGGTCATTATGATGCGATGCTAATTTAACGTTATAAGATTTCAGACAGCAAATGACAGGAACACTGCAGCAGGCTGTTTGGTATGGTGATCAAAAGGTACGTTGAGGAGATACATTTTGACTTTGCTGTACGCATGTCTACGTAGTTCACGCTATTTACAGGGAGGGGGCGGTAGCGTAGGCAAACTCTTAGCTGCGACTATCAAGCTTTGGAAAATCAGCGCTCTCTCCAAGGAAACAAAACAATATAGAATTGGCTTGACGGCGTGCAACAAGAATAGACCCTCTCACGACACGACAACGCGTAAGTGTCTCGTCTTTCTTTGTTCACTTGGACTGCAAAAGCCCCGTAAAGCTATGTTTTGAACGCGGCCGCCGTTGTGTGAGTATTTCCCCTTTTGTTTAGCGGTTAAGGCCCCTCTGTTTGGAACTTGAAGGGGGGCCATGTTGTTTAGCCACTGTGTGTTTGGTTCATGTTTAAGCTCACACAACACCAACTTGGCAATTAGCGTTAGCCACCTCTTGTGTGAGCTACTTTTGTGTAATTGCCTTGTGCATTTTACCTTTTAAATATAACGTGACACAAAAACAGAAAATTGTCTTGTCTAACAATAGAGCCCCTCATTGATGTGCATTCGACCCCCAATTCGTGAATTTAACTTTGATGTCAAGCTTAGCCAACCAATAATAAACAGGCCAGCTGCGGCTAACGTGAGCTGGTTAGCTAAGCAGCTTGCTAACGCTCTCTTTAGTAAAGTAATGCAACGGCAACATATTCAACATACGCTTGTGCGAATAAATAAATTGACTCCAGGGAAACGGTAGCGTAATCCGAATGACGAACACTTGTTCGGTCAGCAGTAAATTACACGGATATGCCCAATCAAATCCGTCTAGCTAGCCATTTTAACAGCGGACTTGCTGGCTATGCTAGCTAACGTTAGCCAGCTAAAATGCTTGAAAATGGGGTTTCTACAACCAAGTAAAGTAATAATGAGTGAATTTGGGAACTTGATATATTTTCAGAATAAAAAGTTACACCTGCTATTACGGTTCAAATCTGCAATAGTTTGTAATCGCTGTTTTTTTTTATAAGTAGCGTTGGGAGTTGTGCGGTATGGTCTTGCTAGCAGGCTAGTGACAACCTTAGCATTCCTGTTATTACATGCTATTAGCATCCCTTGTTAGCCACTTGTTTTGTTCTGATCTCACCCATTCCGAAATTTCTAAGTATCTTATTTGTTCTTCTGAAATTCGCGTCAATGCCCCGTTGATACACAAGTGACGTTAATTTTGGATAGTCAGGGTTACAGTTTACGTCATTACAGAAATAACAATAGAATAGAGATTTTGAGTTAACGTTAGTAATTAGTGAACAAGCCGTATTCTTGCATAGACATATAGTTTGAGCAAGTTATCCAGTTAGTGTTCTTTGGGTATAACGTCATCCTCTCTGGAAAGCTAGCAACAAAGTTGATTTGTCTAAACTTGTACAGTGTAGTCAATTTGGTGTCACATGATAAGAGTGTAAGATTCATTATAAAAAAGACGATAACAGTATCATGACAGTTAAGTGAAATGGATGTTACATCAACTTTTGTATCGAATAACTCTTTTATTTGTATCACATTCATTTAATTTGGCTGCAAGTCAAATATATGATTTGACATTATACAGGGCAGCCCAACAATCCTGTGTTCTCTAATGAGACCAATGATTCATGTCAACATTAATATTTTTATCTCTATTTAATTGATGACCATTTACTTACTTATCATGTTCCGTGTTTTTAGGCTTTCCCGTGGAATGAGCATTCCATGCAGCATCCTAGGTATGAATGACGTGGCCTGGCAGGAGACGAGAGGTGGGATGCTGCATGCAAATGGTGCTCCTGAGGCTGGTGGTGTCAGAGTTCACAGTGGAGGGCCCCTCGCCACAGTTGGGGGAGCTGGACAGGCTCCCGGAGGCCCACATTTACAGGGAATGGACAGGGGTGCTAACCCTACTCCAGGGACACCGCAGCCGCCACTGAGTGGACGATCTCAGGATGATGCGACAGTTGGATACTTCTTTCAGAGGCAGCCTGGAGAGCAGCTTGGAGGTTGCACACCCAGCAAGCACCGCTGGCCCACTGGAGATCCCAATCATGTTGATCAGGTACAGAGCTCTTATTGAACTGTTCAGTGCAAGTTTGGTGTAAACATAGGAGTTTTTTTGCATCTTCTGGGATTAAAAAAATTCACATAATGTCTAAGTTGGTCATTTCAATCTATTTTACTTGTTTAATTGTATTTTGTGAAGGGAAATGTTTTGGCAGAAGGGTTATGTACTCCTAATGTGAAAGGAATACTTGAGAATATTAAGAAATTTAAATTTGTCAGGTGGAAAACTAAGCATGGACATAGTCATGATTTTTTGTTACCTTCTAGAGAACAGTCTCTCTGTCTCTCTCGCTCTCTCAATTAAGAAAAAGGCCTGCCTGACATGATTTAGATAAACCAACCCCAGAAAGCAAAAAATAATGAAGAAAATAGATTTACTTAAAGAAGATTTAATTCAAGAACTTGCACAATAATATGTCCACTCTCTTCAACCCCTCTGGGACCCAGGATAATGATGTCACCTACATCAGCCTGCCAGTTACCAGACACTGTAGTACATCACATGCTTAATTAGTCTATGATGATTTAAAGGCCCACTGTGAGTTACTGGTGGAAATGGAACAGAGTAGTTTCATGAGCGTGTCGTCACCTGACACTTCATGCTTGTTGGGTCAGAGCTAGCTTGGGATTATTTGGGGGGGGGGGGGGCATGTCATTGGTTGTTATGGCTTATCCCCATATTTCTTTTGTCCTTCATACGACCCTTACACACTTTTTTAATGGATCTGCAGTCTGCGACGTCACTGCTGGTTTTAGGCATTTTAATCACTTAGGACCGAGCAATTCTTTTATTTTTTTTCTTTCAGCTGCAATTTTGCTTTCAATGATACTGAAAACAAACAAGCCAATTTTACCAGATTTCCTTTCATCAATGATGTTTTCATTTTGTGATGTGAGGATAGAAAGATTGTGTCCATTAAGAAACATTTGTCATTCAAGAAGTCCAGTGAGGAGCAAAAACTAGCAAGGGAGCTTGTTTTAAATTGCTGTGATCTCAGTTTTAATTAAACAATTCATCAGGGTTTTGGCCATTATTGAGCAGCCCCAGCGAGATGACATAAAAACAGTTGTCCTCTAAAGTGATTTTACATCGATTAATTGATAATTGCAGCCATTTCCATTACTCATTGATTTGTCATAGCCAAACAGGGATGTTTCGCAGCAAACAATTCCATTAGGAAACAGAAGAAATGGCCTTCAAAAGAATAATATTTGTTGTTTCCCTACTATACAGTGGTCGCTTTCCTGTGACTGACTTGAAATAAGCAATTGGAATGTCTGTCACGTTGAAAGAACACAATAAACCTCAAGCAGCAACTGTTGAAAATAGTGTAGGTTCATTTAAGATTCAATGACACTTCATTAGCGATCCCTTCATGGTAGAGAAGGTGTGGTTCACACCCTAATTAATAGCTTGAGGTGCAGTACCCTGTCTGAAGCTGGTTAAACACTGAACCATTTGAACCTGTTCCTGACCCTGTTATTGAACCACACCTTGCGTAAAAGAGTCAGGCTGGATTTCATTTACTCCTGGCATTGTTTGCTGTGCAGTGTTGCAATGACCCATCAGCTCTGCTTAACCAGCTATTGTATGTGTAGGTGAAGTTCTGATACCAGAACTTTTGGCTGGTCATCTTCAGGCTTGGATGAAGCATGGGCAGACCACCCCGTGTTCATTCCTTTTTTTCTACTGGTTGAAATGTGACATTAGCATGTGTACCTCCTTTATATGTCTTAGTACTCCTATCTACCTTTTTGGTACCTTTTTTTTAAAATTTGGTACTGGTATCTATTATTTTCAATACTTTTGTAGTAACAGAGATGTAATTAAAAAAAAAAAATCCAAACTTCAGAATTTTATAAATTTAAATCATGGACACATTATTTCTTTGTATTACCAAACAGCGATGTGACACTGATCAATTAATTCTCTGGTGGGATAGGTAGGTAGAAAGTAGGTCAACTTAACACACACAACCGGCTGCGTAGAGCACAAATCCACGTAATAGATATTGGAGAAGAACAAAATGTACACGGTTTCAAAGGACATAACACTGGGCAAAGGATTGTCCTCACAACAGTGACCACGCTAAATTGATAGACGGTCGAGAGTGACAGATTTTGTCGAGGAATCAAAAATGACTGTTGTTTTCAAAAGACCAACTGTCAGACACAGATATCTTCATGGGTTGAGTCTTAAGGTGCAGTTTTGATTGAGCAACACAGAGGAGCCTCTAAGAAGCTCAGAGCATAGGAGGTCTGTAAAGAGTACACACTGGCGGATGCTTCTGTTTTCCGTACAACACAGTGATAGACATCATGCGGCAGTCGAGAGCTACTGTGTCAGTAGTCGATCCAGCAATGTTCGACTGACTGGATGTCCTGGCTTGTCATGTATATGATTTTATATGGGGTGTTCCAGAAAAGCTCTCCACAGTAGTCATCTCTCATTTGAAAACTGCCTTTCAAGAACACAAAAGCTTCAGCCGGAATGGAAGTTCACTCTTTTGGGGGGAAGAAATATTGGTGCAAAAATTGTGTTCACAAAGAATCTGCATCCCCTTTCTGTAGACCCCACCAGAGTCACACAATGAAAAGCTTCTCTTACACACACACACACAAACTGACATGCTAAAAGCGAAAAGGTTGGCGAAATATTGTTGGTGAAAAAGCAGAACAGATCTGACATAGTATGTGACATATACATCCTGGCATCCAGGACAAAGAATTCTACTGATCAAACTCTACACTGTGTAAACAAGCTTGTCCAGACAAAATTACATCAGAAGATATGACCTTGAGATTTTGGGAAACATTCCAGATGGAGGCACTCAAGGTGGACAACTGATCCCACTGATTGGAGAAAATGGAAGATTCTCCTCCATACGCCAGCAGTCAAAGAGATCAGGAGAGTTGTCAGAAGCCCTTGGTACTTGCAGATGGCACTGGCTGTGCTGTTTGCTTAGCATCACTCTACTCTTAGCTTACTAAAGGTGCTACCACATGAAAAAGATCTGTCTATTGTGTTTAGAGCAGACATATCACTCTAATACAGTTAAAGTCATCTGTCCATCAAGAGGGAAAAAATGGAAATTGAAGGGAATTATTGCTGTGCATCTATAAAAGGTAGTGCGCGAGCAAAGATTGGAGGCAATTGGTGGTATGCTTAAGTTTCAGTAAAAGACTCAAAATTCAAAGTGAGCCTTACTGAACCAACAACTTGTTCTCCCACAGTTTAACCTGACATTGCTACCGTGAAGTTAAAATTAGTACTTGATAATCCAGTGGCGACTGGAAAATCAACAAGCAACGTCATTTGGCTATTAATTATGTGAGTCTGTATTGATGCAGAATCATCGGCATCGCGATGAATCTTTGGTTTGGCTTCACTCCTTGGCTTTGCATTGCTAATTAATGGCAAGAAAGCTTAGTGTTTTAAAGAGGTTCAAGGTTTGCATCTGGAAAAATCTGGAAATACTCCACCTACACTTTTTGGTTGTTTTTTTCTTCTTGCCACCTCACCTACCCTACAAGTCTTTAGCAAGTTTGAGAAAATCAGGGCACCAGGTATAACCTAGTATCTGGCTTGATGCTGGTCAGAGAGTAAAATGTGATCCAATTGTTGCATAGATGAGTTTGGTTGTGCGAATGCGGGGATATTGTACGTTCATTTGTTTTCTATTGTGGTTCAGTAATGTTAGCCTTTTGAAGCGTGATGAAGCAGCAAAATGCATTACATGGTTCAAGTAGAGTTGTTTGAAATGCAGTTGTAAGGGAAAAAACCTGTCTGTCAGAGTTTCAGAGGTTTGATTTTTTTTTTTTTTTTTTTTTTAATAAAGTTGTGTTATAAAATTTATCCAACCAGGAATAAACCTGTTTATCTCAGCTACTTTGAGATCTTGGAGTGGCGTAACTGCAGGGTCACGTCATATACACTCCCTGATGTGCCTCGCTATAGTCACACTTATAATATCGCAGCTCTGTTAACAATGGCAAAATGAACAATCGAGGCATTTATCCACCAGCGCAAAGAGGGCGTGGCATTTTCTGTCAATAATTACGGTCGGCATAACCATTTTTGTTGCACTGTATCAGTTGTGGAGGTGCTTGACATACTGGAAAACCTTAATGACTCCAGTTTGTTAAAATCATTGGCTGGTCTGTTAAGTTACACACAGCCACAATTTAGACATTAGCCTGGGCGAGTGGCATTAGTGTGAGTCGGAGGGGGGCTTTCTTCTATCATTATCCACCTATATAATCATCGTATGTGCTCTGTATCAGTTGTGGAAGTCCTAGAAATGTTGTAAAACTTAACAATGTGTGTCTGTGTCTATAAAATAACGCCATGGTTTATAAAATGCAGGAGCTCAGAGTATTCACACATAGCACTGACTGCCGTGTCAGATTCAGTGACTAGACATCAGGATGTTCTTGCCTCCAGGACCTAAATGACGTCTGAGGAATATCAACACTTGACACGCGCCATACAAATCCACCTGAAGTGTTAATTTTTTTTTAAAAATCTTTAACTGTTTACTTTTCCAGTGCATGAAGCAGTTAGTTAACAAAAAGAATTTACTCCACATGTTGTTTTTATTTTAATTGAATAATTCATGAATCAAAATGAAACCATTTTGACGAACAAGGAACCAAATATAAGCCTCCCATATGTTTGTAATGTATGATTTGGGTTTTTTGGGGGGGGGGGGTGACCGGGTGCATGGACCTAAGCTTTGTTATGGGCATCAGTTCATGACAAGCGAACGTTTTCTTGCTGCTGCTGCTGCTGCTGCTGTACAGTAACTCTTTTGAACACAAGCAGCAGAAGCAAGCACCCTCTTCCCTGAATTTGTGGCACCAAGTGCTGAATGGCTTCCCGTTGCTACCATTTTACTCTATCCCTGCCCAGCACCGTTTGTTCTTAACTCAAGTAAGGCTGTGTCTTTGCCTCATTTACTATATTTTGCCTCCATTTCAACAAAGTTACATGGATTGCGAGCATTACCCACCCTACTTAGCCTCTGATTGGCTAACACTCGTTGGTCGGCCTTATACCATTAGTTGGTAGAGCTACTACCCCTTTCCTTCACCACATATTATGAATCCCATATGACCGTGTTTTTCTTTTCAAATAGTCAGACTGAAGTACCTTAAATTCAACTCTTCCTCCATCTGAAAGGACAGGAAATGGTGTTTCCTAGCAAACTGAAGAACCTGCCACACTTCTTGGGTGGTGACATGAGGTGACTAACCAGAGAGGTGACAGTTATTTGTTGTCAATTGCTGACTCCTCCCAGTTCATGTGAATCGGCGCAATCTCAGAAAAGCCAAAACTTGTCACACAGGTCTCTGTAGACAGCCTTGTTCACATTTTCAAGCATTACTTCAAGTTTGAGCCCCTCTTTGGTCCATACTCCCTCACACAGTCTCTCAATGACAACCTGGAAATTGTCCACAGCAGTCGTCACCTTTGCCTTCCTGTAGACGCGGCTGACTAGTTTCTGAATTAAAATGTCAACTACTACCCACCTATAGTCTGAACACATCAGGTGTTTTTGTTTTGTCTGGTGTGTTGCCCAAAAGGTGTTAGCCTTTTGGGCAAGGAGTTGAACTGTTGTCAGTTCAGGTAAAACACAAGACCTTCTTGTTCTTATACATATACATATATGACAGAGTAAATGTTCCTGCTGTCATCCTGACAGACTAAGATGTTGTAGAAAAATTTACTTTGTGGTAAAACCAAAGATTACAGAACTGGCCCTTCTTAGCTGAGGGACAGATTTAGCTAGAAATGAGGGATTTATTCTGGAACACACAAAGATTTTTGCATTTAATTGGTGCAAACAGGAATACACTTGTGTGTTGAAACATTAGTCTGAGTGTTTGCATCAATTAAACCTCTGAAACTGCCACGTACTGCAGTAGCTACCCTTCGATTCAAAACTGGGATTAAAATGGGGATTCTAGATAGCTTTGACGCTTTGTGACCTCATTACCCAGCCCGTGTTTCCTCCCCTCAAACAACAGATACCGCGCCAAGCTAGCGCAGTAAATAAGATTGAGATTATTACGATGATGTTTTTTTATGAATCTTTTCGTGAATTTCCTTTTGTGTTGTTTTTACTGTTGCACTGTTTTTGATTGTAGACAAAATCAAAATCTTTTAGAAAAGACATCTTGGCACTGCCTGCTTGAATAAATTAGATTGAAAAGAAATAAAAATAAGATCAACCACTGTAATAAATCCACTTGCCAGTGAGCAATTGCAAGGGCTTGATATACAATGGGATGTGGGATCAGATCCAGGTGATGGGCCTAGCCTGGTCTATTATGGTTGTGAAAGTATTTCAATCCCCAGAGTCCAACAGATGGAAACTCAACAAAAACAATATCCCACACTTTTTTTCCCCCACTGAAATGTGAGAGAAATGTGAAAGGGCAACTTCTTTCTCATGTGCTGTATCACCCTCAGCGAATATAGACGACTCAACCCGAGAAGCTGCACAAGCACATTTAAACTTTTCAATCAGTCACTCACCCAGCCACCGCAGCTGTTATGGGGCTTGCCGCCTCTGGCTTCAAGCCAGAAAAATGCATACAATACATACCTTCCTGTTAAACACAGCAGTGTCAACCCCTGCATTGCTGCTTGAACTCATGAACCATTTTGAATTTACTTAATCTAAAAGGTTGACACTCTTGTTGTTCTCTGCCCCCCCCCCCACACACACACACACACACCTTTTATTAGTTCTGTTTTCAAAGAGGTTTTCAGGTTTAATGTTCAATCACAAATCTTCAAGTGAGTTAATTCATTGTGTTTTTTAGGGTTTGCTATCATTTTGCCTGATGAAGACAGAGAGTCTGACTTTTTATTTTCACAGCATTTAAAGTTCAGGTCAATATTATTGCTCTGCCGTCGCTGTCAAACAGTCATGCCAAAGCTAGGTTTTGTATTTTGACAAGCCTACGTTTCACATGAACACACTGAGGAACCAGTGTGTACTATTGTATTGTATAATATTACAGTAAACTTGTCGAACCTCTGACGGGTCACAATGAAGTTATTTGTGCCCTAAAACATGATCAAGATACTTGGGTGGTTTTGCATTCGTTCATCACCCATCTATTCCGCTCTGAAATGAGAAACCAAACTAATGCAAGCTTTTTCCTTGTCTTTATCTTGCACTGCAATGTGTTATCTCTGTTTACACACTTATAAGACAAAATTGGTGTATAAAGTTTTATCCTTCTGTCCTCTTTTGTCTCAGGTACGTGCTGTTGATGAAATGAACTACGACTTTCAAGCTCTTGCTCTGGAGTCAAGGGGGATGGGAGAGGTAAGTATTTTTGTCATGGTTTTTTTTTTTTTTTTTGAGTGGTGAAATTAGATTTAAAATGATGTCTGTGAAATGGCTATTGGAGATCTGTAGTTTGCAACTTTTAGCGCAAACTGATTAAACTTAAATGGCTCAGTTTTCTTGATCATCTGAAGAACAGGATGTCAGCATTCTAACAGGACACCAGAAGCAGGGTGAAGGAGAGCCTTGTGCTCAAAACGTTACACGCACAGTCCATCGTCATCTTCCGCTTATTCCTACACATTAAGGGTCGCGGGGGGGCTGGAGCCTATCCCAGCGTCAACGGGCGAGAGGCGGGGTTCACCCTGGACAGGTCGCCAGTCCATCGCAGGGCCAACATAGAGAGACGAACAACCATTCACGCTCATATTCATACCTACGGTCAATTTAGTATAAATGTAAACCGGAACCTTTGCAGTGTGCAGATCAATTTTTGCTACTCTTGTTTTTTTTTTTCTCTCTGATCCAGCATCCGTCCCATCACAAGCTGCATTCCATTTATGAATGACTTGACAAGTTTCAGCTTCACTGAATCGATCAGTCTTAGATGGTCTTCCTTTCGGATTTCCATGCACCTGCATCTACATAGGGCCCCGGTCGCTTCCACAATGCATGTTACCTACACTCAACAATGTTATTCAGAACCTCTTGAGGACTGTGGAGTCCCTGTGGCTGATTTTTATTTATTATCCCCCCCCCCCCACTGTGTATTGTGTCCTTTTCGGGCATGTTTCTCAGGCTCATGTCCACCTCATCTCTACTCTATCCCTGCATGCTGCAGCTAGGCAGCTGAGTCCTGAAGCTCTGCCCTACGCTCATTCAGAGTTTGGTTTTATCAAAAATCGCACAGAGAAACAAAGTCTTTGGTTTATTAAGGGAGTGATTTAATAAAGCAAGGAAAAAAGAAGCTGTCATTTGGAGATCCCCGGTGTAGCATTTTCCTCTGTTTCCAGCAGACTCGGCGCCTCCTGATGAATTGTTTTTGGTGGGCATATATGAGTGGCCTTGGGTCACTTAGCATGGCTGTCTGTGATAAAACAAAAACCCCTCTGTTAAACGTCAGGCAATGTATCACTAGTGCCTAATTTAATCGCAGCTGTTGTGATTGGGTAGTTGCATTTCAAAGCACAATTTTGATTTTAAATCAATGAATCGTTAAGTCCCACTGTGTACACCTGGTATAAAGACATGTCCTGATGTGAGCCAATGGCAAGTGATCTGCTCTGCTGAGTGTGTTTGCACGTGGCTTCACACCAGTCTCCTGTGATCACATCTCCCCCCCCCCCCCCCCCGTGCCATAATAAACACGCAATATTTTTGTTTGCTACAATTTCATTGGTGAATTTGATCTAACCAGCAAATTCACATGATATGCCAAGAACACCCAGTCTTGTTTTGGAAGATCAATGACAACATTCATAAATGATCAATTTATACTCATCCACTATAGGTAACACAACAGCTTATGCATGTTGGTCAATAATTTCTGTGACTAGAAAACACTTGCTAGAGCTCAGACCTTCATAAAGGAGGCGTGTGGGATTTAGTTTAGTCACGATTGGGAAGGCTGATGATCCAGGGTTTCGAACTTTATCAACCTGAATTGCCAGGTTTATATTTTATAGCATTTTTTAATTTTATGTTCAGTAAGATCATAGTTAATGTAAATCATATCTCCACCTCTTACAAACAGATTTTTATTCAATGACTTTTTGTTGATCCAGGTTTTTTGCCGTGGTATCATTTCAGTATCAGTATCGAGATATTTTAGGCAGGTATTGTATCAACGTCATAATTTTGGTGTCATGACAACACGAGTTGTGGCCATATTCATATTTTAAAAATACAGAGAGTGATGCAGTGGTATTAGTTTTATGTCACTTTGAAGGAATTTTCTGTCTTTAAAGGATGTCAAACTTCATTAAATGAAGATGTAATGTGTCCAAACAATGATAATCTGTGGTTCGAAAACTGGGACCCTCCAAAACAGATAAAAAGATCTAATACATCCAGTAGGTTGCATTAGATCCCCTGAAGGGAGCAGGGAGACACAGAACCAGTTGGCCCTGATTTAACAGCTGATTACACTTAATGTACACAATGACAAGATGTAACTTTGTTCTTATAGCATTTTAAGATTTTTTTTTCGCCCTACTCTCTTCACTTGTCATTTCAATTTGAGTTCACAGTGATGTTAGACAAATGCAACTCATTGAAGTCAGTTTTGCTATTTTTGTTGCATCAACCATCATCAAGATAACTTATAAAGAGAGTTCGCCACCGTTGCTAGCATTGCATTGCCAGCATCTGTGCCCTCCGAGACTAGTGTGACCTCGCTTTCTAGCCAGTCCCAAGCATTGCGATCATTGCTGATCCACCGGTGTGTTAAACAGAAGCTGACCCAACATGGACCTGACTATCCATATAAAACATGGATTTGTACCTGTTTGGCTGGACCCCTGAAGACTTCTACATCATATTCAATATTTTGTTTGCCAAGAAATTCATCCACATCCTCTGTTTTCCATTAAAGACAGAACTCCTGCCTCTAATGCAGCATCATGTCTGTATAAATAATTTAATGTAAAAATGAAGTAGTAAAGTAAAAGGTTTACTAGTATTCTGACAGTTCTAGATGCGTCGTGAATATTTATGGGTTTTTTTTTCTCCTTTTTTTTTGGTGCAATTGCAACAGCTTTTGCCTGCAAAAAAGCTCTGGGATTCTGATGAGTTAGCCAAGGATGGGAGAAAAGGAATGCTTCTTGGAGAGGAGTGGAGGGACAATGCGTGGGGATCATCTCGTGAGTGACTCTTAATCATTGTTGTTTTCACTTAGGTTTTCTTTCTTAGGATCTATTAGAACTGTTTGTAAAAAAAATTGGTAACTACGGTTGGCAGTGTTGCCTTTTATCAGGCTGGATTTTTACCCACCCATCCATGACATGCACATCCATTTAGATATTTGATCACAACTTTTCATTTAGATCATTCAGTGTCTCAGCCAATCATGGTGCAGCGGCGACCAGGCCAGAGTTTCCATGGGAATGGTGATGCCAATTCTGTGCTTTCACCTCGCTCAGAAGGTGGAGGCTTGGGGGTGAGCATGGTGGAATACGTACTGAGCTCCTCTCCCGGTGACAAGATGGACGGCCGTTACCGGAACGGTGGCTATGTGAGTCTGGCTGTTCAAACTCACGGTTCCTCTCAACACTAGCTCACAGACTTACTCAGCATAATTGTAAATACAGGGTGGGGGCGATGCCGACCAAGATGGGAGAGAGAAGAGTGATGCCCAAGAGAAAGTGTCACCCTTTGAAGAGGATAAAAGCCCAGAGATGAAGGTGGGCGAGGATGGGGATCCTGCCAAATCCAACGGAAGAGGTCTACTAAATGGCATGGACAGAGACTGCAAAGACTTCAAGTAGGTTTTTCTTGTAAAGTAACAGACGGTAGTAAATTGCTTCACACTACACCTCCATCTCTACAGTCATCCTGATATTAACATTCATGAAGGTCTGACATGTCCGCACATTCAGAATGGAGCTCATTACTGATAATTAGCAAGTGAATATAAATGGAAAGGCTTAAGGGTTTCATATTGTGTTCGTCATCAGTTGTGAAGATACATGACCTGATGAAACTGATTTGGTCTCACAGTCCAACTCCTGGAAGCCGTCAAGCGTCTCCCACTGAGGCTGTGGAGAGGATGGGCCCCAGTCAGACGGGTTTGGAGATGATGAGCCAGCATCATGCCCATGCCCTTCAACAACAGAACCCCACCCAAAACAAGGTCACAGCTGAGGACTTTCAGAACCAGGAGGCCCAGAACATGGGCGGTATGGAGCAACAAGCCGGCGTGGAGTCCCTCCAGTTTGATTATGCCGGGAACCAGATTCAGGTGGACTCCTCGGGAACTCCAGTAGGATTGTTTGACTACAACTCTCAGCAACAGGTCTGTCCAACCACTAACCATTTCCACTAAGAGGTCAAATTGTAGGTTTGCAAACCAGATTGTGATCCTCCTCTGTTTCCAGTTGTTCCAGAGGTCAAATCCACTGACTGTTCAACAGCTCACTGCAGCGCAGCAGCAACAGTATGCTCTGGCTGCCGCCCAGCAACAGCATCTCGGTAAGTGAGGTCATATGTGTAACTCACTGTACAGTCTGTACTGTAATGAAGAAGCCGATCGACTTGCCTCAACTTTCCCCTTGATGGGATTTGTTCTCTCTGCCTAGAGTCATTTGAAAATGATATAACTTGGAAATATGAATATCCTAACCGTATCTTTTTATATTGCCTAGCTGGCCTTGCTCCTGCATTTGTGCCAAACCCTTACATCATTAACGCTGCCCCTCCCGGAGCTGATCCCTACACTGCCGCTGGTTTGGCTGCAGCAGCGACGCTTGCAGGTGATCCCACGGCACATCTGGTCTATTGTTTTCAATTGAAATGCGTAAAGATAGAGCAGCATTTATTGAAACATGCTCATAAAAGAGCCTGATCAGTTGTGTAAGAATATGCAAATCTTTTGCCACAGGCCCCACAGTGGTTCCCCCACAGTACTATGGTGTCCCTTGGGGTGTGTACCCTGCCAACCTTTTCCAGCAACAGGCTGCATCTACTGCCAATCACTCAGCTAATCAGCAAGCATCCAATCAAGGACCAGGGCCAGGCCAACCACAGGTAAGAGGTGGCTTTGTTTGATTTGTTTTCATGCTTCCACTTTGCTGCCAGCCCTGGCCAGAGGGATGATGTTAACAGGTCATGCATCCATTGTCTGTTCCATTCTTGTGTTCTCACTATCTCAGCAATGCCTCAATGGAATTTTTTGAGATTTGTCACAAATGGTGGCTCAGTAGTTAGCATTGTTGCCTGACAGCAAGAAGATCCCTGTCATTCCAGTCTTTTCTGTGTGGAGTTTTCATTTTCTCCATGTGTTTGGATGTTCTCCCCATTTCTGCATGGTTTTCCTTTGATTACTACTCATTTTTGAAATTGTTACTCATGAAACCAAGTGTCAGGGAGTTATAGCTCAAAAATACACTTAAAAGGCAATAGTCGAAAACTTTGGAAGCTCATTCATATGTGACTGTTTTTCTTCTTCAGGTGATGCGTACAGGAACCAACCAGCGTCCTCTTACACCGGGGCAAGGCCAGCAGAGTCAGCAGGAATCTCTAGCTGCAGCAGCTGCTGCAAACCCTGCATTGGCATACACAGGGATGCCAGGTTTGTATACGGCTTCATAACTGCCAGCGTAGAAGACCTAATTATGTTGTAACTGGCCAAAGAAGTATTTTCACTGCTTGTCAGGTAGGGTGTCTTTGCACAACTTTTGGAATAATTCCTCTGTCTTCAGACAGATTAAAATTTTTGACATTCGACGATAATTTTTGCTTTTTTTTGTTGTTTCCCTGTCCCCTCAGGCTATCAGGTGTTAGCTCCTGCTGCTTACTATGACCAGACTGGGGCCCTAGTGATGGGCCCAGGTGCTCGAACAGGTCTAAGTGGGCCAGTTCGTCTAGTCCAGACCCCCCTCCTCATCAACCCTGCTGCAGCACAGGCTGGTAAGTACCAAGACCATCTGTCATTGTTCATCATTTTCCACATGTGGACTCATGGTCATCCGCTTCATTTCCTCACCTTCCATTTGCTTTAGTGAGTCAAATCAGCGAGCCCAAGCAAGACAAATCAAATTGTAGGCCACAGAATTGTCACTTTGATCCACATTAATTTCCAAGGTGAATTCTGACAGCCAGAAATGATTTCCTGTGTTTTGATGCTTCACACTAAAACTCAGCCTTGCACTAGTTTTTGTAGTTGTTTGTGTTTATTTTTAACTCTGTGGTAATCACCACGCCTCCACTTTACTCTCTGTTCTACTTAATTAGTACAACTCTGGACCTCATCTGTCCTCTCATCCCTCCCACTTTGCTCTCTCTCCTCCCAGCAGCTGCAGTGTCAGCGTCTGGCTCTGGTAACAACATGTCTGGTCCTCCAGCCAACGGGCTGTACCGCTCCATGCCTCAACCCCAACCTCAGCCTCAGCAGCAGCAGGCTCCCCCACCTAGCAGCGGCCTGCCGTCTAGTTCCTTCTACGGCTCTGGATCAGTCCCCAACACATCTCAGAGCAGTTCCCTGTTCTCGCACACCTCTGCTGCCCCTCCACCAAGCTCCTCTCTGGGCTTTAGCAGTACCGGTGGCTCCCTTGGTGTGGGCCTGGGCTCTGCTCTTGGAGGCTTCGGCTCATCTGGTCAGTGGCTAATCCACAAGTTTCATTTGAAGAGAAATGTTTGATTTTGTTTTTTCTGGAGACTTTTGCTGACATTGTTTGATATTCCTGTGATGCTTTTGTGATTTGGCTATTACATAAAATTTATTTTTGTATCTCCTGCAGTAAATTCTCCCTTTTACTTTTGGGTGATAAGTGATTCTGTCTTCTCTGACTCTTAACACCCCCCCTTTTTTTTTTTCTTTCTCCTTTAATTTTCTTTATAGTATCCAGCTCTACCAGTAGCAGTGTGTCTCGCAGGGACTCCCTGTTGGCTAGTTCTGACCTATACAAGCGTGGCGGCAGCAGTTTAACTCCTATCGGCCAACCCTTTTACAATAGCTTGGGGTACTCCTCTTCACCCAGCCCCATCGGTCTCACACCAGGCCACTCCCCTCTCACCCCTCCACCCTCTCTACCGTCTTCTCATGGTTCCTCCTCCAGCCTTCACCTAGGTAAATGCAAAATAATGGAAAACATGTGGCTCTAATACACACTCCCCAGGCGTATATATTATGTTAATTGTTGGAATTTGTTCCTCATGTGAGTTGGTGAACAAACATGTTTCACTTTTACATTTTGCGCTATGATCGTTCTATAACCCTAGGTGGCCTGACGAATGGCAGTGGGCGTTATATCTCTGCAGCACCGGGAGCTGAAGCCAAGTACCGGAGCACTGGCGGGACATCCAGTCTGTTTAATTCCAGCAGCCAGCTTTTCCCACCATCTCGGCCCCGCTACAGTCGCTCTGATGTCATGCCGTCCGGGCGCAGCCGTCTACTGGAAGACTTCAGGAACAACCGCTTCCCAAATCTACAACTCCGGGATCTGCCAGGACATATGGTGGAGTTCTCTCAAGACCAACATGGATCCAGGTTGCCGTGTGATGCTTTTTGTCTTTAACCATCATTTTTTGAGGATGATTCTACTTCTGTAGTAATTCCCTGTTATTGTAACGAAATAGTCTCTTAAACGCTTCTAGCTGGGTGTTTTTAAAAGTGCACCTGGAATATTCAGCTTGTAGGAAACACTGGTGGATAAACTACAAAGTGTAATATTATATTTATAATACTTTTGTTCCTAGTTCATCTAATCTTAACCCCTTTTAATTTTGATTGCCAATCATTTAGGGGTTACAATTTATGAATAATTGAAATACTAGGATTATTTCCCTCTCATAAATGTCCTGCGGCTGTGTTCAAGCATGTACAAGAACCCACAAAATCTGTTTTCACAAATCTCTGTGCAAATTCTTCAGACATAAATTTAAGCTTAGTTTGAAACTGCTGGTTTTCTAGCGTTCCAACACCTGAACACAGTGTACGTTTGAGTTGGCAGTCTGGAATCTGGCATATTTCTTAGTTAAGCCTTTACTTTAATTCTGTTCTTGTAGATTTATCCAGCAGAAGCTGGAGAGGGCCACTCCTGCTGAAAGGCAGATGGTGTTTGGAGAGATTCTGCAAGCGGCATACCAACTGATGACTGATGTGTTTGGGAACTATGTCATCCAAAAGTTCTTTGAGGTTGGGACTGCCAAACTTAATCCTGGCATCATTTCAGTAACAGCACAAGATAAAGAAGAGAAGTGACAATGTTCCTTAGCATGTGTACATTCGACGTGATGTTTTCCCTCTTGCAGTTTGGAAGCGCAGACCAGAAACTGGCTTTGGCATCACGCATCCGTGGTCATGTCCTACCGCTGGCTTTGCAGATGTACGGTTGCAGAGTGATTCAGAAAGCCCTGGAGTCGATTTCATCTGACCAGCAGGTAATTGTAAGTGCGATTTCTCCTCTTTCAACATTTTCGCTTAGTTTATTTTTATTGGCATGTTCTTATCCATCCACCACACTGAAGTCATAGATTTCAACACAGTGACATATTTGAATTGGTTCCCCCTGTTCCCTCAATTCTGAATTCCAGAGTGACATTGTTCGGGAACTGGATGGCCATGTGTTGAAGTGTGTGAAAGACCAGAATGGGAACCATGTGGTGCAGAAGTGCATCGAGTGTGTTCAGCCTCAAGCCCTGCAGTTCATTATAGATGCCTTCCAGGGCCAGGTGGGTTTATTATGAGCTATGAATGACTCTGCTTCAAGTCATTGTCTATATATTCTCCTGTTCAGTTTGGTGGAAATGTAACTGCAGGTCAGATATCCATTAGTTACAGACCACAATCTCTAGTCTAAGAACTCTACATAAATCCGTAAAAAAAATTGTTTTATCCAGTAATACTGTATAGCAAGTACATGATCAGTTTCTCCTGCTCTACGCATGACAGCCCAGCCCTCCGGGCATACAAGATAACAAACTGCTAAATGAATACCTCATTGTATTAGAAGAAATGAGGCAACAGCAAATCATTGTGGGTTGTCCTCCTCACCTCCCACCCCTTTAGATCCTAATTTAGATCATTTTAAATGCAAGTCCATGATCCTTGTTAAAATGAGACATACACTCACTGAAGAAAACTTTGTCTGTGAAATACTGTAGATGCATGTTTCCCACTTTAAAACTCATCTTAGAAACCCACACAGCTGCACAAAGCACAGACGGAGCCAGTATAACAGGTACAAACACCTGTCAACACACACGCCCAATTCAGAGTCCCTGGGTTCACATGCACAGTTACAGTCCAACTATAGTTGCAGCTAGAATGAGGGGGGAAAAAAATTGTTCATACAGCAAAGCATTTCCACCTCCTGAACAATAGGTGGTGCTACAGCTGGTTGAAATCTGGATTTCCTCCAGCTCACCTAGCTTACCAAATGAGTTGGCGGTATAGGTGTCCCAACTCCTGAAACCAAGACAGCATGAAGTTTGTTTCCTCTCCTGTCTAGACAGGTTAACGGGTGAAACGCAGCAGTAGGATCGACAGAGCATATGCAAAACACGAGGCTAGTTTGGGACAGATCCCAGCTCACCCAATGGTCAGCACGGTGCAGCGGATCGACATGAGTGTTGGAATGCATTAATGTGATGTGTTCTGTAATCCAACACAGTCCTCGCACTCGTGTCTCTCTCCCCAGCTCTCAGTCACGCTTAGGTTCTCCACTGTTGATTTTCTACAAGGTCTCAACTCTCGTGAGATCTCAGAGAGTTGGTCTGAAACAAACCAAAACAGATATTTCTCCCTTCTATTATGTTGTCAGTCAATTATGATAACAACCTGAGCCCATCGTTGAGGGGGGAAATAGAGCACTCTCCCTGGGTGTAATATGATGATAGCCAGTAGCCCATTGGATTATATTGTAGTGTGGTCTTGGGCCACAGGCAGCTCTGTCGTTGCTCCATACTGGAACAATTTCCATAATGTTCATCATTTAGTTAAAAAAACAGTTAGGAAAACAGGGTCCAGAATTTCCCTTTTAAAACAGACTTTTCCCCTTCCTTACAGAAAATTGTCTCGTGAAAAGTTCCCAACAGTGACGCCATGTTTGTCTCTCTTGGCACTCAGTCGTCTGTAGATGAACTGTCATAGTAATCATCTAAAATTGTCTTTATCTTGATCAGAGTTGACCATAAACATTAGCACAGGTAACTTATATTGTCCTCCTCTTGCTGTTGCCTACTCCTGCAGGTGTTTGTGCTGTCCACACACCCTTACGGCTGCAGAGTCATCCAAAGGATTTTGGAACATTGCACCCAGGAGCAGACTCTGCCCATCCTTGAAGAGCTACATCAGCACTCCGAACAGCTGGGTCAGGTGAGCACATCTGTCTCCAATCGGTTTCTTGTAAAAGCCAAGAATGATCACTGATGTTTTTTGTTTTTTTTTTTTTTGTTTGGGTTCCCCCCCTCCCCCGTTTGCTAAATGTGGTTGTCTTGTGTATTTGCATGTCTCCCTCATGTTTGATCGTTTCATATTTTTAGCCTGTCATTGTGCCTGTGTAGTCATACTCTTGGAAGTGTTAAGAATAAGTGTAATTGTACTGTTAGCTGTCATTACATCTGACGTGTGATTATTTATACATCCACCCTGCCCCCTCACTTATTCCATCTAGAAATATCAAGGCGTATCATTGGAGATGACACCCAAAACATATTATACAGTGTCCCGCGATGCACTGTTCAAGGTCAGAGCAATTTGCCTCTCTCTTGCGGATTTCCCCGTGCTTCCTTCCTCTGTCTTCCCCCTTTTTTTGACTCTCTCTTTTGTAAAAAATCTGATATAACTTTTAGATAGATCTCCAACTCCCAACTTTTATGGGGCCTTCCTCTAACCTACTTAGCCACCTTTTTTCTTTTTCCTCTTTTCCCCTTTCTTGCTTCATGCAACAGAGGAATCACAAGGTTTCCCTGCTGTCTGATGATCCCTCCTCTTTGCCTACAGCATCACCTAATCAGTCTGCTCTGTCACATTCCTAATTTATTTACAATTGTTTGATAGAAGCTCCCCAAGATGGTGAAAGTTTTTGGACCACTTGACCTTGAGGACTTGACTGTAGGTTAAGCTCTCGAGCAAAATCGGACAGGTTAAAGAGATTGACGAGAAATGCATTTGAAGGCAAATTCTAAAAGATTTAGGTGGAGAACACATTACCTACCCAACAAATGACTACTTTCACAGCATAAATTCAGAGTATTGTTATTTGTTGCACGGTTAGGTGAGTCCTTGTCTCCATCTTATCACACTAAAATTACACCCATAACTGTCTATCACCCATTTCTGAAGGGGCAGAGATGCTATTGGTTGTGTTGCCTGGTCAGTAATCCTACCAACCAGCAGCATCTGTTTTGTCTGACCTTCCGCAGTGATGACGTAATGGTACTTGTAAGACTACAAATGGAGGTGTCTCTCATTCATCTACCTCTCATTGTTGGAGATGCATGATTATCTCACACCAGTTAAGTCCAGCTGTGACACGTAGTGCATGAGTTACCACAGTAAAAGTATTCCTCTTGGAAATATTGCAATGTTCTTCGTGCTCACTCGCTCTCTGCCCCCTGCAGGATCAGTACGGTAACTACGTCATTCAACATGTTTTGGAACACGGCAGACCCGAAGACAAGAGCAAGATAATCGCAGAGGTTCGCGGGAAGGTTCTTGTCCTGAGCCAACACAAATTTGCAAGGTACTCCCGAGATTTAATGCTGCAGTGGAGGTGAAGGCCGCCTACTTTTGTACTTGTTAAACTACCCGAATGTTGTTGCTGTTGAAACTTCGAGTCTCAACATCAACCACTGTCATCACTGTGCACTACACTTCTCAGATGGATACGGCAGTAAAAGCCCATCACACTGACACACAAACGAGGAACCTAATGAAGGGTCCACTCTTAACACCAGACACTGACTGGAAGAGTCAGCTGGCAGTGCCTCGTTTTTAGCCACATTCATCGACACTGGAAATAGGCGCCGTAAACACCGTTATTACACACATGACTATGCATGCACGACATTTGACGCTTTTCCTGATATCACACATTCAGATATTTGTCATTATCTGTACAAAAACAAGTTCACCCGACATTTGTATGTTCTGAATAACAGAAAACACATGTAAACATTGTAAATTCCAAAAAAAAAAAAAAAAATTTCCGCAAGTCATCAGGAAAAGCCCCGAAACTGCATATTTTCCCAAGCAGATGACAAAAGCGACTGAAGCAAAACTGGTCAAACACTGATGATATGATTTATTTAGGAAAAATAGAGAGATAAGGCGGTGGAACGATTGAAAGAGCAGACCGGGTGACAGGAAATGAGGAGAATAAATTATTTAAAGAGAAAAGACAAGATGAGCTGTGAATGCTCAGCTACTAAACTGTGTAATAAATACTCTTGACTCTTAAACAGGAAATGAATTCTTCAGTACAGTACTCGGTACAGCTTTCACCAGAACTGGCCTCATGAATAGATTTGATTCACTCCGATCATCCTGAAAGGGCAAAAAAAAAAAAGAAAGACAAATCAAATCTTTTCATGTTTTTGTAAAGTTTTAGGCCTTCTACACATTTGTTTATTGGCCAAGGAATAAAACAGCAAACTTCCTCATCCCCTGCTGCTCTCCAGCCTACCACAGCTAGAATGCAAACAAAAGAAAACATTGAGCAAATGAACCATGTTCTCTGGCTGCTCACTTCGAGTTAATTTGTCTGTTTTGTAGTAAATGCAGCCTCTCTGTTTTGTGTTCAGTAATGTCGTTGAGAAGTGTGTGATCCACTCTTCGCGGGCTGAGAGAGCGCTGCTGATAGACGAAGTGTGCTGCCAGAAAGATGGACCTCACAGCGCCCTCTACACCATGATGAAGGACCAGTACGCCAACTATGTTGTCCAAAGAATGATCGACATGGCAGAACCTGCTCAGCGTAAAATCATCATGCACAAGGTCAGTACATCAGTAAATGCCTCCTGCTTTGTTCGGTCATCCAATGATGATGTATCTGTTTGGTCCCTAAAACGCATGAAACCGCCAGTCACGTCAAATTCTTTAAAACAGTCCCGTCCAAAAACCGCCATTTTAGATTGACGCAAAGTCAGCCAGACTGAGCGTGGGCTCGCACAGACCTTGCGCTTCCACCACAAAACGTCAGCAGTTTCACGGCAGAAAGTTGGAAGCCGTTACATTTTTAGTGAATGTGGGAGGCTCCCATTTCCTAGAAATAATGTCAATTCCGTGATGTCAGTTTTGTGATTCTCTGTGACGCGTCGTGGTCTCGTGTGCATTCATGTGAAATCAATGAAGACGGCAAACCCATCTCATTCAACTTCATGAGATTTTTACAATCTTGCAGTTGCAAAAGTTTGCGACTTACTTTTTTGCTTCCAGTATTGGTGTTCGGGACATCGTTTTTATAATGAACCACTGGTGTTGTTTAGAAAGCATCTTGAGAAAAGCAGCTGAACAATTAAGCCTATTTGACGAGAATAATCACTCAAAAAAACAAGACCAGCTCCTGGAATCCTGGAGGGACTGTTTAGAGGGGAACTGTTGTTATGCAAGGGTCTGTGGTTCACGCTGGTATTTTGATTTGTTTATGTGGCATAAAATACATGAGTAATACCACCCTTGGGAATTTTGAATCTTTTTTTAAAGCTTTTTTTTTTTTAACAAAAAAAAAGTGACTGCTGACAAGTGGCTAAACACGACTGTAAATGTCATCACACGGATCATGTAGAAGGATGAAGCTGGTGATGGTGACGCGCAGGTGCTGCTCGTAGCCAATATTGGGGAAACGAAAGTCTTTAAATCAGACTTTCGATGGCCACAGAGCTTCCTCTCTGCAATACTCCAAACTCTGATTAACCAGCCCCCTGGCTTTCTGTTGTCGTTCACCCACGACAGTTTGCGGCGCTCTGAAAGTCCCCTTCATGATATTCACGAATCTTAATAATGTCGCAACAGCCGTAATTGTGACCTTTGCCCTCTCCCCCTGGTCCTGATCCTCAGATCCGGCCTCACATCGCCACTCTGCGTAAGTACACCTACGGGAAGCACATTCTTGCCAAGCTAGAAAAATATTACATGAAGAGTGGATCTGAACTGGGTCCCATCGGGGGCCCTACAAATGGCCTCATGTAGGCCTGTCGACACCCTGGGTCCCCAGAAGAAGAGGAAGAGGAGGAGGAGGAGGAGGAGCCCCGAACCCCCCTGTTCTGTGAGAGATGCTCCTTAGCCATAGGGGTTATAGCCTTTAACACCCTCTGTCCACCAAGTTTCGGGGGAATTACCAAAAAGAAAAGACAAGTCAACTTCACCTAAGAACGCTGTGACAACTGAGCCCTGCCACTCTGCCCCCCCTGGTGCTGCCCCCTACCCACCCGCTCACCCCGCCCCTTTCAGTGTGGCCCCCCCAGGGGACGCACAGTCAGCAGGCCCATTTTCCTGGGTAAAGCACAAGCCCATTGTTAATGATGTAATTGATGTATTTGACTGGTTTTCATATGATCTTGTACATTTAGTTTTTTACCTTGTAAATTCTGTGTAGAAAAGAAGAAAAAAAACATTTGCTGAAATTTACAATTCTTACAATTAACACCAGCAAGTGACTTTCTAAGGCTAAACTGAGTGATCCTTTTAAAAAGAGAAAAGAAACAAACACACAACTCCATTTGCTTTTATAACCAGACTTACCACAGTATGTCAGCTGTTCTAATTAAGTCCAGGTAATTGAATATTATATTTGTACACGATCCCATGCACACGTAGTGTCCTGCCATGCCAAAGCAGCTGATGGATTAGTTTTACAAATAACCGCGCATAGTAACGGACGGATCTCAAAGGCCTCCGTCCACAGGGGAGTACTATGTGTCAGGTGCCATATTCACCAAGACGTCTAGAAGAGCAGTTTTTAGCGACTTCGGGGATCGGCGCGTCAGTCATGGCGCAGTAGTGTTTTACGATGGTGGCTTTTTCTTGCCTTTTTTTTTTTTTCTTCTTCTTCTTCCATGGCCTCCTTTTTCCAAGCCAAGCGGATGACGGTTGGCCAGCAGCTAGCAGTCCCAATAGTTTTGGTACTAAATTTTCCAGACCGACTTTAAGCGGAGGCGTTTCATCTACTGACCCCCCCCTCCCCCCCTCCCCTCCCACGTGAGCTGTTATGACTCTTCCATCATCCAGGTTCTATCAGGTACTCGGGTTTTATGCAAGATAAAAAGTTACCGTTAACTTATAGAAGCAGAGTATGAGGTTTGGTTGTACAGTGGGCGTGTAATCTTCACATGAAATGACTGTAGTTATTTGGGGGGGGGGGGGGGGGGGGGCGGGTATGCGTTGGCATGCTGTGACAGGTTTTTTTTTTTTTTTTTTTTAATCCAAGGAATGATTTTGTTTTTTTCCTTTATCATGTTTAGTGTAACATCTGTCTTGTAGTTTTTGAGATGAACACTGCCCTAGCAGACTTTATGTACTGAATAATCATCTCTTGCATAAAAGTAGTTTAGCGATGTGTAGCATCTTTATGTATGAGTAAAATTGTTGCTTTTGGGTTCGGGGGGCTTGCAGCAAAGGATGGAAACCCCCACCGCCTGAAGGTCAGAGTAGTACAAAAAAAAAAAAATCAAGCAAAGTGTCATAAAATAGCTTATCCCAACTTTGCACATCTGAGATGGAATGAGCTTAGAAGTAGTGGGACTCTTGGAAGAAAGGGATGTTTAAAGACTTTTTAATGTTTCAATTTCTGTTTAATTTTTTTTGGAGGGGGGGGTGGGTGGGCGGGGGGGTTATGCAAGTGCGTTGATGGAGGCCGGTGGGGCCATCTAAAGCTATACAAACTCACCTGTAATGCTCGTAGTGACGGCTTCTTTGCTTCATATGAATAATTGTAGAATACATGTAGTATATGTGCAGTTAATTAAGTGTAAGATTATTAGTTTAAGAAAAAAGAAAACAAAAGTCTAGTTGTGGTGTTTGACAGGTCTTGCAAAATTTGTAGTGATGCTTTTATTCCGTCTGTACAGTTGTACATTTGTAAACGTTTATGCTGTAAATGGGATGTCTTTTACACTTTGTGGGGAGAAAAAGGCAAACTGTGCATTTTGATGTGTGTATATTCATCACTCCTTTCCCCTTGAATATAATGTATGAAGTTTTATTTGATCAAGTGTTATTTTAAAGAGAAAAAAAAAAAAGACAAGAAAAGAAAAAAACATGGCTTCACAATCCGGCATGGTTTGCTTTTAATTATGAGAAAGGCCAGCCTCTGTTGTACTGGAGCTGAAACATCCACTGTTTATAGTCTTTCTGATGTGTGACAATTACAGGAACACACACACACACATACACACACACACACACAAAAAGAAAAAACTGTTCTAAATCCGAGGCTGCATTTAGTCCTCCGCTACCATGGAAACTTCGCAGGATATGACAATTATTTTTGTACAGAAGAGTGCTGTATTTTGGAAACAGCTACTACCTTGTAAGGAAAAGCAATGTAAAATATTGTCAATTATATAAATATGAACATATGAGTTTTGTCACACTGTCAAAGTCATGTACATTTTCAGGTGGCCTTATGTACATTTCCAGATGTTAGATGAAGAAAACCAACTCATTTTTGGAAGCAGAATTGTGACTATGTATGATTAAACTGTTCTTCTAACATTTGACCTGCATTGTTTTGATTTTTTTCATGTGTGTGTATATATATGTGTGTGTGTGTGTGTGTATAGAGAGAGCGACAGATGGAACTGAGATCTATCATTCAGTAAAACCAAAGTCAGTTTTCTGAGAATGTCACAGTAAAGCTGTATGTTTGTTTGTTTTTTTGGTCTTTGAATTGATGAAAGCCTTTAAAGAATGTTCTGGAATCAAGCGCAGTTATTGATTTCTCATCAGTTTCACATGTACTTTTTAACGGTGTTTTTAAAAAAACAAAAAAAACAACAACTTAAAAATGTAAATCGGACAACAGATGTCCGGCAAACCTTTAGCCCTGATTTTAGTCTTGCAGACAAGAAGTAAAGCCAGAATGTCATTCATCTTTAATGGGTTAGGGTTAAGATATATTGTATATTAAAAAAATTTTTTTTTTACAATCAAATTTACTTTTTTATGAGACTGAAGGTCACATCAGTACCGAGTATTGGTGCTAGACTGGAAATGTAGAATGTACCTTTTGTATTTTATGTGAACAGTTTGTGCTAAACTCATTGCTCTTCATATGCTGCAAAATTCAGCTTCTACTCCTCATGACTCGACTGTAGACTTTTTTTTTTAAAGAAAAAATAGCTTCTAATTTGATGTAATTTAATTTGTTTGTTTTTTTTTAAGTACCAATGTCTGTCTGTTCAATAGCTTCCACGTGATATGACCCGGGTGCTCCAAAAGTGGTACCAGATATTACAACTGGACCGGAAATGTAAGGCACTCCACTTTTCACTTCATTTAAGTACATCTTACATTTTATAGAAACACTATAGCCCCCCCCCCCCCCATATACTACAAAAATTTCAGAGATATGTCGTACTCTGCATCTAAAGTCACGCAGGTATTCTTTCACCGGTGTGGAGGCCCCCCGCCCCCACCGGGTGAAATCCCTCTGAAACCTCATTCGATTAAGTTCCGCTTGTGATGAGTTCCAGCGTTCCATTGACTATCGGCGCTTCTCACCGCAGAGGCGCGGGGTGCGTAATTTAGGGGGCGGGGTTTCGCCTGGCAGTCATTAAACAAGAGAATACCTGCGGAAGAAGAGGACAAACTATCCGGTTAACCTTGTGATCCAAAACATGAGGATACCTTTCTTAACAACTCTGGTCCTGGATTTCTTCTTCATATTCGCTGTCGAAGTGCCGGTGAGTCATTTTCAGGTATTTGGTTGTTGCCCCCGAAGATTTCCTCAACGCCGAGATGTCAACTGGAGTAACATCGAAAACAACGACTTCTGAATGTTCCAGTGAGAGCTGAGAGCCACGACCAGGTGCTCCTCCCAAGATTTCTGACAGGAGTTAAGAGTTGTCCAAGAGCCGAGCACCGCTTGCGGAGAGCTTCAGAAAGACCTGGAATTAGCAGGTACGCACTCGGCGGCCTCGCTCACCACCCAAGACTCCATTGCTGAAGAAAAAAAAACATGTTGGAGCTCATTTAAAAGTTTGCTGCACAACGTTTAGACAAGCCTGCGAAATACTGAGAGAATAAAGTCTGGTCAGACGAGACCAAAAGTGAGCTCCTCGGGTGCGGCGATACACTCCGGGTTTGGAGGTCACATGGTGCTGCGCATCACCCCAAGAACACCACACCAACAGTGAAGTTGGGAGGTGGGAACTCAAGGTGTGGGGCTGCTGTTCAGCACACGACACCAGCAAACGTCACCTAATTGAAGGAAGGGTGAGTGGAGAAATGTACCGACATTCTTGATTAAAAAATCCGGGCCAATCCTCCAAGATTATGAAACGAAGGTGGACATTTCAGCAAGACGGTGATCCCAAACGCACAGCCGAGGAAACCCACTTGGTTTCAGAGAAAGCGACTGAAGCTGCTAGAACGGCCCAGCCAATCACCTGACGTGAGTCCAAAAGAAAATCTGCGGGAAGAACTAAAGGTCCGAGTTCACGGAACCTTCCAGATTTGACCAAAATGACCATGAGAGGCAGTCCAAAGCTGAAATACCGTTTGAAAGGATGCACAACACGTTTGCTTCAGATTCCGCTGTCGCTCTTCCCAAGCCCTCTCATTTGCCAACCAGTGGAACGACCCTGCCTCTTCCACAAGCGCTCCATCCACGAGTTGCTACCCCAGACAGCGCCGCATGGAACTGCTGCAGGAACAAAGACGTCCCCTAGGTGGCGAGCAGGGGAGCTGAAAATGTTTTCAGATAATAAACCCCGAGCCGTGTGTGTCGCAAGTGTTGCTCGGTCATGCCTCTCACGGCTGCACCGGTTAATCTTTCAGTGTACCACCACACACAGTGATGCCTGTGCATGAACTTCCACACACGTGTGAAGATATCTCGAACACCTTTACGATGTAAAGAAAGCAGACGGACACACACTTCCCGGCTGCTCTTGGACGAGCGTCTCTTCACGGAGGGAGACGCTGAGGCTCCTCAGGATCCAGCTCCTCCTGACGTTTGTGTCTTCACTGTGAAGCAAACACGCCAACAAGACCACAAAGCAAATGGCATCAGCTGCTGCACCCATTTTTACAGTTGAAAAGCTGTCGAACCTGCCCGCCACGTCATTCTAAGGACTTTGACGTCATTAAAAGTGTCGTGTTATGTTCTTATTTCTTCTTGGGGTGGGGGGGGGGGGGGTTGGAGTTTTATGGAGTTTTTATTAGTGCTCTATCTAGCACTCTTAGATACGGCAGCCCAGAAGGGACACGGAAGGACAAAACTGTTTGAAAACAAAAACAAATGTGGAATTAAACCGTGAAAACACGTACAATTTTATCAGTTCTCAAACTTCTTTTGCTTGATCTTGCAAATAAGGGTATTTGCCAGTACCCCCACCTCCATGACCCCTCCAGGTCTCCATACTTAGAAGCTTCCCTCAGTACTTATCTTTTTCTTTTTTAAAATCCTCCATTTCTCTTCATGTAATCAGGTTTCTATATGCTCCAAGGTCTTGAGGGGAGCAGACGTGGACCGTTCTGGGTCAGAGGACTTGTCAGGGAAAGGTAAAGCCTGCATGTTTATGACGATCCACTTTTACTCTCAGGTCTCCAGCACATCTCACCTTCTTCATTTGTGTCTCCCCAGTGATCGTTAAGAGCTCACAGGGTCTCCTCAACGACAATCTGTGTGCCGCAAAAGCAGGAAGTGGAACCCAGAACACGTCACATGTACGATGACGCGCGGTAACGCGTACGATTTGCCTCACAGACAACGTGAGCAGGAGAATAACAACTATGCACCTGGTTTCTCTTTAGGGTTCTTCAAAGCCGCACCTTGGTGATTCCGGTGTTCTCACAAAAGACACCAGATCAGGATGTGTGTTTTTAACGAAAAAGAGCGAGAGCTTCTTCGAGAACGAGGGACTTTTTGCAGGTACCTTACAAACGAACTTTGAAAATGTGAAGAGGGGGGGGGGGTGGGCATTGAATATGGATTTCTGGGCAAGTATGTTTGTTAATGTGTTCAGGAGTTGTTGCAGGAGGAACAGTAGGACTGGCCCTGGCTGTGGCGGTGTCAGCAGTATTGATCTTAAGATGCCAGGCGGATGGTGAAGGATGCATCCGTGGCCAGCAGGGGGCACCATACGATCAAAAGCACAGCAGGAGAGAGAATGTTGCATAGATAAACGGTGTTGATGCACAATATCCGTTTGGGGTTTTTGGGTTTGTTTTTTTTTTACCTCGTTTTACCTTGTAACGGACTGCAGTTAACCCAAGCCAATATGGCTCGGTACCGCTCTCTGGTCTGGTTTTTTAAATCAAAAAATGATTTGAATTTAAAAAAAAACAAAATAGAACTCATTGTCAGGCTTTCAACTCGGAATTCTGAATTTAAATTGAGAATTCGGAAAGGCCTTTTTTTTTTCTTTTACTTGAAAATAATCCCATACAACACTAACCCTCTTTTCCTCTTCCCCTGAACGCCGTCTGTCATTCAGCTGTCTAGCAGGAAGTTAGGTGGAGCTCCCGGGCCAGGAATTTCATTCTTGCTCTAGATAAATATGATCAGTTCCTGCCGCACTGATAATGCATTCATTGTCACTTTTAAAATCTGAAAAACGTTCTATGTTTGATAATTTATTGAATGTCCACCATGAGAGTTTAGAGATTATTTATCAGGTCCTTCTGGGGCTGTAGTAATCATAGCATTTTGTAGTTTGAAATTTATGTTGTGAAATGTTTTCAATATATAAATAGAGTCGAGGGAGGACAAATGCAAATATAAACCTTTTTTAACATCTTCAATTGGATGTTTGTGTTCAATATTCTGAATGTTGTAAAAAAGTGAAAACTGAACTGAAAGTATCTGAGGGCTAATTTCAGGACTAATTTTCCATGGCTATAAAGCATTTATAACCACTTAAAAAAAAAGAAGAAGCAACAACTGAAACACAAAATGCAATATTCGTGTGGTCAAAGTTGATGAAATTTAAATATCTTTATTGTATGTTTTAAATATGTTTATGTTCCGGGTACATGTGCATTTTAAAATAAATCATTAAGTGCGTTAAACTTTTTATTTTGGTCTATCATTTACAGTTAAAAAAAAATTCTACATGATTTTTGTCATTTTAGGCAAGTAAGAAAGGAACCAGACAGATGGGAAACCCTCTAAAAAAAATTATTACACACAGGAAATAATTCCTCCAGAAAAAAACACAATGTAAATAACCAATACATTAAATGAAGCAACTACATAAAAAAATCACAAATGAACAAAAAGTATCCGTACTTTAGTAACGCATCGTTTATATTTTATGATTTCTTGAACCAACCGAACAAACAAAAAAAATCACGAAAATAATTGTGGCGAAGTGTGGCACAAAGCCCACCAGAGGGCGTTAATGCGCACCTTCTTGTAGCCAGAGATGTTCTCGTTGGAGAGATTTCCGCTCCATGAACTCAGCGAGCACAGAAACGCCATCTTCGTCAGGTACTTCCTGTGACGATGTGGCAATAAAATAAGTTGTTGTTTAATATTATAAAGATAAGATTGACTAAGTCTGAAAAGCAATAAAATCCAATTGCGTACAAATAGGTTTCACTTTTGTAAGCTACGTGCTTTGTCCGTACGCTCATCAACGGAGCATCTCTGGGCTGGTCCCTCCTCTTCCTCCTCGGCAGAGCATTTGTTTTTATCGGCGGAGTCGTGCAGCAGCTCGCTGCGGAGGTGGTGGGCGTTCCTCTGAGTTCGTTCTTTGACTGCTGATAAGGTTTTATTTTATTTTCCCCCACGACCATCAGCTCTCACAAATGTTTCTCCCTACACTTGTGGAGGACATGCATCATTTTAAGCCGAGTCGAGACAGACTGTACACCACCAGGTGTTGTGGATGTTGCCATGTCCGGACGGGGACTATCATCCTGGGGACGTGGTACATGGTATGTAAAATGGTTGGTGAGGGTTAGAATGCTAATTTTAGCTGTCATTGTGTCAAGTGGGCGAAACTACCAAGTTATGTAACGAACGTTGAACCAAACAGTACCCGGTCTGGTGTGTTTGATATTAGCATCTCCAAGCAATAGCCTTGTCCCACTTTCAACTATTCCAACCAGCCGTTTAACGTCGAGACTAGCACAGAGCGCTACCGTTAGCTTGCTTACATCCCGGGGTTGTCCAGTGTTTCTCGATGCACAAATGTCCCAACATTGAAAACAACTGTTACAGTAATATTGAGCGGGTCCTACTCCTTTCACTCAACTGGTCCATATCTAACGTTGCCGCTTGAATGTTTAGAAATAAATGACATTCGGCCTGGCTAGCGCGCTAGCTAGCCGACCCCTGGCTGGCTCAACTACGGTTAACAAAGCATAACGAGTGTAACTTCGAAAGAATCCTGTGGAAACATGAATGTATTGATAGTATACGGCTAAAACCCTGTGTGCGTTTAATGTGATTTCAATGATATTTCCTGTTTATGTTGTTAAGAGACGTATTAATAACCAGTTGCGCTTCCTCTGCGCATTTTTGTAGCGCTAATCCCCTTCTGCTTCACATACTTCTTACTTCAGATAGCGAAATTGAAGAGCTGTTGCGGGGTTTTTTGGTGTGGTAATTTATCATCATTTCCCACATTTAATGTCGTACTAGTAGTCACAATAATGATAAGCTTGTTCTGTTAAATCCACAAAAGGGACGTCAAGTTTGTCAGGAGACTTGGTGCGGCGTTTCAACTTCGTTACAACTCGGCTCAACTGGAGAGCCCTTTTTAAGTAAGACTATGAAAAGATACTAAATTGATGAGTGAATAAAAAAAATGGTCACGGAGGGCTGGATTTGTTCACATTTTGTGCTACCACACAAAAAAGATCAACATAAACTAGTAGATATATGAAAGTACCAGCGCCACTCGGTGCTGCTGGTCCCCTGCCAGTAGCCTACCTATAGAAATTCATCTCTGCCCCCCAAAATTACGCGAGTGTCCAGAAACTAAGCATTAATGAGTCCTCAGGTAAATGAAATTATACTCAAATGAATTAAACTATATTCTTCACGATAAACAGCAACAAAAATACACAATTTAACATTTAATTATCAACTTTAATAAAAATAACATAACTTATATGTATTGTGTGTGTGTGTGTGTGTGTGTGTGTGTGTATATATATATGTATATATATGTGTGTGTGTGTGTGTGTGTGTGTGTGTGTATATATATATATATATATATATATATATATATATATATATATATATATATATATATATATATATATATGAGATTAAAAGCCTCTGTTTAAACATTGAATAAAAAACTAATACACACTGGTGTCTGTAAACCTGAAACGCTCTGATACAAGTTTTGAGGTGATGGTGGCCCCAGCTCTTAGAGGAAGGAGAGGCGAAAGGTTGCACTTGTCATGACAGGCAAATTCTGTAGATTTGCTCATGATTTTCTGAAAATTCTGTTAAAATTTCAATCTAACTGCTGTACTGTTTCCTGTCTATCCACTGGATCAAATCTTGGTTAGTCACTGCACGGAAGGTGGAATGTAAATGAAAAACGCACCGCAAATCATATATATTTGATTGATAAGGTGTAGTTGAATAGAAGGAGTCTATTGTAAGTTGTGTATTGTTATTTTCCTTCTTCTCAGGTTGTCAACCTGTTGATGGGCATCCTGCTCACCGTAGCTGTTACCCACCCAGAAAATGTCCCCTCTATTGACTTGCAGTACGAAGTTATTGACCATTACTTCGCCTCTGACAGGATGTCTGGTAAGCTACAGAAACTATTATTTATATGTATGTATGTATGTATATATGCACTTACACAAACACTGTGTCAAAAGTTTAGACATGAATGAACACATGGAATTATGTAGTAAATAAAAAAATGTTTAATAACTCCAAACATGTTTGATATTCTAGATTCTTCAGAACAACCACCCTTTGCTTTGATTGCTGCTTTGCTCACTCTCTCTCTGAGCTTCATGAGGTCGTCCCCTGAAATGGTTTTCCAGCAGTCTTGAAGGAGTTCCCAGAGATGCTGAGCCCCTGTTGGTCCTTTTGCCTTCACTCTGCTCCATCTCATCCCAAACCATCTGGGTTGGGTTTAGGTCAGGTGACTTGAGGCCAGGTCATCTGACGCAGCACTCCGTCACTCTCCTTGGTCTAATAGTCCTCCCACAGCCTGGAGGTGTGTTTGAGGTCGTTGTTCTGATGAAAAATAAACGATGGTCCAACTAAACGCAAACCGGATGCGATGGCGTGTTGCTGCAGGATGCTGTGGTAGCCATGCTGGTTCAGTGTGCCTTCAGTTTTGAATAAATCCCCACCAGTGTCACCAGCAAAGCCCCCTCACACCATCACACCTCCTCCTCCATGCTTCATGGTGGGAGCCATGCATGTAGAGACCATCCGGTCACCTTTTCTGCGTCACACAAAGACACGGCAGGTGGAACCAAAGATCTCAAACTTGGACTCAGACCAAAGCACAGACTTCCACTGGTCTGATGTCCATTCCTTGTGGTTCTTGGTTCAAACAAATCTCTTCTGCTTGTTGCTTTACCTTTAGCAGTGGTTTCTTAGCAGCGATTCAACCATAAAGGCCTGATTGGTGCAGTCTCCTCTGGAGTTGATGTAGAGATGTGTCTGCTACCAGAGCTCTGTGTGCCATTTATCTGGGCTCCAGCCTGAGGTGCTGTTAACTTGTGATTTCTGAGGCTGGTGACTCAGATGAACTCATCCTCAGCAGCACAGGAGACTCTTGGTCTTCTTTCCTGGGGAGGTCCTCATGTGAGCCAGTTTAGCACTTGACGGTTTTTGCGACTGCACTTGGGGACACATTCAAAGTTTTTGCAATTTTCTGGACTGACTGACCTTCAGTTCTTAAAGTATTGATGGACTGTCGTTTCTCTTAACTTAGCTGGCTGGTTCTTGCCATCACATGAATCCTAACAGTTGTCAAATGGAGCTGTCAGCTGTGCACCAACCTGACTTCTGCACAACACAACTGATGGTCCCAACCTCATTAGGAAGGCAAGAAATTCCACGATTGAACCCTGACAAGACAAACCTGGGAAGTGAAAACCATTTCAGGGGACATCATGAAGCTCACTGAGAGAAGGCTGAGTGTTTGCAGCGCTGTCACCACAGCAAAGGGTGGCTACTTTGAGGAATCTAAAGTATAAAACATGTTTAGAGTTATTTAAAAAAAATTCTTCACTACATAATTCCATGTATCTTGCTTCATATATTTGATGTCTTCAGTATCTAGATCCTGTGCATGAGTCAAGATAACATCCCCACTGAAGCATCTTGAATGAATAGCATCAGATTGGATATTCAGCTGCTTTCACTTCCCCAACAACTGCAGCTGTGCTGAGGTTTAACATGTGATTCCCCACACTGACAAGAAACAACACTGCGCTGTTGTGTACTGGTTGCTTGGACGTGTTATCGTTCATCTGGAGGTGTTTGCGTGTTAACGTGCCGGGCCTGATGGTGCAGCTCCACGAGAGGGACGTTCCTTTAAGCCAGTGGTTGTGTTGTTTATTGGCTCGCTGAAGGCCTCTTCATTTTACTGAAACTGTGACTTGGCGATGGGGGGGAGGGGGGTACAACCTTGGTGGGTTGACCTTCCCACCGCAGCTCATGCCAGCACTCAGGGCTGGGGAGGTTGTCCACATCCCGCACAGACAATGTCAGCATTTAGACGGCTACAGCTGTTCAGACCTCAACCAGGCTGTCCTAAAGCTTTACATGACTGAGTCGGCTGCTCCTCTCTGGCACACAGCACACCGCTTTGTATCTGCAAGTCTCCTCCAGATCTTCAGAGATGATACACCGCTTGTAGTTGCGGGTTAAACATTTAAGAACTTCCGTTAGTTCTGCACGATACATTAAATTGAACTGTCAGCCTGTGAAATGATACAACAGCAAAAAAAAAAAAAAAGGTCTATTTGTGTATTTTTGCACGAATGTGTATTTCTGTATTTTTTTTAACACTAGGTCAGTTTTGTATGTTTTGAGTTGAGAAATGCAAGTTTTTGGCAACGATTTGTGTGCTTCTTTTCTTAACCAAGCAAGCAGAGTCATGATACTTCTGATAATTTAGTTTGACTTTTTCACTAAATTGTACAGCACTAATTTCCCCTTTCCTTCGTAGAAATGGATTTGTTGGCAGTGGAGTTAAGGCAGCTCGGTCACTTTTTCTTTCCCGCTATGAGGTAGCTCGCCGTGCTGAATGAAAACCGACAGTGAAACTTAAGTTCATACTGACATCGATTGTGTTGGTAAAACTCAAGTTGTCCTTGGGTCTTGGATAGCCAGACCCTCAGACATAGAAAAAGGAGGGAAAAGGAACATAAAACAAAGAAAGCAAGCACCAAAAAAAAAAATCCCCACTTCTGTTTTAGGTGTTTCTGCGTTACCCTGCAGCAGCTGTGGTCAATTCATGCACGCACTCGTATCCCATCTGCGCGAAGGCAACAGCGAAGGCAGCGTTTAGGTGGTTTTTTTTCCGATTGACCAACAAGCACATTTGGCCTCAGGCATGAACTGATAAGATTTCGGTTTTTAAAGGTCAAGATCACTGTGACCTAAAAAAAAAAATAAAAAATGTCGGATGTGGATTCAATTGTTGAAATACAATAAAAATGTCCAGTAGCATGATTTCTTGACAACATTTGATGTCCAGAAGGTCAAGTTTCCTGGCCATTATTCAACACCGCTTCAATGTTGAAGGAGTAAAGAGGAGTTCTATTAGCGGAAAAGACCTTTACACCTTCTATTGAATATCTCATGAGTCTGTACCTCATAAGCTGTAAACTGCATCTTGAATATCTAGCAGAAGCCTGTAACCATTTCCTGTCTTGATAATGTCTACCCCTGTCCTGTGGAGCAGTTTGTCTTATCTCAGATCTCACTCGGCAAACGATATCTCAAGCATACAAACATCTTTTAACCAAGCAAAAACGAAACTGAATTCAGTCCATATCATAGAAGTAGTTCTCAGCCTCTGAAACGCGCTGGCCCCCTTTTATTAATTGAAAGAATATTAGCACTTTAAGCTGACCCGAAGATTCAGGAGGTCGGTTGAGATGTGCTTCAGGCAGTTTAGCGACAGACTCATGCAGCGATGTGCAAGTATTCTGCATGTGTGGATCTCTCACGCATCATCCTCCCAGTTTGATTGACGGAGAGAAAGAACGTGGTTATGAAAAGGAAAAGCAGGCCTTTTAATTATCCCAGACTGAGCTTCATCATGTCTTTGCTGACGCTACACAGCTTAGAGCGAGCAGCTTAATACTCCCCAGAGCACACAGGCTTAAGTAGAAGCTCAGGAGATGCTGCCCCCCCCATCATGCAGCTGCTTCCAGTGTTGAGCCATACTGACTTTATCAGTGCTGAAGCTCTCAGCGTGATTCATCTTTGCCTGCATTCATTCATTAATTCATTTATCTCGTCAAACAGAGAACGCCTGTGTGGGATTCGCCATCTCTCTGCTGATGCTCACCATCAGTGCCATGATGGTGTACGGAGCCATTACTGTAAGTCTGCCCACCCCTCACACAAATAAATGCGTGCCTAAACAGCATTGCTTTCAAGAGGTCAGTCAGAATCCTGACTCAACTGGAGTGCAGCTCACCGTCTGTCGTCTTTTACCTCGCAGGCCTGCTGGCCGGACGGCACCAGAACTGACAGGTTTGATAGCCTTCTGACATGGACCCATTTTAAGCTGCTAGTTGGGCAACTTAACTGCACAGTTACACTTAAGCTGTGCAGGTTGATGCTCCCAGACCACCCTAGTAGCCCAGACTCCCTTTTGTTCTCAGTAGCGTAGAGTAGCGGTGTGGAGCCGCTGAGCCCATCGTGTCCCAGTGGAACATCCCCACACACCACATCTGCACTAGTTTGCTACAAGATGTTGGAATGGAGTGATGTTGTGGTGATTTGTGCTAGAAAACTATATTTAAAAAAAACCCCACAGTTCCAGTAGAGTTTCCCAACCAGAAGATCCCTCTGCTGCTTGTCCTTGTTCCCTCTGCATTACGCTAAGACGAGCAGATTCTCATTTATAGCTGACTTTCAGTGCCAGTTTCAATATTAGAGAGTAAATTCCCCATCACATACAAGTTTAAAAACTTGCCTTGATGCTGCACACTTGTAATGCAGCACTGAAATGATTGTAATTGAGTAGAGTGCTCCCTGCTGGACAAACTGACTAACAACACCAAGGTACCGAAGACCCTATAATTTATTTATTTTTTTGCATGAACCAGAAGTTCATTCTGTTTCTGTTTATGCACTAAACTCAGTGTACAACCACATTTTATTTCATAGTAGGAGTTGCTGGGTCAGTTCTCCTCTAATTAGGCCAAATGCATCATTTCATCTTATTTCCAACAAAAGCTGATACAGCCCCAAACGTAGACACATTTGAAATAAATGCTTCAACACGATTTGATGTTATATTCTAGCCAAAAGTTTTAGTCCTTATTTAGCTACATTACAACATTTACTCTAAACGTTTCTAACCACCTTTGACCCTCTGGCCACACCACACCCCTCCCACAGCCTACAAGTTCTTCTGTTGACCAAAGTGCCAGAGAAAACAGAATGTTGAGCTCTTCTCTTGAATGCATCTCAGAAACAAATGTGTCAAAGATCCGACTTGTCCTACACGAGCACTCTGAACATGGTTGATGTCCGCTAAAATTGGTCCAGTTCTAGCAAGGATGTAAAATCCGGAAAATACCGCTGCTGCTCAGGATGTTAGTGCATCATCCACTGTTGGACTAGAACCCACTTCCAGGATAGAACGTGGAGAGATGAGGTTGGAAATAATCCAACTTAATCCTTTTCACAAAAATAGTATCTGACGATCGGGTTGATTACAGCTGTCTCTCGTCCTGTTCCCGTTTGTCTTCAGCATCGTGACGGCTGGCTCATCCCGTTCTTTTGCTACCAGTTGTTTGACTTTGCTCTGAGCTGCTTGGTGGCCATCAGCTCTCTCACCTACCTGCCCCGTATCAAGGACTACCTGGACCAGCTGGTGAGTCCACAGCTTCCTGATTCCACCCTTCCGTCATCCCTGTACTGGCAACACTTGACATCATTTCTGAGCAATTCTATTTTATTTAAAACTGATGATGTAATTTAAGATGTTTTCACACCTCTGGTCCGATTCAATTGATGACTTCATCACCTTGGTGTGGTTGGTTTCAGAGGAGAATCCATGAGAAACCAAAAAACTGAACACCCCATCATGTAGTTGTAATGAGCTCACAAGCTTGTTTGCCATTGCTTTATTTATTGGTTCACATCATCACACTGCCCACAGCTCCCCCGCGTGGGAAACATGGCAGGGAGTCTTCAGTCAGCCACCGGTTGCTAAAATAGGCCCAGTTTGATCCATTAAATGTCCCAGTAATAAGTTTATAGCTACAGCAGCCGCAAGTTCCCATGGAGTTCATTAAGATAAATATCATTTGGGGAATTGATTTTGTTGTCACTTTTGATGGTGACATCATATCCATAAGTTGGAAAAAAAAAAAACTTTTATCAATTATCTGACACTTGATCTTTTCCTCCTCAGCCGGATTTCCCCTACAAGGATAACCTGCTGTCTCTGGACTCCAGCTGCCTGCTGCTCTTTGTGCTGGTCTTCTTTGCCTTCCTCATCATCCTCAAGGTGACACAACCTTCGTTCCTCACCTGTAAACACGTGTTCGTCATCTAAGTACTTCTTAGACTCCTCGAAAGCAAAGGAAAATTTCATGGAATACTGTGACATTTCAGAGATTGTTTCGTCCCAGACAGAAGTGATGTTTATTTACTGTCTGCGTGTGTCAGCTGAGCGTAATTACACTGGTCATATTTACCTTTTCGTGTTTTTTTTTTTTTTTTTTTAAAGATTAATTGCAGTAAGAAGATGACATCATAGTAGAGGCCTGAAGGATTGTCTTGAATGCCAGACATGTCTGTGTGTTGTAGGCGTACCTGATCAACTGTGTGTGGAACTGCTACAAGTACATCAACAACAGGAACATGCCAGAGATTGCCGTCTACCCTGCCTTCGAGACACCCCCCCAGGTAGCCACCTCACACCCCCTCGTATCATCAGGAATATCTTGGGCAGTAGTGCAATTTACTTGGATCGGGCCCTTCCTCTCAGACTCTAGCACCAGAGGCCTATGCAGAAGCCCATCCTGGCTCAGAGTTGCTAGGTTTCTTCAAGAATTGTGCTGTAGTGCTGAAGGGAACTCTCTGCTATGTGTAATGTTTAACTCAGGCCAGCAGGGGTCAGTCATGCCTCATGTTCGCTGTCCCCTTCAGAGAATGGAGCATGTCCCTGCTGAGCTCCCCCAAGTCAAACAATCACATCAGGCGCTTTTATGATCCGTGAGCTTCTGGTGAGAATTATTGCTGTTTAACGTGGCTGCTGTCTTCTTCTCTGCTCCAGTACATCCTGCCCACTTACGAGATGGCCATGAAGATGCCAGAGAAGGAACCACCTCCTCCTTACATGCCTGCTTGAGTACTTGCCCCAACACCCAAACACACACACACACACACACACACACACACACACACACACACACACACACACCACATGCATTTCTACATTCCCCTCACAAACCCTTTCAAAACACCATCCCCCACTGTGTATATGTACGAGCCCTCTGAAAATAATTGGTTCAACCCTTTTCGCTGCATTTACAGCTTCTAAAGAGCATCCCAAGGTGGGTGGGTGGGGGGTTTAAAGGTTGGAAAGACTGAAATGAATGAGCCCAGCCTTTTTATGTTTCAGTAAAGGGATACATGTGAATATGAAATTGCTTGAAACGCTATCAGCAATCCAGCACCATCCTGTCTGTAGATTGATGTACGACAATACGACAATCCACTTATTCTAGCTCTTATTGTTGAATTGTGTTACCCACCACCACCTCTAATTATTAGGATTTAGATTCTTCCATCTCTGTCTTGAATGGAGTCTGTAGCTTTCTTTTTTTTCTTTTTTTTTTCGGTCTGGTATTTATTTAGCTTTGCCGTGGTTCAGTTCTCCACCAACCCCTGCCACTTCCGTCACACTCTGCTGCTGCTGCTCCGACGGTCGACTGCATCGTGTTAGCAAAGCTAGTGAATAGTTTTCCAGCTGAGACTTGACAGGGAGGAAGCAGACGACGAGGACGACGGATGATTTTCCTCTGCTTCTTTCCCAACCTGGAGCAAACGACTAGTCTTGTGAACATTAGTAGTTGCATGCTTTTATACCTGCCCATTATTTTACCGCTGTTATGATTTTATCTTTAGTGGGGAAAAAAAAAACATTTGACTTCAATAAATGTTTGAGAACTTTATATCTTTTTTTTTGTTGTTGTTTTTTGTGTCACAGCTATATCATTTTATCATGGTTTCCTAGTTTCTTGACATGTTTGCAGTTTTTTTTTATAGGAAAATGTTTTTTAAAAAATAGTCTTAAATGTCAATATATGTGATCAGCACCTTCATATACTGGGGCTTAATATGTTCAGTGTTTGCTGAATTAACAAGAAAACAAACAAAAAAAATCTCGATTTAGAGTTTAGAAAGCCACATTTATTACATTCTACTACTTATCTGGTGGTGGTCACTTTTTTTTTTCTCCTCTGCTCAGCTTTGTGTGAGGTGTATCCACCCCCAATTTGACCTCTTACCGTCTTGGCCGATGGGGCTCTGGTAGAGATCTTCTCAGGCTGCCGGATCCCTGGAGGATTATCTTTTATTTTCTGTGATGAGAACAACATTTGGGGCTAATCTCAGATACCAACAGCTCAGTTGTGGCTTTAATGTTGGCCACATTTTAAACCAAACATTCATGAAATGTGCGTTAAACACATTTGGTCTTATCCAGGAATAAAGTTTTTTTTTGGTTGCAGTTGCCTGGATGACTGGCAGTTAAAGGAGGAGCACAACAGGTGTCAAGAGCAAGGAGCTATTCATAGCCATGAGGCATCTCCTCCTGTCTATAAGACTAAACTGAGGGCTTAAAAACCCCAGTTTTAGAACAAATTTGTGATAAAGAGGGAATGAGGCCCACCATGATCTTACTAACAAGGAAAGCAGCAGATAGAATGTGTGCTGAAGATTATTATTTTAATGCATCATAGAAGTAGATGAATTGATTTGTGCCATTGAATGTTCAATGTTTACATTATTTAACGCATTTCCATTTTTGAAGCTTCAATATGTATGATGCTGTTAATTTGATGAGTGTTTGCTGTGAGGAAGAGGAGGAGGAAGGTGGTGGTGAAACCTCTTTGCTCAGACACAAGTTGAGTAAAGGTGTCAGGAGGACTGAAGGACTATTTTCTGGCGCTCTGCCATTCTAGGCTTCATTCTGTGGCCTAAAGGTCATCTCCCCCACCTCTGGATTGGACAGGCAGTCTGACGTGTGGGACTGAGACTCCTCATATTTGGAGGCGGAGTTGAGTGGGACTCTCAGACATAGAGAGGAGACCACCAGGACTCTGCATGCAGATACCATGAAGTCTTCAGTGTGGAGCTTCTTGTGCAGCGCCTCCCTGCTGCTGTGCGATGTGCTGGCAACGTATCACCTCGGAGCAGGAGACGCTCCTCACCTCATCACCTCTCAGAGCCTGGCTCAGACCAGGAACAACGGCCGGCCACCCGCCCGGGCCCTGAACCCTGCAAGTATGTCTCACTGATGCCTCTCTTGACAGGTTATGAGTATTTAGCAGGAAGAAGTAGAAAGTAAGTTGCGAGTGTAGTGTAAAATACAGTTCTGTTACGGAGTATTTCACTTGATGTGACTTCATTCTCCTTTCACATTTTACATTGAAGTCTTGCACTTTTTACTCCACTTATTTTAATACAACATTTTAAAAACAATTCCAAATCCTACTGATAAGATTGCGTTAGCAACTTCCCAGATTGTCTCAGTTAACTGAGCATCTAGGAGGGTTGCTTCATCAATTGGTTTCATTTTCTAAATATATTAATATGCAAATTTGTGAAGACAATATGTTCTTTTTCTACTGCTAATTATTAAACTACCCTTCAAATGTATCTCGTGGCCCTATGGAGGTCCAATCTAATTTAGACTCCAATTGTATTAAAAAAAAAAACCGCTAACAAACAACATTATAGTCTTATGTGATAATAGATCAGTCAGGTATTTTTCTGCAAAATGAGTATTTTGATAGTACATACATTTAAGTACATTTTCTGATGTACATGTCGAAAATGTCTTTGAATCCAGGACTTACATCCGTACTTTCTTCTTTTATGAAACAAAGTTCAGTTACATTGTAAGATTGTTTTTAATGATGCGTTTGCAGCAATTTTAATGTCATAATCAGTCAAAATGGACCCAATGAAAATTAATCACACAGAAAAATCATTTTTTGTTGTCTTTTAGTACGATGATAATCAGCAAGTTAATTAAAATAGTGCAATAGGTGATAAAGTAAACTAAAAAGGGGAATAGTTTTTCCTCAAAATAACAATAAATTGTTACAGAAATTTTTTTAAAAAACTAAAGCGCTTTAAGTAATGTCATGCTAACTTTTTGGGAAATAAATCTATTTGCTATTTCTTAACCCATCAAGAGGATAGACGCTGTTCTCTCTTCTGTGTGTGCAGGAGGGATTGAACTCATGAATGCTAACACTTTGCATCCACTATCATTTATTGTGCTAAGCTAACTAGCGGTTAGCCAGGCTTTGGGTAGGGCAGTAAATCGGCATATTTCCCTGAAGGCAGCATGTTCCTTTAAACTCCGTATTCGAGCGAAAGTTCCATTAAACATTTTCAAGCCACAGTAGATCAATTTAATGTCTCCTTCTCTTCAGTTACTGTCATATTTATCAAAACCTTAAATCTTATGTACATTTTTAAGCAGTTTTTTTTTGTAGGATGAAAAGGACATATTAAAGTAATACTTCATCCCAAAATTGTATTTTGCCTTTTGAGTACTCACAAAAAGATGCAGAAGAGCCAGTCACATATATTTAGCTTATATTGAAAAATTGAAAGAGTACTATAATAATCACAATAAGTCCCTAAAACATTAGGTAATGTGCTTAAGTGTTTGTAAAAGTATGTCAATGGATTTAGCTTCAAGCTAAATGTACGTAGCTGTCTCTTCCTGCATTTTGGAGTCTCACAAGAAATGGAGTGGTGAATTTGTGAGGCTGAGACAATTATTTGTGAGAACTTGAAAAGCAAATTATACTTGAAAGGTTAAACTGGTGCGAGTCAAACTGTCATTGTTCAATAATATAATCTAACCAGCTGTAAAACAAGTTTTTACACTTTTCTCGTATAAAAAAAAATGCATGAAGTCTACATTTGTGAGCGGTTGTTTCACAAGTGCAACAGTACGGGCTTGTTGTAAATGCCTCAGGTGGCTGCACGTACTCTCATGCTTCCACTAATCATGTATCTCTGCTCTGAGGAAAGCAAATAAATTGTTGTATATTGCATTACAACTTACCAAGTATACACAATGTCAACTTACAAAACCCTCCTGTTTACCTGCCTTTATCCCACTAATGATCTCTATCACTTCTCCTTTCTGGTGGCCCTGTAGTTCACAGAAGTGACTACACGTATAGAGGAGGGTATCACTACCACTACCAGCCACCAAGGATCCCTCCACCGGTCGTGTATCCACCTTTCCCCCTCTCTCCTCCAGTGACTTACCACAGACCCTCAGTCCCACTGCCACCTTATTACCACAGATTCAAAGGGCCGCTGCTACCACACAAACCCCACATGTACAAAGGTCCGGTCCCACCTGTAGCACACCATCCTCATCACAGGATCAAAGGTCTGTTCCCTTATAAATTAACAGGCCCGTGCCCATCAAAGTCAGACCCAGCAGTACCAACAACGCCTGTGGCATACCTCCCTACCATCCCTCCAACTCAGCAATACACAACAGCGCTGCCAACTCTGCCAGCAACTACTGCGGCACCGGTGACAACCATCATGCCAGTGGTGGTGACCACTGTGCCCCCGGTGCAGACCACCACTCCTGTGACGCTACCGGTCAGTACCCAAAGCGGCTTCAACACCACCGTCAGTCCTATGGAGACAGGTAGAATATTACCAGTCAGGTTTGCTTTTGCAACCCAACCAGTATACTCCTCAATGTTTTCCCAGTCAGGTCCTTTTGCTTGAAAGTAGGAAAGACTAGATTTATACTACAACCACTTCAGTAGTTAGTACTCTCTTTCTGATTGATACCACTCATGTATAAGCCAGCAGCGGGCTAACTTAGCTTGGTATTAGCAGGATGAAACGCTAATCCTGCCTCTTTAAAGTGTTTTGTTTTTTTCTTTTCCCGGAGAAGTTTATAGATGTGTGAGTTTGGGTCACACATTTCTATTTTTGATCTCAAACTCCTGTGCCATCTCACTCGCTTCTCTTACTGGTTAGCCTCATACTGACTGTTCGAGTCACCGTGCCAAGAAATGGACCTGGGGGACTTTTGACATAGCATTGCTAACCTGCCCCTCCGCAAACATTCATCGCACTAAATTGACTTGTGGTTGGCGAGTTAGCAGGGGCTAGCAGCCAGTCTCTGTCGACCTCAGGAAGTTAATGCAGAGGAGAGAATGGTATCTATGGACTTGTCTGGTTCTGGGGAGGACAAGAATTCTCCCCTTAAAGTTGGAGTGAACCTTTAAAGAATTTTCTTTGTCACCCCCAGGTGTTACCAGGATTTGTGCTAAGCTAAGCTAACCAGCTGCTGGAGGTAGTTTCATTTTTGCCCTACAAATAAAACAGCGTTATCAATCTGCTCATCTAACTCTCAGCAGAAAAGCAAATGATACTTTCCTTCCCACAATGTCAAATTATTTTTATCAGTTGTAATCGTATAAGTGGTTTAACTGAATTTTACACTTTACTTCACTGATGAGACAAAAGAAGTGTCCTTGTCAGATGGAATTGCATTTAATCATGATAGAGTTTCTGAAGAATAACAAAATCAACCATTTCACAACTTTTATTTTGAATGTAATTGAGTTAGTATTATTGTTTCAGACACGCGGAGGGGGGGGGGGGGGGGGGTTCTGGAACTAAACCACAGATACATGTATGTACATGTGTAAGTGATGGACAGGCAGGACTCCTAACACTGTGACGTCCCTTTTGCTTTGTACGGCATCCTTTCATTCAGGGATATGCGATGAAAGGATAAGACCAATGAGATGTCTGATGGACTGTTGACCGCAGAATGAATACAGTATGTCTCCTCACAAGCCATACTGTATCATTGGAGAACCTTTATCATGGCAGTGATGCACACGTTTTCTTTGTCACCACTGGAATGTTCTCTGCGCATCTCAGACTCTATGAATATTAAATACAGTTCCTAGCAGTGAACTGTATGACTCTGTTCAACCAACAAGCGTGATTGTGTCTCTGAGTCATGAGTTTTGCTGTTAATGCTGCGGTGGTTTGGTTGATCACCAGAGACGGACTCTCAGTGCAGGAGCCGTCCCCTGGACCTGGTGTTCATCATTGACAGTTCTCGCAGCGTGAGACCTGGGGAGTTTGAGAAGGTCAAGATATTCCTGGCTGACATGGTCGACACTCTGGATGTGGGTTCGGAAGCCACCAGAGTAGCTGTGGTCAACTACGCCAGTACGGTCAAGATCGAGTTCCTGCTCAAAGACCACTTCAGCAAACTTGACATGAAGAAAGCTCTTTCTCGTATCGAGCCCCTGGCAGCCGGCACCATGACGGGTCTCGCCATCAAGACGGCAATGAACGAGGCCTTCACCGAGCAGTCCGGAGCCCGGCCTCGCTCAAAGAACATCTCCAAAGTGGCTATCATCGTAACAGACGGGCGACCTCAAGACCAGGTGGAGGAGGTGTCCGCTGCAGCCCGGGCCTCTGGCATTGAGATCTACGCTGTCGGTGTGGATCGCGCCGACATGCGATCCCTGCAGCTGATGGCCAGCATACCTCTGGATGACCATGTCTTCTACGTGGAGACATACGGCGTTATTGAGAAGCTCACCTCCAAGTTTCGGGAGACTCTGTGCGGTAGGACAAAGAGGGGACCGCGAGACCCACCATTCACCCTGGTTCTAGTTCCTCAGTAGGAGGCACCTACAGTCTAACGGGGGTTATGTTGCACATGTGTAATCATTTGAAGTGTTGCAGATGAATCAAAAATCTAAACAGCAGATGTTTCAATCCCCACATGGACTGCAGATGTCAGCACTAGAACCTGATTGTATCTGCAAAACTAAACCCCAGTAAAGTCTTTGGGCCATGCGGCCCTAAACTTTCAAACTTAAAAAAAGAGATTCATAATTGTCTGTGTGCGACAGACAAAATTGTTTCGCAATCAAGGCGTCATCATAGCGACTGCTTTGAATTAATTCCATTTGTCCGTGAGAACCTCACTTTTTCAAATTAGAACAGACAAGTACAACGTCCTTGTATGCGTAGAGGCCGGCGGGATGAAGCCTTACGTGACATTTCTCCGCACCTTTTTGAGGGTGAAATGTGTTTTAACGCTCAAAATATCTTCATAAACACGAGAGTTTGGAAAAATGAGGGTCTGTTTTAAACACCTATATTTCTATGTAACTGCTGTTTGTCTCGTCCCGTTGGCTTGATGTGAATTACCTGTTTGTCCTTGTCATGTGGGTTGTGTACTTCAAGGTTCTGTGATTTTACCTGTGTTGTCCAACACACAGTGAACCTAAGCAGTTTGTAAATGACCTTGGCTGAGATGTGGTGAAGGTGTATGAATGGACCCAACGTATGTGACGTGTTGTCAAGTTGGAAACACCAAAAGTAAAGCTTGCAATTTTGTTTTGAAAAATCTCAAGCAAGGAAAAAAAAAAAAAAAAATTACACCAAACGCTTAAACTGCATGCTAGCACATGTAACTGTACCCATGCTGCACCATCCCTTAATCCCGACTTATTCTAGGTCTGGACCCCTGTGCCATGGGACATGACTGCGAACACATATGCGTCAACAGCAACGCCTCCTATTACTGCAAGTGCCGGAATGGTTATATCTTGAATGCGGACAAGAAAACATGTTCCCTGAAACGTAAGATCATACTGTATGGATTCCTGAGCTAAATATGTGTATAGAACTTTAAAAGAAATGTGCTTGGCTTGAAAGCAGGGCCTTTCACAACATCACAACCAATTGGTGCATCGTCCCTGACCTGTATATAACTGCTGACTTCAGAATTGTTGGACAATAATCGGGTAATATTATAGAATTAATTCATACAGTGCTGTAATACTGCTTTATATTGGACATCATTTAAGGTGCTTGGTGAGGTTTCTGTTCTTTCAAGCTTTAGTTTGTTCAGGATAGTTGAAGAAAGAAGAATGGGTGTTTTTGTGTGTCTTCTTCTCGACCCTCTACTTGATCCGTTACGCTGACGTGAAATGTCTTTCTATCGGAAAAGAGGTGAAGGTGGAGGTGAAGGTGGAGGATCCCTGTAAATGTGAAGCCCGACTGGCCTTCCAGAAGCAGACCCAAGCGGCCATCCAGCAGATCACAGCCAAGAATATCCTTTCTGTTGGAAACCACCTGGATAAACAGTGTCGGGGGTGGAGGCATCTGTTAACTTCTACCTGCCGACTGCGTTGGTGGGGTAATGTTTAAGAGAGCCATGAACCAACTATTGCCATGGATTCCACCCTTTCATCAGCCAAACTATCACAAAAATTACCAGCCAGGCATTCAACAAACCCGGTCGACGTGTTCAACAACATTTTAGCAGATTTGCATAATAAAGCGAACATTTAAGTACCAGGTAAACACAGAGGTAAACACTCTCCAAGGGCCTTCTTTTTTTAGTGGCGTACGAATATTTATTTGTTTCTATGGGACAAAAAGGAGAATAAAGGATTAAAGAAAAAAAAACCACTCAAACAATTAGAAAGCACTTGGGAAGGCACATACCTCCAACAAGGTAACCTCAGCTAAACCCAATATAACAAAAAAAAGAGAGGAGCCGTATAATTTTTGCGTAAACCTAACAGAGGAACAGGGCCGATCACATCACATCCTACATTTCCCAGTGGCGCATGTTGACTCTCTACTATCAGTTGCTGTTTCCTTGACTGAGCTCACTAGCCGACGTATCTGGGAGAATAGAACGCCTGGAGAACATAGTGGGCCGAGTTTAAAGACGGACACCGTGTAAGTGCTGGCGGGGTTTTTCTGCGTCACTGGTATTAAAACTTTCCCGCCCACCACACAGTTTGACCACTTGTTTATTTGCTTTCTGCAGGGGGCAGCTAACTGGTTGGCTTCCAGTGGGACACGCGGACCACTCCAACACGGGCGTTGCTTCGTCTCATTTCAACAGCAGATCGAGCGAAACTGTGACGAATAAACCAAAATCCCTCCAATTACAGAGTTGCGGACTTCCAACAGCGAAGACACAATTGTCCGAACCTTTTTAAAACTGCTGTAATGGCTACTTTTTCTTCCTCCACACATTTATATGAACATTGTGGGATTTATAATCACCCCATCATATTATTTCCTGTGTCCTGTTTGTGCAGACATGCATATTGTACATAGTATGGTTTTTGTTTATATTTTTTGTGAAAATGTCTGATTGGATTTACTTCGATTAAATAAGTAAGAGTAAGAGATGCTCTACTCTGGCAAGTTCATTTAGTAATAAAGTTTGCATATTTTCTTTATATGTACTCTTTTTCAACAGTTGTGTTTTTTATGATGTACTGCAGTAATAAATAATGACCTCTTGGGTTCGTGAATGTTCTGAGTTGATATTTGCAATGATCTATACAATAAAATCCTCACAAAGGACTTTTTTTTTTGGCCACACTGTTGTCTTCTTATTGAAGCGTGTGTGTGTGTGTGTATGTGTGTGTGTGTATGGGGGGGTCCTCAAACTCTTCAGCCTCGGACCCCCCAGGAGCCAGAGCTCCCAATCATGGAGGCGGCTGAAGCATAAAAAAACAATAGGTGACAATCAAACGTGGCCTACATTCACATCCGTCATTGAGATTTTATTTGAATGAGCAATCATTGTTAGGTTTTGCCACAATTATGGCTTTAAAAAAAAAAAAACGGTTACTTATAATCAGCGTTACTTGGTGGGAGATTTAGGGTTGATGGCATGATCAGCCATTAAAAAACATTTTTTAACAAAAGGAATATGCTTTATTCTCCTTTTGATTTGTTCATCTTGGTCTTTTTCTTATGATTGGGTGGGGTGTCGTGCGTGGTGTATACTTTTTAAAAACGCAAGGAATATAAATTTTCCATATTCATATAAAATGCAATAAAAGGGGTTTTTGAACGCGTCTGAATATTTCCATGAGGGATTGGTCATGTCAATGAGCAGACATTGGATATGAACTCATTCGATTTTCACTCATTTATATATTTTATCAAATATGGTTTCTGGAAATCATCACATGATCCCCCCCAAAGTGTATTAATAACATAAATACTGCAGCACTAGCAACATTTTTAACTTTCAGTGTTGATGCAGAATCTCGGAAGAGAAACTGATATAATATGTAGAAAAAGCATACTTGGTGATTTGTGTGTGCTGCAAACCCTTTTTGAGAACTCCTGAGCTCGAGAATACAGACAATATTGAATGTAAAACCTACTTTTCACCTGATCTTATGAGGCTGCAGTCAAGCTGATTTGATTTGATTTGATTTGATTTGATTTGATTTGATTTGATTTGATTTGATTGATTTGATTTGATTTGATTTGATTTGATTTGATTTGATTTGATTTGATTTGATTTGATTGATTTGATTTGATTTGATTTGATTTGATTTGATTTGATTTGATTGATTTGATTTGATTTGATTTGATGGAACAGCGCACAATTAAACTCGTCCCTGGGTAGGAAGACAAAATCTAGCAGGATATCTTACTACTACCAACAAGAATAGCAATGATAATAATAATAATGATGCTATCAGGCTCCACACAAGATGTACACTGCATGGCTACTGGCTCTATATATTCTAGCTAAAATCATGTATTTAAAGATGAATCTACTTGTTAACAGTTTTATTTTTCGCTCTTAGCTGATGACTCCTTATGGCTCAAATCGAATAACCTTCAGCAGAAAATGATTTTATAAAATACTGTGACACTGTTGTCGCTGTTGGTTAAGAGCCTATTTTAGCAGGTTCAACATGTGTTTTTGTACATCAAGGTATTATATAAGCTTCTCTTATACTACTGTACAAATTTGAAGTCATATCGTGTATTTTGGTGTCAATATAGAAAGGTAAATATGATCTCTGACATTTATGTTAACAATGTGTTACAAGTCACTCTTGACCTGCAAGATCTCAGATACCAGAGGTCAGGGGAAGATGGCTGCTTGACCTCAGCAACACACAAGATGGATTAAAGTTGACAGAGTGAGTCTGTTGATGTGGCTAACCTGGACTGACGCACGTTTGATTTTCCCAGAACCACCAACTGTTTTATCATCGTCATATCTTTTTAACACCCTAAGTATTGCCAAAAAAACAACAGCCAGGGGTCATGGCGTTGACCCTGGAATGACTGGGGTTATTTGCCAGGAAGAGCGCGGACAACAGAGCGCCTCTGTCTGCTATGTCTGTGTGAGGTAGTGAGTCAACACGCCAACATTTACCTCAAGTCTGGTTTGGATCCTTTCCCTCCTTCCTTTTACCAGAGCAGCTGTTTTATGTTTGTTTGCCGTTTCAGTGTCTTTCATGGTTACCACACACACAGGCGGTCAGAGAGGTGAGCCCACCAGTGTGTCGACAAGGGAAGACGAATGGGATTGACACACCACTGCGACGTGGAAAAGACACATAAAAGCTCGGCGCAGTACATTCCTGTTCAGATGGGTTACGCTGAGAGAGATGAAAACAACAACAACAAAAAAAGGACTTTAAAGCTGTTTTGTATCTTCGTAAAGTGTTGAGGCGTTAGACTGTGGAGGACATGTTTCAAATCCTCTTTTTTTTATATACGTACAGGAGAGAGATGAAGTGAGGCTGTTTAAAGTAACCATATGTAGTCATACCTGACAGGAAATACCAGGAAATGTGTGTTTTACAAGCTGTAGGATAGTTTGTAGTCAGGCATAAGAAATACTTTACGTCTCATGTCACACAGATGAATGCTTCCTGAGAGGATTCACAAAAACTGAATCTTGAGGATTTTCATTTTATGATTTGCCATAAGGACCTTAAGGAAGGTAAAAACTTAATAAAGCAGTACTGAGATTAATGGGATGTCCCTGTGAGTATTCAGTACAATAAAGGGATCAACAGAAAATCAAAAAATATTTCCAACTCTGTTAGAAAAATAGAGAATGCGTATTTTTTAAATATTAATGTGGGATGAGTATGACCTGCACATACAGTAGAACTGTAACAACAATTTGAGTATTTATCGCCTTTAAAGATGTTTTAATGCTCCTTGGACATCTTGATTTAGCCCCACATAATTATTTTTGATTAATCAGTGTATTTCACTAAACAACCCAATAAAATCCCAGTTCAGTCTGCATGAATCAAATTAAATTTTTTAAAAAAACTACAAAAAGGGGCTGTATTAAAATTTGATTTATGCAGTGAGCAAGTAGCTGAACTGAAGCTCTGGTTAAATCAGAGAGTGACCCCGGTGAAAGGTCAACTCTAACGACGAGTGAGAGCGAAGAGGACCCCTGGATAAAGGTGCGTGATGGATGTGTGTCCCGGCTCTGCCTCACCCAGGTGGACTTTGATACTCTGTGTTGAATTCTCTCAGTACACAGCAACATTTAGGACGTTAGAGGAAGTTCCATGTAGCTGCTGGACACAACAAACTTTACTTCAGGAGCAGCTTTGTTATCATTTCTAGTATAAATGACGGAACACTGAGATGTCACAGCTGTATTAAAACCCTTAAATGCATTCGCCTCGTAGCCCGTGTTTCCACCCTGTCTTGGAATGTTTCTGCCATTTTCAAATCGATGTCAGCAATAAATGTCTACATCCTCTTCCTGTGGGTCAAACTGCTTGATCTGTTTCAACTCGTCCACACACTCTTAAGATAAATGAGGCCCAAAAAAAGGAAGTGCGCGGCTTCCAAGTGATGTCTTCTTTCTTAAGTTGTCATTTATTCTGCGAAGAGTTGACTTCTTCACCTTGGAGATCGTCTAAGAATTCCTCACCACTTTACTTTGGGGTTGCCCCCTTGTTGTGTTTGTACTGCAGAGAATGTCAACATTATCCTGGGGTGGTGTGACAGACCTTTGACTCTGTGATGGTTGCTTTTTGTTGTTGTTGTTGTTATTGTTAAAATTTAAATTTTTTATTTGGAAATATAAATTAATATAAAAAAACTATCATACAAACGAAATAGCTCATAACAGGAATGCGTCTCAAAAAACATGCTTGAAAGGAACAAGAGAAATTAATGCTTTCATTAATAGGTCGTTTTCCTGAGATCTAAATCTGCCAGTAAACGCAGCAATGTTAAATAAATATAACATACGCAACCTATTCGCTCAGAATAAATAATACACTGAGTGTACTGGTTGTTTAGCTTTCTCGCTGAAGGTTCCACTAAACCACGCCTACTTCAAACGTAGTAAAACATGATTGGTCTACGTCACATCCGTAGTTGCGAAACACAATGGCGGAAGATAATTCAGAAGTATTTCAGTATGCCAGTGTTGAGTTTAATAAACAGAATTTCAAGCAGGCAGAAGAACTGTACACCAAGTTTATCTCCTCCTGTACACAATCCAGGTATTACATTTCTTTTTGGAGAAGCTAGCGGCTAAGCCACTTGCGGCGAAGTCAGTTTCTCAACACTAAATTAATTCCTGTTAGCTTGTCAGACGGTAGTTTTTACCTCGTATTTATCCACTTCCTCTTTCGGTTTCGTGTTTTCACAGGAAATGTGATGCTAATTGTTTGGCCAAGGCTTATAACAATCGCGGACAGATAAAGTACCTGAGGGTGGACTTCCATGAAGCGGTAGAAGATTACACCTCGGCAATAAAGGCGGACAGCGAGCTTGAAGTCCCTTTCTACAACCGCGGGCTCATAAAATATAGACTAGGTAAGAATAGTCTTTTGTCATAAAAAGGATGTTTTAATCATTTTTATTCTTTAAACAAAGGTGTAAGGTTATGTAGCCTGAGCAGATTGAACAAATCGCCTACTTCTAGCGATGTATTTCAAAATAAAATCTCACTTGAGGAGGCGTTGCAGCGTCTCTAAAAGTTTTTTTTTCATGAAAAAGATTTTTAAAAATTTACAATTCATTAAAAAAGTGCAATGAGTGTTCGTTGTATATGAAAAATCCTTTAAAAGGCTGCCAAAATAAATCGTAACAATAGAACATCATTTTTTTGTGTCTCAAATTCCCAGCAGGGTTTCACTTAATGGAAAAAAAGAAAAGAAAAGAAGAGAAACTGGTAAATAAAATCTGGCAGGCGTTACAACTATGATGTCTTTTCTTCTTCCTCTAGGATATAAGTGACAAGTGAGTCGAGAAGGACATGTCGATACCGATAATGTGAAAAATGACCAACTTTGGTGTGAGGCCACTAGATGGCACTGTGGTTACACTTATCAGACTGCTGACTTCGGAAGTGAAAATGCTGACTGTAATAATATCTCACCAATCATAAAAATCTTTTTTTTTTTTAATCACACAGGTTTCTTTGAAGATGCCAAGAGTGACTTCCTGCAAGCGCTAAAACTCAACCCAGATTTTGAAGATGCCAAAGTGAGCCTTCAACAGACACTGGCAGACCAGAAGCACAAGATCAGCAGAGGATACTGACATCCGGATGACCTGCAGAGCATGAGAGCGTGTGTCCTGCAATAAAACGTGTACCAGTGTGCTTTCTGTTATTTAATCCAAAGAATGAACATTTCAATTATTTAAATGTGTCTGCAAATGGATAACCCTTTAAGTGGCAAACAAATGAAGAAATCTCATGCAAACACACGGCTGACACTTGCAAAATCATTTAGTTCGTGAAAGGAGCTGGAGCGCAGGCCACATTGGAATGGATGCTGTTAAAAACATGATTACTGAGCATTTCTTGTCTACGCTGATTTCATTCTGGTGAGAAAATGAGCTCATAAGTGGCATTATTTGTTTTGTTTTTTTCTTTCAGTGGGCCAGGCAGGCTTAGTGACTCACTTAGGAAAAACAATGAGCTGGGTTTTTACTGTAAACGGGCATCATTTTACTTAGTGACACTCAAGGTGCTTTACAGTGTCACAGTATTACCTCATTTCAAACACCAGCTCATCAGTGTTTCGCTCAAGGACACCTAGGACCGCAGGCCAATCTGGTTTATTTTAAATCCTTTTTTCTGTCTACGCTGTTAATTCTAAGTGATGAATTCGCATTTGTTGTCACAGCCTCTCTCAAAGACACAAGCAGCAGGTAATAAAAATGAACAAAACAAGATGCAACTGATGAAAGAGACACCTTAAAATTGTTTTTGATTGTCCAGACTTTGATACATCTCCAAATTTGGTTTGTATCGGATTAGAAAATTAAATAAATAAATATATATATATATATTTAAATCTTGTGGGTTTTTTTCTGCTCTCCATGCTGCATAAAATGGATCTGTTTGTTTAAAAACCAGGTTTGGACCATTAATCTGAGCAAGGCCTTAAACTGGACTGACCCGGGGGCTCAGACCTGCACTCTTAATTACCGAACAGCCATTGTTACCTCCTAAGCTTTGCCACCTTGTATCAGTTAAAACTGGATTTTTGGAGGTTTGTGACCATAAATGAACCATGATCACCAACTGGTTTTCTCAAATGAGGCACACGGTCACAGTTTCGAATCCTTAATTTCATGACAACCTCAAATAATTTTTGAAAAATAAGTACATTTCTGATATGTTTTGAACCAATGACCAATAAACCAGGGGTGTCCAAACTGGTCCAGTAAGGGCTGTGGCTGCAGGTTTTCATTCCAACCGAGCAAAAGCAACACCTGATCCAACAAATGAGCTGTGTGGACACAGCTTGATTGAGTTAAGTAGAATCAGGTGTTGCTTTTGCTCGGTTGGAATGAAAACCTGCAGCCACACTGGCCCTTACTGGACCAGTTTGGACACCCCTGCAATAAACGATTCAATCATCATATGGGTTCACGTGAAGCTGGGCTGCCCCGGAGGACATATCAAACACACCTGTTGCTGCGACGTTAATGTGTCACTGAGGAGCTTCACCTGTGAATTGTAATTCACTGACATATAAAGCAGCTGATGATGGCTGAGTAAAGCAGTCAGCCCATTCACTTCAGAGTTGGGGATTCCTGGGGTTTTAGTACCAACCTCTGATAGTGGTTGGATTTCTGTCATTTTTGTTTGACTCCGTTCAGACTGTAATATGAGGAGACTTGGAAAAGAGTAAGTTCATCTTCTAATTGTGTCAGTGTTGCCTTTCCTACATTGCTAAATGTTTAATTTGTTCCCAGGCTGTTATGGAGCTTGATGGCTGTAGTAGTTGTCATAGGTCAAGCGAGACCAAACATGAAACAGCATTTGCAGTCAGGTAACACTAAAATGAAATGAAATGTTCATACATCTTGAGTTGGTTCACTCTCCCTGACCTGCATTGTCCCTTCAACAGGTAATGGTCTAATGTCAGACTGTGTGGGTAACCTAATGAGGCTGTCGTTGGACAAGGCTTTAGCTGTGGGGAACCAGCTTGAGGTGGAAGCAATTAGTGAGTATAAAATCAACTAGTCTTATTTATTTTTTTTTTTGTCATTGGCGACCTGGGCCCATAACACCCTTGCAATCTCCTCAGATGGCACCCAGCACACAGTGCTAACACCCAGTTTGGCTGCTCAGTGTGGATACAGCATGGAGTCTGACCCGTGGGGTAACACCAGGATCTATGCATCTCTGCTCGGCTGCTATGTAGACAACAGGGTATGATTGACCAGTTGTGTCTACCAAGCTTTTTCCAGTACAACCTTCCTACAAGTAGGAATACTTGCAAAAGCATGTATTAAACTGCATAATGAACTTGTATCCTCACAGTAGTTCTCTTGAGCTTAGCTCCGCTTGCTAACCCTCCACTTGGCAAACTCTCCTCTCCACACTGGACTCAAACTGACTTGTGAACTGCAGATTCTGCTCCAGATGGCATGTAGCCAAGTTGCCTCTAGCAATGCAGCTACAGTAGCAAAACTTTGCATTGCCTTTTCTTTTGCAGGGAGACACAACATTCAGTGTTGGCTTGAGACTCCATATGTATGGCCAGAGTTCGTCTGAGGTGGCTAGCCATGATGTGAGGCAGACATGCAGCTACTCCCGGTGGGCCTCCAGAGAGATTCTTTGTGACAGAAACTACATGGAAGTAAGTTTGACTTGCTGTCACCCTTAGCTGCAGGTGTGTTCAAATGTTAACAACTTGTTTTTTTTTTTAGGTGTCAAACTACATGGCCAAACCTGATGCTGAAGGAAAAGGGCAGGTTGCTGAGATTAAAGATGGTTCCAAGAATCTCCTCCCTGGTGTATGTTGACAAACCCGTGTACTGTTGCATCTGAAAAGGATGTATAGTGACATGCTCCCTTCTTTGAGCAGGCCTCTGATGCAGAACATGGGATCTGGAAGATGACATTTTACACCCCAGAACCAGTTGTGATGGTGCTGAGGGAAGCAGAACAAGCTGGCTACAGTGCTAAGGCCACCTCCACTCGCCTAGTTGTGCGAGGCCCATATAGCACAGCGGAGACTTACTCTGAGGATGTAAGAAGCCCCCTCCCCTCAAGTGTTTGCTGCTTCTATAAATAACTAACTCTACTTTCAGGTGGCTGGAGTCCCCATGGAGGTCTTCAGGGTGAGTGCTTACTACAAGGCATCACAGGGTATGACTGTCGTCAACTTGGCAGCTGCTTGTCCTACAGGTGAGTCTCAGAACTACTTTTCTAAACAATATTGGCAGCCTTCATCACAACTACTTCTCATAACAGGTGGCATCCTCTTCACCAAGGAGACGATCTCTTGGCATGTACCTCGCCGCTTGACTCCCATGATGGAGGGAAACTTTAAAATCCATGAAATGCACATGGGCATCAACGGGCAGAGGCTGGATAGATCTCAGATGGCTGCACGGGGATACACGTTATCCACCACAGATTTTCACATCGTCATTGAAATCCCAGTGGGCTCTCCTGATGGTTACAACAAGGTTCAGAAACCTCTAGATTTGCTATGCAAGACTTGGGTCAGTGGTCCATTTGCATGTTTTATTAAAACGCCATGAATAATTGCAGAGCCATGCCCCAGATTACCAGTACCATATATCCTACACTGTGGAGCCCATGTTGGAAGTGCTGTGGAGGGCAGATAACGGGCACGAAGACACCCGATACAAAGTCCTGTTCCCAATTACCACACCTCTGTTGCCCCAACTGCCCCAGGCCATTGACTGTGAGTGCCAGTGTCCAGTGGGATTCTGGTTGAGGGTTGTGTAAACATCTAACATAACAATATCCTTCAGATACCAGTGCAGAGGACCGGCTGTTCAGTGTTCACCTGGGAACATTTCTTCATGATGTGATCCTCAAGAACATCACCTTCCCTAATGGCGTTCTCACCGTTGACGAGTGCAATGCCAAAGGCTTCCATGTCCAGGAGCACAAGTTCCCTGGTGGAACCAAGAGCTTCTCTCTACAAGTTCCCTTTGATGCTGATGAAGTCCTGAAACATGTATGGAAAATGATACATCCAGCTTTAATTTGAAGGTCTGACTTGCAAACCATGAGGTTTCTTTATTTGCAGAACCCTGAGACTTTAGTTACAACCTACTTCCTCCCACTGGTCTTTGGGTTCCTCATCCTACCTGAAGAGACTCCATTTGGTCATGAAGTGGCATTGCAGGAGTCTCTACAGGATGTTGGTAAGGGATTATATCAGTTAACTACCAAAGGAGCATTACATGTGTAATAACTTCATATTTTCTTATCTCCAGTTCTTCCCACAATCACTGGCTCTTGTGGTGACAACCTGTTCTACATTAGTGTTAAATATGGCAATCAAGGAAAAAACTTCCAGACTCTGGTTGGGCCCAGTGAGCTGACACCAGAGTTGAGTGATGGATACAAGTTCTGGGAAAACCAAACTCACTTCACCCTCGCTGTACCCTTTACTGCTGAAGACACAGTATTTGAAGTAAGTAAATGACTATTCGCACAGTACTTGACTTGGAAGCACAGGATGACTCTCACAACTCTTTACAGCTGATAACATCAGAATCCATCAGAGCCAGACTTGACCTGCTGCTTTGGGACCCTATCAACAACTGGGTGCTCGCTGACCTCTACCTGGCCTGCAGCTTTCCCTTGACAACTACTGGTAAGAGCTCTCATCACAAGAACACTGTTATGTGACTTACTCCTGACCCCTGTCTCCTCTCCAGAGTGCTTCTCCAATGGCACAATGACGGCTCTAGCTGTGAAGGTCGAGTCTGTGCCGAACCTCAACCCAAGCCTCCTCACACTAAAGGACCAGTACTGCAAACCAGTTTTCAGTGACCACCGTTTTGCATACTTTTCCTTCAATCTTGATTCCTGTGGAACCACTAGGACGGTAAGTAAACATTTTTTTTTTTTAAATGCCTTGACATGTACTAACATCTGTTTTCAGTTCTTTGACAACTACATGATGTATGAGAATGAGATCAGCCTGTACTACAACAACAAAGGCACAACCTACACATCACCGATTGACCCTGAATACAGGTACAAATGCACTCCCTTCACCCTGGTCACCTTTCAGACCAATGTCTGACACATCTGGTCTCCTGTAGGCAAACTGTCTCCTGCTACTACATGGTCAATGACACTCAGACAGTTGGCTTCAGCTATAAACCAAGAAGCAGTGACCCCACAGCAGAGATTGGGTCAGGACATCTTGAAGTCCAGATGAGACTTGCTCAGGGTAAGTTTGACCTTGCACAGCAAGACTTGTTCATAAATTAAGGCTGTGCATTTCTCCCCCTCTAGATTCATCGTATGAGCTCTTCTACCAGGCAGAAGATTATCCAGTAGTGAAATACCTGAAGCAGCCCCTGTATTTTGAGGTGGCACTTATCCAGACTTCTGACTCTCACCTGGAGCTCATCTTGGAGAACTGTTGGGCCACGCTCCACCAGGACAGGACCTCTCTTCCCAGTTGGGACATAATTGTGGATACGTAGGTTGAGCATGAACTTGCACACATCAGGCATTTACCATAACTAATTTGGTAGGAGTTCAAGGCTTCCAGGAAACGGGACCTCTTTATAATTCAATACTCTTTCCTCAGTTGTGCAAACCAGGATGACAGTTATGTGACCATCCTCCATCCTGTTGGGGCTGATGCCAGAGTCCCTGTCCCATCCCATGTAAAACGCTTCTCCATAAAGATGTTCACATTTACCAAAGACGAAGAAATCCTCAAGGATGAGGTATGGATGTAAATCACAAAACTGCCATATGACTCTTCATACTAAACCGTTTTCTTTTTGCAGATTTATGTCCACTGTAATGCAGTAATATGTGACACAAACAGCAAAGCAGACGGCACCTGCAGGGGCCAATGTGTACATCCTTCTGGCTTGAACAACTCCAGATTCCCAGGGATAAAGGGACAGAGGAGGCGTAAGTTTGGACTTGCTCATTATACTTAACAAATGAAACCACAAGGTACAGTTTTTGACTCTTCTGTCATTCCAGAACAAAGAAGTACCAAGCCATCCCAGCAAAGGCAGATCTCCTCTGGACCAGTTCACTTACTAGATGCGCTGTCAAACCTCTGAATAAACTGCTTAGTTTCTTAAAACTTGGTGTTCTCTTTCAAACTCTCTTGTAGCCTTGAAACTCTTGAGGGCTCCATCAAACAGTGGCATACTATCAAAGCCAAGCACTACATTGGCAACATTATTCCAAGAAGCTATGCTGGTGTAATGGCTCTGAAACATCACTTGACTCTGCAGAAACTTCAAGTGCATCTATGAAGTATCACTGACTTGAAAGGACAAAAGGGTTACATAAAACAAAGTTTAGCTCTTCTCTATGCAGCATGCATTCCTTCCTGTGGAATCACCTGGAAGGTGTGTGTTTTTTTTTTTTTTTTCACTGTTTGCCTGTGAATTACCACTGCAGAACACAGGCAAATTTAGGGCATAAATGCAAAAGTAAACTGATTCCCAGCCATGTTGTCCAGTCTCACTGGAAGGTAAAAGCTTCCAGTCAACTTTATGGTATTACCCTTAGGTTTAGTCCACAGGTGAGCTGTCTGCATTCCAGGCAACATACAATTACCAAGGGTACACTAACACCTGTAGGCTTCAGTGCCTTAACTGATTAAACCAGGTAGAAGGAATTCATCGAACGCCTCCTCCACATGTACAATTACAGCCACTGACTCCCAGGGCTTCTCCTAATTGCATTGTTTCCTGGTTCATCCAGAGCAATGACCCCAACTGCTCCCAAAGGCCTGGTTGGTGCCTTGCATGGTGGCCTGCAGCAGTGTAAAGAGTTTTGAGTAGCACTAATCTGGGAGAGGAGCTAGATAAATGAAGCCCATTTAACCCCGTGCTGATGCCTCACAATAAGAGTGATGTCTTGGCAAGCTGGCAGCTTACATCGCCATCTCTGCCAACACTATAAATGTGCCATACAGAAGCAATCTATTTACAATTCATTTGGTGAGAGGGGACTTCAGTGTGTTTTTCCAAGATCAACTCACATCTTTGGCAACAAAAGTTCGAGTTAAGTATCAAAGGCCCTGGGTAGGTGTTTTAGGCTAATTCTACAGGAATGGTAAGGGTTAACATCCATGCAGCTTGAACCACAGGGTTTTTCTCTGGCTTCAAAATGTCAGACAGAAAAATGAAGATTTTAAATGAGAAATAACTGCAAAGATCCTGGTTACTTGGAATGAATTCCCACAGGAACTGCCAATATATTTGAATAATGGTTTGCAACAATTTTTGGATTTATAGAAAAAGATGCTCTAAAAAAATTAGCGCAATTAATCACACTGCTGACTCTTGACCCCATGAGTGGATTTAGCGTTGACGTGGATAAAATACATTTCAGCTTTATCTAATTCCAGATATGAAGTCACCATACATCATTGAAATTGAAGATTTTAAAACACCGAAGGAAGCAAACAGACATCGTATAATTGTGACCTGAGCTGCTTGATACATGTTTGGCTCATATTTTGATCGTCATCATTGCGTTTGAACAGTGAAGTGTTCTGAACAATGTAAAATGAAAAAAAAGAAACTGCATCCTTAAATGTTGTCTTTTTTGTGCCTTTAGAAATTGGGGACAGACATACGGATGTAGAATGAATATTCATATTAACTCAGTGACATTTCAGAATTTAAGAGAGGTATTTCACAGCTTATCACTGATTCATGGTTTCATCACATTTGAAAGATGCTTAAACCCAAATCTGGTGATTGTTTTAAAGTAAAAAAAAAAAACCTGAAGCTTCATTGTCCAAATACAGTGAGATTTGATGGACTGATGACTTAAAAAAAAAAGTCACTGTTGGTACAAGAAATCCATGTTTAAAAAAAAAAAAAACCTATACTGGTGGGCATTTGCAAATGGAGGTTTCCATTTCAACATCTCATACACTGAGAACAGGCTGATGAACCCGATGGTCCCAAATGTCCCATAGATGCTAATTAGAGGACATCTGGTGAACAGGGATTTTTTTTTTTTAGCTCGCAAAAAACTGCACAATAAAGCCACCCAAGGTTTGTTGTGCTGGAAATTGACATTGACAGACAAAGGGCACAACAAAGACTCAGAATCTCAACAACTCATGTTCCCTGGGATGATCTGCAGCTGTGCCCAGTGTCCATGACATGCCAGCCGAGACCATAACTCACCAACTCCATGAACCGCTATGGATAAATTTACGTCATACAAGTGCTTGCCGATGTGACACCTACACACTGCATGAGGTTAAAATTTGATTCATCTGTGAAGAGAACTCCTCTCAGCACGCAATAAGTCTGTTCTTGTTCCAGACAGCAAGTCAGGTCAAGGCCTCTGTGGGGTGACTTGCAAGCCAGCTCATCTTGGGCAGTAACAGACTGCAGAGGTTGTTGCTTCACAACTTTCCAACTGAAAAACTGACACTGCTTCTGAGGACTATTGTGACAAGACAAATGTTGAGGCTGTTTTCACACCGCCTGTCAGTCAAGAAACACTGAAATTTGGGGAGGAAAAAAAAAAAAAAAATTCAAGCACATTGAAAAAGCCATAAATGCCATGCAGATCAGGATTTAGTCTTAGTATGAGCAACTCCAATTTTTGGAGTCTTCTGCACCCCAAGATACATACTTGCTGCTGGGTAACACCCTTTACCTCCAGATGGCACAGGCACCCCAAGTAGCTTGGTTAGCTGTGACCAGTAAGAGCTCAGGGTCCTCAGAGGAACTTTGATGTACTGCATCATTGTTCCTGCTGCTTTCATCCCCATTTGAAAAGGCAGGCAACATATGACAGTTCTGTGCCCCGGATGAGGGGTGGCACAGTAGGCCAGTCACAGGACCGAGGAGAAGGAGCAGGCCCCCCCCCCAAAAAAACCCACGCACACTGAGGGGATAACATTGTTGTTCAGCCTATCCCAGTTGGAGGGAACATTTAGTAACCTCAATATCCCAACTTCAATCAATTTACAGACCAACACCATGATTGTGTAAAAGTATTTTATTAGGATTACATCAGTTTATACATTATGGGTCCTACAGACACATGTTGAAATTCATGCACATCACGTCTTTGAACTAGGGAGGAAAAAAAAAAAAAAAGAAGTTTGAGACAAGTTTATCACAGTGAGCCTGAAAACTTCACACCTACCTACCTTTCATCCTGTTAGCCTGGTTTGAGCACTGTCCGTTACAGATATGGCTGTGTGGTTTTTTTGCGTCACAGACCACCACATCACAGTGGACAAAGAGCTACAAGACAAGAAGATTTATGGTTATTCTTTTGGGTGACATTTTAAATCTTTCCTATAAATTTAAGCCATCAAATTACCTCCTGATTCAAGTTATCCTTGTCCTCAGCGAAGGCAAACATCTGGACCTCAAAGCGCTTGATGTGATGAGGATACTGTACTCTAGCATCAGGCCAGACAGGATGGAAAATCAGCTGGTATGGATCTGCAAGGTTTGGACAGCTGGAACAAGGAGATTTAGTATGAATGCAAGTATTTTGCATGCAGGTTGAGTAGTAATTTACTATCTTAAATATATATATATATATATATATATATATATATATATATATATATATATATCTATATATATCTATATATATCTATATATATATATCTATATCTATATATATATCTATCTCCAGGGCCATATTCTACTTCCGTGCGTATGCCTGAAAGAGCCTTTTGATTCTCAGTGAGACAAGAAATCAGAAGTACCCGTTAATGATCAGATTCCATCTGGGCTGGGATGTCCTGTCATTATTCCGTGTTGCCCAGCAGCTCTCCAGTGCCAGAGATAATTCTGGGTTTTTAGACCCCACCAACTCAACCTCAAAGTACAGCGGATGTTGTAGGTATTTTGAGATAGGATAGGCCCCGGGACCATGAAAAGTACTGTAGGAGTTGTCTACAGGGAGACAAAGGTTAATGTCTAAACTTCAGTCAGGTGATTTCATTTTTTACTAATCGAGTCATGTATCCTCACTTACCCACAGCCAGTCTCATTGCAACTTGGAGCGCCCCGTGTCCATTTTTAGCATATGGTTCATTCACACGAGGTCTGATGTTGAGGGCCACCGCATGGCTTGTACCGATGTCATAGAAACAAGAAACCTTCATCCTGAAGGAAGCCGTGAAAAAAAGTTGAACTGTGCAGGTTATGCAGAGATCTGTTGCTTTTATTAGTCACATTTAAAATGGACTTTTAGATCGTGATTGTACGAAAGATGATTAAAATTAAATGCATCTTAAAAAAAACAACCCACTCATATGCAGGCTCGGAGTCTGATCCAGATTGTTTTTCAAGTTCATCAGGCAGAGAGATTTCGTTTTCATACAGCATGCCATTGGAGAGAAACTAAAGACAGAAGACAAGGTTACTCATGGGCAAATATCATGAGCAGTCTGCAGTATGACTACAGAATACCTTTCTGGTTGTCCCGCAAGAGTTGCCAGTGAAGATGAAATATGCGTAGCGATTGTCGCTGTAGACAGGACCACAGGTGGGATCGGCAAGTGTGAGCTGACTGGGGTTCAGGCTGGGAACAGACTCCAGTTTCACAGCTGTAGCAGTGATGGTTCCATTAGGTAAACATTCTAGAGGGAGACAAAAAACACCCCATCAGTAGGTTTTGTCTGGATTCCAAAAATCCCAGGTACATTTTTTCCCCCCCAAACTCACCAGTCAGCATTGAAGGGAAATTGCATGCAACAGAGAGCTCTTTTATGTTTTTGTTGTTTTCTGGATTTCTCAAAGCCACATCAAGCCTGCCCCGGATGGTTGTTGACTCAACAGACTAGAGAGAATTTAGTGAGGTTGTCAAGTATAACTGATACATGTAGGGAATCTACAGATTAACTAGGAGTTCCACACACCTCAAACACAACACTGGGGGATGAAAATGGCACTGCAAAACTGGAATGTGTTCCATTGTCCATGAACCTGTACTGCTGAGCTAGTTCCGGCATCAATGGGCGATTTCCCACAGTGATGTGGAAGTTGGAGCCCCCCGTTCCGTGTTTGACAAGAAGATAGAAGCTCCCATGATCGCAGCCACCGGAGACAGCAGGAGGCTCTGAAGAAGGAGAAACCAACCTTTTGCTCATATAGATAAGATGTTTTGAACAGTGCCAATCTGGCTTTGTGCACATTGCATTAGCTTGATTGAGAATACAAACCAATGTCACGTAAACGAGTTTCCAGATAAGCAGTGACAGCGAAAGGAGTGTATTCTGGCAGGACCAGCATGCCGAAGATCAGGTGAAGGGAGAAAACCATGAAGCCCATTTCTCTCTGTTTGGAGACAAATTATCAGCCAAAACCACAACGCAGTTTACAGTATATCCTTAGACAGTAAGGCTAACCTTCTGAAGGACGACACGGTCTGTGAAGGGTACTTGCAATGTGAAGACCTTTGAGCTGCCGTTATGGGACCAGTGCTCTAGGATGTTAAAGCCTCTGGCATTGCAATCTGCCACAGACAAAACCTCTCCAGGGAAGCTAATGTTCACAAGTGCCACATCAGCAGCGAAAGGCCCAATCAGCACTTTGAATAGCCGCTCCTCTGGAACAGTGTCTGGGGGGGGGGTGAAAATTAGGGCAGCTCAAGTGTATTTAAAAAAAATGATCAATATAAGAAGACTCACTGTCTAGAATTTGCGGGGCTTGAGCCAGTAATGGCGTAGTGATGGGAAACAGAACTTTATATCGCGTGTCCTCGTGAGTGGCGTCTTCAGTCCAAAGCAGCTCAAGCATCGGTTCAATGGAGTAAGAGGTGAGGTACTGACCATCCTGAACATGACTCTGCAAAAAGAATCCTGTGAGTACATCCTTGAAATACATTATGCATATGTAGCATGTTATTGAATTAATCATGTTCAAGAAATTAAGATGCCAAGTTGAAGACTGGCATCTTGCCTCTGGGGTCAAATTCACTGAGAGAGATTGAAAGTTTTAGTGGAAAGTCAGTTAATTCTCTTGCCAACTGTCAAAGGCTCCAAGAAAAAAAAAAAATTTGAAATTGTAGCCCTTGATTAGAGGTTATGGTTGAAAGAAGTTTCAAAATTGGAATTCATTCGGTTAAGAATGCACTTTAAATCTGGTTTTACCAACCTTATATTCGCCACCAATGGCTCCGACAGGAATTTCAACAATGACGTGTATGTCGTTGACAAAAATGGAGTATCGTCTGGCAGCCATCTCAGCGGCATTGATTCTCTTGCCATTGATGCCCATATGCACCTCCAAGAGTCGGAACTGGCCAGAGGATATCAGCGGGTCGATGTGCCTTGGCAGGTACCAGGTGATCTTGTTTGGAGTGAACTGAACACTTCCTGTACATTGACATACAGCAATTAGCAGAGTGAAGCCTAAACATTGATTGATGCTGGGAATGAAACTCATGAGACCCTTAAGTAGCCATTTCCATTAAAAAAAGGTTCATATTTTACAGTAAACAACATGCCAATACCAGCAACTGGTCAACTTACCTAGCTAAATGGAAGTGTACCAAAATGTCAACTAGTTTGAGTGTTTACGAGTAACACTCATTAGCAGAGCCATGCTAGCCAGATATATTCCTGCCCTCAAGAATCAATATGAAGGCCACTCTGCTGTAGTGTTTACCACTGCACAAGTGGAAATTCCCTTCCATGACCTTTTAATTTTACTCTACTCAAGGTCACCAGTTCCATTTGTGTTGTGCTTAAGAGGCAGCTGGCTTCATATTTTACTTTGTGGAGTAAAAGGGCATGTCATTCTTACAGAGTCAGGTGTTCCATTTGACTCTCACCTGCCAACATCAGGCGCATCCTACCAAGAAAGTGATAGTTGGTGCAAAATCAGAATTACTTCTAATGCTGAAGACAATTTCATACGCCATTTTGAAAAACTAAGCTTCAACCATATAGCATAATGGATTTTAGGCCGTGGCTCCTTTTGAAAATGACTTCGTGGTAGCTCCAGCTGCCTACAGTTCAGAAGATTTCATTACCCTGTAGTATTGGGCAGACAGCTGCAGTGTCAATCTGGGTAACAAGCCATTTCTTCTCAAAGATTGTAGAAGTTTTGAGCACCGTCATGGGCATTCCTGCAACCTGTGGAGGAGGAGATGTTTACTGGTATCATTCACTTTTGGAAACTAGGTTTCTAGAGGACAAGCAATTCAGCGTGGCAACTGGATTTAGACAACCAGGCCTGTTTTGAAAGTAGTTAACTCACCATTTCAGTGTACGTTTCAGACGAAGGCTTGGAACTTCGTAGAACCAGTCTGGATGGAGTGTTTGCTATTCCATACCCAGCTCTCTGGGCCTCCGTCACAGCCATAGCACTCTCCAGAGGAGTGTGGAACACAACCGTCGTGATTCTGAATCCTGGGTCTATGGGCTGGTTCTGGCAGTCAAATATCATGGCCATTACACACAAGTTTCTATTCCATTTAAAAGAGCGGCCTAGACATATGAGCTCGACAGACCTCAGCAGCTCGTCGAGGATCAAACTTTGGATGGGCCCCTGGGACAGGTTGAGGCAGGACGTAATCATCTGGAATGGCCCTTTTCACGGACACCTAGAAATGAGGCCACTCTATAAGTGATGATCCATCTTTTTTCCCCCCTCCCTGGCAGTGACATCAGATGCACCATCCTTGATGCTCATAAGGACACGAAGCCACTTATGTACACTGGTAAGTGACCTCTGAGAATCCTGCTGCATTTGCGTACCTCCATGTAGTTGCGGTCACAGATAATCTCCCTGGAGGCCCAGGCTTTATAGTAGCAGGTTTCAGCTACCCGGTACAGCTCATCATTAGCCATGTTGTTACCATGCAGCCTAATATTTAGTGTTGTTGTGAATACTTTATCATCCTGTAGATTTACAGAAATACAATTTAAATGACAAACGCATTAAGTTTTTCCTGCAGATACACACGTTACATTCCCAGGCTTGTTACCATATTTTGTGCAAAACAGTTTTGAAGACTGGCAAAAATCATGGCATTCCCCCGCTGGTCTATCTTCATGCTGAATCCACACTGAGATGCCAAATGTTGGGTGAGAGGGAAGGCAGAGTTATCTAAAGCAAGAAAAGGGAGAAAAGTTGAAGTGATGTTTGAGGAACACCCCCCCACACACAGTTTGAAGTTTAAAAAAAACAAACTTACTAACAACTGCAGCAACTTCAAGAAGTCTTCCTCCAAGTGGGCCAACATCCACACGCATGATATTCCCCAGACATTTTGAGTGAATATCTAGAATTGAATAAGTTGTAGAGGTAAACAGTTGTACAGTTAATGTGATAGTAGTGTTTTTTACTTGAAAGCAAAATTAAATTTAGAAAAAAAAAAAGCCACCCTACTTATAGAAGATTTCTTTTGAGCCTTTGTTGTCACAATCGCTATCAGGAGAATAAACCACCTGTAAGACATTTAATTAAGTTCAAAGAAGCAAGAAACCAAACCTGAAAATGTGTAATTAAATGGAGATGAAACTACAAACCCCAGCCTAAATAAATGACCCATGGCACAAACAGTCGAAAACTGTTCACCCTCCTGTGCTTGCAGCTTTCAGCTAACTTTAGAAGAGGGTAACAACTTTATAGGGGTACCATCTTCAGGGAGGCTGAGGGAGGTTCCTTCCTCACAGGTGGACCCTATTAAAGCCTGATGATGAGTCTCAACTGCTCTGCTGAGGCTGATTGCAAAGCTGACTTGAATCTTAAAGACTGCATGTTCTGCATTAGGCTGTCTGCACTGTGCTGTAAGATCAATAAAGTATTAGCTGTTCTGATCTACGGCGCCGCTTCAGACACATATGTGCAGAAGTAGAGGGCCTAACAGGTATTCGGAGGAATAAAAGAAAGAATATAAAAGAGAATGTTTGAAGTGTGTTTTGAACTTTCAAGATCAAGGGTCATGGTCTGTAATATTAGTAACAATAATAAAAACAACAATAATAATATCACAGAAATTTGTCAAACCGATAATTCTGGGAGAATAGATCAGACAGAAATGTATTAGATGGAAAAATGTGATCATTAATTTTTTGGAATATTGAGGAGAAAATACAATAAATTCATGAATAAAATAATCATTAATATTTCAATAAGTTGTTCCCAAATTCTGCACCTAATGGCCATGAATTAGTCAAAACATGAGAACTATATATATATATATATATATATATATATATATATATATATGTATATACACAAATAGAGAGAGAGACAGAGAGAGAGATACATACATAGAATATAGATATGTATCAGATTGCAGAGAATAAAACATACATTTTTGCATACCTTAAATAAACAAAGATCTGAAACCTCACCCTGTATTTTTATGTATTAATTTACTAAACCCAGTGCCGAGAAGGTGCCCTGATGTGTGAAAGACAAATAAACAGCAAGATATTACATTGCACCATACAATTTATTGCCTGGAGACGGTCATAAACCCTGCAGAAGTGGTGCAGCTTTGCCTAATGAATGGATACAACATGGGGGGGTTTTAAGAAATTCTTTTTTTTACTGTTTTGCATGAATTACTGAGATCATCCAGTTTGGTATTAAATTTAAAAACAAAAAGCAACTCAAAACTGTTTTTTCACTTGCAGCGTATTTATAATGTCTGATTCTATGTGTTTTATGTTATGTAACAAGTATATTTAATTTTCTTTACTTCCCCCCGTACACAATCATTTTGGCTTCATGTCATTCAAATAATATCAAGCAAGTTTACAAAAGTAGACTCCTGAGATTTTATAGAGATTAATCATCCATCAGAGGTGTATTGAGTCTTCGGGCACTGGTGATGTTACAGTCGTCAGGCTGTTTCCACATCTCTGCAGTCGCTCCCTCCCTCCCTCCCTCCCTCTCTCTCTCTTCTCCACATCTCTCGCCCCTCCCTGTTCCCTGTAAAAGGGAGTCAGCGACCGCTGAGTCCACTGTCCCGCCTCCAGCTCCTCTTGTCCTGTCCGAAGCTGCTGCAGCTCCACTGTCCACTGACCTGCTGCTTGGACTCCTGAGGAAGAATGTGAAAACTAAACCATTTGGGCTAGAAAAGTTATTTTCATGGAAAGAAAGACTGCACATACTGGTAGGTTGCTACTTCTCATGTTTACATTTTTGTGCAATTACAAACGACTATCCGATGAACTCATGTAACATTATAAATCAGCATGCAAAGCAGAATCTTAATATCTTGACATAAAAAGAAGCAGAGCGCATGCTGGAAAACAATCCACGGCTTTAACTCCACAAATGATGGCTTCAGTTTCAACTTGTTGCTTCTCATTTCCTTCGAGTTTGTGCAGTAAGTCCGATCTGTAATTTGATGCTTCTGCTGATAATCCTGCACTTGAGCCCTCCAAGAAGTGACAGTACCTCTCGCCTCTTCACTCACTCCAGCACAAGCCATTTCCTTTGTGTGCTGTATTGATTTTTTTTCCTTCAGAGGACGAATGTGCTCTACAAACAGAGCAATCAAACATTTCAGGATGGCACCACTCATATCATGAATGTAGATGTTATTTCTCTAAAACATGTCTCACATCTCCATCTGTTATCAGGACCATGGGGTATGGGCAATTCCTCCACCAGCGTGGGAATAAGGAGGACCAGGTCCACCTCAATGTGGGAGGGGTACGATATGAGGTGGATCGGAACACGCTGCTCCGCTTCCCTCACACACGCCTGGCCCGTCTGCTGCACTGCCAAAGTGAGGCGGCGATCTTGGAGCTGTGTGATGACTACGTCCCAGCTGAAAAGGAGTACTATTTTGACAGAAATCCTCGGGTCTTCCTCTGTGTGCTCAACTTCTACCACACGGGACGAATCCACATGATGGAGGAGCTGTGTGTCTTCTCCTTTAGCCAAGAGATCGAGTACTGGGGCATCCAGGAGCTCCACCTCAGCCCTTGCTGCAGCAACTGGTTCCATGAGCGCAAGGAGTACATAGAGGACAGAGACTGGGACGTCAGGAGCGATGACCGGCAGCCGAGCTTGGACTCATCCTTCGAGGAGCTGTCCGCTCTCGATAAAGACCTGGCCAAGTTCAAAGGTGCCTGGTGCGCAGAGGTTAGGAGCTACGTTTGGCTCCGGCTTGAGGATCCAGGTCACTCACGAGCTTCAAAGATCATCGCCGTGGCGTCACTCAGCGTAGTGTTAACCTCCATCATTGCCATGTGCGTTCATAGCATGCCTGAGTTCCAGCGTGTTGACGACAACGAGAGGCCCATCGAAGACCCTGTCCTCGCCATCCTGGAGGAAATCTGCATTGCCTGCTTCTCTGCTGAGTTCATCATCAGGCTGATTGTTGCACCTTCCCGCAGGAAGTTCCTCGGAAACCCCTTAAACATCATTGATGTTGCCTCCATCTTGCCATTTTATGCCACTTTAGCTCTGGAAACTGGTGATGAGGAGGGCGCAGAAGAAAATGAGGACATTGAGAACGTGGGTAAAGTGGTGCAGGTTCTGCGCCTCATGAGGGTTCTTCGAATCCTCAAACTGGCTCGCCACTCCATCGGGCTGCGAGCGCTGGGCGCCACCGTACGCCACAGCTACCATGAAGTGGGTCTTCTTCTTCTCTTCCTCTCGGTGGGGATCTCCATCTTCTCTGCCCTCATCTACTTTGCAGAAAAGGAAGAGGATGACACAGATTTGGGGACCATCCCTTCAGGCTGGTGGTGGGCCACCATCACCATGACAACAGTGGGTTATGGAGACACCTGCCCGGTGACACTAGCAGGAAAGATAGTAGCCACATTGTGTATCATCTGTGGGCTCTTAGTAGTGGCTCTGCCCATCACCATTATCTTCAATAAGTTCTCAAAGTACTATCAAAGGAACAAAGCCATGGAGGGGAAGGGCATCACGAAGCCAGAGAGACAAGACCCAACCCTCCCTTATTACAACATCCGAGACTTGTTCACGGGCAGTGTCTACCCTTTCATTGGAGGCATCACCTTCAGGAACAGTGAGAGCAGCAGTGGAGATGATACAGATGCCTCCAGTCTCCAGGACATTGAGGTGTACCATAATGACAGTTGTGGAAATGGGCCAGCAAAATGAGCTCCTGCTGCCATTCCATCGAGTGCTGCTCCCTTTATGACTGCGCCCTCGTGTGCCTCTCAGGGCTTTGACCATGCCTTCCTTCCCACACTGTCTTCCTGCTGCAATTTGACAGAGAAATATCCAGTGAGATATACAGCGGCGCTAAAAACCCAGAGATCTAAAGGGAATTATCTGAACTTTGCTCAGAGGTTTGAAAGCCCATTTTCTGCTTGAGAAAACGTCAATGATGCATGTAGGAGGCCATATTGTTAATGTTTTGTCAAAGTTATGTCCTGTATTGATTTGTCTGCTCGCTGCAAGTTCAGACAGTGAGTTTGGTGAATGCAGAAGATGACATTGTTTTGGTTTTGGTGGGACGGAAGGGACACGGACTGCATGATGCATTATTGTCAATACAGAAGAAGAGAGTCCTCTTCATTGACTGGAAGCATCCATATACCAGGTTAGGACATTTTAGACAGCTGTTTCAGCATGCTGGGTTACTCTTGTGGGTAATTTATTGACATGAAATAAATAAAATCGGTGAATCAAAGGAAATTTCATCTCATTTCTCACTTTCAGACATTGAATGGAATTCGCTGCAAAAGAGTCCAATCTTGTCTTTAGTCCACTCAAAGACACAGAGGAAAACTCACATAGTCAGGCTCTTCTTATTGATTTCCTGCCCAGCATTATCATCTCTGCTTGGATGAACTGCTGTCCTACTAGAGCGAACAATGTGGGATTTGGTTTTCTCTAAGATTGTGATGCAGTCGGTCCTCTCAGAGCTTAACACTTTTTATGTGAGGCCATTTTTTTTTTAAATAAGATTTGGTTCCCTCTGTTTCTCATCTTGGCGGCACGGTAGTGCAGTGTTCAGCACTCTCGCCTAAAAGCAAGAAGGTTCGGGGTTCAAGTTCAAGTTCCGGCTCCAGCACAGGATCTTTCTGTGTGAAGTCTGCATGTTCTCCCTGTTCCTGTGTGGGTTCTCTCCTGGTACTCCAGCTTCCTCCCACAGTCCAATGACATCTAAATTGACCGTAGGCCCTGCGATGGACTGGCGACCTGTCTAGGGTGAACCCTGCCTCTCGCCTGAAAGCTGCTGGGATAGACTCCAGCCCCCTTGCCAACCTTAACAGGATAAGTGGAAGAAAATGGATGGATGAAGGGGTTTTCATCTACAGGCTGATTGGGCAGTTGAGTGGGTGAGGAGTTGTTGGCAAACTGTACCCTCACCTGGACAGATGAGCTTATTACCCTCTCATTTAATAGTATAGCAAAAGAGTTCCATCCTGTTCCTGTTGCAGGTGTGCATCACACGGGAAGTTAGCTTATTGCTTTGTCTGTAATTTTCTGTTTCTTTTTTTTGCGTCTATTATGGGTCATTTATTTGAATGACAAACAAGGGTGTATTGAAAGTGACAAGCTTTTAATAGGGATCTTACTTGACAGCTACTGGTGTGAAGAGTTAATGACATACATGATGGTGTGAGTGTCAGGGGTCATGACAATATGAGGGGTCACCAGATGACTCATATTCATGTTCCTCATAATTTTTCATATTGTTCTACAATTTTAGCCATTTTCCAAAAGGCTGTGCTAAGAATACATGATTTTCAGGTAGGAAGCCATTTGAGATTTAATTCAACGTTTCATAATTTATATCCACGCTGTGCCTGTAATCTTTGGTGAGGGTCACCTTTGCTGAGGGTCAAATTTTAATTAGGGTCACAATAAGATTTTGCTTCATTTTCGAGGCTCAAACCAGGAAGGCTGACTCATTGTATGCGTAAAAGTAAAGGGAGGTCATGCTGAGGTAGGGAGACTAAAGGTGTTGTGGCGTATTGACAAGGGTTGAGACGGTGAGCCTCATTTGTTTTTCAAACAAAGCTTGGAATGAAGCAACCCCTTTACCCATCCTCGCATTACGAATAGATCTGTTTCCACAGGGTCGCCCAAAGTGGAGCCCGAGGACTGAATTTGTACCGCCATTATGCTTAATTTGGCACACTGTTTAAATTAATGAGGCAATAATAACAATAACCCTAAAATCATACTTCATTATGTAAATCACAGTTTATGCTGTTTTACTTATACTTTTTGATGTCATTTGGTCAGCCACCAGACGAACACATGGATGTCTGTTTTGTACATCTTACCAACACGTGTTTGCTTTTGCTTTTTTTTAGTATGATTTGGGGTCATAAAGGAAAAAAAAAGAAAAAAGAACCGGCCACCCCAGATTTTTAAAATCATAGTTAGGTTATATGATCCATTAAACAAGCAGTAGCTTCGTCAAGCTAGCCAAATGTTGCTGTTTTACATAACTTCAGAGTAACCAAAGGCAAGTGAATGGTATGTCCTGAGTCCCTCTGCAGCATAGATATGGCACTCCTTTAAATTTCAACTGTTCTACATGTTGTCCTTTGATAACATAAACAATGGTGGAAAGGACCTTTTAAATGAATTTTAGTTAAGATTTCTTCAACTAACTCATAGAGGCCTAATCTATCTGCAGTTTTATCCATGCCAGCACGATGAAGTATACACTTAAACAGTTGAAACACACACATTAAGTTAAAGAACATTTTCATAAACATTCATATTTTCACGTTATGAAACTCCTGGGTGTGTGAGAATGCCGGGGAGCTGAATGTCATGTGTAATGTCTTGTTCATTTTGTTAAAATGGATTTTAACCAGTATTGATTAGGAATTTGTATAGAAGCATCTGTGAATAGCAGTATTGAGAATTTTGTCCTAATGATAATGAATGCATATGATGATTAATACTGACAATAAATGTCTCCTTATATGCCTTTAAGAATACAACTATCTCACCATGAGCTACAGGATGTAAGGAAAAATAAGAGAAAATCAATAGCGGTGGATAGCAATGTGTATTGTTTTCTACTCGGTGGAAGTAGTGTTAAAAGACTCTCGGGGCACCTCTTTAATCTTTACTCCATGTTTGAGTGAGCAGAGAACTCTGTGTTGAGGAATCTATCGAAGGAGTCAAAGATGCACCGTCGGCAACGGATAATAATTTGGTGTTCCTCACCATTACTCCCTCACAGTGACTTTAGGCCCTGGTTCTACTGAGGGAGGATTTCAATATTCTGCCCTCCTTGCTGCCAGCAAAATGCTTTCACTTATTGAACTTACGTCAGGCTGTGTATCGTATGTTTGTTTCCTCCAGCAGCTGGCGTCTCTGATGTTTGACTTTCAAACAGTTTTTCTACTTTCAAATCAAGTGTGCAGCTGCAGAAGTCCAGTCCCCCTCATGCAGATAATATTCCCAAAGGTTGTATGTTTTGTCTTATTTTGTGTAAATGTCATCTATAAGCCTCCATCACGCCGCCTCAGATACCGAATCCCGTTCACTTTTCCTGATTTCATGTTGAAAACCTAATTTTGACTCAATGACTTGTGTCAGCAGCTTTATAAAAAGAACAACACTTTTGTTTGGGCTCTCATAGACCCTGGGAAACACGAGAAACACCTAAAGGTTCTGTATCTGGAAGTGAAGGCAAAGTTTTAATTTAGAACTACATTCCAAGTCATCTCTTTTGATTAGACTTCTGACTGGACTTCAGAGGGAGCTGGAACTCTCTGCAAAATCATCTGTGACATTACTTTTCAGCAAACAAGTGGAAAATTCCCTTATTGACCATGTAACATAAAATCTAAATTAAGAAATCTCCAAAATGCTGGAACCAGTTTTTATTCTTTACTGTATTAGTCATAGTCAATAGTCATGGTCTGTTAAAGTTTGACGTGTGGTACTTACAGGTAGAAATGAATTTTCCTCGTTTTTCCCCAAGTACTTGTGCATAAAAATTGAAAAGTAATGTCATGTTTTGTGGTTCTTAAAGGGCACCTATTATGTTTATTTCCAGCTCAATACTCACTCTACTTTCCTGTATTTACAGTCTCAGTGTGTATTGATGGCTGAAACAAGCTGCTTTTTCACCTTATGTAACCATTTTATCAACGTCTTTCTGGCTGCCACCGTCAAACCCGAAACTCACAGTCTTCACTGTTGAAACTTGATACTTGCTGACTTGGACACTGTACAGTTGCATGAAGCTGCTGTCCACTTACTGTAAGTGTCAGTCACGCTCAGAAACTTGTTTCGCGATAGAGAGCCACAGGGGTGGTAGCCATGGGTTACCACGACCAGAGGCCCATGGGACACTACATTTTGGATTATTGTTGAAAACAACATCTGGGGCAAACGAGAGCTCATGAGACACACGTGTTTTTTTCAGTAACCTAATCTTGAAACTGGTTTTCTGATGTTCTGTAAATGAAATCCTAAGCTAACGTTATGCGCTGAAAGATTTCAGCGTGATGATTTCAACATCATCCCAACTCGCTTCTGTTTTCAGCGTGATGATGTCTGCAACAACCTCTGTAGTCTCATTTCGTCACTTGTTAGCAACTAACAATTTTAAGACAAATAAATAGCTTCCAAATTCCCAATTGTGTTAATTATTGGTGTATTTTATGCCAAAGGTAACAACACATCAAAATATTGTAATCTTGTGTTATATCAGCCATGAAACCCCAAATAAAACCTGACTTTCGATAATAATAATAAATAAATAAATCATGCTATTTGTTCTAGAATGAATGTACCTTCAAATTGGCGTGATGTTTATGAGAAGAGACCACTTGCGAGAGTAACATTAGCTAAAGGTAAAGCCATCAAGTGGTCTGATTACCGCGGTCAATGGGCTAATCGTTGTATTGTACGTTTTTCTTATAGTGTTACTCAAAGCGCTTTACACTTTCATCTCATTACCATACCATGCAAGATGTCGACCACCAGGAGCAACTAGGGGTTCAGTACCTTGCTCAAGGACACTAGAAGTGTGGATCAAACCAGCAACCCTTCGGTTGCTAGACCGCCACTCTACCTGCCGCGCTACCCCCAACCTCCCAGCTATGCCGCCTCCTTCATGCAACTTCACAACACAGATTCATGAGCTCCATCTTAGGGCAGCGATGCCTCTTCATTGTTCTGTGGCTTGAGGGCTGACAGATTTTTTTTTTCCTGCTCCAGTTTCTAAAAACCTTTTAACGGGAGAGGAAACTGACATGGTTGCTTTTTCTATGTTAAAGTTTTCTAAAGGAAACACTGTAGAGGGTTTTAATGGTCTGTAGGCTAATGGCCTCTCCCTGGCCACGATACTGAAATAATGCCTCTTAATGTTAGCATATATATGTTGTGGTTCCATACTACTCATACCTATAGTAGAGCTACGAATGACATTATATACATTTAGAACTGTTTATTTAGTGTGTGTGTGTGTGTGTGTGTGGGTGGGGAGGGGGTTTGTTTTAAGCAGAGCATCTTTTCAATGTGCCTCTGCTGTTCACGTTCCCACAGTCCCATTTTTCAACAAACCAAGTTGAACCGTTAGCTAACATGTGATTTTGAATAGAGTTGAGGTTTATTATTTTAAAGTGTATCCACCAGTCTTTCAACAATCCTTCTCCAAGCGTTAGTCAGCAGTTTTTCGGCACTCTCCTTCACCAGTGTTTTGTCCCGGCCAAACCCTTCACATCACAGTAACATTAATAACTTAACAGGATTATGGTGTCACACGCTGTCTGGTTTTTACATTTACAAGAGAGGAAATTAGAAGAGACGAGACGGATGAGAGGAGGAAGAGAAAGTCAAAGATGTGCGACTGATTCAAGATTTGTTGAAATCACACGACTGAGTCACATGGCGGCTGAGAGTGACTTGTAATCGTGTCGTACTGTAACTTCAAGATCAAGAGCTAATTATTGCGTTATCTCAAGATAATCACGATGCTGATTTTCGTAAGATCATCTTTTATAGCGCCCATAGCACATCCTGCAATATAACTCCGCTTATCTGTGGTTATCAAACTTTTCTGCTTTACGGCCCATCTGTAAGTACGTGCAACAGTTGCCGACCCCGGTTGTAAGCACTGGAACTGAATGTTTCATTTATCGTCAAAATGTTGACTTGACGTTAAACAAATTAGCAGTTTTTCCTTTCTGCTGCATCCGAGGTGGAATTGTTTAGGCTGTTGTGACCGTGAAGAGAGAGAGAGAGAGAGAGAGAGAGAGAGAGAGAGAGAGAGAGAGAGAGAAAAAAGAAGTACCAATTACCTGTAAAGGTTACAGTTACTGTGTCGAGATAAATGCCAGTGTTGCAGAAATGACCCGCTTTTTTTTTTTTTTTTTTTTCATTCTGCATGTGTGTTTCAAACTTCCCCTCAAGGTTTTCTTTTTTTCCTGTAAATGAAACAACAGCCTTCATTACATTAAGGCCGCAGTCAGGTTTACGTCTGTGGGCTCAAATGAAGCCTTAATCCACAGCTGATTGGATGTGGAGGAGCATTAAAGGACCTGGGTAAAAGGTGTCACCGGGCAATCGAGTTTCTGTCAGAAACACTCCGGAAGGTTTCGCGATTGGAAAGTTTAAAAAAAAAAAAAAAATCGATACGATTATATAAGCTTCTTCTTTTTGAGATTTATATTTGTGATGGTCGGCCAGAGCTTTGATGCTGATTTGAAGCGAGGTGTTGCACAACAGAGATGGCCATGTTTCTCAGCTTGCAGTGTTGTCAGAGGGGAAAACTTCTGCAGCGTCTGATGGACAATAAACCAAAGTCACTCTAGAGGATGATGGAGAGGCTTTCAGACTCATCAGTGTGGTCTTTTTTTCTTTTTTTTTAGAAAACATGAATCTTTCGCCGGAAAAACCCCTCCTTTCAGGTCAGCGTATGAGCTTGAATATTACATAAAGCCTTCAGGGTCTGTACAGGTACTTGTCCTTCTGCCTCACACCAAAGGAAAAGGTCACTGCGGTGATGAATGTCCAAAAGGCAAAATAACAAGCAGCTTATTATATTGCACACTGGAATCACTAAATGGTTTTATGAATAATACACCTGTAGTATCTTAGGCGGATATAAATAAGACAACATAGGGAGCGGTGCTCGGTTCTTTACTGAACATACTTAGAACTGACAAGCGCATGACGTAGCACGTACATATTACAATAGCCTGTACACAGAGGCTCTTAAAGGAGCCTGAACCATAACAACACCGATGTCGTTTTTGTCCCTAAAGTGAAGGTATGATTACGCACACTCATCATTAAGAAGCTCACAGTGTGCACGGGAAACGCTCTGAAAATGCTTACCAGTTTGCAACTGTTGCTATTGTTTGTACAGGTAGCAACGTGGCCTGATACAACTGACATATGGTTGCACCGTAACGTCTCTGCAAATGTTTCAGTGACCTGGGAGCATGACCTCCAGCGTGAACTGAGTTGAAAATTATTGCACGTAGGCGGCACGGTGGTGCAGTGGTCAGCACTGTCGCCTCACTGCAAGAAGGTTCCGGGTTCGAGTCCCGGTTACAGCGCGGGATCTTTCTGTGTGGATTCCGTGTGTTCTCCCTGTTCTTGCGTGGGTTCTCTCTGGTTCTCCAGCTTCCTCCCACAGTCCAAAGACATCAAGAGGGGACGAGGCTGATTGATACTTGACCATTGATGTGACTGTGAGTGTGAATGGTTGTCTGTCTCTATGTGTTGACCCTGTGATGAACTGGTGACCCGTCCAGGGTGAACCCCGCCTCTTGCCCGAAGGCTCCCGGGATAGCCCCCCCCCCCCCCCCCCCCGTGACCCTTAACAGGATAAGTGGTAGAAAATGGATGGATGGATGGGTTTGATTTGCATTCTGACAATATTTTTCAACTACTCTTACATCATTTTATGTTGTGCTCATCACTGAAATGTTTACATGTTCGCGTATATAAAGAATTATGAAGGATGTGTGAACAAAAGAATAGTTTCTGAATCAGTTTTGGTCTCTAAGTGAACCACTACAAGTCATCAGTATCACTGGATTCACCTTCACCTCACCTTCCACCCTGCGCTGTGACTTATTCCCATTAACCACAAGGGAAGCCTACAGCATTTCAATTAGCTTTTCTGGTCATACATATTGTGCGCCATTACACTCAGACTCAGAAAAAAAACCCAGCAATGATGAAAGCAGAGACGATCAGATAATCCCATGTGGACGTGGTATCCCTCTCAGTGGGGGTTTCGTGACCTGACCTCAGTCCTCACCGTGACCACTCAGCAGCTTCCGCTCCACAGGGACCTGTACAGTGTGTCTTTGGACGGGTTACAAGAGCTTAGACTGAGTTAAAAACATGTATGACAAGAATACACACATTTACAACTTTCACAACGTTCACAAGTCAAATATGCTGATGCATGGCCCCCCCCAAAAAATGGTGGGTCCCAGATTACAATCAAATTCATGAATAGTTAAGTTTCTTTTAAACCAAAAATCTATCTAAAGGGTTTAAACTGTGCCAATTTTGTATTTCAACAACAGGCAGAGGTTAATCTGGAATCTTTTAACAGTTTCTGTATCGCCCCTCATGTTAATCCCCGGTTTAGAAGTCTCACATGCATTGAATTTGTGTGTGTCAGAGTGACAGAGGAGATGTAGTTTTTCTGGGTATGGGTATGGCTTTTATCTCTGATGATGAACCGACGCGCTCGCACGGAGAGTCACAATGACGAGAGCAAGGATTTAATGGAGGCAGTAAAAGAGGGCAGGAAGGTTTCAAGAGGAGGCGAAGGGAGGGAGACTGGACGGACGAGGGTAGGGTCAGCCTAAGAGATGAGGACAAGAACAGGCTCTGCAAAGTGATATGGATCTCCTTCAACAAAATTTAGGATTAGAAATAGCTTTTAGATGTAATATAGCCTGATAATACAATAAAGACTCAAAATGGAACATGTACTGAAAATGTCAAAATGATTGTACTTGACTTTGAAAAGTTAATTGAGCTGTTGCTCTTGTTATAATATCTTCTGCTACACTGTAGCCTCTACTGAATAAAGTGTCTTGCAGGTTTTTATGTTCCTACCCAAGAGGATGAGGTCATCTCCTCACATTGTCCCTTCACTTGGGCCACAAAGAAAAAATGATGGTGAATCAGGAGGGGGGGATGTAAGGTTTTAATTAAAGTTACATGATTCAAATTTTTATTGGAAGAAATGTGGCAAATGCCCTCAGATTAATGTTGTTCCGACTGTAATGTCAGCAAATGCTGATATTACAGCACTGCAGAATGATTTAGAGTCGTGAAGCTATTTGTTTTGGCAGTATGGCCCAAAATTTACTGCTCAACTGTTCAACAGCGTTTGAAGGGAAAACGCGATGTTTGTCTCACTTGCTATCAGCGAATCAAAGTATCACACTCTACCAACAGTGCCGACTTGAAGCTGTGTGGTCAACAACAGAGACTTAAAGCAATACTGTACCCAAGATGTGCATTTTACCGTTTAAGTACTCACACTTCACTTGTTTGGGACTTCAGAATGTAGAAAGAGCCAGCCATGTATACCTAGCTTTCTGCTCAGTGCTACCATCAGCAAGCATGAACTTGTCCACGCTCGTTCCTGGTTGGGCTGTTTTAGTTCCGTTTTTTTTTTTTTGTTCAAATCAGAGTTTGTGGATCACTGAACGTACGGATGAATAAAGATGTGGATTATATGGGACAGCGTGCTTGAGAGTTTGTAAACAAATGCTTTTGGACAGTTTTGCTGATGTTTGTAGTTGGCTACATGTATGGGTCGCTATTAGCTTCAGGTTAAATATACGTGGCCGGCTCTTTCTGCCTTCTGGAGAAAGATGTGATACAGTAAAGAAAAATGTTTTTGCGAGCACAAGATGCCAATTTGTGTGTACTTGGGTCAAAAATCCCGCTAACACTTGCTAAGCAGTAGCGTAAGCACCTGCAGACACAGGTTGCGGGTCTTCTGCAGGTATTTATCGATCCCTGCTCTCATCAGCACTGTCAGTCATGTGACTTCATGTTGCTAATGCTTCATGTGTCGGCCAAGATGTTTGTCACTTGAGCTGCAGTTGACACTAATGTGTCAGTGTATAACTAAGCGTTACTACGCATAAGTGAACAAATAATACAACCTCCAACTGTGAGCGTCTGCCAGGCATCATTCCAATTTGAAAATCCTGTTTATGTTTCTGACAAAAACCTGCAGGTTTCGCTCTTGTTACAGTTGACCACCTGTAGCTGCTCGCCGTTGAATCTGCTTGGTTGGCACACGGCTTTATTATGTGATGATTTTTAGCCAATAACGGTAAAATGCATCACTTACTGAGGTCCACGCATCCATAAAAATCCATCAGAGCTGAGCCTGAAAGCTCTGCAGCTTGTTTTATTTTTCCTCGACTGCGTGTTTTACAATCATCTCACTGTAGCCGAGTGAGCTGTGGAACACTTGTGCTCTGCAATTGTGTCCACTCACCCTTTTAGAACATCGATAAATGTATGTAATTAAAGATCAATGAGAATCTACAGCTTTAGTGAATCCTTGGATTTTTTTTTTTTCCTTGGGTTCTGTTAGATTTATACGGCGCGTTTTGATCTCTCTCTTGTTGGCGATTTGATGGTGAGCTCTTGTGCATTCGTCTTTGCTGCAGCATGACTTTTTGGCAATCCTAACAAGGGAATGCATGTGATTAAACAGATGGATGGTAACACCGAGCTCATAAAGTTAATGGATGGTGATGATATTATGACCGCTGGCCTCAAATCTTGGAGATGTTTAAAAATGAAAAAGGAGAGAGACATTACAGGTCACAAATCTTTCTTTCTCAGTCCAAATCAATCTATGAAAATGCCTGAACTACAAAACTGTGTGAATAAAGAAGGGGGGAAAGCCCAAGGTTCTGTCAATGACTTCTAATATGGTGCCATAAAGACAATCTGCAAATCACACGCTAACAATGAGAGAGTGAGTGAAGCTGACAGGTATAATGGTGATATATTACACACACACACACACTAATCACTGTGATGAAGGTCAATGGAAGAAATGTTCTGTTACTTTTAAAAAAGTATTTCATGTCAAAGTTTTCGGATGATTGGCTCCTCACAGGCGTGCTGCTTGCGGGGTCACTTCTCTCTCTCCCTCTCCCTCTCTCTTTCTCTCTCTGAGACCAATTTCCTGCCATCTCCTTCTTCTCTGTTTCTTCTCTTTACCCATATCAAGTCCCAGTGTGTCCATATTAGTTACCAGCAGCGCTGTGTTGTCAGTTGTGCATTACAGTGGATATCGACGCGGACGAACTGTCACACCCGAAGCTCTTAAAGCACTGAAGACATTTTTCAGTCAGTAAGTGGCTGCTGCATTGCTGAGCATTAGCGTGGCGAGCGTGATTGCCTTGATTAGCCTGAAACAACCTTGTGGATAATTGATTTGTGAATTTTAATGCCACTGCAGATCTTATTTGGAGAAGTTATTAAAATCTTTTTGCAATATTTTTTTTTTACCCTCCTAATTCTGCTTATTTTTTGCATTTGTACATGCAGGTTTTTATCTTGGGATATATGATGATTTAAAACTGAAAATGTGAAACAAAGCACAACCTTGGTCTCCTGTTCTGGTCTGTTGAGCCAGAAAATGATTGTAGGGGCTCTTGGCACAGTGATTAATCGGTTAATTTGAAGAATCCTTCGCATTTCTGTCTGTATCTGTAAGTGGCCATCCTCTCCACTGTTGTCAGCGGACTATTGATTAACTTTCTGATTAATTTCATCAATCTATCTTGGTCTATGTTGTTATTGTAATGAGCCTTCAGCAAAGTCTAAATGCAGAAACACAGCTGGCTTACAAATGGACTCCGGTATAGTAAAGCTCCTCCTAGGTCACAGTGTCATGGTGAGGTGCCGTTGGAGTGAGACAGAGCCAACACCCGTGTAATCACTCTCCTCTCACAGAACAGTTCACCACCTCCAGCTTTGTTTCATGCCCAGACAAACAAATAACATGTAGTTTTCATGTAGTTCTTTATTTGCTCGCTCCGAAAAAAACACTACATGACTCTGGAAAAAAAAGAGCAAAACCCTATAAAATCCATCTCACTTAACGTAGATTTGGGTCTTTTTTTTTTCCCCAATAAGTTTTTGTAATTTGAAAGAAAATACAAGAATTTCTGTTTTCAAGGGTGGTAACATATTACGTTCAGGGTCAATTTTCTTTCACAGGAAAGAAAAAGATATTTCAGTTCCATTTAGGGCAACGGAATTATAAAGAATGGCTTTTCCCACAGCGGCACGATGGTGCAGTGGTCAGCACTGTCACCTCACAGCAAGAAGGTTCCAGGTTCGAGCCCCGGCTCCATCACAGGATCTTTCTGTGTGGAGTCTCCATGTTCTCCCTGTTCCTGTGTGGGTTCTCTCTGGTACTCCAGCTTCCTCCCACAGTCCAAAGACATCAAGAGGGGACGAGGCTGATTGATACTCTAAATTGACTGTAGGTGTGACTGTGAGTTCGAATGGTTGTCTGTCTCTATGTGTTGGTCCTGTGATGGACTGGTGACCTGTCCAGGGTGAACCCCACCTCTCGCCTGAAGGCTGCTGGGATAGAGAGAGCCCTTAACAGGATAAGTGGTAGAAAATGGATGGATGGATGGATCGATTTCTTCTTTCCTTTTTTTTAAAGTGGTTGTTTACTCTATCTATCATCTTTGTTGTTTTCATGTTTTTTTATATTGGGCCTTCAACATTTGTTTGTTTTTGATGGGTTTTCTTGGTATGTACAGTCTGAAGGGACAAGACATTCATCTGCAGTCACATGGGTCCCTGACTTGTGAGCAGAGGGTCATCTTTCCTCACCCGCTTGGCCCATACATCCTGTGTTGTCGTAAGTTTGTCACGCTTTCATTGGCGATTCTCTGTTATAAAAGGGTATGACACGAAGGGAAAACCATGAAATGGTGGCTGTAAATATCGCCTCTCACATATCATCCTCCCAGGGGGGGGGTTGTTGAGTATCACAACATAGGCCTGCGAGTGATCATTTTCAAGACATGTCCCCCCCCCCCCCATCCTTGCTATTACCTTTTCAATTGATTACGTTATAGAGCACTAAATTGCAGATTTTATATCCTGTACATGAGTGACAGAGTATATGATGGCGCCTGCAAACATTTCGATAGCCTTTGCAGCACTAAGTCAACTTGCTCATTCTCACATAACTTTCCATTTTTGAAGAGCTCCATGTCTGCAGACACATCATAATCAGGCTCAGTATGGCCCTCTGTCTCAGTCACACTCCCCTCTGTGTCACTTTCACAAGTAAAGGCCAAATCTTACTGAGAAAAAAACAAAACAAAGCTGAGAGGTCATTTTCAATTACAAAGGAGCACCGGGTGTCAGTCAGGGAAAAGGACTTTTGAAACATAATATCACAAAACTTCCTTGTACACTGACCTCAATATGGACTGCAACACTCTGAGGTCATATCGGCCCAAAAGATCATTGATACCAACACTCATTGTGCATGGAACACTGAAAACAGAGGTACCACTGTTGATACTACTGAGCATCCCCAAATGTGAGGTAAAATAAACTTATTTACTATCCTCCCCAGACCCAGAGATGTAAGCTAGATCCCATTCTGTCCTGCGTCTGTGTGCATTAGGGAGCTGAGAACATCAGAGACCATCAAAGACCAACAGACCACTAGTTAGCTTAGCCCCATAAATGCTAGTTGATGGACTTTCACACGGCACCTCTTTGTAACTTTGACCAACCAAACAAAATATTAGAAGATTTGACGCTAACACTTCCCATCCACTACAATTCATTGTGCTAAGCTAACTAGCAGTCAGCTGCTCCCTCTTTGTCTCAGCTTGCTAATTCAGACAGATGAGACAAACAGGGAAGTGGTCTTCTTGTTTGACTCTTGGGAAGATGGCAAGTAGACATATTTCCCAAAGACCTGTTTGTGGTTGTTTTATAGCAAGAAGAAGATGGCGGTACCTCTGGAGATACATGCAATGGTTCTGTCAGGGCTGCGTAGCACGATTTTTACCAGCCATGCGTGTTCTGTTAAGAGACATATTTGTGTCTATGGTTCTGCACCACAGGCACAGCCATTTCTATTGAGATTATGTAATGTCAAAAGCCCCAAGGATGGTGTTGTCATGTGATGCGGAAAAAAATTGACCTACAGCAAAAAAATAAAGACGTGTGTTTGTGTGCGGTGGCATGGTCAGTGTAGCTGCTAAAAATCGATTATAGAGATTATTGAATTCAGTGAGCGTCACTGCATGTTACAGACAATCCGTACGCGTGTGTGCGTGGTGTAGAATACTTCATTCTAAAATTAGCTGTGTATGACACGAGGTGTTTCTAAAATCCATACACAGTTACAAATACAAAGATCTATGCAGCTGCAGAGAACAAGCCTAGCTGTTTATGTTGGCCTCCAGATATGGATGTTATGAAAAGCTGAACAAGAGCCTCTCTGCATAATGGTCACTGACAGTGTATTTACCTGACTATGTAAACACAGAACGCACACTTGGGGCAAAGCAACCATCTAATAACATAGCGGGTGCGAAAATGTAGCCAGTAAGCTGAAGCAGCATTCTGTGTGGTCATTAAGAGACAATAATTCTGATTTACATTGTTCCAAGGCACCAGAGAAAATGTTCCTATTGATCGAATGTGCAATAACCAAAGAAGATTTATGCACTGTTGTCTCTATTTCTGCATATATAAGCGTCAAGAGGAAGAAATAGATGTTATTCTTATGAAGACAATGTTGCGGTGGTATTATGATTTCTATCCTATTAAATCACAGAGGCCAAAATATTATGTATGTATATATTTATATATATATATATATATATATATATATGATGTATTATTTATGAGCACATACACAAGTTTATGAGGCCAAAAGATGTTCTAGAAGGTTGTAAAATCACTAAACTCCAAATAAGTGTTGAAGAGTGACGTGAGAATAGAAACATTTACCCTCCCAAAGCGAAATGACACAACTCCTGTCTGCAGGCGCGAGCCAGCGTGTTCATCATGTTTAATTTATTAAGGCACATTCAGTCACAACAAAGTCTGAAACATGAAACCTTGAGGGAAACACGAAGATGTCTCAATGTTACAGAGAGAGGTAACTCTACTCTGCTGCCTCATCAGACAACAAGAGCTTAAGCTAGTTTCAGCGGGCTAAAAGCAGGATTATCTGAGGGAAGATACATTGGGTGTTGTTGTCTTAATAAAATTTATTTTATTTTCTTACAACACCCGCGAAAGAATAACCTCACCAAAGTGGAGAAAATGCATAAATATTTGTTTTATGATTCAATATTTTGAAAAGTCTCGAGCACAGGATCTTTCTGTGTGAGTCTCCATGTTCTCCCTGTTCCTGTGTGGGTTCTCTCTGGTTCTCCAGCTTCCTCCCACAGTCCAAAGACATCAAGAGGGGACGAGGCTGATTGATACTCTAAATTGACTGTAGGTGTGACTGTGAGTGTGAATGGTTGTCTGTCTCTGTGTGTTGGCCCTGTGATGGACTGGTGACCTGTCCAGGGTGAACCCCGCCTCTCGTCAGAAGGCAGCTGGGATAGGGAGAGCCCCCCGCGACCCTTAACAGTATAAGTGGTGGAAAATGGATGGATGGATTTTAAAAAAACTCATCCCTTACTACCATGTTTGGATGTAGCTTTTAAATGGAGAGTTGAAAATTAAAAATGGTCAGCATCACACCTCGGCTCTGTTTGAAATTAAAAGAATATTTCAACCTCTAAAATGAATTCACACTTTTACAAAAATCTATTTGAAAAATTTAAAGTTCTTGGCACTGCCAAAATGGATATCCTTCCTTCTTCCTTCGTCATCTTCCGCTTATTCCTACACATTAAGGGTCGCGGGGGGGCTGGAGCCTATCCCAGCGTCCAAAATGGATATATACAATTCAAATTGATATGCACAAATACATGCATACACACAAACCACATCCATCTATCCATCCATCCATCCATCCATCCATCCACCCACCCACCCATCCATCCATCCATTTTCAAACACTTATCTTACACCGAGGGGCTAAAAGTTAGAGAAGCTACTGTACGTATATATGTTTATATCTATGTTATTATATATTAATATATGTTTATTTATAGTTATTTATATGTTCCGATTTCAAGAACAGATCCCGGATAAAAGAAATTATCTATATATAGTTTGAATTTTCTTAACCTCATAAATATTAGACAACTTGACCTGAAAAAAACAGGTACTTCAGTTCAAGGGCTGTCAACGGAACAACTTGAGATTTTAGGAGACAACTTATTTTCCTTTGGTGGAGAGTTCCATGAGGATGATGAACAGCCCGTCTGTCCTGTAAAACTGAACTTTGTCGTCATTAAACTAAATTATAGCTTCTTGGTGTGAAGATGATCAGGGAATCTTTGAAGGAAGGGTGTTGCGATGAGAAAATCCCTGCAAATCGGCCCATAATCATTGTTTTTACATCTGAACTTGTTACAGTCAGAGCCAAACTGAGGAGCAAGCCACAGCACTCCTCCCTCATCGGATCCCCATTGTGCGTCGCTCAGTGCAGCTTGTTCATGCCCTAATGGAGCTCTGGCTGTACGCCTAGTCTGATCACCAGGCCGCGATGCTCAAGTATTCCTGATGTCAACAAATCAGAACCTCTATCTAGCGGCGGACTGCTCGGCTGATGTAAGCTGACACTCCATCAGGAGGGCTGCATAATCGCAGAGGTGCTGGTGGTGGGTGGAGGGGTGCAGTGGGTGCAGGTGACACAGAGTGGGCTGAGAAACGCAAACCATCAGGGCAACAATGCATGGAAGAGATAAATCACTACATTGCAGCCACCACATCACCCACCCCCCACTCCCCTTTCTGAGAGGTTGCATGTTGATGACTTTGTGATGGATGACAGCTGGAGAATCCCCCAGATCTGACGATACATAACAGCGAGGACGTTGACTGAGCACAAAACTGTTGGCTCAGGGGTTTCACGGAAGCCTGCAGAGAGAAACATGCTGATGTTGTTCATATAAATCAACTGTGGAAGTTACGTGGAACGTTTGTATGTTTGGGGCGATTCGTCAACATGTAAGACAAGATAAGGTGAGATGGATGCGTGTTTAGACGAAGCAACCGAGGACTTGTTCGACTCAAGTGAGATTTAAGAGTGAAACACGGGGATGTAGAGGAGAGATAACTCTGCTGAACTATTTAATTAAGGTAAAATCTTTTAAATGAATATCAGGAGGAATAATAAATGTTTAAGTATTGGACCTATTAAACTTAAGGTGGATGAAGTATTGCTGTTGGTAATGGTTCGTCATGATCCTCATCAGTTGGAGGGAGACTCCGGCCAAGACTAGTTTATTTTTATGTTCACTCACAAATTGCTTTCTATAATGCATACACCCAACAGGCAGAGGTGCTTTCAGCTGAATGCTGATATTATCATGCCAACAGGCTCATAATACTTACACACTCAGTGTATTTTTGTATGGCCCATGACCTAATGATGATATTTGAGTACACGTCTCTGAAGTGATACAGGTCACTCTATGGCTGTCCATCCTTAACCTCCAAGCCTTAACCAAGTGTCGGCTCTATTCGTATTAACACAATATCTCTGCGACAATGGAGCAGAAGAATGAACTGAAAAATGTACGGCGTTCCAAGGTCACCTTAAATAAACGCGATAGTTCAGAAGTGTCTCGGAGAAAATTCTTCAAATTTCTCCAAAAAAAATCTACTGGGGCTCACGAATAACGATAACAACCTTGTGACAGGCAACAACTCCAATGCGGTTTTATTAGCTTTCCTAAATGGACCGTCACAGCAGCAGACAGATGTTTGTGTCCTGTTTCAGCTCCATTTACAGCACTGCACGACTTTAATCCAAACCACACTATGTTCCAAACTTTAAACAAATGTGGGTTTTTTTTTTCCCAACAAAACATAAACAGACTTTAACTGTACTAACACATAAAATATTATTCAATAAAATGAATTTTAATACAAAACATTAACCGCTGCACACATCACGCTGTCACTGCCGCCCCCACATTAGGCAGTGTTCACAGGTCATTTAATGTATTTTTATGAGCTCATTTGCCAGAAGAAATGGATCATCAGTGTAGTTTTGCATCCACGACTGCTTTTACAAGAATGTGTGCCTGTCCATCTTGCAGATAATGACACATTTTTACAGGACGAGTTCATATTTGAAGAAAATCCAGTCAAAATATGCATCAGTAGTTAAAATGTGTCAGTCTGAATGTGGTGTCATGTTTCAGACTGACAATGAGATCCGGCGTGGCTTGAAATAAAAAGACAAAACCCAAGAAAAGCTTTAAAAGATTACAACGGACTAACAAGTTTTTCTGATCTGACGCCTTTTGACGACTGATGTTGAGCAGTGTTGTGACAATATCATCCTATCGTCCTGTCTTTGACCGATTTATTAAAAAAAAGGAAAAAAAAGAAAAGAAAATCCACCTATATTCGCTTTAAAGAACCGGCTTTATGATTTGCCTCATCCATGACCTCCACATCACCTCTTCTGACTCATCCAACATCTGCTGCCTCCAGCAGCCACAAGCAAACACCCAGAATTACCTTTAAATATGTATCACACCATGACTTAATGGAAATGGGTTTTTTTGCGATGTTCTTTCCCCCCATTTCCACTGAAGAAAGCCTCTTTTATTGCGTCGTAAGCAATAAATAATGGCTGTATATCTAGATTGTCTTTGTTAAACTGAGGAGGCCAAAAGCTCTTGTTCTCTCGTGAGAAGATTGATAGGAGTCAGGAAATGAGGACTCAATTGAGAGCACTTATGGGGAATGAGTGCATTTGGCTGAGCTACAAACACCGCCCCCTTCAAAATTCAGCAAGGTGGCCTCTCAAGCTGCTTATTTTGCAGAGTCATAACAAAGACAGCGTCTCCCGTAATAAACCAAAAGTGCCTTTAATGGGGGAGGTGCTTACCTGATATTGTTGCTGCAGTGATTTCAATCTTTCTCCTCACCTCCCCCACACCTGACGTCACCATGTATGATTTAAATGTCAAGTAGCCCTGTCATCATGTTACACTAAGTCGTATTTCAGCTGCTGGAACTCTATTTCATTCCAAGGGGACAGTGGGTGGGGGGCCGGGGTTTGTGTGTGACACAAGACAAGGTAAAGCTCCTCTCGTCGTAGCTCAAAAGAGCCTCTACATCCTTCAGAAGAAGAGAAGTCGGAGGAAATCTATGTGTTCCATTCATGTGCATCGAAGCAAATCTAACAAAACATGTAGCGTCGAGTCACCTGCACATTTGGAGGCATCAAAACCCCGTGACGCTGGAGATGAATGGAATAGTCGAAGGGCTATTTGAGTAACTGTGGAGAGGAGAGGGTAGCGCTGCTGACTCCAGCTAAAATACTGACAGATGGCTTTAATTCCATTAAGTGTGCTAGGAGCGTAGAACCGATGTACTGCTGAGGACGATGCTCCCGTGTCCACAGTATCGGACTGGCTTGGAACCGGAATATAAAAGTGACGGACAGATAACAATCACTGCAAGAGGAGTCACGGGTGAAGAGGTCAGCGAGGCGGGTGACATCCTTCAAGGCCACTGACCACACATTGAAACTGAGTTGAGTGATTTGTCAGTGACATGGCTGGTATAGTCATTACATGGAGTGATTTTAGTTGAGCATCAAGGACAACTGGTTGTAAGCAACACTGGAGGGATCATGTGTACAGAGGATGTTACAGAGAAGACACGTGAAGACTTCCTGGTCGAAGGTGCACAATCAGATGAAAGGGGATCGCACAGCTTATTATATGCCGTATTTTTTTTTTTTTTTTGCAGTGTGATTTTCTTTTGTAAAAGTTGCGTAAATTGATAACATATCACTTAGTAATTATTTGATTTTTAGCTGCCAGGTTGTCAGAAATCTCTTTCTCTGATTAACCCTCTCATCTTCTTAATCTTAATTATCAAGTATTCATGACCTCTGCCAAAGGGGTTGTGCTTCCATCCTACAGTCTGCTTGTGTACAGAATTATATTTTTATAAAAAAAAGTTTCATGTTGATTTTTCAGAAAAACTTTGTGAGGGTGTAACATGGACCAAGGAAAAATTACATTCTTGGGCGGATCATTGAAAAAGAGCAATCTAATTCATGGATTACAAACATTTACAGTATCTTTAAAGTGACAAACATTTTGGAAATTAGCTTATTTACCATTCTCCCTTGACTCAGACAAGAAAGACTGATCCCCTTCTCTCCTCTGTGAGTAAAGTAAAGAGCTAGTGACACAGTGAAACTGGATGACTGCTAGTTAGCTTAGCACAATGAATGGTAGTCAGTGGAAAGTGTTTTGTATACCTCTGTCAAATTTACCAAATACATCCACTTCACGGGGGGGGGGGGGGGGGTGGAGCCTATCCCAGCAGCCTTCAGGTGAGAGGCGGGGTTCACCCTGGACGGGTCACCAGTCCATCACAGGACCAACACGTAGAGACAGACAACCATTCACACTCACAGCCACACCTACAGTCAATTTAGAGTATCAATCAGCCTCGTCCCCTCTTGATGTCTTTGGACTGTAGGAGGAAGCTGGAGTACCAGAGAGAACCCACACAGGAACAGGGAGAACATGGAGACTCACACAGAAAGATCCTGTGCTGGAGCCGGGACTCGAACCCTGAACCTTCTTGCTGTGAGGCGACAGTGCTGACCACTGCACCACCGTGCCTCCCTTTACCAAATACATTTTTCTCCAAAATGGAATTTGCCTCTACTAATATTGGTATGTCTGTGCCAAACCTTTGCTATGAAGTCACGTAAAATGATGACACATCATTTCAGAGTCAAACACATAGCCGGAACTACTTTCGTGGCAAAAACACTGAGTGTAGTGATTTCACATATTTGCAGCTAATCATGGCTGACTTCGTAAACGAGGATTAGGAGGATTACTTCTAGACAAAGATCCTGAGCCTGATCTATTTGATGACTACTTTGCTAACCTGCCCATCAACTATCACTGATTGTGCTAAGCTAACTAGCAGTTCGATGGTCTCTGTGGGTCTTGTCTGGCTCTGGGGAGGATGGCAAACAAGACAATTTCCCAAACAGTTAGTGTATCCCTTTAACAAATGAAAGAACTGAGCACCAGCCAAAGGTATTTTTTAAAAACTGGCAACTTTAAAGTTGTTCTCAATAACTCATAGCTGATCTAGAAAGTCTTTTTAACCAAGAATCAAGACAATCTCTCACAAAGATTTATAAATTCTTTGTACTGCTTTCCAGAATGTACATTTTTATATCCAGATGGTAATAGTCAATTGCCCTTTATCTCGCCTGGGTAACCCACGTAGTATCAAGGCTGCTCTAACAACACGGATCAGCTGATGTGATTGCTGTAGAATGCATTTTATTATGTTTCTATGAACATGGCAAAGCTGTGTGTCAGTCTCATGTCAGATATGTCTCCATTTTGATGGACGGACATGTTTTTGGGAGGCTGGATGTTCTGACATGTGTCAAAGTTGTAGTCCAAATGCCTCAAGGAGGTTTTCCTTACATTGAAGGAACTCATGAGTCTCAGACAATGACAGCGACACTGTCTTCCTGATTTCTGTCCATTCAATGACGGATGAGTGTGGTTGCAGTAGAAAGCTCAATATATGAAATATAAATACAAATAAGGAAAAGTGTCTTTGTGTGAAAAAAAAAGATAATAAATGGTTGATATGAACTTCATGCTGTTTAATGTCATCTCTTTCCTTCGGTGTACTTACAGCAAGTGTGACACTGACCTGCAGACTCACAGGTCACATCTAGAAAATAATCAAAGTTTTACTGCTGAGTGCCTGAACATAAATAACGTTAATGTACATTTCAGCTTTGCATCAAATTTAACCTCGACCCTGCGGGAGGACAACCATTGATCTTGTCCTGTAGAACTCCTCCACTTAGCGACATTGATCCAGCGTTGAGCTCCATTGCTCCACACCAGTCGGCCTTGTCATGTCTTCGTCCTCTCCTCTATCTCTAACCTATTTTACCGCGTCCAAGTAGCTGGGTTCCTAATTGGGCCTACTTACCAGCCCTATACTGGCCAGAGCCTGGACATCTGATCCTCATCACAAAACCCCGGAGCTACAGTGACTCTCAGAGGCCTTCTGCACATCACATGTTACAACTTGTATTTATTTCAAAATGTGCATGAATTATATCAAACATGTCTGTCTTGGCTGTTCTACCTATTCTTGGTAACATAAAGTAATGTGGAAATGGTAGTTAGAAAGTGGTCTGAATGCATTACGCTTCTCATTTCATATAGACAAGACTATGACGAATCAGGTTGCAGTGGCTTGTGAGTGAGTTCTCTCTTCCAAGTTTTCCCTGTGTAACGAGAACAGGAACCTATTTTTGTCTTTTTTTTTCTCTGCTGTTTATTACTATTTTGATGCATGTGACACTGAAGGTGATGCCCAGAAAACAACGCACTTGATGCTCGACTTGATATTTGCAACGGTAAACAACAGTTAATCATGTTGCTGTGTTTATTTTGAAAGCCGATTCATTTTATGTTGTAAAATTTATTCTTTCAAACTTTGAAGATCATTTTAATCATGCGCACTTTAAAGTTTTGAGGTAAAGACGGTTCTGCAGTTGCGCCCCCTACAGGACAGTTTTCAGTACATATTCAGAGAAATGTTAATAAAACAAGGTGGAGAGCAATCCTACTTCTTTCCCACACCGATAACTCTTGCATTAATTAGGAAAATGATGTGGAGATTTTAATTTGAGTTTGTCAGTTCACAAAGGAAATCAGTAAAATGGAATAATCTGTCCCTCTATTTTATCCTTTAGAAAGATGTCACAACTATCATTTCTAGAACTACGTTTCATCCTTGTGAAACAGTGAAGTCAACCGATCGTTTCTTGGCTTTAAGAAGCTTTTCTACAGTGAATTTATGCAGCAGCTTGACAGTAAATGAGAGCTGTCAGGGTCTTACTTGTCACTGATGAGAGGAAGACAGGGACAGGGCAACTTTGGCCTGCCTGACTTCAGGGCAGTATGTCTTAGATTTCATCTCCTGAGAGTGAGAAGTTACACTGTCCTTTGCTGAGCATGCTTTTGAGTAATGTCACCACAGATTAGCGTATAAACTGTGTATAAGAAGTTGACGAGGATCCTGTGATGCCAACTTGTGTGTCTTTCGCTCCAGTTTTTAGTCACCATCTTGGTTTTAGATCCATCTAACAGCTCTATCTTGATTCAGTCCTGCTGCGGTAGCAATTTGTACATCAATGTATGGCCACGCCCTAAAATATATCTTGACATCTCACCTAATTGAAAGGAAACACACTTAATTACAGTCCTTGTCACAGCCAGACGAAGGAGACAGATACCATTCTCTCCTCTGTGTGTTCATTTGAGAGCAGGGAACTACAGAGATTGCCTTATGGCTAGTTAGCTTAGCATACTGAATAGTAGTGGATGGGAAGTGTTAGCATACCTTAGTCAGACATCCCCAGGTATATGTTGCTCAAAGACAGACATTGCCTACATTAATAGAGCAGGTGTGTGGCATAATATTTGTCATATCTAAATGAAATTGAAATTGCGAGACACTGTTCGAATCAGACATATAGAAGGAACTACTTTCCTGTCAAAAGCACTGTGCACAGGGATTTGACACAACAACTCTATAGTCTCATTTGCAACAAAACAGTTATTATAGGAGACCGACTGCTAGATTACCTCTGGACCAACCCAGATCCTGAGGCGATCTTTCTGATGAGTTTTTCCTCATCCAGATGGTCCGCTGATCTTCTCGGTTCTTAGTGCCCCAAAGCGAACTAAGAGGAGAGAAGGTCATCCAAACAGGACAATGTAGTTTTAAAGAGGACTTGACAGAAACTATCAATATATATAACTTATTCAGCAAAGAATCGTTATCTCATTGACTTCTATATAATCTGACTCTTAAAGCCAGGAGACGCCCCCTGTTGGTGGTTAGATGTTTAATACACCTATGCATTGACCTCATATTTCACACCCCGTGGCTCCAGCCACCTTTTTCTTTCATACTCTGTGGCTCAACGGCCACAGTTTTTGCCTTTAATTTGAGAACAATAAACCAAAACCAGTCCGACACACTGAGGTTAATCGGAAAGCAGCATCATTTATAGTGAATCATACGTTATCCTGCTGGGGGCCTTTAGTTCTAGATTTGATAAAAGAGCTGTGAAACTTTAGATAAATGATTAATCAGACAAGTTTAATTTACTTAGTAAATAGAATCATAATCATCATACATTCATACACGCCAGGGAACTCTCCTGTGACGTACTGGACCAATGGCTCCACCTACTGGCTCAACAACGTCCTACAATGATTGGTGGGGAGAAAACCAGTAGAAATCATTTAATGTGTGTATTGTTTTTGAGTATCTGGACTTTACTCAAGTACGTACCAGTAAGTTTTATCTTATTACATTTAAATTAGAGGAACTATTTCATTTTAATCATTATTATGCAATCAAACAAAATAATATTGAGAGCAAAACGCTGGTGAACTGAGACGCAAGCCACGTCTCCATTGGCCAGTCGTGATTGGAGTGACAGCTTGTTGACATCAAACTTTTAACTTCAAAAGTCTAGAAAAATGTAAGTAATTCTGAGTACACATAGAAGCAAATTTGTGATGTTAATTTAATAAATCATAAACTCTGATGTCATTTTCATGTTCTTAGTAAGGCGGACTTATACTTGACTTTATTACTATGACTGTTATGGTTACTTTTCACTCAGTGACAACAACAACAACAAAAACCTGTACTTTTACTGCAGTGCAAACACTCAGTACTTTGATCGTCTCTGCCTGTGAACACGAACTTCCCGTGAAGTTCCTGAAAAAAAAATAATACAGACGCATTTTTCACAACAGTTTTTAATAAACTTTTCATTTCAAATGTCATACTGCAGCTGACATGATTAGTTTTATATTACGAAAAATCATTGAAAAAAATGCATAAATATATGGCAATTTTATATAGATTTTTGTACATATTCATTTTAAAGGGCCCTTAGTTGTAAAAATGTCCTACCATCTGCACCATCTAACATAGTAGTTTCCCTCCGATAAAGATTTTAAATACAACCTCCAACTACATCTGTATTTAAAAAGGCAACTATCTTTGATCTTGATGTATTATTGCTGAATACTAATCCAATAACCGTTACAAGTCTACACACTGAAAATGCATATTTTTTTGACATATTAAATAAAGCATATAAAAAGGCGGTATTGGCAAAAGCAGAAGCGTACAGTATAAGTGCATTTACAAAAAAATAAACGTACTCTGATTATTAAAAAAAGACACAAATGTCAAATGACACTGCCTGGTTGATGAGTGTAAAGCTGGATAACTGTCACACAGAGCCAGGAGAGGAGTGTGAAGGGTTAACAGGAAGACGTGGCAGGTTTCTCTTGTGCTTATTCACCAGTACATCTCGTTACCGCGCCGTCTCTCGTAATACACCTTTTTCCACCTGGGTTTTGATTTCTCAGTGCCAGTCCTTATCGTTCTCATCTTCTGCTTCAGACGAGTCTTCCTGACTGCTGACCTCTGTCTGATCCATCACTGCGTTTCCACCCTGATGGGCCGCCGCCGCAGCAGCCGCAGCCGCAGCCGCAGCCGCCTTCCTGACTCGGGCTGCAGCTGCCGCCTGCTCCTCCTGCTCTCTCTGGCGAAGCGCCGCTGCCTTCTTCTCCTGCTCGGCGTGGCTCTTCATATGGGCACTTCGACTCTTCACTTTATAAAATATCCTGCAGTGCAGAATATTGTAAGACATAAGAACAGCAGAGCAGAAAGGTGCATCACTACGTTGAAAACAGGAGGAGAAACCTGTAAAAACATTCTGACGCGACTGCAAGCATCAAACTCTCATAGAGCCCTCCAAACCCGTCGACCCTGACAAATATCAAAAGTTGTCATTCAACGGCGCATTTCAATACCTGAGGAGTAAACCAGTAAAGTTCATTTCTTAATGGTTTGAGTGGAGAAATGCTAACATACTGACACACACACACACACACACACACACACACACACACACACACACACACACACACACACAAAACTCAAGAGTTGAAGAAAAAACATCAAATTAAAAAATATTTTCATGTTAAGAAACGGTAGAAATTCAAAGGGGCTTTACATTAAAACCAGAGATTGGTGATGTAATTTGTGTCACAGGTACTGGTATCGTTTAACAGAACAGGGACAAGAATCCACACAATTACTTATTCTTTCAATGAAGGAATGAATATTATAAGTTATTAATTATTTTTCACTGGGAACACCAGCTGTCTGGAAAATGTGACTACCAGTTTATCAGAAGTCATGCACTTTGATGATTTTAAAAATGGTTAATCTGGAGCCGAAACTACATATTTATTTTAAAAAAATGCAATTTTTGATTGAAAAATATTAAATATTGCAATATTAAAGAATCTATGATAGTAACTGAAATCGATTAGATAGTTGTCTCCAGTTGTGTTCGGACCTGCGAGGAGTCGAGAAGTCCCAGATACGTAATCTCTTGATACGTTAACACCTTCTGAGTCCTTGAGGTCATGTGAGTCACAAGAGTCACATGACTCAAAGTGTCCGTTTAGCGATGCTCCTTCAAACTGATGCAGACGGATTCCTTCACACCTCGGTCGGACTGTCTGGCTCAAATGTGGAAATGGTGTTGGGAATTTGTGTTTGATATTGTGAGAGTAATATTTGAGGAAGTGCCCTTATATGGATTGTTTGACGGATTTCTCTTGTTATGATAACATATTTGGACCAACCACTGTGCACTTGTTTGAGAGATTTTAATACTAATATATATATATATATATATATATATATATATATATATATGAAACTTTTTCTTTCATTTCTGCTTTTTTTTGGGGGGGGGTAGTTTTTATAGTGTTTGCTGACAAAAGAGGCAATAAAAGCCACTCATATGATGTGTAGCCATTACTTTTGTTTGACTGGTGTGGTCACATGTTGTAATCAAGACGTCACATCGATAATCAAATCTCTGATTGGATTTACCTGCCGCATTTCTTGCATGGAAATATTGCGTCAGGATCCTGCGGAGGCTTCGTTGGAGCTCTGCTCTTCTTTGCCGCCGGCTCGCTCCGAGTTCTGTGAGGTGCTGATGGGTTCTGACACTCTTTGCTGGTATTCTCAGGGTCTTTGAGCACCAGCACTGTTCCCGCCTGAAACACCAAACATATGTAGCTTGTGTGTTAGCTCGTTTGGCCTCCTCCCATCAACGTGGCAATAATTAATGTTTGATTATTATTGAAAAGTTGATACTTACATAATCATGAACCTGCAGGGACTGGGCGACCCTCGCCTGCTGGCTGCTCTCTCCATCATAAACGTCCATCTTGTCGCTCACATCCACCTCTGCTGGAGCCTGCTTGGACTGCTGGGAACTCTAATGAACCACAACATCATAGGAAACCATTAGCTTTCTGATTTTAGCATCTTTGATGATAGAGAATGAGATGAAAGGCATTTCAAAGATTTTCTAGTAACAAGAAGCATGAAAATTAACACACACACACACACACACACACACACACACACACACACAACCAGACTTTGGCCTAATAATTTTACCTTAACATCCACCACAGCCTCTGTGTATTTATCCAATGGTGAATCTGGAGGGCCGAAGGTTAGAATCCCATTGCGAGTGATCTTCACCTGTTTCTTGTATGTGTAGTAGAACTCCACACACTGAGCCACAGTCTTGGTCCGCACCTGAAAGTAGAGCATGATGAATTCATACTTAGGTAGTTACCTTAAGCTCCTTAGCTTAACTTAGTAAAGTCAAGTTCAGTTAAGCACAGAAAAGCTAAGTAACATACAGCATTCATCCATCCATCCATTTTCTACCACTTATCCTGTTAAGGGTCCTGGGGGGGCGGCGCCTATCCCATCAGCCTTCAGGTGAGAGGCGGGGTTCAGTGCTAACCACTGCACCACCATTCCGCCCTCAACACAAAGCAATGCAAAGCACAGCTAAGCTAAGCAAATATTCATCTCTACATATGGAATAACAAATGAATGTAACTAATCAATTCATGTAACTAATGTATATGATGTATATATTTATGTAACTACCAATTATTATAAAACAATATGTACATGATATGAGTTGCATTCACACTGATTCATAGCTGAAAGAGCGTGTCGGAACAGTAAAATAACCTGCGTACCAGTTTCTGCACCAGAAAGAAGTCCTTCCTGTAGGCAGAGATCCCTTTGTTGAAGTAGTGCTTCTCCTCTGCAGTCCAGTTGTCGGAGCCTGTGAGTAAATTAGTGGAAGGAGTGTCCAGTCATGACAAGTTAATGTGCACTTTCATGAGGAAACGTTTAGAAAGGAGCAGAGAATCTGAGAGACAAAAAAAAAAAAAAAAACAGAGAAGGAAAGAGAGAAGAAAATCGGAGTGCAAGTCTCACCTGAGTAGTGATAATCTTCCAGCTGATGACCTCTGGGGAAGATTGGGTCCTGAAGCATCAAGCGGCTGAGTGTCTCCTGAAATCAAAACAGAGTGTCCCAAGGTTCAATGCACAAATATGTGAAGAGGTTAATAAATAAATTAAAAGTATCCACTTTCCTGTCTATGCATGAATTAATTAAGACCTCCCTTCAGCTACTTGACGTCGTGATTTACAGTCACCTATTTAACTAGGGATGCACGATATTGGAGTTTCTGCAGACGTCTGATATTTTATAGCTGATTTGAGCGATAGACGATATTTGCTGACGGCATTATTTTTTTGTGTAAAAACATTTTTAGATGATATTAACATTTTCTTTATTAAATTAAAAATCCATCCATTTTCTACACTGCTTATCCGTTAAGGGTCGCAGGGGGGCTGGAGCCTATCCCAGCTGACATTGGGCGAGATGGGGGGGGGGGTTCACCCTGGACGGATCACCAGTCCATCACAGGGCCATCGGGAGCAGTTAGGGGCTCAGTATCTTGCTCAAGGATACTTGGACATGGTTACCGGGGGAAGCGAGGATCAAACCAGCGACCCTTTGGTTGCTGGACAGCCACTCTACCTCTGAGCCATGCCGCCCCCTAAATTAAATTAAAATCAAAAACGCATCATTAAATTTAAATTTTATTTACATAAAATTAACCTCTAGCGTCTTGGTTTGCTACTACAAAAACACATAGAGAGTTTCTTTCTCAAACAATCTCAACCGCAACAAATCAGCTCTGATATTCAGGCATTTGTGAAGCTAATTCTCAGGATTTTTCCAAACTTTTTCTGGTTTCAATTTTTTTTTTTCCCCCCCAGACTTGAAATTTACCGTTTCTAAATTCCATGTGTTTCCCAGATTTTTGGAGAGCACATGTACCCTGATTATACTCACAAGGAAATCCCCTCTGCTTTCATGTAAACAGTGTAAAACCAGCTCCTGATTGGTTCCTCCACCCCTGAGCACGCTGGAGCAAGCCATGCTCATCAAATCACCCACTAGAGACACAAGACAGAGGGATTTTTTTTTTTTTTTTTAAACCTGGACAAGATTTTGACACCCGGGGAAAAAGAAGACTTGCGAGATACTAACTGCTCTCTTGGTCACTATGTTTGAGATGCGAGTTCTCCAGAGGAAGCCAGACCAGGTTGGCCTTGTGCTCGTCGAACTGTGAGGAAAGTTGATCTCGCACATCTGGAATTTCTGCCTGGTAGTTCAGCCCGATGTTGATCCGCCTGGACGATGACAAAACAGGACGCACATGCAGAGTGAGATAGGGAAGTAAAGCTCTGGCGCTTCGGCGCAAGGGTTGCGTGAGGGGTTTGTCAAACAATTTCACATTCTGGGGCCCCAAGTCGATATTAAGAGTTTTAACGAGAAGAAATGAATGATCCAATAGTTGAAAATATCAAGACCTCTCTGTTTTTTGTTCTGTTTGATTTTCCTGTCTTTCCTTCTTTTTTTTTTTGGCAATCTTAAATTTAAACTGGCAAAAGTTAACTTTATATCACATAGTATATCAATTTTATTCTGTAACATGTTTTATTAGTATTTTTAATTCTTTTTTAAATATTTTTTTACCAACTCTTTAACAAATGATGAGACAATAACCAACGACTCACCTTTTCCAACAAATTCACTTGATTTCTTTCAGAAATATTGTAAAAACAAAAAACAAATGAGAAAAATGTATTCTTAAATCATTAAAATCATACGTTTAAAACGTCAGAGCAGTAATTCGGTTTGATTTCGAGAGAAGTTTCTTTGTAAGCATAGAATGATATTTTTAGAGGTCAGGTCAGTTATGTTGTGGTTTATTTCATGAGTTGGAATTCTTAACAAGCATTTAATCTATTCCAGGGGTCCTTGTACTCACGGTTCAAGGCTAACAGGTGTAGCATCAGTGAACATGGGCAGGACTGGAGGTGTGATCTCTGAACTCGCTGAAAGAAACAAATGAGAAGATGTTACACATCATCTGATGAAGCCCCGTCGCCGGGCAGCACCTGCACACGGTCAACACTTACTGGAGCGCAGGAGGCTTCTGGTGGTGGACTTGGGTGTAGCGGGCGGAGGGAGGATTTGATTGCTAACTGCAATGTTGGTGAGGAAAGCGGAGAAGTAGAGCCCCGAGCCTTCCCGCACAGGAGAAAGGATCGGCGGGGGCGTGTAGGGGGGCAAGGTGAGAGGGTTGTCCGGCAGGCGGACGGGGGAGCGGAGGTTGCTCTGGTAGGGGGTGATGCTGGAGTAAACTGATGGAGGGATAAAGGTAGATGGTTTGGGAGGAGGGATGATGAGGGGTTCAGGACGAGGTCGGCGCTTGAATTTAGATTTTCCATCCTCGTCAAGTCTGGGATCACTTTCTTCATCCTAGATGGAACGATTGATTTAGGATACATCCATTAAGTTTAAGCTCCTGATTGATTGTCTGAATCAATATTGACTGGTGATGGACCAAGTTCAGGATGATAACTATTGCAAGTTTTCTACGTTTGAGTTTCCTTCCTGCAAGGCAACTCATATTTTTGATAATTCCCCAAGTAATAACACGTTTTTTTGACTCTGAATACACACCTGAACACATAAGTATTTATAATAATAAAAATTATAATTAATATTTTGATCTGTGCAAATTATGGACAATTCTTTCCACAATCCTAAAAAGGACAACAATCAGCAGCGACTAACAACCCAGTGTGGATCATATCTCCTCCTAGGACCCACCTGGCCGATGTTCTCAGTTACGGAGTTCCTGAGGGATCGCCTGCGAGCTACAATGACAGAAGGTTTACGATTGGACTGTCCCACAGGCCGCTCCTCCTGGCCGAGTCTTCCCTGAGACCAGGTACCCTGAGGTTCCTCTTGAATCGCATGCACTGGCACAGACACGGGGATGACTAGAGGAACCATGGTGGTCTGCCCACCTGAAGGACCATCCTCCTGCTGAGGTGCCAGAGGGTGAGAGAGAGTGAGAGAGAGCAAGAGTGATGGGGGGGGGGGGGGGTGAAGAACAGTCATCAGGAAGTAGCAAAAAGAAAGAGTGAGAGAGTTTGAGGGCTGGGATGTAATAAATATATCACATTTACATTACATAATATACAAAAAAGGTTATCATAACAATATCAGCTAAATTAGATATTGCAGATTGTTATAATGATCAGTTGTGTATTCACTCCATGAAAATTTAAAAAATATCTTTTTGTAATCAAATACACTAAATGACACGACAATAAAACTAATAAATATACAAATACAAACCTAAAATTCTACCTTCTCCCTGACAAATGAAACATGGATTTACTTTCTGGAAAAAAAAAAGGTTTTTAACAGGATTCTGATCATGAGGCAGTGACACAAAACTATTCAGTCACATGTTTGACATTTGAATGGAAGTTCTTTGAGTCAACCACCACCCAACAGGGTTGTGACTAGCAATCGCAAACCCGTTGAGTGCATGCGTGTTTGTATGTGTGTCAGGGTGCAGGCTGACACCTCGGCCCCTCCCAAGTACAGCTGAATGACTGGGAAAAAGCCTGAGGAATGTGGAGGTGTGCAGACATGCAGCTGCCCAACTGTACATCCACTAACATCATCCCAAAAAAAAAAAGCAAACCTGCAGCCCCTGCAGGCTAGAGAGCTAAATATTCCAGTGCAGGCAATAAAACTGACAGCTAAAAATTCAGTTAGATATGCGTCTGTTTAAAACGAGCTACTAAAAAAGAAACAGAGCAGCTGGATTGACTTGATGAATCCTACAAAACAAGATTTGAATCTTTCCTACAGCGATAAAATGAGAAAAATAGTTCCAATCTAATAAGGGAATCTTGAATAACAGCTGCTGTTCAGGTTATACCAGTATCAGGCTCGTGGGGATGTGTAGCATAACACACACTGCAAACAACCCAGTTGAGACGCAACAGCTGTAGGAGCAGGAACCGAGTCAAAGAAGTGGACGTAGCTAGCGTGACTTCACTCGCTGCATTGGGGTCCCCTGTTTTGCGATTTCAAGTTAACAACCATCGCCATTTTGGCTTCTTTGAAGTGGGCTGAGGATGAATAAAGAGCGCCAGTGGCTGTGTCTTCAGGGGACGTACACAACAGATTTCCCCCAGACAAGCCAGTTAAACTTTGACTGACTTGAAAGGAGGTACAATCACTTACACTGGCAGCCTTTATAGACGATCAAAGCTAGGGATGGGACAAGTTTTGTCTTTGGGCACATTTTCGTGTTCCCAGATATGAAACTGGCTCATTTGAAGCAATGTTCCACCCAAAGGTGTATTTTGCCTTTCAAGCACTTGCAAACAGATGCCTTGATCCCACAGAGACGTAACTCGCTACAGAATCATTTCTTCGTCTCTTTCTGCACTCTGGAGTATCAGACACACATATTTAGCTTGAAGCTAATAGCACCTATAGCCACCAACAACTAATAGCAAAGGGCCCCAAAAATGTCATCAACAGGAACCAAACAATCAGAGTCGTGGTTACTCATGACTTAGTTTTAGCTAGTGAGTTTTTACATGGACGTTTTTGGTCTGTTTTGCTGTTGTTAGCCATTAGCTTCAAGCTAAATATACATGGCTGGCTTATTCTACATTCAAGAATCACAAAAACGTGATGCAGGAGTTAAAAAAAAACATCTTCAAAATCATGAATACCTGAAAGACAAAATTTCTCGTACATTTGTCAAAAATAAAAGCAGCAATGGTTTGTTACTATTAAAGAGTTTTGTCTGAGATGACTTTGAGAACTTCTCACAGGCCAAACCAATCTAATCTAACTTGTCATTTGTAGCTAAGCTAAAGTCACTCTTTCGTTTGTGCTTTATATTTCCGCGACTTATTTCTTTATGACCACTGCGTTACCTTCCAGCTATTAAAAGGAATAGCCTGGTCTGTCTTCTTGTTTTTCCATTACTCTCTCATCATCTCTGCTTGCAAATTGTTAATAGTGAAATATTCATTTCACAGGATTGTGACCCCTAAACAAATGCATCCATCATTTCCCAGAAATGTCTTTTTTGGACCAGTGTGCGTCATGTGACAAACTCCATCCTTGTAATTCCATCGTTCGGCCACTATATTAAATTGGCATCAATGACAAGAGTTACTCCCGGGGGACTTGAATCAGACGTGGTCCTATTCGGATGAAGGGACAGAGCTATTGAGGAGGGCCTCTGCTGACTGGCTGGTAACAATTTGGCAATCCCAAAATAATCACGCACATACCCCGCTTTCTCTATTTTTACAAATTTACAAAATGAACATCTAAAAGTTTTGAAAAGGACCATAAACTATGGATTGAGACCACAAATTCAGAAGGAAAATGTTTACTGAGGTAATCAAGATGTCGAAAATATGGTCTTTTTTTGGCATACATCTGAATTCTTTTTGTCAACCGTAGAGTCTGCCCCTGCTGACAATCTGAGAAAGTTTAAGATATTCTCCTATTGGTGTCACTTCTCAGAATTCAATATACAGCTACGTCCACTTTTTTATACTCTTTGTAGAGGTAAAGTAAAAAAAATTGATTTTGTAAGCAACAAGGAAGTTCTACACTGAAACAGACCTCTTCCTCTTTGTACAGCTGTTGCAAGAGAACAAAATCTACTCTTGCTTGCAATAATCAGCTTCCTTTGCTATTCCCACTCTAGTTATCAGTGTTCATATAACAATTGAAATAAGAGATTACTACACCAATATGAAATTGGATTTTTTTTAACCTCATTTTTCCTAGCAGGCAGGGATTCAGGAAGGGAGGGCATTTCTGATGCCTTCTGTGCAAGAGTCTCCAAGTTGATCTCCTTAGACGCCCTCCTTCTACGGGTGCGCTGGATGACTCCCCCTATTGCACCTTGGTTTTCCCCTCCTCTCACAGCCTGCACACCTGCCACCCCATTCTGGGACACTGGAGGCTCTTTGGAGACTTGAGACCAGATGTTGGAAGGGGGAACCAGCGGGGACTGTCCGTCTTTGGAGAGGCGCCGCGAGCGTCGAGGTTCAGCTGGCAGTGCGTCTGACGCCTCTGTGGGACTGGTGCCGACCTTGTCAGGATGTGGCTCGGGTGCAACCAAAGACTCTCGACTTTGGAGTTCCGCTTCCTGCTGCAGCTCCACTGATTGGATGCCCTCATTTTTAGAGGAGGTCTCAGGAGGACTAGTCTCTGGAGGCTGGTAGGAAACAAAGTTTTGGGTTTGTTGCTGCTTTGGTTGGACCTGAAGTTGTGTTGTTTCTTGCTGCGGTAAATTTTGTTGTTGCAGCTGCTGCATTTTCTGAATTTGTTGCTGTCGCTCCTGTAGCTGCTGCTGGTGATACTGTTGCTGCATTTGCTGCAGTTGTTGCTGTTGCATTTGATGCTGAATTTGTTGCTGCTGCTGCTGCAAGTGCTGCTGCTGCTGTAGCTGAATGTGATGCTGCTGATGCAACTGCTGCTGCTGCTGCTGTTGCTGCTGCTGATGGTGCATTTGTTGCTGCTGCTGCTGCTGCATCTGGTGGAGCAGCTGTTGCTGAGTCTTAGGCTGTTCAGTATAAGCCAGGCCCTGCATCCCCTTGTTGCCTGGAAAAACTGAGTAATAGCCAGATGAAAACTGCTGCTTGCTGGGCCTAAATGTCGTCTGGAAGGGTTGCAGCATGGACCCCTGCACTGCATGAGATGGCACATGGGGCTGACCCTGGAAATCAACACCTTTGTGGCCGTGCTGATACGCTTGCAGCTGAGCCTGGTGCATTGCAGTCGCAGCATGCTGCTCCCATTCAAGCCCCCTCCCCTGAGTTTGAGGCCGAGAGGCATCTCTATAAACCTCAACAGGTCGCTGCAGCTGATTTTCTCCCCCCATAGGCAGAGCTACACCTTCATGAACTCCTTTATGGAACATCTGACCTCGGACATTCACTCCAGACATATAGGGGCCAAAGTTCTGCCCCCATGCTGGTACTGGAGCTTCCTGTGACCAGCCAGGGGGCTGAATGGAGTCCTGGTGCATCCACTTTCCTGGAGCAGGCTGCTGATAGTGGGCTAGAGTCTGGGGCCCTTTCTCTGGGTTATAAACACCAGAGGTGCTGGCAGAGTCACCGTGGCTTGACTCTAACACTGGAGGCCCCATACCATAATAAACCTCCCCTGAATGCTGCACAGGCTCTTTCATGGCTGCAGCCCGATGCTTGCCGCTCTTGTCTGTATTAACTTGAGGAGGAAGACTCATAGTAAAGCTAGAAGGTCAAAAACCTTGGTGTGTCAAACTTGCTCTCTGGGCATGAATCACCTCAGTAGTGTGCTTGAAAATGTTTAAATGTGCATACAGAGGTATACTGGAGGAAATAGAAATCCCAAAGGAAATGCTGGGTGGGGAGCATGTAACCTTCCTTCCAGATTAAATCTTAGGTTTGCCGTCCATTCTTCTCATCCTAGCCAGGGCGCCGGACCCTAGGAGAGACAGACGGGGTTAGTAAGACTGTTTTACTCTCAAGAGGAGCGCATGAGTCGCCCTTCACTCGTCTGCAGCAAAGAGGAAACTGAGGCCTACACAAGCGAGTGGCCCTGTCAGTTCAATGAAGTGAAAGCAGCTGTCTGTTGAAGAAGCGCTGACAGAGGAAAACATGGAGTTTAATTTGATATTGACGTCCAGGTGTGTGCAGAAAAGGCAGTGAAGTTTTAATGCGGCAGCCAGCGGCAACAAGGAGGCGCGTAGCTGCCATTTGGCATTACAAGAAATACAGGAAACGGAGGTGATCGTGCAATAAGCCGAACGATAGCCAGTGATAGTGTTTAAATCCGGCACAAGGAAGCGCAGGGGCAGTTTCGGCAACACTGCAGATTAGTGAGCTTCGGTTTTACGGAGTATTATACCTTATTTCTGATGCCCAGAGCTCTCCATGGTCAGCTCCATGGAGTCCCTTTGGTTTCGATCAAAGTCGACTGCATGCAGATCCATGGAAGGATTGTGCGCAACAAATGTCATAACTCTGACAACTTTCCCTCGAGTTTCGCTGCGCACAATATGGCGAACGAGCGAGTGAATGATCCCACGACTGGAAATTCAGAATTCCGGAGATACTTGAAAGACTCATTTACACTGTAGAATCAATGTTGCACATTGTACGCGTGAACCCGTGCACTTCCAGGAAAAACATGTCCACAACTTTCTCCACGCAACACGCCAGCTCGCATGAGGGGGTGAATGTGAGAAAAGTCCGCCGTGCAGCGGTCTGCGTTGGTATTTCCGCACGTCCGACTGTTTGAGACGCTGATGGAAAGTTGCGATATCGCTTCATCCGGAGCGCAACGCATAGAAACGCTGCGAAAAAGTGCGCTAAAAGTACAGAAAACCGTGCATCCCGCGAACGCACCGCCTCACCCCAAAAAACAGCTCAACGCTTATCCTGTTTTCCAACCTGATCGTTTTGGCCACGCCCATTGCTGCATCCGTGTACGTTTGTTTTGTTGTCGTGGTTGACCCGGAAAGCGGAGTGTCATCATCTCAGGGACGTGTACAGAGCCTCGGAGCGGACCACGGCGGGGATTTTTTTTTATTGAGGGCATGGAGAGGGAGAAACACGTTGAAGACGCAAGATGTACCTTCCCCCTTAATTTAGACATTTTGAGGCCACAATCTATTAGTTGCTACCTCAATTCAAATCAGTTATTCATATCTAGGTGCCACAATTCACGAGACTAAGGGACAAATATAATATCGATTGGCCTCAAATAATAATAAATTCATTAAGGGAAAAAGTTATATCTATTATTTTATATCTAATTTGTGTGTGTGTGTGTGTGTGTGTGGGGGGGGGGGGGGTAATCTCTGTTTGGCCACTCAGAGGACCCATAATATTGTCATCTTTTCAGGGCAAGATGTCCACTTACTCCAGGCACCCTGATGTTGCAGCATAATCCATGAAATTATCATATTAAACATCATATTTTGAGTCATTTTATGACTCATTTTTGGTAGAAAGTGTTTCAACATGTCCAAACATGGTATTTCTACAAAGTACCCACCCAAACAGAAGTTTCAGATAAGCCCCCCAACATATCCTTGTTCAAATATTTTTGTGGATGTTTCTATGGGATCACTGTTATTTGGAATTTTGCCTACCATAGGCTTTGATTTGAACCCTTAGATGTAATAAATTCACCAAAAATATTTAAAATAATCATTTAACGTATAAATGTTTAAATGAACACAATCATATACAATATTAAACTGATGATGGTGGTGATGATGATGGTGACAAAAGGCCCGATAGCATCTATCACTGAGGTAACTGTTACTGCTGTTATTAGTCTTAGGCAAAATGCTTTATATACATATATATATATATATATATATATATATATATATATTATATTTATATTTTTGATGGGATCGGGCAGCAGAGTGACTGCAGGACGTCGAGTTAAGTAAGAAAGGCTGTCGTGAACGTGATTAGTGTGAGTACAGACTGCAATGAGTTTTCATGCTCGGTAGGTGGCGGTAATACAACATATGCGGATGCCAAGCGTCATAAACACCGTAGAAGAAGAGGCGGGAGCAGAGGAGTTTGCGGATCAATCAGGAGCTTCAAGTCTAGTAACGTCATCACGGCTGTTGTGAGGAGAAAGCTCCATTTAGCTGGATAACTTGGGCTAACGTTAGAAATGGTCCATCACCATTGTCTGATTTATAAAATTAACTGTCACTTGGAATGATCTAGCTAGCTAAACGGATCGGGAGCATGGATACGGCTTGTTTTTCACAGGCTAACTCGAATCATAATGGTTCAAGACCACTGCAGGTAAGCAGGCAGGGTTTGTTGCCTAGCGGTTACCATGCTAGTTAGCTTGTTTACAGGACCATTGAAACCGCCGCATTGGGATGTGTTACTAGCTAGAGTAGCTACCAGATGGCTTATCTTCTCAATTTTGCAGTTTATGGTCAGTAGTAGTAAATGTGGCTGCGTTAGGCGTCGCTGGGATTAGCAGAGATTTAAATCTGACAATGCTAACGTGAGATGCTATCAGTTCGTGTCAAGCTCCACTAAAGCAAGGAATGTTCCCCGGTTCTGAGACCATTCCAAAAATGAATCCAGCAGAATTCTTGCTTTGGTCTGTAATATTGGTACGTTCACGGCACCAGTGAGTCCTAATGCATTTCCTGCAGATTATAGTACAGATGGTGCTGCATTTACATACTTGCTGATAAAACGCGCAATTTATGTCTACCAGATTCATGTGGTGGGTGAATGTCATTTTGAGTAAGATTACCAGGCTTTTGTCATTCATTCCACTCTGATTTGCAGTGAGGAGCTTCAGGCTGTAGCTGAGAGTGCTCAGGATGAGTGCTGCTGGAGAGCACGCAGACATTCTGTCAGTGGCCGACGTGGTCCGAGACAGATGGAAAGTGGTAAGACTTCATTAAAATCATAAAAAAACATTCTCTATTATTAATAAAACAGCAGCAATCCAGTGTTCCCTTTTGCGCTTATTTTTGTGTTCTGTTCCACAGATGAGGAAGATAGGTGGCGGTGGGTTTGGGGAGATCTACGAGGTTTCGGATCAGTTGAGCCAGGCCACCGTTGCTATGAAGTTGGAGTCTACTCAGCAACCCAAGCAGGTGCTGAAGATGGAGGTCGCTGTGTTGAAGAAGCTGCAGGGTGAGGGACTTTGTTTCTCTGCTAGTGTCAGGGAGAAATAAATGGTCGACCTTAAAATTTACTCATTCAAAACCTACCGATTGTTTATGGCATCAACCGCTACAGTGGAATCTTTTGTACATTTCGGAGTCTCTGGGGCAGCATCCCTAGGCCACAGGCATTATTGGAGTTATAGTTTTACAGTTTTAACTGTTTTATCTCTCTGACAGGCAAAGACCATGTGTGCCGATTTGTGGGCTGTGGCCGAAATGAGCGCTTCAACTTTGTGGTGATGGAACTGCAGGTGGGCTCTTTAACCTTCAGGATTGGTTATTTTAAAGTTATTTAATTTGTTTCGTGTCTCATCTTTCTTAATTAATGGACATGAACCGTAACTGTCTTAAGGGGAGGAATTTGGCGGATTTGCGCAGAACCACGCAACGTGGAACCTTCTCCGTCTCCACAACTTTGAGACTTGGCAGGCAGATTTTAGAAGCCATCGAAAGCATCCATTCTGTGGGCTTCCTGCATCGTGACATTAAACCAGTAAGATGACTGTATTTAACAGTTTCAACTCTGGGCCACATGACCGGGTTTTGTTTTTTTTTTAAATTGAATTTGCTTATGTTTGTTGTTCTAATTGCAGTCTAACTTTGCAATGGGAAGACTAGCCAGTACCTGCAGATGCTGCTACATGCTTGATTTTGGTTTGGCCCGTCAATTTACCAACTCCAACCAGGAAGTCCGTCCAGTAAGTGCTGTTTACGTCGTGAGATGTTTGAAAGAACAAAGTTTCAACTGTTAAATGGTTTATTGTGATCTGGAATGAGTTCAACAGAAAAGACATCCAGATAGAGTGTGTGTGTGTGTGTGTGTGCGTGCGTGCGTGCTTTCATTTGATACTCATGCAGTCTCACCAGCACAAGTTACAGAAGTGGAAATGCACATTTTTTGCGCCAGTGACTGTCGTGACTGTATTCGTCACGACTCTGGTCCTGTCCAGACCTGCTTTAAAGTTGGTGATTGGATGTACTGAGCAGCACATTCGCACGTGCTCTTAGCGCTGGAGTACACTGGGTCAGTTTCTACTGTGGAACATGAGTGCAGTTACATTAATAATTGTTTTATTATCTGTGCAACTGATCTCTACTTTTTTGTGGCGGATCAGTTTTCCTCATCACGTGATGACTCAACCATCCAAAAACTCCACAGAAGCAGCTCGGTTTGGTGTAGACAGAACAAACTTGAGTCGGTGTCGCACCTAAAAGATCTTGTGCTGCTCTCTTGATGTTATATGTGACGGTCAAACCGGGGGTTTGTTAGGCATACGGCTCTGATTGGACATGGCGGCAAAATGCATCCTGAGTGATTTGAAGTTCTTGTACGAATGCACTCGGGAGATCCAACCGTAGCCAGAATCTTTCAGGAATGCAAAGGTGTCCTGGACCTCTTTTTGAAGGACCATCGCTTCATCAACTGAGTTCCTTTGTTTCAGCGGGAATATGTACTGGTTTGCAATGGAATGGTGGCTTACCAATATTATTATTAATTATTGGTTCACATCTGATGATCACAAAAAGCCCACATATATTGAGAAACGGGTCAAATATCGCTCCAGAGGCACACTATGGATGTCAGGAGCCTCAAGAAGCTACAAGTAGTCACCGGGCTTTCCTTCCTGTCTGTACGACTAAACTAAAGGTCTGAATGTTCTGTAATGTGTAAGACCAAATTGTGTGCTCCAACATGTCATGAATGAGGCCCAGCGGGTGAGTTTGTTGCTCTTGTTTCAATAACTCCAGCTTAGTTCTTGTTTTCTGTTTAACTATGTCTTGTTTATACTGCATCACTATTGTCTTCCAGCCTCGTCCTGTAGCCGGCTTTAGAGGAACTGTGCGATATGCTTCAATCAATGCCCATAAAAATAAGGTCTCTCTGTTCACATACATTCAACCATCATGTGCAGTTATTGTCTGTTCTATTCTTGATTTCTCACTCTCCTGTGTCTGAATCTGCAGGAAATGGGTCGCCATGACGACCTGTGGTCCCTCTTCTATATGCTGGTAGAATTCATGGTCGGTCAGCTCCCCTGGAGGAAAATAAAAGATAAGGTATGTGCGTGTCCAACATCTCCAGTTTGTATTTGTAATTTGCAGTGTGTGTGTGTGTGTGTGTGTGTGTGTGTATCCACACAAAAATATGTCGGCTGTTCTCTCTTCCCACAGGAACAAGTAGGAAATATGAAAGAGACGTATGACCATCGACTCATGCTTAAGCACCTTCCCTCAGAGTTTAGTACCTTCTTAGATCATATCTTAAACTTGGACTACTTCACTAAGCCCGACTATCAGGTTGGCCATCTCTTGATTGGTAAATTTTGCATGTAATTTGTATTCCTGCACAACTGTCAAATGCTGATGTGTTTGCCTTTGACAGCTCCTGATGTCAGTGTTCGAGAATAGTATGAAGAAACACAACGTACTGCAGAATGACCCTTACGACTGGGAAAAATGTGACTCTGAGGATATGCAGACCATCAATGTTGCAGCAAACACTGCTCAGCAGCTCACTCGCCTCACACCAGCATATTTGGGGTACTTACATTTAAAGCTTGATCACAAATGACGTGAAGCCATGTGGCAGTGTGGCTCTTAGCGCACTTGAAACATGTTCACCGTATCACTGTGTGGATGGGAGCTTTTTTTTTTTTTCTTTTTTTTTTTTTTAGATCTGAAATCTGCACCATCAACATTTTCTGAGACATTGCTGCAATATATTGTGCTTAGGAAATGAGCTGCAAAGTGACCTTCCCTTTCTTGGCTCCACAGCATGGCCAATGCTTCAGTGCTGCCAGGTGAGCTGCAGAGAGAGAACACTGAGGATGTCCTGCAAGGGGAGCGCCTCAGCGAAGCTGACAACTGCCCACCTATCCCCACACCGACCACGCCTGGTGGTGATGTCTGGGAAGAGATGGACCGCAACCAAAACCGTAAACAGACCCAGCCGGTCATCAGGAAGGTCAGGGGTTTTAGAGTGCAGTTTTAATGCTCAGTCTGTTTTTACCTGCTGCTTACTCTTGTGTAAGCTGCAGCATTGTGCGCCCACACACAGAGTATTTTTGTTGACACACCCGTGCAGTGCCCGTCATTGGAGGGGCAGTGTGTTGTGTGATGTCACAAAAACGTGTCATTCATCTTACTCAGGTGGTGAGTGAGGATGAACACAGTCAGGACCAAGGGAACCAGAGCCCAAACACCGGTTCTGTGCAGAGTTCTCCTAGACGAGTGCGATCGGAGACCATGTTCTTGGAGCGGGCAGCGCCACTGCTCCGGAGGATTAGACACAGTCAGAGCTTGGCATTTGAGAAAAAGCTTGTACCTGAACCCAAGCCTACGATCGAGCGCTTCCTTGAGTCCTAGTTAGTGTTTTTTTCTTTTATATACATGGTTATGTCATTCCGCACAATTGCAGACATTGACTCACCCTAATGATGTCTTGTTGCAGCCTTGGCAAACAACGTCCTGTCCTTGTTCATGTGGGCGAGAAGGCCTTACCTGAGAAAGACCACAGACACAATAAGGAACACTCTGGCACGGCAACCCCTGATCCAGAGGAGGGCGCAGCAAGCAGTGGATTTGTTGCTGTCAACCTTAGTCCTGTACCTCAAGAGGGCGATTCCCAGGAGTGGGTGATGCTGGAGCTGGACCAAGGAAGCGGCTCTGGAGCCACCAAGCCACCAGTGGAGGCCCTCCATGAGGACAAACAAGACACCCCCACTCCTGCTGAGACGGAGAACCACTCCTCTGAGCCACAGGATGGCCAGTCCACAGCTGTGCCCAGCAGTCCTGTATTGTCACAGATGGCCATGCCTGGTACGTGGTTACTTGGCCACAGGAGGCTGACAGGGATGCTGGGGCAAATGCCCTCAGTCATCTTGGGAAGACCCCAGATGGACCAGGTATGGGTGACCAAGCATTTTACTGGATATGACCTTAGAGTGGTAGTTAGGAAAGAAATTAAAATGAGATGTTGTGGATGAGTAAATTGATTTTTTTCATGGATTTTTCATTTCTTGTTTTTGGCTGTGAGCTTTTCATTCACTCCATCAATCTATCAACTCTTTTCAGTCCTCCAGTGGCACACCGCCATCTCCTATACAGGAGAAGAGCACAACCATACCACTTGAAGGCCCCTCTAGTAGATCTGATGTGCACTCTGGGCAACCCATAAAGGATGGAGAGAAGTTGGAGTTTTCTCCAGTGCCAAGTCCACCCAAAGGTCCCACCGCACATCTGAAAAACGATGGAGACCCAGAGAGTGATTCCGGTCTTCCTGACTCCTCAGAGCCAAATCAACAGCCTCAAGCGGACACGGCTGGAGGTGCTATGGAGACTTTTGCCACCGTTTCCTCATCTCCACCTCCAGTTCTGCTCAGACAAAGCGACTCTCCTTCTTCCCCAAGACTGAGCCGAATTCCTGTACGAGAATCCAGCACTCCTGTGGACACTCTGAGTAGGGATCTTCCAATGGAGAGGCGTCACCGCTGGAGCAGTCCGGTCCCCGGCTCACCCACCCATTCCCCCTCTCCATCTCTGTCCTGTGACAATCTGCCGAACGCTTTGCCACGAGACAGACTGTCCTCAGAGCGAGGCTCCAAGTCAGACTGTGGAGGAGAAGACCCTCTCTCCCTGTCCTCCTCATCAGGTAGCAAAAGTAAGATCCCACGACCTGTGAGCGCCACCTTTTTACCTGATCAACTGACCAGCAGGTTTCTTCCTCGGCCACCTCCTGGGGCACCACCCATGAGCGCATGTTTAGAAAACAGGTAAGAACTTTTTTTAACGTCGTGCTCTTGTCTTGATCAGACCATCGTCCTGTTTGTCTGGTTGATTGGTGCCCCTCAGTCACAGCAGGCAATTGTTTTTATCACACTGTCTTGCGTTTCTAGTGTCTCCCGACGGCGCCGGTTAAGAGTACGAGCCAGCAGCACTAGTGACGCAGACTTCCTGGCCAGTCTGACCCAGCTGATGCAGGACCGTGGCGGGATGCTCTTCAACCCTCCTCCTCGCCCTTGCAGGCCTTCATCCTCCCTGCAGCGCTCACTAAGCTCCTCACCCTCACGTCATGAGCTCTGTGAAGGAACCACACTTCCAACACGCAGTCGCTCTCCTTCTAGATTCTCTGGGTCCCCTCCTCCTCGACACGCTCACCCCCAAGTCAGGTCTGTTGGGCAGGGTCAATGGGGCCATGGCTCCGGTGGAAGGGGCCTGATCCAGAAGGTTAAAGGATCAGGAAAAGTAAGTTGATGACAGGGCGCCTGGGTAGTCGTAACAGAATGGGGGGATAGCTTGACTCAGGGTATCCCCAGGGTCTAAAAAGTATTAAAGGGGCCACATTATGCACCTTTGCCACTTTAATCTTTAAAATTCGATGGCGTTTACGAACGTTAGAATGTATTTATAGTCAAAAAGCTCCTTACAGCTAGCGTGTGTCAGGACACGTCACGCCCTCAACTTGAGGGTGGAGCATGCTTACAGAAAGCAGCACGGGCAGTCACAATATCAATGAAGACCCTTTTGATGCATAAGGTTGCATCACATCTGAACTAAGTGTTCAGATGTGATGCCAGGTGATGTCCACACACACACACACACACACACCATATAGATGTGTGTGATCTGAAAAGTTCATAATATGGCCCCTTTTTAAAAAAAAAAAAAAAAAATTTAAAAAGCACTGAATTCAATATCATTAAATAAGGCCTTAAATGTATTGCATTTCATTGGAAAAGTATTATATTGATTTCCAAATGTCTTCTTGAGCATTTACAATTAGGGAGACAAAAAACTTGAATCAGTGACTTTTGGACCTTCACGACTGATGCAGGGTTGAACCTGCGATGAAAGGCTGCCGATTCACATCCAGTCGCAGAGCGCATGTGTAAATAGGAGGAAGGCAGGGGACGGCGATATACAAGTCTTGTCTGCCGAGGATAAATGAATGAATTGTGTAAATATGGTATTTACTCATGGGGAATGTACTGTACGTAATGTAAAATGTATGATAAATTGTATTTATTTATTTATTTATGCATCGGATGTGTACCTCCAGAATACTTGACAATGTGACTCGATAACCTGCGGTTCAAACGAAAACGGAAGTTTCTGGGAAACGCTTACCTCTCAGTTCACTCCTCTTTAAAACTCCGTGTAGGCCTAACATAAGACCAAAAACGACCTTGGTTAATACTTGACCGATTCAAACTGTAGATATTCACCTTAAGGAACATGGTACACACAGTAACAGATATCACGTGTTTACTCTAAGAACACTAATAGTAAAGAACACTACAGATAGAAGTAGTACACCGACATCAGCATTCAAGAGCAGCGTGTAGCTCCACATCGACCTCACTCCTGTAAAACCGCTAGACTGATGATAGTACGAATTGCTCATTTTTGCCTCGTCACAGTTTAGTAGTGCTTTTTCTTCGCTAGAAGCTGTTTGTCACGTAAAAGCCATCTGCGTATTAGAATGTGCTTTTAAGTGCACCCATATTAATTTATTGTAAAAGTGCATGAGCATCATTGTAAGTTGTTTTTTTTTTTTTTTTAATTCATTTGTACAATCATGTAAAGCAGCTGTATTTTTATTGAACCGCTTCCGAGCATGAAAATACATCATAATGTAGATGAAGATGTGTATTTTGTATTTCTTCAACCGTGATGGCGGAAGGTGAAATGCATCTCGTTACCTCTAACGGGGCGGTTGTGTTTTCGGTAGTGCGTGCGTGCGAGCGACTCTCGGCAGTGTTACACTGATGTTTTTCTGCAGACTTGGCGGAGGGGAGTAGGAAGGGCTGAAGGAAGGACTCATAAATGAGGTGTTTTATGAACTCATAAATTCAAATATCAGGTTTCACCACGCTCGCGCTACGCAACAGCTACACACTCAAACGTGGCGTGGGGGCGGGGCTGGTTGTACCTTCTATTAGGACCCCAGCATGACTGTACCAGCCAGGAACCAAACATTTGCCCATTGAAGGTATGTGCTCTCTAGTTTTACTATTATTATTATTTTTATCTTAAAATTAACACTACAATTAGAAATATATTGCCTTTTTGGTTTTCTCAGTAAATGTGTAAAAATCAGATCTAAAAGGTAGAAGCCCTGCCTACTCTTTACTGGGTTTAACACATTTTCTTTTCTTCTGCATTCACTGTGCTGATTATTCTGGATGATCTGCAGGTTGTGAACAGTTTAAACACAACAGAACTTCACCAACTTTGATAAAAATACCTGCGATAACATTGGACCCGAGCGTGTTGTGGATGAACAAGCCTCTGCAGGAGTTGCGTCAGATGCTGCAGAGCGCAGCTGGATTGTCCTCTTTGGTGCGAAGAGTCACGTGGAAGACATGCTGGTACTCATGCAGCAGGTACCTCTCCACACTTGGGGACTTGCCGGGTCGTATACAGCCTCCACCGCCTTCAGATTGTTCTTGCACCAGCATGTTCCGTGTGTGGGTGTGCCACAGGAGCCCAGGCGCTCTCCACATTCCCGCTTTTACTCCTCGGGCAGCCTACCTCCTCTGATTGAGTAACTGATTTAATTAAGCCAAGTAAAACTGAAATTTCTTTTTCCGACAGACGTCTGTGCATGCACAGCTGAGACTTCTGACATGCTGACGACTGAATCGGTGCGCTCGGATGACAGTGAGGATGTTTTTGTATTCTCATCACAGTGCAGGGTCGCGCTACCAGCACTTTAACAACAGCCCTTGAGTTTATTTGAATAAATTAATACAAACATCCTCTGGACGACCACACTACTCTGACAATTCAACAGAGGTCAAATATGAGGTATAGTACGACGTAACTATGGCAGGGGTACAGGGAAGCACTGAGACTGTAGTGCTTTTTTACAAATGCAGTTGGGAATGTGCAGGTTTAATTGTCTGAAATGCACAGAAGCTTCATCTCATGACTGAATGAGCATCATAAGTCTTGTTTTGTGACTATGACCTTTTTTTTTCTTGAACGCTCGCAAAATTAAGAAATCACCACATTAATCAAATAAACAGGTGAAAATACTTTATTTCCAGAGATGAAAATTGGTTTTTTTTTTAACAATAAATTCATTCTTTTCAGTAATGCGTCCTTATTTTGCTATTTGACACGTGAAAGGTGATGAAAAATGAAAAATGTTTTCTTTTAGTACGTTGTCAAATAACAGGGAATGGATTTTTGTCACGAATAATGATTAAAAAGCTGCATTAACTCATCAATCAACAGTAGCCCACACAGACTTAAAACATGTAATATGCATAAAATACAGAACAGACAAGAGGAAAGCAAGGTTTGCAAAGCTTTCGAGTTTGGTGGGGGGGGGGGGCCAAATACGAATCTCAAGGTTTAGAAGAGTGGTGCCGACTGTCGGGGGTCATCTGGCAAAACACTGATGGAGTCTTCTGCCTTTCCACAAAGCATGCAAAGCATCGTGTACTCCTGGTCCAAAAAAACCAAGATTAATGAAAAGAGAAATGTGTATGTAATGTACATAAAGCAAAGATGTCTTTATTTACCTGATATTCATCCACAACAGAGAAGGTATATTCATGTCTAGCGATGACATGGTCACAGTTTTTACAAACATCTGGAGGGACAAATTCACACGTCAGGTGGGTCATGGCCACCGGACAAAAAAAAATACTTGCGTTTTACCTAAAAACGCATTTTATCGGTAAACTACATGAAAACCTGAGCAATACACTCAATCGTAAATCAACCCTCTTTGCTTATGTTATTCCAATCCTCTTGGCTTGCTGTTCCTGCTTATCCCAAATGAGTCTGTTTTTTTTAAAGCCAGAAAACTTGACAAAAAAAATTGAAATTTGCTCCACGAATACCTGCAAGTTAGAGCATTAGTTAATTTGAACATTTTCTCTGTATGTCTCAAGTGTAAATTCCAGACATTCCAGAGAATGTTAGGTCAGGAAAGTTGTCCTCTGAAGCACGGAAAAGTCATGGTAATTTATGTGAATGAACCCTGTGAGAGAATTTACAGCCCATGGCAAATACAAAAAAATAAAAATAAAAAATAGCTTTGAACTTCTGGATGATAAAAGAAGTGATTGAAACACAACATGTTACTTTTTTATCTCTGGGAACTTTTATTGACCTTTAATGGACTAAATTGATGATAACAATCAAAAAAATAATCATCAGTTGCAGTTCGCCCCCGAATGTTAACTGAACATAAGCAATCCGAAGACGTGGGCTCAGGTTCAGGGACACTGAAATGAGCATGTTTACATTTTAATACATCAAATTTGTCACTAGCGTTTCGTCTGTGAGAAAAACGATAATGACTTACGGTCATACGTGACAATCTCCTCTCCATCTTCATCCTCTGTGGCTTTATTACTGATCAACACAAAGTCTTTCTGATGGCAGTTGGCACAACCCAGGTAGTTCATCAGATACGAACCGTTCTCCAGACAAGTGTTCCCCTGAGCAGGAAATAAAGAAAACATGTTTACTCATCCTCGCATGTTACGGTCTCTCTTTCTGTTGAATTGTATCAAGTATGAACTCGTCCATATTCATTATAAGATATTAGTCATGCAATTCATCTTCAACAGTGGGCTCGATGCGTGTAGTTGCACATAAAAGATAAATCAAATAAAAAAACGGAAACTAAGGGATGGTAGAAATCACATTCAGTAGTTTCTTTGCTGCTTTCTCTCCACGTATTTCAGAGATTTGTAATATTTAAAGCCAGTTCTTTTACTGGCAGTCATTAGAGGTTGTGTCTTACTTTGTTAGCGTTGATGGAGGGAAAAAATCCTTGAGTAAATTATTCAATAACATTTACCTCTGTGGCAGACAAAATGTACAACAGCAGTCTTTTACGGTAAAGATTACATCAAGAAGTAAGACAAGAAGTACTAATATACTGCGTTATTTAACTTCCGTAAAAAAAAAACAAAAAAACAACGAAGTTAGCGTTTATGTGTAGAAACAATGTCTCCACAGTGGCTATAACTCACCCGGTCGGGATATTCTTTATGCACACAACCGCTACACATTTTACCTTACAAAGCTACAGTAACCCACTGATACGATAAAACGAGCTAACTGTTTTTAGCGAAGACTCCTCTTCCGCACAGCAGGTCGCTCTCCTCCCGCTGCTTATTAGATCTGTAGAGCATCTTCACTCCCCGGTATTGCCTGACAACGCCCACTTGCGTCTATCCCACCTTTTGAAGATCTGTGCTAGCTAACTTCCGGCGTAATGTCGCGTGAACGATTGGCCAGCCTGAGACGTTTTTAAGTGATGTCATCAAACATGGCGATTCAACGTGAGAAATTTGTGCAGTAATGATGATCTTTTCGGAGTGTTGACATAACCTATAACATTTGGGTAAGTTCTTTTTTTTAAAGAAAGCATTCAGCAGCAGCTAGCCTGTACAGTGGGTAGTTTAAATCGTAATTCATGCACTTTTATTAGTAGCTGTGTAATGTTACTCAGTCTGGTGTGTGTGTGTGTGTGTGTGTGTGTGCGTGTGTGTGTGTGAGTTCACCTTTTCTGACCGAGGCTCATCACGCAACCTCACTTTTCATTTGTCCAACGTAACAGTACTGTATTTACAAAGGCCACCAGGAATGATATTAAGTGTTTGATTTAAATGTCACTGTGCTAACATTGCTACCTTGTTATGTTGAGAAGAATTGAATTGTATTTAAATTCAGCAATGGCAGACGTTAAACCCTGATTCGCGGAGGACGTTAAACGTTGAAGAAGAAAATAAGCCCGACGCACAAACCGAAACACAGGGTCGAGACTCTGTTGCACATTGTGTCGCAGGAGATTGAACGTGTGAGTGACTGTAGTTCTACAAAGTCTGACCACGCCCACTTGCGTCCATCCCGGGTTTTGAAGATCTGTGCCAGCTCCCCGTCATTTAACATAAAAGACTTTGATGATTTTAGTCATAAATATAATATTGAATGCTCCAGAAATGACGACTGGGCAGTGATTATAGCGTTTCCACAGGCTTCGATCTGTATAGTTAAAGGAACTCTTATGTACACGCTGATAACAGCTTAACTGCCTACCCTGTCTATAGATGACCTATCTTTTTCAGAGAAAAAAAAATGTAACAACAATTTTTGAGATCTACTCACACCAAAGAATACTTTCCCTTTTCTCTCAAAAGAAAGCATATTTTAAAGGAATACCCCACCTTGGTTGCCAAGAGAAATAGATGCAGATTTTTGAGCTTTCCTATCTCCCCTAAAGCCAAAGAGGTACATTTTAAAATCCATGATCCGTGACATTTATCCATGCGGCGAATTTTTAAGGCTTAAATTGAACTTGGACAGTAATGAAGGTGCATTTTGTAAAACAGAAGTAGAAACACTCAAACACCTAATGTATTCTTGCATTGTATTTGATTTAGTTGAAAGGATTTCAAAAATTGGGTATCCTATACTAATATGGATGTAGCCCCCACCCCTGACCTACAATAATGTTAGATTTGGTTTTGTAATGTAGATAGAAAACTAGAATTTAGAACTAAATAACTTAGTTATATGATAGTCAAATATTTTCTGCAAAGATGTCAGTTCTCAAAAAACTTATTTTGATTATTAAAACGTATGAAAACGAAGAAAGCTCTATTGCTTTATGAATGTTTTCCATCTTTTTCTTTTGATTGGTCCCATTTAAGAATATGTAACTTTTAAATTTTATTTTCGTGTTGTTGTTGTTGCCCTGTTTTGTTTTTGTTTTTTTACCTAATACATGGAACACCCCACTCAGTTCTCAAAGGAATAACGTTTGTAATTGTATTTGAATATGCTTTTTGTACTTGGAATTTGCATTTTACAATTAAAAAAAAAAGCCACCCGTCATTTAACTTCCGGCGTAATCTCGCGTGAATGATTGGCCAGTGTGAGACGTTTTTTAATCGACGTCATCAAACATGGCGGTTCAACGTGTGAAATTTGTGCTGTAATGATGTTCTTTTCGCAGTATTGACATAAACTATAACATTTTGGTTTGTTGAATTATTTAAGAAAGCATTTAGCAGCAGCTAGCCTGTACAGTGGGTGGCTAAAATCGTAATTCATGCACTTTTATTAGTAGCAGTGTAATGTTACTCAGTCTCGCGTGTGTTTGTGCTTGTGTGTTAACCTTTTCCGAAGCTCATCACTGAACCACGCTGTGTTCTGTTGTGAAGATTTAGACTTATTGGTTGCGAATTTTACATTTGTACAAAGTAGCAGTACTGTCTTTGTAAAGGCCACCAGGAAGGATTGTGTGGTTGCAATGTCACTGTGCTAACATTGCTGCCTTGTTACACTGAGAAGGACTGAACTGAATTGTATTTACTCAGCAATGGCAGACGTCAAACCGTTACTCGCGAAGGACGTTAAACCCGTTTTGAAGAAGAAAATCTGCCCGACGCACAAACCGAAAAACAAGGTCAAAAAAGTCTATTGCATTCTGTGTCGCAGGAGTTTCCCGAAACTTGTAAGTGACTCTTGTTTCCCTAAGTTTGATTTAATCTTATAGTGCTGGTTAAGAACTTGTAAATTGTATCTCATCCGTCTTGCCTCCAGGAATTTCATGAACATATGCAGAGCATGTTGCATCACAGAGAGCTGGAATCTGTGTTGGGCATGTGAGTCACATTTCTTTTCTCTTTACCTTCTCACCTGAAAAATTGTATTTATGTATCAGTTCCAACACACATCTGTTGATGTGGACGCTGCTACCAGACGTCTTATTGTCTTCATTATTATCACTGTTATTGTTGTTGACATTATTACATCATGAGGTTACAGTGAATCACACATTTTATATTAAAAGAGCAACAACAACAACAACAAAAAATCACAATGCATTAGGGTTGGATATTGGCAAGGACCTCACAATAGACGTGGGTCATGATAGGATCGTGATGTGTTGCAATACTGCGTGATTTATGACTACATTTTCAAAATAGAGCTGAAACTACAACTTCCTGTGAACTACCTGGGTGTCTAATAACATGTACATCACATTCTGACTTAATGGGCAAATTGAGTCAAAACAATTAAATACAAAATTTGCGCAGCTGCACATTTTTGCAGGACACATTCAGTGTAGCTCCCATGGTGCCATATTGGAAAATAAAGTGTGTATAAGTATGTGTCACTGACCAAGATTAATTCCTAATTTTGCGAATTACCTTTTTGTAAAATGATGATTAAACATTAAATTTGTAGAAAGAAACAGGGTTGTATACCCTTCAATGCCGTGGTTCTATCCTTATCCTCTCACCAACCTTTTTTTTCCATCATAAGTTGTGACTCAGATTTTGAAAAAAAAAAAAAAATCAACCGTGAATTTGGATTAGATGCAAGAAAACCCATATGTGACGTATTCTGTGTTGTATTTGCGTTTCAGCATGTCGACAAATGCTCACATGAATACAACAATGCTAAGCTAACACTGGATGTGGACTGGATTATTTGAAATGGATGACTGTCAAAATAAAAGCACAGGATCAAGGATCCTAAGTAGAGTTTTACCCTCAAATGTTTTTTTCACACACATATCCCCAATCCGCTCAAAACGGCCCTGTGACCCACTCTTTGGTGACGGCCCACCAGTTGAGAAAGAAAGCACCTGCAATATTTCTAATGATACACAGATCAATTGCCTCCCGCCTTCCTTACCAAGATGACCTTGTAATTAATATGCATCCGATTTTTTTCCCATGCTAAAATCAACTTTAAGAGGCTGAAGCTGGGGATCCGTCATTCACTAATTCCTTCTGTTTTGTGTCTCTCCACGAACAGGGATTCGCAACATGGATGCCAGGCCTGTAACATTTCATTCATGCACTTGCATCATTATGCCCAGCACATCTCCACTCCTCAACACAGAGATAAGTTGAAGAGAATGATCTCTGAAAATGTGAAGCCCCTTTCACTGTTTAAGACTCTAAACAAAGAGTCTATCAACAGAATCCTGGAGCGAAACAGGACCCTTAAAAAGTAGGCGTAAGAGTTTCATGTTATTTTTCTGCACGTTGTTATTTCACAACGCTGACAATGTGCGACAAACCTGACTACTCTCTTTAGTGACTCCGCTACTTTCTATCACAGGAAGAAAGCGTCACGGAAGAGAAAAATGAAACAGAAGCATAAAGGTGTTCAGAAACATGCTGGAATACAACAGGAATCCAACAAACAAACCAAGGCGGTGTCCAAAGCAGGGAATCATAAAAAATGTAATCAAGCGGCGACACTGGTGCAGATGAAGGAATCCCACCAGAGAGGCAGCAACAAGACTGTTGTTCAAAACAAAGAGAACAAAATTCACTGCGCGCAAAGACCAGCTCAGTATATTCACAGAGGTTTGGCTCATTTGCCAGGAGGGCCTGTTGGTAGAAGTGGGCAGCCGGCTTCCATTCAGCACCACCTGAATTTTAACGACAACTTTTCTGCGGATAATCAGTGTATCAGGGTCAAAATTAATAATCCCCAACCTGTCAGACATGTTGACGGACCACACAGAAGCCAAGGAGGTGGCGCCAGCATGGCACAACAACTATGGCCCGGTGATAGCCATTATGACTATTATAATTGGATGTACTACAATGATCCCGCTGCCAGTACAGACTACACCAGTGATCAGCTCCCTCAGAACACAAGTATCATCTTTGGCCAAGACAAGAGTCCGGAATCTTCTCAACAAGGAGCTGAAGAAGGTTCATGTTCTTCCAGCTCAGCTTCTGTGTGCACACCAGTTGACACTACTCCCCTACAGGATGTGGATGTCAGTGTGATGCTGCGACATATCAGAAGGATGCTTGGTGTGAGGGAGCCATGTAGGGCTGATCGTGAAGCCCGGAAGGAGAGCAGCGGGGTCAGAACACAACAAACCGGGAGTGAGAGGGAGCTGCCAGCTGGGGGCTCCTTCAGGAATTACGATGCAGCTACGCCTCCACAGATGAACTCTGCTGCTGCCGCTAATACGATGCAAACTAATGAAGTCACACAAGAGACAACTCGGCAGAAGAGCTCATTGGCTGAGTGTGACAACATAGAAATCGTTCGATCTCAGGAAGCGTTTGCCTTGTCAACATTCAACCATGTGGCTCCCCTCCCTGGATGTCAGTTCAACTCCAATGTGAGTAGCAACCGCAAGGTTCGAATTGCACACAGCTCAGCCAAAGTTCAGAGGGAGAAAGTTGAGGGACTTCAACCAACGCTGCCAAAGGTGCTCACTTTATCAGGAGCTCGCAGGAAGCTTAGCTGGAGGGAGATGTATAATGAGATGAAAAGAAGAAAGCAGGAGAGGAACAAAGGCAGGCCCAGGTGAGGGAATCATGGAGAACCCCCCGGGAAACCTCCTGTCCTCCCTGTCGCTTTTTGTGTGTTTTTATCTGCTGTCGTCATTCTTTCTGTGTGCAGGTTTGGAATTGAGCTTGTGAACCCCCTGTCTGATAAAGAAGCCTCAGTGCTGGTAAACGATAGTGAAATACCACTTTCAGAGGGCTTTCACTGGGAGTCCCTCTCTCATGATCCTCCAAATCCACACCAGCACCATCCTCCTCCTCCTCCTCCACCACCACCGCCGGACACAGCAGATAATGACTCTCACACAGAAAAACAGTGGGATTTGAGGATGCAGGAGACTGTGGAGCAACCTGCTGCTGTGCTGGAGAATTGCTGCAGTCAAATGAATGCAACAGCTGCAGTTTCTCTGAAAGTGGAACCACTTGTGGAAGTTGAGAAAAGCGACCATAACAGCAGCAACAAGAGGAAATACAATCCAGTAAGGAGTGTTCTATTTAAAGTGATCATAATCCGGTAAATGTATTTTTTTTCCTGCAAGTACACACAAATAGATGTCTTCTTTATGACTCCAGAATTAAGCAAGAGCCAGCCACATATATTTAGCTTGAAGCTAATGGCGGCCAATGGCTAACTTCAAAAATGTTGATTTACTGTTAGCTTCAAGCTAAATATACATGGCTCTTCCTGCATTCTGGTGTCACAAAGAAGTGATGCAGGAGTAAAAAACAAAAACAAAAAAAACTAAAGTGCCTATGAGATCAAGACACCAATTTGTGAGCTCTTGAAAGTAAAAAAAAAAAAAGAACCTAAACTGTTTATGAGTTAAGTATTGTGTTAAGTCCATTTTCCCAGTGCATTGTCACTGAATTACCCACATTTGAATTATTTGTCCTTCTTTGTTTTGTATTCCTGCAGGATGATGGTACTTCTTCTGAGGCAGCGAGGGGGAAAAAGAAGAAAACAAAATCAAACAAGGGTAATTTAGATATGTTATGCGGAAACCAAACTCAAGAGTTGTGAAAACTTGAGATAGTAGTGGTCCCTCATAAAAAAAATGGCTGCTAAAATTAGAAGTCCTATAATTCTTTATGTTTATCTTGTAGACCAGGACCAGATGGAGGAGTTGTTGGCGGTGTCTCTAAGGGAAGAGGAGCTGAGCCACTCGCTGCAGGATTTGGACGAGTCTCTGGTTCTGGCTCGCAACAACTTGCAAGCTGCTTTCACCGAAGTCCAAAGACTCATATTGTTGAGGCAGCAGGTAAAGACATCTAATGAAGAAGGATTCACGTTTCCCCTCTAGGTGTCCAGTTAATGAATGGTTCTTCCTGCTGCTTCAGTTTATTGCTGAGGTCGACAGTTTGAGAACCACGCGCATCGAGATCCTGCAGGTCATGCAAGGTACGGTACACAGGCATCGAAGTGCTGTATTTGAAAAGGCTCGGCAGGCAATCAGAGTGATAACAGTGTTCCCTTCTGTTTCTCCTAAACTACTCTGTAGCCTCCAATATGGGACAGGAGGCCACTAGCTTGTCAACAGGGGATGTCGCTACTACGCAGCAACCATCTTCTAGTGTCTTGGCTTCCCCCTCCAGCCAGACACCCCCTTCCAAAAATCAAGCCTCAACCAACTTCCTCACCAAGCCGAGCATTCCACTGAAGCAAGAAGAGTGCCAACAGCCAATTCTGCTAGCCAACACCTGCAACTCTGATACACCTCAGTTGCTGCCCACCGCGCTACTGCTGTCGCCACCACACTCAGCTGCTCCCACCATTGGTGGTATCAGACCACTAAGGGCAGAGGGCTCCACATCGGTGAATACATCGCCTGCCCCTGACAAGCAAGGAGTAACAAGGGAGGGGTTAAACATGGAGAGGTTAGCAAGAGAAGAACTGCAGCCTGCTGGATGCGAGGAAGCCAGAGGACGAGGAAAAGCAGCGGAGAAACCTGTGACAATTGTTGTCCCGAAGAAGAAAGAGATGGACGGCTGCGCTGCAGCGTCAGACAATGAAGGGAATGAGAGTGATAACTCTGTTAAGATGATAGAGCCCAACAAACAGGTGGTCATTGATACTGACAGATCAGAGAACGAGGAGTCTCTTCAAGTCAAAGCTGAAGTAGCAGTTCAACAAGAGCCTGGTCAGAAGTGTGTCGGCATGAAGACGAGCTCTGCCAGCACGTGTCAGCAAAATGATTATAAGACGTGAGTTCACATCATGTGATCATGCTGGGGATCTTTCAGTGGATGCTTTTATTTACAGATTCAAACAAATAAGTCTAAAATTTGCTCCGTCAGACAAATGCAGCCTACAGTCGTGCCAATGAGTGAGACCAGTGCTCCACCAGGTTAGTAATACTGTTTTCATTAAATGTCATACAACGTGATGTGGGAGTGGAAAGAAAACACGCTGGAATCACTTTCATCTTCAGAGTCAGTGGTGGCGGAGGATGAGGAACCAGGTTTGGGAGCATTTACAAATCACGGCGGCCCTGTTTACGGCCTGCAAGTCTACGAGGGCCTCTTGTACACGTGCTCAGGGGACAACACGGCGCGAGTCTACAGTCTGGTGGTATGTAGTTCACAGCGACTACAGTGTGCTCGGGTCAGCGGGGGAATAGGAAGGTGAAGAGTACAACCAGGCCAAGTGTGAGTGCGCCCTTGATCACTTGTTTCCCTCAGAGATGTGACCTCATATCCTCAGTGTATCCAGGATAGCAAATGTAGCTGCTTAATGTTGGTCAAACAAACACAAACGCTAAAGGTAAAGGTAACGCAAAAATACATGTTTTGTGTTTTCATGTACCAAGAACATGGAGTGCCAAGGAGTTTTCGAAGGCCACATGAATAAAGTCAACTGTCTGCTGGTGTCGTCCCTCCCTAACCTGCCAGCACGACTCTTTACAGGCTCCAGTGACCAGACTATCCGCTGTTACAGCATCAAGGTATAAAACCAGGCCCCTTACATTATATTCACACTTCTGATGTTACGTTTCAACCGATATTAGACTCAGAAGAGTGATTAGATATTTGTTTTCACCTTCCTACCAGTCCAAGAAGTGTCTTGAGAAGATCTCTCTCCCAGACAGAGTGCTGTGTCTGCACATCGCCTGGAACATTGTGTTTGCTGGGCTCGCCAACGGGTCAGTGGCCAGCTTCGATATAAAGGTGTGTAAGCAGATACGACACAAAAAAAACATGGTTTCTGAATGAACTTGCTGCTGGTCTCGTCCTGTCTGCTCAACCTTGTCATCATCCTTCTCGTTAGACCCTGAAACAGCTGGATGTGTTCGAGTGCCACGGCCCTCGAGGCGTCAGCTGTCTCGGCACGGCTCAGGAGGGCGCCCGCCGGATACTGCTGGTGGGTTCCTACGACAGCACCATCAGCGTACGAGACGCCAAGAGCGGCCTGCTGCTGCGTTCGTTGGAGGGTCACACCAAGACAGTTCTGTGTATGAAGGTGAGGAGATGAAGCCACACGGTGTTAATGACTAATTTAATCAGATTTTCCTTGTTTTGATAAAGAAAAATGCTGTTGGAGCCTTCTTTTTTTTGGGGGGGGGGGGTGTTGTTTGGAACCATTCTTTAAATAAATGAAACTAAAGCTGAAAGGCATAATTTCTGTCTTTCAATAGCAGTTCTGGAGATGCACTGAATTTTACTTACTTTGACTGGTCCAGGTGGTGAGTGACCTGGTCTTCAGCGGCTCCACTGATGCGTCTGTTCACACCCACAACATCCATGTAAGATTCTAACCTGCCAATCACTGTAGCCGATTCAGTTTTTGGCATGACTAACTTACATTGATACCCAAATATTAAAGCAAGTTTACGTTTGCTCGGATTATTTTTTTTTAATTATTTTCTTTTATCTTTTGTTCTCTTATTTTTAATTCTCCATGTGTAAAATACAGCAGTCTTTCATTTGATCTTCTTGGAAAAGGTCCTAATACCTTCATACCTCCTGGACATGTCTAATCATGTGTTATTATGAACGCGTGTGCTTGTCTTTGTTCTCTTCTTTTTATCATCTTTGTCTTTCTTTGCAGACGGGCGAGTTGCTGCGCATCTACAAGGGTCACAGTCACGCCGTCACATCGATCGTCATCTTGGGGGAAATGATGGTGACGGCCTCTCTGGATAACCTGGTTCGAGTTTACGAGCTGCAGGTAGAGGAGACTCAGATTTGCAGTGATGTGTGATTTTTTTTAAAAAAAGAAAAAAGATTTATCAGTCTGATGTTTAAGCAAAAAAATTCAGCTAGCAGTGAATTTCGCGCCGTTAATACCTTAAACCAAACTTTGAGTCACTGCTTGTAAAGATAAGAAATGTGTCTTTCTTTAACCTGCAGATTTTTAATTAGCATTTGTAAAGCATCTATAATCTTTCCTCCCTCGCAGTCTCGTGACCGTCTGCAGGTCTACGGCGGGAACAGCGACATGATCATGTGCATGAGCATCCACAAGAATGTGGTAAGAGGACTGACTCTGGTTTTGTTTTTCCGAAGAAAGTCCGAAAATCATTCAAATCGTAAAAATGTGGCTTCGCTCTGTTAATCTCCGGCTCCTTTCAGATCTACACGGGTTGTAACGATGGAAGCATTCTGGCACTGAAGCTCAACCTGATGAAGAGCTACCGCTGCTGGGTGAGCGTCTGGCTTTATTACCCACCAGAGCAGCCAACCCCTCTGGCTGCATGTGTTAGTGATGGGTTTGTCAGCGGTTGAAACCTTCCACCGGCTAAAACACTGGACATAAAACCGGTTATGCCCCATCAATAGTGATCTTCACATTTATGACCTTTTCGCCCCCTGTGCAGTGGCACGGTTGCTCTCTGATTTTCGGCTTGGCGGAGCACCTGACTCAGCACCTCATCGAAGACCACACCAACCCCAACCTGCAGACGGTGAAGTGCCGCTGGAGAGGCTGCAGCATGTTCTTCTCCTCGCAGCAGTCGGTCAGGGAGGTAAAGAAGCAACGGCATGCTATTTTAGCTACAGATTGTCTACACCAGCTAAGCATGAAGCTAATTATTTATGCTATTATTTTTACCTGCAGCACAGAGGCTACAGTGCTTTGTTTGTTAGGAGTATGTAAAAACTATTTAGGGCAGTTTTCCTGAAACATGGTGGAGGGGTGTAGCGCAGAACCCATAAAATTTGGGGAAAGATCCGTTGGTCTTGATTTTGATTTACTTATGGCTGAGGGGTTGAGTCTCCCAAGACCTGTCGGTCAGTAAGAGAATAGCACCTTAGAAGAGATGAGTGACCTCCAGTTTTATTTCTCTCTGCAACAATAGGTGAGGTCAGCTGACGCGGGTCACACCCTCTATTGCTTGTTTTCCAAGTGAAATCTAACAGGGGCGGTACAGCCGGGCGCAATTAGTCAAGCTGGAAACAGCTGTGACTGTGGTCAGGTATCTAACAGCACGCTCAAGCGTCAGCCCACAAAGCGTTTCAGACCACAAAAGGTAAAGACCTGCGAGTCTACCTGCGTGAGTCCATCGAGCTAGGACAGCGACTACCGCTGCTGCCTGTCCGACCTAAGTTTATCGTACAATGTGTCCCACACACATCCCGGTCATTGTTGGCAATCGGAAAAAACGTACAGTCCACCGGAAACGCAATCCGCAAAACCTGTCCGCACTCCCAGAAAGTGGTCTCAGCCCACACTTGTCACGTTTGGTCTTTGGAACTGTCAGTCCGCAGTCAACAAGACAGAATTCATCAGTTCACTGATGAAACTCTCAGACATTCAGGTCCTAGCCCTGACTGAGACATGGATCCGCCCAGAAAACACTGCTACCCCAGCTGCACTCTCTGAGTCCGCCACACTAAGCCACACCCCTCGCTCTACTGGACGAGGAGGCGGTGCTGGCATGCTCATTCCTGAGAACTGGTCTTTTTCTGCACTACGCCCGTCGAACAGCGAGACAACATTTGAATATCATGCTTTAAGTGTCACTGCTCCCATCAAAGCATATGTTCTGGTTGTGTACCGCCCACCAGGGGGTAATCTGGATGGCTTTGTCTCGGAGATGGACATGTTACTCTCTGACATCCCTGACGATGGCACACCACTGATTGTCATGGGAGACATGAACATTCACCTTGACAGAACTCTGGCAAACGACTTCCTGGCACTCATCTCCTCCTTTGCACTCAAACTAGCTCCTTCTCCTCCCACCCACAAAGCTGGTAAAGTCCTTGTCTTGGTGCTGACTCGTAATTGCTCCATAACAGATGTGACAGTTACCCCACTCCACCTGTCAGACCATTTCTTGGTCAAATTTGCGGCTGCCTTTCCGCAATTGCAGACACCCACACAGACGGTTTCCTTCCGCAGAAACCTGAAATCCCTCACAGCAGCACAGCTGTCTGATGAAGTGAACTCCGTTATGCCTGACCACTCGCACTTCTCCTCACTTTCTGTTCATGAGGGTACAGAAACACTCTGTTCCTCTCTGGCATCCTCTCTGGACAAACTCCGCCCCCTGGTGTCCAAACCAGCCAAGAAAAAACAACCAAGTCCATGGCTCTCTGAAGTTCTGAGAGAACAAAGAGCTGGACTCAGGGCAGCAGAAAGAAAGTGGCGTAAATCCCAAGAACCCACTGACTTGTCCTTATACAAACAGAAACTTGCTTCCTTCACCTCATGCTTACAGTCCGCTAAGAAAGCCTTCTATCAGAACAAGATCTGTGCCACTTCTGATTCCAGAAAACTGTTTATGGCGTTTAACTCCTTGCTTTCTCCTCCAGTTGCTCAGCCTTCCACTGAGCTGACTTCAGACATGTTTGCCTCCTTTTTTACTGAAAAGGTTGCTGCAATCAGCAACCAGTTCTCTGAGCCTGACCAGTCCAGTCAGCACCAACCTGCCACTGCTGCTTCACTCTTCTCCTTTGCTCCCCTGAGCGAAGATGAAGTCTCCAGACTTCTCCTGAGCTCAAAACCTACAACTTGTCCTCTCGATCCAATACCCACCAGCATCTTGCAGACCATTTTGCCCACTATCAAACCTGCAGTCACAAACATTGTCAATTCCTCCCTGGAAACTGGCATTTTTCCTGCTACTTTTAAGCAGGCCCGTGTCACCCCACTGCTCAAAAAGCCGAATCTCAACCCCGCCAAGGTTGAAAACTACAGGCCAGTATCACTTCTGCCATTCCTGTCAAAAATACTGGAGCGCTCAGTATTTAACCAGGTCTCTGAACATCTGCGGAACAACAACCTACTTGACTCTTTTCAGTCTGGCTTCAGGTGTGACCACTCCACTGAGACTGCACTCCTGTCAGTCACTGAGTCACTGAGACGAGCTCGAGCTGCTGGTCAGTGCTCTGTCCTACTTCTGCTGGACCTGTCTGCTGCCTTCGACACGGTGAACCATCACATTCTCCTCTCCACACTCTCTGAGCTTGGCATATCTGGTTCTGCCTTGTTGTTGTTCAAGTCCTACCTCACAGGCAGATCCTTCAGAGTGTCATGGCGAGGAAAGGTGTCTAGGTCACATGGCCTATCGACTGGGGTTCCTCAGGGGTCAGTGCTTGGTCCCCTTCTCTTCTCTCTGTACACCACCTCACTTGGTGCAGTGATCCGCTCCCATGGCTTCTCCTACCACTGTTATGCTGACGACACTCAGCTTTTCCTCTCTTTTCCACCTGATGACAGAATGGTCTCAGATCGTATATCAGCGTGTCTGGCTGATATCTCCACATGGATGAAGGAACGCTACCTTCAACTGAATCTCTCTAAGACTGAACTTATGGTCTTTCCAGCTTGTCCATCTGTTCAGCCTCAGGTCACTGTCCAACATGACTCGAGCCTACTTGCGCCCACAAACTCAGCCAGAAACTTGGGTGTCATGATTGATGACCAGCTGACCTTTAAGGTTCATGTGGCCTCAGTTTCTCGGTCTTGCCGTTATACCCTCTACAACATCAGGAAGATCAGACCCTTCCTGACCCAACAGACCACACAGATTCTGGTTCAGGCTATTGTCATCTCACGCATTGACTACTGCAATTCTCTTCTGGCAGGCCTCCCTGCATGCTCATTCAAGCCTCTGCAGATGATCCAGAATGCAGCAGCACGTCTGGTCTTCAACCAGCCCAAAAGGGCACGTGTCACCCCGCTGCTGGTTTCTCTTCACTGGCTTCCAGTGGCAGCCAGGATCAAATTCAAGGCACCTCTCTTGGCTTACAAAACAATCACAAGAACGGCTCCAGCCTACCTGGAATCCCTGATCCAGGTCTACTCTCCCTCTCGGCCACTACGCTCTGCATGCGAAAGACGCCTGGTGCTTCCAGCCCAGCGCTGCTCCAAATCTCTAGCCAGACTCTTCTCTTCTGTTGTTCCCAAATGGTGGAACGAACTACCCAACTCTGTGCGTTCTGCTGAGTCCCTTTCTACTTTTAAGAGACAATTGAAGACTCAATTGTTCAGAGAGCACTTAGGCACTTAACCTGACTCTTCTCCTCTTTGGGGTAGAATAAGTCAGAGGGTCCAAGACCCAGCACTTAGTGATTATGTAGCACTAACTGTGTTGTGTGATGTTGTATGTCTGTTATATATAAAAATTTAAAAAAAAAAAAAAGGTGGGGGGGGCAACACTTCTTCTGCCACTAGATGGCAGTACCTGTGACCAAATCACATCTGAAGCACTTTTGCGCTTCCTATGGACTTTTCCTTAATTAGGTCTAAATTCTTGCTTGTGTTGTATGTCGCTTTGGACAAAAGCGTCTGCTAAATGAAATTGTAGAATTGTATTTCATTCGCTAAGTCTAGAATGTTCCCTCCATCCCTGGGCCTATAGGTTACTCATTCTCTCGCTTCTGTCTCCTCACAGAAACTTCCTGATCACATGCAGTGCCACGTAGGGATCGACAGTGAGGTGCAGCCGTGACAGGCGCAGCGATGAGTTCACAGTAGCTCACCAGTTGTTGTTTTTTTTCCAGGATTGTCAATGTTAAAGCCACAGCCTTCATTAAATGGATAGATTTATGGAAGTGGGGTTGTATGATGTCATCATCCGCAGTGATACTCTTACCTCAAGTCAGCGTGTCTTTGTGCTGGGATGCTAACAGCGGCGGCAGCACAAAGCCCCCCCGCAAAAAACTTCAATATCCTTTCACACTGATGGAGCATTGTCTGATTTGCCGTCAGATTGTCGTTAGCCAAAGCTGCATTTTAGCGTTCCGTGTGAGTAGGAATACGGAGGAAGTTCTGTCGTTAAAACCTGTAGAATCTGATGGGAAAGTAAAATGCTGACAAATTCTATATATTACGTGTTAAAGGATTTAGATGGGGTGGGGAGGGGGGCCCCTTATTAGGAGATAAAATCTTTTCTTTTTTTAATCCTCAACAATACGAGTGTCCACTTACTGAGGGTAAGACTCCTACGATGGCTGACAACCTCATGAATCATCACGACCATCACTGCATGTCTCTGCTGAGAAGTCTCTATAATTCTCCATCTATGCAACATCTGCGAGTAGCTTTTGTAAAGCAAATTACACTACAGGCCTGTCAGATCCGTTTATTCTTATTGGTGATCGGTTCAGTTCTAGCTTAAGCGGAGCGACTGAACACGAGCGACATGCATTCAGATTAATCCGTCAAAACTGCACCGTGGACGGAAAATCCCTCAGTCGTCCACAGGCTCTTGTAGGTTCTCCCCCAGATCACTCAAGAAAGGCGGAAGGCTTTTTGCTGCATGAAATCAGCAGGATTCTCAGAGGCATCCTGAAATCCTTTCACTTGTCGAACGAGAACTCGCCGGTAGAAATAAAACAGACAGAAATGCATTTTATTCATAAATTAATTCGTAATTAATGCAGCAGCTCCTCAAAAATCTCACCATCAATACTTTACATATGAATGTTCCGTAGTTCTTCAATCAGAGCATGTTCCAGATTATCCCCCCCCCTTTTTTTTTTTCCTTTCTCACAACACAATTTAGAGATCCTGTGCCCTCAAGTCTCGCATAACTTGATCCTCTTTCACACTGAAGGACCAGAATGATGAATGAAACATGATAATTACATGACGACTGAGCGGTTCGTTTAAGTCACAAAGGAGAAACTCATCTGCAGTGTGCGCGAGAGATGAAGTAGTGATGGAACTTAGTGGAGAAGCTCCTATGAATGCTCTACTTAAGCCTTAATGTTTGGTTGTACAGTTCTGTATATCTGATTTGTATTTGTACACAGCGTCTGTGTGCAGAAATAAAATACTACCAGGTACAGTGGTTGCCCTTCATTTTTTATTAAACTACATATTATTAAATAACTTAAAGCTTCATCGATGAATTTGATTTTACAGACTAGAGAACTTTTTTTTCCCTCAGTTTTGTCTTAGAGAGGTAGAGGAGGAACAAGGTGATGGAGTTAAGGCTTTACTTCATGCCTGTAAGACTAAATTTCAGGCTAAAAAAGTCATGGTGCATATAAAGGACATTTCATGGACGCGGCCCATTTGCTCACATCGATCTTGGTCTTGCCCGACAAGCGGGTTCCTCTCCTCAGGACTGCACGGTTTTAAAGAAAAAGCGATGATGTTTCGTTGATGGTCAGCTGTCAGTCATTTAAAAACGAGCAGGATGAAATATCTCGGGAGTCTCATTCAACCTGATTTTGTCATTGAGACCTTCCTTTTTGTTGCTGTGACAAAATCTGTGCAAAATTATAATCTAACTCAATGACGCTTCAAGACTTGAGGGGATGAAGAAACTTGTCCAGGGGAGCCTTCAGCGTGAGAACCATCGTTAAGAGTACATGGTCAGCTGGAGCCACTAGAGGAGAGCAGGAGGAAGATCAGCCAGAAGGACAGACGGACATCTTTTGATGAGATTGTTTAAACTACGAATTTCAATTAGAAATGAATTTTAACACCTTTCATCAGGATAATCATGTATATCTAAGTAACGCCATAATACGCAGCAAGTAAACATGTTCTTGCTCGGGGTAAAGTAAAGTTTACCTCCAGAACATTGAGCTTGATCAGTCCATCTCCATCTTTGTCAAAGGCATTGAAAGCTCCTGTGAGAGACGCAAAAACATCAGTCTTCATTTATCTTTCGGGCACAGCAGCAGACGGTAATATTATAATTTCATGAGTGTAGAAATCCTCCTTAGGAGAATAAAAATATCTTAAAATGTTAAGAAAATAACCTCAATATCTCCATTATTTATTATAATTCAGTAACCAGTGGCAATATTTTTTTGGGAGACTTCTGTAGAGTTTTCTCTCTTTGTTCTGCAATCACCGATCAGAGAAAAGAAGATGTCCCGTTTGTTGCAAATGAAATTAATTTATGAACCAAAACTTTTTTGTCACTAAACCAAGTTTTGTTTCAAAATCCCAAAGTTTTCTTAATCCAAAATGGTTGCTTGCTTTTGGGTTTAACTCGAAGGCAGGACTACATCTGAATGATGTCGGACACGCCCCTGTTGGTGCGCGTCAAGTCTAAGTCCCGCCTCCAAGCTGGTGATCAACAGAAATCACAACTTTTGGACTTGGAAGCTACATTTTTGGAAACAAAATTTTATTTTAGGGTTCACTAATGTAATTTTGTTTTTTACTTGTAATCAAAACATAATTTTCAAAATAAGACTTGAATTTGCTTGCACCGTGTTTGGATTTTCAAACAAAACTTTCAGATTCTAAAACAAAATTTTTGGATTCACATTCAGAATTCTTTTACTCAGTGACATCACTTCCCTCTCCTCAAACACGAATTCATACAAATTCTGGTAGTATACAAGAATCCACTGAGGCTACAAAAACACTGAAATACTTTTGGTGCAAATGCAATTAGTTTTATACGACATTGGTTTCAAAATCCACTCTTTGTGGAGCCTTGACCAAATATCCTCATGACCAGATGACAAACAATCACAGTATAAAAAAACACGGTGGCATGCGTCCGCGCACTTACTGAACATTCCCTCCAGCCTCACAAAACAGCAGATGTAACTGTCAAAATCGATGTTGAGGTGTTCGTCTGCGTAGCGCATGGCGATGATGTCATACAGCTGCTTGTTGAGGTGAAAGCCTTCATGAGGAGGAGATGAAGCAGAGAGGAGGGTCAAAGTCTGATACTCCTCTCCTCTCTAATGGCCAACAATTAAGTTTAATGTCAAATTCTACTTCTCGCAGGGGAAAAAAGTGAAATTAAAGTTTAAAAAAAAAAGGATTTGAATGGAAAACCTGCATCATTGACGGCGTTCCTCATCTCAAAGCTGCTGATGGAGCAGGACTTGTCCTTATCGTAACGTTTGAAGATCAACTGCAAGCACAAGAGGCAGCAAACATTCAGATGATGACTGGAGGGGAATTTCTAAAAAAAAAAACAGTGGGAGCAGTGACAGACGCGGTCCTACCTGCCACTGTTTAATCTTCGTCCACAAATGCTTGAATTCCTGCAAATTCAGTTTTCCTGTGCCGTCAGTCTGAAAATGGTTCGATCAGGGAAAAGCCGACTCACAAAAAACACAAAAAAACAATATCGCTTCTTAGGTAATGTTGAGGGTGAGGATGTGATGTTTATTTTTTTAGTAGAATTATTTTATGTATCAAAATGTGGCACAAAACCCCTCCTATCTGGCAGGAATGTTGCAGGTTTACATGTCTTGACTAATTTTCACAGTTTCACACACTGACAAACGGTGAGAAAACACAAGAAAAGTCACAAAAGAAGGGAGAGAATGAACATGTTGACAGCAGAACATCAGCACGGAGCCCTGGATGGTCACAGAGAGAAGGGAATTAAATCAAAAGCATTATCTTAATGCCATGGGGCTACAAAGTTAGTCAGTAGTTATTATATTATATATAATAATATCTTATAAAATTATATCTTATAACCACAAATTATCGTTTCTTTCTCAATAGCCTCTCAAGGGCTCCATACATGAGATTTTACAAGGATTATTTTATTTTTCAACAAAAAAAAAATCGAATGCCATCACAGAAATTGGAATGGTAACATTAATGAAAGATGGATGAGGTCTAATTTAAAAAAAAAAAAAAAAAAAACTGGAGTAGGACCAGTAGCCAGGTTTATGACCTGCTAAAATAAAATTATACAGCCAAAAAGTTTGCCTTCAAAGAAATATTCAAACTCTTGACTTGAGTAACAGTTACTGTCAAGCATTCCCCGGCCCCCGGTAAACACACGGATGCTAGTGCTGCTAATGCTCATGACCTCTGACCTTCATGCAACACAAGAGGAAGGATACATCCATCAAGGCGATCATACTCCGACACGTCTCCAGGCTGAAACCTTCTGTCTTTATTTCACCATCTGTGGGACACACACGCACGCGCGCGCCCACGCACACCCACCTGTATGAGTTATCTCGTGACGCAGAGAATGACAGTCACCTCCTGCGTGTACTCACGTTTGGCGAGTACGTTCTTCATGATGGTCCTGAGCTCGTTGGCACAGACCTGCATATCCTGATGGATCATTAAACTTTACGTTACACGTCAGCTAAAATCCAACATCTGCAGCGCTCTGGTCCTGTTCGCTCACCTCACCAGCGATCTGTTTGTAAATGGCTCTGAACTGTTTCTCCTCTTCAGTTTCCTCCTCAGCTTCAAGTATTTTTCGCTGTTAAGAAACAAATATAAAGTATTGGATTAAAGTGCAGTTATAGAATCTGGATTTTGATAGAAACACAGTAGGGCAGTTTTTTTTTTTACAACAGTACCAGATTCTGCGTTCATTAATGTTAACACAGGTAATGTATCTTTTGACCACATGTATGCAGAAGCTTATGAAATACTGCACTTTCTGATTTATACCCACTTGTGTTACTGGGGCAGAGCAGCACAAGAGGAAAAAAAGACATTAGAAATGAACTCTATATGCGCTGATGTCTTTCAGCAAAACAGGTGCAGCCGAGCCACTTGGCTTCAAAATAAATTGTTTTATTCCCAGTGATGTTATCTGACCTGGTCAAGATTACATAGAGGAGTCGTCAGTCTCCAGAAATGATGACAGGTCAAAGGTCATGGGAAGCTATTCCCTGTCTGGCACCAGGAATGGAAGTCTATCTATACACACTTTCACAACCCTTTTACCTTTGGTTTCTTCCTTTTTTCCCCCAGGATGCCGTCATGCTCGATCTCTTTGTTGGCGCGTGCTCTGTCTGACACAAATACGATAGGCTAGTTGTGGAGGGGAGATATAGAACAGAGAAGAGAGTGAGAGTTCAAAACCTACACACTCAGTAATGTCAGCAGGAGCAGTGAGGAAAGCAGGGCTGCATGCGTTACCTTGTGTATTTTTCTCTTGTCTTGCTGATGGTCAATAAGACAAGACAAGGAAGGAAAGATGAATGAAGTGAGACGAAACAGAGGACAACACTTGGAAAATGAATTCTGTTAGTTACTTGAGGGAAAAACAATGAGTGAACATGAGTCAGGAAAATATGGTGGATTTTACATACATATATATATATATATATATATTTAGAGAGAGAGAGAGAGAGAGAGAGAGAGAGAGATACATAGATAGATAGATACATAGATACCCTTCTGCATAAGGGACCTGAGACCCACAGATATCAACTGACTGCTAGTTAGCTTAGCAAAATGAATATTAATGGAGGGGAAGTGTTCGCTAACAGTCTTTGCCTGCATTAATATAACTTGGATTGTACATAACATTTGCAATGAAATAGCAATTTCAAATAACGAGACAGCGTGATCTTTGAATCAAATACATCGTCGGAACTAATTTCCTGACAAAACCTCTTGGTGTCAGGTAGTGATTTGTCACGGCAAGTTTTCCAACAAAACTAAACATCTCAGGATGACTAATAGGTGCGACTGCTGCTACTAGTCATGGCTAACTTTGCAAGTGGGGATGAAGAAGATTACAAACTAAGATCCTGAACCTAAAGCTAACATTTCCCATCCACCACCGTTCATTTTGGTTAAGCTAACGAGCGGCCAGTCAGCCTCTGTGGTTCTCAGGCTATCTATCTTCTTGTTCCAGGGAGGACAGCAAATCAGTGTGTTTTCCCACAGTTTTCATGTTCCTTTAAATTCAGGCTGATGTTGAAATGTGAAAGTGTGTTTCACTGCAACAGCAAAGCCATATTTCACACATTCCAGTCAGGTAAATTGTGTCAGTGGGAATAAGTCAACGTTTTTCATGCCCAGAAGTCACATACCCCATGTTATAGACATTAAATATACTTCTATTTAAGAATTATACAGAATTATAAAATAACTTTTCTCAATATTTCTATGATGGCATCACCAACCTGTGTTTGATCTGATTCAATCTTGTTCTCTGCTTCCCTGTGAGAGAGAAAAACACACTTTTGTGCTCAGTACAATAGAAGCCAAGAACAGCCATGCTTTTAAATACAGTAATCTCAACATCACGAGTTAATAATTGAATTGCTTAGAGATAACTGAGCTTCCTTCCTCATCATTAAGAAAACCGCCTTTTGATTTCTGAAAATAACCAACTGAATAAAGCAGTTTGAATTAACCCTTGAGATGATGATAATAATAATAATAATAATAATAATAATAATACAGTTAACACAATATTAAATTGTGATGTGGAGATAAAGAGATTAAAATAACATCAGCTGCCCCCCCCCCTCCCCAACCATGACACTTACTCAGAGGTACTCCTTTTCTCAGAGAAGACCCTGAGAATAAACTGTCCCTCTTCATGGGGTTGAAAGGTGGTTGGGATGATCACGTACTCTCCTGGAGGCATACGGAATCGCTCCGTCACCTCGCGCAGGTTAATGTAGGTCTTACATTTAGCTTTGGAGGCTGTGTACAGGAAGAAGTCCTTCTGCAGGTGTTTGTTCTCTCCGCACATCTGTGAAGACACAAAATTATTGGATTGAAATATACACGCTTCAGGTACTCTATTAATTTGTCTCTACAGAACTATTCATCTACTCATTTATAACTCAGTGAAAATTGACAGTAAATACACCACAGTATTTATGTCCTTTGTACCTTCAAGAAGTATTTTGGCCTGAGTAGTCTGACTCAAGTGTACAATCACATTCACTTCTGGGCCGTGATGTTCCCCCACACACACACACACACACACGCACGCACGCACGCACGCACACACACGGGCACGCACGCACACACATCCATGGAGTTACAGGTGGACATCCTTCATACCTCCCTTGGCACCTACAGACACAAACAAGAGGAAACATATGACATCATCAACTGCTGCTTTTATCTATGTTGAAAAATCTTGCTAGTTTAGTGTCACGTGCTCCTTACCTCATAGATGGAAAATCCAATGGTGAGGAACCTGGCTCCCTCGTGGCGTTGCATCCTTCGTCCTTTCTGCATCAGAGCAACCACCAGCGTGCAGGTCACCTCCCCGTCCTCCGGGTCATCATCCTCCTCGTACAGCTGCAGCCGATACTGAGGGTTCGTCCAGAATGTTTCTGTGAATATAAAAGATCATCATGTCATCATAATATAGGTTTCACATTAAAGACATAATGGTAATTATTCGCATGTCGAACATCTTAAAGTCTGACACATTCAAGCAAATGTGTAGAAAAAAAGGCCAGTTTTCTCACGGCCTCTTACACAAAAATCAGGGCACATTTCATGTTTTACAATAAAACCCTAAGTAATGAAATATTTATCATTAATATCTGATGGGGTGATTAAATGCTGCATCGGTTGTTTCATTATCATAATAATAATAATGTATTCATGATTAAAAACTTGGAAATTATTATATTTTCCCAATTATCACAACAGGATAAAACATAAAATGAATCTACTCTAATTTCTACTTCACGATGTGATACTCAGTAAAATCAAAACAAAGTTACAGAAGTGTATCTTGAAACATTTAAATCTGTTGTAGATGATGATGATGATGATGATGATGATGATGATGACGACAATGAAAGCGAGCTGGTGGTCTACCTGGGAAGTTCCTGCAGCCGCCAGCAGAGCTGCCTCTCACCCATCGACCCTCGTTGACTGACACAGTCCAGCTGTTTCTTTCATCGCCCTGCAGTGTGTCAGGCGTCAGGTTGCACATCTCCAGTTTGGTGAATTTCTTCTTGAATTCGTCAAAGGACATCCTGGATGGGAACATGAAAGAGGAAGTCTGTAGGACAAGAACCAGGAACAAGGAGCTGAAGCATCAGCCGAACAAGGAGGCCGAAGGGTTTGTGTCGGGTGAGTGAAAGGTGGACAACATTACTCTCTTAGGTTGTTGCCACAAGTGGAGTAAGAACGTGAAGTGGTAGGGGGCGATGAGTGTGTGCTCGCTACGGTGGCCCTTTGAGGACATATTTGGTGCTGTCTGATCACACGACTGAGATTTTATACAGGAGTTGCTATGCAGCAGCTGTTGAGAGATTTTATCCAGAGCCAACATGATGAGATTGAATCAAATCAATATATATTAAAGGATAATTCCCGTATTTCTATACATTTTGTCTATATTCCCCTTCTTTTTTATGTCTAAATTCTTAATAGGGATAAAAATAAAAAGACTTTTGTGACAGGTTCAGGTTTTCCCTCCTAAAAGGCTTCTTTTTTTCAAAATGTTGCTAGGTGACCATGTGAGTTTATCATCCTCATCGAGTCACACAGGGAACTTTGAACCGCGGGAATTTCAAAACAAATAGAAAGGGTTTTAAGAACACTTTTAATGTTCTTTGAAGGTTCATGACTGTTTTCAATTTACAGAACCTTTTGAGATTGACAACAGAGAGTCCCAGGACGTTCCCTCGCTGGAAGACAGAAGCACAAATTGCACGGATAAGCAAAATCTAAAAGAATAATGGCAAATGACTTGCCACGCCTTCACCTTTGTGGGACGGAGAAGATGTGAAAAAGTAAAGTCTCTGTTGTTTTACTCACCAGAACTCACTCGTTTCGACAGTTTGTTTTTTCAGGTTGTTTTTGTCTGCAATGGAGATAGTCGACCATTCCTTTGAGCTGTGGATATCAGAAAGCAAGATACTCGTGAGAACAAAGAGCTTCTCTTCATATTTGAGAATCAGGTCAAGTTGAAATACAGCAAGCGTTGGAAAATAAAGACACGATTTTGAAATGATGATATACTTACTTTGGACACCAGGGTCCCTTCCAGAGGACCTTACCCCAGGGATTGCGTAGACGAATCAGGCAAATTTTGCTGTCCTCTGCAACCTTATCACACTAGGAAAAAAATTGTTAGCATGACTGGCTGGCCACGAAGCCGCATCAAAAGCGGGTGGTAATTTTGCCGTACCTCCTCCAGTCCTATGATAGAGTAGGCATGACCCCGGATCAGTCCCTGCTCGGTCCGAGTCTCCATCTCCTTGGCTGAGTAAATCTGACAGATGTGAGATTTGCAGTGAAAAATAGATGTTTCTAGTGATTACATGGACCGTTTATTATGGATTTGATGGTTAAAATCTAGTTAGTTTGTCTCATTTTCAAGACCACTCACGTCGATGGAGCAGCCCATCAGGGAACCTCTCGCCAGGGCCTTCTTCATGATGTTGAAGAGGTCTTTGGGAGCCTCAGACAACTCAAAAAACTCAGTCACACCTCCTGTGAAGTCTTCCATGGCCTCCAAGGTGTTCCCCCCTCTCAGTGCCTCATAAGACCCATGCAACCTGAGAGAATCGATCAGTAGTCAATATATGCTGGCGTGACTGTTCTAAAAGCTGAGATTTTTGCCAGGGTGCTTGAGGTTTTGGATGCGGGCCAGAAAGACAGAAAGACAAAGACAGAAACGGCAAAGTCAGAGATGAATCGGGGGAGGGTCTCCAGTAACAAGTCTTTTATCCAGCAGTGAACCCCCTGTGTAGACCGTAGGACCCTGCAGAAAGTCAACAGGGGTCTTTAAGAGCACACAACCACGACACCTTGCACCAAATTCAACAATGCAAACCAACAGATTCCTGACTCTAATCTCAGGATTTGGACTGTAATCTCACAATGTCACAAAACATTACAAGAACAGCTTCATTGTTTTTTTTCTGCCCTGTGGGTGCATTCTCACAAAGGCAACCGCGAGGCGCAATCAACCGCGAGCCTCTTGTTACAGCAACGACCAGACATGAAAATGCTACAGAATCAAATCCCAACCCTTCATCCCACTGGTCCTCGCTGAGTGAACCGGACTGAACGGTGCTGACAGCAGCACACGGGTGGAGATCACTAAACCTGCTTACTTGGCATAGGCTTTTTCCAGAAGGGCACTCCAGTACTCATTCTTTCGGAAAGATTTGGTGAACACAAGCTGATTGTTGCAGGTGGGGATGCGGTCATCCACAACCACGTCGATCCACTCGCCATAACGCCAGAACTGACACGAAGAAAACAGAACAGATGACAACAAGATACCAGGACTGAGACGGAGACCCTTCCTCTTGAGGAGTTGGTACGGGCCAATGAGGAGTTTTGGAGGTTGACCCCGATATTTATAAGCGAAAGCAAATTTGCTCATCAACCAATTTAACAAACTCATTTAACATTCATTTATCAAATAACTCCTAAAAATAAATATATCAATCAACTTCTCACTTCAAGGATTTGTGGGACGTCACAAGCAAACTTAATTTAATGAACTCAAGATTACAAATTATCACTAATTAACACGTGCTTTGACTGAGAGATGGGAATGAGGTGTGTTGCGATACGACACGTGTATTTTTTTTCTCTTTGGTTTTCATAATATATATTATTAAGTTAATAATTTGCTCGTTAGATGACTTTTATTTTCTAAAAACAAAATGGTGTTCTTCCTCTTTGCCTTGAGAAAAGCATTATTTCTTATTTTAATTTGACACCTCTGCATTTCGCCAGCGACGTCACTTCATATTGATTTTTTTTGGAGGTCGTTGTGTCCTTCTACTTTGACTGATACTATAACCTCATCAAAATAAAAGTACAATAAAAGAACAGTTAGTTTTAGTATGTTTAAAACCTGAAAGTGGAAGATGCCAGCGTAGTTCTCGGTGAAGCTCTGATCCCGAGGAATCACTCTGTACAGCAGCTTCTCGTTCAGAGTCAGACAGGCGATGGCCGCGAGCAGCCAGCAGTCACCTGACAACAGTAGAATTATGAGCCATGAGATTACATGATCCAAACATATCACTTTATAAATGACGTAGTCTCACTGTCCGGCTCTGGTTTCTTCCTGGAACCCAAGTTAATTTTCTTTTCTTGCTTTTACTTCTGTTGAAATTACAATAAAAAAAACTACCCAAGCTGAAATAATTCAGGGTTCTTCTACAAACGCAGTGATAGCTCAGACTCTTGAAGCGCATCCATTGGGGTTTTCCCCTATAAATTCTTGGTACGAAAGAAATGCCATTACTACGTTCAACCAGTAAGAATTGTGATTATTTGTGATAGCTGTATCAGGCAATTGAGTGCGTAATTCAAATTTTCCGCAAAGGAACTGAGTAACTGAGTAAATACACTTTTTTCTTATTTCCTTGTATTCTGACCACAAAGTGTAAATCTGGCGTGCCCCTAAAATTCACACATCACTAAGATGACGTGTTTCCCTGTATCCTGCTTATGTCATGATAAGAACAATTCTCTGCAACTTTGGAAAAGCAATGGGAATTTATAGCCTATTAACATGCATCATCTTTTAGAGAGTAATTCAGTGCAAATAGTGAATTTGAAGCTTGGCTGATTGACACTGGGTAATAGTTCATAAACTACACATCCATTTTCCGACCCATATATATATATATATATATATACTGTGTATATAGATAGATAGATAGATAGATAGATAGATATACAGGAGATATACATTTTATTTACGTGTAGTTCCAGACTTTATTACATTTAGGATTAAAATGTTTTACTCTATTTACACCTGCAATGCCATGATGTGTGTAACAGCAGTATCAAGAAGGGGTGTCATGCACTGGCATTAAACTGATATTTAGATAAACATGTGAAAGAAGAAAGTCAATCTTTCTAAAGTAGAAAGAGCTTGAGGAGTTACCCAGTTCTCCCTGGCAGATGTCTGTCCTGGTGGCTCCATCGATGATGAAGTGCGGGTTTTCACATATTTCCTGTGACATCGAGGAGAGTTTATTGTGCAATATCAGTGTATTACTGCCAAATGTTCAGTCTTTTTTTCACATTATGAAATACCATACTCGGCACAGAGGAGAACATAGATGAAATTACAGCTAGGATGACCCCCCCCCCCCCAACACACACACACACACACACCCTCTAACAGGTGTCTCTCAGATGTCTGTGGACTGTTTTCACCTGACGAAGAGCGACTGTTTCTCTGTAATTGAACTGATCTTCATCTAATATTTTACAAGTTTAAAGTGAAGACTTCAAGCTCTCGTCCATGTAAGGTCTTGACAGACACACTCAAAACTGGGTTTCTAGTCTAACTACTCTGATTATTTGGAGCAGGGATCAGTATACAACTTCCATAGCTGGAGGAAATAAAATACTCGCCCTCTGAGGCCATATTTGAGCCTGAATGGACAAGCCTATATTAGGATTTTATAGCCTATAAACCTTTAGTTCTCTAACGCTTCACCTGTTCAAAACTGGATGACAAAAAAATTACATGCTGACTTACTCTAGAATAATTAGCGAAGAATTTACAATGATCATAAGAACCAGATATTATAATTCTGCAATGATTTGAATTTAAAAGTTTGTTTTTACACATCTAGAATGAACATTTCCCATGACAGGAGGGCCTGAACTGTGCAACCCAAACTCTGTTGGGTTGAGTCTCGGACCCCGTAACCCCCTCTAACACATATCTGTGAGGAGGCAGCTGCTGGAGGTCTCCCAGTCATGACCTTTTTAGTCTTTTGGACAAGTGAGGAAGTTGAAGTCAGTCCAGCTCATAACTACATGTCTGTCATTGCCGAGTGATTGATGTCACACATATTTACTGGAGGATTTAATGCATCTGTGTGCTGCTCCTTCCAAACATCCTCGGATGCAATAAAAGGGATCACAAGATATTATTATGTAACTGACATGCAATCTTATTCTACTTTATGATGTGCTATAGAGATTTATAGTATTTAGATTTCTTACTTTACATATATGTATATGTGTATATATATATATATACAGCATATATATATATAAATACTAGTTGCCTCACAGCAAGAAGGTTCCAGGTTCGAGTCCCGGCTCCATCACAGGATCTTTCTGTGTGGAGTCTCCATGTTCTCCCTGTTCCTGTGTGGGTTCTCTCTGGTTCTCCAGCTTCCTCCCACAGTCCAAAGACATCAAGAGGGGACGAGGCTGATTGATACTCTAAATTGACTGTAGGTGTGACTGTGAGTGTGAATGGTTGTCTGTCTATATGTCTATATTAAGGAATTTTGCAAGCAGAAAATTTTCCTTAAGGTGCACCAAATCAGAAATCATTTTCCCTTGGAGGTCCAAAACAAACGCACAATATGTTGTGTTTTGTCTCTAGTGATGCTTCATTCTTTTGTCTTAATTCACTCCGACTCAACTGATGTCCTGCACAAAGAGTAACTTCTCGCTATGCAATAATGTATGCAATACATGTAATTATTAGGGATCTTACATATTCCTAAATTAAAAGAGTTTTTAACAAACAAAAATAGTAAACAGTAAAACAGTTCTTCTTCTCATAATTATTCAAATTTTTGTTATTATTATATTTTTTAAAGAATGAATCTATCTACTGGTGTATCATTTATTCTGCTGACCAAGTCTAAACTCACGTAGGGCCAAATTTGGCCCCGCACCCCACCTTGAGCAGCCCTGCACTAAACAACATAAGAAAAATGTACGCAAAAGAAGTCAAAATGAGCCAAAGTAGCATTTGAGAAGAGGAGGAAACAAAATAATCAACAGAATAGGGAGGGTCGGCCGCCGTGACAACAGGCCGACGCCGGACGCACTGATCGGGGTCAAGTGTAGTGCAACAAAGATACAGACGTGTGTGTGAGAGCGGGTGACTCAGTTTACTCCAGTGACAGACAGGTTAGCAGTGTGTGAGGGTACATAGCGCAGCGCCGACACATACTGGGAGGAAGAACATCTTTAGCCTTGTAAACAACACTGCAACAAAGTGAAAGCAGCTTTGCAAATATACCCCCGTGTAAAGATTCTCTTTTTTTTTTTAACCCAATTTCAAGAGTAAAAATACAGAAAATAATTGCCGCCACACAATGAACTTAATTTTAAATATAACATTGGGTTATTTACAAAAAAAAACTCCGATGGGTTTCTTTAACTTGGACTCATCAAACGAGCAAAAGTAAAATGCAGTGTCATGCTCTGAAATTAGAGCGCGCCCCACATTTGACCCGGGGATGGGATTCATATATCACTAATCTCAGCTAAAGCTTCTAGAACATCACGCACGTGGCAATCAAGAGGTTCACTCTGAGTCCCCACAGTCAAATCAAACGGTATCTGCTTTAGAAATGCAGTGAAGACGAATGAAATTTGTTCCTTTTGAATTTAGAATATCAACATACATCATTTTTTTGTTGCTACATCTTAAAAACAGTTCTCTTCTGTATTTCTACCACCTTCCAATGATGTTCTTTATGATGATGCCACGAAAAGCTCTTAGAACTGAAGTACTTTATCACTTCAGCACAGTTACTGATGATTTGTGCGGCAGTTTTCTATGCTGCTGCTACTTCTTCTGTACTTTATTTGAAGTGTAATTTGAAAGTAGGACTCTTGTGGGTTTGCATTTCTGTGTTGTGTATCTGCATGTTTTGAAAGACCAAAGCTGCCAACGCCGAACAACCTCTCAACCTCTCAACCTCTCAACCTCTCAACCTCTCAACGGTCAGCACTACCCGGTGTCAGACCTTGTAAATATTCCACTAAAGACCTTGATAAAGTTGTAAACGAAACCGAGCTGCCGCTGTATTTTCGCAGCACTGACAAAGCGTGTGCTCTTGTGTGAATGTCAGCTGTCTGCGATTGTAGGAGGTGAAAACCCAGAGCTATGCACCACCGACCACACGGCCGTATCATGTTCACACCGACAGCATCTGTTGTGGAGGAAGTGATGAGATACTTAAGGATTTTAGTCAAGAGCCATTAATGTTGCGACCAAAGAGACACACTCACCCAGGGACGTTTCCACTCAAACGTCATCGAGGGTTTGTGACTATAGAAAAGTGTGGAGTCCTCAGCAGGGAACAGAGGGTCTTCAAACAGCACCTTCTTCTTCACGTATTTGTCTCGAAGTTCCAAAAAGGTCTTGAGACGTTTGGCATCTTTGACGGCCTCATTTCTGCTCAGGATGGCAGAATAGATAGAGTTCGTCCCGGCAAGAGGGTAATCAGCTTTGTCATCAGGCCCCAGTGATGCCTCAGTTTCATGAAGCACTTTCACCTCTGTGTTTTCAATAACAGGCACTTTCTGCGTCATTTCTCCCATCCTATTACCACCTTATTACCTTTAATATTCCTCTTTGAGAATTAGTTAAAAAGTGCAAAAGCGAAGCAGCAGCAGTCCTTCCTTATTTGCAGAGGTGCAGAGTTTGAACTTGCAAAACAACTCGAAGAAACTTCCTTTGCCCTCCCCGATTTCAGTGATAAGTTTTTGTTCCTTTTTTCATGAACAGTCAGCGAGCAGTCAAACGGTCACACCAGCTCTCTCACAGTCACTGCTGTGTCACCTAAATATAGGCCTCTTGAATGAGGAGGGCAGGGGGCGGGTTGCTTCTAGAAGAGAGACCCTGGCATGTTTGCTGCTTCTCCATGAGACCCTATAAAATCTGTCTCACCCATCAAACATGGTTGAGACACACGATTGGCTTAAGATCTTGTCATTAAGGTTAAATTAATAAAAGTCTATTAACAAGGGATGGTACTATTTGAGAATACTGAAATAATTTCTGAGAATATTTCACCAAATTTGGGGTTTGATGACGCAAACGGATTCTGATTTTTAATTATATAAACATCACATATGCAATTTTTGAGACTGGTTCAAGGATATTTGGAGTAGTTTCTTTTTTGTAAAATTGGACAGGAAAAAGTCCTTCTGTTAACCAATGCAATTTAGGAGACCAGATTCACATAGGCAGCTTTAAAATACCAAATGTGTTTTCTAATATCTCTTAAATTCTTAAGGTTTGTTGACGGGAGTTTGCGGCAGGACTTCTGATGCCAGTAATTCTTAAATAAACTACATTGACATCTAGCGGTAAAACCACCTTACTTCCCGTCAGCCTCGTCAGTGGTTTGTCAGCAGAAACTTTCAGTCATGATGCAGTCCTCTGTTGGCCAAATCACCTGTCTATCTATACTCACATCAAACAAGAAATGAAAAGATATTGACTGCATGGTTGCCAGGTTTGAGAGAAACCTTCGTATTTTCAATCGCACTCAAGGTGAGTATCTTTTGATGGTAACCACAGTATAATTTCCTGCAGTAAAATGGAAATAATCACAAAAACAAAACATTGAGGCATTGAGAGCTCTAATGTTTAGAGAGAAGAATTGTTAACTCACCAAAATTATGGGTGATATCATTCATGTAATTTTATATCACATAAATTTGACTTACTGTGACTACCTATAGTTTTCGTACAGCTTACTTTATTAGTCGAAGAAATCTATTAAATTTGTGAAATGCTCTCTGTATTTGATTGATGTTGCTCATGGTCAAGGTACTGTTTTTCTTTCTTAAAATTGCATTGAGCCTATATCTACTGTTTTAGGCACGTACAAATGAACCAGGTATTCTTACGCTCTGGCGACGTAACTGCATCTGGTGTTGTTAGTGGTCACATACCATTTTTCTTTAAATGTATTGCCAGAGAGTTCATGATAAGATAAGATAAGACTTTATTAATCCCTGTGAAGTAAAAGTTTGGTGTCACTGAAATAAAAGCACAATAGAGAGCAAAGATTACAAAATAAAATAATGAAAGCAACTAAAAAAAAAAAAATCATTATGTAACACCAAAGAACTAAACTAAGCTACTGAAGGTGGTACAAATCTCTCTCTCTCTCTCTCTCTCTCTCTCTCTCTCTCTCTCTCTCTCTCTCTCTCTCTATATATATATATATATATATATATATATATATATATTTGTGTAATGGTCTCCCTCACAGTATTTCAAATTACCATAAAACCCCATTAATTGATCCTGGGGTTGCCACCTGTTTTTACCAGGTTACAAATCCAGGCTGGAATGCTAGTAACTACATCAATGAAGCATATCACGACAAGCGGCTTGCTAACATCGTGTGATACTCTTTTTGTGCTTGTTATTCGGAGCAATTGATTTGAGCCCAGCAGATGGGGGATTTCATACACGGTGTCTGGCAACCAATGTAGTCTGTGACGTTTCCGTGCTCATAGTGCAGTGTGCATCTGGAAGTTGTCGCCATCATATCAGGCTAGCAGCTAACCTAGCTGTCCTCAGTCAGGCGCAGCCTTTGAACATATAAAGTTATTATTATCGTTTACCTCTCTTTGTTCGTCTGTAGGGTTTCGATCAAATGCTGAGATGTTGTGTATCACTAAATAATTATAGAACTGCTGCTATAGTTAACTTTTGTTAGCAGTGGCTAATTTAATGAGCACACACTAGCAGGGCTGAAATCTTGAGAAGAAGTAACGTCAAGGAGCGGTGGGCTGCTGCTAAAAGCTAACGCTAGTTAGCTGGCAAGCAAGTACGGTTAAAACATCGGCATTGATTTAACGGAACGACGAATAAAGCCAAGACGGTGTACCTATCTACAAGCTCGCCGGTGGTTCCGCTGCTGGCTCTTGTAGTACAGCTGAGAACCTGTCGAAGCCAAGGAACCAGCAGCGTCACGAAGCTAGCTTCAACTTAGCAGATGAACCTAGGTTTATAGCTAACAAAGCTAAATAACAAGCTCGGGTCAGTCTGGCACGGAGGAAGTCTGTGAAACTGGAGCTGACATCGTCACATTTCCCATCTCTGACACGTATGGCCAACCTTTTGTGTTAAAATTTGTGTTTTTGTTACGCAGTGTTGTGGCCTTTCCTGTGAATTGCTAATTCAGCTAACTACTTTTGCGAAGTCTTAGCTGTTTCTCGGTTGTTGGGGTTCCAGCTACCATGCACATACCATTGCAGTAAAGTCAGTGTAACAGTTGTGTTACACACATTTGCCATGTTCTTTTTGTATCCTTATTATTAAGTCAGAATTATGGATCATGATTTTACTATTGTTGGATATCTCTGTCCCCTGCAGCAGGCTACTGGGCGTGACAACTACGAAGATGTCAGAGGGAGAGAGCAAGCAGGCCCCGGACACTGTCCAGGAAGTGAAAACAGAGTCTATGGCCGCTGCTCCCACAGGTCAAGGAGTATCATCGGTGTCTCCCCCCGTGTCTGTAGTGGCCCAGCCTCCTGCTGCGGCTGCCACGGAGGATGAGGAAGAGGAGAGTGAGGATGAGTCTGAGATTTTGGAGGAGAGTCCATGTGGACGTTGGCAGAAACGCAGAGAAGAGGTACTGGATATATCTGCAGGTGCACCTCCTTGAAAATTGAGTGACTCTTGATTCATTTTCAAATGTTTTTCTTTTTCCCCGGCAAGGTGAATCAGCGCAATGTCCCGGGGATTGATAACGCTTATTTGGCAATGGATACAGAGGAAGGAGTAGAGGTGGTGTGGAATGAGGTCATGTTCTCAGAGAGGAAAAACTTCAAACTACAAGAGGTGGGTGCCTTGTTCAAGCAGCACAGTGTGAAGCGGTTGTACAACACATAACAGTAAAAATAGGAAGGTATCAGTAGAAAGGGGCAGCATGCATACCTGCTAAGAATACATGTATTGTCAAGTTTAAACAAGAGATCGCTTCAGTTTGGGTAAGCCTTCTGCTTACAGTCCCCCTTAAGCTGCTTAAACAAGTAGTTGGAGCAGAGAACATGCTGTACTTGTGTAGAAACTTCATTTTTTGCTCCGAAATTTGGAAGGGATGGTGTAAACAAACCAAATAAAAGCAGTAGTTGTTGCTCTTGTTCCCACTGTGTTTTGGACATTTGGTTGTTTCTTAAGGCTCTTATTTTGCCCCCAGATGTAGTCTATTCAACAAATTAAGAGCTTAAAAATCAGTGTGTAATTCTGTAATTGACAGCTGATGGGCGCCCCTAAGCGAGACATGTGAATGTATGTATGATATAGAAATCGATGTCACAGTTATTTCAGACTTCTGCCTCGATTGTGTAATGATAAATTAACAATAGGTACCGTTTTTTTTACACTGCCCTTATAGTTCTCTGGCAAGCTCTGTACTCTAAATATGCTGAACTATCAAATGGGAAGTATTGACCTAATGAATCCTGAGGAACAAGAGTCAGTGAGAGGTTCTAAATGTTGGTTTTATGATACGTTTTTGTTTGAATGCCCAACCCTAAACACTGGTAAAGGGACGGGTTGAACGTGTGTGTTGATTATAGCCGCTACAACACGAGGTTCCCACCATAACAGGAGGAGGCTTCACATTTGCTCTCATGGCAGAATCTTGCCAGTTTGATCTTAACCAGCTTGATATCCAGAATGTGTTTGGCTCATATGTTTGTGCAGTTTGCTCACAACGCTCCATTTGTGTTGATTTGTCTCTGAGCTGGGACTTTTGTCTGCCAGTTCTCAAATCTGTTGGCAAGTAGAGATTCTGGGCTAAAATGATGTGATCAAGGCATTACAGGACAAAGTCTGTGTGATTCCTGTAACACCGGCTTACGTCTTGTGAAGTAAAGATCAGGATCACTTTTGATGTTTACAACTGTCAAACCAGAACTCCAGCCTGCTGGTCAAGACTTTTAAGTTTTTAACCAACCTTCACAACACGCATTGTTTTAATATATTTAAGTATGCTAGCTGATGTATTAATGTTTAATTTGTTTGCCTGACAGGAAAAAGTCAAAGCGGTCTTTGACAATTTGATCCAGCTGGAACATTTAAACATCGTGAAGTTCCACAAGTACTGGGCTGATGTCAAAGAGAACAGAGCAAGGGTAAACCAGTCCTCACAAACACACCTTATTTCCCCTCAACAGACCTCATGCTCATGCAATGGCCGATCTGCTCACTTCTGTGCATCTCTCCTCTTCTGTCTGCAGGTCATTTTCATCACTGAGTACATGTCGTCAGGAAGTCTCAAACAGTTTCTGAAAAAGACAAAGAAAAATCACAAGACCATGAATGAGAAAGTGAGAAGACTTCGCTGCATCTCAGCTTCCTCTGAAGTAGTTCTTTTAAATCCTATCTAAAATTAAAGCCCTTTTAACCATTGTAAACTTCTTTATCAGGCCTGGAAGCGCTGGTGCACACAGATACTGTCGGCTCTCAGGTTAGTATAAAGCTACTGGGCTCAAATCATGAACATCATTGGCTCCTATTATGAAACAATTCCTCCTCTCGGCTGTTAAAATGTTAAATAGATCTCTTCGGGTTCAGAAATGACATTTGGGTAATGTTTATATAAGTGACCAGGTCATGTAGGGGTTACATTTATTAACCATTTCACCCTCGTGTTCAGCTACTTGCACTCCTGCGAACCGCCCATCATTCACGGTAACCTGACGTGCGATACCATCTTCATCCAGCACAACGGCCTCATCAAGATCGGCTCAGGTAAAAGTCCTTCACAGAAACACAGATATACCAGCAAAAAAAAAAGGTGGCTGACTCATCACTACCTTGTGACCCCAGAAAGCAGTTGGAGCCAGCTACGCAATTGAGCTTGAAGATAACGGTGCCCCATCGCTGCCAAGTACAAACAGCATGACTAATATTATCCAGTTTCATCCGCGTCTTCTTCGTCCAGACGTATGCTCAGTAATCCACAAACACCTTGATTCGGGCTGAAAATGAACCCTTCTGGTTCGACGCTTGTTCACTGTAGCGCCTTGAGAGTTTATGAACCGACGCTTTTGGACAGTTAAGCTATAGTTGGCAGTTGTGGGGCAGCATTGGCTTCAATCTAAATATACTTGGCCGGCTGTTTCTGCATTCTGGAGTCACAATCAAGTGATGCTGGAAGGAAAAACAAACGTGGTATTTGTGAGTGCTTGAGAGGCAAAATACACTTTTGGGTGGAGTCTTGCTTGTTAATTTAATTTTTTTGTTTTTGTTGTTTGTTTGTTTTTAAGATTTTCTTTTCTTTCATTTTTTTTTTTTTAGGTTTAACGTTAATGTATTTAAAACGTTTTTCCTGACTATTACAGTGGCTCCAGACACTATAAACAACCATGTAAAAACATGTCGGGAAGAGCAGAAGAGCCTTCATTTCTTCGCCCCTGAATATGGAGGTATGATCAGCGAGTCATTACGTCCGCACATCCTCAGTTCAGTAGTTGTGTTTTTGTGGTACTGATGAGTCGATGTTCATTTTCAGCTGTCGCAAACGTCACAACAGCCGTGGATATCTATTCCTTTGGAATGTGCGCCTTAGAGGTGAGAGGTTGCCTTGTCAAGTCTCTTGCTTCTTCATTTGCAGGATTCTCTCAAACAAAATGAGTTTCCCCGAGTGGCGTCACACATGGCTCGATTAGTGAGACACGGGGTGTTTATGCGTCCCCGGATTCTTAAATTAAAGTACCAGGCTGGCAAAGTGTGTCTGTGTGTTAGGTTTCTATGGGAATTGAGGTTATAACTTGTGTCTTTTACAGAAACAACAAACATCACAAGTCTCCTGCATGTGTTTTGAACAATGAAGTGGTTGTTTTGGACTAAAATGTCCCATCACGTCCTCAGATGGCTGTGCTGGAGATCCAGAGTAACGGAGATTCGTCGTATGTGTCCCAGGAAGCCATAAACAGTGCCATTCAGTCCCTGGAGGACCCTTTACAGCGGGTGAGGCAGGGACGGGGACCGACTTAAAAAATCTCGATGGGTGGTAAAGAGAGAGAGAAATCGTGAATTCAAGCCGTCCTTGTACTGCCTTCTTTCAGGAATTCATTCAGAAGTGTCTGGAGGTAGATCCCAGCAAGCGACCCACCGCTAAGGAGCTGCTATTTCACCAGGCCTTGTTTGAGGTGCCCTTACTCAAGCTGCTGGCTGCTCACTGCATCGTCAGCCACCAGCGTAAGTCCCAGCACACACACGCAGTCAGAGGATTTATTTGAAACCTGTCAGAAATACAGACACCAGGCTCCATCTGTTTATCTGTTTGCTTGCAGATATGATTCCAGAAAACGCTTTGGAGGAGATGACGAAGAACATGGACCCTAACTTGGTGATTGTTGAAGCGAAGGAAGGAGTTCAAATGAAGTGAGTCTGAGAATCTCTTCACGTTTATAATGTTCCTGCTTTCTCCTCATGTTATATTACTCCTCTTTACATACAAAAGGCTGTTTTCATAGTGGCGTTTATTGTCGTAATTGAGTTAATGTCAGAATATTGTCATCCATGAAGTCCGTGCTCTGCTTTCTGACTGGCTGGGCGATGGTGACTGACTGAATATGCCACATGACTAACAGCATGTCCTTCCCTTCAGGCTCTCCCAGTTTCCTGCTCTTGAGCTGGACAAGTTCCTGGAGGATGTCAGGTGAGAGAACAATCGTGCTGCAGCCGGGAACATGGAGCGAGACTTGATAAATCTTGTGTTGGAGGTTTACTTATTGAGATTCCGTACTGCAGTCATCTTAAGACTGAAGTAAAGGTCCCGTGATGTGAAGATATCAGTTTGGTAGCTATTAAAATAGCTCCAGTTCTTATTTAGGTGGATGTGGGAATATTCCAGTTGGAGTGCTGTATTGTTGAATACAGGAAAAGTACTGTTCAGCTGTCTGACATGATGTAACGTCCTGTTGCTAAATTCTAACAAGAGAAAGTCTTGTAATCCATCCAGATCCAAGCTGACTGTGCTGCTTCTTTTCCTTTTTGGGTTGATCAGGAACGGGATTTATCCTCTGACTGCGTTCGGCATTCCCTGTCCACAACAACCTCAGCAGGAGGCAGTCAAGTCGCCCATAGTTCCCCCCTCTGTCAAAACGCCGACTCCTGAACCTGCGGAGCTCGAGACCAGGAAGGTAGGAAGTGTGACATTCGAGCTTATGGAGTATCGTATTCCTGCACTGTCCAATCATCTCTCGAGTCCACGATCAGGAGTGAACATGAAAGTGCCTCCCTGGTTTTTGTTCTGCAGGTTCTTCAGATGCAGTGCAATATTGAGCCTGTTGACGAGGGCACCAAGCATCATGTAAGTGGCCCTGCAAGTCCATTCAGTCCGTCATGGAGGACGATTCTTCTGTTCCCTCAACTTGTTATTCTTCTTCTCCTTTCAGCTGACCTTGCTATTGAAACTTGAGGATAAACTGAACAGACACTTGAGCTGTGATCTGTTACCCAGTAAGTGTATTCACTTTTTAAAGGCAACTGAGTGGCCCGTCATGTTATTGTCCCGAGCGGTGTTCGCTGAACTGCTCGTGGATTTTGAATAGAAAATACGCCGCGTGCCAATATGGACCTGCGAGCTGTCCCACGACAGGACAACCTCCAGCCAGTTCTTATTCTGCTGTGATAGACAGATAAACACATGAATTTCTGTGAGCCCATCGGGATGGAGGGTGACGCTAAGCTCAGCGTCAGCGCCCTGGCAAAATAACACAGCGGGGGACCACGCTTCAATCGTGCAGCTTGTTCATGTATTCACACTTGTTGTGTATATTTGCAACTGTTCACCCAAAAACTGAAGACGAGCCTCATTCCTCAAATGTTGAAACACTTGCACTCCCTTTATGTCCTGTGCGACGGATTTCTCTCATCCCAATTTTTGCCATAAGAGCACACACGATGCGCTTCTGTGCACTTGGTTTGTGTCCAACTGCCTGTTGTGTGGTGGGGAGTTTGACCTCTGAACCCCCCCCCCCCCACCTCTGTGTTTAGATGAGAACGTGCAGGAGTTGGCTGTGGAGCTTGTTCAGCTGGGATTCATCAGTGAGGTAGGAGGACTTCATCGTGGCCCTGCTCACAATAACGCGTAGCGGTAGTCGCCCCGATATTTGACCTTGCTGTCTCTACGTTATCCGCAGGGCGATCAGCCACGACTCGCATCCGTTCTTGAAGAGGCCTTCTCAAAATTCTACAGCCGGAACGGTTCTCTCAATCCGGTGACTGTTTCCTCGTAGCGGAGGCCTTCTTGCCCGCCCTTCTTGTCCTCTACGACAGGACTAGCTTCGCGAGGACGGAGGAAGCCTTGGTCTGATTGCAGATCCTGCAGCCCCCCCCCCCCCCCCCCTCGTTTTCTTCTGGTGGGAAAAAGCTGCCACTAAGTGGTTATCGCTTTTCTTTTTATTTTTTTCCCTCCCACCTAATTACAGCCATCTGCTTCTCTTGTAAAAGAGGAAATCATCGTTGCAACTTCAAGGAAAATACTTGTTTTCACTTTTTTGGCTTAGTTTGTTTATTTGGGATGGAGAGAAGAAACAGTAGAGGTAAGCAAACCAAAACTGGATAACAGCAGTATTTTCCTTAAGTCAGTATTAAAACTGTATTTTAAACATTTTTACTTAAAACTGTTAAATAGTTGTCTGTATAAAAAAAACCTCTGTCCCGGCACACTGAAGTGTGTGTGTATCATGGTGTTGTTCAGTCTGGTTCTCTGGTCCTTTTAACGTTCCTCCAGCAGTGAGTGAGGCATCGTCCTATCGCGTATCGGACTCTTTGCTGCATCAAGCTAGTACCGCAACAGACGCAACGTCACTTTTACTTCAATTCTGTAGTTGTACATTGTAGACGAGAAACGTGCAGCTGCAGTACAAGTCGAAGAGTAACAGCTACCGGTAACCTATTAAAACAAAAACAAAAAAAACCTATTTATTTGTATCTTTTCTTGAGTGTACTGTACTTCACTTCCAGCACTAAGGCCGGTGGTTGGCTGAATGTATGCTTTTACCCGCTTGTTGTTTTTTTTTTTTCCCCTCTCTCAGTCGTGCTGTTATTTTCTATGAACGGGGTGCCCTCGCTGGACCGTTGTCCACTCTTATCGATGAGGGCTAGAGGAGTGAAAAGGTGTCTTTGGGTGGCATTTTGCTGGAGAGACTCTTTGTTTTCGTCACCAGGTTTCTTGAATGCATGTATCTAAATGGAGTTGGTTCAGTTCTCATTTTGACCCCCCCAACGCAGATGTCATTTGTCATGCAGTGACGTGCAAGGAAAGTTTCAGCCTGTGAAATGTTTAGAATTCATGGCTGTGAATCTTCTGAAATATCCTGAGCTCAAACATACTCCGGCCGCTTAAGATATTCAGCCCCCCCCCCCCCCGCCGCCCCTCCCTCTCTGTTAACTGGGCATCTCTCTGCCAGTTTGCACTACTGTACACTTTCATATCGTTTGACCGTTGCTGGAAATGTCCTGTGGCCTCCATCTTCTTCATACCAACAGCAGGAATTTGGATGATTTTGGAATCGATAAAACTTCTGTCTTGTCTACGGCGTGACTACCTTTCCGTCGGGGGGTAGATGCTGGGAGATACAAGTCTGGGACTGCCTGGCATGCTTGTAACCATCTTGTACACTGTATGCTGGACACTGTGCTGTTTCTGCAATGCATTTACCCCCTTTTTTCACTTCCTGAAATAAAATATTTCACTATCAGCACCTCATGTTTTTGTTTGTAGTCTTGTTCTTTCCTGTCGTTGTGAGGGACGTGGAAACTTTTGTCGAAATATGCAGAAGGTCTGTGTAAACGGTCTGATTCTGATTTATTATTTTATATGATTGCGAAATTATAGGTCTTTAAACACACTGGTGTAAGATCAGTTCTCTATATAAGCAAGGTTAGAAACTGAGAAGCAAAAAAGCGGTATTTATAATGCCTTAACTAGAAGGTGGATACAGAACAAGACCATCAAAATATGGTAACGTCAGAAACTTCAGCTGAAATTTGTTGAACAAAAACATTTCCTTTGTCATAAACTCAAAGTATGGAATACGGTTTACTGAACCTTATACGTGTAGATGTGTGATATCACACGAGTTCCTGTGAAAGAAATCCAGCCCCAGGTTAAACGAGCGATGACAATCAGGAACTGATTTAGCGAGCAACGGCTCGTAGCTCCATCCTGCCAACAGTGAACAGGATCTATAGTTTGGAGGCTATGACTGAGTGAGTGACACTGCGGAGGAAATTCTCCCATTTGCAGGGGATGAAATCAAATACCTGGAGGTTCCTTCCTGTTCCCTCAACAAGTTGCAGTAAGACAATGAACTCTAGTTTTAGAACTGTGGTTTCGTTCTTGTGATATTGAAATAATCAATGAACTCAGTAAGCAGGTCAAACTCAAGCACAGTTTCATAAAGGTCTTGAAGAATCTCTTTAATTCAATTCTAATGGGCAAAAATTGTTGCAGGAAATTGAAAATAAAGCACTAAAAATAGAAATTGTGTCCTTTTTAAGTTCTGGTGCAGTTTTTTTTATTTATTTTTTTTAATCTTTATGAAAGATGACATCTTGTGTTAATTTTGATTCAAATGAAGACAAACCAGACCACATTCAATTCAATTATTTATACAAAACCTCATCCTGTTAATATCAGAGTTGTGATCACGAACCTCTGAGTATCACTGTTTGAATTAACAATTATTTGTTCAAAATTTTAAGAAAACTGTAGCCCTTGTACAAGTATATTCCTGTACATACTCAAAGTCACAATGTGTGCTCAAATAACTTTTGAATACAATTTCCATGCTGACAAACACATTGCCGTACAAAATTACAGAGGTATAATAAAAGTACAGCAAAACTAAAAAATATTTTCCCATATAAAACACCCTAGAAACACACTCGAAAATAAAAAGCTACCAAAATGGTGACATCCAGTTCAGGAGTGTTTTCAGCTGCTTGGGTATTTTCAATTCTGTACACTGAATTTAAAAAAAAAAAAAAAAAAATCCAAAAACAAACTACAAAAACAGTACATAGCACTTCAATTCAAACACATTACTCTTTCACATTAAAATTTGTGTGTTACTTCCCAGTTTGAAAGTAATGTATAGAGGCACAGTAATTAAATTCATGAACCATTTCTTGTTATTAACAACTCCACTGAAGCCACCGGCTCAGTGGCCGACCGCCGTCCCAGTCTGTCGCTGCCGAGCAGAAAAGAGCCGAGCAGTGACGCTTGTCAGTTGTCAGTAGCAACAACGAGAGGGGAGTTTCCTCCTCTTCATCTTCGTCGGTCTAATGAAATCAACACGTTGCTATTGAGGAAGTCCCAGACAACAGTAGTTAAGTTTAAGGTTCACATTCCAAAATAACACCTATTTTGGATTATACAAACTCGTCGAACCCATGAGGTGATGTAGCAACCTTCGTTCAGATTATTATACTTCACTATTTACAGACACAGACAAGAACATATTTTTGCATACTTGCCTTGGAAAAATTCTAAAAATTAAAATGTCAGTAAATAATATTACATCTTTAATCGTTTGGACCAAATAATTTATCCAACATTTTTAATTAAATGGAATCCATACACACAATTTACTAGATCTCTGAGATAAGTGTTAAAATGTGTCATCTCTCTGAATCTTATTATTGAAATCACAGATCTCAAATCCAACTTAATAATCTAATCTCTTCATCTAAATCTGTTGCATTGAGGTACTTGAAACACGTTTTTTTTTTTTTTTAAACCCCTTGACTAATAGTTACTTCAATTTGTCACAGAAGGAAAATCATGGTAGAATTAATGACGGCTGAATTCCATTGAGGTGCTTTGGGATCCTGACTGTCCCAGCTCAGCGGTGCACTTGGAGGGAATCAAGCCTTTGTGAGTTAAACGCTGATGTTGCTCTTAATGAGAGAAACTGTTTGGGTCAAAGAGATACGCACAATCACGTGTTTTGAACACAATATCACATCAGATGGGTTATGTTCTTTATCGTTTGTGTGATGAAACTGGTGGCATAGCTTAAAACTAAACGGTTTTAAATTTATGCCAGATGTCATTGTAAAGGTAAGTGTGTAACTTGTCGGAGGATAATCTTTCTGGAAAAGTCCAAAAACCTAAAACCTGCTTGAGGTGATTGTGTCAGATCGAACTGAGAGGCTAAACGAAACACCAGATTTAATTTAGACAAATCTGCAGGGTCTGACATCGCAGACGTGTGCTTTTCTCTGTTGCGGCTAGATGCTTTAAGGACGGGCCCACGGCAGATATGCATATCAGAGGCTCTTATTTTGGAGAGAAACTCTTCAACCCTCGATGTGGAAGGAAACAGGACGTAGCACCAACACTGCAGCGAAAGGCATTAGGACAAGTGGAGGCTCCTGTTCCACTCACAGCTGGAAGTAGACGACGTCATTCAGCTCAGTAACGTAATCCCTCTCCTGTTGGGTGACGGAGGCGCCGTCCTTTCATTTCTTCAGACACTGGTACATCAGCGCTCGTGGGTTCAGCATGTAGCGTTCAGAGTTGAGGAGCTTGGTGAGATACTGTGGTACGGGAGGCCGAGGAGCCATGTAGGACACGCCCGGGCTGACCGCCATCACCTCCGCAATCTTTTGCTTCATCTCGGTGATCTCTCGGTCCTGCTTCATCACTTTATCTGTCAGACGGACGAAGGCATGATGTGAGGAAACGTCACACACGAACTATTAAAGTCAAAAATCAGATTCTTTGGAGTTGTGCTGCGTCCCTCATTTCACACAACTTCTTACGCCATCTCCAGTCACTGGGTTTGTATGATTCATTAGAAATATGAAGAACCAAGTCTTCAACAAGTGAACTTGTTGGAGCTGAAATTGGTTCTACGATGTGAAGCGCACACACACCCAAGTGAGCTTTGTCTTCAGGAAGTGCGTCCGAAGGAACTGCCGCTTCCAATTTGGAGCTCACGCTGATTCACTCCGATTGAATGGCTGAAGCAAGCGGCCATTATGGCACTTTGTGGGGTATATCCAGGAAACGACAAACAAACACAAGCACAACTTTTCAAATGCTTGTTTTCAGAGGGCAAAGGGATGATGATCCCTTCTTACCAGACAGCAGTTCATGTCAATCTGGATTAGATAGTATAGAACGCACAGTTACTTCTGCTGACGGGATGAATTAAATTGCTGTATGCAAGCATGGAATCTGCATACCACAGATGTGCGTCATATCCCTTCCCTATCCCTGCAGAAAATACCTCTGAGAGCGTTTCACACTTCTTTTGCACGAACGCCATCAACTCAGTGTAATTCTATCCCGAGTTCCAGTCGAAGGTGTAAGAGGGACGCGTCACGATAGCAGCGTGTATTTCTTCGGCACTGTACTGTTCAAGAGCGGAACCGAACTGCGGAACGGTTCATGACCACATGGCTGCAGCCATCATTATCAAATTTCCAGCTCATCCCAAACACTCCCAAAATATCACTGAACTATTTCCTCACAAACACACAAGTAACCTCTGTTGGTGACGGACAAATATAAAGGGATGTGGATTAGCATGAATGGATGAACCTTGAGCGATCTCCAGCTGCCTGCGGGCGTCTCCCAGAGCCGAGAACAGGTCCAGTTTGATTCGAGTCTCGGCACTCAGGTTGTACTCCAGCTGTTGAGCTTTCTCCTGCATAGCTGACAGAGTGGACAGCAGCATGTCCGTCTCTTTCTCCACACAGCGGTATTTCCCCAAGGCCTGAAAAACACACGGATAGTGAGAAGGTGTGCAACACACTGAGACAGCAGTGGTGCGCTGTGCACTGGTGACCTGAGGGAGGTGGTGCTTTGGTTTCCCAAGTTCTTTTCTCGTTAAAATTGAAGTAGTACTTTGTTTTGCAGTAATGGGAATGTGTTCAGCTTCGCTCAGGAAACGAATGCACCAGATAGACGACAGTTTTCACACACGAATGATGAATCGGCCAGACATTCAAAAAACATGACAGCTGCACACTGACGTTTCTTCCGGGTTACGTGTCGAGGAAGGTGACCTGTTCTCAGAAACTCAAAAAGCAGCAGCGCAATGTTTTTATGAAAGACCTGGCATCCGTTTGAGCATGCTTCATATGCTTCATGGAGAGAATACCACAATACCGCACAGTACAACAATGTATACACCTAATGCCAGACAATAATACTGCATATTGATGTGATGGCAAAGTGCAATATGTTGACTGCAGGCCAAAATAAAAAAAAAAAAAAAAAAAGATCCCCATCAAAACCATTCAATGCTCTAAGAGTGTCTGAACAAACACAAAGAAATACAAACATGAAATCAGAAATTGTGACATGAGCAAACAACCAAGAACTGAACCACTGGAGACTCACAGACACGCAACTCACAAGTTCATTCCCAAATAGAGTAAAAAAAAAATACCTCAACATCACTCTCTAGATCTAGTACACGACTCTCTTTCACTTGATACTCCAGCTGTAGTTGTTTGTACTCTGTCTCTAGATCTTTTACTCTTTTCCTTAACATTTGGGTTTCAGTGTGTTCCTGCCTGGTGTAGGAGATGGAGAGAGTCACAGTTTGGAGCCGTAAGAGAGGTTAAAGACACAGGAACATTGCATTTCATTGGCATTCCCACTGCTTGACTTGATTTATTTGTTTTCTAGAACGCTACAATTCTACAGTTTCATTCAGCAGACGCTTTTGTCCAAAGTGATGTACAACACAAACAAGAATTTAAGAACTGGACCACTGAAAAAACATTCTACACCTACATGGCAATGAGAACGCACGTAGAGCTGCATCTGGATGAGATTTTCATACTACAGCCCTTTTTCGACCATGGAAACTTTCCCCAGGAACGAAGATCCTTTGGAAAAACGACCTTCATTTCGAACAGTTCACAGCTCCCAACCAATGGACCGAGGATGAGGCACAGGTTTGCTCGTTTATGCTCTTCATAAACGCAGGTTTTCTCCCTCAATTTTAGGAGGATGCAACCTGGTGTTCCACTGTGGTGAATCCCATAATCATGACTGTCAGAGCAGACAATGCCTTTTACCAAGTGACAGACGGTTTATGTCCATTTGATTTAAGTTTGAGAAGAGGAAACAACCCAAATCAGTGGTTGAAAATCTTCATCTTGTTTTTTAACAGTAGCTGACAAAGAGATTACGACTTGCAAACAGACAAAGCAGTGACACGCCCCCACTGCTGCAGTGCCTGATACCAGTCTTAGAAACTGTAACCCCAATGAGAAGACGTAAGTAGACGAATCTTTGTGGGTCTTAAGTCTCAAAATGCCAACAAAAATAGGGCAAAAGAACCTTCCCAGTTCCATGGTGAAATAGTTCCCTGGACAAGGGTCTCAAGAACCCTTGGTCGAAAAGAGGCTCCGTACATTTCATGGTTTCACAGTGGGACCCTATTACAACTTACATATATGATAATTGTCAGTATTTCATACCACTGTATATCTTGAAAACAGTAAAGGGCGCAAACCCTAAGTGCACGCACATAGCAGCAGAAATTTTGGGGAAAACCAGTTCTGAGTCTGAAGGAGTGAGCGGTGTGATTTACCTGCTTGTTAGACTGCGTGCTGTGCTGGCTGCCTCCTCCAGTTTCTGGGCCTGAAGCTCAGCCAACTGCCTCTCAGCAGAGAGTCTAGCCTCCGTCTCTGCTCTGGTCTTCTTCTCCAGCATTGCACTGGTCTGCTTGTCCCTCTGCTTGGTTTTGGTCACACACAAAATCCTGAGGAAAAAAAAACATGTCATTAAAAAGGTAAGACCAGAAGTTACTGCAACACCCAAGGTGACTTGTTTAACATCAGCATCTAAACAGTAGACATGTTTACAATATTTCTCATTGTTCTGGTATTTGCTGAGTCATCCGAGATGGATTTATAAAACATGATGCTCTTTCGTCTGTACTTCCTGCGCTTGGCATAATTAACATGCTGCAGCCTCTGTGATGGATAAATGGTTTTGATCTAACTGAAACAGAAAACTGATTGTCAACAAGGTAGGTGCTGGATGGCACAAAGCCAAGATTTTTCAGCAAAGTTATTACAGAATCACAGCAACTTTTGGTGAAATACACGTATTTGCTTGTTCCCGGAGTCAGAGGAGAAGGCTGATACGTTTCTGTCCTCAGTGTTTACATCAGGGAGCCAAGAGCCAGAGACCAGTTGACCACTAATTAGCACAATGAACAGAAGTGGGTGGAAAGTGTTAGCGAACCTCTGGCAAAAGCCAGCAAATATACTTTTCTGCAACAGTCTCCTGGCATTTCTAGAAATGGTGTTGGGAATAACATTCACTATGAAATAGCGGTTTAAAATTTCGAGACACGGTAATTTGACACTTAGACATCGTCAGAACTGCTTTCTTGACCGGGTGCAGCAACTTGACGTACCCCTCAAAAATCCCATTGTGACTTCAGCCATTGAAATGTTTGCTGATGGCTGGAAGAGCGACTACCACCAAGCACGGCAGACTTCACAAGAGGGGTTGAGGAAGATTGGAGATACTGATACTGAACTTTATCTAACTACCAGTCTCAGTGAAGGGTATCATTATTCTTGTCCGACTCTGGGGAGGATGGCAATTAAGCCTTTCCCCCAAAACTGGCATCTTCTTTTAGGATTCTTTTATTATTAATTTTACCATATTGTGCTAATTGTAAGATAATACTAAAACTGGCTTCAGTCGTAAAACTACATTTTCTTTTAATAGACAAAAATGATTAATTATTGAAGAGACTGAAAATATTCTGATGTCTAAAGTTGGAACAGATTTGACAAGATCCTATTAGTTATTGTTCAGTTATATATGAGCATTATGGATGTCAATTCTGAGACTTCATCTCCTAAAAAGAGATCCTTTTACCTCCCTGTTTGATTTTGTATTTATAGACTGGTGTCATGTGTGAAACCGCCCACGCACAGACCCAAAGTTGAGCTTCCTTCATGAGGTTTTGTGGAGCGCTTACTTGCTCTGGAGCAGCATGTTGGACTGTCTGAGGAGGGACACCTCCGGCCTCAGGCTTCTCTCACTATTGGTCAAGTTGCAGATGTGACTCCGCAGCTCTTGCTCGCCCTGCCGGCTCACCTGCAGCTCTCCCTTCAACCTCCTCAGCTCCTGCTCCAGCCTGAACCATAATGAATACAGAGAGGATATCAGCATAGACTGAAACATCACAGTATGAGAAACAATGCTTGTTTTTGAATTCAGTTGTAGTAAACTTAGTTTTGACTGACTTGCTCAGCTGTTCCGCATGGTAATTCTGAGCTGCCGTAGCACTCTTGTCTGGTGTATCCCGGTTGGGGCTGATTGTTTTTGAGCTAGACCTCTGTTTCTTTTCGGTCCTGCCAGCAGGTGGCGAAGGAGTGTTTGTGTTGACTCGGCGGACTTTTGGTGAGGAGTTCTTTGCCGTTCGCGTGGCTTTGCTGCCCTGCTCCTCTTGAGGTAGGTTTTCTGGGGTTGTAGAGGAATCTGGCCCTGTTCCACTGAGGAGCAGATCTCTCGACTCGCTCACAGTGGCTTTGCACGACGATGGCCGCCGGATGGCCTCGGCTAACTTGGCCTCCTGTGATGCTCTCTCCTCACTTCGGATCTGGAGGCAGTCTACAGTGTTGGACTCGTCGTGAGGGACAACAGCTCCGTTGTGACACTGATACATACTTGATTCAGGCTTTGTCTTCCATTTGGAGCCTGCAAAGAGAAGAAGAAACATCACTCCCTCACTCTTCAGTCTTTTCAATTCTGCTGCAATAACTACCTTTGGCAGCAAAACATTGACAGTACGTATGTACACAATGTGAGAGAAACGACAGTCGGATTGCAACCAGCTATAAAGGGTCATACCACCATTTACCATTCTGGAGGCAGACATGTTTTAATCAAAAATATTTATTATTTAGTTTTTCCCTGTTCATTTATACCAGGATGACAGTAGTCTAATGAAGTATCCATGCTTGACTGCAGCTATGCATGTAAACTGGATACTGGCCGGTACGCTGGCTGATGTCATCCCTTCTTTCTCTTCCCTCATTCTCTATTGGGCACTAATAAGTGACCAAAAATACAAAAAAATACAAAAAAAAATGCTAATCAAAAAATGTGACACTCATTCAAACATCTCATTTTTGCCGTTTGGAGTTAAGAGTCATTGGATTGTGAGAATCAAGAAACAAATTGAAGTCGGTGGGAGACGCAGGTGCACAGACTTACTGCCGCTGCCATCTGTGCCCGTCTTGGGGTAAACCTGCAGGCCCGGAGGGAGGGAGTGCTGCAGGAGGTGCATGTGAAAGTCGTTCTCACTCTGCACAGCTTTTTGTATGCGTAGCTTGAAGATGTTGGTGAAATAGCAGGTGGCATCAAAGCCTAGATATACTACAGGATATCCAATGCTGGAGGCAAATACAGAATGAAAGTATGATGAAGATATAAACATAGCTTGGTGAAAGAGACAAGATTAAGCTTGAAATGGAATTAATAAAAAAAAAAAGTGCTGATTTGCTGATTGTTGGTCTTCATTGAATCAACATACCAGTGTGCAGCGAAAAGATGAGACAGGTTGGCGTGAGAGGTTTTAAGGTCTTTGAGTCGAAGTGAAGCCTCTGTGTAGACTAGAAGAATCCACAGAGACACCGTCGATATACAGATGCCCTTCTCTGAGGAGAAATGAAGGGGGGAAAAAAATCAGATATGAAGAGATGGAAGGAGGGAAGTATTTCATAATTGCTGCAAATTTCATTAAATAAGTCATAGTTACATGATTTGAGATATTTGGTAATTAATGTAACAATTAAAAGGAAAAAAGCAAATCTTTATGCCCACCTGTGTGCCAAATATAGTTGAATAAGACATATGTGCTTGCCACAAAGAACAGCCAGTGCAAAGGAACAAAAATTAAACAAAAGATGTCAAGAGTGAAGGCGGCACAAATAAAAACAACACAAATAACCTGCAAACAAAGAAAACGGTGATTTCAGTAACAAAATTCACAACTTCTGCAGGGTTAATTTTCATTTGTACTGAGACAGTAACATCGTGAGGGTTCTCACCAGCCCATGGCAGTGGAATGTTGTGTACACACTCCCAAAAAATAGCCAGCACGGCCACAGATACTCCAGCCGAAATTCCAGGATAAAATCTGCCAGCAGCACCAGCATCCACATCACCATAAATTTCAGGAAAGTGTACGCACTGCAAACAGAATTATTGAAAAGTCCATAATTATGGATATACATTGAGCATTAGCTGGAGAACACACTCAGTTTGTCCTAATGATTCCACCACAGATACACACACACACACACACACACACACACACACAAGACAGAACTGGAGAAACACAACCCTAAACCTGCAATTGAGCAGCTGCATCTTAAAAATGCTACCCTCCCCTCTTAAATAGAGACGCTGCAAAACAATGACTGTCCCATTATTCTTTGTATAAGGCCACCACGAGCCAAACAGGAGCTGTGGTTTCCTCCTTTGTTCTGCTCATCCATAGGCTGCTATCACATCGCCTCTTCTTTGTTTGGTAACCATGGCAATATTTCATCTGGAGCAGAGAGGGTGCACAACAGCATCCTGCTACACAGAGTTTAAATCTGCCTCTTTAATGTTTGATCTTGTTTATTAACTTCACTCAATTGTTATCTCATTATAACTGACAAATATACAAGTTATTGTGACAAAATTTTAAAAAATGATTTTTTTGAAAGAGTCCAAATCATCTAAAATTCCTTCTTGTTATGACAGTATTCTTATAATAACGTTATGTAAACCCTGAAAATTCTAGAAAAAAAACCATGTCAGGGGATATCTTTGAATGTTTAAGACGGAATCAATTGTTTCTGTGAAACAATGCACAATTAAAACAAGTGGTTTCTTTCCCCTGTGGCTAATCTCGTCTGGACACTGTCTAGACGCGTTAAAATTGTTGAAGTGCAAGATGAGCACCTTTCCTGTTAGCTAACACAGAAATAGAGTCATTAAAGGTTTTTTTCCGGAAACCTCAAATTGTTAATGTTACAGTCAAATTGGACAGAAGAGACGGGAGTGTAGAAAGGAAGCAGCCTGGCGAGAAGGCCGACGTCAACTTGCCCAGCTGCTGCTGATTTCTGTCTCTGTAAACACTGACGGCAGGTCCAACTCGCCCAGCCTTTCTACGCTTCTGTCTCGCTATTTGAGCCCCGGTGATGCTCCAGACTTTGTGGCGTTAAATGAGAGACGTGGAGTCAAGTGACATGACGTGAGGCAGACAGGTGAGCAGGATGACGACGGCTGAAAATCACACAAAGACGGGCACCACAACAAAAGCACCAGCCTCCGCCAGGCGACGCGGCGCGCGGCGCTAGCTACCTTTCAGACAGCTTCTCCGTTATTTTCAGTTTTTTCATTTTCCGAAGCCTGTTCGCGTCCACATAGCGTTTCTTCATCTTATGGCTTCTCCTCCCTCCGCACGGTCGCTTCTCACCACAGCGGTGTGGCAGCGAGGAAAAGAGTACCAGTAAATAAAAGAGGTCCTCGAGGAAGAAGGAGATGTTCAGTTCAACCTGTGACGAAGGAACAAAATAGGGTACCAGTGATGCTGCGCATGCGCACTAGATGGTGTACCTACAAGTGTTCCTAACTGGGAGCAACATTACCTTCGCCGTACATCTATGACATTTTTTTTGTCAGTTTTTATTTTAACAGAGGTAAACTTAAATAAAACAATAATAGATGAGTAAAAGCTGTTTAAAGAATAAAGAAAAAATCATATCTTGTTTGTGGATATTCCAACCATACTTAACTGCCTTTGGGCTTGATTTTCCATTTTTGTTTTGACAGAAGTGATCATGGGACCTCCACATGATACAAAAGTCAGTGTAAACAATGAACTGTATTCCATGCTGCGTGGCACTTTAAGGCAGATAGATACAGATTGATGGACCACCACATCACCAGAAAGACCACTTTGTAAAACAATAACCTGGTGTGGTGGCCCTTGTTATTGGCTCTTGCTTTTTCTATTCTTAGATCCATCAAAGAGCCTTTAGAACACACCAGAAGTCAGCTCCAACTTAGCACGACAGGCAACGAGAAGTTGCTTTTACATTTAATTGTTTTTACATTTTCTCCTAATATAGAATAATACTGAGAGACCAAGATAATAACTGGCAGAGGCGTTGGCTCAAGTCTGAATTTGATGCAAATGGACCATAGTTCCAATGATAACTTGGACTCAAGCCTAATGACTTGAAAGACTGATACTCTTAAGGACCAAGCCAAGATGTAAAATAATATGAATAATAATATCAATGCTGCATCAAATATTCAGTGACTAAATTTGGGCTCGTTTTTGTTTTTCAGTGGCATTTTTATATCTTAAATAATCATGAAGCTATTTATTTCCCATGCTCTGTAGAAAATTGCCATATTATATTATTTGTACTAATTATCTTTTTATTGCTAAATTGATTTTTTTATGTTATTTTACATTTTTATAGCTTTTTTGTTACTGTGAGTAAAACACAATTTAAAAATACACACATGCATAATCAACACAGTTAAAACTACTACCTGATTGCTACTCAGTTGGCTTTAATTTTTAAAAGGTGTTACATTCGGGGAAAAACAGCACAAAGATTCGTTAAGGAGGCAAAACTCTTAGAAACCAAATTCATCCTAATCATATTTCTGATATTGTGCCTTGTACAACGTGAACTAACAGCCTGGATCCAGCTCAAACAAAGGCTGGACCCAGGAAGGGAAGTTTGGCGCCACCTTGCGGAGACTTGATGACACAACCCGCGCTACTCTTTTTTTTTCTAGCAACGTCATCAGTTTCTATTTTGGTTGAAGGTGCAGGTTTTCTCAACGATTTTTATTACATCAGCAATGTCGAGAATTTTTTTATTTAAAAAAATGTATATCTTTGACTGCTGCCTCCGTGCATGTGTGTGATATTTCATACTCCCACTGGGGAAGGACAGGCTGAAATGTGAGGTCCTTTTCTGTTCAAAACAAGAGAAGTTGCATGAAATCCTGAATAAAACCTGAAATTTCACAATTCATTTTTTTCCCCATCAGCAAATCATACCATCAAAATACACATGCATGCAAGAAGTTAAGTGGACAACAGAAATGTGCATGAACTGCCCCAATCCAGCAGATAGAGCTGTTGCTCATTCACCAATGTGGCAGACTTTAAGAGTCTTTATTAAGCTTTATATATCTTTTGGAAAGCAACAGAGAATGGAACAAACACACTGTGGTTCAAAAAAAAGAAAAAAAAAAGAAGGAAATCCTCCATTTTGACCTTTGACCCCACTGTAGCTGGACAAACAAGGCAGTGCAACATTTGCTTTCTTCACATTTGCCTCTTCCCAAATAGCAAGATACACTGATGATGCCTCTTTAACTGTTTTGTATGTGTTCAGCGTTGCAGTGTTTCGGGAAAACAGAGATTCAAAGGCACGATTCAAAAAGCTGTCGAGAAGTGTGTTATTAGCAAAGAGTAATTTCAGGGAAGATGAAATGATTGTAATTACTGGATGAGTAGTTACAGAAGCACGGCCCCAGAGAGAAGGGGCGCCAGTAACCAGAAGCACGCTGTGAACTCACAGTGTTAAAGGAGATTTGCAACCCTACAACACACACAGATCTGCCTTCTTGTTCATACAGTTGTAGAAAAGGCTTCTGTTAATGGGAAGATCCCTTTTTTTGTATATCAAATATTTAAAATATTATATTTTTTTTATCATACACTTTAACCGATAGCCCCCACCCTGGGTAGCCCTGCTCTAGCTGATGTAACTACTTCAATAAAAAAAAATCAAATCTAACTCTTGAAAATAAAATCTGTCCAACATGAAAATTTCTCTTTCTTTGTTTTTTTTTTTACTTTGAGTTGAACTGAAGTCATCCAAACAAATTAAATTATTCAAGTTAATCTTATGGTGGCTTGCCGTCATTTTGCTAACAGGCTAACGTTATGCTAAGTGGCTGTCAGAACTTTCTCCAAGTGAGTGAACATTCCAGGACAAAAATATTTTCCCAATCGTTCAATACAATTTTAGACCAAGAATAAAGCAAATACAGTTTAACGACATGAATAATAATATTTTAAAATTTACACCGACCTTTTCTGTGTGCCTAAATCTAGGTATGATGGAGACAGCGGCAGTCGAGATCCTCAAGAACAAAAGATTTTCTGGAGGACATTGAGAATGAGACGACCACAAGAACAATGATCAGTAACCTCGATCCTGCCCGTTGCAATGTCATCCAGATCTTGGATCACCTTCCTGAACAATGAGAGTTGAAGCTCAACCGCAAATCAGTTGCTGGTAGCTTTAGATGCTCTGAATGTTCTTGGTGTTTGACTCCAACCAGACAAGGTAATGCCTGTAAATACCCAGGACCAAAGTTTCAGGGTGAAATTAATTGATTTTGATTAAGGTTACACTAGCAATGCACATTCAGCCACCCTGCCGTCAAGTTCTGGAGGTTTTCCCATCCTCACCGAGGCTACCGATGCCCGGGGAGTCAGGGGGAGACGGCTTTCCTGCACCTCCTGGGGCGTATACTTTATTCAGGGGGTACAAGATGAGTTGTATGGTTGACAAAATGGGCACCCATGACCACCTGCAACAACCTTGCATGTATCCATCGGGCGGGGGAAGTTGCTGACATGTTGGCCTTTGCTGCCTTGATGAAGAAGCTGCTGCGTTACATCACAAATGCGTGAATTTCCCCCCACAGATGCAGCCCTTCATCACCATGGCTGACCTGACCGAGGCAGCAGCCTCTATGAGATCACCTCCAAAATTCTGACCAACACCCATGCAGGAGAGACCAAAGCAGATGATGTTACTCTTTTACTCTGGGAACTGCAAGTCTCTGATCAAGTTCAGTAAATAAATGCTGTTTTGCTACGTTAAAATGGATGTCCCAAAAAAGTAATGTGTTCATAATAATAAATGTCATCTAAGAGCAGCAGTTTTGTAACTCTTCTGTTTGACTTTAATTGTCGTATTTTATCAAATTGCTGTATTTTTATTAACTAACGCTTCAGCGCAGGCGGGTGTGTCAGTAAGATCCCGCTCTTGACTGTGGAGGTTAATCTGCTTCCTTGTTGAAACAATTCCACAAGCTGTCAGGACCCTGGAAGGATAGAGAAACTAAATCTTATCTGTGCTCCAAATGTTAGTCTACTTTTTTAATGTTATTTGTTCTTTTATCAAAGTTTGACTTAGATAGCATGTCCACTTCTGTATTCAAAAACAACAACACAAAACCTTGATTACCTTCAGTGGAAGAACCTTCTGATTACATACAAAAACATGAAATTTCCTCTGCTTGAACCATTTTTGGTGGGACCACTTGCATAGTTGAGTATATTTTCCTGCCCAGTTTGCAAGTAAAGAACGCAAGACTTCCAAGTATCAGCGATGATGAGCTGTCCTGGTTCATAATAGCACCACCTGTATGTTCCACAGCTGGAAGAAGATCTCATACTGGTCTGGGACCGCCAATCATAACACTTCTCATTCAAACCGAAATGTTCCACTAATATCTCGACTGTCCAGGGAACATTTTTTTCCCTCTGGTTTACCCATGTGGCCTTGAGTGAACTGTTGATGGGTGGCAACGTTCTTTTTGGAAATTTTGACTTTCTCCTCTGAACTCCTCCACCGTTGTTGCCCAGTGTCTTCCTCACTGACGTCAGCCCCTGCAGGGGAGGCTACAACAGCAAATTATGCTTTCCGGAACATAACCCAGAAAAGGATGCTGTACTGTTTAATACCTGTTCACGATTGGGGGGGGGGGCTATCCCAGCTGACATTGGGTGAAGGGGCTGAACGTTCCCTATTTGACTACATTTTACCTGACAGGTTCTAACTGAATAATCTTCTCTTCTGGTTTGCAAACCTCTGTTTGACACACTTCCACAATCCTGTATTTTCATTTAAATAAAGGTCGCTCGGGTCTTTATGTCATTAATCTTTGGTGTTCTTACAAGTCAGGGCCCTCCAGCGCTGCCTGCCCAAATGCCTGTGACAACAAACTGCGCAGTAAGTAGCAAAAACAGTTGTGGGTATTTGCAGATACTTAGAAAAATACATATTATTGATCCTTTATTACATCGAAGATACATTTCTTCTTCTTTAGTTCATTTAAGCAAATATCAAGGATGAAACAGTTCTTTTATTTATGGTCCCTGATGATTCGTAAAGACGCAGGAGTGCAGTCGTAGTAGTAGTGGTCATCACCAAAATTACTGCAAGTCCACCTACATTTGAGACATCTGATTATTTCACTTCATTTCCATTCTCGAGAGGCTGCAGACCCCCATTTGAAGTGATTTTGTTCAATGAAGACCCTTATTATATCCAGGGGGATGTTTTAGCTGATGATTTAAACACGATAAACATGTCAACATATCAGCTAATAGATAATCAAACAGAATTTGTGACCAGCTTTGCTATTGGTATTGTTCTTTTTTTGAATCGTCTTTTTTGTTTTGTTTTTGTTGTCTGCTCCATTTTTAATGATTTATCTCAATTAATAAATCATTTTTTTGTCATAAAAGTTCTTCCATAACATTTACATGATAAAAGTTTCACGTTTTAATTGTCTGTTTTATAATAATTGTATTTGCTGCATTGGTAATCACATTTTTTCGTCATGGAAATTAGAAAAACGGGGAAAAAAGTTCAGCTTTCACCTTGAATATGTTTTATGGTTAAAGCTGAATTCCAAAATCTTGGGTTGTTTTTTATTGTTGTTTTTGTTGTTGGTGGTGCATCCGTCCATGTCTCTCCTGTCTGTCCGTGTCAGCCAACCCCCGCCCCCTGCTCGCATCAGAACAGTAACTGTCCAGGGATGAAGCAGCAGTGGTGGCGTCCCGCCTCCTGCAAGTGCACCACATGGGCTCTGACTCTCCAGTCAGCTTCAATAAAGATCTGCATCTTTCACTACTGTGTATCCCTCAACCGATTCACCTTCAAGAACCAGAAAATCTGACCTCTTCGGCCGTTTAGGAACTAAAAGTGTTTCCCTCAGGTTTCATTTCTCAGGCTGTTTGACCTGTTGGGTAATCAAGAGATTAAAGAGGAAATTTACTTTGGCACACGCCTTCTCTGGATAAACACCGCCTGCAGGAAGAGGTGCCCTTTGACAATACTGTGTGCAAGGTGTAGACTCAGAGAGGAAGGAGAGATGCTGGGAGGAAACATTTAAATCACTGAGTTTACTCAAACCTGAGCCAAGACACATCCACGGTTGGAGGTGACACCTGCTGGTCACGGGTCAGCGCCACGCTACTGATGATATCACACGCTTCTGTCTCTTCTGGTTTAATCTTTGTAGAAATGCAGTTTGATGGAAGCAATCATCCAAACTGAGGCTGAAAAGGGAAATTTCTTTTTGATGTGCAAGCAAGTTGACCTTGAAACCAGGTGTTTCCGATGTACACTCACTCATGTACTGATTATACTTTTACACAATTCCGAGATACAGTATGTCACAGAGAGCATCTCCCTCCTCTACATTTACTTCACATTTGCATACAAGATATTTTTAAAAGTGGAATACAATTTCTTTAAGATTTATATTCTTCCATCCATTTTCTTCCACTTATCCTGTTAAGGGTCGTGGGGGGGCTCTCTCTATCCCAGCAGCCTTCAGGCGAGAGGCGGTGTTCACCCTGGACGGGTCACCAGTCCATCACAGGACCAACAGATAGAGACAGACAACCATTCACACTCACAGTCACACCTATGGTCAATTTAGAGTATCAATCAGCCTCGTCCCCTCTTGATGTCTTTGGACTGTGGGAGGAAGCTGGAGAACCAGAGAGAACCCACACAGGAACAGAGAGAACATGGAGACTCCACACAGAAAGATCCTGTGATGGAGCTGGGACTCAAACCTGGAACCTTCTTGCTGTGAGGCGGCAGTGCTGACCACTGCACCACCGTGTTTTATATTCTTAAAATACAAATTCACGGGGACATAAGCAAAATGCATAAATAAATGGAATTTTTTCATAATGTCGATGATTGTGAATATTTTTCACTCATGTCCCTTTAAGGGTGCCGTACAAATCTAGCGCAGCTATGATGAATTATTCATCCGACATTTCTTTTTAAAACTGCCATACAGATTAAAAAAATCAAAACATCTTAGCATTTACAAAAACTGCTAAATAATAATAACCATATATTTCACATATTTTAAACCTTTAACATTTTAATTTATTTATATAATGACAGAATTATTATTTTTTTAGGTTTTGGCAGAAAGGAGCTAAAATCAGGTTCACCCCGACGATCAAAACAAAAAAATCGCAATATTTTCTCTTTTTTTTTTAAGTAAATGATCTGAATTTTTTTTTTTGCATGTATGCAAATGCCATGTTTTCTGAAAAAAAAAAGAAAAAAAAAAAGGCAGATTTTTACCAAAGTTAGTGGAACGGAGCAGTACGAGCCAAGGGAGAATTCATTAAAATCTGAAGCAGATCTGTTTAACATACACAGAGTTTTTCCTTTTCCCTGTGGCTCAGGTCACCTTGCTAGAGGTGGGGTCTTGGATTCCGACCTCCTTGACCAACAGGATGCTTTTAGTCATGTGACTTGCTTTTAGTTTGCCTGCACGTATTAAGAAACCAGAGGCCCCCCCTGTTTACCCGCATCTAAGGTTAGGAGAGCGTGCATCTGCTGAGGGGTGAACCCCAAAAGGGGAGCAGGCTCCTGGTTCAAACAGGGCTGTATTTGGATGAGTTGTTTGAGCTCTTAGATCTGCAGTGCTGGATGGTTGCCATTCATCCAGACTGGTGTAGAGTTGTTTTCATTTTAGTTCATAAAATCATTTGCTTGCACTTTAACTTAGATTTCCTATTGCCACGCTGTTACGCCCACTGCTATTGTGTTGAAATTAATTCCCTCTGCGCGTGATAACAAGCAGCTTTCACTGAAAATAAACACACGGTCAGAAGTTCTGTAACCTTGTGCGCGTGCCAGAAAAAAGCTTTGATCGTCGTACCGTCGCACGTGTGGTAAATGAACGAAGCGGTCCTCTCGTTCCCTGTGGTCCCAATGAGGTCACCCAAGGAGGCAGAGGGAAGAATCACCTGAAGTGGGCAGACTGGAGTTAAAGCAGATAAGGAGATGAGTTTTTCCTCTGCCGGCGCGTCCCATGATAGCACAGCTCCTCCGGCTTGGTGGAGCTTGATAAGCCCGGCCGTGCCATCCTGTGGAGCTTATCAACTCCAGCAGCAAGCCTCAACAGTTGGTCCCAGGGCCAGAAAATGTTTACGACTTTGGCGTCAGTTTGTCTTCCTGGACACTAAACTGTGTGCTATGTGGAAAAAATAATTACTCTTCGGGTGAAACTGTATGATTCTAAATAAATAAATCCAACAATGTGATGGTGAATTCAGCAAGATCCTGCTGCAAATATTGGTCTGGATGAGATATTATATTGCAACGTTTTTATTATACATTTCAATGCATTCTGTCACTCTAAAATTGATTTTGATGTTAGAAAGGAAGGAGGTAAGAGTGGGAAATACAGAAAAGATAAATAATGAGTGAACTAATTTGGCAAAAAAAAAAAAGAAGAGAAAGGCAGGAAGACACTAAGAGATCAGTTTCATCAGTCTAGCCAGACTGAAGACATGTTCATTTAGTCTGAGCATTATCTCAGACACATCTCAGTCCCTTTGGATTCAAAACAGGATGCTGAGAAAAGAGAGAGAGAGAGAGAGAGAGAGAGAGAGAGAGAGCGTACTGCACTTGAAAATAACTAAATATGTCCAGGCTCAGTGTAAAAATTGCACATGGTCGGATTCAACAAACAGACTTTAGAAGCTAAATTTGAAAAGAAGTGTTGTTTTTGTGCGCAACAGCCTGAAGAACCAGATGGGAGGGTTCTGCTGCGTTCCGACTAACGTATAGAACACGGTACAAAATTAGCAGAACACACAACGATTGTGCAGTAACGCAGTCACACCGCTTCGCCGGTCTAAAGCCTTCAATCACTCATGTTGACGAAATAAACAAGACATTTCATCTGATGTGAGAGAAGAATGTAAGATGAGATTGATCTGATTACTTGGGTAATGTTGGAGGAATATTTAACGTGATGGTTTCATGATCTTCATAATCATTCAGCGTTAACAAAATATGGAGAGAAATTTGGAAGCGTTGATGATGATGATGCACACTGAACAGCCTGATTTACAGTGTTTTTGAAGAGACATTCCAAAATACTGAGTATGAATGCTGAAGTCATCTCTCTCACCTCACACCCGAAGAAAGGGAGCTAAACTGAATCAACGCGAACATAAACCAGAATTACACTACCATTAAATGAGTCTTCTAGCCAGTAACCGGACAGCTTGTCACAACATAATCTGATTTATTCCAGTTCGGTGTGTAAATGCTTTTTCTGATTATTGTACTGTTACTCCATGTTGGTGAAATGTTTCCACTTCTCCCTCGTGAAAAACATTTTTGATCTCAGTGTAACGTACCTGACTGAATAAAGGCTAAATAAGTTGTCAGATGTGCCAGTGTTGACTCTATCGCTAACATCATGAATGTCTTTAGGGATGAAATATGTTGGTTTAGCTACCATCGTGGATCAGGACTGGACCTGAAAGGTATCACCTGGGGGAAGTGAGCTCCTGCCCTCTGAGTGCCACGGAAACAATCAAACTGCTTTCCCTTTGTTGAGTGCTTTTAGATGCAGAACAACAAAAACCTGCTAACAAGCTCCTCAGTTGACCTCTTAAGCTTTCATCACGCAAGGAAACAAGGGAGCCAAAACCAAAAGCGCCGACATCTATGGAAACCTGTTTATTTCTAATCTGCTTCTATAGTAGCACCATACTTCCATATATTGTCCTGGCATTCTCTATATGGACTGGGAACACGGTATGAGGCGTTTGTGTGCGCAGAGCTTCCATACGTTGCCCATTGCGCGACCACGGTTACTGTTTGATTAGCGATGAGGTCAGACACTGGCCAGAGAACGAGCGCTCCCAGCTAAAACCAGCCTGGCTTCCATTATGAAACCAGTGTTGTTTTTACTCCGTGTCAGAGCCTGTTTGTTAGCCACTCTCACTCAAGCAAATGTACATTAAACAAACATTTGGAGAGGGGTCCCAATCCTGAAGCGGAGGAAATGGTTAAAGTGGTGTAGGCGTATCCCAAACACAACATACGGCAAAACATTCATTCACACACAACGACAACTGCGTCATCAAGAGCTGATGACTCTCCCTGCCACATTTGGATGATGATGAAGTTCGAAGGATTCAATCAAATATGCAATTTTACAACAGCTGTTACTATAAAATCTTTTAAAAAAAGTTTTCAGTGTAATTATGATACAAAATCAGCACCTCATGATGAGGGTCCTTTAAAAAACAAAAGGGGGGGGGCGTAACAATGAAGTATTTGTGAGTTATTAAATTTTCAAAGCCTGCAATACAGTCGAAGTTTCAAAAATAAAATAAAGTAACTTCACTAACTAAAGAAACCTTCACACAGACTTTTAAGAATGACAGTTAAAGGGATTATTCGCAACATGGCAACCCAAATATTGTTCTTACAAATGGGCCAAGTTGACCAAAGCAGAGGGTTTTCAACAAAAACAATTTAATTTACCCAAAAATGTGCTTCCAAAAGTTTAGATTAAAAAAAAAAGGTTACATAAATGGAACTAAACAAGGCTAAAGGACTAAAAACGACACAAAAATTAACAAAATGTGGACCTAAGGATACAAAAGGGGTAATAAAAAAGCAGCCGAAACTAAACTAAAGATTAAAACATCTCCATAAGAGTTGCTACTGAAACCTCTGGGAGCTCACAGTGGTAATGGAGGACATGTAATCGCTCCCTCTGGTATATTAATATGTTACAGTGTATTTTCTACCTCAAGAGTGCGTATATTCAAAACGACTGACATGTACAGTCCTACAATTTCAGTCGGAGAGCAATGATCTCTGATGGCCAAATGAACTTCCATCCATCCATCCGTTTTCTATACCGCTTATCTGTTAAGGGTTGCGGGGGGGCTGGATCCTATCCCAGCTGACATTGGGTGAGAGGCAGGGTTCACCCTGGATGGGTCACCAGCCCATCGCAGGGCCATCAGGAGCAATTAGGGCTTCAGTATCTTGCTCAAAGGTACTTTGACATGGTCAGCGGGGGAAGAGAGGATCGAACCAGCGACCCTTTGGTTGTGAGACAGCCACACTATCGCCGAACCTTGCTGCCAAATGAACTTTTATCACATTAAAATGAATAAATGTGTATAAATGTTGGGTTGAGGGTTTTTTTTTAATAGAATTCCATGGAATATTTCATGAGAAAGCAATTGAAAATGTCAAAATTGTTTCTTCCTGATAAAGGTTACAAAAAAATTCACCTTTTAAATCCCAAATCTACTTAATAAAAAAATTGCATCTTTTTGAGTTTTCATTGTCTTGAAGCATAATAGATCCTGCTGTATCTCCACAGTTGAAAGAGCGACTGATATTGTTATTGACACTGCATTATATCAAGAGACACTTCTGATAGTTTGACCACTCAAAAATCCTTACAAGAGAACGGTTGAATATTAGAAATAAATTCCAATTCATTCAAATGTGACACCAACATTCTCTAAAGCCTCAAACGTAAAGTGGATTTCTGACATTTTTCACAAATCTAACCCTCCACAAATCCACGGTAGAGCTGTTGTATTGTGTTGCAGTGCATTGTAGAGTTGTACATTGTGAGAACGTGTCAACTTTGAGACAAAAAAATCTCCAGCATGATCAGAATCAAATACATTTCTGTGTAAAACTATATTTTCCTAGACTCCCAGAGCCACTCAAATGTCTCTAAATAGCGTCTGTGCCTCAAAGATGTCATCGTTGTTGTTGTATAATCACAAAAGAAGTTGTTTCAGTATGCAGTTCTTGTAAACTTGCGTCTGGGAAAATCATGAACGTTGGATCTGCCCTGGTGTACACGAGGGTGACCCAACGCCCTCGCAGATACTGCATGAGAGTTGGTTCTCCTGAGTGTTGTTCTCATGCACTTCTCCGGCTACTTTTGGCTTTAATAATAAATAAGCCCCACGGGTCTTTGCATCTGCTTATCGCTGCTGCCATAGTAATCTGACACAGACGTTTGCCGAGCCTGACATTTACACAGAACATTCCTTTTTCTCATCCTGGTAAATCTGTTAGCCATTAGCTGTGTCAGACAGATGCAGGGACCAAATCCATAAGCTTCACTCAAGAATGGCCAAGGCCATGCAGGGGTCAGTCCCTCGTTATTTCAGCAGCAGCACCAGCCGATACGTTCCTGGTACACAGGTTCTGTGACATGAGGAGATTCCTCAAGAGAAGTTCAAATTGAAACTGATGCTCGTTTGCTCCTTTAAACCCCCGATAACGTGACATGTTACTACAGTGCAAGTTGTGTTAACAGCAAACGAGGGAATTCCCCAGCATTTATCTAAAACCTGTCAGTCAGTTCCAAAATACATTTATTCCTAGAAAGTCATACTTTTTTTTTTTTTTGGTTAAACACATGGATTTAATATTACAGGTAAATCACTGCAAAACAGGCTGTTTATCTTTCTTCTGGCTTTAACACACACCAGTATATTTTCCCTATGACAAGGCTGAGCTTTCACGAGGCCTATAAAAGTCTAAGCTAAAGAGAGATTCATAGTCGATAATTATTGCCTGAACTGAATGCTTTACAGCCACAAACAAATGGCGCTACACGTTTTATTGCATTTAATTATGATTTTAGTTATGTTTCGCTCATGTATGGCACGTAAAGCATTCTTTTCCTCCATAAACTCGATGGAGGTTTGCTTCATCCACATTGTTAAAACAAACCAAAACACAAATACGTACTTGTTTGCATCTAAACCTGCAGGTTTTGCAGTAATTGAGATCTATTTTGGGTTCTTCCAAGTCAGATCAACTCTCACCTGCTCCATGATGGATGTTGTGTTACACAGTCAGTCAACAATACACACCCCCCCCCCCACACACACACACACATCTGTAATCTCCAATAAGAATCCTGCTGACACACGCTCTTCATACGTACAGGTGGGAAAAATGTGAAAAACTTGTTTATTTTTGACGAAGAATTTTAAGAGGTAACAACTTTTATTCATTTATTTCTTTCTTTTTGTGTACTCTCCCTGATTTAATTGTGCACATCCAACACATACTCCATTTTGGGAGTCATGGTGCTGCACATTTACATGCCACGTTTTATGTCTGGATGGTCCTGCTGTCAGCTCGTGTTTGGAAAAGCAGTATAAACGTTTTACTTGCTGTGTATTCAAACGTATACATAAGGGTAACGCGACCTCCTTCACTGGCACTGGAAGTGAACGTACACCAAGAAACGTAATGAGTCATTTCAGACACTGCAATGCAGTTCACCGTCATGTAAACTCAAACTGTGTCTTGCTGGCTTCCTCAGCACGCAAGTGGAAAGAAATTCAGTCACAACTTTGACTTGAAAGGTGTGAAGCAGTGTGGGAGACCATCAGTGAACACAGATTAGGTACAGCGATAAGAATTTGCTTTCCAATTTTCAAAATTCTGGATTGTTTGCTCAATTTAGTCTTACAGACAGGAAGCCTGATGGCTATTTCTAACTCCGTGCTCCGGCATCTATTGTGCGCCTCTTGAAACTGGCAATCACCCAGGCTTCCAAAGACTTTAATTGTATAGGAGCCACACAATAGATGAATGAACAACATTCGATGATTAAGGCCCACCGTCTGGAAAATTAGAACACACCTTGGACTTGCACCACTTGTATCCTTTAATCATCCATCATCGGAGAAAAATACAACTTGACAAGGATTATCATGTCGAAGTATTTTTTTCTTTCCAGGCGCTCACAAACAGGGGTCTTGAGCTCATGAAGAGGTAATTTTCTGTTTGACTCCACAAGTAAGAAAACACCACACCACATACATTTAGCTTGAAGCTAATGGCAACCAGCTAATCACAAAAGCAGAACTGTGTGTTTAAAAACTCTCAAGCAAACATGAAAGTATAATCAACGTCTCCTTTAATCAGCGGGTGCTCAGTTATCCACACACACTTTGGTGCGAGCTAAAAACAAGCTATACCCCCTACGGTTTAGTGTGCTTGTGACCTGTCACCAGGATCAGCATTAGCTTCAAGCTAACTATAGCTGGCTGGCGTTTTCTGACTTATGGTGTATGGATGTAACACGGTGGGAATCTGGACTTTGCTGAATTAATTTGTTTGTATTCAAGACTTTCTTCAGTCAAATGCTAAAGCTAAAGGATCAAATGCTCAAGCGCTTATTAGGAAAAATGTGTAAGTGGCGATAAAGTCCCAGCACAGCATTATCCTGCGCGGACGTTTCACCTAGCCTCCTTGCGGCTTATGCACTGAAACCCACTAAATTAACATTGCACGCATGCACTCGCATACAAACTCCAACCTTTGAAGAAAAATGCAAATATTATCATATATGAAGCTGCTTGTCCAGCTCCAACATGCCTCGTTACATTTGAAACTAACCACGTCTGTCAAAAATGTATGGAGGTTTCTGTATCTGATTTGGCTCATGAGAGACATTTTCAGATGTGGGAACAAGCATATGGTTTCCCATATACAGTGAAAGACATTATGCAACAGCCCTCCTATATAATATCTAGCATGTGGCTACATTCCAACAGCTGCAAAATCATACAGACAACGTGTAAAATATAGATCCTGTTTCATGTTTATGGTCTTTGATAATTCCTTTAATTGACATCCTTAAGGGGATTTTAATTACACTTTAGTTTTAAATGCTGCCGACTTATTAAATAAGTCCTCAAGCTCCTGCCAGTTCAGCCTTGTTGTTTGCGTGACAAATAATTTTCTCTCTCTTCCTCCCTTTAGTACTTTGCCGACATGCCTCAAACCTCCAATCTCTCCACATCCTGTTCATTGAAAAAAAAAAAGAAAAGAAAAACGCTCCCGTGCTTTTTCAGTCAGGATGTTTTTTCGGTTGTCCCCCCCCCCCCCCCCCCCCTCCCCTCACTGTTTCGTTTCCCTATGTCAATGGGAAATGCTGGGGTGAGGCCCAATCATTTTAGTTTTTATTAAGATGTGGTGATAATGTGGGAGGTTGATTGGTGGAAAAAAAAAAAAGGAGAAGGTCAGATAAAGCAATTGCATGTCACTGAAGGAAGGGCTGGTGCTGAATGGTGGTAGGACATCAGGATGTGAAGGAGACGCTGGGATCAGAAGTCGCTCTATCCAACAATAATATAAAGTTATTCCTATCTGGCTGCTTCTTTTTTTTTCATTTTCAAGATTAAGAACATAAAAACATTGATTTCCTTTCAAGCAGTTTGAGATTTAGGGGTGAAAATGAGTTTGACACGAGGAGTTCAAGTCTATCTCCCCATTCAACATTTCGAATGCACTTTAATGCCACTTTCTCCGCCATTCAAACACGAGAAGAAATGTCAAAAATGTCATATTGTATTATCATACACTTTGTACTTGCAGTGGCCTGGGACCTGCTTGTTTTATCTTTGTAATTGAGGAAACTAAAAAGCAAAGCAAAGACTTATCTCTGTGTGCGAGCAAATAGAAGAAGTCCCCCGACTCAACAAATTAGCCAAACTACAAACTCCCGCCCTCCCAGCCTCTCAAACAGCTGGCTTGTTACACACGCTCCCTTAAAAAGGCTCTCTGCAGCTGTAAACAGTAAGCTTGGAATTTATTTGTTGACATAATAGGCGGGAACTGGCTAATGTCTTCGAAGTATTATGTAATCTAATTACCATACAGTATGTTCTGCTGTTTTGCGTCAAAAAAATCAAAATTCCCTGCATTTAATTGGTTAAAAACATGACATATTTCCTCTGAAATAATGATGTGCATGGTTACTCAGCCAGGATTTGATCTACCGTACAAAAAAAAGCAGCTACTCCATCTCCTCCTGCTGTCTAGGAAAAAATACATAACTGCTATTTCTCCGTATCATGTTTTGCACATGTGGTTTTGTCCCACGTTTATGCTCCTCTGTCTGCACTCCCGCTTTGACTGATGTCTTCTGCTGTACATTCCAGGGTTATACGATAGGAGCGGCTGCTAAATCCTCCGCACACCTGTTAAACATTCGAATGCTCTCAGCCGTCTTCAAACAGCCTTGTCGATCAGGATCTGCAGTTGTGTGCGAAGCCTTGAGAACACATGGGAGTTGCTGTAGGAGGGTCGTGTTCGTGTTACTGAGACGCAACGTGTGACTGACAGATAGGTATTTTTCTTATCAACAAGGATTTATTCTGCGTTTAAAACCTTCCATCCCACCTGAAATGGAATAAAGTTTCAGCCAGACAGAAATTACTTCAAACTCTTACTTCAAACTCCGAAGGAGATAAATGTCCACAACATCAATAGCATAAACAGCTTCTGCAACATGATGAGAGCTAATGATTTGCTCTTGATTACTTGCATCTAGCCGCCAGCATACGCTTTCCTCTGAGCTGGCTTATCAGACTGGGCAACTGTTCCCCGACGCAGGAAATATGGGGTGGTGCATGATCTAGGAGAGGGGGGGTGAGCGTGCGGCTCAGGGTGAGAGGAGGAGTTTATACGCGATATCATCCTCTGCATTCCAGTTCACACCCTCATGGTGCATCATCAGTCCTGCTGGGAGTGAAATGCAAAGGTCAATGACCCCCCCCCCCGCCTTGCAATAATGACATCAAGTAACCAGTATTAAAGACCTTGCGGTTCTGGTGGTGCAACAAGACGGTCCTCCTCAGACCGGGTCTGAAAGGAACACAGACGTTGTGCAGTCATGGAATTAGGCCCCTAAAGAAAAAGACCATCTGACAGGAGTGCAGAGCGCCGAAAATGTTTTTCGTCTCAGGAGCAGGTCAAGTTTAGTAAACTTAAATATGCATCTCCAGTGACAGCTGTGATCGGCTCTCACTTCAACGCTCTATGTGCAAATAAACACATTCATTATTCATCGTTATAATCAATTTTCAAAGTTCTTACCAGCGAACATTTGTATTTATTACAAGCAATAGCTGTTGCCATGTTTATTTTTTGCTGAGGATCACTGACATTTTACTTCCATCTAAAGAAATACCTTGTTTCAGATGAAATTCCGGCTTATTATCTGTTTAAATTGGTTGTGGTGAGCTGATGGGTGGCTGGATTGACTCTTTACAGGAGAGCAAGCAGCTGTTACTGTCAGAAGTTAAAAACAGGAGGGGCAGAAATCAAAAATCAAGTCAAAACACCTTTTTTACATGATTAAGAAGAAAACGCTCAAAATCAAACATACAGACAGTTTTCAGGTCAAAATCTGGAAGGAAACTGACGTCAAACGTTGTTATGTGACCTAGATGAGTGTCATTAGGGATAAGAATGGAATATTCTGTGCGCAACAATACGGTCAAACTATTGTCTTATTTAAGAAAAGGTCAATGGTGGGATCATAGCTGTCCATGGAAATGCGAGACTGAGACAGCAAGCCAAACTAAATGAAATATACTTAATCTTTATTCACAATCACAGTCAAATCTGGAAGCAGCTCAGTATAACAACAGGTCGGTCACAACAAGCTGGCTCGTCTAACCTTTAGGTCGCCACTGCAGGGCAGAAAAAAGCTGCTGAGCAAATAAGACACATAAAAAAGGAGGCAAACAGACAAAGACAGGAAAAACACAGCAAACGAAGAAGTAGGAGGGTAGAGATTTCAAAATAAAACAGAAAGTAGCAACCAAATTCAACATGGGAGAATGTACACGGACAATAAACAACACAAAGACAAAAAAACAAAAAAAAAATCAGTGTACAGAAGAGAAAAACTCTTGATCTTAAGAGTCTAAATCTGCAAATTATTACAGTCCAGACGAGACTATCACGTCCAGTCAGATTCAGGTTACGCAGCAGATACACTGTGACTTCTCTTCAGCTTCAACAACAGCAGCTCCCTGCTGAGCTTCTGAAGTCTTGGACACACCTCAACACACCGATCTGTGCTCCTGCCGTCATGTTACAGGGGTTAAAAGCTTTCAGTTGCATATAGCGGCCATGACAAACGGAACACCCATCACATTTAACGTCTGGCTGACATTAGCTTGCGTGACATTTCTGGTTCCGTGAACTACTTGTCTTTTTTACCCGTTTGTGCAAAAATGTCACGTTTGATTCCCACTGAACTTTGACTAAATCAATTATTCTCTCCTTACTTGAAGTTTGGTGTTGTCTCAGTAGTATCAGTATGTGTGGGAACGGTGCAGAGGAGTTGTACACCCTGGACATGACCTGAGGAAGTATCCCTGGAGAGGTGAATCATGGCCACCTGGACTTTTTTTTTTTTTTTTTTTTTTTTAAGAATGCACCGATGTTAGACACCAAATCACCCACGTTAAAAAGAAACAGCTGCTTATAATATCTACAAAAATCCAATTTTTTTGTGCAAAAAAAAAGAAAAGGAAAAAGTCATCTTAAGTTTATGTGAAGTCTGGCGTCATTTATACCAAGTCGATGTGAGGGTTGTATCACTTTCAGGGCTTTCAGATGATGCTGATGTGTTTGTGAGGCTGTACGATGAAGAAAGTAACAAATGTGACAATATACTTTTTTAGAAAGTGATTTTTTTTTTAAACATTTAGTTGACTTCCTTACACACTTTTGCTTTCGAAGGAAATTTTTACTCTGTGCCTTTTATTTCTGCGTACACTATTTCTAGGCTCCTGAAACTCCAGGCGAGTAAAGAAACTACAGTTCTGATACTGCAAACAAATGTTAACAGAAACTTGATACATCTCCCGGTGGGTGAAGCTGTTTTATTGTGAACTTCAAAGTATCTCCACTGACTCACTTGGATGCAAGTTCAGCATACGCTTGAGGAATTCTCCTCCATTTATTCATCGGGCCTCATAAATCAGTCTGGATTATTGCAGCTATTCCCTAGAACTCACGCACATCCCTATTCGTGGCGTTAACCTGACCGAACAAAAGCGCTGATTGATGAGGAAAGAGAAGAAGAAGCAAATACCTGGATAGTGTCTGTCACAACAACCAGCCTCTGTTTCCAATCAGGCATGTACGTATCGCCATATGCTGGAATCCTCCAAACTGAGGAATGCAGTGTTGATCCCCAGAGCATCAGAGCGGAGGGTCTTTATCATGTTATGTGACTCCTAATGAAGCCATTCTGCTACTCCATAGGCGTGATAGCAAGATAAGACTTCAAGTGTTAATTCACACAATAACAAGCAGTCGAACGTTGTTTGAGAAAGACAGTCGCACGGAGGAATGTCAATCTACAAATGTCAGCTGTAGAACGCTATTAAAGCATTTCTTCACCCAAAAATTGAATATAACCTTTTAAGTACTTGCAAATACGGTTTTGAGCTCACAAAGGTTGTAGTTTTTTTCCCCCTCCTATATTTCTTCTTTCCATTATATAGAAAGAGCCAGCTACATGCGTTTAGCTTGAGGCGAACTAATGGTTAACAACAGCTAAAGCAACAAAATATCAGCCGTAAACGTCTATTTCCAAGCGCATTGTCCAGGTTAATCCAGCTCTCATTTATCCAGCTGTGAACAGCAATCCACAAACACTTTGATTTGAGCTAAAACACACTTAGATGACCCGTTCTGGATCAGAGCTCGTTCACAGAAGCGTGACCAGGTAGCACGTACATATTGTTAGTTTTAGCTTCATGTGTTGCCGAGTATATGGCTGGATAAACTAGAAGTGGATTACACAATTCAATGATGGGCTTCAGAAGTTGCAAAAGGATATTTTGGGGCGTTTTTGTTGTGACTCTGTACTTTTAGTTATTGTCAGCCATCATTTGCTGTTAGCTTCAAGCTAAATATATACGGCTAGCTCTGTCTGCATTCTAGAGAAACAAAGAAGTGATGCAGGAGGGGATCTTTGAGAGCTCAAAACAGCAATTTGTGAGGACTACAGTGACAAAATACACTTTTTGAGTGAAATGTTGCCTTAATAAGATAACTTGTTCACAAAATTGAACATTTAGCAAATGTTTCTTATCCTACTGCTTTTATTTTAAAGAATTGTTTTTTTCCAAAAGTACATATGAAGCCCCAAACCTCAGTTTGACCCGTACAGCTGTTTGACGAAGGCCTATCCAGGAATGTACTGACGCAAAGCGCGACAGCGAACATAAGTAGCCATCTATCACTCGACTACTTCGGTGTGTGACCCCTCACAGTCAGAGAACCATCCTGCCATTACAGAAAGTCTTATGACAGATGGACCCGTCAACTGAGTATCAACCGCACAGCTAGTCTGGTTTCACAGCAGCGCAGGACTTCATAGCAGTCAGCGTGCAGTCATGTCGGTTGCGTAACGGCACGTGTTGATCCGTGACAGAGGATGCAGCACATTTAGGTCTGATGGACTGTTTATTTTCCCACAAATAAGTGCTTTACGGTTTGGTTTTGAGTGAGCAGGGATAAATTGCTTAATGGCCTTCCTGGAATGTGAACTTCACAAGGAGGCTATGGATTAAAAATGATCTCAGAGTGATCTCAGCTGATAAAAGTTTTTGGTTTTTTTTAAATTTTTACTCCTTTTGCTTTTATGTTACAAAATTCTTTGGCTCTATGAGCCATAACAGCCATCACACTCATTTCAAGCAGTATTATTAGGCTTTGTTGGAAGAAAGTGTCAAATCATTGCCAATTATTGTTACAGAGAACTGGAGGCGGACTCAGCAAAATCATATGTAGGGGGAAAAAAAGATGTTTTCCACGATGTTAAATGGACCTGCCTGAAATTTCCTTCGTCCACACTACACCCTCCAATAAGTTTGGTGAAATCTGACACATAGATTTTGTGTAATGCTGCTGACAGCCGGACAAATGCAACATAAAACAGCCAGTAATGTGATCGCCTCTCCTTCTTGGTACTGGCGGTGATTTACTTTCAAACAAAAGCCCACAGGCTTCGTAATAAACCTCAACACTGGAACTGAAGTTGCAACTCCATGCCAACTAATTTGATATGTTCATAAGTAATACATTTTATTACAAAATAAAAGTGCAAACAAGGTTTACGCCATTGCGATTTCACATTTCAGCAAGATAGATGAAGTTAATGTGTGATTTTAGGTGAAAAAATATGGTTCATTTCTATAACCTGCCAAAATCTAGAACAGTTTCCTCAATTCAGGATCTACAATTTGAACAGGAGTTCCACCGGAAGTTAATCGCTGGTTTCTTGTATTACAGATTTTTCCACACATCTTTCTACAATTAAAACATCCATCTATCATTTTTTCGCATATCCTGCTAACAAACCAAACCAAAACCAAAAAAAAACCAAAAAACCCAGACCTACGCCTTCCGGTGATCACGTGACCTGTTCAGCGGAGGTAAGTATGTTATAGCAGACAAGGTGATGGACACCATCGGCTTCTAGATGTTAACGTCTGAGGATGTGGATCTGAATTCGGCGTGAGCAAACTTAGAGATACTGACACCAGTAATGGTTCCAATAGCGTTGGTGCCTCTGAGAAAAGTGAGAGTGACAGCTTCGTTGAGCATGAATACATCATCTTCTCTCCCAAGCTCTCGATTACAGCTGAGCGGGGAAGTTATCCTCAAAGCTGCAGGCAAAGTAAACAGAATGATAATGGCGCATCATTATTTCATGGGATCAGATCTGCCCTTGAGAGCGACCGTAACAGTTAGGGAATTGGAGGTAGAGAAGGAGACTCGTTTAAAAAGAATAAGTTAATGTTGGGAGCACACGTCGCTGTCGTGACTCTGCGAAGGAGACCACGAATCTTCAGTTTTGCTTGTTAGCTTGTTTTAAAAAGACATGGCTACACCCTTAAAGGAAAAAAAAAAAAAAAGCCCACTCTCTGCCAAGAATCAGAGCAAAACTAAACAATGCACCCTGACTGAATAATGAGTCGTGGTGAGTAGATGTGCTTTCGCGCCGCTGCAGAGTTTCTGATAGCTCTCAACATTTGGAAGTCATTTCCCAAATGTTCTGAGAAAACTCTCACTACACTCAGCTCCAAGACAAACAGAACTAAGTTGCTGGCAGTGATTAACAACTCTGCTCTTTTATAAAACTCTTGGACCTCTGGCCCAGCCTCCAATTGCAACCCCACTAACTGTAGGAGCCATGCATCAGAACCTGTAGGTCCATCAGAGCTGTCATTCTTGGAAGGTTTCCAATGGGAAAGGAGGCAGATGTGTATAAAGTATACGATGATGACTTATGACAAACACTAAGTGGTAAAGAACTCTGGAGTAACCGGACCCGAGTTATCCGTACAGGGCTCATGTGTCGAGTGACAATGTACAGCAGTACCACATGAATACAACTCGATCGTAGAGAAATGCATGAAATGTCCAAAATCTCTTAAAACCCCATGATACAATGGTGCTACTTCCATGGAGACAATGCCAATAGAGAGTCAATAAAGATGCTTTTGTCATGTGTCCTCTATACGAAAATGGAACCTAATTGATTTATACTGGCATTGTTTACATGGCACCACCAGGCAACATGGTGCTTTGGGTCCTGGTCGCTCACACCAGGCCAAGGCTCCGTAGAGAATGGGTTCAAGCTGAGGTTGCATCCATGTGCAACTGACAATAAAGACTTCAAAAAGCAAGACTGAGACTTCAAACCAAGTGCCATGTACAATTAAAAAGTCAGTTCTCTGACTATTTTCTAGCTGTGATAATCAACATGTCACACGTCAAACATTTCAGTGGTTGTATCACCAGGGGGGAGTCGTAAACCTGTCGCATCTCCCCAGAGGCCAGCACTATGAACCGGAGGTTAGTGAGGATTGTAGCTGACGCTTAGTACATCACCGTGGCAACCTAGGATGCATACCCATTCAGCATTCCCCTGCAGGGGGACTTTGTTTTTAAGTTATCAAATACACTTTTCAGCTTTTAGATGCACTTTGTGTTTCCACAGGTAAGAAATGTTGTGGCCAACTTTGCATTTAGCGCACGGTGCCAATCAGCATGAACAGTCCCCAACTGTACTTTGATACATTGAGCTGAATTCTGCTGGTCTTTTCTTTACTGCATGTGAGACACCGACTACAGGACACAATGTTTCTGTTTTGCATGAGTAATATTATAACTGCAGCTGCTTCAGTTAAAAAAAAAGAACATTTAATATCAAGGGAACAGAGCGTAAATGAATCTGCATAGAGAAAGAGGAACAGTGATCACTCAACCGAAGAAGAAAACAACTGTAATGTTGTTGCTAAAAATTCTTGTAACGAACCCCTGTTTGAGAAAAGTGTCAATATTTCCGTCGTAACTCTTCTGTAATTTTAAGGCATTAAATTCTGAATCACTGTACATCTAACACTGGGCTGCTCACATAAGGCCCACATAAACAAATAAATAAATGTTATGCTGTTCTCTCTTTTCTGATGTAAAAAAAAAAAACTCAATGTGAGTTCCCTAAAGATGAATTAACTTATATAATTTGATCGGGCAGCAGTGTGGCAGTCGGCACAAGTGAATTTAAAAAACAAAAAAAAGAAGAAGACACAAATAAAAGGTGCTTTAACAACACAATACACATTTGCCTTTAGGTCCCCGCCCATCATCCACTCCTCTAAGGGGAAACCTTTGGATACCCCTGATGTACAAAGATGTCAGGAAGTCAACAAATAGAATATTGACAATGAAAAATGAGTGTGAATAATCAGTCGGTTAATTGTCAGCAACCAGACTGGGTGTGATCAGACTTTGTGTTACATGGTCGCCTCAGACATGCAGGGAGGAAACCCATCCCCGTAAAGCACAGAGCACAGCAAAGGCAGGGTGGGGTGGGGGTGGGGGGTTGGGGTGGGGTGGTTGTTTTCACCATCCAGGCCCCCAGACCTCTGCTCTGTCATTGGTCACCACAAAAACCTGCATCAGTTTAAAACCAGACATCACTTTCTTCCCTCCCTTCACACAGCACAAGTCCTAAAAAAACGTCTGACAGCGTGTGCTGTGTGTGCGTGTGTGTGTGTGTGTGTGGGTCAGAGGGTGAGAGATAACCAGGGTTGGTCTCAGGATGCCTGCATACGCCACCAACATGAGAATGAAGTTCCCCATCGTGGCCTTGACGTTGGAGATTATCACCATCATCCTGTTTGCAGTGTTTGTGGTTTATGATGATGGGAAACATCATGAGACCCCCAAGCCTTCCAATGAGACTCATAAGGAAACGGAACCTATGGAGCTCTATCCCAGTAAGTCTAACTGGGGGCTGCTGGCTGAGGGATGCTGGATGTATGAATGTTTGTCAGACAGGAGGTTCAAGACATCTTTGGAATATCAAATTTTTATTTCAAGGGTTGCAAACATTGCTTTTGTTGCAGCAATTGAATTACACCCTTAGAAATATCCTTATTAATGATTGAAAGCATAATCTTGAAGCCTAAAGGAATTCAAAGGTGAAGAGCGATGCTGCTAAATTCAGCTTCAATTTTGGGAAAATTGGAGGCCTGCTGACTCAAATTATGTAATTTAGAGATGCTAAAAATTCTTCTTCTAAAGACTACAAACATTCCTACATAACTTACAACTTGTTTTAATTCTATATCAAAGACAAACCAGCTTCTGTTTTAAGGGTATAACGGACCTTTTAACTGGAGGGCAAAAATAGACAAAATAGAAGTTGAGATGATCTGTTGCGTGCAGTAAGAGGAGTCACGAGGTCGCATTCTTATCTGTCACAAGTCTATTTGCACACATGCGACCGAGGAGTCCTGCAGGGAAATGTGTCAGGGCTCACACGGGCGAGGTCACCTGGTGTTTATGTTCTTTTCCCCCACACACGCAGATAATAAAGTTCAAAGAGAGAAATAATGGATGGAGCGGTGGAACGTTTAAGGTCTGCGTTTTTTTTTTTTTAAGACAAAGAAGTTTAAATATTCATCTTCGGTTCATTCTACGCGTGTATCAACACTGAGATAGCTAGGAGGGTTGGGTGTGGCAGGTGTGACTCAGAGAGATTAGTTCAGTATGACCATGAACCTACGCTGTGAGATAATTAAATACAACAGCAACAACAACAAAAAACCCAACAAAAACAAAAAAAGTCCCGAACTTCAAATTGCTTTTTCATGTTCCGACAATTTAAAATTCAAAGGATTCTAATTTTATACTCTAAAAGCTAAATGTAATGATCCTCTCAGGATGTTCAGCTATGAATGCTGCAGTCTGATTCACACTCTCTATAAACCTGCTGAGACCTGATGCTGGCTACAGTATGGGTTGTTAACGCCCACCTTATTTTAGGCGATATCCATTGATGTTTTTGTAAATACTCAATCAAGAGTTGAGCAAAAGCAAGTTGTTGTTGTTTCTATCCACTACAGAAGCAGAGAGATTAAGGTTGTAATGAATGTTGACGTGTTTGTTCAGGTTTTAGGGAGGTTATTTACAAAAATGTAATTGCTTTTATATGCAGCTCATGGATTATATTGCGTCCGTTCTCAGCGAATGGAGGGCTGCATACCGGAACCCTAATCATGACCTGAATTAGTTTCAATCCTGCTAAATCATGCGAGATTCATCATGGAAGCCGTTGGCTGACATTCACAGTACATCATTTGCTTGTGTGAGTCTGCACGTACATCATTTTAGCAGAGAAGGAAGCAAAGTAACAATGAGTGTAGGTGTGGCCAAACTTGCCATTATGAGATGTTGGGGACTTGGTTCGTATTCCCGTACCAAAAAAAAAAAAAAAAAATCTGCAAAGCTATTTCAAAAATGCTGAATGCATTGAAGCCATGTCCAGCCAAAACGCAACTGAATAACATGATAAGGCTTTTGTGGTCGCATGCAAAAACACTGGTGAACCCAAGCAGCAAAAGCTTTAACCTCTTGTTTTTCATACAAGTGACAACATTTTCTGCTGATTTCCCTCAACTAAACCTATTGGAATGTGATTTTATCTAAATGGGGACAGCATTTACAGAAAATGCTTAGCAACACGATAACTATTTTACCAGTGGCGCTACAGGAAGTCCCGAGGGACAGATTTCCCTTCTTTGCTCGCCCAGTTCTTCAGACTACTATGTGTTACTTAATATCTGGGCTTGATTCCAGTCAACACGGCTGCTCTCCAACTGCAAATACCTCATCTTCAGTGTTCACTCGAACGCCCCGCTCCAAGGAAGTCATTCAGATGAGGAGGAGGAGGAAGGATGGAGGAAGGATGGAGGGATGCAAAGCTGAAGCTTTTTTGTGTCCCGTAAAGCAGCCATATCAGATATTTACACCCAGATACCCCAACCCGGTGGAGGTCTTTTAAAAAAATTAAACGCCATGTTTAATGGGAATAATCGAACATGGTCCCAGCAATCATAAAGCTGGTCTAACATCTTGAAATACTTCCAGTTAGCATCATTAGTCCATTCTTAATGGAGGTTGCTAACATTACTTAAAATGCATCTAAACTCTAAGCCTCACTACTTTCCAGTAGAAGGCTTTACTCACTGATGTCCGTCTGATCCCTCAATAGCTCGTCCATTGTCCTCTTATCTCACAGTTCCTGATGTCAGGACCCAGCTTGACCTATAGAGGGCGCAGTTTAGAAAGGTTTCCACTAGTGAAATATGAATGAGACAAAAGAAAAAATAAATAAAAACAGAAACAACAACCTGCATGCCAAAAAGCAAAGGCCTTTATTTAGTTGATTCTGGGCTCTGGAGATGCAACATGGCCCTTTACGGAGATATAAAGGGTTTGTTAGCTGACAAAAGACACCAAATGATTTACATATTATTTTCTGTCTTGGAAAAGGTCAAAGGGACAGTGCATGCTGTCAGTTGCAGTCTGCAACCTCACTACTAGAAGCTACGAAATCCAACACACCGTAAATGCCTAACACCGGCCTACAAAACAGTGCTTTGATGCCCTTGAATTTTTATCCAGGTCAAAAATGTGCTCTGTTACCCCAACCAGCAGAGATGTTGTGACCTTTGAAAAACAAAACTTTTAAAGGACGTTTCTTGACTCTTCTACACAAATTTTCAGCGAAGGATTTCTGATGACTTGATTCAAGAGTAAAACAAGGGGTGGCTGTTTTCCCGTTTGCGTAGCTTCATATGTGCGCGATTCTTGCAGATAATTGTTGCAGGAACTAGAGAGTGTCTGACTCAGACAATACCTGGCAACTCCGAGGCTCATTAAGGTCAAAGGAAAGGAAACAAAGTCCATTGTCTTTCTACCTTGATGCATTTTCCACAGGGGGTACTTATTATATCAATCTTTGGTGGAAGCAAGAGTCCCACTTCCTGTTACACTCTTGACTCTTGAAGCGTGATCTCAGTTGCACACGAATCATCCCAAAATCTATCATTTACGCGGCTCTCGCGTTCGTTGAATTCTGTATTTTTATATCATCCAACTTAATCCAGACTCCAATTCCTGCTGTTTTTTTGGCAGAATAACCCAGGCTGACAGAGAATGTGCTAAACATCCCCTCATCTTGGGACTGTTAAACATATTAAGATCATGTGCACCTAATAGCAGCAGACTCAAGAGGAGCCAGTGGAGCGATTTCCCAGAATTCCATTTATAATGTGATAGAATCGCTGTGCCAGCAGGTCACAGTTGACAATACAGCTCCTGTGTGAGGAAATGACCACAGTGACCGGCGGTAACTGCTCAATAAATCAGTTAAACTACAAAGTCAAACCAACATCAGCATCAACAGGAAGATCATAAGATCATAGAAATGACCGATTTCAAATCTGCCGCGGTGCACGATGAAAGCGTTTCACCTGATTCAATTTCATCCCCACATTTAGCCCAAGCTAAACTGGGGCTTTCTTATCAAATCAGCATCACAACTGAGCCCCTTTCCCATGTCTCCAGTGTTCCAAGATGTCCACGTCATGATCTTCATCGGCTTCGGTTTTTTGATGACCTTCCTGAAGAGATATGGGTTCAGCAGCGTGGGCCTCAACTTACTTCTGGCCGCCTTCGGTCTGCAGTGGGGCCTCCTGATGCAGGGTTTCTGGCACATGGATGACGGCAAGATAAAAGTCAGCATCTTCAAGTAAGGCTACTGTCTCAGATTCATCGTGTCACACACACACAACACCAGTCAGAGGCTGCTCTGACCTTTTAGTTGATTATTTCTTCCTCATCCCTTGTTTCCTCTCCTCCCTTGAAGAATAATCAATGCGGACTTCAGCACAGCCACAGTCCTGATCTCCTTTGGAGCCGTTCTTGGTAAAACCAGCCCTGTACAGCTCCTTATCATGACCGTACTGGAGATCACCATCTTTTCCATCAATGAGCACTTGGTGGCAGAAATTATGAAAGTGAGTGACACACATACATGTTTGCATTTGCTGCAAGGGCAAAATACATACATATACATACATATACAGTATATTTGCTTTGAATATTAATGCCTGGCCATTTTAGTCCCCAAGAAGCTTAAGTATTTCAATTCCAAATCTTCAAACTAAATGCAAAATATGTATAAATCAGCTCATAGCACACATGTAAACTCATATCTAAAATGAGAACAGAGAAACATTCCCCATTTCGATAAAACAGCCCCACTTGTCCTGCTGTCTAATGGAGGGACACATACTAAACATAATCCTTGACATGTGTCCAGGCTAATGACGTTGGGGCCTCCATGATCATCCATGCATACGGAGCCTACTTTGGTTTGGCTGTGGCGCGAGTGCTTTACCGGCCCGGGCTACGAAATGGACACGAGAACGATGGATCGGTCTATCACTCTGACCTGTTTGCTATGATCGGTAAGACTTAACAATCTTGCAAGTTAAAGTCATTTTTGTTCTGTCAGTGGGATGTAACTTTTCCTCCCGTGTATCCTTTACACCATCTAGTGGACACAAATATGCGTACAGCTTATGCTTCGAGCGTAATCTCAAGAATGAATGTGGAATGAGTTGAAGCGCTCACTCTTTTTTTTTTTTTTTTTTTTTTACAGGAACCGTTTTCCTGTGGATGTTTTGGCCCAGTTTTAACTCAGCCATCGCTACGACGGGGTTCGTCCAGCTCACAGCGGTGATCAACACCTACCTGTCCCTGGCTGCCTGCGTGGTCTCAGCCTATGCCATCTCTAGCCTGGTGGAGCACAGAGGGAAACTGGACATGGTCAGAAAACTGTCCTTCCAGCTGTCCACAGCAGCATCCGCAAAGTTGCAGTTACAATCTATGCACTTGTTTTTGTTGTTGTTTTTTTATATTTGCAGGTGCACATTCAGAATGCCACCTTGGCTGGAGGTGTTGCCGTGGGAACGTGCGCTGACATGGCCATCGGGCCATTCGGGGCGATGCTGATTGGATTTATTGCCGGTATCATCTCTACCCTGGGCTTCAAGTTCCTAAGTGTAAGTTGAAAGCCCAAAAAGGTGCAAAAAAAGCATTTTGGTTGACTAAGTTTTCAGTTTTGGTAACCAAAATTTGTTTGCAAAGATCATTTAACGGAAAAGAAATCAAGTTTTTCAGTCACCAGACCTTCGTGAGGGTGACACAATCACAACATGTTCTTAAGTGCGATAGTGTAGTGCAGGGTTACTGATGCTCCACCGGTAGTTGTAGTTCAATAGAACCCGTTTAGGTCTCCACGTGCGCACTTAGATGTGGAGATTAAAGAGTCAGAGTGAAGGTGTGCACAATGAACAGAACTGGTCCACAGCTTACAAACAAAACATCCAGGAAACAAAAAAATTAATGGAGCAAAGACAACTCAAGGCCACACAATCTCTGTTTTTACTTTGAGAGGTGTGGAGGGAAAAGTATATGATTAAAGTACAAAAGTATCTTAAGAGTACAGAGAGCATTCTTGCGTAACATGCAACCACGGGTAGTTTTTTTCCTGATCCAGGATGTTTAAAGTTGCCGCGTGGACAGTTGGCATTTTTTAAAGGAACCGAGAGGGCCTGGCTTTATCGAAACTGTTCAAAAAAAAAAAAAAAAAGTACAACGATCAAATTTACAATCAAAGAAAAATGAATAAAAGACATTTGAGCGGGTCAAATTCTTTTTCTTCTTTAATCACAAACTGAATTTGTTTGGGTTTTAAGTGTTGGTTAGATGAGATGGGGCATACAAAGACGGAACCATGAGCTCAGAGAAACGGGGGGGGGGGGCATTTTCCACTCAAAAATTTTAAAAACTAGTAGACTCAACTTAGTAAAAACTAGTAGGCTCAACTTAGTAAAAACTAGTAGACTAAACTTAGTCAAAACTAGTAGACTAAACTTAGTCAAAACTAGTAGGCTCAACTTAGTAAAAACTAGTAGGCTCAACTTAGTAAAAACTAGTAGGCTCAACTTAGTAAAAACTAGTAGACTAAACTTAGTCAAAACTAGTAGACTAAACTTAGTCAAAACTAGTAGGCTCAACTTAGTAAAAACTAGTAGACTCAACTTAGTAAAAACTAGTAGGCTCAACTTAGTAAAAACTAGTAGGCTCAACTTAGTAAAAAACTAGTAGACTAAACTTAGTCAAAACTTGTAGGCTCAACTTAGTAAAAACTAGTAGACTAAACTTAGTCAAAACTAGTAGGCTCAACTTAGTAAAAACTAGTAGACTAAACTTAGTACTGTCAATTTCATACTCGTTTAAAAAAAAATCAATCACTAAATTTGTTAACACATTTGATTTGCGATGTGGCCTAAAATATACGGAAGCTTCAAACGGTATGATTGTACTAACTTTTTAATCCTGTGGAGGTGATTTATTTTATTATCTCAGAGACAAGCGCAGACATGTCGCGATAACGCCACAATTTAAGACAAGATAAAGATAAGATAAACCTTTATTCGTCCCTCAGTGGGGAATCTGGCGATTTACTTGTGGTCTTGACATGATTTCTTGTTTCTACTCCTTAGCCTATCCTGGCGTCCAATCTGGGTATCCAGGATACCTGTGGCGTCCACAACCTGCACGGCATGCCAGGCATCCTGGGCGGGTTGGCTGGTATTGTGGCGGTTGCTTTTGGGAAAAAGAGGTAAGTACCATTGAACACTGTGGCTCTGATACCATGTTCCACTCTCACGCTTGTGCTTCTTCTTCTCCTCCTCCTCCTGCTGCTGCTGTAGCGGGGACGCTGCCATGCAAGCTGCTGCTTTGGCTTCGTCCCTCGGCTTCGCTGTGATCGGAGGTGCAATTACAGGTGGGTGCAGGTGACAAATATCAGCGTAAACGTGGTGAAGTCTCAATAAAGCAAAAATGAGAACGTCCGTGACTGAACAATTTATTTTTCCACTTCAAGGTTTTATAATGAAGCTGCCGATTTGGGGACAGCCTCCGGATCAGAATTGCTTTGATGATTCCATTTACTGGGAGGTAAGAACTCAAGACTCGCGTCATTATTAGCTGGTTTGTAACAGCTGAGCACCAGATAGGAAAGATGCAGTCATGCAATACTTTTTAAAGTTATTAAATCCAGGATTTGGGATCATATCAGACGGATGTGCTTCTGCGCTTCAGTAAAATCTATATTTCATCAGGCTTTTTGCGTGTTTCCCTTAGTATTTGAATATATTTGCCAGCTGCCGTCTGTCAGAATGGAACAGTGTGAGATCTTTGACTTACTGTTTTCCAGGTCCCCGCTGAGGAGGAGGACAACGAGGAGAGCTTGGCTCACGCCGATCACTCAAAGAACAAAGCAGAGGCTTAAATATTTGAAATGCTGAATTATTTTTTCATCAAAGGAGCACAGAAGAGACTCCTCTACCCCAGGAGTGGAGTGATGCTTACAGCTGATAACATAAATAGACAGTTTAATACAGTTATATGAAGAAAAAACACATATTTTTAGGAAATGAATCAGCAACCTTCAGGGATTTCTTCTTTTTTTTTTTTTTTTACACACTGAATTTTGTGATCCATATTTTAAAATTCATGAACCACTGTCACAAATCACAGTGGGTCCAAACACACAATCACAGCTAATTCTATACGCTTTTTCTTTATTTCATATTTTGCTATTAAAAAACGTAAAGCATGTTTTCAGATATTAGAATAGCATGTATTTTCTTTCACACGTTCTTGTATTCTTACATGTATCTTAGATGAGAGTTGGGGTGGGGGGTGGGGGGGGTTAAACGTGGCTTTGATCGTCCACTTCTTGTTACCTCACTGAGGCCCTGTCTGCGGGGCGCCGCGGTCAGACTGTGATGTCACCACTACTCTGACATGGGCCGGGATAGTAGCTTGTTTTTCTGACTAATCAACCTGCGTGAGTGCATCTTCCACCGCTTTACAACCTTTTCTATCCGTCCGACTTTGTTTAACAACCAGAGCTCCGCTGTTTCTGGGCAAACTGAGTGTCGTGTTTTTATTAAATCTAGTGTATTCTTTCATGTACATACAAATTCACACTTAGAATGGATTGACATGGTCAGTTTGATTTCAGCCCTGTACTGTAAAAGAAGACCAGGTACTGAATATTTTCAGGACAGGATATTATAAAAAGCAGTTTATAATAAACAGGATTTTTTTTAGAAGAAGAAGTATCACTGTGATATTTCCTCGCTTATTATGAATTGGTTGATTTGTTTGGGCGGCACGGTGGTGCAGTGGTTAGCACTGTCGCCTCACAGCACGAAGGTTCTAGGTTTGAGTCCTCGAGTCCAAAGACTCGCAAATGGAGACGAGGCTGATTGATACTCTAAATTGACCGTAGGTGTGACTGTGAGTGTGAATGGTTGTCTGTCTCTATGTGTTGGCCCTGTGATGGACTGGTGACCTGTCCAGGGTGAACCCCGCCTCTCGCCTGAGGGCTGCTGGGATAGAGAGAGCCCCCCCATGACCCTTAACAGGATAAGAGGTAGAAAATGAATGGAAGGATGGTTGATTTATTTCACTTTTTTACTTGATAAAACAACAAAGCTTTGGGGTAGTTCAAAAGATTAAAGCTCACTTTGTGTTTCTGGTGTCGTATGTTTTTAATGAAGTGCTGCAGGGCTTGAGGACACTGACTACATGTAGACTTAATCAATGATATTTGTCATTTTATTTTATGTATGATGCCCAGTGCACGGAATCACATCAAGATTTTGTATTTTTATATAAGTGCTTGTATTTGTATGACATACTAATACTCTCATAATAAATATGTTTTTGTATGATGCCTCAGTTTGTATATGTTTGTAGTAGTGTGTCGATGTGAGTTCAGACTTTTTTCGAATTTTTCATTAGATTTAATTGTAGCTTATTCAGTCAAACAACAGTCCCAAACACTGTAAGGTAATAAATCCAGACTACTTTTAAGACTACTTTTATTACAACAACAACAATATTATTATTATTATCATTATTATTATTATTATTATCAGTAGTGGTACTACAACTGTCAATCGTTAAAAAAATATGAATACATTTTGTAATCAATTGATCAATTAAAATTATTTCAACTCAAAGACATTTTGTTTCATGTATGAATAATTTAATAGACGTTAGAGGTCAAAATCTTCTTTTATTTTCCTGCAGACCTAACAGAGCCAAAGCACATTGCTGTCCTCTACTGGTTACTTGTGGATCTACAGCTAAACCAAAGCAAGGGCTTGAAGAGCAGTTAAGGTTCTAACGTAAAAATCAAGAATACAAATTTCAAACGTCTAGCTGTCCTTGGTCTTTATTCAAATACAGTGAGAGATAGAAGACATAATATGAAATAAATACTGCATCTACAACAACAAAATGAGGGAGATGCGTTTCAAGATATTACACAGAACTGATTCAAATAATGAGTAGAAAGATTCAAGGTGGACATTTTTTACGAATGTGATTTTTGTTTCCTCGTCTTTTCTTTTTTAACTGTCAATTTATATATTTTTTTGATTCATGCCACCGACTTTGTAAAATAAAAAAGAAGGTTAGAATCAGAATTAATTTTGTTATAAATATGTTTGATATAATACTGATACATATTTATTGGAAAATATGGTCAGGTATTTCATGAATACATTTAAAAAAAACGTACACAACATTGTCAAACTAATGTTGAACAAAAAACTATAAAGGCCTTTGAGTTAATGAATTAATAATCGAATGTAATGTGCTGTATTGAATACAAACCCTCCAACTTTAAAATATATATTTGTAGCAGTAATAGTAGTATTTTTATTTTTGTCTGGGCATTTGTTCCTTCTTAGCGTTGATAAAGAAGTTCAAGAGGGAAAAAAACAAAACAGGAGAAGAAGAAGAAGAAGTAGCGGCAGCAGTGCATCTTGGGATGCAAAATGTCTCCTAAGGCTGTTAGCTAATGCTAACTTGCATGAGATAAGAGCACACAAGTTCACAGTAAATATAAAAAATATTTACATTGTTGAGTTTAGCTATTTCTACGTAACTACATCGGGCTCTTACCATGGTGAGTAACGGGACCTCCGAAGTTTATGTAACAGCTTGAACCGCTAATTAGCGTTAGCTTAGTAAATCCAGCATCGGAGAATCAACGGCAGTGTTTAAAGTGATGAGATTTGTGAGCAAAACAGCAACTGTTTTAAGGGATTTGGCGGAATTATGTTGTGTTAAACGTACCGTTCTTGTGCTTTCTCCCAGCAGCTATGGTTAGGTTCTTTCAGTCTCTGGTCAGGAATTCACACGAAAGTCAATTAATTCTCTCTGTTTTCGATCATTCTAGTCAACGAAAGCGGAGTGTAGGGTGTCCAGTTCCACGTCCAGGACCGACGAACGGAGCAGAAAAAGTAGCACAAGTAGCAGAGGCAAGAAATCCCCAAATGTTCCAGAAGAACCTCACCGTTGTACCAGGATATAGACGTATACCTTCACCACACACTGTACTAATGTTGTTTACCAATATGGCGGGCAATGCAAATGTAATTAGAATCCCAACGTCTCTGCTAAATTCAATTTGTCCTTTTCCGATTACAAATTACAACGATTTCTGTTGGGATTTTTATCAGACAACAATAGTTTCTTATGTTTGACATCTTTGCAGCACCACAGTATTTTAATTTGAAATGGTATTTGGACATAGAAGTAATTATCCTGCCATATGAAAATTGCAGTTGGCCATTTTGTGACTTTGACTGTGCAGCCCCAGGTGGGCAGGAATTGAGTGAAAATGCAGTTACTTCTCCTGAGATGTGTTTGGGAATCTGAACAACTCTCGTTTACTCAGCTGTGTGTGTACTTTAGACTTCTATCCTACTCACTCGTTATTTACAATATCAATAAGCTGCCTCGTGTACTCTCATGCTTGCCCATCCTCTGTGTACACGTACAATAACTTGTTCTTTTACTTTTCATCCTGAAGTACATTTCAATGTTCCAACCGTTTGATTTTTCAAGTAACAAATGTTTAGAGCAGGGGCGGCATGGCTCGGGTAGAGGTAGTGCGGCTGTGTAGCAACCGAAGCGTCGCTGGTTGGATCGTCACTTCCCCATCAACCATGTCAAAGCCTCCCTTAGCAAGATACTGAACCCCTGATGGCCCTGCTTCGAACTGGCAACCCGTCCAGGGTGAACCCCGTCTTTCACCCAGTCAGTGGTGTAGAAAATGGATGGATGAATGGAAATGTTTAGAACTTTGTACATGAAGTCCTATCAAATAAGGAAACTTTCACTTTACTACAGACGTGCAGTCAGTACTTCATCCACGTGTGATATTTTGATTTGACTTCTTCATCTTTTCGTTTTTTCTTTTTTAGGACGAGAAAAAAAGAAGCGGAAACGCAGCCGTAGTAGATCTTCATCATCGTCTTCCTCCAGTTCATCATCGTCATCTTCTTCATCATCCTTGTCGTCGTCGTCGTCATCGGGCTCGTCACACTCATCCAGTCGCAGTAGCTCTACAAGTAGCGGTAAGTGTGAGTTTGATTGAATGAAGTCTATTTTTTGCATCATAACGTCACTGATTTCCTGTTTATCGTTGCTATCAGACTCTGGCAGTAAATCCAGAAAGCAGTCTAAGAAAAGGAAAAAGGAAAAACAACACAAAAAGGTTTTGGATTCATGAAAGTCTCTGAGCAGTTTTGATTTTTTTTGTTTTTGTGTGAATCATACAAGACTTTTTACTTCTTACTTTGGCGCAGAAAGGGAAGAAAGAGAAGCGGCACAAACGTAAAAAGGACAAGAAGTCAAAAGGGGGAGAAGAAAACTCTGGACCGGTTCAGATCTCCAAGGTTGTACTCGCGAGTCATCCAACGAGTTTCAAAAAACACAATTAGATTTTCTTGCATCTTTATTTCTCATTGTGTTCTTTTATTATTATTATTATTATTATTATTATTATTATTCCTGCATGTCTTTCTCTGTAGTTTTAGAGACCTACTTATATCAGTTAATTCCATCATGTAAAATGTGATTGTAGTCCTTCCATCACTGCAGTCTGCCTTGCTAGCTAGCATTAGCTGAGCTAATATATATCAGTTTTAGCTCTGGACAGACATTTCTTTTTTTTGTCCAAGCATTCAAAAGTTGGTGTCAAACTCCATCTCTCTCTGTTTTGGAAGTTCGGCTCAGGAAACTGCTGTAAAATCCAATTCACTCTGGCAGTAATTTGCCCTCAAAATGTCTCCAAACACCAAACCTCACAAAATCTCTTCTATTTCAAAGACAATTTACCTTTATTTTTCCTTGTTTTTTTTTCTCCCTAGTACTTAAAGGAGAGGAAGAAAGGTGGCAAGTACAGCATGATCTCAGGAAAGAAGATAAAGATGAAAGTAAAGAAGTCAAAGAAAGACAAACAGGTAAACTCTTTTCAGTGCAGTCAGGAAAGGCGCTTTCACACCGGAGGACTTTAGTCACAGTTCTTTTAACTGTCAGAGGAAGTACCATGTTGTTTTAGATCTAGGAGCTTATTTAGCTCCAACCCCTTTTTCCTCAGCACAGTAGGAACCTCGTGGAACAAGTCAGACTTGCTGACTCGCACCTCGGTGTGTGAGGGATGCTAGTTCGGAGCTTACATTTTTAAAAAAGCTGTGTAAACTGCTGAACTAAGTGTACCAGGTTGTTGTTCATTCCTTTGGCTCACATGTGCTGTTGCGTTGCAGCGGGACAAAAATCGAGCAGAGCTCCTGGACTTCTTGAACTCCACCCTCTGAAGATGCCACTGTAGACTCCAGAGGTGGCTCGGACACGGCTGCAGAACTCAGGAAACAACGAGCGAGCTTTACGGAGGAGTCTGTTTGAAGAGTTTTGTTGAAAAGGACTCGCTTCGGCGCAGGTGGACCAGCGCCGAGCAGCACGGACAGAAGCAGCTCTAGCACGGCTTTCAGACCGCGAGCCATATTTTCACCGTGCAGATGTGTCCACCGTATTCCAATAGCTGATGTGAAACGTGAAGGGTTAATGAGGATATGTACTGCTGGGTTCTAAAAATCCAGACGTGTCCACCTGCTTGACCGTGTCTCTTAATTACAACCACCTAACCGCATTCAACACTGCTGCCTGTGCATCCTTTGTTGATAATTCACCGTTATGTCTCCGTACAGTCATTCAGCGTCAGTGTAACTGATATCAGAGTTTCCCTGTGTGTGTGTGTTACGTGAGTATGTTTGTTTTTATCATGCTTCCATTTCCTAGATGGACCATCTTGTATCAACTGTATTCCTTTCGTTAAATCAAATACAATCCTCCACAAACCTGGAGAAAGCTTTCTATTGAGTCAAATATATCACTGTTCCAAATCTGGCAGCATTTAGTAATCAGTTCTTCACAGCTCAACACTTTCGATGCCTTCTTTCAAAGGAAGAGCACAGAAGCAGAGAGAGCCTGCTGACCTTGACAGATGAATACTGTTTGGGGGGGGGGGGGGGGGATCAGAACCACGCAACCAGAGCATGACTCACCCCTCCGAGTGACGCTAATGTGAAGATTTATAAACGATTTGTATCCAGGCTGTTCCTGTAGGAGTCCGAATTTTACAGAAATCACATGCAAAACATTTAGACAGTTGGAAGGAACGTTACCAACATTTAGATACAGACATCCCACAAGAAATACTTGTTAGTGATAATGCATGGCGTTACTACAAGAGGGAATTTTGTGTTAATGTGGGCTTCTTTCCTCTGATGGTGAACTCAAGATCAGGACAACATGTTCCCTTTAAAAAGAAAAGCAGGAAAAGGATCAGAATCTGGTCTGGTTCTGAAGAAGGATGGGTTTCATCCTGGGAAGTGAACACATCAACCCCCCCCTCCCCATCTGTCCCTCATCACACAACTCTGTTGCTGCTGGCTCCTTTATATCTGAAGTCCGGCATGCTCCACACCCTCTCTTCCTTCTCCATCCCTCTTTCCACGTCTTCCGACACAGTCTTCAGGTCGCTCAGCCCGGCCCCCTCCGCCACAGCTGAGGTCAGGCCCACCGTGCTTCCGAAGGGGTTGATTTTAATGCGCGATCTGAAGTTTATGAGGGACATGCTCATAGCGCGCTTGTTGTTCCACTGGCGGGCCAGCCGTTGAACCTCCTGCTCCTCCTTCACTTGGTCCAAAACCTCCAAGAGGACAGAACGGAAGAAGCCGGAGACCTCCTGCACCTCGGGCTCGTTGGCCTGCATTGCCTCACGAAACCTGTGCGCAACCAAACACACATATTACACATAATTTTTTTTTTTGTCCTTGAATTATATTTGATGAAACAGTTAACAGCACTCCACTGCACACATGGAGATGAGAAAATGACCTCGGTAAGGTCATCAGAGTGAACTCGGCTTCAGTTTGAGACTAAAAACCTGTGCAAGCAAACCAGAGGTACGCTGCTTGAAGGGCTGACATTATTGAAGTGCATTATGGGAAGTGCTGCATTTAGTTATCGGGACGTTTGCCCCATTAGTGGACTAAAGTTCAGGATATTTCTGTCTCTGCTGCTGTCATTTCAACCATTTCAAATTCTCTCTCCGCACAGCAACACGGTTTCATTTTTTGTGTTCCTCAGACAAAAACCCAGACAACTGCTGTTCTACAAAGGAGTAAAAGAGTGGTTATTACGGAAGTAGAAGGTTACAAAACATATATGGAAACGGTCCAAAACATCACAAAAAGACCATAATCCAGAGGTCATGTCACCTTAATCCTTAATCCGTACGAGCTGTTCCACATCTGTGCGCACAAATTCTAACTTTAGCAAAGTATGCAGAAGAAAAACAGCTGGAGGTTGAAGCGCTCCAGACTAAAATGCCACACGTATGCAGTATAGAAGAGTAAATGTATCACAACAGGAATTAAAAGAATACAATTAAATGTAAAACATGAATAAATAGAACAGTGGTCCCCAAACTAAGGCCCGCGGGCCGGACACGGCCCACCTCCACATTTGGCCCGGCCCCCTGAACGATACCAGAGACGCATTTGGATTTTTTTTTTTTCCATATATGTGTATTTGTATTTGATAACAAAACTGATAGCTGGCTATGAACTATTTTCATTATTAACTATTAAGGTGTGTTCACACCAAACGCGATGCGAATTTTCACATCGCTTTATTCGCGCAAATTTGATCGCTGGATCAATATGTTTATATTCGCCTCGTTCGCGAATAAAGCGACGTGAAAATTCCCATTGCCGTTTGGTGTGAACACACAGTAAGTTAGTAACTATTTCATACACGCATAGAGCGTGACATTCTATTCCACCCTTCTGCAGTCTGTGCCCCTATCTGGCAACCCCCAGAAAGAAATCCTAGACCCGAACCAAGAGAGGGTTGTTTGGTAGTGTGGCTTTCTGGAAAACAATACATTTTTATGTTTAGGCACCCCTGCGATCGTCACACTTTTTCTGTTAAAAACTGAACCTGGCCCCCCATCAGAGAAGGGAAAAGTTATGTGGCCCTCACAGAAAAAAGTTTGGGGACCCCTGAAATAGAAAGTAATGCATCAACAATTCCCCAAACAGGGGGAGGGTGACGAGGCCATTTTCCCAGCAGCCGTTTGGACATGTGATCGCACGTAAACAGATGGAAATGATCCGTATCAAATCTTTATTTTCTGTTTCAGCCTTTCCACTGAGCTGGTAAGAAGCCGACCTGGACGTTAGTGTTGCCGCGGTTTCCCTCGACCAATAATGTGGGGGTTTTTTTTCTAACGTTTGATTTCAGGAAATAAACACTGTTGATTAAAATACGTTTTTCCACAAATGAAAACATTCGAATTTTTGAAGGAGGTAAAATACAAACGTGCTCAGCCGCGTTGGCATCCATTTTTTCTAGGATGCATACGTGTGTTAACCTGCGTGGTGACTAAATAAACATCTGGGAACCTGTGTGAGTGTTTTAAGGTTAACAAATGATCAGCCTTATTTTGCTTCTTTTTTGGGGGGGGGATGGGAACCACACTCAGTTGTAAAGCAGGCCTACTTCCTTAATTAACTCTGGAGATGGTTGCACCAGATGGTTGCAAAGTACAAAGTCGGTTGCCATGTCACTTTGTGGCGTTTCACGGGATGAGAGGAAACTTTGACCTGCTGCCAAATGTTCATTAAAGTCATCAGGATTCTTCATGTGGGTATTGGTAACGTCTAAGCTAAATGTAATGGGTCCATTCCAGACCAAAATACTGTATGGATGTTATCATCCCAAGACCAGAAACCTGTTAATGAGCCGGGGAAAGCCGGCACCCCTCTCTCGTTAGTCATAATTCAAAGCTGATCACACATCTCTTCCAATCTGTCACACATCTCTTCCAATCTGTCCCTGTAGCACAGCAACGCTGTGACATTCTCACTTTTAGCCCCTCATGGCCTGTTCACATTAACACCTCAAAAACTGTCTCCTCTGTATTCCAGCAAGACACCTGAGACTTGAGCTGAGCTCCGAGAACAGATGATCCACCCAGCTCAGGACGTCTGTGCCGCAGATTAGAGAGAGAGTCATGTGTTCCACGACAGAGACGATCTGTTTACCTGACAAAACCTCTGTAGTGGACGGCTGCTGAAACCAAATAAATAAAGATTTGAACAACATTTATAGCATTCATTAGATTTGAGCCAACAAACAGCTCTTTCTTATTGTTTTCTGACATCTGATAAATCAACAAAAGACTTGATGTAAGCTGTGAACGAAGCCACAATTGATCAGACGAGAGATTCTGTCGAATTCTTTTAACCCGGACTGACATTTTCCACTCCTGAGGCTTTCTGTCACACTTCATGGGACTGTGGAAACATATATAGATTCCATTCTTAGGGTACTACCCAGAAAATACCTGCTCTGTTTTTTTCTGAATGAAAGATTTCATTATCTCAGAAACTCAGAAAACAGGGCTGTTCTCCTGATTTTTGCAGCCTCTGAATGAATGAGATCATTTTTCCTCTCGGGCCCCTGACAGAGGGACGGTGAAATGATTTGTGAGATTCTGATATTATCATTATTCAGACTGTAATCTTTGGCCTCCAGCGTGATGGTGAGGGTTTCGCCTTTTGTTTGAATGAAACTATCAAAGTTCTTCCGAGGTCATTTGCTGACATCATAACTGAGATAGACGAAGGATGGCTGATCCCAGAGCCCCCAGAGTATCTAGTAATGCAGTGTTAAAGGCTAAAAGCAAACGTGTTGACGAGATTAACCGCCATTGCTTCAATGACCACCGATGAATAAAAGGGATATTTTTCCTGAAATGCAGTGGGATAGAAATCCAAAGTCCACCCTTCTGCTGCTGTATGATTTGTTGCACCGGTGTGTCGTCCTCTTACTTGAGTATAACCAGCCCGCAACATGATGGAGGCACTTTGGAGCAGAGGTCCTCCAGGCCCAGCCTCTCACCGGTGCTGATGCTGTGGGAGGAGCGAGGCGTGTTGGCCAGCCAGCTGTAGTCCACTCCGGTCTTGAGGCGCCGGTACTCGCTCTCCCTCTCTCTCTGCTGCCTCTCCACCTCCTTCAGCTGCCAGCTGAACTCCAGCATCAGGGTATCGGTGACCACATCCGCCGGGTCCCGACGGGGACTCCGGTAGTAAGACTCATTCCAGCTGAACCAGGAGGCCATGGCCCGCTCCTCCTTCACAGCCCCCTGGTGAGAAAAGGCAGTCAGAGGGAAAAGATAATGACTTATAGATTATAACCGCAGAGCTTCTGCATGAAAGCAATTACCCTCCAAGTGGAGTGTTTTTACCAAGGTTGGCCGTTGTTTTTATTTTATTAGCAATGTTTTATGCAGAGTAGATATTACATTACTAAAATTTGTGGAGAAGACACCGTTCTCTATTTTAGATGTGGGTTTTTTTTAATTTATACATGCTTGTATGCACCATTTGGCGTTACTTATAACACTCCTGCTTCTAAGGTCTGCATCTGTCCACATTCCCAAAAACAGCGTCCCTCCATCCGCGGGCTCTTTGTCCTCCAGGTGTGTGATCCACGCCCACACTTCCATTCAGCTGCCAGTCTTTTGTTAGAGTGGCTTTTTTTTTATGATGAAAGCACAGAAACACGACAGAACTGATTAATACATCGTCGGGTTTCAACACAAAAGTTACGTCAAAGCCATTCAATTGACCTGATCACTGCTGAATGACTGTTTTAATCAGCGGATTAAGAAGCTTTCAGTTTTGTAGGTGTGGAAATATACTTGTCTTTAAATTCACCTGGTTTTTTTTTCTGTGTTTTTTCTGTATTTTACGATTGGTCGAACAAAAGAAACTGAATCCGGAAACCGGGATGAGTATTGTCGCGGTATGTTTCGTTCTTCTTCTCCATGTCTGCGCCACATTTTGGAGTTTGTCTAAAAAAAATAATAATAGTTTTTTAAACACAAGCGACAAGACAAAACAACTTTCTTTATGTAAATGTTTCGGCACACGAACAATAAAATACCGCACGCAAACTAGAAGGGAAGTGCACGTCTCTGCCGAGCTGGCCTCAACCAAACTCAGTGCTAATAAATGACATTTTTCACAATGGAAACTGGAGCCGGATCTTCCCCTCGGTTCGTGCTGCACCCCACCAACAAGTTTGGAGAAATTCTGCCGAATAATGTTTGCGTTTCTTCACTAAACGACGGATGAATTGCATTGGAAAAACTGATCCAAGTTAACCAAATCAGAAACCAATAGACTTTTTTTTTAAATTGAATTCTTAAAAACAGAAGTCCTTACAATGCAGGATGAAGTCATGTCAAACGTTAAACTAGCTTTGCCGGACTTTGAGAGCTGCCCGTCTAAAACAAACCTCGCTGCATTATCATTATTATGATAATTAGCATTACCAGCTGAGAACAATGAAGCCATTCATTCAATCACTCCTACGAGCGTGTCTCAAATTTGAAAACAATGAACCGAGGGAGTATTCCTCTCCATCAATGATACTGATATTTAGTTTCGACACCTCCAAAGCCACGCCTTTATATTACCAGCGCATATTTTAAATGTCGCGTCGATTCGCTGTCGCACCTCCGACTTTGCTTTCGTGTCTTTGCTGTTTTTTTCGAACGTCGCCCTGTTTAATCTCAGGCTGATGTGTTCACGTGCTGAGCACCAACAGTGACGTTACTGGAGCTCTCTGCACCATGCAAGGTTGTTTCAGGTCAGATTATCAACAAGTTCCACCAGAGGAAAAACTCCATTTATTTCTGCAAACACACATCTTCAACTCTGAGCTGACAAATCATTCAAAATGGAGTCACACACATCCAGCCAGTACAGTTACAGAACCTGCGCTGGCAGGCAAGAGATATATTATGTGTTACTGATGTTTGCTTTTTCTATCCATTGAGTACCAAATGAGACTAAGTAAAACTACTTTATGACTAGATTCCTCATTAAAAATGTCTTGTTTTAGTCAACAACAATACATATTTTGTTGACTATGATGTAAGACCAATGGAAGCACCAGATTCTCACGTTAAAGACACATTTAGGGTCATTTTTGCCTAAAAAGGTGATGTATAAATCATCAAAATAGCACAATACGTTGATTTTGATGGATAAATCAGCCCGTATTAGTTTTTGCTTTGTGGATAAAAAAAAAAGAAAGAAAAGAAACGGGAACAAAGGAACAAATGTGTTGCCTTGAACTTCCTTCCTTTAATTGATGAATATTTTCAGATATAGTCGGAAGCTTGGTTCGTCATAAACCATTATTTTGCCCTTTACTGCAAAGTAGAATTGAGAGGAAAAGAAGAAAAAGAAATATTTCCTTACCCCTTTTTTTCTTTTTTCTTGTTTTGATTATTTTCTTGGACTCCACAAGCGATTAAATCACCATAAAGCCCAAAACTGTGAAGTCTTCAGGCATACATGGACGCTATGGAGGCGATGCTGGCTGGATGAAGAGCAGAGAGAGAGAGAGAGAGAGAGAAATGGATCTTGTCCCTCTCCTGCTCTGACAGTTCCACACTATTATCTCCACCTCTCTCCTTCTCCCCCTTCCTCTTCCCCCTCCTCCTCCTCCCAGGAGCCTCCCCGGCCTGCCTTTACTTGTTGCCGTAGGTTGGGGGCACCATCTCCAATGGGAGCCATTGGATCACGGCCCCTGATGAAGTGCTTATGTAGCTTTTTACGATTCTCTGTTGCCATAGTGATGCTCCTAAGCCTATTTGTCCACAATAAGCTCCATCAGCTGAAAGGGAGCTAGAGAGCGATGAAGAGGCAGATAAAGGGGACAGAGTGGGTTGAGCAAAGAGATGGAGAGAGGGAGATAAATCAAAGGATGTTGTTTTGAGGATGTGGTTAGTGTCGCGTCGGTTCACCCTCGTGTCAACCAGCAACAATATCTGCAAGAGGTCAGCCTGTGTAAATTAGCTTCAAACCTCGCCGGCAGAAAGGATCCTTCCAGGAATAATGAGAAGATGGAAGAACGCTTCTTTAGGATGTGCGCGAGTGTGATGCTGAGGAGATGGAGACGAGAGGGAAGATAGCACATGCGTGGGAGGGTATCAAGGTTGTGTGTAGGTGTGAGCAGCAGTGTTGCTGTGTGAACTCTGAACCCTGTTGAGTCACCAACATCCAGCGTAAACAGAAAATGATCATGTTCTTGAGCACAATGCATTATCTGCTTCACTTGGTGCATCTTCAGCACATGAACAATGTGCACACTATTTCCAAGGTAAATTATCATCGCTGATAGGCAGTGAACCAGTAGGGCGGAACACCAGTGGAACGACAACTGTCTGAGCAGATTAAGAGTAAAGATCTATCCACCGCGGCAGAGCAAATTAATGGCTGTTAATCCACCAAGAATAGCCGTGAAGCTGCTTCCCATTTGTAGCCGTGACAGCATACGTGTTCACACTTCCACCGGATGTGTGTTGCTTTGGCAATGTCTTCATTTACAGAGGGAGGTCACATCGAAAGCTTTGTTTTCTGTTTCTAAAGGCAAGAATGAAATGAGATGTACTCCATATAAAAAAAAAACCCCTGTAATATCTCTGCCTGAATTCATCCATCATATATCGTTATGATAATGATATATTATAGGACGCGGAGCGGCTCAGAGGTAGAGTGGCCATCCAGCAACCGAAGGGTCGCTGGTTCGATCCTCACCTCCCGCGGTGACCATGTGGAAGCGTCCTTGAGCAAGATACTGAAGCCCTAACTGCTCCTGATGGCCCTGCGATGGACTGGCGACCAATCTTCATGACAAAACAAAAACACTAAACACGAATAGCTGAACTTCTGCTTTGCTCTAAATAGTCAGTTAGCGCCATATTTGACATAAATAACAACAAGCACTGGCTGTTTAGTACACTAGCTAGCAAGATTACTTGATGCTAGCATATTGTATTACATTATTAAAATGAAGATGATGGGAAACATATGAATGGATATAATTATAATGAAAGTATTTGCTATGTAACTGCTTCTTTTTTTTGTGCATTTTTAAAAATGATTTGTGCTGACACTTAATTCACGGCGCGCGGTTTTCCTTTTTATGATCGGGTAAAATACAATGTGACTGTGTCTGATAATATCGCTTTTGTATTGCGCAATAGAAGCCCAAAGTTGTTTCCACTTCATGAGAAATATTCCAACCAAAGAGTACTTTTATTCAATGTAAATATTCCAAATGTCAGCACGATGTTCATGAGCGGTGCTGTCCTCGCAATCTCCCTGAGATAAATGCGAATAATTCTGAGGGCTCTGAGATCATTCTGCTGCACAGCTTTTTCACTCACAGGCGCACGCACGCACGCACATTTTAATATTTGATGAGGTCATTAGTCAAAACTGAAAAGCTTTTCATCAAGTCCACCTCATTATTAAGCGCCATAAATCAACCTAAAGCAGCATTCACGCTGCAGCTTTTCGCACAGTTCAGTTCACACGTGAGGTTTTTGGTTTTTTTTGACCGCTCGTTTACGCGCGCTCTTAAAAGCAGCATGCATTCGATACCTGTGACGCTTCAAACACCTGGCATCAGGGGCTTGAGCCTTTTACATGAAATCATTCAAATGTGAGACTGTCACCTTTTCGATGACATGTGGCTCCAGATGACGGTGGCCAATACGAGACTAACATCATTAATGTCCCTAACCCAGCATATTACTGAGGCCTAATTTGGATATGTTGATATCTGATCAGTAACTGATGTTCAAAATGTATATATATATATATATATATATTTTTTTTTTTGGATCACTTGCACCAGGTAGTAAAAAACGGACCCTCAGTGGATTATGTCTGTTACGGTCTAAAAACAGGAGAAAAAAAAGATCTGAAGTCTTTTTCTTAATTCAGTGGATTTATCTCCTTTTATCACTTCCTCATCAGCTGTCAGACATCATATAGGCAACACTGATAAAAGCAATGTCCAAATGAACCGTTGCACCATCCAGATGGTGGACTTGGTTCTGGGTCGGGGAGTCTTGTTGTTTTTTTTTTGTAATCTGTCTGAATACGAAAAAAATGAAACAGTTACAGGATGTGAGTGAGTGAGCGAGCGAGCGAGAGTGAGACACCCGGCACATACAGGCTGTGTGTCCTCAGCCTCAAGGTAACAGATGGGTGGGTAAACTCTGCCTGTAATCCAAACAGATGACAGTGCTAATCCTCTAAAGTGATTCCATGTTAACCTCACAGACTGAGGGGCCACCGAGCGCCGGCGCAGAGGCGGACGTCTGCCAGATTTGCTGACAGACACGCGACAAGACGCCGTTGTGCCTTAATTGTCACCAACATGATTTATCAATGATGTCAAGTTTGTGTTTTTTCTCATCCGGAGTAGGAAGAGCTGCTTTAGTCAGGGTTTGGACAGCGCACTCTTCCAGCAGACACTCCAAATCAGCCCAGGATGTAACGAGGTCACTTATCATACCTTTTGAACTCTAGCTTCTATCTGTGCGACCAGGACTCTCAATCACTGGCAGAATTGGTGTCATCATTCACGGTGGAAAGAAAACAGCTTCTTCCATTTGCCTGCCTGACAGATTTAGGCCGGGAAGGACATTGCTGTTGTGTTTATACAATCCCCACAGTCTTTTTTTTTTTTTTTCCCTTCATCTGACTCATATGATCATGAGGGTAATAAGATTTGATAGAAAATGTTTGGGTCACGGAACTAAAATGCAGTTTCTTCTCCTGTCAGGAGATGTAGAGAGGAAATGTTTTCAGTGTTTTTCGTCCGTGGGTGTTTGTTTGTTTGTTTTGTCTCTTGTTTTGTTTTTTTGTTGGGTTTTGTTGTTGTTGTTGTTGTTGTTGTTGCTGGATTTTGCAAAGACTAAGAGGCTGATTTCATCCAAACTTTGTGGATGGTTGTAGCAGGAGCCATTTTAGGTGGTCAACTGTAAATACTGGATGTAAACCACTGAGTCGTTTATTCGAGGAGATCATTCGTCCCATTTCTGCAAATCCAAGATTTTGTATATGAAATTACTCAACGATAAAAACCTTTTTAATATATATTTTTTTAGGTAAATTATTTATTTCTGTTCTGAAAAGCGGATGAAGTTTTCCTTCTTCACACACGCTCAGCACTCTGAGACGTGAACCTGATAACCCTCTGTAGGTGAGTGGGACTGACAGCCGGTGAGTCAGTGTGACTCACAGATTGGTCAACCTCAACATGACACTGCTGCATCTCACACACACACACACACACACACACACGTTTCTGTTTCAATTTCCAAAGTCTCAATCCCACTGAGGTCAGATGACTTTTGAAAAATTCATTTGCATTCATAAATCGGTCTGATGAAGTTCTCTTTTGAGTGATGTTCTCTCTATTTTCTGGAGTTTCATTCGTATTTCCACTGTCCTCTCACAGCCTCTCTTTTATTCTCCATACATCTCTCCTTCACGCCTTTCTTTATTTCATGATCTTTTTGGAAGCCAGGCAATTTTCCCACAACACTGTGATCAGAAACCAAACGTCGAGGAGTTTTGTACGATGCTGCGCTTTGAAGCGCAAAGAGCAAACGTGCGCGATGTTTCTCTCCTGTCCTACTTCTGCTTGATCTATGCGGTTCAGAAAAAAAAAATTGTATTCCTGCGTTCTTTCAGTTTTTTGGAATTGTTGATTTTTTTTTCCCGACATTGCATTTCTCACAAATACACTGGAGAAAATTAGATTTAAAGATAAAATAACATGCCACCTGTTGCTTCTTGTTCCATGTGCAGTCAATAAGGTTTCTTCTTGTTATTATAGGGTTTCTTATTATTCTATTTTTAAATACTGATGTATCAGAAAAACATGGTTGTTCTTCAGTGTCAGGTTGACAATAAATTCTTTCTGGGAGAGAATTTTTGCCAGTCAAGGTGAAATCAGTTGTTTGCTCAAGACTGCAGGCAGACCGCAGACTGTACGACCAGTTTTGAAAGAAGCAGTTTAAATATTAACCTATGCGTGTTAGCAATGGCAAATGAAAATGTAAAGAAGGTTCTAAGGAGGTTAACTCATTAAATACTGGTCATATACGGTAATGATTGATAAGATAAAACCGCTTATCTGAAATATTCTAAGAATGTCTTGTGGATGTTCTTCAGTATTCCATCTATGATCTGTTGACTCGACCAACATTTCCTGAACGCTGTTCTACTTTTAGTAGCACTACTTTGAAATATATATATATATATATATATATATATATATATATATATATATATATATATATATATATATATATACATATATATATATATATATATCTCACATGTATTTTCAGAGTATCTGGCTTCTGGTATTGTCTGATTATGTTATGTTATTATCATTTATTTGAATTCACACATGGAAAAATATAACATTTGTGAAACCGAATTCCGAATGAAACTCCACCTCTCAATAATAATATTTAAAAAAAAAAACAACTTTGGAAAGAAAAAAACAACAACAACAAATTCCTGCCAGAAACATTAGCGGAAGAGTGCAGGGAATATTCTTAGAAAGTTTTCAGTGAAGGGAACCGCTTTCACATGCTCAGCACCTGCAGCACCACTAGGGGGAAGATTCTCACCGTGTTGAGGTGCCACAGAAAACCCAGCAACGTCCCAGTTTAAAGGGGTCACATCTGTACTGGGGGTGTGATTGAGATCATGCAGTTTTTGGGTGGAGGAAAAGGAGCCACCGGGTGTGTAGAGGATGAACTGTTAACATTGAGAACTCATTCTTTGCATTTTTTGTTTTTTTTTTGTTGGAAAACCTGAAAGGCCAAATAAAATAAACAACACGCCACCGCACCTACTGAACAAATATGAACGCAGTCAGCCCAGTACACATTCGTCTCTGAACTATCACATGAAGAAGCAGAAGAAGAAGCAGAAGAAGAAGAAGGAGGAGAAGAAGAAGAAGGAGGCAGAACCACCCGTTTTACGTCTGCATGTCAAATTCATTTGTAAACATCTCAACCAAGAATGATAGTTTAGTTCTTGTCCTGAAGCACATTAAAATACAATCCGGCCTTTTTGACGCTCCTCCAGTGAGGAACAAGCAGTGAAGTGTTGGTGGATTCATGAACTCAGCTCAGTGTGTGTGTGTGTGTGTGTGTGTGTGTGTGTGTGTGTGTGAGAGAGAGAGAGAGAGAGAGAGTGGGTGTGAGAAAGCTTTGTTTGATTTGTCAGGCTACTTCACATAGAGCCCCTGTCCTCATCTATCCAGCTTTGTTCACACCACACTGAAGTCACATGATGAAGCGAGAACAGTCTGACACTGAGAGCAAAAGTCTACTCACTGCTACGAACATTTGCGGTGGCGTGTGATCATCCGTAAGTCCTAAATGCTCAGAAAATTCAAAAAAATGTGGCGGTATTTTAGAATAACCCTCTTTTAAAGTGTTTTTGGTCCTAGATATTAATTAAAATATCAATAAAAGGTCCAGTCTGTTACTTTGCTGACATTAAATGAATGACACGATTGCATGAGTCCTTCTCTCTCTCAGTCAAAGATTAATGGAGGAGTCTCTGGATCCTTCTGCTGGAAGTCCAAATCCTCAAAGAAGACGCGGTTCAATGCAAGTTCAGTGCTGCTCGAGTTAACATACAGTATCAATCACAGTGACGAAGTTGTTGCTGCTGTTTCATAAATCCAGCAGCGAAGGAGATCCAGAGGAGAGGAAATAAAATGTCAGAATAGTTTTGCCTGATCCAATTTGTGGTGTGTGTGTGCGCGCGCGCACGTGCGTGCGTGTGTAATTGTTTTGAGGTGCGCAGTGTGTTTTAAAAAAACCCTAAAAATAAAAAAAAACGGTTGAAAAAATATACTGTACATTTGAATGATGTGGTAAAAACTTGTTTGTGTAGTTGGATGGGTGATTGTTTTTCTCTTGCTGTTGTTGTTGTTTCACATCGTTCAGCAGGTAAACTAAGAAACTGATTAAAAAAAAAATGAGAATTTTTAATTTCAAAGTGCCGGACAGTGGACAGCTGAGATTGTGTGGTATGAAATATTTCACGGCGCTTTCTATCTTATCGGATAATCTGACTAATCTTTTTTTTTTATTTTTATCACATATATAATTATTTCAAGTAATTGAATGCTCCACATCCAGGGGTGGAAAATTCACTTCTTCCCAAATAGTTGTATGATCATTTAGATCTGCTAATGACAGGCAGAATACTTTCATTCAAAGCTTCTGAGCTTTATTTTAAAAATGGTGCTCCTGTGTCTTAAACTACATTCCAATTTCTATCAACTTCCTAGGATTAGCTCCACTTTCGTGGAGGACAGACGTCGTGCAGACGTTCGTGGAACCGAGTGGAACTGGAACTGAAAGCGGCTGAGCTGCTGCCGAGCCGCCCTCAGTTGCCGGTGACTAAAGGGAAGGAAGTTCAGGCCAGATCACATGAGTGAAGTGAAAAAAAAAAAAAAAAAAACGAAAAAAAAAACCCTTGGATTTGCTGACATCCCCTTTTTCACTGGCCTTTGTCCAGCGTCCCATTTCACTTGAAAAGCCCCTGTGGACTGCGGGCTAAGGTCAGTGAATCTGCACTGGGAGCTGAATACTCTCGTACCTCATCAGGGTCTCAGCTGCAGGCAAAAACTGTAAGAGGAAACTCGATAACCTCCCATAACGGCCAAATGTTGTAGCCTTACTAGTACTGTTACTGTTAACAGTACCCAATACTACTTCTGATGACTCACTTACAACCCCGGAGTTGTTCTCTTAAATTTAATTTCAGCACTGAAATGAGAGATTGTGAGTGTAATCATCGCATACGGACGGTAGAGGAGAGAAAGGTTTCTGTGTTTACGGTTGTGTGCCTCAGGCCTCACATATGCAGCTGTAATAACATATTTTGTTGTTTACCACATTGAAAGGACTTGATCAATTTCAACGAGCTCGTATCTCAACTTCATTGAGGTCATAACCCTTACACGCGGCGTGGATTTTGAGCTCACGCTTTCAACCTTAGCATTTTCTTTATGTGAAGCCAAGCCAATCCTCTGACTGTCTGCGTACACCAGACCTTGAGCAGTTTCAAGTACCAGACTTTACTGTTTGCCAAGAAGTTCATGAAATATTCATCAAATTACTTTTTTTTGGGGGGGGGGCTCCTGTTTCTGTCATTTTCTGATTATGTTTTGAACCATGTCATTTTTTGGGGGGGGGGGGGGGGGCATATATACCAAAGTGACAGAAGTTATGACATCATCAAGTCACATTGTACACTGTTGATTTAATTGCAGATGAATTATACTGCTTCCTTCAAATTTGGCAGAAGTAGCACTGAAATGAGGCTGAACATTCAGCACCGAAGACTTACAGAACCTCATTTCTTACTTGTATGTAACAGCACTAGGAACAGAAAAGAGAGGCCGCAAAACTGAAAGCAAGGCAATATTGCACCAATTACACCCAAATACTACTTTCTGTCCAAGTATTTATAAGATTCACCTCCCTTGTATAGTACTTTCTGTGACGGGGTATGGTTAGGGTTATCATCGTTAGCTTCTCACGCTAACCCTAGCTAACGTGACATTTTCCATCCAATTCAGGTCACCAGAATCGTATTTAGGTTCAAAACAAACAAACAAAAACAAAAACAAATTCACGTTAAGTGTGATGTGGTTGTTGGTTACTCAATTTTGGGGGTGGAAGTTTCACGAAACGCCATATTCACAGAAATGCAGTCCTTGTTCCGCAGTCTAATCACGTTGGATGAGTGTTTCCAGACAGTCAATACATTCACATTGCAATGTCATACGTGGTCAATGTGAAAATATTGGTTTGAGCAGCCGTAACGACATATTTAACCGCATGAGCACGAGATGCGACGTGAATGTACTTGATGCTCAACGTTGTATTTACTTGAGTGTGCCAGCTTGCACAGTTTGGCACCCTGAGGCCTGATTAGCTGCTTGTCACACAGCCATATTGCAAGGCCAGATGGTTATGAATGTCAAGAACTTAAAGAATTAAAGAATACCCTCCTCTGTGTTACTTTATGCAGAATATGACTTTAGCTTAAGTTATTGGTTAATTGATATAGATTACTGTATATATAAATATATATCTCCTCTTGGGAAATGACTTTTAAATTCAAGTTCTAGTCGCTTCATCGTTAGGTGGGGGTGTGTAACAAATCAGCAGCTTTATTTATGTATTTTATGTTTCTCATAACCAAAAAGATTACTGGAAGCAAGAGGTACGTGAGAGAAGAGATAAGGTACTCAATGGTGGAAGTGAGAATAAACGCAGCGTGAAGAAGAAACGCACAAAAGCCTATGATCAACAAAGTGTAGGTGTAATGTGGACATTACGTTACATTTTTCCTGAAGAGTGTATTCATCCAGAGGGAACTCTGAATCATAAGATTTGTGAAGGCCGGTGTTTTTATATTTTTCTCCTCTGAAACGCGTTTTAGAATAATCCATTTTTGTGGCTCTCAGAAGAGAGTCGTCAACACGAGCTGCCTGCTGAGTGCTCGCGACGTCGTTGATGGCTTTTACTGTTTTTGAGTTGTCTCTTTCAAGGCAGAAAATTAAGAGAGATCAAACTGTCAGCAGGAGAATAAATGCAGCAACAGATCACAGATAACAGGATGACAGACAATACACTGACTGAGATGAGAGTCAGAATGACTAAGATTAAAGCCAGAGAACAAAGTCAGAGATGGTCATGCTATTTTTTCTTTAAAAAAAAAATTGACCTTCAAATAGCAAGTTTAACTGGAGATAAAAGGGCATATTCTAGTTATGTTAGTATTAATCAGAGAACAAAGTAAGAACCACAAGTTCAAAGTAAGAAATTAGTCAGGAATGTTTTGTGACACCACACAACCAAAAGACTCTTGGACAGAGAAATTATTATTTTTTTAATGGGAATGAATGTCAACTTTTGGATGAGTCCTCACTAATGCAGAGGACTGACCGTCCTGGTGGCGCACTGGTCTGAACCTGAAATGAACAAAATACAGCTTGTGAAACATTTTGGCCACGGGATACTTGTTTTTGTTGCTGCTGAAAAGCTCTGACCCTCAAGTTCACATGACTGTCCAAAAAATGTAGTTTGCATATTTTCTATACACAAACTTTCTACTGGTGAATTTATGACCCTGTACAATCTATTAATGGCGTAGCATCCTCGTCTTACGAATAACTAATATCATCTAACCCGCCTGTCACCTGAAAGCTGCTGGGATAGACTCCAGCCCCCCTACAACCCTTATCAGGATAAGCAGTAGAAAATGGATGGATGGATGGATGGATGGATGGATGGATGGATGGATGGATCTTCGTCATAACAAAACTGAACACACTGACAACTAATAAGGAAACCATGGAGTGAAACCACCAAATAAATAAATGAAGAAAAAGAAACCAAAAGCGTTGAGGTAACATCGTGTTATGAAACATGTAACATTCATCTGCTATTTCTAAGGAAAAGCTGTACTTGGAGATGACAATAAAAAAGAAGAAGACGTATTTTATTTACAATCATCCAAACAACAAAGGCAACACTTCCAGTTGGTCTTCATGACTGAATGGGTACTTTCAGTCTCCACAGCAGGAGATTTCCTTCGACAGGCCATTTTAACAACAGACATTCAGACTTAGAACAGCAGGGCAAAGAGGATGACCTTGGTGCATTCAAAAAAACGAGTCGCTGGCAAAGTTCCCATTTGGAGACGTTCCACTCCCGACTGAAAAGTGTCTAAACAGGCAACATGGAAATTTGCTCTATTTCTGTTGCGCAAACACACAAAAGTGTCAATTTGGCTTTCACTTTTGAATTGAATTTTGGGGCGACTAATTTCGACTCTTCAGTCGTAGCGTTTCCATTATAATTCATATTGGTTTTAGTCACATTTTAGTCGAAGAAATCTGAAAAAGGGTAGACGATGAACATTTTTGGTCCAGTTTTTATTGAAGAATTAACAACAACCTTCTCATCACATATGAATGCAGTTTGTTCACTTCTTTGCCTTTGTCTTCTCTCAGTGAGCAGGATTGACGTTTACATTTATGCGGCTAGCCGGATGGCTAACATTACATTTGCTACATCAGCGACCAACACGGCAGAGACGAATTTACTGAACGGTGAAGTTTCATCTGACATCGCCGTCCTTACACTGATGAGTATCACCTAAATTAACAGTATGGGATTTCTTGAAGTGGAGGGTAAACACATTCCACCAGACCTGCTTCTCAGAGCTTTAAAAATGATCCCAGTCTCCTGCTGGGATGTTCTTAGTTCCACAAGTGTTAAGAGGTTGGAACTTTCCCATCTCCCAGTTGCTCATGAACACACTTTTATGGCCAATCCCATTTCTGTTTCTAGCCTCTACCCTTTGTCCCCTGGAACACAAGCACGTTGGGTATAGAGAGAAAATATTCCCCTACAAAAGAAGACAATCCTCCCAAGACCCACATGTCATCAGCAGTCACATCACGGCAATAATGGTAGATCACAATAATATCTGCTACCACACCTAGCATTGATTTTTTTTTTGGCCAAGCTTTTTTTTTTTTTATGAATTAAGAAGCATAATACATTTGGATGTCATTAAACCGAACTGATACAATGGGTTATTGTAATTTTTAATTTTATTAATGGAGAAATTACTACATCTGTGGGTTTCTTGGGTTGCTTGTGCTGCCGTGTTGCCTCTGCTGTGATATTGTGAGACATCGTCGCTGTGATCGTTTTCACCTGCGCTTGTTCTTCTTTGACAAATCAAATCATGAAAAAGGAGCTACTGACCTCTGAGTGACCTCCAGTCAACAGATGTATAAAATTACCAACAAGGTAACTTTGCAGTAATATTACTCCGAACCCATTTACAGATAACTTTGATAGCTTCATTTGGAATAATTCAACTAGTTTGTTTAGTAATTCTGTTGTCAGGAATGTACATGATCATTTTCCACAGCCAGACAAACACATTTCATGTGGTTCTCATTGTACATCATCATATAACACGGGAAATGAGTGCACGTCTATGTAAGTGAGTTATGAAATTCACGTGTGTTTATTTAGAAAGCTAACATGGAGGAGCCGTGAGGAGGAGGAGGGGGAGGAGGAGGAGGAGGAGGAGGAGATTGATCGAAGGACGAGCAGCAAACATGTTTTGTAACAGTGGAAAGCTGCTTGCATTGTTACACATGACAAAGCTGTGGTTACACACAAACACACATCAAGGACTGTCACTCCCCCCCCAACCTCCATCCACAGAATTGTTACGCTGCAAAAAATAAAGTAAAACAAAACAAAACAAACATCTCACAATCTGCTTACATTCCTGTTGCTGAAATTTCTTGACAGTAGAATTGATGGTCTTTAAAACAAGCCCTTTTGTCTTTCTGAGATGCTACTTGTTAAGTGATCCTGATTTATTTGACACTTTGTCTCCACGGACAGATATCTGGTGTCTGTAATGTCGTATATAAACGAAGTATAACCAGTATGGCTAGAGACATCCGTTGATTAGGCCTGGGTGATGAGTTTTTTTGGACACTTGGACTATCTTAATGTACCTCAGAGACAGTTGTGGAAAAAGTAGGAACCTGTTATTTAGCTAAATCCTAGCCTGTTAGCGGGTTAGCTGCTAGCGAGCACAGTGTCCACGGCGGGGGCGGCTCGAGGGAGTAACGCCCCCTCAAACAAATGTCTTGCCCCTTCAAATCAAAATTCAAGAATTTGAAAAAAAACAACAACCCATTTTGATATATTCCCAAAATTAATATATCACGAGTTGCCAAATTATCTGCAGTAGCGGAACAATACGCCGAAAAAGGTACATGATTCAGTATCGACTATCAGCCTTCAGGTGGGACCAAGTTGGACAGGTCTTAGGGTGAAGGTCTGACAAAGTGCAATCCAATGACATGACAAAAACAGTTATCCAGAGCCCACCTACCCCCCCCCCCCCCACACACACACACACACACCACTACCACACCCTTTCCCGCCTCCATCGCGGCGTCGCCACCATGTGCCCCCTTCACATTTATGTCTGCCCCCTTATATATGCCTGTCTAGAACCGGCCCTGGTCCACGGTCTACTTAAACTGCAGAAAAAGGTCAGTTTTTTTCAATGTCTATTTGAAGTATATTCCAGCTTAAACAGAAAAGAAACAAAGGACAAGTTTTTCAGACACATTGGCGTTCATGGAGGTCCCCAATAGGACGAATGGACTCCCAGTTGACTCACATAGACAGAGCCAAGAACAGTTTACAGTAGGAACTGCACTTCTTTACAAATAGATGGAAATGCCACTTGATAGTGTGCAGGCCATGATGATAGCCTGCTAGCTAACAGGCCATGGATGGGAAGCTAATTCTGAGTGTCTTTCACCGTGCAGGCATGAGGGATGTGCGTAGAGCAGGGCCTATATGGCCTGGTAGCCTGTTAGCTTTGCTAACACACACGTCATACGGTCTCTCCAAAATCTACCTCTACAGTTCAGTTCTATATACAAAACTTATTCTGAAATGAAAGCAAAACAAAAAAATGCAGGAGGAATTTGATGAGTTTTGGAGTTCACAGAGGTTCTCATGGGAACACTCATTTCCACAGCTACGTGGCGGCTGTCATGGCATTTCGTTGTTATTTTCCTTATTTCTTCTTCCTTTTTCATTATCGGCAAGAAATTCGACAAAAGCATCTGGTCTGACTTTGGTTTTTGCGGCATGCCAAAAAATGACATTCAAAAAGTAAAGTTGTAACTTTTCTTTATCAATATCTGAATAAAAAAAAATATACATTTGAAATCCGTCGCTATCTTTTCAAGCAACCCATAAACCCATAACTCATAGGAGAAGAGGATGTAGATATCATCTCGCCCTTTTACAGTCCGGACTCATTTTACTTTCTTCTGTCTTCAGATTTATCTTGTGACATAATGACCGGTCAAGTCACTGATAACGGCTGTCGTGTGCTCCTACGTGCACTTTAATCTCTGCTGTGTGTAGATTACTGGGTCTTCAGGGGACAGAGGCAACGGCCGGTGTTGATCTTCCCTTCTCCCTGCCTGGGGTTGTTAACGGTCCTTTTACCGGTGAACAATTAATTATTAGAGGCTGAACTCATTCAACTCCCTGATCAAAGTCTGACACGAGCCAGGTATCCTATTACTATTGTCAATAAGTAATGCATTAACCCAAATACGTTCCGTCCTCATGCACAACTCTGTTTTGATTCTATCATTTTGCCATCTGTAGACAGTTTTTACTTATATTTCAAAACCAAGCCTGATTAATCTTCCGACGAGTATGAATGTTGCTGTGTACTATTATTTTCAGGGTAAAAAAATTAACTCAGGATCTATGTAGCTGTTTCTCAGGGCACCAAAGCAGCCATAAACGTTATTTTACTGTAATGTACTTTAACACTTTTCTATCGCTGCTTACTCATTTACTGACCCCGTTTCATTCCACTTTACCGTCGATGTCAAAGTGGATCTCTGTGTTTTTCGTTACTGTACATCAACTGTGACGCTTCTTTTTTTTTTTCATAGAGCTCAATAAAGGTCACCTTCTCTGACTTAAAAGCTGTAAAACAGTTCTCTTGCTTTTTGAGTGCAAAATTCCAGACACAGGTCACATAATATCAAGACTATGACGTGCATGTACGCTCCAGAAATTGGACTTTGTTTGTTTGTATCAGATCAATAGGTACACATCAAATAATCCCCAATTAAATACCGTTTTTCCTTTTCAATCTTTTGAAATTATAATCCTATAAGCAGCTACATTTGATCATCTTATCACTGCCATAAATTACAACCATGAATTCAGTCCTTAAATGAAAAGTTGAAGTCTTAAATTGTCAAATTAATTATTAGATTCTTTTTTTTCCCCTGAATTTGAGGACATGATGAGCATCGTTGTGCGTCCTAACCACGTTGCATCAACATTCTTGTCAAACTATTTGGGGGGGGGGGGGGGATGCAAAAAATTATATGATTTGTTAAAAAAAATACCATTTTAGTGAAGAGTGAAAAAAATGGAATTAAAAAATATTCTTGTTCTCACGTCATGATGCGTGAAAATTTTGTCTTGTTACGATTGTTTATCAATATTACGGAACATTTCCACACACGCGGTTCGCTCCTGTGTGTTCTATTTTTGTCTCTCATTGTCACCAGCGAGCCGGTTCACATTCCAACCCTCGTAATCTCTTTTGTGGCCATAAAGTTGCCATGTGGTCGGATTAAACGTTGCTGAGACGAGTGTGGGAGAGGACGGTCCTAGTTGAGTCCCAGGACTCTGAAGTCAAGACCTCCATGTTGCCATGCAAGAGAGGAAGAGTTAGTGTGCGACAGATAAACAGGTGGAACAAGAACAAAATACATGAACATGGAGCACTTAATTATCTGAAAAATACAACCATGATTGTGTGAACGGGTATTCGATTACTCTTATTAGCAGTAGGTGTTTAAAAATCATTCTAAAAATCTGCTTTTGAAGTTATTTCGTTCCTCGAGTGAGTAACTGTTCAATATGTTAAAAATCTAGATGAAAATTGTACGTCGCTATCATGTTACGATCCCAAAAATCACTTTCCCCTCAAATTTCACTGAGTACATTCATTTACTGAAGTGCAGTTTCCCCCAAATTCTTCACCCGGTTTGCTTTGTTATCCTAAAGATTGAAAATTCCAGACAAAAATCCCATTATCACTCACATAACTGTCAAAACCATCGCTCTTAATTCAGTATCCCAAATCAGAAATTAGCAGTGGTGCTGATTGTCTTTTGCAAAACTGCAAATTGCAAATATGAACAAAATATGTTTGATGTGCTGGTAGATAAATGAACCCTGAAACCCAGCTGAGGGTTGCGCCACTGCGTACATGCAAGGGTTGTAGTTGGGGGGGGGGGGGGGGTGTCACTGGGGACACAGTCACTCCTCTGTGATGACGCTGACAGTGAAAGTTACTGTTGAAGCTGCAATCACCGACCTCTGAGCTTTGTTGGGGGGACAAAGAGTCCACAGACCCATTGACAGACCTCAACCTGGTTTCACTGCTGCCGTCATGAATCGCTCTTAGTACAATCAATTCAGGAGCTGCTGCACGTTTGTCAGAGCGCATCGCTTCGTTCATCACCGATTCTGTTGCTTTCGCACGTCGTGGAAGGTGAAAGTATTAAGTGTTCCCCCTAGAAATCTGCTACGATCAGACTCAGTGCTAAACAAGGCAAGAAAAAAGCAAGTGTAGCTCTTTAAATGGCTTGTTTTGGCTTCGGAGTTTTTGAAAAATTATAAAATGACATTTCATTTCAACAAAATAAATAATATGAGTAGATTTGGTGATACGTGTTTTTATTGTGCATCAGAGAAGTGTTTAGGCTTGAGACAAAAGGGGAACTCATTTTTGAAGTATATTAATTACTCAAAGTTTTCACTGAAACTCCCATGAAGTGATCATTTTAGCTAGATTAGCCTGCAAATATTTGAGGTAGAGGTGTGTGTGTGTGTGTGTGTGTGTGTGTGTGTGTGTGTGTGTGTGTGTGCGTGCGCGTGCGTGCGTGCGTGTGTGTGTGTGGTCAACAAGGGCCGTCTGTCTCCTACTTGGTCCCTAGGACTGTCAAACAGGATGAGTGAGTTCAGGAAGGGAGAGCAGGTGAGGACTGGACTTCAAGGTCAAAGGTCACTCCCATTGCTAAATGGATTCACCTTTGCAAACAGGGCGTTTGTAGGCGTCGCCACATGGGTAAGCTAAAACTCTGCAGGTATTCAATAGAGAGGTGGGAGGGACACAATACTGGGGTGACATACACTTTTGTAAACCAGCCACGGAAGTTAGCATTGCTGTGTTCCCTCAACCAACAGCCAAAGGGATTATTACATTGGATTTTGTATCTTGCATAGAAATTTACAGATTTTTATCTGCAACGCAATCCTGAGAACAAAGCTAACATTATACTATGAATCAGCTACACCAGCGAAACTTGACTTAAACCTCACCTCAACTAGCTTGCTACTTCTTTTGTTTTTTGTGTTATGCCATTTAAATGTCTTTGTCGACCCCTCCAGTCTCCTGTAGCTACTTGTTAGCAAGTGCCGTTTTTAATAAGCATAAAAATACTAAGAAAAAATTCACAGCTGTGGTATTTATTGATGTATTTTATGCCAAAGAACAAAAAGTTTAAAATATAAGAGTCAATATCGGGTGTTTCACGAATAACACATGGATTTTGAGATTAGAAAACTGGATGTTCAATGACGCTAACCTATTAATGCTATACTGCTAATGACTTGCCAGAGCAGTTATGGGTCTGAGCTGTTACAAGGTAACCAACAGAATCAAGAGGATATATTATCCACTCTATACATACATTAGTCATTTTTACAATTTAATTTTTGTCGGGATTACATAAACAATTTTTCATAAGGGACCTTTAAAGTTATACGGGAAGTTTTTGTTTGTGCTGTTGAGTCATGCTAGTTCCCTGTGTGCAGTCGCTATGCTAACCTAACCTGCTGACTTACAAACTTCAAAAAAGTATCAATCTGCTCATCTCACTTTTGGTCTGTATTCCTGTAGATATTGAGTGATTTTTTTTTACCCCCCCCCCCCCCTAAAAAAAAATCATTAATCTTTTAGAGATGTAGATACTTTGCTCAGACAAACGCTGATGCTACATGAAACAAAGATGTCAGCATTGCGGACAGAAACAATAGCCTGCAGGAAAGGTGCAAAGACCACCTGGCTTCAACAAAGAGCACAAAAGAGAGCTGCTCTATGCATACACCGCATGAAAAGAGAGCAGGACAGCAGCACAGAGGAATGCTGGGTAGAGTCCTGTGCCTTCACAACGCCCCTCAGTCTCTTATGTAAGTCTGCTCAGGTCGGTGGCGAGCAGATTTACCCCGAGATCTGACACAGTCTCAGGCTGCTATCTGCAGCAGTAGAGTTGTGAAATGCTGTAATTACGGACTTATGTAATTGCAGCATAACACTCCACAACTCTCACACTTTGGATGTCAGATTTGCTTCTGACGGTGATTACTGTTTGGAGGTTTTGTAGCTGACCTCAAGACACCAACCGCTAATATCCTGTTGGCCTCACTGGTCTGTTCATGCAGCTTTAACTAAGCCTTTTGATGTGTTTTCACTGATTATTTGACTGAAATTCACCCAGAGCACCAAGTCTGGAGCCTTATAACGATCCATTGTCATTTCAGGAAACAGATTTCGGTTGGCCATTAAAAATTGTAGATTAACAGAAGTGAAAACTGAGCGGCTGTGAGGTTTGATGCCATTTAACATGTGGGCAAACCGCTTTTGGGCAACACAGTTTACAGGGTTCCGACATACTTGCGTGACTCTTCCGAGAAATCCTGATCTTAACTGAACTACCTACAGTGAAACACCCGTTTGAAATTTGGAGGAATTTTCTGCATTTAATTATTATTCACAATATTTTCCAGGCCTGGAAATTTCCATGTTCATATTCCATGACAGGTTTCAAAACAGATTTGATGATATCCTCAACCACTTAAACACAAAACAAATAAGGTTAACAAATGATTTTTTTTTCAACTAATTTTTTTTGCCATGCGCAACTGGCATTTTAGCCACGGGAATTCTGGAATTCGAATGTGAAAAATGTTGGTGACATTCTTATGAAAACCAACACACACGTAAAAACCCATGGCCGACATATTGAGATGTGTATACTGACTTTACATCTTTTTATAACTTGATAAATTGATGACATAATGACTATGAGGGGCCCAAGGTGGGTGCTGCACCCTTAGATGAAAGAGCAACGGCCGTAAGAGGAAGTGAAGAATAAGGCGAGCGACACATTCTGATTCATCAACTGTACCAAACAGCCATATATTTTTATTTCACAATGACACATTGGACAGGAACTGTAGATATATATCAAAAACACATCAGCTGACATGTCATATCTAAAATAATAATAAAAAAAAAGCCAACACTTCTGTTTTCAATTATCACACAGAGCTGAAGTCTCAAAAGACACAGAATAAAAGTGACCAAACATTACAAATGAAGGAACGCGCCAAAATACATTTCCCAGCACATATGTCTACATTGCATACACATTAATCGGGAGTGGAAATCTTAAAGAGATTCACCTTGGAAATGTCACCTGGAATGATGAGGGATATTTCATATGATTTCAAAAGGCCACCATATGGACTTCAAATTCAGCGAGGAGCCTGTCTGTAGCAGCGGACAGACAGACAGACAGACAGGCGAGCTATACGATGAGTCATTCCCTACACAGTAAGTCGTATAGCTGGAGGATACCAGCAGGTTCTGGTAAGCAGCAGCTGGAGCTCTTGGTGGAGCTCTTGAAACGGAGCACCAAGCTTCAGTTTGGACATGCAAACAGAATAATAACACATCCGAAAAATACAGAAAGACTCCCTCAGCATGGATCGCCAAAAGGTGCTGAATGACATTCACAAGGAAAATCATCAGAAGGCTTTCCAGTACTGACGCACGCAGAGAATAGTGTTCCACTAACGCTATGCAGTGCTCATTTCTTAGCCCTCTGGCTTACATTGCATCCAATCTTAATAGAACATTGAATTATGTGACTGTGTCATTGCTAGAAGTTCCGTTACACCATGTCTACTACACTTAGTGCTATATCACAGCAGTTTTTCTCATTTGAAAGGCAGGGTGAGAGAGGCGACGATACGGCTTCTGTATCCACATAATGACTGCAATTAAAAAGGCAAGTCAAGGCCAGAGAAAGTCTAAGAAATCATTATAAAACATCACATTTGTAAACTACAGCATAGGTGTTCCGTCCCAAGGAAAAATGTGGGATGGGAAAAATTGCAAAAAAAAAAAAAAAAAAAAATCTATCATCCAAACTAAATATTACCAAACAGCATCTAAAGAGAGAGGAACAGATAATTTCTAATAACTTAAATACTTTAAATTATTATGCAGTACAATGCTCTTCCATTTGGGGGCAGAGGGTAAGAAAATAGATCTGCTCAAAATCTACGCCTCCTAAAAACATGATGCGTAGATTCTTTACTAACAGGTCCGTAGGCTAAATAAAATAACCTAGAGGTGTGTGCTCTGACTTGCATGTACCCTGGTGTGTGTGTGTGTGTGTGTGTGTGTGTGTGTGTGTGTCCGTCCAACTGGAGAGGAAGTCTCTGTGATCCCTTCAGTCCTGCAGTGAGAAGCTTTGGCACAGAAACACCATGAGACAAGGTGACGCATCACAAGGCGGTGCTAATGAGGGACACTCATGCAGGCCTCGCTCCAGTACAGGAGGAGGTAGGTGGTCACCCCCCCACAAGCGTGCATTGCTGCCAAGGCAACGACACCTTCTGGCCTTGCAGCAGAGGAGGAGAAGTTGTGGGGGGTGGGGGTGGTTCTGGGAGGGGGTTGAAAATGCATGATGGCTGGATTTTACAGCCATGTGGGGAACAATGAAAGAAGAGGGACGACTAGGTTGACGATTTCCTGCATCCTGTGAAGAACGATAGTCGGTGGATTTCCAGCCCCTCCCCTGTTACTCTCCTTCCCTCCATCTCACAGAGACGACTCCACCTCCCTGGTGATGGTTACCTCGGCCTCAGATTGAAGGGGCACCTGAATGGCTGTGGTCTGCTCCGAGATCTCGCTGATCTCCTCCAGAGCTGACGTGGCTGCTGCCTTACCGTCGGCGCTAGCCCTCTTGTCCGCAGAGCCGCAGCATAGCTTAGGAGCGCACTGAGTCCGACAGGAGAGCTCGCAGAGGGAGTCTCGAGACTCCGAGCTGAACGTAACAAATTCGGGCTGGATGGTGGTGGCGTGGATGCCCTCGTTGTGGAATAGGTCCTTGATGCGTTTCGCCACCTCCATGTAAGATGTGGGGTCGTGGCACTTGATGTGTGCCGTGGCGATGATGCGGCTGCCGGCCAGCTGCCAGATGTGCAGCTCATGAATGGCAAGTACGCCGTCCAGGTTCAGCAGGCGCTTGTTGAGGCGGTGCATGTTTATCTGCTTGGGTACAGTCTGCAGTAGGATGAGGGCCGACTCCTTCAGCAGCGGGTAGGTGGTGTACAGCAGGATTCCCACCATTATGAGGCAGAGGGTGGGATCCAGATAGAGGACCCAGCAGGGCCCAGCCACCTTGGTGGGAATCACAGTGGGGTCTTTCAGTAGGTCCACTAGTGTGTGATTGACATGATGGTGGTCTGTGGTGTGGCTGCTTATGCACGGGTTGATGCATATCTCATCTTTTTTACACGGCGTCCACACAAAGGTAAATATCAAAGCGTTGACCACCACGATGACAGAGCCCAGGGCGTCGCCCAACACGTGGAGGAAGACCCCACGCATGTTGAGCTGCGACGAGGAGCTGTGGTCGTGGTCCATCTCCTCATACTGGGTGTTACCGTTGATCTGCACCTCTGTGTTTTCTTGACAGCTGATTTCTGAGGATACAAGTGGAGAGGTTCATTCAGCTCACTGGGTCATGAAGAGACGGATTAATACTACGGGCTTGTTGTATGGCATTTAATCAACCCACTGATCTAGATACAAATACACAAACAGTGATGGGGCTGGGAAGAGATAAAAAAAAAAAACTGCAAAAAACGTGTTAGTGTATTTAAGGCTGTTTTATCTCGATCATCCAAAACCATTCTAGCTGCCCCACTTCACCACTAAATCCATGTAACTGGTGTTAATTTACCAATCAATCTCATTCTCTTCATACTGTGTGACAGAAACTTTTGTTGGACCGACAGCATTGGCACAATAGTGACAGCGAGGAATCCAGTCAAAAATATTGTGATGGGAAACAGGACCGAGTTAATAATGATGAGTTTGAGGTTTTTGAGGTTTTTTTTGGCTCTTTTAACTGGCGTTTTCAGTGTCGGGTAACTTTACACCACCGCTACTAATGAACTGGGATCTATTTGTGTCAACAGATCAATATGTCAACATTATTCACATGTCTGCTGATCTCATGCAAAGGTCAGATATCAGAATGTGGAGTCAGATTTCATAGCCTGGGCTGAACCACAACCACTGTAACGTAACATTAGACACGCTGCCATTCCACACAGTTCAATAAACAATACAGTTCTCAGGAATACGGTTAAATTAAAAAAAAAAAAAATTGGGTCTTTTCTCTCTCCAGTAAGAAATTCTTTTTGGTTTACAGCCTCCCGATAGCCATAACGCCAGCAACAGCAATATTATTAAAGAGCTTCGGCATCGGAATCAGCATCAGCAGAGGTGCATCAAAATTAGATCATTAATATCTAGATATCCTATTAGAAAATATTTTTACAGCTGAACAAATATCTGCAGATACTGATAACATGTCAATATCATCGTGCTTCCCTAAACTCGAGGTGTTGGACTGGAAGTGTGTTCCTAGAAGAAAAAAAAACCCACTACATTAGCGTTTCCAAGGAGAACAGCAGACGGTTCAGAACTCTGCGGTGTTACGTCATGAACTGTATTTCACTTACAAGTCAAGAGGACTTTACCTTTGTGTCTATCCTGGTTAAAATACATCTGAGTTCTAGGAGACATTTCACTTTTTACCCCGAAGGCTTAATGAAAGCTGGCTGGATGAGGTTAGGACAAACACAAATAAGGCCGTTAAAAGAGTTATTTGGCCTTGTTTACAATGATTTTAGCTTTGACCGTGAGGACAGTTGACAGAGATGAGAGTGAAATCCCAGCATGAGAAATTCTAAACACTATATAAATTTATACAATTCAATTATTATTTAGTGTGTGTGTGTATGTGTGTGTGTGTGTGTCTGTGTGTGGCACTGTGAAGAGGAACAACTTGGAAGTGGCTGCCTCCTTCCATCCCTGGTCGTTCATCAACAGCTAATGGTGTGGTTGTGGCTGTCAACACCACAGTTACAGTGATGTATGACCTAGTAACAGTGTAAGGGGGGGGGGGGGTCCATTTATTGAAAATGGCAAGGCCTTAACAGTGCAGGGAAGAAATTGTCCTGTGTCCTTAGGGTCCACTAAGGATGATTTCTCACCTGAGAACAATCACTGACACACTGGCCCTCTGAAGCTTTTGGAGAAGTCTAATATTTGGATGACGTCTTTAAGACATCGAACCGTCACCTGACCAGTATTTCCCAAGAGGTTGAAAGAGTTGATGTCAGCATTTGAGAAAAATGTAAGCAGTCGAGAAAAAAAAAAGGAAAGAGCTTTAGTCAGTTTTACACAAGTTGGGACATGTCAGAAGAACAAGGAGTCAGAGAACTCTTCATCAGCCAGCTGATAGAAAAGCAGAAACATGAGACTCTGTGTGAGTGAGTGTGTGTGTGTGTGTGTGACGTTTCCAAGGATATAACAACCTCACACATAACTGATAATACACACAAACGTTTATATCTAACTGACAGTGACAAGAGTGTCCTTGTTTTGTGATTGTGCTGTTATGCAATTCAGACTCTTAACAATAAACATGAGCTGTCAGTAACTTCATTCAAGGACAGATTACTTACCGGTCCTCTGTCTCACATCACCCGGACTATTATGGTTCTCCACCAAGGTGTTGGTCTCTCCGTTTGTCCCATTCCGGTCTCTCCTACCGGCTCTCCCCCTCCCATGTGAGTGACCACCGTGTGAGTGGCCGTGTCCTCCGCCGGCGTGCCCGTGGAACAGGCAAAGCCCAAGTAGGTTGACCACAAGCCCGGCAGCGCCGACCCCGGCGACCACCTCTGGGCTTTCGATCTCATGGGCCTCAGTGAAGCGCTCGATAGCCTCCAGGACAATGGTGAAGCAAAGAGCCGTTAGGAAGACGGCGTTGACCAGAGCACCCATAACCTCCGCCCGGATCCACCCAAAGGTGTTTTTGTTAGTCGCTTGGGTTTTCTCCGCGAATCTCACCGCGACGAGAGCCACCACCAGAGCGATGACGTCCGACAGCATGTGAAAGGAGTCCGACAGCATCGAGAGGGATGCGGTCATCCGACTGACCACCACTTCCACGATGAAAAACCCAAAAGTCAATGAGAGCATGCAAAGCAGCCGGACGCGGTTCGGCTCACACGCCATTTCTCTTGGTCTCTCTTCTCCGTCGAGCCAAGCTTCGGTAGAACGTTAATACGGTTTCACCGTGTGCTTTTACGGGTTCACACACAGTCAGTAACAAGCTAACTGACCGATTTAATTCCGAGCTAACGACTCGCAGTAAGCTAGCTGGCTCCCTGAGACAATACCGACGTCTTCATACACCACTGTTACCCGGTAATGGTAGCATCACTCGGCTAGAGTAACGGACAATTCATCCTAGGTGTGACGCTAGCTACAAAAAGACACCATAGTCGGCTTTGTATTTTCCAGACACCTTTGACGACGAGCTCTGGTTTGCAGACGGCTGAAACTTTGCACCCGAGCCGGTAAACTTTCCACACGGAACACGGCACAGTGATCGACACGCCCACTTGACTTCAATTGGTGGAGAGTGAAGGAGCTCGAAGGAGATTGGTCAAATGCTGTTACCATTAAAACTAGGCGGAGCACACACGCCAGACAACGGCGGTTGCTATGCACGCTAACGTTGAATGAACTATCGCGACAGAGTAATTACTCAATGTATTAATCCAGTCAGTTCCGCTACCACGGTGACTTCAGATGGTATTCCCCGTCTGAAGGCGTAAACAACAAGTTGTATATTTGTGTATGTTCGAGTACACAAAGAAAAGAGGAATTTAATGAAACTTTCAAACGGAATAAGTTTTTGGCAAGTCTGATACACATTAAAATATTCTCACTCATCACTCATATATATATATATATATATATATATATATATATATATATATATATATATATATGTCTGTGAAATTACATGAAGTGTTTTAATGATTTTAACGAGGTAGTTAAGTTTGCTCCGATACACTTTCAAAATGATGTTCCTTTAATGTCTTTTCTCATTTGGATGGAGAGGAGACAGAGTTATTGGCTGATGTCAGATTATAAGAAAGACGGACAGACAGACAGAAAGAAAGACAAAGACGTTAAGAAAGAACGGGTCGAAGGTTGTGTGATATCACAAAAAGCTTCTGACCAGTATCAGATGTGGTGTTCTCACTTTGATCTTGTTGGATTTTACTTTTGTCTCGGTTTAATCTCTGTCACCCTGATGATGTCAGAGATCATCGGAGCCATCCAGAGATTGTCATCGTCTGTCATTTCATACCGTCAGCTCCCCCAAGAGTCCAGTCTTCAAATGGGCACACAAACTGCAGATATCACTGCTAACCTCGTCCAGTTGTTGATTAACATAAACAAATATACATTTTTCCACTTTATTACACCTCTGCGCTGCCAATGAGACCCCCTGAGTGTTGCTACAAAGGTTCAACATGGACAACTGATGACCCCTTGTGGGAATAATCAGCCTTGATTAAACTGTGTCCATTTTGAGTTATTACTCGATTTAACTTTTTATCACCCTTATCTACAGAGATCCTGCCATGATAAGACATTTTCATATAGTGAATATGTGCTATTTTCAATATTTGAATATTATTTGCACTTTCACTTTAGTATTTTCAAAAACACTTTCATGTGTTTTCCTGGGGTTGCGTCATAGTCTTGCCAGTGTCATTTCAATATTGCACCATTTAATTCATTTTCATTCTTGCCTTTTTTTAATCCAAAGTGCTATTGTTTAGTATTTGATGACAGTCAGAGGATTATTTTTTTGGATTGTGGTTTAGATTTGCACAGCTGTCCAGACTGTATTCTGATGTGATTCAGTCCAGAAAAGATGTACCATTTGGAAAACACCATTTTTATCATAACCATAAATGAAAGCTAAACTTTTGCAATAATAATTCAATATCGCATCAGTTTTTAATCAGTATCATCACACATTCACCAACATCCAACCTTTTTCTTCCTCTTATCCTGTTAAGGGTCATAGGGGGGCTGGAGTCTATCCCAGCAGCCTTCAGGTGAGAGGCTGGGTTCACCCTGGACAGGTCACCAGTCCATCACAGGACCAACACATAGAGACAGACAACCATTCACACTCACAGCCACACCTACGGTCAATTTAGAGTGTCAATCAGCCTCGTCCCCTCTTGATGTCTTTGGACTGTGGGAGGAAGCTGGAGTACCAGAGAGAACCCACACAGGAACAGGGAGAACATGGAGACTCACACAGAAAGATCCTGTGCTGGAGCTGGGACTCAAACCTGGAACCTTCTTGCTGTGAGGCCACAGTGCTGACCACTGCACCACCGTGCTGCCCACCAACCTAAATTACATAAATCACATTTTATCCATTCTGACATTTTGTAATTTCAATCCAGCAGATGGGTGTAATTGCACCTATAAGCTCTTTAGGTTCTGCATGATTAGCCAGGGAATGTATTTTAGCATGTATGAGCTCCATCCCCTGCAAAAACATGATCATTACACCACAGGTTCCACTTGATACTCTTCTTTGCTCTCATACCACAGTTTTTAATACTTTTACATCCAGAACCAGGCAGTTAAGACATTCTCGCATATATACATACAAAATCATGCTGTACATTTACTGTAGCTGCCTCCACACATTTGCATGAAATGAGCAAAACACTAAAATCATAAAATTTTGACACACTTCATCTCAAAACTCAACGGCACACAGGACTATGTATTCAGATTCCGTCCACACTTCTAAAGTATAATAAAACTAATAAGAGTCTTCAGCAGGCTTCGCATTCAGTCGCTACAAGGACAGGTGGTCACCCCCCCCCCCACTCGATCAGCGGATGCCGAGGATCCGTCTGCTCTTCAGCTGGCAGCTTCTCGCCACCTCATTCAGTTTTTGAGCTCGATGACTGGCCGCCTGCAGCCTCCTCAAAATCAGCTCCTGTGGCGTCTGACCATCATCAGGCTGCTGGTTCTCTTTACTCGCACCTGCAAAGTGGACCTTCTTCTTCCCAGGGGAGAGATTCCCTTCCAGATCTAGGACCAGAGAGTAAACAGCGGCTGGTTAACAGAGTTCAGGCCCGCCACAGCTGGGTAGCAGGTGTGCATACATCTAACAGCGGTTTGAATTGAACAAATACTTTATTGGGATATAAAAACTTTATTTACATGAGTTAAAAGTAATAAGTTAATTAGAATCAAGCCAGCAGCATTCCAACATGTGCGTCATCACATGAAAACACAGTTCAGTTTTGGTCTTGGTTCACTAAGTCCAGAGGTCTTCGTCTGACTCCCGTACCTATGTCTTTAGCACCCAAGGGCACCAGGTCCCTTTGTTGCTGTAGACGGTTGCACTTCTTCAGTAAACTCTCAGCCCTGAAATGACCCAAGCAGATTGTATCAATCAATAGATAAAACTGGCAAAAAAAAACCAGCCATGTAGAACCAGCAGGACTGATCCAACCACTGATTTCTAATGTGACCTCTGTTTTATTTTTAAAAACAAAGTAAATGTACCTTGCTAGCTTCTCAGTTGACAGTCGTTCGCGGATGCAAAGCTCACGCTCTCTTTCTGCAGTGGAAAAGGACAAAAATTATATTTCTTGACCTTCCATCTTAAGAATGACAAATCGTCCAATCCTTCAGATGGAGAGCACTCACGCTCCAGCCTCGCCTCACGCTCCTTCAGCGCCTTTTCTCTGTCACGCAGCGCCTGTTCTCTGAGTCTGAGCTCTGCAGCAGAGGCAGGTGTCAGTTCAGCGGGCCTGTGAGGGGGACAGTCAGAGTCTGCCGACCGTCTCCGGAGCCCCACCTGCACCCTCCTCTGCTCCTCATTGACCGCATCAGCCAACAGGCTGCTCTGGAGGATTGACTCCACCGAGGGCCTCAGATAGTCCTGGACACACAAGAGCATGTAACATGGTTTCTGGCCTAACTCATTTGCAACTCTTGTCCCTGGTTAGGGGTTCTCTACCAAAAATTTCAGCAATAGTAGAATAACGCATCTGTCTTGTGTGTACAGCATGCTTGCCTTTGCACTGGTTTTTCCCATCTATCGGTTTTCACACAGAAATATCCAGGCGAACCAAGATCAGATGCGTTGTGGTCTGGAGCAAGACGGCAATAACAGGAAGAGGGTCCTGTGTTCTGGACTAGTGAGTAATAGTACCTCCCCCCATACATCAGAGTTTTTCTACCTTGCAAGCCGCTCAGCCACTTTTAAAAAAGAAAGAGTGACGGAAGCTTTTTAGGCCTGTTGGCGAGCAAAAAAAAAAAAAAAGAAGGTTGTAATGATAAAAATGAACACCTTCAGTCTGGCATGTCAGCTTGTTGGAACCTAGACGAGTCATAGGATGCGTGTACGTCAGATATTCACCCTCTTCTTGCTCCATTTTGGAACTCTTGGCGAAAATATCTGGCTTATTAGTGACTGGATGCTAACTAGTAACCCACCTGCAGCTGACAACACTGAGTAGTTCATTGTGAAAAGTGTGTGACACTAAAAACATTATAATTATTATAGCCACTAAAATAAATCCTTTCTAACCTTCAGGTTGAGCATTTTGCTAAGTAGCGTGTTCAATTCCTCGGAGTATCGGTACGGGATTCTGCGGAACTTCCCGTCCCTGATCTTCTCTGCCAGATCTTTTTGGTTGTAAGCGGTAAAGGGGGGGCTGAAGGGGAGACATCAAGACAAATCAGTTGTGAACTCAACATCTTGGGAGCTGTAGCTCAAATTGGAGTTTTGGTGTTCTTACGATAGCGCGCAGAGCTCATACAGGAGACAGCCCAGTGACCAAATGTCAGACTTTTCATTGTAGGACATCCGGTTGATTTGTTCCTGAGAGAAAGATGGTTACACGTTAAAACTGGAGAGACAAGACTGTTGAAAAATAACTCAAAATATTCTGTGAGGTGAAAACTCACTGGAGACATGTAGTATGGCGTCCCCACAAATGTCTTTGCAAAGCTGGTGTCATGGTTCAGGATTCTCGCCAAGCCGAAGTCACCCAGTTTAACGTTCTTTTTGCTGTCGAGGAAGATGTTGGCGGGTTTCAAGTCTCGGTGAAGCACAGTGGCCCTGCCGTCGCTGCGTCTGTGGCACTCGCTCAGGGCTAACGTCAGCTGCGCCATGACCCGCAGGATGAACTCTTCCTCCAAATAACGTCTATTAATGTCACAACAGGTTTACTGAAGATAAATTCGAAACAAAAGTTTCCCTCTTGACGTCGTGATTTATCTCTGATAAACACATAATGATGGGTGTATCTCATGCTCACTTTTCCTTGATGCATCGGGTGATGAGGCTGGACAAGTCTCCGCCCTCGCAGTACTCCATGACGATGTACAGCGTGCTGGTACTTCGGTCTATGATGCGGTCGTAGTACCGGACTATGTTTGGGTGCTTCAGCTCCCTCAGAAGGTTCACCTCTGACACCAGCATCTGCTTTTCACTCTCCGCCATAGTGCCGTAATCCAGCTCCTTCCACACCAGGATCTACCCCGACGATACAAACAACATAAACACAGTCATACTCGTTTCATTTTTATACATATTATGCATTTACGTTGACAATTAACATTAGCACTGACTCCTGCAGGTTAACGTTATTGAGAAGATAAAACATTAATAAAACCTAACGTTACTCACTTTGCCATCAGCCCTCCGTCGGACTTTCTGGCATCTTCCGTATGAGCCGGATCCTATCGTGTACAACACCTCGTAATCTTCGGTACGGGACGGCATTTTGCGCTTAATTTCATTCAAACCGATTTATCCTGCTGTTGACTTGAATCCCCAACTAATACACGTCAGAGGAGACGATAATAAATAAATTCACACCAGCAAAAGCCGAAGGAACGCTAGTACGCACGTTTGTTTTACGGTTTCAAAACAGGAAGTTTGTCCTAACCTCTTTAAATTGGTGCTCAAATACTCGGTTGTGATTGGCCCGCTCTCTTTGAAGCGTGATCTCTGATTGGTCATCGCGAGTATACAGCCGTTGAGGTTGCTAGGCGCCAGAATACCGCGAGAGTACGGCGGGTTGTGTTATCAACTGTCCGCAGGGTGGCGCCAAACCCCCCTCCAAAGGCCTTGGCCTTAATTTGACTCGCCTCATAGACAATTTCTGAGGTCACTGAGGGAGGCATCATATGAGCGTTAGGATTAGGATACATTGAAAACATTTGGAAAAAGATTTGGAAACGAAACAAAGAGGATTTGGAGGATAACATTTATTAAACTGACTGAATGGAATTTTTGTATTTATCTTCAGCAGAATCCACAAAGTGTGACGGGAATGTGTTAACAGCTACTACAAATTCATATTTGGGTTCGGCCTTTTGTTTTAGAGCAAATCAAAGGTGGGGCCAAGTCTTTTTTTTTAAGTCTTAAAGCTTTAAACAAATCTAAAAAAAAAATCCTAATGCATTTTTTGTGTGTTTACTACTATGATTTATGACAGCATTAGCTCACGCTCATCTGAATCCTCTTATACGCGCTTCATTCATCATTTCCAAGCAAAATCTTATAAAAGTGTCCAACAGTATCCAGTGGATGGTGCACAGCTGTTTAAGGCTCCCGGTGACAACAATTTTGTCAGAGCGAAGCACATCAAATCAGAGAAAAATAAGATGAAAAGGTGCAACTGAACTTGACAATGAAGAGGGAAAAAAAATGTGTTCCCCAAATGTTTTTTCAAGCACGAGTCTTTCCTCCTTTTTGGATAGTGAGTGTACATCTTTGGAGTCATGAGGCTAAAGTCCAGGCTACATCAACGGTGTTAAAGTCTGTCAAGTCTTGCATGATTTTGTTACGTGACTCCTGAAGACAAGACTCCACCTTTCTCCCAGTTAATTTATTTTATGCAGGGAGAAAACATAGAATAATAACATAGAAAAGCAACCCGTTGTTTCATCTTTATAGCAAAACAAGTTTGGAGAAAATAATACATCCCGTGAATATTCAGTCACCTTTCTTTAAAAAAAAAAAAAAAAATTTAACCCTGATATAGACAAGAAACATTTCACTTCCTTAAGGAAACAGATGAATTAAATGTTTTATTGAGTTGTGTGCAATCATTAATCGTTCCGTATTCTCTGATGTGGTTTTCCCAGAGAGAAGCTGATGTCAAATGACAACACACAATGAACGATTATGTTTATGACAATTTGATACATCTCAGATATACGCTTTCAAAACAGCCCTTTGCTTTTTTTTCATATGCAAAAATTCTAAAAACTTCAGAAAAAAAAACAACGTATAATGAAGCTTTGAGCTTAAAACTCTTCAAACAAAACAAATCTTTTTTCTCTTGGTTAATGCCCAAGAGGTGAACCGGGCAATGACAGAAGCACGGGACATTTCTCTCATGACAAACAGTAGCTGTCTAGAAATTCAATTTAGAAAAGGTAAGAATAGCTGACTAAAAATATCTGTAACATTTGAGGATAAATCAAATGTGTGTTTTAAAATCTGCTCAGACGTAGTTAGCAGGCCTGCCTGCTGGAAAAGAGCACTGAGAGTAGTACTGATACTTTGAAAAGATGTGAAGAGCATCTTCCCGGTGACAGTGACTGACGTGAGCCGCAGGCTTAAGATACAGTCTGACTGACTGTCAGTGGAGTCGTCTCCATGGCAGCACATGTAAGGTGAGACGAGGGTGACGAGGATGATGAGGAGGTGGGCCAGTAAACACACAGAGACCCTCAAGAACTCAGATCTGCAAAAAAAAATGTAGGTTAAACAATCCATCCATCCATCCATTTTCTTCCGCTTATCCTGTTAAGGTTCACGGGGGGTGGAGCCTATCCCAGCAGCCTTCAGGTGAGAGGCGGGGTTCACCCTGGACAGGTCACCAGTCCATCACAGGGCCAACACATAGAGACAGACAACCATTCACACTCACAGTCACACCTACAGTCAATTTAGAGTATCAATCAGCCTCGTCCCCTCTTGATGTCTTTGGACTGTGGGAGGAAGCTGGAGTACCAGAGAGAACCCACACAGGAACAGGGAGAACATGGAGACTCCACACAGAAAGATCCCGTGCTGGAGCCGGGACTCGAACCTGGAACCTTCTTGCTGTGAGGTGACAGTGCTGACCACATCAAACACTCAAAATCAAAATCAAAATCAAATCTTGTGTTATTCAACAAACAAACTAACTACCAAACAAACACACTCTGCTTTGGAGTCATCAAGCATCACAAAGGAAAAACTGTCAGCGAACACAAAGACAGAACAGAGGTCATGACCCTATGATTAAAAATGAAAACTGAAAGTTGTAACTGTAAAAGTGAGGTCACAGGGTCAAAGGTCACTCAAGGCATTAAAAAAAGACACAGGTCACAATGAGAGGAGAGAAATGACGGAAGGGCTCATTTGCAGATGCAATGACCTCTGAACACATCAGTGAGATGTTACATCATCACGCTGATGCTTGAGCGCTACCTTGATAAAAGTCCCCAATCCAACACTTAAAAAAAAATCCTCACAGTCTGTGATTTTTTTCATCTCGACGTATCGTGAGTTACGTATTTTCACCTCACGAGTCACGCGATCAACAGGAAGAAGAATTATTTGAGTCCCCCGAGGTTTTTCTATCACTCCATTTTCTGTATTTATTTGTTAATTTTGTTCTACGGAGTCAATCCCAGAGTTTTCAGTTCGATTGGCTCAATTCAGGGTTCATGCATGACTTTTTTTCTTTCTTTGATGAACGCGTTCTTGTCGACTACACATCCGTGTCAGAAGTTACCGGCGGAGATTTAACGTCAACGACAAACAAGCCTGGTGGTCTGATACGACATAAAGATGATTGAAAGTAAATCAACATTAACAATACGAGTCCTCTTCTGGGACCTACGCTGAGCCACAATCCCATAATCCAATTTGCAGGTATAAGTGAAGCAGATTTTAAACTTTTCAGGCTGTGTTTATTATTCAAAAACTTTTCCAGGTTACTAAGTTCTCCTGTGCTATTTCACTTTTTTTTTCCCTTTCAAATTTCACTCATTAAATATTTGTAGTTTTTTTTTTGTTCTGACTTTAACACCGACTGGTTTGTCTGAATGGCAAATCTTCTTTATCACGGTCATTCAGAGCAACCCGGTACACGAACTTCTTTTGAGGTAAAGAAAGTTTTATTTTATCTTATTAGTGGTGACACCACGTGGCTACGCCGCACGTTTTTTCTATAAAATCAATCCTGTTACCAAGATGAAGCTGTGATATCAAAAAAAAGAAAAAGTTTTGAGACGAACCTTTGCACATGTTCGAATGTTTGACGCGTCGGTGGATACATGGTGGAAAAAAATCAGGTTAATTTGGAAAAGTTCGAACACGCAAACTGAACTGCCCCTCTGTATTTCCCCTTTATGAGTGAGGCTCATCGTCTTCAGACGTCTTCAGACTCGCTGCCACCATGTTGAGCCAAACCAGCTCAGGCTGCCATGTTTTGTTTAGTCATCAGTGGGTTTTTTTTAATAAAATTTTGTTTTTTGTAGTCGGTCATGTCAGGAAAGTTGGCTGTAAATAAAGTTGAGACATGGTTGAACACACTGGGGGTCAAGCTGATCAGTTCTGGTTCCTGGCTCGAACACACACACACACACACACACACACGCACACACACGCACACGCACACAGACACACGCACAAACATTTCTGTTTCATACCCGCCTGGGTACAAATGTAGTTTGGAACAGTGAACGGTTCTCTCACTAACAGTTGTGTTCCAATGAGTGTGTCATCTGTCTCCTGCCAGTAGTACACACACACACACTCACTCACACACACACACACACACACACACGCTGACACCACTAAGGGGAGTGAGTCGCTCACTCTCAGTCTGCCTCTGCAAAGGTCACTCCTACAAAGAGCTGGAGGAGTTTGGACATCAGCCAGGAACACAGCGAGGGAGGTGTGTGTGTGTGTGTGTGTGTGTGTATGTAGGGATGTGTGTGACAGCTAAGAACAACAGAGACAGTCGGGTGCCCGGGGCCACTCTGACGTCAGCTGCCCCCATTAAAGGATTTGAGGGGGAGTGACAGACAGTTACATCCCATAATAAGCTCCTCTTCACCTCTGCTGGGGTTACAGGGAGGTTACAGGAGCCTCGGGTCACTGGTTCTCTTCAATACAAACACACATTATTACAACGATACACCTGCATTGGTGCGAGAAGCCAACACCACTATAAATACTATCCAATAATGGAGACATTCCCCCTCCCCCACGGGACGAGCTGGGAGCTGCTCCACACACAAACAACACAATGTACACAATCACAACAAGGCCTCTTATTACTAAACACTACAAACTGGAATTCTGGAAAAAAGATACTGCTTTGGTCTTCCTTTCAGAAACGTTTGCAAGTCTTTTTTTTTCTTCTGCGTCTAAAAGCCACAAGGTCAAGTGTGCGCGAAGAATAAAAACGGCGGTAACACTTTACCATAAGGGTTTCATTAACATTGTTACTTGATAGTAAAGATTAATTAGCGTGTCTCGCTGTAATTCACTCGTGTGTTCATGTTAAATTTACATTTTACAGCAAAGATGGACGGGGGGGAGGTTCAGGTGGGTTAGCTGGGTCAGATTGATGTCAGGAAAACTGGTAACTAATCTGTAATTAAGTATTAACTAACAGCTCTTAAGATACTCTTATTATAAAGTGTTACCAAAATGGCAAAATACAATGTACCTATTTTTAACAACGAGAAGTCAAGAGCCCGTTCAAGCCTCACCAGTAAACCTTCGCATGCGTTGTGTTCTCAGTGGAGCCACGTGACCCCGAGGGTGCCACGAGCTGTCAGCGTCTCTCTGGGGTGACAGCAGGAGGGGCCAGGGTGCCGCACCGACGTTCAGTTTAAACCCTCGTCTCCACAACTGGGATTTTTTTTTTTTTTTTTTTTTTTTTGGCTCTTGCCGACTCCGGAGAAGTCTTCCACTGCTGAGGCGTTCATGAGGGAGAAGTGTCGGCGACATCGTCACTGCAGGTGGGACACCGGAGTTTCTGCAGAAGACAGACTGGGGGCTGATCCTGGGATTCCCCATCAGCTCCTTGTGATGGAGGGGAATATTTCTGCAGATTTAATCTCATTTTCCAGCTCACTTCCTGCTGTGCTCATCCTCAGTTTCCACCAGCTGACTGAAGCGTTTGGCCTCCAGCAGATCTGGCCCGCTACAAAGCTGTGCCCCCCCCCCCCCCCCCCCCCGATGGTCTTGGTATGACCCGTCCCGCTTGTGGATTCAGGAGAGATGTCACTACACCCCGTCACAACAATCGAAGAGCAGTCGATGTTGTGAAAAGATGTAATCTGTAAAACAAAGTGGGTGCTCATCATAATCTCAAACAGATTTAATCAGCAGTCTCTCTGAGTGGTTTGAGGTTCGTGAATATTCCATTTCCTGTCTTTTAAATTACAACTTCCCTTCCACAAGACAATTTTGTCCTCCACTACATTTTAGTCACAGAAACTTTTCAGATTAAGACTCAACATATAGACCTGTCTCGCAAAATGCACCGTTCAGTAAGTGGCTAATGACAAACATGTAACTTGATGCTTTCATGTGACGATTTCTAGTTCTAGTTATTTTAAGGCCAAATATAGAACTCGTCCCCTTTTCGACACAACTTTTCCCTTCAATTTAGTTATTTTGAGGCAACAAGATAGAAATATTTCCTTGATTCCCACACGCCTGCTCCTGAGAGAGAATACTTGCAGTGATTGGACTCTTGAAGGATACACACCTGGAGGACTACGTAGGTAAAAAACACGACATAGATTTAGTGAATGTCGTCACCGTTAAGGAAAAGCAGTACACTGTTTGGGTCTTTACGATGTTTTATTCCAGCACAAGTTTTTTTGTGTTGTAAAATGGCTGTGTAGCTAGGAATTAAAGGAGAAGTACAAAATGGAAAATTACAGACAGTTCTAGTATCATTTGTTTAAATCCCTATCGTGTTTATTTCCTAAAACCACATCTAGGAAAAACATTTCCCTGCCTTCTTTGGAAACATTGTCAAAAACAAAATTAAAAAAAAAAATGAGGCTTTTATTTTTGAGTAACTCTCACAATGAAGGGGAATCTGAAGGAGCCGGTGAATGAAACATTTAAAGCCTGATTGAAAAGATTTCCTGCCCAGTCAGAGTTTTTATTTTTATTTATTTTTATTTTTTTTTAATCCACACACACTTTTCCGCCCGCTGTGGCACAGAGGGAGGGGCAGTAACGACTAAAATGCACATTTTATGCATTACTTTATGACAAAGATGATTGCTGCGCCTCTATGATTTTCAAAATTAAAGTAAATTGCATTGAATTTACTTTAAAAACCACAACACAGGTACATTCGAGAGATAGAGAGAGAGAGAGAGAGAGAGAAAGAGAGAGACCGGCTGCATCATTGCACGGCCCAGCCAGATTTTCCCTCATAGGTGAAGAGTGATCCCTTCTTCACTGGCCCAATTTCAGCTCGACGACCTTGAAAGCACCTGCACACCTTAGGACTCCACCGACAGGGAATGCGAGGAAACGGCATTATTTGGGAATGTGGCCTAGCAAAAAAGATGGGCTAAGGCTTGACGAGTCGATGGTTCTCTCATCGGATCTTGAAATGCGTCGACGTTTGAAACCGGGGCCCGTGTGGCAGTCAGCGCACAGACTTTGATGTCATGAAACAACAACTTCCTTCAAAAAGGACCAGGAAAAATAAAAAATTAAAAAAAATTCGACAGAATCATTGCTTTCTTCTTTAAAAAAAAAAAAAAAAAAGGAAAAGAAAAGAAAAACAAAACACGTTAATGATATTTAAAACTAAAATTCTTTGACATTTTCACAGACTGAAAACACTGCAGTCCTTTCCAAGAGCTCTTCCTCAGATTCATTATGTACAACATTTAACACACCATGACATGAGGACGACGACTTCTGTCTTTTTAAAATTGAAATTAAAATCATTTGACCGCCTGTGGAGAGTTGCTTCCACACAAAGAGCAACAGGACATGAGTCATATTTATCAAAAAGGTGGGGCGGGGCGGGGCGGGGCGGTTGGGGAAGACGACCACACACGCTCACTTTAGGCAGGTTAGGCTGTAAATTTACAGTAATGATACCTATAAGTTCTGTAAGCCAAAATCTCTATTTTAGAATGCCAGACATTAGGGTAGCGTCCTAAAAAAAAAAAAAAAAAAAAAGAAAGAAAAAAAAGAAAGGAAAAAAAAAAAAGAAAATTGGATTTTTTTTGTTTTGTTTTCTTCCCTTGTCTTTTCCCCACCTGGACAACACTAAGCATATGGCTTAAATATTTGTAAAACTACGTAGTTCAACAAGGGAACAAGAGTCTCGGCCTTCTCAGTCTGGATGGCTGAGATGATCCTCCTCTGCTGTGTGTAGCTGCACATGGCTGTGTGTGTGTGTGTGTGTGTGTGTGTGTGTGTGTGTGTGTACTCGTCGGAGAGCAGAAGGTGAAAAATCCACATAGAGGAAGTTCCTTGTCCCGGTGATCAGACGTGAATTCTTTTAGCTTTTAAAATTGAATTTTTTCTATTTTAAAATCATTTCCTCTTCCTCCCTCCACGTTTGACACAGAAGAAGTCCGTCATCGAGCGCTCCGTCATAGCCCCGCCATCCTTTTTTTTTTCTTTTTTTTTAGGCCTTCAGCAGAGCCCGCCGTGTAAACATGATCACTCCCCCCCTCCCCCACACCTCGTCGTCTCAGTGAGCTCACAACTGCACCTCAGGACAAGATAATGTGGGGACAAAAATCCGGACGATGACTTTAATAAAAAGAAGACATCGACACTGAACGATGGCTGCTGTTGTGGAGACAGGTGGGTTGAGGGAGGTAAAAGGAATCAAAAAATAGACGGCTACCGATCAGGAAGATTTCCTGGGGCGGGGAGCGGTCAGGGCAGTACGGATCCTTTAGTGCAATGCAGACCAGAGGAGCAGAACCTGGACGTTCCTACAGCTGCTCTCTGGAAGGTGTGGCCGGCCGGCTCGACAGCAGGCTAAAAAGAGAGGTCCAGTGGGCGTCATCAACTCTCGCCAGGAAGAAGAAGAAGAAGGGCAGATATACGCACATCCAAACACTCCATAAAACTACTACGGCCGAAGCCCGGATGGAGGGGGTCCAGTCCAGATTATCTTCTGGACGAGTCCTGAGCCTCTTTCTCTTGAACTTTGAATAAAAACAAGTAAGCGTCTACGTGTATGAGGACGTGTAAACATCAAAATGTGAGTTGTGACGAGTGCGAGAGAATATTCTGCTTGGCTGTCGGAGCGAGTGTTTGGCGACTGTGTGCGAGTTAACTATGACCATGTTCCGTTTAGTATCAGTATGGAATCCTTGTGTGTTCATGTACATGTCCTCGTATGTTTTTTTGTTTTTTTTCCTTTTTTCCCTGTTGTCTCTCCACTTTCACAAATGTACATTCATCCATCGGGGGGAAAGGAGGAGGAGGAGGAGGAGGAGGGGGGGGTGGGTGGGTTGGTGGGGGTGGGGGTGACGCTGGGCCACACGCCGACTGATCCTGAGGCTTTTCCAATAGTGTGATAAAGAATCTTGGCCTCAGCAGTGCACTCAAAATATACAGCAGTAGAGGTACTGGAGGACGCTGTACCACATGTAGCCAGACACGAACGCAAACGACTGGATGATGCACAGCCACACGGGGTCGAGGGTCATCTGCCGGTAGACGGCTTCCTTCTGTCCTCCCGGCGGAGGGAACGCTCCTGTGGGGAGGGACGATAGACACCACTCAGAACTCTGCCTCTGTAACCATCTCATGTGTGTATAGAAGCTGTTGATGACTTGACATCATTAAATCACAGGAATGGAAAAGGAAAGCCACATCCCCACTGAGCTGGAGAAGAAGCAGACACCCGCAAAGACTAGGATTTGGTCCGCAATGGGAGCACAAAACCTGGGTGACCACGTTACTATGCAGTGGAATTCAGGCGCTTCCGGTCTCGGACCTGAATAATGACCAGAGCTCTTCTATTAATAATAAACACGGAGGGAAACATTTCAATCTGCTTGTCTTCACTCTGACGTCACTCAGTTGGTTTGGAGCTTTAAAAAAAAAAAAAAAAAAAAAAACAGACCAAAAAACTAAAAAACAAAAACAAAAAAAACGATCGAAGCACGATCAGTGGGTGTGTGCAGAGGGAAAATGGTAGAAGATGGAGCAGGAAATCAGCACGGAGGCAAGCTAAGCTAACTGACTCAAACTGGAGGGGAGAGCAGCGAAAGAGTGACCTTGCCATTCACGCAAATATGTTACTAATCCTGGACATTTTTTAGCATTTGAATTCAAAGTTTGCTTGTTGGCTTTTCTTGTTCTTTATTCGTTTCTGCCACCCAAAACCTTCATCGGTATGTAGCGCTTCATGTTTGACAGGATCACCCTTCTGTTTCTCTCTCGGAAATTTTGTTTTTGCTGACCTCCAGTGGTTTAAGTCTCTCCAGGCTGCCATGACACCAGACTTGAGACATTCAGTATCTGGTGTTAAAAATGTTTTATCGAGACATACGGCTTGAAAAATAAGAAGGAATTAAGATAATATATTGGGATCTTACAGGAAACAAGGAAGAAATATTTTATTCATTTTGTAGCGCGTCACAGAGGTTGACAGCTTGGCTGCCTGCAGCAAGAACATATTCCAAAACAGTTGAATCTGTGTTTGAATGGCAAAATATTCTGCATGATGGCTTTGCACGCACACGCACACACACACACGCGCACACACACACACGTGGAATTCTAATTTTAGTTCAACTGGATGAAAGTGACAGTTGAAACAGACCTGTGTCATAGAAGTGGGCCAACAAATCTTCCTTCTCCACAAACCTCTGGTACAGCCAGTCAGTCAGAGGCTCAGCCTCCACAGGAACCTCTTTTATAGGGTACATCCTGAAGGGAGAGAGACAGACAGGCAGAAAGCCAGAGATGAAACACACAAAAAAACCACACATACATACACACACACGCACGTGCGCGCACACAAAAAGGATTACTGAAGTCTCACTCAGCAGAAACTGTCTGAATTGATCTGTGGTGGAAGATGCAGTCCAAACCCCGGGTGTCAGCCGGGGGCTCCGAGGCCCAGCAGTCTATTTCTAACGAGTCTATTATAGCAGCAGCAGCCTGTTTTATGGAGCTTCAGCTTGTTTTGGAAATTCATTAGCTGGCAGATTCATCAGTGTCATGAGGTGCTGAGGGAAGCCCTGACAGGAGCTTCGCAATAATCCCAGCTAACAGCGATTCGGAGGAAAAACTCGAAACGGAAAAAGTTGAATCGGTCTGATCGATAACAAGGCGAGGAAGCAGAGGAGCATGAAAGGCCGTAGAGAACCGACCGCCGGCGTCCGCCTCTTGTATTTGCCATTTCCAGACAAGGACGTACGTATTTGACCGAGTAAATGTTCACAGCGGGTACGCGGCTTTAATTGAACCCTCGACCACAATCAGGTGAATAATGGTGCTGCCGGGGTGCGACCGGAGCGAATGTTTGTTGTTGCTCTCCATTTCCTGCTGTTATGATGTTATTGTAATAACATGGTTGCAGTCGGTTTCATCATGAAGCTCATTACTGTCATGAGCTCCTTTAATACGTTTTGTTACGATTCATCATCCAGATCAAGTGAGCCCCTGCTTCTCCCCCCTCAGGGGGGCCGAAACTAAAAGGTAAGATGTGCATAAAAATGTGACAAAGATCCTGAATCGCCTTCAGTAAAATAAAGGATGAGCTTTGACTCAGTTTAACAACAGCGTTCAACTACACGTTTTCAGTGAAAATAATATTTTTTTTAAAAGGCGATAAAAATAAAAATAAAAATTGTGTTCTCAACCAACTATTCGGTCTCACTCACACCAAAAATTAATAACCAAAAAAGGGATCCTACAGAGAATTTTTACCTCAGACAAAAATGTAACAGTATAAATAATGATGTACAAAAATAATTCTTATTTCTTTTATTACTAGGTCTGTATTATCAGGCAGGTGTGTTGTAATTTGTTTGCTCGTGAACCCCTCCTTGGGCAGCCCTGACGTAGATGAAAAACATGCAGCGTAACTTCATCAAAATAAGATTTCCATTAATTCATCCTGTTTTAGAAAGCCGATTATTTCTGTTTATGGGTATTCTGGAGGCTGACTGACACGGCAGGCTGAACACGACAAGGCAGCAGAAAACAGAGCCAATATCGAATTCGGACTTGTTCCTGTGCTGCGGTGGCGTGAGGGACGTCCACAGCGCCTCGAAAACACAGTTTAGGTGGCTTACACATTGGGGGGTGTCAACCTAGACGCTGAAGTCTTCCTCCCTGTGGCCAGAAGGGGTCCCCAGCAGCCTGTGCTCCCACACACAAACACACACAGACACACACACACACACACACACACTTCCAGCTCCTGGTCACCTTCAAATAGAGGTTACAATCTCCTCCCTCACACAAGCCTTTCCCCTGCACGCCTGCTCCCGATCTTCCTGATCGTACGGAAGGTCCACGGTAAAAACGCACGTGTCTACAGAGGTGGCGAGTAATAAACCACTGACCGCTTGTTATTAGATATTGATCACCGATCTACACGCGAGGGGACAGTCACGGCTCGTCTTATTAGTGCCGTTTATTCTCCTGAACGTACCAACAATACGACCTGATGTGATCTCCTGTGTTATGAGCCATTTAAAAAAAAAAAATGTCTTTCATAGTCCCATTGAAGGTAGAACTCTATAATGATGATGATTAGGTTATTGAGAGGTTTCTCAGGAAGTCTATCGGCACTACTTTACAACTTCGTCGTTAATCATCCACAAATGATCACCTTATGAGGACATTTCCATAAACAAGTCACTGCTACGTGTTTACCAGCAGATTTACTGATATATTACAAACGCTGCCTGTTCTTCATCTCTTATAAATGACGTTTAAATGCATTATTGATGCAAAAAGGTTTGTAAAAGCTTTGCGGGGAAGCAGAGACCCTTTACCCAGGTAACAGTAATCTGAGAGTGACAGGCTTGCGCACGTGATAAAACGTTGACACTCGAAGATTGAAGCACGCATGTACAGATGATTCGATGACACGTTTACGGACCATTTCTATCAGATGGAGAAAATGGATTATTTATTGTAAATCAATGAACCATTGGGTGAATGTTTACTTATGATTTATTCATGAAAACTTCCGGGTCAACTTAACACTTGGAGATGGATGAGATTTGTATTTACTTGCAGATCATGAGTATTATTCACAGGTGTCGTTTCTTTTTCACCAGGAAATGATCCGTTCACCAGGAAATGATCCGTTTCTGAAATTGGCATGGCCTGAGTCGGAAAAGTCTTGCTATTTTTTTTTTTTTAACAATTAAACCAGGTAAAAAGAAAAAAGGGAAAAAAAATAGCATTATCAAGTTAATGCTTTCCGACATTGTGAAAAACTAAAAAGAAATGCATTTTGTTAGCAGTGCATCTCATCGATGTATTTTTTTTTGCTTCAATTGATAAAAGCAAGAATATCTGTGGATGTCACCAGATTGTCTCGACGACTGTTAACATCATCCGGGTCAAATGTGGTGTGCGCTTTGCTAGCGCGCCGATAAAGTGCAGTGTCAAGTTTGAGGGTGTGAGGTCATCGGCAGGTTCCACAGATCAGAAGAACAGGATCTGTTGACTCAGCATAGAACTCCCTTTGGTTCTTGTATTCATTTAAGAGTGGATTCATCCAGCAGTTTTACTGAATGAGTTCCGAATTTCACCATTCAAGGGCTTCCAACGTTTAATTAGAACATTTATGACTTTAAGCGCTGTAGGATTCAAAATAAACTGACTAGTCTATAAAATAAGAGGGCTTTGGAGCGCGCGCGCACCCCCCCCCCCACAGAGTCGCTCTAAAACTGGAGCCAAGCTGTGGTGAGCACCTGATAGGGTGATTAGGGGGCAAGGCGAGACACTGCGCCTCCTCCTGTAGCTGGTGACTATCAGATATCCTCCATGTGAGGAGCAAGTCTGCATTCAACCTGATGTGTGCAACAAATCCAAGCCAGTGGGCCTGTCTCTGCTCTAAAATGTCAACCCCTCACCGGAGAACCCGGCAGTGCTTGGGCCATTTCTCAGAATGTTTCAACATTTAAGGCTATGGCAACTTCCCCTCGCAGCTGAAATATTCATGCAGACCATCAGGATCTTGGGCTGTCCAGAGCAGCTGTGGGGACAGCTAAGGTCGGTGCTGCTAATTTGGGTTCAGAGGAAACCAACACAGCTTGCGTGGATTTGTGTCTTCCTCTGTCGGCTGCTCTCATTGGCTCATCTGTCAGGTCTGTGGTCACGGGACAAGTGAATCCATGTAGCTTTGCTCACCTTGGACACATTTGAGCCAGCGGGTCGGTCTATATTTGACCGGCGTCCCAACTTTGATAGCTCGGGAAGAAATGTAACGTAGCTCGTACATTTATTCACGCCTCTAAAAGCGTGATATTATTGGTGAAAGGGTTAAAAGTACATTTTCCATTTCAGCTCTACTTTTAAGAAGCTTTTCTGGGACATGAAATTTGAATCCTGAAACACACCGGGTCAGTCTGCTTAGTACTACAGTATATCAGCAGTCATGAAAGAAGGAACATATCTTGTGCATCTGTAAGTTTTCCTGGCAGGTCTATTTTTCCTGTCTCATCACACAATAATGCAGCCCTCCAGGCATTTTAAATGATAGAATCTCAGTAGAAATGGCTGAAATTATGCTGCGTGGTAATTTATGGTGGTCGGTACAGACGGATGCTGTGTTGCATCTCGAAACCCCCGCTCCGTGCCACCGATGTTGGGTCTAACGCGCGTCTCCGTTGCGCATCGCGGAAACGGTCCTCAATCTGTGACACAAACATCTCAAATGTTTACTAGAACCATAAAACTGAAACACTGCAGCAGAGTCGGTGATTTGGAGTGAAAAAAAAAATCTGTTGGTATCTGTTTGTCAGAGAAGAGCAGCAGCACGAGGAACAGTGGTGATGTGCTGGCGAGGGGCCACGGCGATGCTCTCGTTCGCCGCCATAACCCACTTGGCAGCAGCCTTCTTGTAAACCCAACACCCTGGTGGTTCCCCGATGGACAGAAATGCAGTTTCTCCTATCAATAACCTTCAGACTCTTCCCATGCGCTGACTGGTGCTTCATGGACACGCTTACTTGCAAGTGATGTCATAACCATGTGTGCTTGCTATTTTTAGTCTAAATATATCAAGCTTATTCAGTGCGGACAACATATTTGAAACCACAGAGCACATTTTTCCCTGCATAATTATGTCTTGTGTTTATTTTTTCGAAGGAAGACAAATAGATTTAACACGGCAAACCAGAAGCTTCTGATTGGTCTTATTTATTACCTTGTTTGAACCATTTAACTTCTGCACAGCTCTTATTCTCTACATATTGTTTCCCTTCCTAACAGGGCTAGGAAGCTAATTAAATCTGGACTGTGACTGGAAAAGTCTGTCCACTCAACAAGCCTCTTTGGAGGGGAGCCAGACATTGTTTGGGGACTCTATTCAGCTTTAAAGTTCCTTGCCACTGAAACTGTGAGAGAGGCAATAGACGTGCCCTGGGAGGTCCCATCTGGGGCAAAATGTCACAAAAGGTAAATTTTGAGATGAGCAGAAGCCAGAATGGCTATGGGACCAAAAAGCCTCCTGTCCTGCTCATTATTTTATTTCTAGTTAAGATAACGGGTCCTCATCTATGTACTCAAATCCCATCCATGGATTAGAAGCTCCCAAATCCCAAACGAGTGCCTTTGACTTCTCTCTCTCTCTCCCTCTCTCTCTCAATCCTCCTGTGGAGAAGCGGTCACTTTATACAAACTAAAGGCATAATTAAATCATGATTTTGAGCTGAGGAATACAAATGGATACCGATCTGCTGTCTTTACCTCTTTACTGCATTAATGTTTTTGAGGTTGATGGGGATTCTCCAAGTACAGTTAACAGACCGCATGGCTCTTAAGGGCTCTTGCTTGCAGAAAGCCCAGCAGCGCCGCAATCACAGACAAGTTGAGGGACAGTTGGAATCCACTTGTTAATTGCTCCATTTACTCTTTAATTCATTTCCTCTCTCTGGCTCAAGGCTGTCTATGCTCCAGGAAATGGTTTGGTACAGAACAATTGACAGATGCAAAAAGGGGCTAGGCTGGAGGGAGCAGAGTCAACTAAAGGCCAGAAAAAAAAAAGAAAAAAAGAGCCCCCATGGAGACTTATTCGGAATATTTTTAGGCGCTTTGTGCGAAAAGCATGTAGAATCAATAACTAATCTATTACAACATACCCCTTCTGTTTCCATCAGGGTATCTTCATGTGTATTTTAGTTTCACATTAGAAAACGTTGAGAAGAAGTGGAAGTGTACGCGTTGCTGTGGGTAGTAAAGAGTTCAGTGAACTTGATTTTATATACGTAACTGCTTTCGGTGACGATAACTGCTTTGACAGTCTGGAAAGGTTTGTACTGTATGAACCTTAACAAAATATTCCAATTTGAAAAAACATAGCAATTTTGCAAAATCTCATAGCAAGAGCAGTACAGGGAGGAAGGCATCGTCCTTGCTGCAGCAGTTACACAATAGTGTTTTGGGCTATTTTTTCAGGTGTAAGTGTAGGTGTGTGTGTGTGTGTGTGTGGGGGGGGTCATCACAAAGTCACAAAAGATAAAAGTAACTATTTGTGTCATCAAAAAGTCTTCACTTCAATCTTTGCGTCTACGCGGAAGAAGAACATTTTCACCTCTTCGCCGTGACCGTATGCCTCCGGTGGGGTGCTGCTGTTGTCATCTGAGGACATGGGAGAGATACGGGGGGGGGGGGGGAGCAGCATCGAGGTTAATGGCTGCCTACCACGGGTACATCGGCCTCTTATCAGTGCAGGGGTCACGAGTAAAGAATCATAAATCCAGAGACACAGGTGGATATGAACTACATGGACCTGACAGATTGAGTCACTGCACCCTGTTGGGGGGGGGGGGGGGGGGGGTTTTACAGGTCAATAAATGGTAAAAGTGTCGTAGAGTTTCTGACGATTGACAGTTGATTCATTTCTTCTTTGAAATGTAAATCATTAAGAGTAGTGCAGCATTTTTTTGGTGGTTTTGCTGATTTTTCAATTGTGCAAAGTTTTAGACTATACGAATATATCACATAGAGGCACTTCAACTTTTAAAAGAATACTTTTGCAAAGACCTACGACAAGTTTTACCAAACCAGCATCCATTGTCCACAGCAGATGACGGACTTCTAGCTCTAGACACCTCGGAGGATTCTCCTCACTGGATTTAAGTTTAATGAGTGTGTGTGTGTGTGTGTGTGTGTGTGTGGCGCTCCTGCAGTCAGTTTCTATGGTGACAAAAGTACTTTAAAGACTCTAAAAGCTTTGAGGAGAAACCTCCCATACTCATATTCATTATCCAGAGATACATCTCTAATCACAGAGGACCTCATTATACTCACAGTCACAGGTGTGTGTCTGTGTATGTTATTGATTGTGTGCCTAGTGTGTGTTGAATGAACCTTGACACTACATGAAGGCGAACAAGTAGAGGGTGTTTTACAACTAGCATCTTCCACAGGCTCCCCCCCCCCCCCCGCAATGGTGGGAAAAAAAATCTTCTTTAAACAGTACAATTGCAAGGTCAACAATTCTGTGTGCGCGCGTGTGTGATTCTTTTCTCTGAGAGAAAACCAGGTGTGCAGCTTGAAAAAGTCCACGATGACCAAGCATGCACCGACTCCATAAATCAAATCACCTTTCAGCTATTTTCAAAACAGCAGCTTTCAGAAAAGCACACAGCAGCAATAAAAAGAGAGAGAGAGAGAGAGAGAGAGTGAGACAGAGAGAGAGAGAGAGAGAGAGACAGAGAGAGAGAAGGAGGTGCATTTAAAAAGAAAATCTCCACGCACCCACTGCTACCCTCGCTCGGCCTCCGCACACCCACCCAGCTCTCCTGCATGCCATTCACAGAGGGCTTATGATGCTGCAATCTGGGAGGCTGAGATTACACGGGGAGGGCAGGAGACAGACAGGGAGAGAGCAAGCGAGGGTGGAGGTGAAGGATGAGGACTGGAGATAGAGACGAGGGGAGGTACACAGATTTTAAAAAAAAGGGCTCAACATAGATTCATCTAGAATATTACTCAATAGTCAGCTGCCTGTTTGGAAGCGAAGGCTTAAGCACCGCCAAGTACTCTACTATTGAGCCCCTTAAAGTGGCCACGCAGGAAGATGGCAGCCTATGATCGGAGGGGCGTTCACAGAAAACCAGCCAGGCTGATGCAGCTGGATTTAGAGCTTCCACACCACACAGTTACACAAAATAAGACCCCAACTTTGATTCGGGCCTCTTTGTGATCCCGGTTTAACGTGACAAGGATTCTGCCACATTTACATCAGCACTCCAGGGATTCCTCTGAGATAGAGCGTCATGTTTTGACATCATTTTCTATGCATATGAGGAATTCCTTTCGCAAAAATAAGTTGTTCCTAAAGAGACGAGCCCTCCTCTCTCCGGCAGCGGTGAACTGCTGCTGCTGGGCGCTCACGTGAAAAAAACGCTGCAGGGAGATCATTTGCATCGAAAACAAACGCTTCTCCGAGCGGAATCCACAGGTGACAAGTGACAAACAGCACTGGGGGAAGGGAGAGGATGTAAATAAATCGACCATATGCGAGAGCTTAAAATAAGATTAAAAATGCACAAACAAAAAGTGCCCATTATTTAATGATGCGAGGACGTTCAAGCTACACTTTATCAACCTCCCCTTCTGCCAAGAATGCAGCACTTTTGTCAAAAAAGAAAAAGTTGCTGTGTTCAGTCAGATGAAATAATGACGGCCTAAAATATTTTTTTTGCGACTTTGTCAGCAAGTAAGAATGAATTGGTACGATTGTCAGAAACGTCACAAACAAACAGGAAAGGAAAACTTGGAATACACATGGAAATAACAGTTTGCTCAGCGCCTCGAAAACTGTTCGTCTGAGAGCCCCGGCATTTAAAAGGAAAGGTAAAAAAAACTAAAGACAAAAAACAAACCTGAACTTCTGAAGACATGAGTCACGTCAGAGCTTGCCCAAATTTGCAAAAAAACCCAACAACATCCCTTAAACAAAACAAAAAAAACCCCAACTACTTCCAGTATCAGCAACAACAGAGTTGGTTTAATGTGAACAGGACTACTTGTTGCCAAGATGCTCTGAACTTCCTGTTTGGAATCCAGGATTTTTTGTGTCTGAGGCACATCCAGGCTGCTGTGCTACTCCTGGAAGTCTGACCTCCTCAACTCGTACACTTTCAGCTGTAGAACCACTTTTATTGATAAAAAAATAAATTGTGCGCACACACACACACACACACACACGCACACACACACACACACACACACACACGCACACACACACACACAAATAGGGTTCCCAGTGACATTGGTACTGGGAGGGATTGTGATTTAAACACACACAAACGCGCACACACACTGAAAAACAAACAGACATTTTCATGCAACTGTGAGTGAATGTATTTAAAACCGCTTGCTCGTCTTTGTAATGTCAGTCCATGAACTTGTGCTTTTAGGAAAAGAAAAGGTTGTTGCGAAAAATAAGGAGCCCCCACACTAAGTGGGTGAGAGAACGGACGCGCTGGGCTGAACAACCACTCAGAGAGTTCTCAAACAGGCGCCAGGAGAGCTCTGAGGATCCTCTTTTCTAAATGTTTTCTGAGAGCACTCTTGATAATAAAGAAATGACGCCGTTGCCTCTTGATTGAGAAACCACTACAAAACAACACAAAAAAAGGACTTGGAAATATGTTAACCTACTTTACAAGCGCTTGTTTTATTTCAGTTGTTTTTTGCCTCTGCTGTGCCTTTTACAGTCCCTCCTCTCCTATAATCACATCAGTAATATCTGTTATCATACAATAACAACTGATTATTCTGATTTTGGACCTGATGATCAGCACTTAACTGTTTGCTCAGGTGTCAATGTCATGTAATATAGTCATTAACAAGCAACAGTCCTTTCAAAGGGGGAGGAGGAATAATTATCATAAACAGTCGTCACATCACAGCCGTCAAATCACCTTCTGCTGATGACTGTCATCACAGCACTTTGTGCCTTCCCTTCCTGGATCGGTGAGGTCGCTTTACTTTTATTTATTTTGCTTCCAAATAAGGTTCTTGAAGTTACTTTCTTTTCAATTCATGTTGCACATTACGGGAAAGAAGTAAGCGAGAAAACCACGGTGTAATGCAGCGTTATTATTAAACGGCATAACAACTCCTATGGAGTGAGCCAATTCCAGGGTTCTCACGGGGACTCAGAAACCCTGACTTCCCTCATCAAGGTAATCCAGCGGTTGTGATTGAAAAAGTCAAAGTTTGAGATAAAGGGGTGTACCACAAACTGCTGAAGCTTTATACAGACTCTAAAAAAACACTCCAACCAAATGATCACGCTGAGGACGTGACGTCCTGCGATGGCGATGCAGTGATTAGGTTAGACTAATGAACTCTGTGAGGGAATCCCTGACTCTCGTGTGACTAATTTAGCTCCCGATGCCTGTGGCAGAAAGCTCGGCTATTGAAACTCTTTTTTTAAAAAAAAAAAAACTTTTTTAAGTAAACCTCTCGAAATTCCTTTAAATATTATAATAAGTGAACAAAGGGCTGAGCTCGGTAGAGAAGCTGTCTTGATATGACACAGCAGAACAACGTGGTGGAGGGGCATGCAGCGGTCTCTGCTGTCTGAATTACCACAGTGCCTCATCTCACCCTCCCTCCCACCGCTGCCGTGTTCCCCTGATCGGCAGGCACATTAATCCTCTTGTTGACTGCACCTGTACCAGTGTGGGACTAACTTCTGTCTGATGATCAGCATTGTCTACACGGCTGGAACTGCGTGTGCACGCATGCGGGGGGGAGGGGGGGGCAGCTGTGCCTTTAGCTTGGTCGGGTGCTTCTGCTTCTGCTTCTGCCCCAACGCTGGAGTTAGAGCTGCTGACCGTGCGAGGGAAGCTGATTGTGTCGATGGCTGATTAGAGACTCCCAGAGGTGGGGTGGGACTAGTGCATCGTCTGCTCCTCTAATTACAGACTTAATGACTCCTTAGCTTTCGTCCAAGTGGGTAGGGAAAGACTCAAGAGAGGACCCTGCGAGCCCGTGGCCATAAATCACTTTTTACACTCTGCACACAGAGGTGCACACATGCAAACACACAAAACCTGCGCCCTGAGGATGCACAAGAGAACACAGAGGGTCAACATGACTTCCACTGTTTGCCCCTGAATGCGCTCCCTCTAATCTGCTCTGTTCAGCGTACACACAGAGGACCATATTTATCTTGGATGGAGTATAGCAGAATTTTTTTTTAAATCCTTACCCACCGTCATCATATGCTTAAGTGGATGAGGAGGGGACCTTGAGGACACGGAGAGGACAAAATGCAAGGACAGTGTATCCTTAACAAATGCAGGACAGAGAAGTATCAGTGAAGAAGCAAGTCTGTGCACCCATTTGAAAACACGTCTCGTTAGCCCTGACACTGAACCATGCTACTCCTCAGTTATCTCTAGTTTCTGAATCTCCTTGCTGCCCTACAACAGTTTGCCTGACACCTGAAACACAACGTATCTAACCAGCCACACTGGCTCCGTTTGTTGGGCCCGTAGCACAAACGCAATCGGTACAGTGTAGTCCCTTCCTGGAGGACGGCGAGTAAATACCTCTATTTCACGGTTACACCCTCATCTTGTGCGACCATGGTCATAGCAGCTGTTCCGATTGATAACAATTATGACTGACAACGATGACCCTCGCTGCACTTACACATCACGGACAGGCCCACTGTGTGCAATATATACACACACACACACACACACACACACATACGGTACTGTCCTTCCAGGACAAATATGTAACATAAGTTGGATAGAGTTAGCAACGTGTGAGGAATGTGGCAAAAAAAACTGCACCTAGAGTTTATTCTGAGCCAGGCTGCAACACAACCATGACATCATATCGCTAGGGGAAGTCTGTTCAATCGTCAAACTAAAACGTGGTAGTCCTGGATCAGAACTCTGTAACAGCTGTTGAAGCTCTGAAAAGGGTTAAAAAAAAAAAAAGGCTAATAGGAGCAACTGAAAATAGCTTCTTTCTTGCACAGTCTTTTGTAGAAAAATCCAACCCATTTTGTTAGTTATAAAAGGACCCCAGTTCAAGGTTGCCAAGTAAATGAACCCAATGTTCCTGGGGTAGGAGATAACAGTGTGACACATACATACAGTGGGTGATGACTACAGTCTCATAAAGGCACTTTGTAAGTCTTTAACCTTAGGTGTGTTCCGCTGACTCGCTATGTATGAAAGGCGGTTACGGGGGAACAAGGGAACACTGTGAGTGCGTCACATCCACATCACCGTCTCAAAGTCTCTGTGTGCCAAAACCTGAACTGATCCGTTATTTGATAAAATAAAAAAAAAACAACAACAAAACAAAAACCCAACCCTCTTTTTGGCTGGGACACAGATATGGGGATATTGTTCTTGGTCAGCAGTTTACTATAAGTAAATATACTGATGTTTGTTTTACGATTTCATTTTGATGTGTATTTACATGGTCATGCACGACTACCGCATATCAAATGCTTTTTAATAATAAATTAAATTCTGTGTTTAAGAAATTTGTCTTCAGAGTACCTTTATGGAGTGATATTGATATTAAGTCTGTGTACAATAAACATAGAAAGGGTCTATTTTCAGTCCAGCCCAAATATACACTGAATATCTACATGTGTGAATGAATCAGGTAGATTATGGGAACACAAATGGAAACTCAGAAAAGAAGGGGGCGGGACCGAATACATTTCTACTTCTTCAAAAAACTTTTTTTTAAACATTTTATACATCATTTCCTCTTCTTTTTATATTGAAACTAAACATGTCAATCAACATGAGTACTGCGTGGCAGTTCTTTTTTGCATGTGAGCTTCATGGTAAATATGCAAGGTGGAGTATAGTGAGAACAGCGTGTGCAAGGGTAATCTTTTCATTCTTACCTGTAGTGAACATGTGTGACTGTCGGTGGTCTGTAGCCAAAGATCCAGGTCTGGATGTCCATGGGCCGAGCTTTAGGGTAAGCTATGGTCACGTCTATTACCCACTGCAGGCCTTTACGCTTCTTACCTGGCACACAAACCACAGATGGAGAACTTAGAGAACCAGAGGAGTGGTTTAAACTGCTTAAATAGTGCTAACATCCGTCCCGTAATTTAGGTCGGCACATGATGAGATGTTCCACATGGTCAAAAATTTACGATTGGCCTTACAATTAACTGGAACTTTATCAGAAAATATAAAATCTTACAGCAGGTACAACTCTCTCATATGACAAAAAAAAGACATAAAGAACGAGAAAAAAAAGGGGGGAAAAAAAGAAAAGGGTCAAGACAGAAATGGGACAGGAAGCATGACAAATAGGAGAGGGAATGCAGGACATGTGATGGAATTTGGGAGTCAAAGGGTGCTTGTTCGTGAGATGAGTGACAGTGATGGTTTCATTAAGATGATGTGAGTCAAAGGTCCTGCTCAGACCTCATTATTAACATAGGTACCAAGTCATCTGATCCAACATGGACAGCTGAGCTGAAAAGGTGCTGCGTTACTTCTGAATCGATAAGCGGAACCACTGCTGGGTAACTTAGGAATTAATGTTTATATGTACTTTAGTGTACACAGACAGCCTCTGGCATGAAGACTCGCAAAAACCTGTCATTTAAATCCCCGAGAGGAGCACAAATAAACAACTGTGCCGGAGAGCAGCTTTTTACCTCGCAAATAATCTTTGGTTAACTTGCTCGCCATCAAACTTCAGCATCGTCATCCGTAAAAACGTGTTCGTGTGAGCGAGCGGTGGAGTGAGACATACAAGAGGTGACCTGCTGCTGGCAGCTTTGGAGAAACTGAAGGTATTTTTTTCCTTCACTTGAGTCAGAAGCTGCATGTCCACTTTCATGCCTCCACGATCGACGCTAAGCTAGTCCAGACACGTCCCACAGTCGTCTCTGTCCTCAACACACAGATGACTTTGAACGCAAACAAGCACCTGAGAGCTGGAGTTTGTCTTCGAGCTCTATATGCAGAATGTGATATTTTACCAAAAGCCTGCGGAATGTAAATATCAAAAAGAGCAGCTGCCTCAGTAAGGACAGTCCAGTCTAAATTTAAGCTGATGTTGAACAGTCCACTGTGCTTCACTGCTCGACTAATGTCCTGCTGCCACCGCGCGACAAAAGCAACATAAACACGTCACGCATCCGAGACGCTGCTTTCTCCAACACATCAGTCAAAGGTGGGGAAAAAAAGACAATGCTGTTGACTGTGGCCTGGCTCGGTTGTGGTCGTAAGTCTGCGTTGTTGTGCTTTTTTGCCCGTCATCCACAGGCAACCACGTTTCAGGTTTTCACCGTCTAACAATATATCTGCAGCCCCCATCTCAGCCCCCACTGAAAATAGTTGTCATAGTGTTCATCTGTGCACAGATGGCAGCTCGCTGCTTCTGCTTCATTTCTCCTGTTCTTTTCTTGTTCTGGTGACATATTTTTTGTCAGCACTGTTTGCCAGAACATCTCCGATTGTGTCAGATGACGGTGAAATCTTGTCTCTGGCGATGAACTTAAACTCTGAAGTCTATTAATATTACAATGTTAAAGTGCCATCTTTAAAATTGCAACACCCTGTTGAAGCATAAAAATGTCAAACAGGATAAGACATAAAAGCTTTAAGAAGACAAACCTCTGTTTACTAAGCATTTGTTGGATAATTCTGGGACTGGAATACAATAAACAGCTGAGGAACAAGCTGCTGGCTCATTTATAAACTATTACAGCGACTTGATAGGCTTCCTTAATGGGAATGGCTAGGCACCACAGCTATCCCCCTTTGGGTAATTGGACCCAGATCTCTGTCCAAGTGTGCTGAAAAGCAGCCATCCTCTCCCGTGAGCCACCGGCCAAAGACCAGGGCCCTGAGCCAGGGTGTCGCAACTGGCGCGTACACCCTGACAAACAATACTGCAATAACAGCAGCTACGGTCATTTAAAATGACATCAGAGAGGCTTGTCCTTGTGTCAACATTTACAGGAAGGAAACACAGTGGCAGGTAGCTGGCTCTAAATCAGGCCACTCCACAGGCCAAACACAACAGCCTGCAGCCTTCACCTGAACCCCCTGCCGACTGAAGCCTGCATCTGATTGGTCCAGGATCTAAACCCCCCCCCCCCCCCCAAAAAAAAACCCGTTTACCTGCGGGTCACGTGGAACCTCATTCCCAAACGCTTCACTGTCCTGAACTTTGCTTAGCTGTCGACAGTAAACACTGTTTTATAACCCATGAACCTTATCAGCTGCACTTTGTGGAGGCTGTGAGCAATAACGGTGGTGACCCATGTGCTCTGTATCTGTTTTGGGAAGTGTATTCAACCCAGGTGATGCTACATGGCTGATACACAGCAGCACGCGCACACACACACACACACACATTTACATCAAATCCTATTTTCTCCAAGTGGCCCATTTGTCTCTGAGTGAGTCAGCAGGTTACGGCCACCTCTGCAGAACATCGGGGAGGGTCACAGGGAGACAGAGATGGCTCTTTTACACACACGCACACGCACACACACACACACACACACACACACACACGTACAGTGAAGGACCTCGCACTTGTGCGTGTGTCTTTTTTCCTTGCCCTAGGTTTTAATGCCATTAGCTGGATTCAAGTGGAAGGACGAGTCCTACAGCAGCGCCCAGCTCCCCCCTCCTCCAGAGACAAAAGGACACAGGCAGATCATACAGAACACGGGGATGTGAACAGAGAGCTAAAGGATACACAGCGAAGGAAGGAGTGTGAGCGCCATGTGTAAAACCATGTAGTACAAGCTTGAACTCCTCCAACAGATGATTAAAATGATGGTTTATATGAGCAAGAAAAGCCCCAAAACCAAAACAAGCACATACAGCACCTCATTTAACTTGAGTCAAAACGTCTTTGTCAATTTACAATGACTGTTTGGGATTCACTTCCCCTTTGGTTTGACAGTCAGTCCTGCAGAGGGACAAACAGACGGCTCTGAGTGCAGAGACTTGAAGGACACAAAGCTGCGTTAGCAAACTCGTGGGAGGCTAAATTCCCTGAGCCACGTTCTCAATAATGTTGGCCCAAAGTCTCTCCAAATTACGACAACACAGCACACCCTTAAAATGGATTTTGAAGCCAATCCAGGGACGTCCGCTGGGTAAACAGATTGAGCAATGTGCACAGGGGGACTCGTTGCACTTGTGTGTTTATGGCCAATTTAATGCTCTGCTTTGTTGCTGAGGACTGCTCCGGTAAGAAGGTTTACAAAGTTATGGGAATAACTTTACTCAGGGCGTTACTCGTTTGTTCTGGTTTTCACACAGAAGAAAACAACAACAAGAAAGCAAGAATATCACTGCAAACCATGTGAGGAGAGCGTTCACACTGTTTAGATGCCCGATGTAACTGACACAGGAGTCCAGGTTGGGACTGACATGGTTGCTCAAGATAATGTCAAGACACAGCGATTGTGTGACAACAAAAAATATATTGCAAAAGAGTTTATCTATGATACCACACCTTGTCTGTGTAGGCGAAGATGACATTTTTTTTTTTTTTTGAGGAACAGAAAGTGCATGAAACTGTACAGAACCAAACAGGAAGTCCCAACACAAATGCCACTGTGAACTTGGTCACTTTTCAAAATAAAACATTGTGTGCTGACTCTTGATTGCAAAAACAGACAGAAAAGGACAATATATAAAAACATACTCTATCTGGACATGATAGAAAAACATAAACCAAGAGACACTGACTATATCAGCAGAATCTGAGCAAGATTTCTAAGTTAGGTGGGCAAAACGCAACGCAGATGAAACGCTGCCTCTGGGAACTGTAGCTGTGCGGAGGACGGACGTAACCAGCGTGATGGCTGTGATGCATCGCAGCTGTGTCTGGTGGAAATTAGCGGTTAGCCTAGCACCCCTTTACACATATGTACCATAAACTTGTCAAGCAGGTAAATCCAAATCCATCCATTTTCTATACTACTTATCTGTTAAGGGTTGCGGGGGGGCTGGACCCTATCCCAGCTGACAGTGGGTGAGAAGCGGAGTTCATCCTGGACGGGTCGCCAGTTGGTTGCAAGGCGATCAGGAGCAGTTGGGGGTTCAGCATTTTGCTCAAGAACTCTTCCACATGGTCACCGGGGGAAGTGAGGATCGAAGCAGCAACCCTTTGCGATGCGTCCCTTCAATTGCAGATTAATGATCTGACTGAACGAGCCAAACACAAGCTGCTACAATTTGCAGGCTCTGCTGCATCCAAAATTCTTGCATAAGAGGTGAAGACCAACTCACACAGGACTTTTTTTTTTCTCCCCAAAGTGCTGTCACTACAGCAACATCCCTACAGTAGCTTTTGTGGGAGTAATCCTGTCACTGCATTCTTCAAAAAAAAAAGAAAGAAAAAAAGTCCTGTTTCAGTAACACAGGGCGCATAAATTGGCACAATATGCAAAGCCCCTTGGTAAAAGACGGCCAGCAGGTAAAATTTTAGTCAACCAAGATTCTCTTTTACTAATTGCAGCTCTAATTAAATCACACACACAAAAAGAGAAAAAACAAACAATTTTCACTCTCGAAAGGTTGTTAATTGAAGAGGTATCTTCCTGCCCATCGGCTATATTTAGGACTCGTCTCCTGACAGAAAATTGACTCTCCTGCAAATCACCACTGGGTTTTCAGCGGTTTTGATGAAAATTCTGGCACCTCCTTTTATGTAAAGCTTTTCCTCTCCAGGCAATCTCTTGCACTCGCATGTCATTTAAAACAGGACTCCCAGAGGACAGCAAGACATGAAGTTGATTTTTTTTAAATGCTCCACAGTGGAGCGTGGTCCGTAGCTGTCCGTCTAGACAACACTCACAACAGCGAGAAAGTTCACACAGGCTGTGAAGGAAGAGAAGCCAGGCCAGAAATAGCATTTTCTCTTTTTTCTAACCTAGAAACTTCAAAAACATCAATTCCAACTCAATTTCTGTTCAGTCGCTCAAATATCACCACATCTATTTAATGAACAGATAAAAAAAAAAACACTCATAATCCAATGCAGACAATCAGCGTTAGAAATTAACTTAAAAATCTACCAGAAAAAGACTTTCTTGTCAGCAATTATGGGATTAAACCTTTAGAGCCCAGAGACTCCACTTCCCACGAGCCCAATCGGGATGAGTCGGCCTAAATTTCACTCTTCTCCAAGACTGATGTCGACCCTATCAGCTGCTTCCACTTGGCTGTCTGGATGAATTTCAGTCAAGTCAGAAATTTTGGTCAACCATCATTATGCTCTTGTGCAGTGGAAGCAGACCCAAGTACCCAAAATTACGCAAGTGGCAGCCAGCATTTGAAAGTGCTATAGCAACAAGCTATAGGGCTCGAAAGGTCATGTCATTGCGTAATGCATTGTGGGTTGCAAGCGCCATTTTTGCGGGCAATGTTTGTTTGTTTACATTGGTGGGAGAGATTGTGAAGACAAATGGAGCGTGCTAAAGAGAAGTCTGTTGGACCGTATGGTGACAACCTGGACTCCAAAGGCTCGATACTTAGAAAAAAAATTAATAAATTGATGGAGTTGATCCTTGTGAGCACCGAGACTAGAGTCAGGATATAAATGACCTGCCACCGTTGTCTGAAGCAGAGCTAGCCCTCTATCTCGTCAACGGTCAAGGCTACTACACCGGCGACGAATTTAGGAATGCCAGAATGTTTAGGGCTCATGTTCATACAAACTTGGGTGGGTGCAGGACCTCCAAATTTTCCGCCTGAGAGAGAAGACTGTAGAGGTATGTAAACTCTGTGTCGATGCGAACGTTAGCGAGACGTTGAACTGCAACATACAACAGTAACGTTAACCGTTAATGTACGTTAGGATACGTGTAACTGGTGTTAAAAAGTTGTTTATTTTATTTGTTATATCTAAACTATTCGGCACCTCTTTGTCAGCACAGACATCCAAGGTCCTTGGCTTTGTCTCCAAGAGGGAAAAGAGAAAAACCTCAGCCCATCGATCTTTTTCCTGTGCCGATCGCGAGACCGCTTGTGGCAGTGAACGACACAGCAAGTCTGTAAATTTTATATTGCTAACAAACAACAAGAACAACAGCAAAAAAGCAGCAGTGCAGCGTCACACAACGTAAACAGACTTCTCCTGCTCACCTGCTAAGCCCAAAATGCACTGCGGTTTTTACACTTCCGCTACGTCACCCTCTCCAGCCCTATATGATAGCGAGCAGTTTGGTGGAGCTGTGGCTAGAGCCTGCAGGCCTGACAGATTTGTCCTCTTTCTCCTGTCTGGTGCTGGCTATGACGACCACTTAAACAACAACTCATTCAGGTACTTCCTCTTCAAAAGCGTGAAACTACATCCTTGAAGCTTTAAGACTAAACTTTATTGATAACTGTCGACACTCGTAACCGTCTGCAGGTGCCCACAGCCGTATAGTGTGAGGACATGAATCGTGAGCTTTGGCTTTAGATCACAAACTATGCAATCAGAAAGTGTGAGTGGGATTTCTAAACCCGTGTAATATACGCCCAGCCCAAACCTCCACATGCTACGCTGATTCTTTAGTTAAAAAGTTTATTATAAAAAGGGGAAAAAAAAACTATTGTCACTGGAGAAAGTTTGAGACAAAGACACCAGATGAGAAGAATATAAGCATTTTTCTTGTTGTGTCATCGTAAATGTAGGATTAGGGAAACATTCCTGACAATGACGGGGTCTGCAGTCTCACAGACTGTCTTGCGTGACGTTCACATTCACTGTCCTGACGATAAGCAAAGTCGGAGGCGACTCAACAGACGACATGCCTATGACACGCTCTGAGAAACGGCTTTAGGGAAGTTTCCTCCGGTCTTAAGACAGGTGATGTTACTATGGAATGATCAAAATCCAATGTCATTTTTATTTTGGGTCATAGCAGCCAGCCCTGAGACCAACACAGTGAAAGGATCTGGGTGCCAGTGAGAAAGATAAAAGGGGTTTGGATGTGTCAGGTACCTGTCTGGTTCGGGGTCCCACTCTCATTGCCCACGCTGCCGTTCTCCTGCTGGGCTGACAGAGTTTTCAGGATGACTTGGGTGGCCCCGAGGCGAGGCAACGTGACGTGGGTCAGGTGGGGAAGAGAATGCTTCTTGGCAAATGACTGGCTGGTTTCCCTTCTTTTGCGCAGGAAACCGCCTTCAGGGAACAGCACTATCCATTTCCTGTCACGGCTGTGGTAATATTTGTCTAGGTGATCTTTCAGGTAGACCAGCTGCTTGTCTCTGTGAGCTTTACCCTAAGGAGAACACAAAGAGTGACATTGCAATACGTTAAATCACGGATCCACACATGGCTCAAGAGTTAAAATTATTATAGTTTCAGTTGTTTCTGGGGCTAATTCTATAAAAACAAGTCATTAAAAAACAAATTTAGCTGTATTTAACATTAGATTTCGTGCAGAAACATGAGCAAACAGAAGCCAGACCATGGCATGCGATAATGGCACAATGGATGTGAAAAATGATGCAGCAACATTAAGAGCATTTGCAGCGATGAGACAAACAGGAGCAGGATTGATTTTCAGTTAGGCCTGCTCCAAGCCATTTTCAAAGCATTAGCATTGCAGGGCTGTCTTTGCTTGTGTTTATCTATGCAGCTGTGTGTAGTGATCCTGCGTAACATGCTACAATCATGTTTACAACAGTAGCCCTTTACCAAAGCAAAGGTCTAATTGTTAATTCTTCTTAATCGAAAACTTAAGTGAAGAATAAGTCCTCCTAGATTCCCCTTTCTGGAGGGCCAAATCAAAATTATTATGAGTGAGCATGACTGTAGCTTAACTGAGGTGAGGAAACAAGTCTAAGATTCTCTTCAGCTCGACCTGAAGAATCTTTGTCGGAGTGATTGCTAACAATGAAATAATGCTGAAGGTCTTTTGTTCAAGAAAATATGTACAACGTTTGCTCCTTTAAGATTCTTAAATATGATTTTTAAAGCAGAAAATGAAGAGTTGGTCAGTTTTGAACTGTTGGATGAACAAATAAAGCAGTACAAGAGACGCCGCTTTGGGCTCTGGATATAGTGGTGGACTTTTCATTCATTGATTCATAAGTTAATCATGAAAATGGTAAATTAATTGATGAGGAAAATAGTTTCAGCCCATAAGTCCTTATAGCCACAGAATCTCTACCAATGATACGATGAGTTTCAGGACTGTCACAATGCTATGAATTGCCACGGTTGCTACTTTTCATGCTTGAAACTGCAGATCTTTTTTTGGCTCACATATACCCCCCACCCAAAAGTGTGTATCGGTGTGTCTGAACATTTGTGCCTAACTCGTTTAACCGTGATGCAGCTTTCACCTGAGGAAGTTTATCTGACCCTGTGTTCCATACGCTCCCTGCTATGGTCTGTGTAGCGCATGGAGAAGGTGAGCACTTGTCCTGTTTTCTGAATGTCTGAAATTATTCACATCAAGGTGAGATGAAAGCACATTAGCGTGAACATACTCTTAGGCCAGAATCACTTTTAGTATTCTTTGTTCTAAAACAAGTGCTTTCATAATTGTATTTACCGGAAATGAGTGTGAGGGGTGGACACTGCCCCATTCCAACACGTGCTGCACATATTTGTGATTTTCTTTCACGAGAGCATGTTTTTTTTTTTTACAGTCTTTAGCCGTGAAACTGCGGTTGTAAACAGCAGACCTGACTCCGTGGCTGTTCAAGAGTTGTCAGGACATTTGATAGATTTGCCTTGAACTTCTGAGTCTCAGGGTTTGATAGCATAAGGACTACCAACGTGACAAAGTTCAAATCCGATCCTGCACCGCTCTCCTGCCATCAAAGCCCGCCGCGAATGATGGCCGAGACATGTCGGCCGAGCAGAGTGGAAAGCAGATGCTTGTGTCGCTGTTGGGTGAGATATTCTGGGTAGGGATGTCAAGAATGCACACACAAGAATGCCAGGGGGGGATCAGAGGGGGAAAAAAAAAGAAAAAAAAGAAAAAAAGGCCAAGCCTGCTTGGGCCTTCCACTACAGCCTGTCTGAGGCTGTTATCGGGCTCAGGGTACTTCACCCTTGGCATAGAGCCTGATATGAAGTTCCATGCCAAAAAATATTTAATTGCCAAAGTTTTTCTGTAGCTTGAAAGATAAGAGGGTGGTGAGGGCTTTTTAGAGGGGAAAAAAAAAAAAAATCATCCAAAATAAATGTTAGAAATGGGACTGCTCTTGAGGAGAAATAGCTCATTCCTGATATCTGTTAAGAAATAAACATATAAATTCTCACAACAATAGATACAGATATGAATGACTATTACATTAGCTATCAATGAACATCTAAAACCTGCACGGTATTCTAGGAATTTCCTGACCAGTGGCTGCCCCAGAGGCTCCATGTGTAGGCCAGTCGGAGCAGGCTGCTCTGTTTTAGCTGCCCCCACAACAAAGGGTCAGTCCGACCCAGCGGGGCAGCACAGCCCTCCCACACTACTGTCCGTTATCCTTCTCAGAGGACGCCATGGCCTCAGGAAGCCTACTCACATATGTGCAGTCCAGCTGGGACAAGCAGATGGGTAGTGACTCCACTTTTGCAGAGTGCAGTAGAAAAAAGAAAAAAAAAATTAAAAACAGGGCAACAGCAGCCGCCAGGAGGTTGAAATAGTCGGGTTATGGTCTTGAGGGCTATGGTTAGATTGGTCAGATCTTTAGGGACAAACAATGTGCTGACAAAAAAAAAGAAAAAAAGGAAAAAAAAAAAGAAAAAGGCCTCCATAACCCTGCAATATATCCTTCTGGCTAACATGCAGAGTAAAATACCTGCCGGCAGCGACTGTGAAGTAGAGCATGTTAATGTTCATCTTCAGGAAATAAAAAAGGTGTGATGGTGGGAATACGAAGCAGCAAAAACCTCACACACAGCTGTCAGTCTTACCTGTCTGATGAAGAAGTCCCCGTGGATGAGGGACACTAGGCCAAAGTTTGTGTACTTGAACACGTGGTCCATCAACCACATCATTTTTCGTACCACCTGAAAACAAAGAAATAACTTTAACAAACCTTGAGTAATACTGTTTCAGTTCATTTTCCTGTAAAGAAACAGCACACGTCTTGGTCACGTCGACATTCAATGTCCCAAACTGATTACATCCCCTTCAGCGCCACTTCCATCCTTATGACCAGCAACGACGCAGCTTTGGCTTACTGTCCTTTCAGTGCTAAGAGGATAAAACAGGACCAGGGATGCAGTTGCGGAGGCAGATCATGTCACTGTGTTTGTGCTGCGCGGCTCAGCTGCATCGTCCGTGGTGGCTTCAGCAAAAACAGACCCCCCGCCCGCGGCCAAAAAAACAAAACGCACAATAACACCACAACAGCACACCCAACCCCAGCATTTTTGCCACAAAGTGAGCGAACAGAAGGCCGTTTGTTTCAATTTGTTGGCTAAAAAGTGACACTCAAACAGCTCACAACTCGATATTAATAAGAGAAAATCTACACTGACGATATGTCATCGTTTGACTGAGTTTGTAAAAAAAATAAAAAATAGAGTTGTTGATTTTATGTAGAGCATGAAACATAATGGCTGACATCTTTATTCATCCATCCATTTTCTGCCGCTTATCCTGTTAAGGGTCGCGGGGGGGCTCTCTCTATCCCAGCAGCCTTCGGGCGAGAGGCGGGGTTCACCCTGGACAGGTCACCAGTCCATCACAGGACCAACACATAGAGACAGACAACCATTCACACTCACAGTCACACCTACGGTCAATTTAGAGTATCAATCAGCCTCGTCCCCTCTTGATGTCTTTGGACTGTGTCCCGGCTCCAGCATGGGATCTTTCTGTGTGGAGTTTGCATGTTCTCCCTGTGCCTGCGTGGGTTCTCTCCGTGCTGGAGCCGGGACTCCAACCCAGAACCTTCTTGCTGTGAGGCGACAGTGCTGACCACTGCACCACCGTGCCGCCCACATCTTTTTCAAATACTGTTAAAAATCAATTCAGATCAAAGGTGCTTTGGCTAATACACAAATATTAAACTCCCATTGGAGTTTCCAATTTCTGTGGAGTGATGTCATTTTGGACAATAAAGTTTACTTTTAAAGCAAAAAAAATAAAAATAAAAATCAAGACACCATCACAGGTTATGTGCATGGTTGGGGTATGGGGTCTGCACTGATGCTGAAATGAATACCCTGGAACAGCAAGAAATCTAAAATATCCCGTCTCCATTATGTGTATTTTCCCTAATTTTTTGAGAACTCCATTTCATAGATCTTTCCTCCAGTTGATTTATTGATTTTTAAAATATTCAACTCACTGATATTGGTACAAACATCAAGCCTGAAAATCATGTATTGGTCAAACCCTCGCGATTACCGTATGGGAAGTAGCGTCACAGTTCAGTGGACTGATGTCTGTCATTTTGGAACACAAATTCAATTTTTAATATTAAACTCTCCCTCCTCCATTACATATGTTTGATATCACATTTGAGGGATCTTTGTAAAAAAATAAAAAACAAAGAAAACTGAATGTATATTTCACTCAATAGATCTACACCCAATATCCGCAACGGCCCCAAAAAACTTTGCATCTATCAGGCTTTAGGTTTCATCTCCAGACACATTTTTTTACGAGAGTTTAATCATTCTCAGAGTTTTGCTGGTTGGATCTCCTGTACATGTGACCGCACCTCTTTCGTCCACTGAGGAACCCTGTTTAACACTCAGTGATCAAAGCCATCTGAATATGAACGAATGAATGAATGAATATGAACACGGCTTCTTACCGTGCCCTTGTCCTGCAGGCACATCATGAGGGTGCACACATCTCCTGTGGATTGATGGTTGACGATGACCATGGCTTCTTCTTCAGAGATGGGCCGAACATCATCCCCCCACTCCGTTACTGTGGAGCAGCACAGACACAAACCTTTCAAGCTAGAATCTCAAACAGTGTGCGTGGAGCTCCGAGTGCCCTCCAAGACAGAAGTTGATAGTACAGCTGGAGCTCTAAATGAGTTCCAACAATACAGCTAGAATTAATCATCGAGTCCAGAGGTACCTGAACTATATTTATTGGAGACATAAAACTGCAAAAAGCAACAGATTTCAACACACAAAATTAAATACACCCAAAAAAATAAACACACACTGAACATGCTGGAAAAAATAAGCTGATGCCATGTTTCATGTCTGGTTTCAGCGGGCTCTTATTTTGAAAGAGTGATGTTAGCGTCAGCATTTCATTTTGTTCACAAGCACAGGCTAGGCCAACAGGCTAGTAGTCTCAACTTAAGAAACTATGACCTAAAAAAAATCCCCAAATACCTGAGTACATGTACGCTATAGTTGTAACTTTTACACTGCTTAACGTTGAGCACCCCTTTCTCTGTCAGATCAGCTGTTTGAATGGCAGAGAGATAGTTCTCGGCATGTGCAGGAATATGAGAGCGAGCGCCACAGGTAAAAACAGCAGAGCCTGGAAGAGGGGACGTCTTGTCACAAGAGTAAAAGCGGCAGAAATGTTATAAATCAAGTGTACATGTGCACAGATACTGTACCACAGCATACAACAACCTCATTACAACCACAATTCCACAAATCTGAACAACCGTTTTAAAGTGGACGGCATGGTTCAGAGGGAATATTTACAGATGAATTAAAACTCGATTCACGTGAGCCCACTCATGTGTCCCGCATGTGTATTGTACAGGCTGTGCTCATAATAAATCACACTTATTAATCTATTATGATATGGAATGATGACATGTGGAGGCTGTGCGTGAAATGAGAAAAAAAAAGATGTTCCAGCGATTTCAGGGAAATGGTTTCACGCAAACTTTCACTATTAACCATTCTCATCAGAGAAGAGGAAACAGACTCTGGGTGTGTAATTCGATGACATAATACCGAACGTTCAAATCCTTCTCTGATCAGCTGGGCTCACTTGCGTTTTACGAGGCTTCTCACCAACAGTGTGTCATATACCGCAAAATCACATTAGCCAAATATTTAGCAGCCTGTAAAAAAAACAAAAAAACAGAAACAGTTCCTAGAGTCATTATCTAAATTATCCAGGAATTGGATGCATTTATAGCTCTTACATTATAGTTTGGGTGAGTACCCAAACCTCAGTGGCTGATTTTAATCAGGATTTATCTTTACAGGGGCCTCTGTCCTTGCAGTCCATTAATTCCTAATAATGGACACCTCGTTGCGCATTAACCCTTTAACAGAACAGGGTGTTTTAAAACCTATAGTTCATTCGCTTTGGTCCGATTCAGTTGATGAGTAGACGGTCATTGTTTATCACACAGGCAAAATGTCAAGTCCCGAAATGTATCAACAAAAGCCACACGAGAGCTTTCGCCTGTTCACTGGTCAGATATCACGTGGGTTTTGCGGGCGGATATAAGACTTCTTCTGGGATATCTTAGATTATTCAAAATGAACCGGCAGCTCAAGGTAACCCGGTTGCACAGCTAACAGCTAGCTGACAGCAGTCTGAATAGTTTACATAGAGTGTTGTCGGCCCGTGCAGCAGACTATGGTGTCTGGTTTGATCCAAGAACGCAAGATGGATCCTACACTCAGGTTAAGATCGAGGTTGGATTATGTTGGTACAGCAAACAAACCGCAGCAGAGTTTGTTTGTAAGCGGACCGAGACATAATTTGTTTTGTTCGCCAACAGAGTTCAGAGTTAAAAACGCCCCTTAAAGTCACTAAAGTATAGTTTTCCACGCACGAACCTCAACAACTGTCTTTGAAATGAAAAACAACTGCAGAGAAAATTATGAAAATATTGATTCACAGTTCTGCATCTGGAGTTGTACTTTTGCACTGATTTATATTTAGTAAAGAGGACTTCAAGATCACAATCTGTATTCTCAGTTCAAAGAATTACCATCAGACTTTGAGTCAACACACAAAATTATTATTGGACTGGTTGGTATGGGAGCACATAGCCTGAAATAACATGTTTTATCTGGAGAGGCAGAAAGGTGAGGTCTGCATCCTGCTACAACAGGACATCAAGCTCATTTGCATGTCTACCAGCCATAAATAATGTCTTTTCCCCCCCAAGTGAAAACAAACAAGGTATCCATGTAAGGCTGAGAACACAACCGGGGCTTTGTTCGCTGTCAAAGTGATAAAAATAATACAAAGTAAAATTTTGCTGCAAGCTGCAGTTCTTTAGGGCAAGTACAGGCGCTGCACACAGGTACATCAAGGTCTCATCTTCCCACAGAGCAATTTTGATCATGATCCAAAAAAAAACAGCCCTTCCCCCCAAAAAGAAAGAAACAAAACAAACAAACAAAATGTTAGAGAGAAGTTAAGACTCATTTCCTCTTACGCGTCCTCAAAGTCATCCACATGTCCCAACCCAACGCTCATTTACATATATGTGTAGTAGTGAAAAGAAACGGAGCAGGAGTGAAATGCTGTGCTCAAGATTTACAGGACAGCTGAAACTGTTGACAAGGCTGAAGCACGTGAATGCTGCGACTCACACGTCATCGAAAGTACATGTATTCACACTCCAACGCATCCCGAGTGGACCGGTTTGCTATCGGATAGAAAAAGGAAAGGTGTAAAAATGTGCGACTGATTTAACTTTGACCGCTCAAGCTTTGCGTTTAAGATCGTCTCTGGCCGGATGTTGAAAATCTGTACACTTCCACGTGCAGTTGTGAAAGTTAAGTTACCGTTCGTTCTCCTTGTCCAATTAAATAACAGGAAGAGTCAGCTGCAGCTAAATCAATAAAGGCAGGAAATAATAAGGGGAAGTATTTCTGATTGGCTCCAGTAGAAATGTGTGTGCGTGTGTGCTCTTGACTGGGCGTATCAGCACCTACACAGGGTCACAAATCAGCTTTTAGCGTGGAGGTTAAAAAATAAAAAAATAAAGTCCAAACTTCTTTTAGCAGGTAAAAGTACCTAAAACGTAAAAGAACATATGCAACAGGTTTGTGTCAAGTATCAAAAATACATGACAAATAATAGTGGGATTTGTAAGGGAAAAAAGTTTTTTTTTTTTTTTTTTTACAATTAATAATGACAAGAGTGTAATGAGGCCTGGTAACTGCTGACAACATTTTGATTTGATGATTTTATTGAAATTTAACACTGATATCTATGTTTTGCTTCGATGGGTGAATATTAAAAATGCTGTGGTGCAATGAGAATGTCATGTAGCAAAGGAAAACAAGGATAAATATAAACTGTCATTGAAATTCAGTCTTCCTTAAGAGGAGATATCTGAGATTACACAATGCACGTGAATGCACCTTACAAACTGTCTATGATCAAATGAGTTTTCATGTTGAAATAGTGCAACCGTATCTCTCAAGAATAGATGGCTCATTTGTCCTGAGGGGTAAGAGAGGGGTTTTTTTTGCCGCGGGGTGAGAACGAGTCATGGTGCAGGTGTGCGCTCCGAGAGGGGAGTGTATCGGCGAGGGAGAGCGGTGCGCAGCTCCAAAAATAGAACATAACCAGCAGCCTGGGGTCTGTCTGTGGCTGGAGCGCCTTCGTCTCATCACACCGTCTATCACCCCAGTAGTTTTGTATCAATGTGACCATGACAGATATTTATTACGTTACTATTTTGGTTCATTTACGCACCAGTTGGCAGACAGTCCTCTTAGATCTACCACCAAATTGAAAATCTAACCGCAATTGTCTGGTGTAAATTTCAGACACTGGCGCTCCAGGAGTGTATCTTCCCCGATTTACACAGTCAGGCTTCTATTCACATCATACTGGCTACTTCACCAATCACCTGTATCTGATTGTTGACAGGGTACACAAGAGCTGCAACAAAGGAGGAAATGTGGCTCGGGTTGAAAGAGAGATGGTGACAATAGCCCTCTCCTTGAGAACACGTGACCTTTATTTTCCGATTTCAAATGCAAATGGACAACAGTTCTGCATATTCACAGAGAACCACGGAGGTCCTGCTGATGCCTCACAATGAAAAGATTCAGCTTGGCGGCAACCGTGTACAAGGAATCCCCACTGCCCTGGGCAGGTCCGATCAGCTGCAGCTCTGTGTGATGCAAATGTTGCAACAGCCCAGAGATTTGCATGCAGAGTGAGCGAGTGTTTCCTCTCTGTCGGGGAGTTAATAGCCCCTTTTAACACAGATAGTCCACTTCACTGCTGTTCAAAAGATCTCTCTTCACACCAACTTTGTACGTTTACGCCGAGCAAAACAGCCACAGCCCAAGAGTGCGATTATAGATAACATTTCGCCATTACACAGATAGATACGTGTCCTGTGTGATAACTGAGTTGCTGACTTGAGATGCCATACTGCTGTGCCAACTGTCCCTCCTTTTTTACATAAATGTCATTCGTTTCTGCTGGTTCAACAAGGAAATAAAAAAAAAAAAAAAAACACCTTATTTCCCTTTTCATACCTGGTAACTGAAGCAGAACACATCAACATTCCTGCCTTGAAAAAGCAATAGAAAGTTTGATTTGCAGTTGTGCATTGGTTCGACGCAGAATCAAGGACATAGTTTAGTCATGTGACCGGCGGTGTGGGCAAAGCACTTACACCAATTACCCAAAACATTAAAAACCACTCACAAGTTTCATATTGAGTACAATAATAAAAAAAAAATCCTGAAATAAATCCCTCTTTGATGAGGCTTTTAATGTTCAGGTTTTATAGAATCTGTTTGAGAAGAATGCTAAGTTCTTTCAACGGTCATTTTGAAGGCTGCAGTTTGTGGTGCAGCTGAATGGTGGTTATCGCTTACAACTGGGGGCTGTTTTTTTATTAACTTAGTTCTCATAAACAGAACTGACAGAGTATGAGATATGGCTGTCAGTAAAACCCCAGTGCGGTTCGACAGCACCGCAGACACCAACCTTCAAGCTGTCCATTAAAATACATCACCTCGCTTCTCAAACAAATTACTTAAAAAGTGAAGATTAAAATCCTCATGAAGTGGGGCATTATTGCAGTGGCTGGCGGTTGTTTCAATGCTTTGGCTGATAAATGGTTACGTGGTCCGGCGGAGTTGCGCTGCGGTTACATTGCTGAACGCTACGTTGACGTGTAGCGTGGGTTCTTTGCCGCTATCAATCAAGCTTAAAGAGCGTAGTGAAGGTTAAATTAGCTATGAGATTAAACCTTGTCCATAGGACCGTTTGAAAAATGAAGGCAGGATATTAATATCAATACGTACAATGAAGATCTTTTAAAAACACTTGGGTAGAAAATTTCACTCCCCAAAATGAAACAGAAGCCCCAGAATGGAAACAGCTACTATTTCAGTTCGAGGAAGAGATAAAAGGTCTCTTTCTTACTCTAATACAACTTTATAATCTAATCCTCACAGTACAGGTTGCAGAAATAAACTTGATGTGAGCATCTATTTGTGTAGAGCTCTGGTGTACTAAATGAGTATAGGAACAGGTTCGAGAGGAAGATCAGAATATGGCGCATCCTTACTGTAAATATCAATAAAGACAATAACACCTGGTTCCATGGGGCATTCCAGCTTTGCCGTAAAACTAAAAAAGGTGCCGTGAGGAAATGTGCCATGTTCTTTGTCAGCCTTGACTGACCTAACAAACAAAAGGAAAAGAAAACAATCCAAATTACCAAGTTACGTGAGGCTTGTAATTCTTACGTATTCAAGCAGAAAGAAGTTGCCTGAAACAAACAATCTGTTCATTGGGTCTAAAATATAACCTGTGGGCAGACACCCAAAATGCAGCTGACCTGTAATGTCAAACTGCGATTATGTGCGAGCGTAGACTCCTAAAAGGGAGGTATAAGATCTGCTTTCATAACCCCAGGAGAAAAGCATTTCCAGCAGAGACTCGCAGTTAAAAGGCTAAGTCCTCTCTGTGACGGCAGCTTTAGATGACAAAGGTTGCGAGCTGGCCTCGTTCCAACTTGAAATTAAACCTGCTTCAAGCTCTTCAGCTTGTTGACTGGGAGATTTAGTCGTGTGCTGCCAATCCACAACTTATTCAGATGTAAGGGCGGCAGTTGAATACCATTTTGTGTGTTTGTCACTGTCATCTATCCCAGCTCTTTGCTAAGAAGGATGGCGAAGCTTTGTATAATAAGCCAGGATGGTTAATACACTCAGCACGCACGTTCTCATACACCTGTACAATGTAGAGCAATCTGACAAACATAGAAATGTTGTCAGAAAGGGGATTATTCTACTTTATTATTGAGATTGTAGCAGGTGCATTATGATGAATGGCTTATTGTGATATTCATGATTAAATGGGGTGCACAAAATAGAAGAATTACAATGCAGTTCAGTCTATGATACAGCAAAAGGTTGCACTTTCAAATCTTCCCGTCTCCTGGGTAGGCAAAAAGTGATTTTAAAAATGGGATGGAGGTAAGCAAGTGCTTGACATGTTCAATTTAAGCCTTCATTTCACCTCTCCTGTTCCAGAGTAGAAGACAAATCCTCACGAGCATAGGAATTGAGAGCAAACTTGAAGGAAAATGACACATCTGTGACACTAGGACAAGGGTGTGTGGGTGTGCATACCCTGAAGGCAATGTCATTTCATAAGGAGCATGCCTTACTGCTTGCTGAAGTCCCCATTGTTGTAGGAGAGGAGCATTAATGATATCACAGAGATGGGTCATCTGTCAGACAGAATACATTAGGGAAATTGTCTTTCAGAGATGACACAGTTAGCATAGCTGGATGACAACCATGCTGCAGTCTAATCCGCTATCGGTGGTCAGCTGAACCAAGCCTGAACGTCTTTCTCTCTCTCTAGAGGCGGATAGGGATTTGGCCGTGTCCTCCTCCAATGAAGCCTCACTTAAGGTGTTGACATGGTGGAACTCTTCACGGGAGAGGTCATTTACCCCCTCTCCAACACACACACACACACACACACACACACACACACACACACACACACACACACACAAGTCTAGCAAAAAATATTTTCATTGATATTTTAAGCTTTAAGACTGAAAATTAATTGAGTGCAAAATGAGTGCCTACAACTAAAAAAATGAAACATGTTTAGCTTAATTACATTTGACCAGCTAGTGGCTTTGTAAGGTTGTTATGCTCTTTTTAATTTTTTTTTTTTTAAAAAAAGGAACAAAATTGATACATAACCCATAAAACAACACACATTACATAATGTGACAGACTGAATTCTAGTTGGGGGTTAAATGAAAGGCCGGGGGGGGGGGGGGGGGAATGGGGGTTTTGCAAAAATTACCAGAGGGAACGACAGATGTTTTTAGCTATTTATCAAACGGTTGTCAACACATTTAACTCCACTACTAACCAGCCTGCTGGTGCATGATTCTATAAACTTTCATGGTAGTCAATAAAATACATGGCTCCAGACATTTAAAACAGTGATTCCTGAAAAGTCTTGTACCCAAATGAAACATTCAACCTCCTACTGTGTAGCCCCCTCAACCTCCACAGATGGCTAACTCTTAAAAGATGCTACCATAAAAGCTTTCTACAAGAGGAAGTGTAACAAACCTAAAGTCAGCCTATCATATGAAGAGATGTGTTAACTTTTCCTCGATATTCAAAATGAATCATATTTCCCCACGGAACAAATTACATCACGCACATCCATTCGGGCAGATTATGAGCGACTCCTCCCTAATATGCATTGATCTACACTGGCGTCAGCAGTAGCTAGGCTAGTGCCACTAATGTAAAAGTTAGCTCTGTCAGACACGGCACAAGATGCCCCGGAGCAGATGGGTTGTGACAGGCGGGACTCAGTCTTCAGCTGTTGTAGCTGTGTCCTGCTGGTCTCGTGGATGTTGGATGAGGCTGCATCAACCATTTATCCACATTTAAGAAAACGAGCCAACACGTTGTCTGAAAAGCCTTAATTTTTCTGATCCATAAGGAACTGGACATTCTGGAGGTTTGTCCCCGCAAGATTCGCCCTACTCTCCCCCTGGCCGGTGGACATGTGGAGTCAGGTCTGATCAGAGGAAGAGTAGGAGCAGGTCTTCAGAAAATGCTGGGGTGCTTATTTTATTTTTGAAGGAGGATTTTGAGAGGTTACTCCAGATTTCTTTTGAAAGACTATAACAAATACTGTATGTACAGGGCATTGAGATGAGCAGGAGTGTGTTCTTAGAGTACATTAAAAAAAAAACAACAACCCATAATGCACCTGCTACAGCCCAATAATATAATAGTATTCACAACAGCAGAAATACACTTGAAACTTAGAGGTGTCTTGAAAATCTTAGGTGTCTAAACTCAAGACTGAGTAAAGACACCAGTCAAGACCCCAGCCTGCATGTACCCTTTAAAAAGATCCATCACAACAGACTCCGGGGGAGCTACTGGGCTAAATGCAGTTATCAAACCCTGCTTAGAATTGGTCTCAATGTTGGCTCAGCAGAATTAATGAGCCTCATCAATTACTTTGTCCTCAAAGTTTATTTGACTCTATAGATTCAGTCTAAAAAAATTATTGTATCTATTAGTTCACAGCACATTAATATTTATAGATTCGCGGCATGTTCATTCACATCAACAACCCATGGTATAATCGTACAGCATGAGCCTCCCCAAATATTTCAAAGCCGAAACTAACCCCTTTCCCCCACCCTTCGCTGGGTCCATCATCTGTTGGCATTCATCCACCAGAACTTGAAGTCTGTTTTCTTGCTGTATATGCAATAAAATTTTACCTCTGTCTGTTTGAATGGCACCAGAGGTAACCTTTTCCAGAGTAAACGCTTTCAAATGTGCAAAGTAGCGGTGTTTTAAGAGCAGGTGTGTTCAGCTGCTCAACAGGTGCAGCCAGGATAACTCAGTTAGTCAGGGAGAGATGTCAATCAGGAAAGATCTGTACACACCCCCACCATCCAGGGAGAAGGTCTCATCAGCCAAGTAACTGGTAACACGTGTGTGGGTGGCATTAACAAATGAAGTGCAGCTTCAAAGGGAGATGTTTATTACGGCACAAGAGGAATCTGATCAGGGAAATTAGAAGTTAGGATGATCCAATTTAGGTGTTTGCATTCACAGACATTAATTTCTCCCGTTACAGCACACTTGGGTGATTGTAGTTCGGAGGAAGAGGAAAACTGTTGCAAAAATGTCTAAATGTCACCGATTTGACTCGTCAGTCAAAAAACAAAACAAAAAAAAACCCCACCCGTACTCCGTAAAATCGTGATGTTTTTAAGCAGCATCTATTACAGCATGATGCAGAGCGGCATGACTTGTCTCTGCCTGGTGCTCTACTTGGCGCTGGTGCTGAATGCAGCTAATTTGGCTTCAGACCACACACTGCTATGGCCTCCTCCAGTACTGTCCGGAGTGATTTATTCTTCAGCTGACAGCTTGTGAGCAAGTTCACAGGAGAGACGCTCTGATGTCCTAACCACAGCGCACTGATGGTTTTACTACAAATACGATGAATGAAAGGCATTTAAATGGGAGTTTCAGTAAATATCGCAGTACAAGGATCACACAAGCAAAATGCAACAGGTCAAGGAAGCCTCAGTATTTCTGAGTAGGCAACTAAGTTGTAGATTATACGAAATTTCCTCTCTCCGGCCCAGCAGCCATCATGTCGAAAGTCCAACAAAATATGGCCTGACAGACAGGAACAGCAGCACAACGTAATGATAACAAGTGTAATAAATCTTGTTCGTGGTGAAGCTGCACAACAGTTGTACAACCTTTGACTGCCTGAGAAACCTGCAGCTGAGCAGTAACAGCACAGGTTGCTGTGTGATGAGGTCACATTCGCCTAGCTAGCTAACACTTAAGTTAGCTAACATGTCAAATACCTCAACAGCGAAATTTGCGCTTTAAAATTCACAGTTTTGGGATTCATCACCTGCAGCATTTACTATGTTTTCTTTCTGAGAAATAATGTAAAACTTTAGCCAAGCTGAAGAATATCTCCCATTACAATTGTCAAGAATATCTGCGTAGCTGGAGGCTAACAATTGTAATGTGACATATTACAATTATTAGCCTCCAGCTACGACTTCAAGAGAGCATTTCACAGTTCATGTTAGCAGGGAAAGATGATGAAAAAGCCTAATGCTGATATCCATGTTAATCCCTTTGCAGGTTTTGATATATTTTATACCAACCCAATTTTCATATAAGGACGATGAAATCCCAAAAGGTTAGGAAAGGATGATGTTCACTGCTCCAGGGGAACATGTTTATTTAGGTATCTTTATTCATATTCTATTCAAGTGATTACCATTCATAATTAAAATGGACAGACAGACTGAATAAACTACACGAGGTTACTTTACCGTCTTTATACAACATGGTGACATTTTCTCCATCTCTTAATTTCTTAAAAAGGAACCAATGTTGGAACAGCTCGGGGTCCAGCATCGTTTAAAAAGAAAGCCGAATTGAACATTTTAAAAGGACAGCACATTGTGGACATGTTCTAGACAATGTTACAGTCCTCATCCTGATGTCTGAACTGGCTGAACTGGTTCAACAGACCACCCACTCACGCAACATGCGATGAAAGCTTAATCCTGCAGGCTTTAGTGCACCTGTTTGGAACCAATTCTGTGAGTATGACATTCTGATAAAGACTGCAGATAGTTGCTCCGCATTTGTCAACAATGAGGAAAAGAGGTCAGGTCTAATCATACGAAAATGTATCACGTAGTAGCGCAGCCTCTGTCACACAGGGTGCAGTTCAGTGGACGGATTTATTGTGTCAGCATAGGTATCAGCCAATGTGTAGGGGTTTGGCATTGACTGATGCTGGTCAGCCGATGTTAATCTGTTGTGTCTTTAGTTTTGCGCTGTCCTGAACTGCCTGCAGCTCTCTCCATTACCCTGGCAATGTGCAGTGGGCGCGTCGCGCACAGGTGCCATATGCTCAAGTGACATTTCAATTCATAAGCGATGATTATCGGCCCAATTGTTTTTGTTTTGTTTGTTTTTTAATATCTGTATTGGCCTCAGAATGTCCCTATCAGTGCATCCCCGGTAACGAACATTTTTTTTTATTTTAAAACAAAACCAAAAAAAAAACGAGAGAAAAGAAACATTCCACTGTTAGCCATGCTATGGTCATAATTCATCCTTTCCAACTTTCATTTGGGGGCGAGAAAAAACAAAAAAACAAAACACTTCCTCACTTACTTAACATTTACTACTGCAAATATTGTGATACTGTACCATTCAAGGCCATATCACCCAGTACTAGTACCTGACATCATAAGATGATCAATTCAGAGACAGTTATCAGCCTTGATTGGAGATCGTCTTAACTTTAGAATTTTTAACACTTCATGTTGACTGTGCATCTGGGTTGCAGTTCTGAAGCCACAAACTCGGAGACACAGAGATAGAATGAAAAAGTCTAGCACACAACATTGAACTATAAATGAGTGTGTGTTTGCGCGTTTCTATTTTCTTGACAAATGTTCATCCAGTGTTCATCACACTTGTATTGCAGGGATCCTAAGAGTGAGCTGTTTAAAGTAGAGCAGTAGAGGGTGTAAATGTTCTGTGATAGAAACGCCCGCGGGCTCCAGTCCCCGTCCCCGTCTATTGCGAGTGGAATACGGGTGCGTCTAAATTTCGGGGTCATGTAGTTCAGCAACAGTGCTGTACAAGACTAACAGAGCTGCCTGTAACAGTTTTCTTGACCCTGTTGATCAGCTGTTGCCAAGTGTCCCTGGCAGCCTTCTGGGCCATCAATGCATCTACCATAAAGCTCAGAATACAGGTCCACTTCAAATATCAGGGGCACCTGCTTCGACAACGGAGACGTGCAAGACAGCTGGCTTAATTGGCCGATGTGAAGTTGTTCTAGATGCTATCTTTAGTAAATATCAGCTGTCCCGCTATTTTATCACTGAGGTGGTTCTTTTAAAGCAAGCCACTAATTAAAGTTTGTATTTGTTTTGAAACGGCTGGGTCAGTACCAACTGTTCTGAACAGATACACTTTGAATCCAAATGAGCTGAAACTCACCTAGAGAACACCAGACAGTATTTCAGACCTGAAAAAAAAAACAGCCTCAATAATCACATGCGAGTGTCTATTTTTAACTGACATTACAATGCCATTAGCTTATGTAATGTAATAAAATAAACACACATTGTGGGCTTGGTAAGGGGTTTATGACCCACTGCTATGCGATCAAGTTAGCAGCAGGACTGAAACAATATTTGCTCGGTCACGGTCAACCTGTTCTTCTGTAAACTGAGGACCAGGTCCAGCTTTTCTAGTCATGGGTCCAACGATATGACAGTGCTACAGTCAAGGCTCAGACTAAAAGTCCGTCGCTTCGTATTTAGCGAGCAAGTTTTAACGGTTTGCCGTCCCTGCTCTGATCAAACTTTACACCTTCAGATCCTAAAAAAACAAAAACACTATCCTCATACACACCCAGGGTGCAGAGCTCTTACGTGAGAATCAAGTCAAGAGTTCAAGTTTTATAATACACACTTACGAGTGTGTTCACCTAATGCAACCATAGACCGTCACCTTCGCCCTTCATGTCACTAAGCCTCTATAAGACGCTTGAGATGTTACGTCTAAAACAGGTAGAGGGTCAGAGGGAAGGGACGCGCTACATATTAACAGAAATAAACAATCTCAATCATAAAGAATATACACTGTGTGATTATTTGGTGCTGCAGAGCTCCACTGTAATGTTGCACAAGTTGGTGAAAAAGTCCCACAATATTGCAATTGCATCATGAGTCTTGGTTATCAAGGGGGGGAGGGGGGAGCACATGATTATTTGTAATTTTTAAATGTGTATTTCTAAAATTCAAACATGCAAATGCCAATTAGTGTAAAAAAAAAATTAAGAAAAAAAAAGGACAACATTTGTGGAGCGTTTTTTTTTTTTTTTTTGCCAGTTATATAATTTCACAGGCTGACATTGTGATTGCAATTTGACTCATCGTGCAGCACTACTCAACTGTTCTGCTTTTTCAGCCGAAGGATAGCAACATATTTTGTGTTTTAGAACAACAATGACAATGCGCACCTTTCTTGTAGATTTCCTGGGCGAGGTAGAAGAACATGGACAAAATGTTCTGAATCTACGCAGCAAAATGGGAGTTCTTTCGTTTGACGTTTCTCAAAAAATAGAGTCTCAGTTTCTATAAAATCCAGCAACAGGATTGGTTTGACCTCAGGTTGGACCCCTGAAGAACTTGGGCCCCACACTGCGCATCTAAATTACTGCGAGTTGCCCAGATTCACAGGTATTTCACACAGTAGGGCGAGTATCGAGTTAAGGGACGGTAGTAGTTCATCCTTGGAGAAGCCAGCAAGATCATGACACTGATGGCCACTACAGCTTAACACTGGCGGTTCTCAATCTGGGGTCAGGAATCCCTTGGGGTCTGTGAGTTTGTTTTTGGAGGTGTTGAACAGAATAAAGTGACATTTTTATACAACAAACTGTTACTGACATTATACTTGTATTCAATGTGCGTCAGACTGTGCCTGTACTTGAACTATGGAATCTAGTATTGGAAAAAAAACACAAAAAACAACAACAACTACGAAGACAGTTCTTACGCTAAAGGCTGCAAGACCAACAAGGCTGAAATGTTTTATCTAAAATATTATCAGCAAATAACAAACTGATTTTTCTGGGGGGTCCTGACCGAACAAGGTTGTCAATGGGTGCTTTTGACAACCGATCGTGCATGCTGACTCCTTTACAGACACCAGCGCTACATGTAAATAAACCAGAGTTCACTCACTCCTGGTTAATGACACAAAAATCCAACCACTGACGATAATGACTGATAGCAAAAACTTGACAGCTGGAATGTTGCATCAATTAAAGCTCTGTCTTGTCAGAGGACACCGTCAACTCATTTTGTAATAAATCAGTTATTTGGTAGCACATTAAAGCTACATATCGGGATAAAACTATGTTGTTCACACTGTGTCCCACACGTGGCTAACACGGTATACCTGCTTGTGATTGTAGCCTAATACACATACCTAACAGGAGTACACAAGTAATACAAGAAGTACCAAACTGTATATTTGTATCTGAGGCATAGTGGCCATCTGATACCCTTGATACCTCCAAACCTTCAGCCAATCACAGTCCGTCACACATATTGCTTGACACAACACCAGGTGTTCTATAGGCTGAAAGTGCTGCATTATTTATCATTACACCTTGTTGCTCCCAATGTTCACCGCTTTGCAGTGTGTGAGTATTTTGCTCTGTGCAACCAAACACCGCTCAATCACTTCAAGACAGTCGATGCAGCCAGTTGAGAGGAACCAACACACACCTCACGTATCCTGCTGATCTTCCACTGAATGAAGTGCCAATTAACATCTCTGAACAATTCACTGATTGGGCTTCGTGAATCAAGCGAAGCACTCGGCCGCTGAGCATCGGATCAGCAGATGTAACAGAAGAAGAAGAAGAAAATGAACAGAAGACACTGAATTTCAAGATAGGTTGTGGATTGTGATCAATCAAATAAAAGATAATTGTATTTGTTGTCCCTTCAATCGTTGCACTGATATTACAGGCGCAGTATGTAATCGATGCCCCTCGAGGTTTCTCAATGAAAAACAGAAACAAAAGACATCGATGTGACATTCCTAAGTAGCATGGGCTCATGGGAGTTGTTGTCTTCATTGTCAAGCAATAACCACATATGACATACATGAGAACAATATTGCTTAATTGCAATAAGATTTCATCACGATCACTCATCAGCCTGTATGATTGCTGCCAGCTCTGCTCAAGCAATTGTAGTGGACACAGGATCATAGGTGCGTGTGCGGAAGGAGGAGAAACGGCAAATACGTTTAAAAACAACAAGCAGTACTACAACAAGCAGTACAGAACCCAAATGCCAAGTAGACTCCAGGAATAAACATGATGGTGGTCTGCAGAAGTCAGACACCAGCAGTAATGATAGAAGTCAGTTGATAGGCATTACATACGTGTGTTTGTGCTCATGGAGGCAAACAGGCCCGTTTATGTATTTACATGTAACAAAACGTGCATCAATTCTTGAGGAAGACAAAAAAGGCCTATTCATCACTGTAAGAGTCTATAAATTAAAAGAAAAGTACATCAATTGGTCCAAATTACTCCATGTTAATTAGTATAGGTAAACAAACACGTACATGTCCATCTACCATCTTTGTTTGTACTGGAGCTTGAAAAGCTGGTTTATACTTTATCACACAGTACAAATGATATTTATTTTTCATCCAACTTGTTAAGAGAGTCAATGAGGATGTGACACATATGTACAAAATTGTTGGTTAAATGAAAAAAGCTTTTTCAGACCTCTTTTTATATTTAGTTTTCAGTAAACTGATGCTTGTAAACCTTCTGTGACTCCAGTGTAAACAGACAAGCAGCACAGAGTGATGGTGAAGAGTGGCAAGCTAACAGATTTTAGCTTCCACATTTGTATCTGAATGCAAGAGAACACATGGAAGTATAACAGTGCAGAGAGAACGGAACTATCTTACCTGTATAACCTGCAATCCAGCCCCATGAAGACACCATAGCCAACAACCATTTAAACATGATCCCTTCCAGGTGCCAAAAAGTAGAACTGTCCCATATTCTCAGCGGTTGCAGAACCAGCAGGTATAAGCAGTAGGATGGGATAGCTACACAGTTATTGAAGAACATGAAAACGAAACGGAGCAAAGACTTGAGCAGAACCCAGCCCAGTCTGCCGGCCCCGTCCAAGAGCTGTGCCATCGTGATGCACTCCGTCTGGAACAGAGACAGAAGGAAGCAGTTAGCATCCCGGCCGGCTCTTGTCGCCTGTGCGCATAACGTTTCAGGAAAAGCTGTCTTTAAACACAACTCAAACACTCAATATCTAATGTTAAGCAAAGTGGAGACACTGGGCAGCCAGCGTGTAGCAGCTAATTGGTTGAGGGTGAGGCCATTTCGCGGAATTTAAATGTAACACTAGCGAAATGGACATTATGGTCTTGTTATAGTTCAATAACATTCACTCTGACTGTGGCTGTCATTCGTGACTGACCGTTGCAGTAAAGCAAGACAGGACCATAAAAGGACCAGCCAGCCACACGGGACGTGGATGAGTACTTCAGGACATGCTAGCTAGCCGTAACCTGAGTTAGCATAACGGGAACAAATGTAAAGACCGGTGCCAGGTGAAAGAACCCATAGACTAAAACATAGAATATTAACATAAAAACAGTCTGACGTGTGATGCTTAGACATTTTAAAACCCGTGGAATTCCTGAGACGATAGTAAATGTGATATATCGGGATGCTGAATGTGGAGGCTGCTGCTATCTTCTAGGATATGGTCCGACCCTGAATGTAGTCAAGTCTGGTAGCTCATGTTACTCACCCAATTAATGTCTCCCGAGCATCCAAGGACAGCCAAAGATGTAACTAATTGTAGGAGCCAAATAAATGCTGTCACGTGCAACTTAGCTAACCTAAACGGCTAAGTTAGCAAATTTGCTACTTGACATTGTCAGTCTTTACCAAATCTAGGGACAGTGTCGGAAATGTGTGATAGCGTTACAACAACCATGCTGCAAAGAAGCTGAAACTGCACCCATTTAGCTAACGATATCCGGGGCTGCTCTGGTAACGTGAATCCCGGTGGCCACCGTTAGCTCGCTAGCTAACTAGCAAGCGACTCCACTTGAGCGTCGCTGACTCCATCTCAGTCAGAGACACCGGGATAATGTTAATTCCACCGATGCATCATCATCATCATCGTCAAGTTTGCTAGCTGTCGAGCCCCCGTTAGCGAATTTGGACGTGAGACGGGTCAGTCACGGGACCGACGCTGTGCCGCCAACCATAACCGTTAGAAACGACGTATGACCATCATATGGAACGAGCAGCGGTTTTTTTTGTTTGTAGAACGGCAGGACCCGTTATCTGCCCCCAAACACCGATCCACACCGCGTCAATGTACTCAAAAGATCAACAGGAGCACGGAAATGGGAACTGCTTGCCTTCAAAATAAAAGCACCATTCTCAAATTGACAAAGCTATGATACCATAGAAGTACTATAAATCTAAAAATTAAAATGAAGGCTTCATTTGTAGGAGCAGCAATTACAGACAAAGGGAAGCCAAAAACCTCGTTTTCATTCGGCTTTCATCAGAATTTGCACTTTTTTTTGGTAAAATACTGCCTCCTACTTTATTTAACCTCACTCTGCATCCATTTCCTTTTCAGTCTCTACCATCAGCAGTACGTGAATTTTAGATAAATCCACAGACTGCATTTAATATATTAATGATTTATAAATGAACAGAAATCGAAACTACCACTCATTTTTAAAAACAGATTTACCTACTGAAAATTTAGCTTTGACATATTAAACATGTGCAGTCAAGTGAATTACAATCCTCATCGATCGCTCACGAGCAGTGTTTTGAAAACCAAAACGGAAGCGTGATTTTTATTCTTTCTCACTTGACACCGCCATTGTGTACACCTGAAGCGATCCTTTATCCACTAACTGCGCAGGCTCCCTAGTGTCAAGTGATGATGAGTTCAGTATCTACAAAGGAGTTCAGTTCACTGTTGAACAGATTCAATCAGAATGGTGATGATTATTTGAGCAAAGCTGTATTTGCTAGCGTGCCAAAAGTTACGGGAGATGGTTTAAAAAGCAGAAGATTATATTACACTCTTTAAATCGGACGTGCAGAGTACAATGTAGAGTTAATGAAACTGTCAAAATTATCCAGTCAAACTGACAACAATAATGCTACAATTTGGACTGAATTGACATCAAGAGATTTTGATGACTAGTCTGCCCCCTGTTGACAATCTCTGGGATTGCACTCTAAGTGAAGTTCACAACGTCCAATGTCAAACTAAAACTGCATGGTTCTCGAGATTAAGGAATGAAATACTGCTGGATTAAGATAATTTTATCATTTTATATCAGGTTATTGTTTTTATACTAAAAACAGTTGCATTCATATTTTGAATCCGGTACTGTTTTCTGTCACAGCATCCTTTACACTGTATCAACAATATGTTATATGGATTACACTTGTGGAGGATTTAAATTAAATCTGGTCATTTAATCAATGAAAAAAAAAATGTACAAACGGAATTATAGTTATAGCAAAACATAGCATATCAAGTAAATGAGCTAAAACAGTGAATCATCCTGGGGGCTTGAGCTAGAAGCGATTGTATGCCCCCCTCTGTGGAGCAGGCTGGGCTCCACCCTGCTGGATTTGGTGGCGGAGCTGCTGGGAATAAGGATCCTCCAGGGACTTCACTGACACTGTCGTCTTGGGGCCGGTTTTCCACTCGATGCCGCTCTCATCGACCACAGAGGCCTCTACAGTAACAGTGTGAGTGCCCAGAATAGAGAAATTAAGCAAGAACTGGGTGCTGAAATAGTCGTTGTGGGGTTCTACTCGCTGCTCGATCTCATTGGTTTTACTGTCGAGTGGAATCTGAAAGGTTAAAAGAAAACGAGTCAGAGCAAAGCAAAGCATCTTAAGATCTGAATCTCACTACACTGTGACGAAGACACATAAACTGAGGACAAGATTTAGTAAGACTGCAAGTGAAACAACCTCAATATTTAGAGGTGAGGACAAGGACTAGCTACCTTATAGTCTGGTCCCGTCTTGCTCTGCAGTGTGGAGGTGACATTGAGACAGACGGACTGGATCTTTCTGAAGAGGCCTGGGCTTGAACCGTGCTGCACTACCCCCTCCACCTTTAGAGTCAGCTGCTGGCTGTTCTGCACTGGGATTGGCTCATTTGGTGTCCGTGGAGATGGAGAGAGGGCAAGCTGGGAAAATAAAACATGCTCGGATCAGTCAATAGTGAGCTTTAACATGAGTTAGCGCCTTGGAACTTTTATCCTCTGGTCATCTATTCAGTAGTAATTATAAAGTTATAAAGGGAGTTACCTTTATGCTGGTTGACTGGAGCTTTTGGAAGAAGTACCTCTGGAAGGACAGCGGGATCTTCAGCAGAGATATGACAGCATCACAGAGACAACCTGTGTGCTGAAGAGCAGCAAACAAGATGTTTACATTCTGGATATTATCAACCTTTAATTGAGCAGACTAATGACCCATTGAGATGAAAACATCTTCATGAGACACTTGGCCAAGAGAACAGTTTCCTGATTAAAAAAGACAGTATCCAGCTAACATTCATCAAAAAATTTTCAAAAACACAGTAAAGTCATTTGAAATATTCAACTTACCAAGTATGAAACCGGGGGATGTTTCTTGTTGAGGTTCTCCACTTGCTCAAGCACAGAGTTAAAGACCGACATCATCCGTCGCTCGTATTCACTCTCCGTCTGAACCGACCCAGGGGTGCCATACTCCTGAAAACTAGATAGCAGACAGAGAAGGAGACAGGGAAGCGGTCCATTTGAGTCAGGTGTGTGTCAGGAGACTGATTCAGCTTGTGTCAGAAAGCTGTCAAGGGTATGATTCTGTAAAAACAAAAAAAAAACAACAAACAAAAAAAAAAAAGCCCCGAACTGTTTTATCAGCTAATGCGTTTATTACCATTTCATTTTCCTGTAGTTTTATAGCAGTTTAACGAACAGAACCTGCTGTAGCTGGTCCCAGCGTGAACACGTCCCTTGACACCTGAATATCATGTATATAAATAAACTACGCTGACATTTCCCTGATACTCCTCTGGCAGTCAACCACTAGAAACTGCTCATCTTGTGAAATGTCAGGGCTGCGGAAATCTAGTACATTTCCTTTTCAGACATTGCACTGATTCATAGAGATCAAACTGGCATACCAACAAATGTTCAACGAGTATTCAGACAATTACAGTGTACTGCATTTATAAGGGCCGTGTGTGAAGCACGTTCTGAGTGTGCTAGCTTAATGCTACTGTATGGACTGCTAACGAGCATTTTAACTCGTCTAACTTCCAGGAACACATTCCAAATCTTACTAATTATCAAAATGCCATAACAAGGTAGGGAAAAGGTAGGTAGGTATGCTTAGTTTTCTTTCATGAACTCATATTAGGAGAAATTATACTTGAAATCTCATTGTGTGTATCATTTTAACTCAAAAGGAAAGAAACAGCAAACTTTAGTCCCGGCCACCATCTTTGGGACAAGCCTAGCAAAACAGAACGTGGGTTAACTGTCGGTAAACAGGATTATTACTAGAACTTTGTCATTTTCAGAGTTAAGGCAAAAACTAGAATAATGGCGGAATACTGACAGCATGTAAACGTGGTTAATCGGTCTCACCTGGCAGCTTGCGGGTCCAGTATTAGAGCCTCTATCACGTGGGAGACGAGCAGACAGCTCTGCTGTTGTCTGAGCGGACTGTTAAAGGCAAACGTGTTATAGCATGGAAACGCTGTCGGAAATGAGAACACTGAATGAGTGTCATGTGACAGAGAAATGTTAAAGGATACAGCTCTACATTTCGGAGCGTGGCGTAGTCGGCGTCAAACGAGGATTGGTGTAAATCAGCATAGCGGGCCGCGAGACTTCTGAACTCATCCATACACACCTTCATCTGAAATAAAGTAGAATGTTAAAACACCCACTTCAGCATTTGCAAGCACATTTACTCTTCCTCAGAACAAATCTTTACTGATGGTGAAACTTAGGACCTGATTCTTAATCTGTGTGCACATGACTCCTATAAGGCTGTTTTCTTTATAACCTCATAATAAAATGAGTTGAAAGCACATGTGAACCAAAACCCATTCAATCTGCATCATTAGCAAACATGACAACCTATCAGCTGCCCTCCACTCTGTTAGTGTGTTACCTGTATGGAGATGCGTCCGCAGCGCTGCAGGTCGTTGCCAGAGGTCAGGGCGATGGTGGTGGCTATGGCAGGAGGGGGGCTGGTTTTCAGGCTGTTGCAGGTACAAATGAGCTGCGACAGGGCTTGCAGGGTGTCAATCCGCAGCTTAATGAACTCACACTGGAATGTAAGTGGACTTAGAGGAGTGCTGGCAGCCTGCAGTGAAGGATTAATCAGATAAATGTACAATAAGACTACAGTTCCACAGGTCTCAGATGAGTTGACAAGATACAGTCAGGAATTAGGTGATAATCCATTAACAGTCTGGCCTGCAGATGAACCGGCTCCAATACCACAAATACACACGCTCTTTTGCCACTGGCTAGAATCCTTTTTGAACAAGCAGATGCCAGCTTACCGTGAGGGAGGCGATGCCCTTTTGGTAGGAGCGGAGGGCCTCTGCGATGGCGCTCATGGCCCCGCTGTAGTCCCTGTCCTCCATGTGAGTCAGGCACTGTTCAGCCTGCGAGAACTCCTTCAGGCTATTCAGCCAGAAGTAGAAGTGCTCGGATGCCACGCGGGTCCGCAGACTCTGGTACAGCTCACTGGAGAACTCATGACACCCCTGTAAATCAACGCATCCATCCAGTCACATAAGGAGCCAACAAGACCCTCAATCACAGCAGTAGAACACCATAAACACCCATGAGTCTGGTAGCATGAGATCCAGTAAGATGTCTTCAAATTAGGGTTGATCAGAGCAAAATAACGAGATAAAAATCCACACAATCGATGCACTTTTGATGTTCCGAGTTCAATTTGACAACCTTCCAACATTCCAAAATAATTAATATTGTTTCTCTCCACACTTAGCAATGGAGCTAGAAGCTACAAATAGCCAGTCACCACTTTCACTCAGCAACTGCTATATGTTTTGGATTTTCATTAATCACAAAATACGCAATTTCTAGTATCTTTATCTTGCTATGTATTTTTTAGTCACTTGATTTTTAATGTTCTGATCAATAGTTTATAAGTCAAGCAAAAAAAAAAAAATCACGAAACAGCTCTCCTAAATAAGTTCATTGAGGTGATGGACAACCCCGGTACTGGGCATCTTAATCCTGAAAAACAATCACCAAAAAAAAAAAGAACAATAAAACAAAAACAACTGTTCCCTCACTGTAAGTAAAGGGAACCTACGTTCTCCAACACGCCAAATTTCACACCAAAAGAAGTAAAGAATACCAATAGCAACACGATCAATCGGATGTTGTTCTATGATCACTGGTATTGGATAAATATCCAGCACAGATTACCATGCGTGAAGCTTGCCGTGCTATTCGGTACACCGTCCAGCCGTTAGCAATGTTCTCCAGCTGCTGTTTGATGACGGTCTTCACTTCAGCTGACAGAGACGACTGGCTGGCTACAAAAATAACAGTTGCCAGGGAAACCTGCGAGAATCACAGCAGAGTGAAGATATCACTGAGATACAATAATCCTTCTTAAACTTTTCAATGTTGCACAAGGTGTGTGTGTGTGTAGCATTTACTATCTAAACATCCGCTGATGTGGGACATACCAGAAGCTCCTGCTGTTTGTCGGTGGAGGAGTGACTGGCCACACTGTAGAGGTCCACCAGATCACCCAGCATGCCGTCACCCAACACCGGCAGGTGAGTGGCGATGGCCGCCAGAGTGTGGCACATGAGAACGCGGGAGGAGTCACACGATAAATGGAGCTGGCCGAGCAGGAACTCCACAGCCGGTTGGCTGAGGTGAGGTCGGCTTTTCAGCAGCTTAACCAATGAGGAGAGGGCCGTCTGGAAGGTTGATAACGCACGCGGAAATTACCAGGCGGATCGTGAAAATCACCTTTAAGATCAGTCAGGTGATAGAAAGCAGTGCAAATAGATGTCATATATTTGAAGTCTGTATTCTCATTTTGGAGTTGATAAAGTTTTAACAGTTCAGTTTGACATAATTCTCTGTTCAACAGATCTAAAAGACAGCTCATGTTTCATAGCTTCGAATAAGACACAAGTGTGTATCATCCTCGTCATTATTTAAAATTGCAAGTACTCCCCGTCATCCAAGTATCTTTTTACGTTGTAGGTCTTCTCACTTTGGTATTGTTTCCAAATCACTATTTTAAGAACACCTTATCCTAAAGGAATATGAAAACTTCTCAAATGTGGTCTGAACACAAGCTTCCTTCTTTCTGATTTCCATTTCCACTATTTTCTTGCAAAATGGACCAAAACAAATAGTCATGATATCGACTTTATGCTCAACATTTCATCTTTCTTCTCACCATTTTGACTTTTTTCTTAGTGTGCATCATAAAAATGAAATCTTCCTCCTCTTTTTTTCCTGTCCCCTGGCCTGAATATAGGCAGAACCTCTGTACGGCGACTGCAGAATGTCACTTCACATTTCCTGGTTACACAAATACTGATCTGACCACCACATCAGACGCAAGTTTGGAACTTTTTGGGTGAATGAAAACTGTATCAAATGTAAATTATGTACTATTACATGTCAGATACAAATATATTTTAAAGATGAATACTGGTACTGCACTGGAGTGCTGGTAACGAGCAGTATTTCAGTATTTGGTATCTACACTGTGTGTTCTGTCTCTGGGTCATATCTTGTCATACTCTTAGTGTGGCCTGGGCACTGGGGCTGTTGTCTTGACTGCAAAGCATCAGTAGGGACTCCACCCCTAAAACTGTGTCCTGCTCCAGCTGTAATGTATCTGAGGACAGGAAACACACACACACACACACACACACACACATAAACACACACAGAGTGAATATGACAAGATGATGAGCGTTACACGAGTCAGGCCATTGCCGACAGTCACTAACCTTTCTCAGGATAAGAAATGACAATGTTGGAGAGCACTATGACCCCGTGGGCTGCTACTGCCAGGTTGCTATGGTAACAGCATTCTTGTGCCAGTTTTACCAGGTCAGTCAGCCGAGGGGGGACTGAGGAGCTACCTGAGTAGAATGTGCAAAAGGAAGAGTTCAGTCAGTTGTTCTCAAAATCAAAAAAACAAATAACCACTTTAGTAAAGCATGTTTAGCTAGATTATTACACGTCAATGCACAACATGACATGAATTCTTGGGAACGATTTTTTACCTGTCATATTATTAAAGTACTGCTTGATTGCGATGGTTCCAGAGAGGGTAGAGAGTACAGCTAACATTCCCAGCTTCAAGCTATTATAAGGGCTGGTCAACGCACACTCACATAGGGTCTGAAAATATAAGAATACTTTCAAGTTCCAAACCAACATGGAGAAAATTCAGCAGATCACCAGTTTACGGCTCAATTTCTACCTGAGTGTTTTCTTTTATCCACAAATGAGGAGCTTTTTTAGCCAGGAGCTTTAAGTCATTTATCGCTAGTCTCTTGACAGCTTTTCTGGGGTCATCCTTCAGATACTGGAGGAGGAGCTGTAACTATATGAAGCAGAGGATTAATGATTTAGTGGAGAACAGCTGCATCCTGCACTGACGTAGCCATGGTCCTACCTGCTTTGGTATATCAATAAGGGAAGAGGCGGCCAACTGGGTGAAGGTGTGCAGGGTGACAATGACCATAGGGGTGGAAGGGTATGAGCTGACCAGGTGCTGTAAGAGTTCTCTGCTGCTGGAGGCCAAGCTAGCGTCATGATGCATATGCTGCAGCATTGGGATCAATTTCAGCTTCAGTTCCACTGGAGTATCTAAACCTGGAGCGTAGCAGACGATAGAACTCTTTCAACAGAAGTTTGGAATGTTTCTATAAAAATGAAAGCTGTTAATTGTTCAGCGCATAATTCACCTTGAATCATCTCGCTGACTTTGTTGCAAATTCCAGCTGCAAAGTCTCTAAAAACAGCAAAATGGGAAAAAAAAACGTTATCCAAAGAAATCTAGTGTAAACAGCATCCCAAACCAACATTAACTAAGCAACAATCCTTATGTATTCTTACTTTGACTGAGCAGAAAAGCTTGCAGCTGCAAATATAGCAGCCTCAACCTCCACATTGTCATGAGAGTCCAGACTCTGGCGAATACTGTGGTGAGCATTCTTCCTCTCTGGGATGATGGAGGCCAAACTACCCAGCATCCTGAAAACAATGAAAGGGAGAAATGTTGAGAAACTTGTGACACCCGTGTCTTCTTGAGTAGTTTCGTAGTGCAGCTAAACAACATTACCTCAGAGTGATGGCTCGGGCCACGGGATCATTGCTATGGATGACAGAAAACACCCTTTTAACGAATTCATCCACATTGAGGATCTTTTCCAGATGTTTCTCACTCTGTTGAGTTACTTTCAGCACACAGAGGCGCAGGAAGTTGTTCCTGAAAATAAAGAGAATAACACATCATCGGTCGGTTGAGGAGTATATTAAAGTCCCTCTCTCCAACACACACACACACACACGCAATAATTCTTGTCACATACACATGAACTTAACCTTTTCTCATCACAATTCGTCAGAGGATAAATATCGTTTCACTCAATCTGATGACAAAAACTAAGTCTGGTTGGATTCTTTAAAAATTGTTTTATAAAAAATAAATACATGCAAGTGTTAGAATATTATCGGTAGTAGTTGCAAATGATAGCTTTTCTTGCTTGATTAATTCATTTGAAGTCAGTCAGTCGTGAGTTGAATTATGTACAGTGGACTGATTTATTGCAAAGTTTGAATGAATTTCCTCTGTGTTAAATGCAGACAGGTGCAGCTAATAAACTGGGAATACGTGTATTAATAACATGAGACTGCCTAATATGAAAGGATAACTACCCAAGTCTGAAGATGTCTGCAAGTTTGAGAAACGCAGAGTTAATGAGGATGGGGAAAGGGTACTTCTCGAAGAGTTTAGGGAAGAGCACCACAGCCTCACACTGCTCCCCCAGCTTCCCTGACCGCAGCCCTGGAAATGAAGCGGACATCAACCGTGAAAAACACAAACAAGTCTCTCCTACTGACACACGAACAAAACCCATGCACGAAACTGAACAGAACGCGCACAGGATGTAAGGTACAACCTAAGCGCTCTATTCGTTAGCAAGCTAGCTAACTAGCTAAGGCACCTTTGTCCAGCTCCATGAGAGCGGAGTTAGCATCGAGCTCTTGTTCGCCATAACAAGCCTCCGACAGGAACGACCGCGCGGTAGAAAGCGACATTATTCCTCCGTTTTTTTAGATCTGAATCTGGAATATTTCAGTTTTAATAGCAGTCACAGGCAATTTGCATTTTTCTGTCCTGGAGGTTGACATACAGACACACATACACACTCCGGTTACACAACAATTGTATTTCCATTCAGACTTTCATAATAAAGGGCAGGGGTACGCGAGTAATTTTCCTTGAAAGTGACAAAATTGGAAGAAATTTTTTTTTACACACACATATATATATATTTTTTTACATATATATTTATATGTTTATATATATATTTATGTAAAATTGTTGTGTATTGTTTTTGATCATGATTTCATAACTTAATTAAAACTAAATTATTTTTGCTATACACGGTCCATACAACTATAAGGTTACTCAACTGAGCTAACGGGAATAGAGTGATTTATTTTTTTAAAGAACTGATCATTTAGTCGACGTAGCGATGTATTTTGGTTAACTTGACAGAGCTGCGGCAAAAGAAGAAGCGGAAGTGGAAGCAGCTCTAAACCGGAAGTAGCTGTATCAACCAATCACAGCATGAAACGCAAGTTTAGCGGGGAATTCAGTTGCTATGTTCAGGAGATCTGTTCGCGGGAAAGACAAACCTCACCTCAGTAACAAGGGGGGCAGTAGCAGAAACGGATCTCCCAAACTTTGCAATATTATTGAAAAATAAGTCCGATCAACTCGCCTGCCTCTGGAGTGAAGGGATGCTGTTCCGCTCGATTGTTGACCGACGACTCGGCAGGCGAAGGCAGAATGGTGAGAGGGTTGTTGTGTTGTAGAAAATATCTGGCGGATCTTCGGGTACCATTTTGAGAGATCTTAGGCGAGGTTAGCATGGTGGATAATCTAGTCACTTTTCATGTACTACAAACATTTAACGTTGATTTTAGTGACAAAACCTGTCTTGTCCTAAGATTTTTGGTGGCTAATAGTCAAACGAATCCAAGTTTAATTTATTGGCACTGACTTAGACTCATTATTGTAGTAAAAGTTTAGGACTATATACGTTTCAAATAAGTATTCTCATACGTACAGAGTCTGATGGCTTTGGCAACATCTGGAAACGTGTAAAATAATAGAACAGATACTCAACACTGATGCATTTGTGTTATGTCAGACTAAACTATGTATGGTAATACCTGCACGTCTTAGATATCGATAGACATTTGCAATTTTTTGATATAGTGCTCTTGAGCCAAGTCTCTTCTTTACCAGGAAACAAGTGGTTAATATATGAATTATGTTTTGGAAATTAAGAGAAAATGTTGAAATTCTCAATGTTTCTTGTATATAAAATGTGAATATCAGATGAATGTAAGGTTTAAATATATCATTTCAACATTAGTAAATATCAGCTACTTCAGTTGTAAAATACTGAACAAAAAATGCAATAAAATACATCCTTAAAATTCTTCATTTGTATGTCTTTTCCCAGCCCTCCCTGCTCACCCCTGGCCCAAGTATCCACTGAGCTCCCTGGTGGAGGGCTACCAGTGTGTCCGACACGATGAACACATCTTCTACGGTCACCTCGGCGATTCTGTGCCTCCGTTCGGATTAGCTTTCTCCTCTGGTAACACGCCTGTGTGTTAATCAACACACGTGTGGGTAAAGGGACTGTTTCTACTTGTCTAACTTGTGTATCTGTTTTGGTTCAGTGAGGGAGATGCGGGACGTCCTCGCAGTGGCTAACGAGGAAGGCATCGTCAGGATCTACAACACAGAGAGTCGTAGAGACCCACTTCTTAGAGGTTTGACTCTGGTTTCTTTTTTTCACACTTCTTCTGTTCATCATCAGGAAATCTCACTGGCTAATGGTGTGTTTGAATATTTGCAGAATGGCTGGCTCATGAAAATGCAGTTTTTGACATAGCATGGGTGCCAGGAGAGTCTCAGCTGGTAAGCTCAAAAACAAAGATTTCTTTTAAAATGTGCAATGAACTTGCCTTTAAGACTTTGTGTGCAATTACATGAACATTTAATTTCTTATTCATCTTCATTTTCTTATTTATGTATTCTGATTTATTTGTCTTCCTTTTCCGTCGCAAATACCTGTTCTTATGACTTTTTATCGGTCGCGTGTCACCCTTAGGTGACCGCAGCAGGGGACCAGATGGCCAAGATGTGGGACGTGAAGTCAAGGGAGCATTTGGGCAGCTTTAAGGGCCATCTCTGTAGCCTCAAGTCTGTCGCATTCAACCCAGAAGAGAAAGGTACATTACTTCATGTATATTTGTCCCTTGTTTACTAGTGTAGCACTATGCAAGCACCAAAGCACCTACCAGGAAGGAGAGACTATCAATTCTGATGTAAAGTCTGACAAAATAAACACATTTTAGTTCATATAGTGTTTGTAAAGAATAGGAAACAAGCTTAGAAATTTAATTAGACATTCAAATTTAAGTTTGTTGGTGTTCACAATGCTTGTTTGTCCTCTGTGTAACAGCTGTGTTCTGTACTGGTGCCAGAGATGGAAATATATTGGTGTGGGATACCAGGTGCAGCACAAAAGGTATCATCTTAACTTACATTTGGATAACTCGGAAAGGAATTTAGGAATAATTTGATGAATTATGTAATCGGCCGAGCATTTGATTCTATTTATATTGGTCTCAGGTGGTTTCTACAGACCGGTGAAGCAGATCAGTGGCGCCCACAACAAGGCAGAGACGAACCCGCCATCTAAAACCAAGAAGAGAAGAACCAGCACACGTGGATTAGCTCCCAGCGTGGTGAGTCAACAACTGACCCGTCTATCTAATGCGCTTCACTAAAGGAAGTCCTATCTTCAAATGCTTTGTGTATTTTTGCAGGACACCCAGCAGAGCGTCACTGTGGTTCTGTTCCGAGATCAGCACACACTCATCTCTTCAGGCGCTGTTGATGGGTAAGAAAGAAAAAAAACTTGATTATCAACAAGCAACAATTACTTAATATATGGACATTTAAATACGTTACGACAATGAGACTCAACACAAATGCGTGGTGATGTTGATTTTTTTGTTTTATTCTGTCCAACCAGAGTCATAAAGATGTGGGATCTGAGGAAGAACTACACTGCGCACCATCATGACCCTGTTCCTCTGCAGACGTATCCATACCCGGGTTCTTCTGTGAGAATGCGACTAGGTTAGTTCTGCACTCAAATGTGTCTGTGTTTACATTCAGCTTTGTGCAGTTTACAGTGAGGAATTTTCTTGTTTTTGCAGGTTTTTCCAGTGACTGAGATAAATAGGAATTTTCTTGTTTTTGCAGGTTATTCCGGACTTGTTCTGGACTCCACAAGATCCAACGTCATGTGTAACTGCACTGACGACAACATCTACATGTTCAACATCAGCGGGATAAAAACAACCCCGGGTAAACAATGGCTTCACTCAGACTATGTTCTTGTATTTCTCTCCTGAAAACAGCTAGTTTCCCCATTTATCAGTAATTTATTACCGGTGCACGACACTAGATGGGGCTATAAACTTCTGTCCTTTGTAGCATCCAAAGCAGCAGAGAGCAAAAACATCATAGTGGGGACATTTTGGGTGGTCCTCTGTATCTGAGACACTTATAAAAGGCAGTTTAAGGGTTAAAATGTCATTATTAGAACTGGGGCCAAGATAAGGTAAGGGTTACTGTGTGTGTGTGTGAGTGTGAGAGAGAGAGAGAGAATCTGTTGTATGTCCTGGGTGATATCAAGTCTTATATACCTTTTTATGAAGGAGGACAGAATATCTGCTGCTCTGTTTGCAATACGGGCAGCCATCTTGAAATTCATTTCCATACAAAAAGTGCATACCTAGTAGTCCAGTAATTGGGGGGGGGGGACTAAATACAGAAATTAATGTAAAGAACTATTGACTTGATTACAATGTTCATTATTGTCTGTTTTCCTCCACAGAGGCTGTGTTCAGTGGCCACCAAAACTCATCATTTTACATCAAGTCCACTATTAGCCCCGATGACCAGTTCTTGGCCAGTGGTTCCAGTGACAACCACACATACATCTGGAAGGTACATTCACATTACTGAATGAGATTCTTCTTCTCCCGCTGTTCTGTGTTTTCGAATATTTGTGATGAAATACACGATTTCTCGGTTTCCAGATCTCCGATCCTAAACATCCTCCCGTGACACTTCAAGGTCACACTGAAGAAGTGACATCAGTTTCATGGTGTCCAACAGATTTCACTAAGGTGAGACAACAATCTCACATCCTCCTTTGTGTACTCTGGGTTTTATCCAGGGAACCAAGAGACTATAACATTTTCATGAGGTTGATTTTGGTTCTTTTTAATGTCCCTCGCGTTTGTGGCAGATTGCTTCCTGTTCTGATGACCACACTGTTCGCATTTGGCGGCTTCATCGTGAAATGGATGGAGCACAGTCTTCGGTGGGAGAGGCTAACCTTGTGGGCTGGGCACGTCCTAAAGCTCCCATGAGTATGTACTTCAACTACTCCACTAATTATGTGGATTGACAATTAAGAGTAATTTTTCTAACATCTTTTAATTCCAGGAGCATGTGAAATATGAAAGGATTTTCTCATAAATCATTGGTCTTGATTGCAAAATGTCTTTTGAAACTAAACTGTAAACTAAACTAAACTTCTGGGGTTCTTAGAGCCTCCAAGCAGGGCTGAGACGACCCCTGCTAAGGATCAGAGGAGAGAGAGACTTGAGGGCCTGGTCTCCCCTCAGCTTGCTGCCTGTGCTCCCAGTGGTGCTGCCCTGCCTCTTCCCTCCAGTACCACCTCACCTGTCCATTCTAAGGATCCCCAAGCAGCTGCTGTTCATCCGAGAACACCATGTTCAATCCAAACATGGTTGTCCCCTAGTCATGGATCTCCCACTCAGTCCAGCCCTCCACTGCGTAGGATACTGAGCCCGCGTCCCCAGAGCCCGGTGAGCTGCACCTCTACAACAGAGCGACGGACCAAACGCAGACTGGAGACTGATGACTCTTCATCTGCTGGCTGTGTGGCTTCAGAACAGTGCGACTATGTTACAGAACTCTACCCCGTGGCTAAAAGAAGCCGAACTGGTGTATCCTGCGGTGCTCAGAAGAGTCAAGTACAAATGTACTGTCCCTCTGAGGACATGCTAGCCTCGCCAAGACGGATTGACAAAGAGAACTGCTCTACCAGAGGAACCGACTGGCTGTCAGCAATGGCGCAAAAGAAGAGAAGTCAAGGAAGCCCTCGTATTCCCCGAAGCCCAAGTGGTACAAAAAAACAAGAAGGCAAGACGCCAGCTTCACCGGTAAGCACAAAAACCATTGAATCCAGAGTCGCTGGGACACTATCACGTCCTGGCGTCTGATGTAGCTGGAAACCTTTCCAGATGAGTGGAGGGAACAACATCAGCACTATTTAATAGTGGAACTTCTTTTAGCACAGGCTGAAAAGATTTTGCCATTTCTTTCTGCTGTGTGTGTGCTCACCCTGCACTGTGAGTGATGTGGAATGTTGCTGCTCTCGAAATTCAAGCTTACTGTTGTGCATCTTCGTTGAAAGTAATTGGAGGAAATGGATTAGAACTGCAATGCACACGCTGGAGAAATGATTAACATCCACCCCTCCTCATCAAGTCTTTTTTTTTTTCTCCCTCTCAAATCTTGTCTTTCAGATCCACCGCTCCCGACACAACATGAGGAAAATCTCAACGTATTTCACAAGGAGGTCTATGGAGTGACCAAGCTGAGCCTATCCACTAATCCGTGCGTGTTTAAAATACTATATTTATGGTATTTTTTATTGGAATCTGCTGTGTATCCACCTTACCTTACAACATTAACCTGTGCTGCATACAGAGTGGCTAAACAGTCATTTAGAATATTTTATTCAAAAGTTTTCACCATCTGAAGAGACCGCTTTTTCATTTTAATTGGGTTGTGGCTTTTGCAGTTGCCTCCTACACAATTTTCTACTGCATAGTGCAGCATTTAGTTGAATAAATCTTCCACATATTTGCATTTAATACAAGTACCCACATTTGATAAAGCTGTTCAGGAAGGTAAACCATCGTGATTTTCATGAGGTTTTCATGTATTTTTTTTCTTCTCTTGAGCAAATGCTTGAATTGTTTGTTTATATGTACAAAATAGCCAATGATTGTTGCTTGGTTTGTTTGTATTTAATTGATGCATATCTGCTGTGGTCATGTTTTTATTAAATGGAAAAGAGTTTTCAAAGTGTTCTTCATATTTTTTTGGGTGATTATGTTGATTGGTTGCAAGTGTCTATTCAGGTTGTTTTAGTGGTAAAAAAGCATGCATTTACCTTGTAATTTAAAGTAAATTTGTAAAGATAAATCAACATTTCGAGTTGCAGATATTCATTTTCTCAACATTTCTTGATTTGGGTTATAAATTTTGATTCCCAGGGGGATTAATATTAATATTTTACCGTTAAGCTTTAATTTTTAGCCCAAGGAATATGTTGAAACGTATCGGTACTATATGTACAGTTTGGAGGGTGAAAGTAAATTTCCTTGGTAAGACTTAGAAAAGAACAATCGAGCGTCGAAAGTTCAGTTAATTAAATTAAATTGTTATTAATAGACAATTTTTATTCACGTGGGGGTCTAGTGGAAAATACTGCTCCATCTCTAACAAAAGATAACACCTTGTTTAGCGGTGGCAATGTCTGAACATTTTTTTTCTCCCAACATAAACACTCCCGATTCGTACTCTTCAACGTCACATATTTGTTTTCGCATGTCACATGGTCAGAGCCCACTTTTGTTCGTTTTGATTGGTTTAAAAAGTTTTCACTTTTGTAAGCCTCCCTTTGCGATTGGCTGCTACAGACGTCAGTCAACGGCCTGTCAGGCTTCGCGTTCTGCCGAACAGCCAAGCGAGACAGACAGACAACAACGGCTGAACGGATGTACTGGAGTGTTTATGGCTGCCTTCTCAGTCAGAGCGACGTTTAAAGATCTATACAATTTACTCCTTGTTTTCAAATCGTGTTAAAACGAGATTTCGATCGTATATTCAACGAAGAATGTGTTGAGGACAACGTCAAGCGACACAGCTAACTTTTAAGTGCTAATGAGACACAGCCGTCGAGCGAAAATGAACTTCATCGATCGCAGATAGTTCGTCTGAAAATATAACCGAAGGAAGTCACTCAAGAAGTAAAACTACCGTTTCGGCTTTGACTTCGTGCTTTTATAAAGGGCAACGCGAATTGCATGGGATAGCTACCTTTTCTAACTTTGTTCCGCGACGGTGGTGTTGTGGCATATATTAGCGTCAGCTAAATTAAGCTAGCTAGCTAGGTGCGTTAGCTGTAAGCCCGTCAGTGCAGAAGTTAGCAGCGGACTGTCAGAGCTCTCCACCCATTTTAGTCTACTTTGCTATTATCATGTCTGTAATAATCTTTGCAACAGGTAGACATTTTTCAGTTGTAATGATGCAGCAAATCCAAATAGACAGTTAGAGGCGTTATTGTCATTTTTTGTGTACCGGAGACTTGGGTTGCACTGAGCTATGTTGAGTTGTAGTTTGGCTTTTTGATTCAGATATTGAGAACCATTGTCTTAAAGAAATCACCTTAATGATGCTGTCTTTGAAATGAATCTAACCCCATCACCGACCGACCATGTTGGATCATATAGACTAACATCAGCCTTGGACTAGAGACCAGCTTCAAGTCGTGTAGTGTGTTCCACATTTATTGTGCTGGTGTGAACTGTCAGTACACGCAAGGGAACCTTCAGTTTGAACCTACGGATACGATAGCTTGTCTGCAAGGTTTGCCGTTGTATGCATCAAAATGTCGGCCATCTCCGCATCCGAGAAAGTGGACGGGTTTACGAGAAAGTCCATGAGGAAGGCCCAGAAACAGAGAAAATCCCAAGGCTCTTCCCAATATCGAACTCAGAGCGCTCCGGTGGAGCTTTCACCGCTTCCGCAGCTTAAAGGTTGGTAAGAGGGTGTTTTTTTTTTTTTTGGGGGGGGGGGGGGGTGTCATGCCACTGCTAGCATGAACATTATAATTTGCCTATATCATCACAGTCTGAAGATGGAACTATATCTTACAGGCCGTAATGTTGGAGACTGTAACTCACAGAACTAAAAAAAAACCATACATATCCGTGGCACTTAATTTGACATTTTGGTGAATGAATTACATTCCGTGGGGTGTGGGCTCACCTGTAACCTACTGAGCTGTGTGTCCAAATTAGTTCCAGTGGTAGATTTACTACCTCAGGGTCATCATGTAGAGGGCAGAGAAAGGCAAAATGCACCAGGTGAAATATGACACTGCTGGATAATTATATGGGTGGCCACTGTCAAACTCTCTTGTCAGTGAAGGCTGAACTCCTATGCTGTTGGTGTCCATGTGAGATGTACTGTATTCCGATCAGGGTTTGAATCTGAATTTATCTGGAGAATCTGTTTTTTGCTCCTAAAAATGAGAAGTCCCATGCATAATGTTTGTTTGAGTTGTGTAGGTGGGCAGCATTTTTTTCCAATCCACGTCAGAAAGATTTTATGCTTTGCTCTTTCCCTCCCCATGACCAGTTTGAGCTCCAGTCTGTGTTTTCTAGGTAGGGTTATCTCTGGATTTGATTGGTGCTGAGGAGCAGTAACAATGGCACAATCAGTTGGCTTCATTTACCCAGACTTTTGTAATTAATCTAAAGCACAGAAAACCACTGAGGTATATCTCCTGAGAAATTGATGAAAAGGTCCTTAGTATTTAATGGCTCTTTCCTCTGTTCAGGATTCACCTATCTACCAAGGTTCTTGAAATCAGCTTGGTAGATCTGTGTGATCCTGCTGGCTGACAGACAGATGATTCTGAATAGGCACCGGTAATAACTGGGGGACTGCACCACAGCAGCATTGAAAATGGCCATGAACAGCGTGGTAGCAGCTGCCTTGTTGACAAGTTTGAATGTGACAGCCAGTTATACCATGATCTGGGTGAATGCTTCAATTCAATTTGCGGCTGGGTGTCCACTAATTCTTGATAAACAGACAGTTCTAAGTAGTCCCAGTCAAACTGGCCTGAATATGTTATTAAGAAATGTAGCCCCTCAGTGTGTCATCCTCTCTACAACACCACAGGATGCCGGCAGACACAAGCTGTAACACATTCACTGCTCTTCTGAACATCCTGACAAGTTGCTTCATATCCCATTCATAAATCAGTGCTGTGGACAGTCCATATGTACTATTGTTTGTTCATGAATATATTGATCTGGAGACAAAGATATGAAGAACTAGAAAAATGACATAAGTATGAATAAATAAATACAGAAATAAATAATTGAATACAGAAATAAATACAAAAATAGATATATTTTGGTAATTATAAAGGCAGTAATGCTATTTACATTTGTTTAATATGTATTTCTCTCCTTCTATCTCTACATTTAATTGATTTATTCATACATTTTTTGCCCAACATTATTTCTGTATTTATAGATTTATATAAGAATTTATTCCTATATTTCTACATTCATTTATTTCTGTACGTGTTAATTCTTTAGGTAGGTAGGCGATCCTAATATCAGTCTAAGTCTGGTTAGATCATTTTGATCAGATCTCACTTGCCACCTTGACTTGTGCCTAAGATGCATGGCATAGGATAGCCCTTCTCTCCCACAGTGTCTGCCCAGGAACTACCATCACTCCACCTTGACTGAAAGCAGATCGATGGATTTGAAAATAAACTTTCAGTGAGCTGATTTGGTTTCTTAACTGTCTCTGGCAGGTTTGCCCTCAAGCACTAGTTATTAGATTGAGCTGAGCCCCCCCCCCCCCCCACCCCCCCCACCACCACCATGGTTTGCATACACGACTGTGGTGTGTTTACATCCATTGTCAGCTGCCATATCCACCAGCACCATTTCAGCTGCGTTGCATTTTTGCCTGCCAAGCATCATTAACTTACTCAGATTCAGCTGATTTGCTTGTAGTCCCTTGGTTTGTTAGTCTCTGTATGTTAACATACAGTATGTGGTTACATTGTGCCCTTTTTTCTGCTTTTACTAATAGGAGTCAGCACATTTTATTTAATTTATTTATTTTTCAAAAATTGACCAGGTTCACTCTGCTTTTGATATAGGGACTTCCTGTCCGGCTCCATCTACTCTGTGCAGCTTGATGTGCATCCTGTCAGCCATACACAATGTTATTTACTTTGAAACTTAGTAGCTAACATTAGCTTTCTGTTCGGTACGTCAGCCCCTGTTCTATGAGCTGAGAAGACAAGATTTATCTGCCAGTGCAAAGTTGCACCTATCACTTGTTGTATTTACTGGAATAGTGAAAACTGTTTTCATTGTGAAAGAACTTTGTTAAAATGTAGTTTATTAGTCAAAACCTAAGGGTATAACCACAGAGACGAAATGATTGCTTGGCTTTTGAGTACAAAACACGTAAGTGGAGATAATGCCCTTGAAGATTTTTGTAAGCAGGTTTTTTTTTTCTTTTTAATCGGGTGGTAATGGATTCCACAGAGCCAGTTCATCTCCCTCTCATCGTCCATTAATTCCTGAGAATCACCACCTCGTCTGACATTGTTCTTGATATAATCCTCTTTTCTTCTTCTATAAACTCAGTGATTTGTGTCTCCTGATTGGTCCATAAATAAGGATGAACGCATATCCCATTGTAAAGAATAGGATATTGTGGTAATGCTTTAAGATATTTTCTTCAAATCTGACAAACCCTCACTTGGAAGTGAGAATGAACTGGTTAGATATTGGTGATTTAAGGTCAAAGGTCAAGGTGACTGACCTTTAACAAGATGTTTTTTGGCCTTATAAATGTAATGTCTTTATATGAAGCCCAGACTTTCACTCGTACTTTGAGATTAACTGATTTGATTGTGATGTTCAAAGGTCAAGGTCACTGGGACTGAACTGGTTGGTGGATGCACACAGCTATGAGGTGTCAATTCTAGTTTACCACTGCATCAGCATCTTCTCAAGTTTTTCCAAATTGAGGTAGCCTAAATGATAAATTCAGCTGGACTATTCTGTTCACGAGAGTCCCCAGACAGAAGGAACATTTCTGAAGCAAGTTGTAGGTCATAAATGACATACTGCAAAGACGCTTCTTCCCTCCTGCAGTGGAGAGGCTGGAGTGTTTACCGCTCCTGTTGTGTGATAGACACTGAAAAGATGAGTCACTCAGAGACCAACATCGTTGCCATGGCAGCCACAAGCCTTGAGAGGAAGCCAGGCAAGTGGTTTACTTTCCAAATCCAGACTGCTTCATTTAGGGTGGTATTTCTGTCACTGGAGTGAATTTTTGAGCCAGGCCATGATCTCGAACCAGACTTGTGCTGCCCTTACAGTTATTATTGTCAACTGCCAGACACTGTCAGTGCAGTGAGAAAGTAAATGCATTTTAATTTCATGACAACCATGTTCCCACAAAAAGTCAAGTTTTGCTTTGCTGCTCTGTTGTGGTTTGTATTTCCTACTGTTTCATAGTGAATTTAAGAGGACTATTATTCACCTTCTACTGTCACATCCATGGATTCTATCATCGATGGTTTTTCAATTGGTTGAGAATGCTTAACCATGATTTACAAGGGCTAATAGACTTTTCTCACATTCTTAACCTTTCATAGTAGGAATTGGATTGATAAAGCCGATTGTGTCAGCAGTTCAGCAAAGCCGTACAGGTTAACTCCGTCCGAAACCTTCAGCCAAGAGGGCTAGTAGATAAACAAGTTCAATGACCAACAGTATTTTTACCAGCCAAAATAATAAAGTACATCTCTATGTCACCTGCACAGCTGTTACTTACATTTTTGATTCTCACTTTTCACTGTAAATTACAGCAAAATGCAATATTAAGCTGAATCAAAGAAGTGCACATAAATTGGGTTATATTACATGCAGATAAAGGAAGCCTTTAACATTCACCAACAATTTCCAGGAGCTGATAACTGGGTTAAAACTTTATGCAAGAAAGAATGCAAAGAGTTCGAGGGCAGATATATGCCGTATCCCAAATTGTCCAATATAGCAAGGTATTTTTTGCCAGAATGCTGACAAAGCTACTGAATCTGCATCAAAAAGCTTAACATAGAAGTTCCCAAAAATAAACTCAACAATTTGGTTAAATTGTTTCCAGTGATTTGAGGTTTATGTATGAAGTGGATTCAACTTAGGTCAGTCCTTCCAGACAAATGAAAATTTGAGTTCTTTTTTCTGATTGTTGCAGGCAAAAATCCTTGATTATGCGACACATTTCCTTAAAAAGTGTGATGGAATATGCAGGATAGTTATGCAACTTTATACAATGAAATAGCAGGAATTTGCAAAAATTGCGGGAACTTGCAATAACTGCCATTTGATGAATAAGAAAGAAAGCGATTCCCCCAACACTCTGTTCTCACCAGGCTACTACCTTAATGTAAAGAGTCATTTCCAATGACTTCCTATGATAAGCAAGTGTACTACGTCACAGGAAGTGCTGGGAATATGTTTGTATTCTCATGTTGTTTTATTTCAGACAGAAATAAACACATGGCTCAAACTTACAAAACGCTGAGTCAAACAAGTTCCAAGTTTATTTTATTTGGCAAATGAGACCGATTTGCGGACTTCATCATGCCTTCTTCACGGGGTTTGCAGCTTTCTGATGACATCACTTCACAACATTCCCAAGGCAACAGGAGGAAAATGGCTGCTATTGTGTGAAGTAAACGCAACATTTTTCTGCGGAAATGTGACTTTTTTGTAACAAAAAAGCGGGGATTATGAAATCACGCAAGCCCTACATATTTTGTGCATTTTGCATAGAAATCAGCGATTTATGTGGCGAAAGTGCGGCATCTTTGAAGAAATGCAGCCCACACATACACTTGTGGACTTGAGCTGATTATGCATTGAATTATGCGATCGAATAATCGCATTTTTCTAGAGGGACTGTTACAGTAATTAAAGGTAGCTCATTTCAAACTGGGGTTTTGTGTGTGTGTGTGTGTGTGTGTTTGTGTGTGTGTGTGTGTGTGTGTGTGTGTGTCTTGCTACATGTTGAAGACTAGGATACATATTTAACAACAGAGTGAGGACATTTTTGGAAAGTGAGGAGATCTTATCTGGTTGTCACATCTTCATTGGGATGTTTAAAGGTCAAACATTTGGGTTAGGGTCAAGGTTAGAATTATGTTATGGTTAGGATAAGGGCAAGGCATTCAGTTTAATGGTTAAGTTTAGGGTAAGGGGCTGGGGAATGCATTGTCATTGAACATCCCACAAAGGTTTAAGTACAAGGATGTGTCTGTGTGTTTGCATCTGTGTTGCTTTCCATTTGGACTTAATATCTAGTACACAATTGATGAGAGTTGTTAGATTATTTTAGAATGATTAGAACTTTCTATATTTGTTCATATCTAATATATTTTGTGGGAAATCTCAATGTCGCTTTTTCCGAGTATCATGCAGCCCTTAAGTGCATGAACCCTGCACATCAGTCTAAATCTGTTTCTCTGTTGACCAGTGTCAGTGGTTAAACTAGACTGCGTAATGAGGAGTTAATGCACTGCAACCCAACAGGCTGTTCCTGGTAACTACCAGTCTGATCACGTCCTACAGGGACAGTGCTATGAGCATCAGTGAGCTGTTGCAGACATTTATAAAGCTGTAGTCCGGAAATGTTCTGACTTTTAATTTCATTTGGGCTTATGGGATGTTACTTTTGTATCTTATGTCTATATTATTTGCATCACTTCCCATCTGAGAGTTTGTTTTATTTATAGCATCCTTTAACAGTTGCTTACCACATTTTTGTTCTGTTCATGACAAACATGTTCACCCCATTGGCCTATTGATTGACAAGTGTGTACTACAGTCTGTTTCCATCATCTCTGCCAGCATCTATCAAATCGATACATAATGTTCTCTTTTGTGTTTCTCAGCAGGGGTGTTCACATTTTTGTTGTAGCTAGTTTTCATTATGACAGCATGACCCTCCACCTGCTTGTATGGAATTTCTGTTTCAACTCTATATTGTATTGGTAGAAGATTTGACACTTTCCTCTGCCAAGGAGGTTATGCAGTGTTTTTCCTACCATTATGTGTTTTTCACTGTGGGACAATTTTTGGGACCTGACTATTGTGACATGTTTAAGGCTTGGTTACTCACTACATACATGAAAAGGTCACTATCACTGCTGAATTCCACCTGTTTCTCAGCTCACTTCTGACAGAAGCCGTTTCATTACAAATTTGCTCAGATGTGGCATGTGTCATTTTCTTCAAACCGCTGCCGCTTTCTGTATGGAAAACGCTCATTAGGTAAGAATCGCAGGCAGGAATTTCATCATAGTGGTTTTTCTTTCCTCACCACGGTTTAAGTTACTTGTGTTAGACATGAAGCTCACTCGAAAACATTCTTTGCTCTTCTTATCTTTAAGTCCTGCACCTGTAACTAACTACTGTCTATTCACCAAACTTTTAGTAGCCTGCAATTCTCTTTTTTTGACTTAAAAAAAGAACTGTAGCCTCACTGGATAGGTTTATTCAAACAAATTTGGTGGGAGACCAGTCAAGATGGGGTTTTTTTTTGGTTATTTTTTTTGTCTGTGCTATACATAGAGCCTGCAGCTCTCCTACGATGCTCTTGGCTGAGCGGTTCCCCTGGAGGCTGAATGCTTCAGGATTTGGTGTCACCTTTGACCTTTTTGAACTTTACTGGTTTGCTGGTATGTAAACTCTGACCCATGCGTACAAATGCTTTGAGGAATGGGAAAGTAGGTGATGAGGAGATGAATTGATTCCAGATTCTTTCAACGTTGTCGTTAACTTCCCAATGGTAGTGTTTTTATTGTAGACTTGTACACACTTGTTTTTATTGTAGACTTGTACACAGGGATACTCGTGGTAAGTTTCCTCTAAGGCTGCGACATCATCAGGTGCCATTTTTGTATTTCCTGTAGTTTTAATGTGTAAAATCACTGTCGTGAAACCAGTCGTCAGACACAAAGACAATGCAGCAGCACACTTGATCGCTTACGCAGGGATTGCTACATTAGCAAAGTCTGTAAATAATCCTCCTCCTCATCCTCAGTGTACTTACAATGCAGCTAAGTTCAACACTACAAAGCTGACGTATTATTGAATACAATTCTTTATTCAATTCTGTCAGGACACTGCTGTTTGATAACTTGTGTAGCCACCAGCCTGATATCTGTAAATGCATGAATGGACCAACTCCTTAAGCTGATTAAAAAGAATGTTCATTCTCAGCGAACAAAAACATGATTCCCAGCTTCAGTTGATTATACACCGGTGAAGACGAAGTTATAAAATAGTAATTTGTATTCCATTTCAACCCAAAAAAATCCACCCCTGATTGATCAAACTATGGAGCTTTTAGCAGGTATGAATTTGCACAAATGCTTTTTCTTAATGTGTATTATTTGTCCTCTGAATTGGAAGACTCAGCATCCTGCTTGTGCTCAGTCCTCGTGCAGCACTTGCTGTCCATCGACTCTACTTTGTGGTTGATCTCCATTTCCTTTTAAATATAAAAGTAAGTGCTGGCAGCTTGAAAGGAGAGAGTGTGAACGTGCCCTCATGGGACTGTTTGGGATTAAGATGCCAATGAAGTGAAGGCACACTGGGACGTGTTGAAACCCACAAGCTAGCACATTAATGTGGATGTGACGGGGACTCGACCCACCGGGTTTGTTCTCCCTTTTCCCATACACAGCCCTGACCTCCACTAGCCAGGTTGTGTGCTTTCTCAGCAACTGTAACACATGCTCATGTTTCAGTTTAACCCATCGATGTAACACGAGTCAAACAGAACTAGTGTCTCCATGACAGGCTGGATGACCATTTGTAGTTCAACAAAAGAAAGTTGAAATTAGGGTTTTCTACAAGAGTTCATCTCTCTTTTATGTTTTTATCAACCTTGTTTCAAAGATTGATTTCTTCCTTCTGTTATTGGTCGGAGGTCATACAACTCCTCTTCACCAAAATATTTTCTTAACTTCACTCTGACATGTCAAGTGAGTGGTTTACAGTAAACATGTTAGAGTGACCCTTTGACCTGCTTCTCGGGTGCCATTGCAACATATTGTGCCAGCATTGTTTTAATGTGCACTCCAAACAAATGTAAAGCCGACTCTGTAGATCCCGTCAACCCCACCAACTAGTTCGGCAGCTGTGGTCTGCCCTCAGTAGCATCACTGTTCTTCATGCATTTAACATTTAGCCTTCAGAAGACTGTCACTTTCATTCTTTTACATTTCACCAGTCATATCCTGCACGTGACTATTCATATTTTTTTCAGCAGTGCCTCTTCTATCCATGGTTAAAGGACTGTGGCTGTGCAATATGCAGAAATGGAAGTGCATGTGGAGACATAGTACATATTTTAAATTAGTTTTAGTTAAATATTTTTTGCAGCAGTCATGGAGCTATTGCTGTTTTGGCTTGACAGTGGACATCACACTGGGCAATTTTATAAAATTGAGTCCCTGTATTCAGAAGGTCACCAGACCCGCATAATGTCATTCAGTTTGTTTTGGTCTCTTCCTGGTTGGCTATACTTCTGTGAAATGTTGATGGGCTCCAGCAGAGCAGGTTTTAGTGAAAATGAGTTTTGACATGGAGAACAGGCCTCCTTAGATATGATATTTTAATTTTGTTGAACTGAATGGGTCAGAACCATCACTGTATCCACCACCATGGTGATATTTTTCCATGTTCTTATGACAAACTTGTCCTTACTGTTGTGCCAAAGCATTAGAGCTAAAAACACGACTCGACAGTTGGATAAATCGATGTAAAATGTCATAATGGACATTCCCTCACCGGTTGCCAGGGGAATTGCATAATAGCTTCCCTCTGTAGAACTGCATTTTGGATCAAATATCAAATACAGATGTCAAGTCCTAAAGCCAAAGAACAGTGGTATTAAAAATGCAAATCAAGGCCTTATGTTTTTCTCTAACTTCAAAATTTCCACACAGCTCACTCAACTCTCACTTGTGTTCAGAAAATAAGAGAGAGAAAAAAAATCAGTGCCACAAATTTACCATCCAAACTATTGTGTTTCTGGTTTACATGGCTGCTACCAGCTGCTTCGATATACTAGAGCAATGAAACAAGGAATTTTAAAATGGAAAAACGGTTGCATAACATCATACTAGCATTCTCACATAGATTACTGCATTCTGTTCACATGCAACATGCTTTCAAGACGATTGTGGCTTGGTAGTACTTGAAAACCTTGCTCCTTTTTGTAACAAACAGAAAGGTATCGACAAGAAAAACATGTAGTTATAAATCTCCTCGCCTGCATTTCAGTTTTCATCTGATTTTTTTTTTTTTTTTTTTTTACACCGTGACTCTGATATTCCACCTACTTGGGTCATCAGCACTTTCAGATTTCATTCATTTTGACTGGATGGATTGGAGGAACTTTGCCTCTCACAGCACTTTTGTCAGGAGTATTAGCCTAACATAAATGTCTGTCATGCTGACATTTTCCTGTCATAACTCTAGAGTCTCCAGACTGGCCCCCAAAGCAACTGTGTGAAATGCTAAAACACATTCATTTTTGAAATAACCTGATTATCATTCTTGTCACCCTGACTAGTTTTATGACCAGTTTTATTACATTACAATACGTCAGTCCTGAGCCTCACAAGTTCTGACTTGCATTCTAAACCTTGTTGTGTTATGAAAGAAGCTTCACTTAAGCATCACTTATACTAGCCAACCAAGTCCATATTTTGGAATGGGCGTTTCTCAGGAATCAAACGTACTGTTATTTAAAGGGGTACAATTTATTCCAAGTTCCAAGTATCCTGATTTATACCTCAATATACAGGATTTCACTTCCCTTGGGGAATATTGGAACACTTTCAACCCATCACTCACTGCAAGTTATGTAATTTAATACACTGCATTTCCTGTGCAACTCCACTCATCATAGATTTCTGCAATATTTTTATCAGCTCTCTTGTCTGCACGCACATTTCCAAATGGTTTCGCAGAGTTTCTGAAGTTTATAAGTTCGTCTATAGCATGAAAATGAAATTATGTGTTACTGCACTCAGTTAATAATCTTTTTGTATGCTGGATATATGTTAGTCCTGATTTAAAGAAAAGTCTTGCAGGAGTGGGTGTGTTGCTGTGAAGTAGAAGTTTGTAGATCATTGTTCTCATGGAAATATTTTTTCTGTCTTTGCGAAAGCACCCTGAGGAACCAGTGCACTAATGCATCTATATCAGAAAGGCAAAAATAGCCTCACATTGGGAAAAGCATCTACATGTCAGTCTGTGTCTCTCCTCTGCAGACGCTTCCCTGTAAAGGAATAAGACGAGTCTTAGTCTACGCTTATTCCTATCCTTGATTAATTGTGAGCCAGGATGTCGTCTCTCTTAATTACGTGGATGAGCAAAGGTCAACTTGTGCATAACGTAATAAGAGCATTGTGCAGTATGCTGAGTCAAACGTGTTAAATCCAAGTACAAAGTGGAGCTTCACCCTACACTCTAGGTTCACGCAGCTCTACACAAGTGCATTGTAGGACTGTTTATACACTTGCAGCAGAGAAACTCATTAACACCAGCCCTCTCACGCCACAGGGGCATAGATGTTCTCTGTCCTTTCTCCCCCCATTTGGTATTCATTCTACTCTCCCAGTATTAAATCCTTTAAAAAGTGATACTTTGGAAAAGTGGCATTATTTCAAAGCAGTGGGTTTATTCAGATACTGAGATCACTGGAAGCAGCCGTCAGTGGTCTGACCCTTACAGTCGAGTTACGTAAGCACTCCGTCAGCTGTCAGCCAGCTGTTTTTGGTTGTGCCTGATAGTGTATTGTTGCTTGCTGCACAGTTTTTTTTGGAGGAGCAAAAGCCTGTTTGGTGGCATTATTATCACTCGATAAAACGCTTTGCAGCATAAAACTGTTGCCTTTTTCATGTAAAATCACTTCATAACGCTTTTAAGTGCATGGGTGTGTGTCTGTATGCTTTAGAACAGTTATATAAATCAAAACTTTAGCGAGCGCTGAAAGAGTTCACCAAGTTCTGCTGGAGATGAGAAAAGGGAAAAAAGTGTTAAATTGAATTCAAACCAAACGTGTGGACTTTTGTCTTAATGAAAATGTTAACTAGCAGTGTCAGTGCAGCTCTGTGTTAACAAGCAATGTTGATGACATATTTATTTGCATAACCGACAACTCTAGGGTGCCTGGTTCTTTTGGTTGTTGTAAATCAGACCTGCAGTGTGTCCGCACTTGGCCATGTGCTCTTGCTACTACTACAGGAGGAGTCCTGGGTCCACAGCGATGAGTTGGAGCTGTGTGGGAACAGAACATCACCATACAGTGTGTCGCTGCATCTCTGGACAGCTGCCAAATGCTGTTAATAGCTGAGCTGAGGTCAAGTTTGACAGCTCTAATAACCCTGAATGCACTCACCGTCTAATCCATAAAAGGCTTTACAATCAAAGCCTAGAATGACTGGGCTGCCTCTGTCCAGCAGTTTAGAGAGATATATTCTGCCATAAATCAGATATCTAGTGGTTATTTTGCATTTGACTTTGAGTTGATGTCAAAAACAATATGTCATTGTCATTTCACAGACCAGTCTCATGAGCAGTTTTGGCCTTCACCCCCCCCCCCCTTTTTTTTTTTTGTCTCCTCTGAAATTTTTCCATTGAGCATTAGGTTTTGCTCTCTACTGTACACTAATAATAGCTCAATGTCTTTCCGTTCTTTGTGTGATTCCAGATGCCCCCTCAGCAGAGCAGCAGGAACTGTTCACCCAGAAACTCCAGCAGTGCTGCATGCTCTTTGACTTCCTGGACTCGGTGACAGACCTAAAGAGCAAGGAGATCAAGAGGGCCACACTTAACGAGCTAGTGGACTACGTGTCCACCAACAGAGGGGTGCTAGTGGAACCTGCATACCCGGAGATCACTAACATGGTGAGAATAAAGGGTGCTTTAATTTTTCTAGTGCTTTGTCCAACTTCAAAACTGTAACAAGCCCACATTTTTCTGCGTGAGTTCTTGTACCTGCTCAGCTAGTAAACCCTAACAACACCTCTGAATTATCAAACAATTATGAGATATCCTCTCTCAGCCGGTCTTTATTGTCCTGAGCACTTGAGCAGGATTAAAAAATTGGAGCTTGAGTGTGTGTCTAGACAGGTAGTGTCACGCAAATGCAAGTCGCCATATCTCCTCAAAATCCCCTACCATACTGCTTCCATTAGAACTCAAAAGCTTGCACAGAGAAACAGGCTGTTTGGAGTTTCTCACCTCATCTGTGACACTCTGTTCCTCCGTCACGAACCATGTATGGGGAGCGGAGTTGAAAGGATTTTGTCTGCAGTAGTAGCTGCTGTACATTTCAGCACAACTGAAGCTAAACAGTTTCCCCTCTATAACTAAACTAAAAAGACTGGAGTTCATTGATGGTCAGGACAGAGGAATTCACACATCAGTTGTTGAGAAAATCAACCCCCTATAAAGTGTCTTTTGCCAACATGTCAAAGAGGCCCTGAACAGCCTAGTTTCCTCCCACAGTACAATAGTGACTCATATGCAATGTTTGGAACACAGCAGTATGTACTATAGTTGGTGTTGCTGTGATTCACACATACACATAGACACACACACACACACATAGCGGAGATTATCATGATGGGTACGAATGAGCACATCCACCGCTGAGTCAAGGAGTCCTCAGATTACTGATGTGCTACATACAATAATCCATGTCATACCTTGCAACCATTGATTTAGGACTCAGATTAAACAGCGGTCGTTAAAGTGCTTCACGGTTACATGTAGAGTTATTGTCAAACCAACATTTACGCAGTCGAGAGCAAAAACGAGGTGATGTGGGGTTTATTCCCAGTGTGTTTTTAAAATGAAACACATTTGAAATCCACTTGGTTTGCACCTCCCTAAATAAATCATCCTTGCAAAACTGAGGAGTGAAACTTGGAGAGAGAAAGAGAGCATATTAAACTGGGAATATTTGATGCTTGGGAAGAACATAAGATAATCAGCTGTATATAAAGTATATTATTAAAAAGTGGATGTCTTCTAGTGTGATGTTTCATGGTTGACATTGTCATAGGTCAATTAAGTAGACAGTGCCCAACCCTCATTTCCACAGCAACCAGCTGCAGAATGCATCTGTGCAACTGTGCTGAAAATTACCATGCACCCACACTGGGCGATTCATACCGTGCCCAAGCACATTTGTCCCCAAAAGTTTGGTTCACTTGACTAGCGTGATTTCTCCGTAACACGCCCAGGCACGATACGCTGTCTTGGCCCTGGCACAGTACACTTTTAGCTTCATCTCGCCCCATAAGAGTCCTCCCATCTTAGCACTGTGACTCAATGTCACATAAATCCGGTCCCGCGGGATTCCCTACCAAATGTCAGACTCTCTTGTACAGCTCAGTGATGATGTAAGCATGCTCAGACCAGGTCTCAGGCCTGGGACCAATTTGAGCGAGCTTTTGAACTTGGAAGGGCAGTAAAAGTGGAGCTGAACTTGACACTCAGATCAGCTAATGTTTGGAGCTCAAGAGATTTGCAGGCTAATGTGATGGACTTTACCATAAATTATTTAAAATTGTTAGAAACAGGTCATATTAGCTGGTTAATAGGAGGCAGATGGACAAATGGGAATTTGTTTTCACTCTGTCGAACAGTTTTAAGTAATAAAAGTAAAACCAATCGGTTATGTTCAGCTTAATACAATCATACTCTTATGTAACACTTAAGAATTTCTGAATACATTTTCAATGTGTTTTAAATGGATAAAATAGTAACCATGACATTCACTTTTTGCACACAGTGTGTGTAACTGCTGCCAAAAAAAGAAAGCGTGAACATGTTTTTTAATAACTGAACTATGAGTAAGTGTTTCATCACACCTACTCAAAGACAAGCTAATATTGATTTTCAGGCACTTTTAGGGTCATATTATCAGATTAATTTGAAGAGCCACAGGGGAGAAGCAGAACACATGACTCTGGCTTTCCAACAGGTATTCTCAGTGTTTATTCTTTACTATCTCACTCATCTGTGCAAGGTAGAACAGCGGGATGGCTCCAGAGAAAGGCCAGTCCCGAGCTGAGAGTCTGAATTACAGGCATAGTTCTCAATGAGGTTAGACAAATAACAGCTGCACTTTCAGTAGATGGGTTGATAATAGCTCTCCCAGATACTCCATGCATGGCATCACATGATAATGAAAAGGTGAGCAACCTATTATTCTGCTGCTGTGAGCTTTCGTCTGGGGTTGTTAAGAGGTTTCTCTTCAGTGTAAAAGAGCTGTGTACTGACTCTTAAATTAGTTCTACTATTTTATTTATGTTTATATATATACACACACATATATATATATGTGTGTGTGTGTGTATTAGTAAATTATCGAACCAGATAGAGGATGATAACACAACTTCTGCCAGTATTGTTTGGTTTCGAATTAAAACAACGCCACGTAACTTCCCAGGATGACTGTAGAGAAGCATTCAAAGTCAAACAGTATTTAGATAAAAGAGGGAATTAGAGGGAATAAATCTGAGTGGAGGGGAGAAGTAGAGACAGTTTTGTTTTGCTGTAAGATGTCACAAGTTAAAAAGGCCCACATTTGCTGTTCATTGATAGTGAATAGTTGAATGGATGACTGCCTGGAGGCCTTTAAATCCTCTAGAAGCCTGCTTTCTCTCAGATCTCGTTAGTGTTAGAGTAGCCTAGTGTATCGAGCTAGAAAGCGATTTGTATCTCCTCGCTGTGAGCTCTTCAGCATTGTCTGGTTTCAAATTCCTTCACTGTCTTTCTCCTCTCCCATCCGTATCATTTAGATTCTCTAGCTGCCAACAAGTCATTTACTGTGGTCTTTAGCACTCCAGCATTAGAGTGTGCTTCTGCACAGATGTCCACCCAATCACATAATGCCAGCTTTTCATGCGCCCCTCTTTGCTGTGTGTCACACTCAAATTTACTCTGGCTAAAAATAACAAGATGAGATAGAGGTGGCTGTGACCAACCTGCAATGATTGTCTTTAGTACAGAATGTTAATAGGTGTTTGTGGTACATGCGGCGCTGGTAATGGTTTTAGCAAAAACCCTTTGTGTCTAGTTACATTAAACGTGTTCAGAAAGACATCGTTGTAACACAGTTCTTTTGTGCTGTACTTTCGATTCTTTAATTTAGTGTCGCAATTTTTTATTTCCATTTGATATTGAGTGTGCAATTCACACCCAACTTCTCCCTCAAGGAACTGAAATGTCAGTGTGATGGAAGTGTGTTCTGAAGTGACTGGCTGCATCTCTGTTTGTTTGTTTTTTTTATTTCCACTGTGGAGGACGATAGGGGTGCAGCGTCCTCTACGCTGAAATGTGTCATAATGAAAGGTCTGTGGGTTTGTTCGTGGCATCCAAAGAACCACCTTGCTTTCAGAAATTCCCAGATGTCACTTGGTGGAGAGCTCCCATGTCTGGTCGCGCACACAAGACTCCAACGACATGAACAATCTTCAGTGTAGAAAAAAAAAATCAGTGAAAAAAGATCAAGTTGTCACAACCTCATAAAAGCAATTCAGATTTTTCCTTTATCCGGTCATATTTATTTTTAAGTAATAGTTACCAGTAATTGTCCGGCTCTATTTCTTCCCAGTTTTGCTTGGAATATGTTTGAACATTATGTATTGCTATTAACGGTTCTCCTTTTTTCCACAGATCAGCACCAACATATTCCGGACACTTGCACCAAGTGAAAACCCAGATTTTGACCCAGAGGAGGATGAACCTACTCTAGAGGCTTCATGGCCTCACATGCAAGTAAGACTAATATTTTAGCCTGACAGCGCTACTCTCTCTTTCTCCCTCTGGATCTCCCCCCAGGCACAGCTACATCAGTGCTGGGGATTTTTTTCAGATGCACAACAGTGTGCTTCCGAAGTCACCCTGCTACACTAAAATATCAGCATGTGATATGTCTTAAATGGAAGTCTAATCGAGTTGAACTACAAAATACCTCTGAACTGCTTCACAGTGGAAGGGCAAAGCGTGATGGGCAACCACATCCTAGGTGCAATGTGACTCAACCGAGATGTTGCATGGCTCCATTGCGGTCGTAACAAATTCCTCTTTTATTGTCCAGCTTGTCTACGAGTTCCTCCTGCGCTTTCTTGAGAATCCAGACTTCCAACCCAGCATTGCGAAGCGCTACATCGATCAGAAGTTTGTTCTACAGGTACGTTTCAACAATTTTCCTCAAGACTCAGGCGTTTTAAAGATATTGACCATCCTTGAAGTATAACACTTGCCTTGTTATATCAGCGGTTAACATAAAGCACACATATCACAGCTGTTCCTGGATTACAATGTTACAGTCATTATCATCAGTATTAGTTTTACACATGACATCATTTCATTCTTCAACCATTTTTGACTTTTGTTCAAGTTTTAATACGTTTTATACAATTTTTGACATTTGTGTATTAGATGCGCTACTTTCTCACACCAATTCCACACGCCATACAAAAGTTCTACTACAGCCTACGTGAGTCTAATATCCTAATACTTAATGTGTTTGACATGAGAATGTCTGATCTAAGTGAAAGAGAGTCCACTTCAGCGTCCTTGTGCATTGCTGAACATCTCTCCTGCATGACTGCTATCACAGTGGATAGTACCGGTGGTTATGTCAGCATCTGATTAGTCAACGTATCTCATCTGCATTCAAAAATGGAGCAGAGAATATCTGTTCAGAGAACAGAGATGAGTCACTGATGGAGCAACTTGAATGTATGCAGTTAATTTTACCACAAGACTCTTGACACCTATTTCAGGCTTCTTTTGCTGGAAATCCATTTTGTAGCTGCTTGTTGGAGGGAGCTGTTCCTGTGGCAACTTGTCAGGCTCTTTATCGAGTTCCCTTTCCAATTAAGTGAAACTCTCAGTTGTCTTTCATCTCCAGAAACACTCCGGTGGTGTCTGTGCTAGCTGCTACTGGTACTCATGCTAGCTCACCTGCTCCTGTGCCTGTCCTCTGTCTTTCTTCGGCAGTGAGATTAGCTTTTATGGTCTTGATCTAAGCTTTTCCTGTTGTGTAGTTCAGTGTACGTGGCTGGCCTTTGATGTAGAATGGTCAGACAGTCGTTCAAGAGAACAGGATCATCAGTGATGGGGTACATCTGCACTGGCTCAGTACCCACCTACTGCAGGAATGCTGCACTTCTTCTCTGAAGCCATAGGGTGAAGCAGCAGCTAACAGGAACCACAGGGCCTGGAATGTTGGCTGGGCCATATCCGAGGTGCCTGGACTGATTTTCCATGATGTGAGTGTGTCGTGGGGGAGCTTTAAATAGCGGCCTGTTGTTTACTCTTTCAGAGAGGAGAAGGGGACTGTGGTCGGAGCAAATGAAAAGGAGGTGGAGGTTTGGGTGGCAATTAAGGCAGGAAAAGAAGGCCCATGGTTTGGTCCTTTTAAGTAATCATAATATGCACAGCATGCGTGTGTCGTCAAATAGTCCTCTTAAGATGAGCACACACACACACACACACTCACTGTAAAGGTCAAAGCACAAGGGCAGGAAAAACTTCCTAGATGTTCACCGGCTTGCCAGATACACACATTTATTGATCAAGAGATCCAAAAAATTAGGAATATATGTCAGACTTAGCAATTTCACACTTTCACACTCAAGTTTTTCGGACCATGTATCTACCTGCTATGGATCAACTAGTGCCAAGAGTCATGGGAAAACCATCAGGAGCAGAACCTGTGTTGGCAAAATGTGTCTTCCCGAGGGCTCTGTTTTTTCAGCTTGTATATCACAGTAAAAATAACTTGATGTTCTAAAAGCCTGTGGTTATATTTATGTTTCTGATGTTTTTGTGTCATATCGTTTACTGCTCTGCCACAACGCATGTCCTCAAACTCCACAGGGACACCGGCACAGTGCTGACATGGTGCATGCTTCATCCTGCACTTCATACAGTGCACAATACAGCATGCATGTTAACTACATGCTAGTTGCCGTGCAGTCACACTGTGTGAGCTGGACTGTGAGTGTTCTCACAGGTCAGTCTCTTGACAGTTTCATCATAGAAACTGATGGCAGCCTCTCAGGTTTTGTTGCTTAAAAGTGTGTAAACAATTAGGAACCTTTAAAGAAAAGTCTGCATTGTTGAACCAGTCTGAAGTCTCTAGGATGGCCCTCCATGTTGGGGCAGAAGTAGTGTACCTGTAAACACTGTCCTACCAGTAACATGTGCATTGCAGGATGTTGCTGTTAGAATGAAATATATCAATTTGTTTAAAAAAAACAAAAACAAAAACAAAAAAACCCACTCACACAATCTTTTATTAGGACATGATTCATCAGGCCACCCAGGCTTCTGCTCTGTCCATGTTCCAGCATGATTTGCTATGTCTCCAGTTAGTTTCACAAAGGAACAACATTGGGAGTGAGCATCATTTCTGGTCAGGCGTGTCCTTGAGAAAAAGCAAGGTTTGGGTTGTTAGGGTTGGTTAACATTTATGACCAAAGGTTCTCATGGAGGCTCTGACACAAGCCATGTTTCCATTAGTGCATTTTAATTCAAACCCCAACCATATGCATTAGAAAAGGCTTAGGCTTGAAATGCACCGTATCCGTCCATGACCCACAGCTACAATGACACTGCATCTTTTTGCCTCTTCTTTTTTATTTCCTGACAGGTCTAATTATTTTTTCCTCCAGGCTTTTAAAATGACAGACTCACCATAGTAATGGCTCAATTGGTGCTGCGAGGCAGGCAGTAAAGATCCCGTGTTTGTGCTGCAGATGTACACGTCTTGTACCTTGTATTTTGGGCGGAATAGAAATGGAAAAAAAATTTCACACCTCCTCAAGGTTGTTTTGTCTCTTTCAAAAAAAAGAGTTGAGGCACTTATGTGAGTAATGAGTGATCTTGTGAACAATGAACTCAAATGAGCCTAAAATGAAAAGAACTTCCACCGATGGGTTACCTGTTTATGAGTGGCTGAGTGATGCGGGAGGACAGAGGGGCAAACTGATTTTGGTCAGTCACAGATTTTTAGGAAAATTACCCATTTAAGAAAAAAAAAAAGAGCAATTACATGCTGATTTTGGTTCGAAATGGTTTAAGACGGGCTACATAGTTTTACTGGAGGTGTTAAATACATGCAACTGAACTATAGTCAGCCAGAACTGCAGCAATACATGTGTGCGCGATGAACCCCTTTCCTAGGCATATACAGGTTTTAAAATAGACCGTCAGCTCTGTCACCAAGGTGCCGATGGCTTGCTAACTGGGAGATAAGGCCCATACTCTGATCTGAACCTGAAAAAAAAATTCCTCTCAAACTCTGTAGGATTAGCTCGGTTGCACTCAACCGCACTGTAACAATGAATCATCATATGTTGCTGCAAATAGCTCTAACATGCCAGGGCATTCATATGTGTTTACAAGCATTCAGGCACACTAACTGCTCTCCTGCTACATAGGATGTTGGTAGCTGGTGAGTCCCAGCTTGACTCTTCATACTTATTTACAGGAATTAACAGTGAGCACAATACATTTGCTCCACTGTTAGCCTACAGGGAGGCAATGTGAAGAATAACACAGCATGGGATTTAAATACATATTTCAGATTTATTTATTTTTTATTTTTTTGGAGATAGCATTTTGTACAAGAGTTTCTTGAGGCTTTAAATGTGTGCATCACAGGAAATCAGTACATTTTAAAAAATGTGTAATGAGGTTTTTTGAGCTTCGGGAAATAAACGAGCAGTGTTGCCACATCACAGCCACATTTTTAGCCTCCAGTAATACCGTTAAGTTATTTACTCTTAACTTTTATAATGAGACAAAATGGGAGCTCAGCAGGCGGTCAACCACATCATGTGTCCACTTTGCAGCAGTTGGTCAGAGCAGCATGTTAATGATCAGCACCGATTTAGTGGAGGAAACCCTGAGTATTTTCATTTATTTAAGTAAATAACACAGTCCAAAGTACAGTAGTAATGTGTCGATTGGCCATGACGCCAACTGAATCTACATGTCAACATAAATTATCCACCCACTGCCCACACAGAGTTGTTTTCCTCACTGATTTGTAGCCCCCACCTCCCTGCATCTGCATGGCCATGTCACTCCACCTCTCCGTTGCCTGGTTATGCTGAACAATGAGATTCACAATGAAATCAAAGTAATCTAATCTTTCAACTTTTAGCGTCATGAAGAAACTGCGGTGGACGTATTAAATCTCATAACAAAAGGCAGAGAATGGAGCATGTGCAGGGAATGAGGAATCTCAGTTATATCTTCTGGAGATTCGGTTCTTTTATCAGGGAGATGACACGATCCTCAGTGTCCTATGAAGTGTGTTGTGTTTTCGGAGATAGAGTCTGACAACGCAGAGGAAGATGTTGATGCTCCCGTTATACTTGGTGCTGCAGGTGTTGTGACTTTGAGAAGTGGGTCAGGAGATGAGTGTTGTTCAATGCACCTTGTGTTGTTTTGTCATAACAAACAATGTTATAACCTGAAGTTGATCCACACTCGTGGAATTTTTCCCAGCGTGATGTAAAATGTTTAGGTTCCACCAACCTTTGAGGAAAGAGAGAGCAGAACCAGGGGTCGGGGGAGCGTTTTCATTATGAAATTGATTTAAAAACCCGCGATGCTCTACATACTGTTGTACTATATCATTTATTTACTGAAAACCCCATCAAGTGAGACCTGAACTATTACCTGTTTATTTCATTCATTGTTTGTTTGTAGCTTCTGGAGCTGTTTGACAGTGAGGACCCCAGGGAGAGGGACTTCCTGAAGACCATCTTGCATCGGATTTATGGAAAATTTCTGGGGTTGCGAGCCTTCATAAGGAAGCAGATCAATAACATCTTCTTGCGGTGAGTAAAAGGTTTGGTTTGGAGTACAATGGATCAGAAAATCCCACAAAATGTCCCAAATTACCCTTTTAGGAGACTGCCTCAGGGCCAATTATTCACAGAAACACACTATTTTACTGGGGAGCGTGAGAATATCTGTGAATGTAGTGGTTAATAGAAGCTTCTAGTAATCAGGTCGGGTGTCTCTACTGCAGAAATTGTCTAAGAGCTCCAACAGCCTTTTAAAAAACTTCTGGATCCTGACCAAAATTTGCAGCACAGGGAGCAGAGATCAGACAGAAAAAGGCACACGGCATAATATAATGCAACCATGTTAAAAAAAAAAGAGATATTTACACTGATGTGGTGTATTTTAAAAGCTATGCTAAATTTTGCTGTGCCTTAACCATTTCCATCCACTCCTTTCAAGCAGTATTGAATACACACATCATGATAACTGTTATTGTTTGCGTCTGATGAATTGTTCCAGTGCTTGCTGCTGTTTTAAATCTGTCAGGAGTTGTATTGCCTTCGCCAGAGTGAAAACACACATAGGATGAATTGATGAGCTGCGTATGCACACAGATGAATACGTTCAGCATAAATCAGGCACAGCTCCCCTTGAGGAGATCCAGAATCAGAATATAGTGCGGTATGCTTGTTGTGTTTAAATTCCTGCTGCTGGTTTTAATCTGTCATGAGTCACAGCTCTTCACACATGGTGGAAACACAACCAGGAATGTGCAAAAGGAACTTTTCCAATCCTGCCTAAAGGGAAGCTTTTATACTGTACAAATGTATATTTTCAATTCTGGCATTCCATGATAGGAACTCTGCATGATTCACAGACTCAAAGTTATGAAATAAATCCTTATTCATTGTATGTCAGCCCAACGTAGTTAATGTAACCTGAGGCGCTGAGTTTGTGCTACCTTGTCAAACAGTCAAAGAGCTATAGACACTGCAGCAGGCAGTAAAAGCAATATTAGGCTACACACCGTGCTGAGAGCTGCACGCATATGCTGTACGTCCGGGCAACCCTCAAATACATGACTCATGCCATCAGCATGGATACGTCATTCTGCTGATGTTTTTTTGTTGTCAAACTAGCTGAATGTCCACACATGGCGGAGTCATAGCTCATCAGCAAGTGTGGTGTTTTCACCAGAAGATTTCCCCAGCCTTTGCTAGGTCAGATGAGTATTTACCACTTGAAAAGTTACAACCGGCAGAGACACAGTAGGTCTCTACAACATATTGACAAGAAAAAAAACTTGAAAGCACTAAGGACTGATCAATGGGATTTTTGAGGCTAATTCGGATATTCAGTAGTAAAAAAGTAATGTCATTGATTAATCTGATATTCTCTATGTATATTTTATAGCAGTTGTCCCTCAAATACGTGTGAAATACTTGTCACCTACCAGGATACCTACTGGTGGGAGACCATGTTACTGTGTATTAATTACTGACGTCAATGCAGCACAGCCTGCACAACATCGAGCGTTGGCATCAGCTAATATCAGCGGGTCAATTAATCAGTCAGAGCCTAGCAAGCAACAGGCTAGCTTATGCAGGCTAGCTGAGCTCAGTGTGAGCGAGTCTGACATGAACATGGATAGCATCCCTTTAGGCCCAGTGTCCACACTCTAGTCCACACTGACAAAGCTTTGTTTTACTGTTTAAGTTTCTGCAAAGGATCAAATGAGATTTTTCACCATTGTAGAAAAATGCCATTTAAAGCACATCACCTGACTGTCAACGCCTGACATAACGGAGAGAGCGCAGATGGAGGCATCAGATATTCCTGACAGCAGCGTGTTGATTGTCTAACCCTGGTGTTGCTGCGAGACAATGGGATTTAAATGATCGGAACAAGGGGACTCTTGATGTCATGTCCAACAGGCAAGGTGGCAAAATAGGTGCACCCACTTCTGTCACCAAGGATAAAAATAGTGCCACAGTTGTTAGGCTCTGTTTGTTCATGCCATAAATGAGCAGCTCGATGGCTGCGGCTTCAGCCAACAGATGCAGTGAGTGACAGATGCGTGGGTCATTAAGCAGATTCAGGTCCAGAGAGTGGAAGAAGCGACGAAAGAGAAGAATGTGTGTATTTCCCTCCTCGGAACTAGAAAAAGAAGTGACACTACTTCCCTGCCAGCCCAAAGCCACGTGCACATTTGTGGCTAAAGGCAAATGAAAATTAAAATAAAGCCTTTAATCTCACTCTGAGTGTGCTGGGTTTTCCTTGGCTGGAGAGTCCGACCGGGTGATGGAACATTACTGGAAATAATCGCATACAAAAGATAACTTCATATCAAATTCAGCCCCATTCACATCAGTGGTAATGATCAGTATTTGGTGTTGTCAGAGTTGGTGTTTGACACATGTCATGATTTCCTTTGTCGATGCATTTGTTTCCTTTGTAGGTTCATCTATGAAACTGAACATTTCAATGGGGTTGCTGAGCTCCTAGAAATTCTTGGAAGGTGAGACATGTCATGAAGATTCGCAGAATTGATTGCAAATGACAAATGCTTAGAGTGTGTACGTGGGTATGGGTGTGTTTGTGTGTTAACAAATTTCCTCTTGTTGCTGCTCGGTTGTGGTTAAACTTCGGTCCAAAATATCATCACTCTGAGTTGTAGAGTTCTGACGAAATGAAGTAAACAGTGCAGCCAGTTTAGTGCGGTTTGATCTACTGTAAAGCCCTGGTAGTTCGTCGCATTTTACATTGGTTTGTTGGTTTCATACACGATTGTTATATTTAGATCACCTATAAAACCAACAAATCAACCCAAAATGCAATCATACTGAAGCAACATGACTCAAGGTTGTGTGGACCGTCTCTGTCCTAACGACCAGGTTCGCGGCGTCTGTCGTTTGTGGGCTGTAACTGCATTGAGTGCGTGCGTCAGCGTGTGTCAGTATTTGTGACTCTTTGTGTCCGTGTGTGATGAATAAATGCACCACTGCGCCGCTCCTTGTCTGCAGCATCATCAACGGCTTTGCACTGCCCCTGAAGGCCGAGCACAAACAGTTTCTGATGAGGGTGCTCATCCCGCTACACACAGCTAAAGGACTGGCCCTGTTCCACGCACAGGTGGGAACCATACTCTATATGTGCTGCATTCTGATCCTGACTGCCGGTTTAAAAACATGACTGATGAGAGTAAATCAGCTCCAGCAGGGAGGAGGGATGTTCTTCATTCCTCTACGACAGCACCTTCTAGTGGCTTGAAAATGAAAATGTTTAGTGAGTCCCTGCAAATGACTCCATAGAGCATTCATTAGAAAAGCCTCGAATAGGGTTTTTTTTTTTTGTATGCTTTAATTGTATTCATTGTTTGTCCCTCAGCTGGCCTACTGTGTGGTCCAGTTCCTGGAAAAGGATCCTACACTCACAGAACCGGTACCTTTTATTATCTTTCCCTCCTACTCAAAGCCTGGAACCTAAAATTAGTCGATACTGCAAAGAAATCTGGAGCGGGTGCTACCACCCGCCCACCCAAACAGACCTTTAAAGAGTCTTTTTATAGAGAAGTTCTCCATTACATATGCAGGTAATCCGTGGGCTGTTGAAGTTTTGGCCTAAAACCTGCAGCCAGAAAGAGGTAACGTGTCGATAAAAGCACTTGACACACGACTGCAGTCAACAGGCTCGGCGTGTCCTTTCACGCTCTTCACATCTTATCCGCTTAGGTGATGTTCCTGGGGGAAATTGAGGAGATTCTGGATGTCATCGAGCCGACGCAGTTCAAGAAAATCCAGGAGCCGTTGTTCAAACAGATCTCTAAATGTGTGGCCAATCCCCACTTTCAGGTAGGTTCAACTTAAAAAAGAAAGAAAAAGAGTGTGTCACAGCTTCCAGTATTCCACAGCCCTTGTTTCTGCCTTACCACTAATGCACTTTTCAGCCATGAAACTGTAACATAAACTGCAGTTGAGACCCAAGTGTCAGTTCAGCAAATGGGCAAAAAAAAAAGAAAAGAAATGAAATGTGTGTTTCCATCCAGCACTCAGTCGGTGCCAGTCAAACCTCAGAATGATGGAAAACCGTGTGGAATATGTGATGAAAACACGGCACGTTTGTTAATGCACTAATTTGAAGCACATTGCTCTCCTCATCCATCTTCTCAGCCGAGTGGAATCAATTTCATGGGAGACACGCAGACACGGGAGACAAATGAAAGTAAAAACTGAATAAAGGAGTGCATAAAGAATGTTTCCACACAAGGCATATGACATCAGTCGTTAGTGGGGAAATGATGTCATTGGTTATCCGTGGCTCGTCCCAGTCTACAGACCTCAACCCAGCTGAACGCCTTAATCAAGTTTGGAGAGAAATATGAGAAATCATTCACCATCCATGCAAACACCAGATGAGGGAGAACTACGTCTTTTCCTTTGATTTCCATCCATTTAGAATTTATTCTAGATGTGTTTTTTGCTTCTTCTTTTTTTAAAATCAAAACACAAACTCTATCATAGGAAGTGAAATTTGACTTGTTATGATGGAGGTCACCATATCGTTTCCTCTCCTTCTTGAGTGAATTAGAGCCGGCAGATTCCGATCAAAGAGGCCATTCCATTCCCTCACGGACGGCTGACTGCAGTCTGTCTACCCTTGTGTGTCGCAGGTAGCAGAGCGAGCGCTGTACTTCTGGAACAACGAGTACATCCTCAGCCTCATAGAGGAGAACATCGACAAGGTCCTCCCCATCATGTTCGGAAGTCTGTACAGAATCTCCAAAGAGCACTGGAACCCGTGAGTACACGCCAGTCCAGTTCTCCGCCGTCTAATGACGAGGATCTAAAATCAAATGTCCTCTAATCCCGCCGAGAGCGTTGGACTGCACCTCCACCTCATGATCTATACAGCTGAGGTTCTCCTCAGCATGTAAACATGAACATCCATGAGTGGAAAACCAATCTGTCTGCATGAAGTTGCCTGCATGTTGTCATGCTTCTGTCCTCTCGTAGTTTCGTTCACAGGTGCGCACTACAGTCACGCATCAAGCGTTTCACACATCAGAACATTTCTCCTGCATTACTGGTCTTCTGTAACCGGTGTAGTGTGATAACTCCAGTATTTCATGTGGAGGATTCAGACTAATAAACTCACTGGCGTTATTTCAACATAAATGTCTCCATGGTGACATAAAACATTTGCTGCTGAAAGCTTTGTAATCCACCATTTCCCACAAATCCTGGCAGTATGCTAACATATTACTCATGGAAGCGCAGAGGTTTTGATAGTTTTGAAAAACTTCTGTCACTAGAGAGTTACTTCTCTCTCCTCCCGCACCGACGCTGATGTGAGGTGGTGTAGCATCTGTCTGACGTGTTGCTGATGGAAGTTTGTCTGGTCGGTGTGCAGGACAATCGTAGCTCTGGTCTACAACGTGCTGAAGACTTTGATGGAGATGAACTGCACGCTGTTCGACGAGTTGACTTCCTCCTATAAAGCCGACCGACAACGGTGAGTCACGTCGAAATGCACTACGTACTTCAAAGTTTGCTGTCGGAAAACTGAACTTTGGCTGCTGTGAAGCAGCACTTTGGCAGTAATTTAGTTAAACCTGAAGTAGAAGATGAAGCGTGTCGAACTTCACAGTAATGAAACGGTGTGAAAGCAATGCAACATGTCAGCTGATCAGACTCCCTAAAGGCCACAACCACAGCTCAGTCGTGAGCCTGGCTGTGGACGGATAGATGTAGGCTATTGTTGACAGTCTCTTAGCAAAGTGGGACATCCTTTTATGCTACTGTAGTAGTTTATGGTACAATATTCCTCTACTGCAGTACTGGTGAAGGTCGAGGCAGGAGACACATTTCCGGATGTCCCTCCATCTGAGGACGCGTCCCTCACACAGAGGATTTCCTTGGTCGTTGTGTCTTTGTAGGATGTAGAACTAAAATATTTCCCCTCAGCACAGCTCTTGACAGTTCAGTCCCCTTCTGCAGGTCAAGCTGAGCGTTTTAGAGCGCCCTCTGCTGGAAGATAACAACTTAAACTCGACTGCACTTTGAGATAGCAAATGTTGACTTCCATGTTGTTGCTGCAGCGTTGGTTTCTTCTTTTGTCTGATTGTTCTGTCTGACTCTATTGAGTTGTAGCCACCGTTAGCTCCAGCTGCTACACTAAGCTTCCACAAACATTTCTGTCAGTCGTTGCTGGTTGACATAAAGTCCATCAGCTGCAGGCAAGTGAATGAGATACTTCACATTACACTTGTATGAGTAGAGAGAGCGTCACCTGGCCACGGGTGGAATGAAGCACAAGTTTGTTTTAATGCAGAATGCACATGAGTAAAGGAATGAAATGGTTGGTTCCAGGGAGAAAAAGAAGGAGCAGGAGCGGGACGAGCTGTGGAAGAAGCTGGAGGAGCTGCGCCTCAGCAACTCCACACTTGTACAGAACAATAGCCACATGCTCCAGAGCGTCCTCAACAACAAGAATAATAACAACAACAATAACGACAACCAGGACAAGGCTGCTGACGCCGCCATCACCGAGGACGACCGAGCTCCCGAGGTCAGCGCGGCGGCCAGTGAGAGCACCCCATGTGCCAAATGACACTGGACGTCCGTTTTTGTAATTCCAGTCTGACCGCACGTTCAGGACCATCAGGGGAGGATTGACAAAGATGGAAAAACACAAATTACACCTCAGCAGTATATTAAAGTCGTATACTTTGAACGCCAGCATTTCTTTGGCAACAAAAAAAAAACAAACTGAACTTAAGAGTATTTTTGGATGTTTCAGTGTGGCTGCAGTATCTTGTTGATTTGTCTGATTTTGTTATCTTCGACGTATGACACACGGAAGGGGAGAAAATAATGATGACTTGAATTCAATGTTTCCGATTGTGCTGCACTTAGACAAAGCTGAATAGCTAATCAAAGATGTCTATTTTTTAATGTGCTTTTTTTTCCCCCTCCTTTTGTTTTTCTCGTCGCTGCCAACACACGTGTGTAAATGTTAAAAGGAAGAAGGGACTTTTGGGGGCTTCGGAGGCAGACGGGACCAGTTTCTTAGAAGTGTAGTTTTCAGAAATATATGTATAGCTAAGGGCTGTTGACAGGTGCAGAGATACATTTGGCCAAAAAGGATTAAAAAAAAAAAGAAACTTTAAAGGATATTCACCTGAAATATAGTTTGATATTTCTACAAGCGGCTCTGTAGAGTTGCTCACATTTTGGTTGAATGTTTTTGAGAATAGTTTTGTGTTTCAGGCGTGGGTAAATTTTTTTTTTTTTAATTCGGTGTAAACCCTGAATTTAACTCCTATTTTTTATAAAAGATCATTTAAACTAAAATGTTGAGACGTGGCTTTCCTACAACAACAACAGCAACACAAAATTTCTTCAGCCTGAATGGAATAAAAGTTCTACGTTCAGTTAAGCTGCATATTTATCTTATAAATACAACAGTGGCATTATCTCGGTAAGCTAAAACACACAGGAGCCCTCGTGGTCTCTTGTTTTTCCTAAATCTAGAAGAGGGAACTGTTTTGGGATTGTTTTGATCTGCTGATGGATTATGACAGGATGCAAGATGGGCTTGATTGTACTGTATATTTGTTAAGTGCATATATGTGTATTTTAGTTTGGAGGCTACTTAAAGGGAAACGCCACTCAATTTAAAGGGGACCTGTTATGCTTTTCTTTATTTTCTGTCACAATAGAATGTTTGATGCTCATAGTAAGATGGTTTGAGGTTAATGATGAGGTAAATGTTTTGTTTTGTTTTGTTTTGTTTTTTTAGTTCTGAGACGAGTTGACTTGTCCTGGATGTCTGTAATGGTCATCTGCAGAGCACACCCAGGGATGCTGCCTCTCCGCGGGCTTCAGGAAGTTGGCCGGCTGGGCTTTTTGGGGCTGTAAATCATTGCACCCTAGTGGAATCCCCCCCCCCCCCCCAAACAAAACAAAACGCCAATATAAAGCTGGAAGTGAGCATAATACGTTCCCTTTACTATTTTCTGTACAGTATATTGTTTTTGTGGTCTGGAGAGTGCAGCAGCCAGGACCAGGAATTGTTTTCTCTCTCAATTCAAAAAGTCACACAAAACCGATTCCCTAGTTTTTAATGATGAAGACATGAACTCCTACATCAGATAATTCCACAGGATTGTGTTCTGAGCTCGCCTCTCATCTCCCGTCTCCTCAAAATACTCTCAAACGTGTCGGTTGGTGACCACTGGGAGCTGAGAAGCCTGCGTTCACTCGTGACGGACTGCTCTAGATCACAGGAACGACTTCTGAGACGTCTTCTTTTTCTTTCAATCGAATGGAGTTCCCTCTAAATCTGAGTGTCTGCCCTTTTTACTCTTAAGTTAATATTTTTTAGGTCCAGTATTTCTGATGCCTTTCTGTCAGTACAGCATTCCAATGTCTGTGACGTTACAAATGTGTGGGAACCTGTTTTGTAATCACAGATCTTACTTTAGGTTTCACCATCAAATAAAGTCTATTTTATCTTTCTACTCAAAGCAACCCACCGTCTCTTTGTTGTTCCGCCAGTGACGAGCTGCAGTACCTGGAAGTGACCCACAGATGGCGCCAGTGCGTTCCGTTAGATATCTCCTGGCCCACTCGAGTGTTCTCATAGCTGCATATGCAAACGCGTGTAGTTGAACGTCACTTTGGATCGTCGGGTCCCATGAAGACATCCTGGCAGCAAAATATTGAAGCGTGTTTGCAGAAATGTCTTTCACTGATGGAAGTTTCATTTAGGAACTCTACAAAGCAGAGGTGCGACTGAGGCTGCAGGCAAACGTGATGAGTCGTTAAAATGACTTAAATAATCAAAGTAAGCATTGCAATTGGGGACCCTACATGTTTTTCCCTAGCAAAAACAAAAATTAAAAAAAAAAAAAACTGATTTTTGATGCTGATGTTAAACAGCCCCGCTCAAAAGAAGTACTTTTCAAATTTGGGATATTTTTTTGAATTTCAAATTTCTCCCAGTTCTGTCCTTCCTGGTTGCTGCTCCAAGCTCTTTCATTCACGCCAAATGCTGACTCAGCGTGCCAGGTAATACGAGGCGGTGCTGGGTCCGCCAACCGAGGGTGTGTGTGTGTGTGTGTTCATATACCAACCTAGGCCTTCAGCCTGTGTGTGAGACCTTTCTGCAGTTCACATTTTCTGAGTTTTATACAGAGAAAAATGCCTGATGCACTTTGATTTCACTGTCCCTGTATTCTTTTAAAGATAGAAAACTTAAATAAATTATAAATTAAATAAATAACGAACGTTAACATCGCTTTCAGGGGTGTATCATGTACACAGTCAGTCTGCAAATCATACGGACATAAAACCTGTGGACATGAATCGTAAATTTGACAATGATTGTATGTGTGGCTCTGACACTAAAGACTCCTGAAAGATTACACCTCTGAATTTTACTGGGAAATGTGCAAAGCAAAATGCAAAAAGAGAAAAACAAACAAACAAACAAACAAATCATTTGCCATCCCAGTGCATAGCAACACCTCCCTCATGCTATCTGTTTTTGAGAACTTGCGCTTTCTTTAGACAGCGTGATGCCATGCAGCTCATCGCAACTTTCTGGAGCACTAAGAAGGCGTGCTTCAGCTCAGGAGGGTAGTCGAGGTTCAAAGCCTTCATCGGACCAAGTAACACGGCGACAGCTAATACAAGACTGTCCAAATCATGCAGCGCCGTCTGGCCTTCCAGGACGATCCCGATGTCCTCTGGTTTCTCAGTGGCATCTCTTTGTGTGACGACATATCCCCCCCCCCCCCTCCTCAATGGATCCGTCACCGAGGGTGTCGTCTTCTGCCTGAAGAGTGCACAAACGGAACCCAAAACACATTACACACCGGAAATAATATACCTCTCTCTCTCTCTCTCTCTCTCTCTCCCCCCCCCCCCATAAGGTCATAATTAAGAAAATAACACACTCTGAGGTAGTGCGTTATTTTCTTAATTATGACCTTATGGATCGTCCCCACTGCTCTGGCAATCTTAGTTTTATGAGGCTAAAATGCCGTGTGTGTTGAAACTATTTACCAGAGCGAGACCTGTCTGTGGTGCTGAAGCGCTTTCAATCAGTGCCAGACTGTTCGATCGCTCCACTCACGAGAGGAGGCCACCCTACGGCGGCGAGGGGAAAGTTCAAGAGACACCCTTAAGTAAACTGTTCTCCGTCAACAGTACCAGCTGAGAACCACCTTTCTATGAAATCTTTCTAGCGGTTCCCTTTGTAGCCAAGGCCAAAATACTCAAAGATAGCATCAGCAAGTAGAGCTCAAGCGATGAGATGCTGCAAGAAGCAATAACGAGCATGAAAAGAAGGACAAACGTAAAATAACTCCGAGCCACAATATTGTTTCCGCCAAACCTCCACTGTAACCGATGAACATATTTCATTCATCAACACTTGCGTTATGAACGCGTGCTCCAAACCAAATTTCATAAAATCACATACCTGGTGAGCGCTGGCCATCTTGCCTGGAAGTCTTACATCATGGATGTGTCACGAACCATTTCGTGTCTCCTATACAGATATCAGATTCCCCAGTAGGCTGGAGGCAGTCGTTCCCTTCAGACCGCTTTAGGTTGTTGTTTGTTTGGTTGTTTGTTTGTTTGTTTGTTTTTTACACCAAAAGCAGCACTTGATTTTCCCTCTGCTTTGTGCTTGAGAGGTCAGCATCACCTCAGGACATCCCAGCGTTCTTAAGCGAGTGCAGTGGTCTGCCAGTTTATGCTTCAAGCTTGCTCTCCATGTAGCGTATCCAGTGACAGAGCCTCTCTCAGTCAGGCAGGGACGCTATTGGCGGTCCTAACAATCGCTAGAAGTCACTAAATGACATCATCACCTAATTCGCCATCTGGATGTAGTTGACACTGTCGCAGAGAGTCACGCCATCACGGGGGAGACAAATGTGAGGAAAAGCACCTTAAATATATGTGCAACTATCATGAACTTTATTCTTTGGATTCTTGGTTTGTTTTTATTTTATTTTTAATTGATCTTTTCTCTTTTACCATCACTTCTCAAAATAACTCCACGACTAAAATAGGCCTAAAAGACAGGCGTCCATATGGAACATGCCTTAATTTAGGCTAACTTTGGACAAATCAAGGCCTGATGCTCGATAAAGAGGGGGACAACTCCTCTAATACTCTGCTGTTATTGTTTAAAAGAGTGAGAACAGAAGGAAAGAGTCGAATCCAGAGCACCATTCAGTTTAATCAGCGCTGATTAAACTTCTAATAAATGTGTGCTGCAGCCATAGGCTGGATAGAGCCTGGGCTCCGGCTCTTTCCTCGGGTCAGTCGGGGTCTGTGTTGGGTCTGGGATTCAAATCTCGAGGGTCGAGTTTTAATTTCCAGGCTCACTGAGAACTCTAATATGAATGAGGCAGCTTGGAATCTGCTCAAGCAGACCCGGCCCGGCGGGCTGCAGGAGACCAGCGTCTACAGTTGAGATCCACAGGCTACTGTTAAACGTTTGAGCCCTCCTCCTTAATCCGGGCTTAGGACCGGCAAAGTGACCCAAAAGAGACACTCTGGCAGAGTTACTTTGGTTTTTGTTTTTTGGGGGGGTATTTTTTTAGGATTTGTTTCTTTTCTCTCTCTCTCTTTTTTTGTTTAGTTTTCTTAAGTTTTGTTTAGTTTCTAGCCTACAAGTCACGCTACGAAAAGAACATTTATCCCATAGGCCCAACAATACATTTTTGACTTATTTATTTTTGTTGCATTACCTTGACAACATTAACAGAGACAATTAAATGAGACAATAGAAGAAAAAAAAAACTGTCAGTGGCAAAATGATGACTAATACCAAGCCTGGCTCTTTTATTTTTGGGTTCTCTTAAGTTTGATTTCGTTTCACCTAAGTCACAATTAAAACACGACCATTTTAGCCCCGTAACATTTCAACATTTGAAACATTTTTTTTGTTGGCCTATTAAGGGTTGTAACTTGCCAGCATTAACTGACACAATTAAATGAGACAGTAGCAAATGGTAGAATGATGACTTAATTGTGATTCAGTTTTTGTTTGTTTGTTTGTTTGTTTGTTTTTCCCCAGACCTCCCTCCACACGCACTGTGCCGGCTCACAGAGAGACGGTCATCTTCGCTCTGATCGAGGCTTTCTGTGGCAGGTGTAGCAGCAGAGGGACCTGCCTTAAATGAGTGAGCAGCTGATGTGCCGATAATCTGCAAAAACATCACCTGGCGACTTGTGCTCATAGCAAGCCTCAGCAGACAACTTCAGACCGTACTGGACGTACAGGATGGGGTTAACGGTGCGCGACGCCCGCTGAAGATGGTGGTGATATGGGCTTTTCAGGGAAACCGGGATGGGGAAAAGTTGCTAGATTTGTTGCTGTGTCTTAATTTGTGAAGAGGATGAAAAACATATTTGAAAAAAGGTCGTTGGAAATGGATGTTAAGATAGTTTTCTGTCCGTAAAGACAAATACCGATTCAATGAGGCGTCCAATTTCTCATTTTCAAATTTCTCAGTCAGATAAATTTGAAAGTCTGGCAGAGAAATTACCTTTAGCTCATTTTGAAGCGTTACAGACTTCAAACAAAAGGCCATGACAGAAACTGCCATTAATTAAAAACAAAACAAAACAGCTCATGTATTATACAACCCATTTTTGTAGCCCTTCACCTCACAGAATCAAAATGACCAACACTTGGAAAAACTAACCTTTTATGAGAAATGCTTTTTTAAGGTCATCACATGGCTTGATCCAACCATATAATCAGCCAATAAATGGGAGTCAGTGAGTTCAGTGAGAGCCTCAAGCTTGGCTCAAAGGCTCTGTCGTGTTCACTGTACCACCCACGCAACACTTTCACACTGAGGAACAGCCTCTCAGATATAACACACGCCTGAATGACTTCAGCAAACCCTGGTAATCCACGGGCAACTAGCCTAACTTGGCTTTACGCTATGCCCCAAATTGATGCGTTGTTGGCAAGATGCACTTCAGATGTGTTGGGGTATTTGGACAGAAATCACCTGATCCACTTCCTCTGTCAGTAAATCAACTGGAATGGTGGACACACTGGGTACATCCAGGCCAGCTTTGCCGTAGGACGCGGAAAGCAATCGTTAGCTGATGTTTTGAAGCCAACGTGAGAGGTGCGTTCTTAAAGCAATGTGTGCTTCGCCGTCAGAAGAAACTATGTTTGGCTTCAAATCGCCGAGTGGACTGAACACTGTCATCTGAGGGTAGCGCTCTAGATCGCGGTGCTTGGGTTCAAGTCTGATGAAGAGCTCTTGGTACCTCCGTCTGTGTTCAACTATTTTGCTTTCAAGGTATGAGACGGATTCATCATTACACAGGAGCATCAACTAGCTCAACAATATCTTTTAAATCCATCAACACCTGCCATGCTGGCTCATTTTCTGGCACTTGACCTCCAATCTAAACTGGGAAAAACCTCAGTAAACCCCAGCATTCATTCGCATTGCCTCCAACAGTTTTACGGACAAAGAAAGTCTGTGGTACAACATGTGGCTTATTTGTTTTCTGTCCATTTATAGCGGCAAGCAAATACAGCTTTAATCAGACCATCAAATGTCAATAGCCTTTTTGATATCATACATGACAAGCAGTGAGCCAGCTCGATACGAGGTCACTAGGACTGGGAATCAGTTCAAATTTCAAGAATCGATTCGATTCCGATACTCAAGATTCAGAATCGATTATCACGATTCGATATCTGTCATTTTTGTGATATTTCGAGGTGTAATCTGACTTAAATGACTGCTTAGTTACGCGACACATCCATACTGGTATTATATTCATACTTCACACCAAATTAATATAAAATATTGGTAGTTACGGCTGTGAGACGGTTGACATGGCACCAAAGGACCAAACTCCCTCCCAGAATGCTGATGATAGGATTGCTTTACAAATCATGCTGTGGGCAGAATTAGATTCAAAGTAAATAAAAGCTGTAATTGTACTGGAACTAACCTTGTGGATTATCACGTTTAATAATTCACCATACAAATAAATGCACTTTTATTTTGAATCGGCATTTTGCATACAAACACGTGTGATCGATATGTTTCTCGTAAGGTCTCAGAATGCCGCTCTGCTGACTCTCCAGTAGAGAAGCGTCAGTGTGTGTAGTGTAGACGCTTGAATCCTACATTTTCAACAAAGGAGTAGGGGCACATAGGGGCACACAAAAGCTGCGAATGCTTCCGTTATTTTCTTTGCTCGTGTCCAGTTGGTGTGTAGTCGAAGACTTTCCTTGAGTTCCCTTTGTTGTGGTCCTTACGGCTCATTTGTCACATTTGGGTGATGTCGCGACATGTGGTTGCGGACATCAGTCGTACTCCCACAGTTCTTTACTTCGAGCTGGCAAAGCTTGCAAAATGCTTTGCTTTTGTGAAGCACATTTGTCCCAAGACTGTTTCTAAATCCGAAATGCTGCCATATATCGGCTTTGAGACTATCTGGCGTTTTTTAAAAGGGCTTTGTAATCACTCGTCTCCGGAGTCTCTGTCGCCATTTTGCATGTTTTGCTCTGCACTCGTTCATGCGTCGCCTGCGCAATGATGCGACTCGTGGGGTTAAAGTTCATTGCGGGAGAAGAAATAATGAATATTGTTAAAACTTTTTTTTTTTTTAAATCGATACTTGGACGTACGAATCGATATTCTGGAACTGAATGGAGAATCGATCCAGAATTGGTGAATTGATTTTTTTTTTAACTCAAGTCTACACAATACCCTCAAATCCATCACGAGCTAAATCAGGGAGGAAACCATGAAAATGAGACCGATTTTTGGTTAAAAAGCGGCCTCGTTTAACTCCAAAGCATTGGGAATTATTCTGAAGAGCTGCATTCACGTGATGTGCGTGTACCTCTATAGTGCTCAGGTGGAAAGCACCACATCCAACACAGTCAAATCCAATATCACAGCGTTTTGCTGTGCAAAACTGGTGAGAGAACTCACCTAAAACTCTTCAGTGAAGCCTGCAATCCCGTGCACTCCAAAATTATCTGCCACGACACTTTGCACTGTGCCTTTTAGAGTCCCACCTAACAAAGGGACATACACACCATGGTCTTCCAGAGTTTTAAGATCTTGCGGAAGAGTTTCCAACACTTTGTCATGACCATATATTTTAACATCGACGCTCTTTCAAAGTAGTGCAAGGAAAATAGACGGTAAAGATGAGGGAGAACCAGATGGTAGGTTACCTAGTACCCAGTGCACACCACCAAGCCTGTGTTTCTCCCGAGAGGCACCTAAGGGATTGCAGGTCTCAAAGTCATCCACATCCAGATGCAGTAATATTTGTAATTCGTCAGCATTCAAAAACCCATTTAATTTAGAATGACAACCATCTTCAGGGGACCTGAATTCAAAGGAGGTGTCCAGTTGAACATTCTGTTGTCTTCTTTGATTTTCAATAATCTTGTCAAGAGTGACTTTGCAATTTAACAACTGCTGCAAGGATTTTGACAGTGGGAGATACTGTAAGGTGTGTTTCTTTTTATGATCACGTACGTAGATAAATAATTGCTTCACCAACGCTCAGTTTCCCTTTCTATTTGCTACGCTGATATGAAGTGCCAAGAGAGACACCTTTTTCAATCACTCTAAGAACTGGCTGAGAGGAGCACAGTGCAGAGGTAATTTAAGTTACCACAGTCATCAACTTAGAGGTTGTGACGGAGAAGGATACCACTTCCAAAACCTCTAGACAGTGGGACTGAAGCAGAGCATATCAAGTAGTAAAGTGCTTGTAAAAATTCATCAATGGCTGTACCTGGCACATGCACCAAATACTCCAACTTCAGCAGAGCAGCTGCAAACTGTTGCTAAATTTTACTTGGGACTGCCTTGCCTTGACTTTGCTGGTCTAGGGATGTACCAGGAACTTCCTTTTCCACACACTCCTCATCTTCGCCAGCAGAAAATGAATCGGGTAATGATGGCGGTGCAAATGTAGCCGTAATCACAAGACCGGGTATGAAGTCAGTTCGTGTGATGAGTCGACTTAAAGGTTCCATGTATACTTGTTTCAAAACTACAGCCAACAAACATGCAAGAGACATTTTCTTTCCTTCTCAGATGAACAAAGTATTCCCTTTCATCAGAGAAATTCTTGCATTACACGAGTGACAACTGAAGGTAGACGACTCTTCATGAAAGTCCATTTATGTGGTACACCTAGCACAAACTTAGTCTAATACAACAGTCCTGCCACAAGTCTTTGTTGTTTATGGTCATAATGCTTGTTTTGTGATGCAAGTTTTAGAGAGGTGCTGTTTCCACAGGTGAAGGTTTCCCTCCTGAGGCTGCTCCAAGGGGGCGGAGTTTCCAGACAAAACATAACTACTTCTTCCTGTCTTAACATGACCTGAGCCTTAAAAATGTAACATCCCTGAAGATTAAGAGAGTTCAACAAGTCTGACATATGTTCTGAAGGGGAACATAAATCAATCATGTCTTTTATACCAGCCGTATATTTGTAAATTCTTTTGTAAATTGAACAACCCAACTCCTCCCCTTTTTTCAGTGAGAGGGAGACCAGGCAATCTTCCATTTAAGAAGAACCCTGCGACCCTGCAGTCAGGTTGTGAAAGCAGTGACATCCTCTTTGTAGAAATGAATAGAAAAGAGCCAGTGGGGATGCCAAAATGGCAGTTAAAGGGCATGGCTCAGGGGGGAATTGAAAGATCATCAGAAAGTATTTTAAAGGTTTGCAAAAAAGGGCAAAGAGCAAACAAACGACCAGAGTCACAAGGGATCATCTGGAATCTGTCTATACACAACCATGACTTGAACAGGAGGTGGAGGCACACACCCTGTGGAGCCACCTAATTCCACCAGTCCTCCCCTGCGTTATTTCTAGAATGAGGATTTAGGGAAAAAACAAATGAATAGATGTGGGTAATAGAAGAGCTTCCCACTGTTGTTAGGGAAGTAAAGCTGGGAAGTTAGGAAAAGGGGAAAGGGACAAAATGCCTCCCCATATAACAATACATTTACTTAGCACAAATATGACCCACATCTGGCCCAGAGGTGCCAAACGTGTCCCATTTGAGGGCCAAATGTGACTGGAATCTAGGTGACCTCAAAGTTTAAAAAAAAAAAAAAAAAGGTGAGATGAGGTCACAGAGACCAAGGGTGGGAAAGCTTGTGAAACCATGGTTCATAAATGAAATCCCAGAATGTCAATATTCCCCTCCTTTTCCAGGGAAAGTGTCAGGAAACAAGTAAATTAGCGATTTCTCTCAACAGAACCTTGAAGGGGTGGCACGGTGGTGCAGTGGTTCGCACTGTCGCCTCACAGCAAGAAGGTTGAGGGTTCGAGTCCCGGCTTGGGCACAGGTATGGTCTCCATGTTCTCCCTGTTCCTGTGTGGGTTCTCTCTGGTTCTCCGGCTTCCTCCCACAGTCCAAAGACATCAAGAGGGGACGAGGCTGATTGATACTCTAAATTGACCGTAGGTGTGAATGGTTGTCTGTCTCTATGTGATGGTCCTGTGATGGACTGGTGACCCGTCCAGGGTGAACCCCGCCTCTCACCTGAAGGCCGCTGGGATAGAGAGAGCCCTTAACAGGATAAGTGGTAGAAAATGGATGGATGGAGAACCTTGAAGGGATGCAAAGGGAAACTTGAAATACTTATGAAACTGAGAAATGTCATGTCTATAGTTTTAGTTATAAAATTAATGAGAAAATTTGAAGAGACAAAAACAACTTTGGGCCTTGTTTTTCGGAATTAACGACATACAGGTTACACTAAAAGAGGTCTGTTCTGTCCAGCTCTCCAGAAACTCAGCAAATTCCGAGAAAAGGGAGAATCATTTTTTCCTGATACATTCGTTGCCTTCCATATAAACCACGAGGATTTTATTTTTATGTAAATGTGTGTAATTTGCATTGTCTTTTACTACGAAGTACCCTTTGTCGTCTCTCGGTCTCCATACCCCCCCCCCCCCCCTTACTCCAGAGTCAAGTTTCCCCCTCCATACCACTCCACATTTTCATCCCAGAGGTTGTTGCTACTTTACGTTACCATGGTGACCGATCCGCCTACATAAAACTCCTTACGCGCATGTTCCCTTTGTGAGATAAATACGCTTTTTCTTCTTCTTCTTCTTCTTTTTCTTTTTCTTCTTCTTCTTCCTCTTCTTCTTTTTATGCGGTACCGGCAGCAACAGGAGGAACCTCATCAACCAATGCCTCCGACCTCCGCTGCTGAGAACCGGACCAGCTCTCTGTTCACCTCCAAACTGACCCCCGCTGCTGACATCTGTGTGGGACTGGCCATCCTCTCCGTCGGTACGTGCCTTACTTCTCATGCTCCACTCTTTGTCATTCATTTACAAAAAAAAAAAAAAAAAAACAACTCAAGGAAAAAATATAGCCACACAAATACGCTTTATAATTTTTTTTTTTCAAATCCAGAATTAGTGGACAAATTACAGAAAATATGAAAAGTAGTTTTAAGATCGTGAAACAAGAAAGTTCATCACATTTTTCTACAGCGTTTATTAGATTCACGGTAGAAAAAATATATATCACATTTAAACTCGATTAAACTGTTGAATGATCAGCTGTTGATGGGTATTAGCGGCTCCGATATTAATATCGTCTCTCCTCTCGTCTGTTCACTTGACCTCAGAAGGAATCAGACCAACACGTTACAAATCAGAGATGGAGCAGTTCCAGTGATTGGGCTGATGATAACATTTTCATTTTGAACTTAAATATGACTCAAGAGCCTTGATGGTTGGATTTGTTTTGTTGTGAAAATTACATTTTTAACCTTAACTGATGTGACTCAACACCTCAGGTCACAATTATCTGCGCACCATCAAGACGAACACTTATTTCCACTTTCACATGAGTAAGTAGCAGCAATCATTATGCGATGTGGCTCAGTTCACAGGAATCATTCGATCAAGTATCGTACTTAAAATATACATGCAATAGACTTTGGAGCAAGGATCACCCCCTGAAAGGAAGAATATTAAAGCGGATTCTTCGCTGCACTGAGGAGATCACATTTCTGTGTGTTTTTTAAAAGTATCACACAAAATATATGTGACGTGGTGGAGAGGTGTTGCACCTGCTGAGGAAGAAACCTCTGCATTTTGGTGCGGATCTGTGAGAGATAGAATTTTCTTTCTCTCTTTTTTTTTTAAATGTAGTTTGGTTGAGTTTTACACAAGCGCCCTTTATCTGGTTGTCTTTTTACATTTTTAGGCTCAATGTTAAATTGAACATTTCATTCATTTTTTCTTTCAAAGAAACATTATGTTGCTCCACAGCTGTATATATATATATATATATATATATATATATATATATATATATATATATATATATATATATATATATATATATCTATATATATATATCACTACGAATACTATTTATTTAGTCCCCTCATCTTGCTTATTTGCTGTCAAATCTTAGTTTTCCAACACACCTCCAAGGACGGCATAAACAGCAGTGTTAACACAGTGGATTAACAAACTCCCTGAAGCCTGAATGGGATCAGTTGTCTCTCTACTGCAGCTTGTCTCCTTTTCCTTGACTCTAAATGCTGGTGAAGGAAAGACATTTGTGTTGCAGGATTTTTTGTATATTGTCATACAAAAGAAGAAAATTACATTTTTTACTCTGATTATTTATCCATCCATTCTTTTCTACCACTTATCCTGTTAAGGGTCACTGGAGGGGGGGGGGGGGGGGCTCTCTCTCTATCCCAGCAGCCTTCAGAGGAAGCATACGTCACAAGTGAGATGAACCACAGTCCCAAAGACTGGCTCAATACGTAGAAACTTCAGTTATTAGCCATTTTCAAAGGAAAGAAATCCATTGAGGACTCTTACTTTTAATAGGGAAAAAAACCAAAGTACTTAAAATTCTATGGTGGGAACTACAAACCCTCAAACAGTTGTTGTTGTTGTTGTTTTTTTGACCCCTGAAGTTCCAAGCACACTTCTGTGCTATGGACAGATTGCAAAATCTTGCTTCTGCCAAACTTTGTTAACCCCTGTCAAGCCCAGTGGGTCCTTTTCCCTGCAGTTTTAACTTCACCATAACTTGGATCCTGGAAGGTAAAACCAGACGTCCTCTCCCACCAGGTCAGTCCAGAGGATTCCGTCACTAACCTAGGAAGAAGAAGCAGTAGTCCAGGAGGTGCAGCTCCACCGCATGGATCTCATGAATGGGCCATCCACAGACCAATGCTAAAACCAAGAGAACGAATCTGAAGCTGAATCTGCTCTCCGTTGTGTTAATTCCTTCAATCTCATTGCCAAGCAAGCCTCTGCCAGGGATAGAGTTCTCCCACAATTCCCTGGTCAGATTGGCTGCAGGTATGTCCCCCTTTGAAGCGTCCACTGGCTACAAACCACCCCTTTTTCCTTCCAAAGAAGAGGAGCTCCGTGTCCATCCAACATCACCTGCAGCCAGGCAGTGTCGAATAAAAGCCTTAATCAGAGGATCAGTCACCAAGGAGACTGCAGATAAACATTGAAGCCCAGCCTCTCAATACCAAGAAGGTCGATCTGGAAGATTATTCTCCAGAAACATTCCGTCAAAGCATAGTCAAAGAGATGGTCACCACCCTTCCGAGGTCCTTTCATCGTGGAGAAGGTTATTAATCCATCTGGTATTCATCTCAAGCTTCCTGTCTCTATCTGGATCCACTGAACCTCTCATGTCTCGGACCAGCAACCCGTGCCCACCAGCCAATCTGCCTCACTTCAGCACCTATTGACTAGAGAGGCTATGGTCCGGAAGAGTGTCCCTGGACCCCTGGAAGGTTATTCTGGATCCCGACTTGCCGAGGAGGCAGTTTCACATCTTACCATAGCATAGATTTCTCTGCCTCCAATTTAGGTTAAGACTCAGTTGGGACTGTCCCACCTCACGAGGACCCCCGCTGACACCCCCCCCCCATCCCCGACTCAAGACTAAGTCAAGCTCCATTTTTTTTTCAGTAGAGCACCTTGAGTTACAAGTAGCCTGTTTCCATGTCTCTGTCCGCACTGTGGTCCATCTTAAGAAAGACCTCTCACGACTGTTGATAACAGTATGAGCTGTATGGCATTTAAACAAAGGAAGCATGTCAGTAATGGTGGTCCTTGTGTCTTCTGTCTGCCCTCCCCTCCATCCGCCCCACCTAGTTCTGCTCTCTGTTCTGGGAAATGGGCTTGTTCTAGTTATCTGTTACCGCAGGAGGAAGAAGATGGTGGGCTCGGAGCTGCTGTGTGTCAACCTTGCCGTGGTGGACTTCCTGTGCTGCATCTGTTTCTACCCTCTCTCCATCCTGTCATCCTTCCACCACGCCTGGCTGGGAGAGAACGTAACGTGCGTGTACTACGGTCTCGGTTGCTACATCTTTGGCCTGTGCGGCATGTTCACCATCACTGCAATCAGCATCATCCGCTACCTGAAGACCTGCTACAGCCTGGTTTACGGTGGGACTTCATTCACTGGGGATTGATTGTGGTTCTGGTGAGGAAAGGTTGGGGAAAAAAAGATGAAAGGACAGATAAAAGCTTGATTTCTTTTCATGACAGCAGCTCAAGCTGTCAGGACAGGGTACTGTTTCAAGAGGCGGAAACAAATAGGAGGGGGTTTCTTTTCACACCATAAAAAAGGATAATGTTATTTAAGGAGAACATCTTGAAGCGCCTTTATGTGCATGTTCATGATGAACAGGCAGCAGCGGTTCCAGCTGTGTCGGGGCTCAGCTTCCAAATTTTATTAGGTCATTACAGCTGTGGCGGATGCTTGTAAAATGCTGAAATTTAGGAGGGGAGGGGGTCCAACTGTGCGATATGAATATTTATTCTAGAGATACACAATATTTCATTTTTTGCTGATATCTGTTACGTGTTTACAACTTATCAGGTCGATATTAACTGATATTACCTGTATAAAATAGCTTTATGATATTTGCATACTGACAAACGTGTAAACATTGAGAATGTTAAAAACTGTTTGTCTTTACATCCAAAACGTTAGGATTCAAAGGAATAGAAGAAATTATATATTTACCGCTTTGTTTCTTCATCATAAACAGCTGATGAGACTCGAGCAGAAGTGGGCTGATACAGATATCCAAAAGCCATATATTTAAAACACGATCAATATCAGCCAATGTTATCATGCATCCCTAATTGAATGTATCTTGTGACAGAAACGGCTCCTGCTTAGCCAGAATCCCTCATCCTCATACAGCCAAATGAAACTGTAGATAGAATTGTAGAATGTTGATATTTAAAAGGTGTTGTCAGAGCACATAGATTTTTCCCTCCCTCTCTTCTTAGTCAATAAACAATTCTTTTTTTTTTTTTAAATAAGTGAATTAATAATGAAATTGATCTGCCAAGACAACAAAATAAAGAGCTACGTCACGAAAAAATAGCTAAATCAATTCATATGCAAGGAGGGAATACCAGATAAATGAAATACAAAAATAAACACATAAATAAATAAATAAATAAATAAGGGAATCAGTAAACACGCAAATTCAATGGACGTCAAATTTATGTAACTTATCGATATTTTATTAATTTTGTGTATTAAGGGGGTGCATTATTTCATCAACTGATTTAATTTACTCGTGACATTGGCAGCTTTTTTCCTACGTAAACAATTACTTCAACTACTTTGTCAAACATTACAGAAATTGAAGTTTCCTAAATGATACACGAATGAACTCCGAATAAAAATGTGTTAATTTATCAATGCCTTCTCCACTCTGACTTGAGCTTTCTTATTTAACAGAACAGTGCACCATTTGCATACATATTCACTAATTTCCCTACGCAAGTGCATTATTATAGAGGTGCTGCTATTATCCACCTGTTGCCATGGTGAATCAATCTATCAGAGCTTGATAAATGAAGGCATTTCTATTTTTCAGGCATCAGCTTAAAGCAGATGACTTGGTTCAGCTCCTGCATCTGAACCCTTGACCAGTATGCAGCTGATACAGATTGTAACTGATCTGGTACTAACAGGTTTTGCTCTCCCTGCAGCTGTGTGGCTGGAGGGAGCCAACATCCGGCTAGTGTGCTGTGTTATCTGGCTGGTGGCTACAGTGTGGTCCAGTTTTCCTCTCTTTGGCTGGGGGGAGTATGTACCCGAGCCCTATGGACTGTCCTGCACCATTGCTTGGAGGGGTTACCATACGTCAGCAAAGGATGCCTTTTACGTAATCTGCTCCTTCGCTTGCTTCACAATGGTTCCCGTTCTGTTCATCGTGGTGTCCCAGTGTCAAATCCTCTACAAAGTATCCCGTTTCTCCTACTCGCTGTCTGCAAGAGGCATCCACAACAACCTGCGGCATGCCGAAAAACGTCTCTCCATGGTGAGCACAGTGGTGGCAGCGAAGTCATTTTCACAAACATTCATGTTTGTGTTCTTCCCAGTCATAATAGCAGAGATAACAGACACAGAGGCTCCTGCGCTGTCATTATTGATCTCTGGTGTCCTGGTTTATTAAGAATATTTTGTGTTTTTGGAAATCAAAAAGGGCGGCACGGTGGTGCAGTGGTCAGCACTGTGGCCTCACAGCAAGAAGGTTCCGGGTTCGAGTCTTGGCTCTAGCACGGGATCTTTCTGTGTGGAGTCTCCATGTTCTCCCAGTTCCTGTGTGGGTTCTCTCTGGTTCTCCAGCTTCCTCCCACAGTCCAAAGACATCAAGAGGGGACGAGGCTGATTGATACTCTAAATTGACTGTAGGTGTGACTGTGAGTGTGAATGGTTGTCTGTCTCTATGTGTTGGCCCTGTGATGGACTGGTGACCTGTCCAGGGTGAACCCCGCCTCTCGCCTGAAGGCTGCTGGGATAGAGAGAGCCCCCCCATGACCCTTAACAGGATAAGAAAATGGATGGATGCATGGAAATCAAATAAATTCAGTCAATGGTGGCAGAGAATACTGTCAATCACTAATCCTCACAGGTGCTGAACTGAGTTCTGTAGAGAATTGTTTTATCCATTACGAGCATGTGTGCCTTTGTTACATTACCCCATTGATCCTGTTTCACTCAACAACCTGTATATTTATCCTCAACAACATACTCAGAACTTATAAGTCACATTCACACTGACGTCAGTAGCAGGCAGCAGTTGGGTGATAACTGCAGCCATTGCTGTACGTGTAATATTTTTTTTATAGGAGACGACTAAAAACATGCATTTTGAGCTTTTTTCAGCAAGATGTGACAGACTTGTTATTTGGATCCTAGAAGCCAACGCAGCAAGTTTAAGGAGTTTGGAAACTATAACTGTCATGTTCCTCATGCTACCGAAACCTCTCTGGCGTTCCAGTCATTTGAAATTTGCATGACTTACGTCACATTTCCTCAGTGCATTGAAGCATTTACCAATAGTTCAATATTATTATTCTCTGAGTCTGATGATGAAATCCAAATGGCCGGACAGTGTAAATCACAAATATACTATTGTATATATGAGAATTCCTGAACTAAAGACCAGAAAACAATCATAATAAGAACTTCATTCATGGAGTACTTTTCAAAGGGTTCCAAATTGATGTATAGAAAATACAAAATAACTTCAGTAAATAAACACAATAAATTAAAATGATCCAGCTAAGACTAAAAAAAAAAGAAAAAAAAAGTATGTGTTGTAGGCTTTTACTTTGATTTTCTGTCCTGTTAGTTGCCTTGTGACGAATATGATTTCGATTCTGATTTTCAATTCCAGTTTTCAGTTTCAGAGCACAAACTTCAGGATTTGATGGCAAATTTCCGACGTGTGTCTTAACGGGATTTTCTGCCGAAACATCCGATGTGTCTGTGTCTGGAAGAGCGCGACGTGATACGCCTCCGAAAACAAACATGCATATTACGATTCAATCTCTTCATTTCAAGCCAGAACTTTTGTTTCTCAGGTGACAGTTGTCATCAGACCTTTTCTGGCCTCATGCCTACTGCTTCTGTTTTTCTAAAGAGGAGATGGTCTCCTGGGAAACCTTCTGTGTGTGACCGCACCCCTCCGTTACCAGGATATTGCATCAAAATAATTAGTCATTTCTCTTGTTTAGTGTCTGCTTTCTATATATAGCTGAATTGATTCCAGTGTCGCGGAGGTCAACAAAGGTTAAAATGTTTCTACCCAATAAGACTTAGTGTCTAATACATTTTTGATTTAGAATTGAAACATCCCACAATGTTTCCTCCATGCCAAGACGGTTAATAAAACACATCCAGACCTTCTCTTCTTTTTCTCTCGCTAATCCTCTTGTTTGTTATTTTTCAGCTGTGAGCTGACATACAAAAGCTCATTTCGAATCAGCTTCGCGGTGTTGTTGCATCCTCCGCAATTATTTATTATTCACATAATACAGATGTTCCATCGTTTGACCTTTTGAAGTACGCGTTGACTGTACAATAAACACGGATCCAAGCTGACACGAGTCCTGGGTCAGATCTTTGAAGACCTCTAACCTGTGCAATCTTTAATAATTTGTCCTTTTTTCCTCTTCCAGATGTTTTTCTGCATCAGTCTGGGTTTTGTGATTGCCTGGGCGCCGTATGCCGTCGTGTCCTTCCTCTTCATTTTCCATAAAGAGAAGGGATACATGGCCCCTGAAGGTTTTGTTTTCCCAGCACTCTTCGCCAAAAGCTCCCATATCTACAATCCGTTCATTTATTTCTACTTCAACAAGACATTCCAGCTTGAGCTGCGCCGCCTGCTTCTCTCTTTTTGCCCCAAACTTGGAGGGAATCAAATCGGTGTTAACACAGCCACCGGCCACCAAGCTCCGCATCCCATCCACATCCAGCTACAAGAACGAAGCTGCATCCAAAAGACCTTTGTTTTGTCTCATGACGAAAACTGTAGCAAAAGCAAAGGAGCACACACCCACACGAGCAGCAACCGTCTGTATAACAGGCAGGTGTACACGTGCTGGGGGTCCACGCCTAAGAACGCCTCCATCCTGTTGGAAAAAAGACCTGTCGACGACTCAGTGCCTGTCTCTATATGAAGGGAGGGTCGCTCAAGGGACGTTCAGGGTGTGTGGACGGATATCAGCCAAAAAGTCTGCTTGTATTTGAAATACCTGAAGACTGATACTGTGTGTTTCTCACACACAACTCAACATAAGGGGTGAAATGGTTACCACGTTCACATTTCTGATGTTCAGTGTTTCATGAATCAAAACTGTTTGATTTTTATTTTTTTTTTTTAAAACCTGTCCACCATCAAAGTGACAAACGGGTTCCAGGATCTGTCAGCCTTCCCCTGAGAAGTTGAAGGGAGAGGAGATGTGAGTGTGAGTGAACCATAAAGCAGACACGCCGAGAATTTGACAGCAGGCTCCTGCCCCTCACAAGTCACGGTTCGGCGCTGGTAGAATTCTTAATGTAACTCTGTACATTCAGGTGAAAAGCAAATCACTTGTCTCCACAGCCTCCCTGCTGATTGTGCCGACAGCGCCGGATTTAAACAGCAGGCAGCCGCTGCCACCCGACGGCGTTGGTGGCTCTGATTGCCACGATGTTTCATTTCAATTTTCTTGCCATTACTTGCAAGAAATATGGAAATGTGTCAACAATGTAGCAATGTGTCCTTGAAAACAAGGCTTTAATATGACAAATCAGGTGGTTTTTGTGTGTGTGTGGATTATGTGGCTCTACAAACCAAGGTCTAATAAGCATGGTGAAAATCTCAATACCAGAAGCCAGCACAAGCAAGGTAGATGGATTGGTAGATTGTAGATTGGCTTAATTCTGAGGGACATCTGCATCTCCCTCCAGGACGCCTCGAGCATCCACACCCAGTTTAAGTTAAGTTAAAGGCAGGTGGAGAGAGACAACTATGATGCTGTGTGTGTGTCTTGACCTGTCTGAACTGTTTGTATGGCTTCAAGCACATGTTTGTATCACTGCAGTATTTTGTACACTCAGTGCTTGTTCATTTCTGACCTGTTATAAAGTTTGCTGAATTGGCAAATGTCCCATCTGCTACTTGTATTCTAATCTAAACAGGAAAAACGGGGATTTTCGTTGTAAGATTCTGCCAACGGTTCTGATGCATTCCGACACACACATTAGACTGCGACTGTGTGTTTATCCTCTCACGTCCTTCGCGATCCACAAGTCAGCTTTGTAAACATTTTTATGATTCTAACACTCGCAGACGAAACACTGAAACAATGATACAGTATCGTTACATATAGGAGCTAAACTTAGAATCAGAACCATTTAACAGTCTTGGGTAACAGTATTTCCTCTTTGTGGCTTCTTTATAATTAATCACTCTGATTCTCTGCAGATTCACCAGATAAATAAATGGAAAGGAATCAAAGTTCCTCATGGATCAATATCTAGCTAATATCTTAATCCTCAGTCTCTAACATCCAGACCTCATCCATATTAATGACTGGTCTTGTTCTCAGTCTTTTTTAAAGCACTTCATGTACTCGATTCCAGCAGCAACTACAAACGTAAGTAAAGTATTTAGTTTATGGCAAACGGCCACAGAAACCTGTTTATCTTTTATTTACAAAGAGGATTCGGCACCAGAAAAAAATCCTGATGTGCTTCAGAGCACTGACAAATGCGGCCAGAGTGAGCTGAAGGGAAACACGTTTTAATACTGTAACAAATAAGACATTTTATGAAATAATATACGTTGCAATTTTTTCACCTCAACAACTGTTTACTTAAACCAGTTTCGTAAGAAGTGTCTGAGTATTACTGCCTGATGTTTGTAATATCGTTTATATTGAGCTCATAATAGCTAATACTTGCTAGCTTGCTGAAAAATGTATGTCATATGTGTAATTATATCCATCCATCCATCCATTTTCTTCCCCTTATCCTGTTAAGGGTCGTGGGGGGGGGGGGGTGGAGCCTATCCCAGCAGCTTTCAGGCGAGAGGCGGGGTTCACCCTGGACGGGTCACCAGTCCATCGCAGGGCCAACACATAGAGACACACAACCATTCACACTCACAGCCACCGCTGAATGCTAATCAACAACACGTGTCCATGAGAAACTTAATTCGTCTGAGATAAGGAAAGATTGAACATCAAGAAAATACTAGAAAAGTCCGGAAGAAATTTTTGGGCCCGCAGCTTGGTACCCGTACTCAGTGTGTGTGTGTGTTCTGGAATGAAGCTACAGGGTCATCCATCAAAGTGCTAGCACACTACAGCTAGCTTGCTGACTGCAATCATTTCTTCATTCTAGTTAGTCAGTATACCATTAAAATGATGTTGTTACCTTCAGTTTCAACTTCAGTACAGTAACTGCTTGTTGATTGAACGTCACAAAATGATCACAAATGATAAGATATTAACCCCCCCCCCCCTCAAAAAAGAAGTAAACATTGATGCACATTGTAAGAAAAGCCGAGTCACTTACTGCCTATGGAATAACTCTTTTTCACCCAATGATGTCTTTAAAATGTTAAAGCTGAGATGTGTCAGACTGAAGTGAAAGCGGCGGACCGGCAAATTCCGCTGTCATGACACAGTCAGCCACAGATGAGTGATTCTCCAGTCACAGTTAACAGAAAGACTGATTGTAACGGATTTTCTTGTGTATAAACTGATCAGAGGGACCCAATAAAATACTGAGCTGCATTCAGGTGCTCATTAGAAGAAGAACTATAAACAAAATAAATAAGAGATAATATGAGGTTTACAGGGATCCTCATGGAAGCTCTGCCACTATGTTCCTCATCATCCTCTGAATATATATTTAATGAATGCTTTTCTTTCCCTTTTCTTGTTCATAATGCAAGAAGCGTGGGATTCGAAGAATCGGTGATCAACCACTGCCACTTTAGCAGGTTATTAAATAGCATTTCATCATTTCCAAAGTCTAAAACTCAAGGTTACAACATTGCCAAAGTGGGTTTGATTCAATAATCCTCCTTGCACAGTTGCTCAGATCAGCCAGGAACAGTGAGAGTCAAACATTTCTCAGTCTCGCTATAAGTGCTGGTCTCAAAAGCTCCTCTCTATTTGTTTGTGCATAAACCCACTGATGTAGGCTGGGGGGATGGGGGACGGTTTGTGAGACCCTGTGTGTTGGAAACTGTCACGGCATCTCAGCCTCGTTAGCCTGGAAATGGGACAAGGCAGCAGGCCCTGGTGAGACACACGGTGATCTCGTTATGCAATGGAGAGATGAAGAGAAGATGGAGTGGTTGGATGGATGGATGGATGGATGGATGGGTGGAGGGATGGAAAGAATGGAGAGATAGAGGGGTGACTGAAATCATAGTGCAGGTTCAGCCCCCCCCCCCTCTACTTTTGTGTGCCAGCAAGGCCTCCATTGTTCTAACCCTCATTAGGGCTAACAAGAAAAAGGTTTTCTAGCCCTCATACCCTCCTTCACTTGCAGCAGAGCTCTCACAGTGGCGCACATATACTGCTTCTTCTCTACTCCCAGAACATAAACTACCCACTGACAACTGCTGAGGATAGCAGGGAGTTGAGGCTCCGCGCCAGCATGGACCCTCCACAGAACGGAATAGTAGCGATGAGGAGGGGAAGCTATGACGAGGCTGCAGCTTCCCTGGGTCCTGTGAGTATTGAACCGTCATCCATGGGCACCAGATCCTGCCAGTATCGACCACTGAGCACGTTGCCTTTTAATTGTTCATTAAAATCAGCATGAAGAGCATTTCCTGATTTTCTCTGTGGAAATGCGAGGGTAAATGATGTCCGTGTCAATGGATGCTGACCGTATGTGAGACAAAGTTAAGGTTTTGTATTCAGGATCTAGTTTTGGGGTCGTATCAGCCTCAGCTCACTTACTCCTGATGAGATTGAATATTATATTATCCTCATTATCTGTCCAGATTGTGGGAGTTCCTTTGTTTACATGTTGATGTTATGAACAGATGCCATAACCCTCATCCAAAAAAGAGTGTCCAACCCTTTTTAAAGCTAAAAGAACAAACTAACCACACTTTTGTGACATGAGCGTTCTAGTTAGTTTTTCCTGAGCGTATGGCTGGATAATATGGATTATACCATACAATGACCTTGAGAATGTGTAAATGTACATTTTAAGACAGTTTTGCGGTTATTTTTAAATCAAATATTGCTATCCATCGGTTGCCATTAGCTTCAAGCTAGTATACATGGCTGGTTCTTTCCGCAATCTGGAGTCGCAATGAAGTGATGCAAGAAGGACAAAAAACAAACAACCACCCTCATCAACTGAAGACAGGCAAAATACATGACTCTAGGGTGAAATATTAGACCAGTTTAAATTTAAGATTTTAACATTAATTCTATTTCAAATTATTTAAATGTAGGAGACAAAATTCTTTGCAAAATTAGGTAATTTCCCTCGCGTTAGAGCGCTGTACGAAGGAGTTTCAAGATGTCTCACATTCCAAACCAGGTGTTTTACTCAACCTAACTGGCTTGACAAGCTTGTGGGGGGTGTAGAAGTCACACGATTCAACATGTTTCAAGGAGTGGTTACACGCAGGTGAGTGAGGAGCGGTGCGGTACACCACTGTCTCTGTCCAGTCCTGCATGATGTAGATTAACCAACATCTCGGCCCCTTTTCACACCTCCTCTCACCCACTACATTTGTGCATGCACGTGGAAAGTGGGCCACATTTAAGTTCCACAAACCAGTTAGCGCTGAGGGACTATAACACCCTTCAACAGTGAGTCTACTGATGCTGACGAACTACACTCGTGCAACACTGAATGAGTTCACCGTGGATCCAGAGCCACACATACTGTATAAGTTGTTTGTGATGACCAATGAAAAACACTTATTCGTAGCTGTTCAGGCTGTTAGACATTTAGTACTATCACCAACAAGCAAAACTTCACATCCTATTGAGATAAAATCAAATGTTTTGTGTCCAAAAAGCTCATAAGTGTCAGCTATAAAAAAAATTATAACATACAAAAGGCAAATACTCAGGAGGAGGCCCCTCTTTTAGGGGAGAGGTGGAACTTGTGCACTGGACAGGATTGTAATGGCGTGGGAGTGGGGAGGGTCTGGTGGGAGAATGGCCCCTTAATTTGTGTGACCCTAAGGCTGCATTCAGACCAGCTCATTGCTGCGGTGAAGCTGTGGCTTCCTCTGTTCATTTGAAAGATTCTGGCTGAATCATGGACGCCTGCTGCTGTGTCCTGGGCAAACAGACAGTGGGAGACTGATCACGATCATCTGTCACCGTCCTTCAGTTTGTGTCCATTTTTTTTAAGCTCAAGCAGAGGAAATGAAGGAAAGGTTTCTGAGTTGAAGGTTGGGTATCTTCTTCCTCTTAAAAGCAGTTGCTTAAAAGTTCAAAACACACGTTACACTCACCCACCCACAACCTCAGCAGCAGCGCCTGACGTGGTCTAAAACCAGCCTGGGGACCTGCGTACAGGGTGGATGAGTGGGTGGGTGAAAGACAAAAGGTGTCAACATTTCAAGAGGGGGTGAAATGTCTTTGACTCCCCACATCTAAGTCTGAACCGAAGACACCTTTCATGAAGATTCACCTACCGGCCGAGCCGCCTCTCATCTTCCAAGCCGTCAGCGCGACGTGACCGTAACAGAGTATTAATTTAGCCAAAGATTTAAACACAGATACAAGGAGCCCCACATCTCCCTCGTCACAGATTATCAGTCCAGTCATTTCTAGAAGGACACATCTTGAAGCTGCCTGCTTCTATATATAATGATTTATACTTCAGCTATTAGACTGTCCCTCTTACCTCATAATTTCAGTGTTGAGTGGTTTTGATGTACCTTTACTGATGTCACTACTTTTTCAACATCTCTTACATCGACAAACCGAACCTTAATGCATTCCCCCCCCCCCCACATCTCAACCAAAAATTCCTTCCTGTAATAACAGAAGTATGGCAGAACAGTTCACCCATACATAAAGGATGCAGCTGATAGGTCACCCTGGTCTTTTGTGTCCTGGTGCTGATCCACCAGCAGTCACTCTGTGTCCCTGGTTATGGCCACAGAGGCCAGAAAGAGGTGCTTTGTCAAAATGTTCCTGCTTTTGTTTGTTTTTTGTCCCTGCCATCAATTCTGCCTAACCTTATTTTTCAGTTTGCCAGCAATTAAGAGCCCAAGAGCTGCTGCGGCCACATAGAAAATGCTTTCTTTGAACCGAACTAACAAAAACGGTGTTGATATGCGTATTCAGGGTTTCCTCGTCCTGGTGGAAGAATGACTGGGTAAATTAGAAGTAATTACAGTTAAACATGGGGTCCAACCCTGCATCTAAGAACAAAAATGTGAGTCTGCTGTGTCCATCCTGTAGTGGAAAGACGGATCCTTGATCATTTGGTCATGGAAATCCTTGCAGTAGGGTTCATCAAGGACTTGAACTGTCAAATCTCTTCACCCCAACAGTTTGAGGAGACCCGTCAAGATGAGAAGGCTTGAGATTCAACACATTTGCTCTGTAGAAGTACAGGTGGACCGCCCAGTGAGCTGCCCTGTGTCAGCTTTAAAAGAAGCAACAAACAAAAAGCGCAAAAGTGTAGTTCACATTCACAAATACAATGTATTTCACACAGTGGAGCAATGACTGGCTGGAGCCAACATTTTAGCCAGTAAAAAAAAAAAAAAAAAAAAAAATCTCACCTCCTTGCAGCGTCATGTGATCTTTCCAAACCACGCTGGGATTCCAATTGTGAGGACTCTTTTGACGAGTCCTCTTTTGGCCAAGGTGAGGGGTCTTATGTCTGAGCCCAGCATTTTGTAACAGCCTGGGAACACAGTCTATGCTTTCCCTGCTTTTACCACAGTGTTCTCGGTCCAGCTCAGGTCATTGGAGATCCGGACACTTAGAATTTTGGACTGTGAGGTGGGACCGTCCTTCTACAGGCCAGGATCTTCAACTGATTCACTGTCGCTCCTGTATTGATCCTCTTGGACTCAAACCAGCAGTTTGAGGAGCAAGGTTGACACTTCTGATCGGGACTCCAATTACACCCGTGGTATTTGGGAGAACCCAATATGCCGCTGGCCGCTGCTACTGAACATGTCAAATGCATTGCAGTAGTACCCAGCAGCAAGGTCGGCTCAAAGGTTACTGCAATAAAGATGGAGAGAACTGGCATGTTTGACCTGCACGGAGTGAATTTCAGTGTCAGTTCAGCCTGTTGGTTGGTGAGTGAGGCCAAGGATGATGTGTTTCAAAATCCTCGTCCAGTGGATAAATGATTCACTGAAACCGAACTTTTTAACAACTCACAGTATGTAAGTCAAGTAAGAATTCTGAGGTTGTTAGACAGCTTTCTCCTGATGATGAAGCCAGTTTGATCTCGGTGGAATGTGGATGGAGTGGTTCGTGCCGTTAGTGTGAAATAGAAGCAGTGGAGAGGTGGGATTCTGTTCTATGTTGGAGGGTTTAAGGAAAAAAAGACATTTTAATATGTACATTGATGACAAACTCTAATGGACCTCTAATGAGTTTAGAGTTTTAAACTCTGAATTTTGAGCTTTATAAACTTGTAAATTTGTGATATGACAACTAAAGAAATTCTGATTCAACCAGCTTTTCCAGCTCCCCCCCCCCCCTACAATGGCCCTAATACCCATCAGAGTATTCATCATTTCATCACACTTGTGTATGTAAAAGCATACTTGGGTTCAGCTGCAGTGCCTCACTCTCGTATTGTATGAGGCTCTTTGAAGAACGACCTGGTGCTTGTTTGTTCAGTCTAAAATTACCCTCCAACAAACCCCTCCAATCGTCCATTAAATCGATGTCATCTGACTCCTATATAATCTAAAGAATTAAAGCCCAGTTGTCAGGGCTCCAGTGTCCCACACTTTGTTCCAGACTATCTCAACCATGCTGATGAAGGTCCTCTTATAGCTTGTGTCTATAAACAGATGCATGATCGCTAGCACTGATCTCAGATACCACTGCGTCTGCTAATGCTGGGACAGCCCCCAACCCCCACTTAACACCTTTCACTTCCCTCTCATTCTACTGAAAATTCACACACTGACGTACATGGGGGTGCGAGGGCCCACCCATCACTGCCTGGTTTATGTTGCGCTCGGCTCACTAAGCTACTGTATTGGCTATTTATATATCCGTCCATCCATTTTCTTCCATTTATCCTGTTGAGGGTCGTGGGGGGGCTGGAGCCTATCCCAGGGGCGACGGTTGAGAGGCGGGCCAGCAGTCCATCGCAGGGCCAACACACAGACAGACAACCAATCACACTCACATGCAAACTCCACACAGAAAGACCCCTTGCCCGAGCCAGAGCTCGAACCCAGAACCTTCTTGCTGTGAGGCGATAGTTCTAACCCCTGCACCAACGTGCAGGCCCTAATTATATACACATTTCAGTAATTTTGAACTGCTGCATTTGCTCCTGCATAACCAAACATTAATAGTTTTTTTTGTATCAAGGACAAACTGAAATTCTTGTCAGTGCAAAAAAAAAAAAAATTGGCGGCACAAACAGTATGACGGCTTTTTTTTTGTGAAGTACCACACAGAATAGTGATGTAGGTGTTCTCCTTGACTCTGAATTAAAACAAAAAACCCTAAACAAGAAGTAAACTGCCCAAAGTATATATCTAGAGTGAGTCAGAGAGTAATGAAATTAAAATGAAATCTTGTCTATAAAATACCACAAAGCTTTTCTCCTTGTGACTGATCAGTTCCACCAAAATGAACACGAGACCTCTAAAACTCTCTGCTTCAGCTCCTCTGGCCACTCCAAGGGTGAAATCTAAAGATGGTGAGGTTGTATTTTAAACAGACGATGATAGAAATGTTCCATCAGCAACACTCTCCATAAACAAACTTTTCTTTTTGTGTATTTGACCGTGTGATCTGTTTGCGGAAGGCATTTTCTAGGGACGCAAATGTGTCATGAACGCCAAGGTGTTTTTTTTTTTCTCCCTTTTTCGATAAATTCAAGATTTTTCTGATTGTGCCTGTTCAAATGTTTTCTTTGCAGCTATTGAGAATCAAATTACACTTTCATTAAATCTCTCTTTTGAATTTGAATGCAACATTGAAAATATGGAGTCTGTTTTCTTCCAGCAGCTCAGAAACCTGGCTCAAAGACGACGCTCGGCGCCATCTCTGGTCTTTGGGAAGGCACTCGGGATGCAGTGGTCCTCAATTAGGTGTGTAGATGACTTTTTAAAACCTTTAAATAAAAATCCATGAATATTAGCGATTTGATTTGAAGATTTTCTGCAAAACAGTCTGTTTCATAGAAAGAAACTACGTGAGTCAGAATTGAGTGGCAGTTTTCCATCATTTGTGCTGCTAACGTTAGTATTTACTAGCCATGCATCAAAAAGAGAAATACTACTCAGAAATACCAAGTTGATTAGCGATACAAGCAATGGTGGACAACTTTGTTCTCTCTCAGGGCCGTCAGTACCGCTCAAGAACAGGCGTCATGGCGACGATCTGTCTCGCTGTCATGTTCTCTTTCTGTGTACTGATGATCTGCAGTATGCGACATCCTGTTGGTAAACCCGGCGTTTTGGGTGGGGTTGTTGGGTTTGTAACAATGAATTGTGTCGCATTTTTGTTCGGGTTAAAGGTGAACCTTGGACATTGTTAACCACAGATTATGATCTAACTAGCTTTCTGTTAGAAACTGCCTTTGGTGTGGCGTGGGTCCGGAGTATTCAGGTTTCTATTCGTTTGTTTTTCCATGCATTTTTGATTTGAGTATTAAAAAAAAAAAGATCCTTTTTTATTTCAAACAAGTTTTTACACTTGCGGGAGGTGGAAAAGATGGCGTATCGACAAAGGTTAAACATGAGTATAGGCAACAGAGTTAGAGTTAACAGATAAAGGATGAGTTTTAGAAATCCCGTCAGTGACACGTTGCTCTGGTAAAAGCAGTCCTTTGCACTGGAGAAACAATGGTGGCGGGAGACGAAAACACAAGAAATGCACATAAGTGCACGTTTCGATGGAAGCCCAGCTACCGTCAAAGGCTGATGATCAGACAAGAACGGAAGAGCTGGCAGTGCCCTTAAAAAACAACTTTCCTCTTTTACACTTCTGTTAAAAGCCGCTTAACACTAATGACTTATTATTCTAAGTAACATGCAAATTGTTATGTTTCTTAGTGTTACAGCAAAACAGTTAAAAAAAAAAGGGTCTTCGCCCCAAAGTTCCTTCGGGCTCAGGCCTTAATAAGCGGAACCTTGAGAGATGGGAGGATAAGAACAGAACAGATGGGACGGAAAACATCAATTTTACAAGCCACAATCGATGCTGTGTTGTGAAATCTCTTAAAATGTCTTTTGAGGCTGTTGTTGACATATTATGTCACCGGCATTTCCTCAAGATGTCTCAATGACAGTGACATAACATGAACAACGATTTTCCTTTGTCGTAGCAGATTGTTCCATCTGTCTTGTAACTTCATTCAGAATCGGTATTTACTTGTAATCTGCAGAGGAAATGACACAGATTGTGAATCGGGGTCATCTGACAACAGAATAGGTGTTCGCAGCGAGTTTCAGGATTTGTTTTTATTGTTTTCTGTCAGGGTAAGTAGCTGGGGAAATAGGACCCAAATGCAGACAGCAGGGGTTCAACCAAAAAGGTATTTAATCATAAAAAGACAAAGTAACAACACAGGAGCCTCAAAGTACCAACAGAAGGGAAAATACAAAGTAGCAAACAAAGGGGTCAACAGGCCTAAGTCCTGGACAGGTACAAGGTAGCTACAAAACCATGATCAATGGATACGTGGAGGAGCTGGGAACACGAGGGAGAAAACATGAGCAGGAAACTGAGAAATCCACAAACACAAACAATGATCCGACAACAAACGAAGGGAAACAGAGGTTGAAAAGGCCGGGGGAAAAGAGACACAGGTGGCGCAATGAACACAGGCGAGGCACATGAGGTACAGTAATCACAGGAAGGAGCGCAGGAAGACAGGACACGAACTACAAACAGGAAGACGAGACAAGGATCGTGACAGTTTTCATTTGGGCTAGCATCTAGAATGAGTTAAAAAAAAAAAAAGAATGATATAATATTGTCACTAGCACCAATTTGTGAATTCAATTCACTTTGAAATTAGACAAGAATTCACGGAGAACCCATATGTCCCAGTTTCCCTCCAGCACTTAAATGCAGCATTTGTTTGTTGATCTGTTTGCGAATAAAAACACTATTTAACAATTCATGAAAAGGTACAAAAGAACATCATTTGACGCCCACATTCATGCATTTACTGCAATCAAACACAATTAAATATGTGACGTTGAATTAAAAATCATCATGTGAATATTAATATTTATCCATTTTTGATGTGTGCACTATTTGTGAAAAGGTTTAAAATGTGCTGCTTGGAATTTGATTGGAGATCTTAATGGTGAGTTCCCAATATTAACTCAACCCTCATCACGCGATGCACATTTTTGACCGACTTCTTCTTACTTTAGTTTCATATCAAGCTTATCCAAACTTTCTTTTTTAATATACATTTAATTTATTCATCAACGGTTACGTCATTAAAAACCTACACTTTATGTTCTCAGCCTACAAAGTTGATGCGTAGGCTCCTTCTAGACATCTGCCCCTCAGCTGTAACCTTTTAAAGTTGTTTTTTAATTTACGTGACGAGACCACTACGGTGTCTGGTGGGAGAGTCCATCAAAGCAAAAGATAAATGTCAAATCCATCCTACTCTTTCACCTCTCACACACGGTGTTCATCCCCATGAGTGGTGAAGTGGCATGGGTGTTAGTTTCACTGTGGTGGGACTATTTATGAGTGATGCAGAGTCAAAAGACACAGTGAAAAGGCGTATGTAGCTGTTAGTTACACACGGTGTTTACAGTAATGAGAGAGTCATGATTAAATGTCTTAGTCATAAGGTTACTTACATTTTAGCTAAGCATTTAGCCTGGAAATAGCGTTGTTATGTCAAAAATGAGTCTAAATCACACCTACTGCAGCTTAATGCTCATCTAAGTCAAAATAAGAAAACATAAAAGAAGATGGATGTTAAGTTAAGCTACAGTACAGGATAAAATAAGACCAGAATACAAACTCTTAAACATAGCACAAACACACCAGCGTTCATACAAGCTAACTGATGCTAAGATAAACAAAGCGAAAGAATCGAAGCTAAAGTGAAATAAGATAATCTAAAAATAAAACAATCGAATCGAAACTTAGCTAACCTAAGCTAAACTCAGCTAGGCTAAGCTAACTGCCCCTGTTTCATTTAGTGAAAGGTCAGGAATGTACTTCCCCAACATTTTACCTATTGCTTTCACAATTTAGTCAAAACAAGTTAAATATAAACTTTTACAAGTCATTTGTATCTATATTATGTATTTCTATCAGTATCAGATTATTGTGGTTTCTGGTTGGTATTTGTAGCTATATACAGTATATTTATATTTATTTTTATTATCAGCAGTCTGAGTTTGTCTGAATTTTTTTGCTGGTAACATTTAAACCACAGGGGAAAGTACCTCTGCTCCAGTGATTTTAATATTTGCTCTGACTCTAGAGTCAGTGGGATGACAAATAACAAGAACTTGTTTCATACAGAACAAACAACAACCATCTCTTGTCTTGAGAAGACTAGTCAGGCCAGCAAAAGCACCCCTAGATGTCTGTGTTTGATTATAAGAAATTCTAACACAGTTTAAGTTACTGGATATACTCTGCTTTAAGAGGACTAAGAGGACTTGTGAAATGTGATGCGAGATGAGCGGTGATCCTCTCAATAATGACAGTGAGAGAAGTCTAATCTGCCTGTTGGTTTCCTCTTTTGTTGAGTTGTGTTGAAAAAAACGGAGGAAACACAAATAAAGTGTAAGCTCAAGACAACCGTGTTTCCTTCCTGTACAGTGTGTTTCTCCATGTGAAGTCAGACATAATTTATTAAGATGTGACTATTGATTTGGTGGGTGGTGGTGACGCTTTTATACACGGATTTGACATTTCCCTTTAAACGACATAATTCCTTTCTCTCTGTGACATTTGAGGAGGGATCATGGTGTTGGGGGTTTGTTTATTAGAGCTGGATTATTAGTCACAGCATTTCTTCAAGTTGCTCTAAACCAAAACGTAGAGCTCTACCACTTCTGCTGCTATTTTGACCCAACTTGAGGTTCTTATAGGGGTCTTTTACAAAAATGTATTATGTAGAGCAATGATGCTTTGTTGGATTTCGTGAATTTAAATGTGATTGTGACCTCAAACGAATATCTGAGATCAGTGATTTGGTGATGAGGCTTCGAACAATCAGAAGGCAGAATAATGAATTAATAAGACCTTTGTGCAAACTGAGAGTCGTGTGTTACATGGTAATTAATATTTGTAAGGTGAGAAACAGCTGGTGTTGCTGAGAATAACGTGAGAGTGATATGTGATCGGATGTGAGAGCGCACGTAATCATCTCCTTTAACACAACACTGTCGTGCGTTCTTCTCTTTTAATGTCTTAACAGCTCCTCTATGTTTAAAAAGTAATTATCGTTCAATTTAGAGGACAAAATTCCTTTAAAAAGCTCGAACTGTGCCTCAAAAACCTGTTGGTCTCGGAACTTCTTGCATCCTTCAATTCATGTGGAATCTAATTCACAAAATAAGATAAATATGGATGTGTCAGTCTTTTTTGTGTGTGTATTTTACCCTCTTATTAGGGAGGAGACTCCTTGCTGGGTGTCTGTGGAGCAGAGTCCATTTGTCCATGGCCTCACCGGGGAGAACGGAGAGCTCCTGCTGGATGAGTGCGTTCAGGTCACAGAGGGCACAAAAACCAGGGAGAGACACCTCTTCCTCTTCAGTGACGTTATCGTCTTTGCTAAACTCAAGTAAGAAGAAAAGAACAATATATGTGTATGTACTGGTCAACAGATTGCTATGTGCAGCTAAAGGCAAACCCATTTTAATTCAGTGGGAAAGTTGGTGAAGTAACAAGACATCTGGAGTATAAAAAAACCTGCCAAGGGAAATAAAAAAAAACCCTTAAAACTCAAAAATTAAAGGGACTATGTGTGAATTGGAGGTGGTATACATGAAAGATACTTGATGTTTTGAAATGGGCAAGAAATAAACCAAACATAAGAGTAAGAAGCGAAGAAAGTCGTGTTTAAAGTAACATAAAAACTTCAGGGCCCTGCCTTTATTTCTCGGGTGGTGGACACAGATAGAAAGAAGCCAAACGTGCTAGAATGTTGATCTGTCTGTGTGCGGAAAGAAGTCATGTATCTACACAGTTGGGATGGGAGAGTGAAAGAGGAAGTAAAAATAAGTGTGCAAGTGTGTTGTTGGAGTTGATACTTGGACTGTTAGGGAATCTCCACACGAGCACGCACACACACACACACACACACACACACACACACACACACACACACACACACACTTTAACTGTGTTTAGTCACTGTGACACGAAACAGAAAAGGAAAGGGGAGGTCCCTCTGAGTAGAGTCACATGAGGGGAACTCGTGGGTTTACTCTGCTGAAACAAGTCACAATGACAGAATCTAACTGACTTTCCATAAAACAGTGTTGTCCGATTCACAAAAGATGCCAGTGAGAAAACGAATCACACTGAGACAAATCTGAAACAAAAATCAGAAGTCAGCTGTTTTTTTGAAAATCCACCTAGCCTGAATGGGAAAACAATTTTTCAGAAAAAAAAAAAAATACAGTATTGTATTAGAATTACCATCAACAGAATAGGAGTTGGATTGATCGGTTTAGGTTGCCTCCTTCGGACTACAGGGTTTTTTTGTTTTGTTTTTTTCAAAGTCAGTGGAAGGTTTATAGGTCTTGAGTGGGAGGTGAGTCACACTCAGTACTGTACCACAACCTGCTCACTGTTCCAGTGCGTACACACAGCTGGGACCACAGCACAGTAAAAAAGCAAACACGTTCAACCTCGTTTATATTTTGTATTTCAAAGAGTGTTAATCCAGCTTTTCCTTTCTCTCCGTAATGGATCTTCCGTAACGCCTATTAAATCGGCTATCCCCATCTTTCTGACTCATTTCTACATCCCTTAACTAAACAGGATCCAACCAGCTCAGCGAAAGGTCAGCAGGGTCACGACCAAGTGTTTAGACCATTGTGGTGTGATAAGAACACAATGAATGGTCGTAGAGGGATTTGATTACTCGTCACTCATGGGAAGGTTGTCCACATCAGACTTTTATTCTGGTTTCAGCGAAGGTAAGGTAGCGAAGGCTTTGTTCAAAAGCTGTTCCTGCAAACACCCACAGTTTTTATTCAGAAATGTGAAGTTTTAACTCTTCTATGCATATTTTAAGGATAAGGTGCACAGCCCAAATGACATGACTGGGTGTCTGTTCATCCCATTCTTAAAAGTTCCAAAACATCCATGAATTTTGTATTGCTTATCCTGTTCAGGGTCATGGGAGGGGGGGGGGGGGGGCTCTCTCTGTCACAGCAGCCTTCAGGTGAGAGGCTGGGTTCACCCTGGACAGGTCACCAGTCCATCACAGGGCCAACACATAGAGACAGACAACCATTCACACTCACAGTCACACCTACGGTCAATTTAGAGTATCAATCAGCCTCGTCCCCTCTTGATGTCTTTGGACTGTGGGAGGAAGCTGGAGTACCAGAGAGAACCCACACAGGAACAGGGAGAACATGCAGACTCCACACAGAAAGATCCTGTGCTGGAGCTGGGATTCGAACATGAACCTTCTTGCTGTGAGGTGACAGTGCTGACCACTGCACCACCGTGCTGCCAGTTCCAAAGCATTTTAAAAGAATTCAACAAATTTGTCACATCGGTCCACTGGGACTCAAAGATGAACTGAAAAGTTGGCAGCCAAATGTCAGAGGTCAAGGACATTCGCCTTTCATGTGCGCAATATTTGTCCCATTCTTATTGGTGCAATATCTGAGGAATGGCTTGCTTGCTTTAAATATCACTGGTATTCAAGGGTTAACTAAAAAGATGTCTGTGGCCAAAGGTCAAAGGTCAAGGACACTCCCCTTTGCTTGATATCTGTCCCCTTCTTGTTAATGAAGTATCTCCAGAATGCTAGGGAATTTATACAAATTTGCCTCAAATATCCACTGGGAATCGAGGGTGAAATGAAAAGATGTCGATGGCCAAAGGTCGAGGCCGCTGCCACAGTATCTGCCCCATTCTTGTTCATGTAATATCTCTGGAACGCCTGGAGGGACTCGCACCCAGTTTTCACAGAAATGTTCACAGGAAGTCATGGGTGACCTGAAAACAGTCTGACCCTGAAAGGTCAAAGTAACTCGGACAGGCATGCATCCGCCACGGTACTTTGTTTCATTTTTGGCTCAGTCTTGACAGTTAATACAAAAACAAACAATTTCTTTCATTAAATTTTCATCCCTCAAAATCCATTTTCTCAAAGGCCATCATTTCTCCGTGATTGAAGATACCTAATAATAATGGCAAAGACATTTAAAAGCAGAACAGAAGGACAATTTCAGTAACGATTGTTGTGAGGAAAAAAAAAATCAATCTCTGAGTCTCTGTAGATCAATTTTTTTTAATGAACTTCAGTCACTGAAAAACAAATAGATAATTAATAACACGTCATTCAGACCGTCTTGCTTGTTTTTGTCCAGGTCGACCTCCAGCTACCGTCTGAAGCACAGAGTGAGCCTCAGGGATATCTGGCTTCACGGTTTTGAGGACGAGCTGATGTGTGAGGAGGGAACAGCGGAGGATATTGACCTCAGGGTGACCCTCATCTTGGCCTGGGCTCTCACTTTTTGTTTGGTGTGTTTTCGGTGAGCTGACGCTTCGGAGAAGTCCCGTACAAATATCATCCTGCTACGTGTTTGGATTCATGTCCTTCTTTTATTCATTGCTTGTGTGGCTTGTGAAATCACGGTCTGTTCATTTCTTTAATGAAATCTGAAGCTCTTCATGGAACGTTCAGACATGTAGTAAATCCTCATGTGATGCGTTGCTCTGACGAAAATAAAGAAGTTGCAAAGAGAAAGTTCGCCCTGCAGCATCACAAGACAAACAGGTTGCAAAATAGGAATCGGCGGTTGCTACAGACGCTCACATATCTGGAAGTTATCAGAAGTTGACTTTTACAAGAAATAATGTCCTTTACAGTAAAAATTAAATATAGGAGAGACAATGTCTCTTACTTTTTGTCTAGACATGTCGAGTACTTTTCTGAAATTGTTTTCTCTTCAAAACCACTAAATGTCAAACTTTTAATTCTCCCACACTGAATACTTATTTTTTTCAACTGAATGATGAACCTCCCTGTGGCTCTTTTGTTGTTTTGTTTAAAACTAAGAGTTTAATTTCCTCTCACCCCCACGGAAACTACAGAAACGCCGTGCTCCGTTTAATATACCAAACATACGGTGTCAGTAATGAGAACGCAGGTGACCAAAAGTTAAAGGTGTAAAGGCTTGTAACTTTGTCTCCGTCAGTTTCCATTGATGGACGCTTAACCACAATAATGTAGGAGGAAGTTGTAAATGTTTGGTCGGGGCAAGCCGTGACGCTGCTTCCTGTTCCCATGACTGAGTTACAGTTTCCGTGAGAGTTATTAAAAGAGCTCACGAGTGTAGGTTCATCTCAGTCCTCCCCTCTCGTCTCTGTGGATTAGTAACTTGTACCATGCTGGTATTTTGCCTACAGCTCTCCTGAGGTGAAGGACCGCTGGTTAGATACTCTCCACAGGTAAGAAACAATACAGTCTTGAAAAATGCAATCCATAACACCTTTATCAATTTTGTCTAAAAAGAATTTAATGATTTTTAATTGAGAAACCTTTTTTTGTTGTTTCTTTTAAGGCTAGGAGAATGCTATAGGGTCTGTAACAGGAGAGAATAATAACAAATATTTGAAGGGGCCAAATATTTTGTGTTTAGCTGGGGCCCAACACTTTATGGCGACCACAAGAGTGAATCCTCAAACAGAGGTTGCAAAGGGCTAACTTTATCTTTATTTGTTTTCCTAATCACAGCAAAATTAAAGAGGCAAGAGGAAGAGCTGGTCGTGCTCCTTCCCCTCCGCATGTCCTCATGAAGGTGTTGAGTGGCAGCAGCATCTCAGTAAGTGTCTCAGTCAAACACGTCTTCAGCGACTTTACAGAGATCTATGACTCATCTCCCTCTTTAAATGTCCTTTCACAGACTAAAACCCTAACGGGAGGTAGCATGGAGCAACGCATCGAGTTACCCCTTGATGTAAGTGAACTTTAGCTTCTTGACACTGAACTTAAAACACCTGTTTATGAAAGACACCTGCGTCTCTCCAGCTATGTTCAGAGGACGCTACATTAAACAGATGCGGACAGCAGCCTCTGACTTGCAGAGCAGCTGGAAAAACACACTTGAGTGGAGCGATTTGAAAGAGAATAAAGATTTTTCTCTTGGCATCCAGCTGATGCTGTAACTGTTAACATGAGTGTAATTGATTCTCGCTGACGCCTCACGTGGCAGGAGGCATGATGGTTGAGGATGTGTTATGTATGGGGAGTTTGAAAAAAAATATAACCCCTCCCTTTTCCTCTTCGTGTTCCTCATGCAAACTCATCACTACATCACTTTTTCTATATTTTGTTTCCAGGGAAACATTTCAACTCTGTCAAAGCCGTTCAGCAACCAGGAGGACAAGCTGACGCAGTCCACTGGTGAGTTTGAAAGTGTTTTTTGGATGTCTCTTAGCGGCAGCTGTAATGGAGGCAGGGCCTCACGTAAGTGCCATGCCCAGAGACATGTGACAGCAACCACAGAGACAGAAAAAAAAAAAGGAAATCATGAGCGAGTGAAGAAAAACGTTTCTTTCACAACTTGGGCACGGTTGGTTTTGCTGCTCTACCTCTGAATAAGAGAGTTGGATAAATGCAAACATTTGGAAAACCGATGGGTGAAACGCTTTTGATACCATCAGAAACCAAGTGGAACCTGGTGAAGAAGCTGAGGAAGGGTTCTAGTTTCATCAACAAAGCAGGTCGATCCCATTCATCCTCCAAGACTCAGCTGTTCGGACAAGCTCTCTGCAAAATGTGCCCAGACAACCCCTCGCTTCCCAAACCAGTCACAGTAAGACTCTCAGTTCATCTCCTCTCCTTGGCTGAGAAATGCTTTCAGAATCTACCAGTTGATGTGATAATCTAATCTTTCCTTTCCTGCATCCTTGTCCTCTCATTAGGAGATGCTGGTGTTGCTGAGGAAGAGGGGGCCGTCCACAGAGGGGGTGTTTCGGAAACCGTGCAACACCAAGAACCTGAGGGACATCAGGGAGCAGCTCAACAACGGTCTGGAGGTTGACTTGGAGGGTCAGCCCGTGGTTCTGCTGGTTGGCCTGCTCAAGGTATGTTACCGGGGTCACTTAAGTCAGCTGAAATGTAAAATTATTAACACCAAGATTTCCACTGCTTTATGTGAATATGCTTGCAAAAAAACAAACAAGGAAGTAAACACATCTACTGTTGCATTATAAGATATAAAACGAATTACTTAAATAACGTGTCAGTGTTAAACAATCTCTAAACATTTTGTTACGTCATTAAGATTAGCGTATTGCATGATAAATGATTTATTAACCTTAATAAGCGTTACATAAGGTTGCTGCAGAAAGGGCAGTTAACTTTTAGTAATTACTGACCATAATAAGGCAATTCTCCTCCTTAGCTTAGTTAACGTTAAGAGGTATGTAGTTACCTGCATATAACTGTGTTATAAATAATAAATGATTTACTGAATTAGATATTGTAATAGATATGTAGTTAACGGCATCTGTGTTATAAATAATGAATAAATCCAAATAAAGCGGTTTAACGATGTCACATTGTTGTAGTCACGTCTGCACGGTTATAATGACTCATGTCTTCTCTGTCTCTGTCTTGCAGAGTTTTCTCAAAGAACTTCCTGGGAGCCTTCTGGTATCTGATCTTTACGACAAGTGGACGACAGCTCTTGACAGTGAAGACGCACAGCAGAGATCTCAGCAGATCAAAAAGTAATCAATTAATACCCTCTAACGAGTCTAGACAGGGACGTTGCTTGCATGATGGGGATTTTGAGCAGGAGTTCTGCATATTTCCAATGTTCTCCATTTGTAAGCTGAACGCAAACCACTTCTCTCTTTTTTTTGGATCGGTTTGAAAAAGGGAAGAAGTGTTGAATGAAAAAAAAAAAGACCGCCAAGCTAAAAATTGTATTCCTGTTCCGCCCCTCCCCTCCCCCTCCCCCTCCCCCTCCCCTTCTCATTGTTAGGGTGGTAGATGAGCTCCCGACACCCAACAAACTCCTCCTGCAGCATCTTCTCTGCATCCTCCATCACATCCTGGGGAGCGCAGACATTAACAAGATGGACGCCTACAATCTGGCGGTGTGTATCGGCCCCACAATCCTGCAGCTCGACGTCACTCCACTGGATGATCAGAAAGAGAAGATGAAAAAGGTACCAGGTCGTGTTATGAGTAGGTGCTCTCACTTTTGGGGCTTTGAAGCTCTGCGGTTCACAATGCAGAAAACCTCAAAAGCTTTTCTAAGTAAGGGCGCACTTGCACAACATCTGTCTGTTTTCTGAACATTAACACAGATTTTTCAGAATTGTTTATCTTAAATCTTAGATACAAATACTGACATATCTATTTTCTACAGGTCATAGAGCTAACTCAGTTCCTGATTGAGCACTGTGAGATACTCGGAGACAATATCCCAAATCTCCTGGATACTGATGAAGGTAATACATCTCTCAAATATCTGTACTGGTGTCCAGATAATTAGAGGTTTCAAGACCCTAATGAAGTCTCCTTTCCATCTCTGTAGACTCGTTGTCCTCTCAGCACCACGACTCTGCATATGATAGCACCGACCCAGATGGAGACGGAGAGGCAGGAGAGAATACAAGCTCCTCGCATGGAGGGTGTGGGTCTTCTCCTTCTCTCAGCCCCAATAAATCCACTTCCTCCTGGTCATCTGATGCCATCTTTGACACGAAACCTTCATTTAACCGCCGCTGCTCTGAGCCCATCATCCTCCCCTCGTCTGACATCGTAAGCTTGTGCAGCCACTCCAGGAGCCATGATGACTGTTCTGTAGAGAGGAGGGACTTTGAGGAGCAACCTTTAAAAAAACCGATCTCGGATGACTCATTTTTGCTCAGAGGACAAGGTGGCGCAAGGTCAGATTTGGCCTTTCCAAAACTGAGCAGCAGCTCTAACGTGGATCCGTTGATCTACACCGCTAATCGAAACAAGGACTGTTCATGCTCTTCCCTGGAGAGCGCTGCTTCCAACCAATCAGAGGGCTCAGTTTTCACCAGCTCCCCAGTTGGATCTCCATCTTGCTCCAGGAGAACAAACTCTCCTAACCAGACCGTGGTGCGTGTAAAGCAGGACTTCACCAGGCCAAATTCGGATGAGAAGAGGCGTTCACATTCCATGAGAGTTGTCAGCATGGGGCTGATGCGGACCAGGAGCTTAGGAGGCTTCGGCTGGAGCAGCCTGAAGAAAGACTCCCAGAAGGAAAGCTCCTTCCCTTGTGGAACTCTGCAGGAGGACTTTCAGAACGAAGCAGACCCTGCAGCTGAGCACAAACCGCGCCCTCTGTCGGCCATTGAAGTGTTCAAGCAGGTAGACAGCAGGCTGCCCTGCAGGCCGCCATCATACAAGGAGGCATTGCACAATGTGGCTCTCCCCCCTCAGTATGGATCAATGACTGTGTACGACGCCATAGAGCTGGAGCGACGGTCCCGCCCATCATCTGTGAATTATGACGTCCTATCTACCTGCTCTGACTGTTTCACTACACAGGACAACGTCGTGGAGCGGCGGCAGCCTTTCCGCCAGAGGGCCATGTCTGAGTCTGTGTCCACGGTTCGTCATGAGGCCGTGTCACGGAGATGTAGCCAGCCTGTGTTTGAGGAATTTTCATACGCCAAGGAGTCCTACGTTTGAGCAACTTTCAGATGTTTTCAGGGACTGGAGTTCAATCATTTTTCAAAAAACCTGAAAAATAGATCATTTTAAAACTCTGGCCGGGGCAGGTTGTTCACTAATCTCATGCTTGAATATTTCCATCTCTTTCTTTGGTTCTACTTGAGCAAGACACAGTGTCACTAAGTGTCATTCATTCTTCCAAGGCCACAAGTTCTGGCCTCGTAGCAAAGGTGTCTGCTTGAGCCAGAACAAATACGGAGCTGTTCTGCCTCCAGATCATCTGCAGAAAATGGAATCTCCTTGTTCCTCTTTCATGGTGAATGTCGGCCATATGCTTCCACTGCGGTTGCACTTTTTTTTCGTAGTACCATTTAGAGTACGAATTAAAAAGATGTATAGTTAATATGATAGATATTTAGTCTATCCCAATGAAGCTCTGTAAAACACAGATTGCTGTGGATAAAATATGCTATGAGTGGGTGAGTTTTCTATGTTTTGATTGGTTTTGTCCATCTATAATAGGGATAGTGTAGTAAGTTGTGTTGTTTTTGTTTTGTTTTTTGCTTGTTGTAAGTCTTCTTCACCTTGCATATTCTTATCCTTCCACTACACTAAAGCACTTTTCTTGATGATGAGCTTAACTGTATGTCAAAAAAAAAGATGCAAATAAAGTCAAATAGCAAATGTTACAATCTTGAGGATTTAATTAGAAAATAAAGGAAGGAAAAAAATGCAACCTTAAACAAACTGGTGTTTTCTACATGTGTTCGTACGCATTTGAAAAGCTATCCATTGATTTTTCTGGGTCAACTTATTACTTGCACATTTAATGAGAAGCGAGAGGAGAGTGACCGGTTTGGCTCGACTTGTCTTTGCTTGATTTCTTGCATAACAGCAGCTAACAAGCCTCATTGAGAGAACAACATGTTCTACCTTCTTGTGCTAAAACAGAAGGAAGCGAGACACGGTCACATGGACGGATTTGGTTTTTCTCTGAATTTCTGTTCTCTGTTGAATGGCAAGTCTTCTTTCTTCCTTTTACTGTATGAAGTATCTTAAATCGTTGTTTCCTTCCCCACCAAGTTGATTCAAACATAAAGAAAAGGACTGAGACCAAATGGTTGGTATATTTTGAAATAAACTGACAATTATCTCAGGCAATGATCATTTAAAAACTATTATAAATATCAAAAAGATATATGCATGAAGGAATTCTTCCATACAGTGTTGCAGACAATTAAGCGGCATATTTACTTTTACTTTATGTAAAAGGGTAAACAAATGAAAAAAGGAAGCCCGCTCAACATTTTGAAACTCGAGACTGAAAGACAACAAAAAGGCTCTTATGAAACCTCTGACATACAAACATCCTGCATGTTGAGAATGTAAGCACACACACACACACACACACACACACACACACACACGTGCATTAACACAAACTGTACAGTGAAGTGTGAGGTGAAATATCACGAGAAGAAGGTACCAGAAAGCAAAGTAAGTAGGTTACAGGCAACAATCAACAGGAACATAACAACCCCAAGTAGCTTTTGATAGATAGATTGTTAGTGAGATACTTTATAGTTTTGACGTAGTACTTTTTGTCTTTCTGATTTGTCAGCAGTTTTTGTTTCTTTTCTGAGTAGGTTGATTAAAAAAAACAGCTTCTATGTTCAGCCTTAACTCTTGCACAAGCATAAACCTGATTTTTGCATTTGCAAGCTGGTTTCGAGTTTTTTAAAAATTCCTATGCGTGCTTTAAAAAAACTGGTTCTTTTTCAACGACTTGATAATATTTTCATTTTTAATCATCATCTTAAAAGATTTACAGTGTAATGCATTGTTGTGAATGTATTGTTGTCCTGCCACCTGTCATGAATGCTGTCTTTTTTTTTAGGTGATAAAAAGTTTTGCATTACTCTTTTTTCTTGTTACGTTAGCGAACATGCATCAGTGACGTAGTCCACCCGTCCGTAGAAAACTAAAACAGAGATGAGTTAAATTAAATCAATAAAAGAACAAAGAGCAAATTCTACTTGATCCATGAATCCATGAATTTCATTTTTAATTTTGTACAGTTTTTCATGAAAGTGGTGATGCTACTTGATAATATTATTGACTTCGTAGAGGGGGGTGGTGTTACACACTGAAAGGTGTTTTTCATATTCGGTCTGGCGTTGTCCGATCCTTTCTTTCAACCGGTGGCCTGGATAAATGTACCAGACAGGTAAAGATTGTCCGAGCATGTCATTTCACATCTGAAAACTCTTTATTTTGTTTTCACAGTTCAAGTCCAGATGAGCAAATCTTCCCTTTTTTTGCAAACACTCCTTGAAACATAATATGGCGAATGATCGGCCATGAAAACACAAGTTCTTGAGTAGTTTTCTCATCCGTCTGTCAGAATCACCATAAATCAGAGTACACTGCTCACTGCTCAGATTACTGCGGCAGGAGCGTTGCAGGATTTTTGCAGAGTGTATCCAGCTCCTCAAAATCACTCACAGTGATGTGGTGTTGCAATATACGCAAAAATTAAGACAAGCGTTCACACGTCAGACAACAAAAACATGAACATCCTGTGCCACAAGAGATTAACCTTCCTTGTGACTAATGGTCGACCGATCGATCGGCCGGCCGATTAAATCGGCCGATTTTTGCAATTTTTTTGTAAATCGGCATCGGCCGATTATTTAATTTGGTCGTGCCGATTTTCAGTCAGGCACATCTGCGGGCAGCTATTTACCACCCGGCGCAGCACTGTTCATTCAGAACCAGAGGGCCAACAGGTAAGGCTTCAATTCTTATATTCCAATGTCCTAGAGTCATATATTTGCTCTCATTATAAGTTGTAATCTGTTGCTTCATTTAGCGAAAGTAAAAACAAATAGCATTTTCTGCTCAAAATGAAACGTTGCTAGCTCATAGCTGTCAAGACTCCCGTTTTGGCCGGGAAACTACCGTATTTCACCCCTCTTTCCCGCCCTCCTCCCGTATTAGTATTTTCCCGTAAATCTCCTGTATTATTAAAAAATAAAAACATTCTAGTGCCTCTCCAAACTGAATTCCGTCACTAGCCTCGCGAGAATTACCACCAGCAGTAGCCAGGGCGGAGTATCTAGTCCGCGGTCCGTGTAATGAACAGAAACATTGCCTCGGTCGCCGCCCGCCGCCCGCCCCCTCATTATAATGAATAAAGCCCCCCCCCAAACAACGCGCATTATAAGAAGTAGCGGGCCTTGCGCCGCGCGTCCCGTCCCCCCGGTCGGCATCGGAAATTTTCCCTTATTTTCTCGACCAAAACTTGACTTTAACGCGTTAATTTGTTTAATTAGAAAGAAAGCATGAAAACGCTTTACTTTAGTTTTTATTTCGTGTCGTATTTCCGAGTAATGTCACTGGGTAGCAGCGAGGGTCTCTCTCTATCTCTCTCTTACACACACACACACACACACACACACACACACACAAGTGTTGTGCGTCCTCTTATTAGTATGATATTTTAGCATGCCAATTAAGGACAATACTATAGCATATCGGACCAAAAAAATCGGCAGCTCATATCGGCCATCGACTGACTCTGACTTCTAAATATCGGTATCGGCATCGGCTTTAGAAAAACCCATATCGGTCGACCTCTACTTGTGACTAATCTTCTTTGTGTTCAGCCTGTTATATAAGCAACACCACAGGTCAGATTAAATCAATCTAAAGAGCAAAGCTATTTTGTTTTGCCAATTTGACAGTCGAAATGACGCCTCAAACTGTTCTGCCAGCTCTGTGACTTTTATCTCTCACGGTTTGTTTGTGTTTTTTACATCACAGTTACAGAGTGTTTCTTGTGCAGTGTTTCAAGATGCTAATTAAAAGCCATGATCTCCACAAAAGCCACAAAAGTCAGCAGGGTAGAAGGCAATTAGCAAGTTGCACGCTGGCGTGTTAGTTTCAACAATATGTTTTAACAATGAGCCGCCTTAGAACTCTGAGTGTGCGTTTGGTTCAACAGAAAAGATGATAGGAACAGACTTCGGGGGGTAGAAATGTACATTTTTTTTCACTGCATGCTGGAGAAAAGCTCTCTTCATCCTGTTGTCACCTCTATCCAGGTGGTAGGAAATGTGTACGCGATAGTATTGGCGAGCCTTCTGCTGATGTTGACATACTGCAGTTACAGTCTGCGGTTATCGTGGATGTAAAATGCGGCTGCAGATCAGCAAGGGAATATTAATGGAGTTGGATACGTGGATGAAGTTTTCTCTTCCGCACCCTTCGGCACAACAGAGCTCCACCTTGTGTCGCTAAGTTGTACGAGGCAAGGCAAGGCAAGGCAATTTTATTTGTAGAGCCCGTTTTCACAAACAGTTTGTCTCAAAGGGCTTCACATGGCATCATAACAACATCCTCTGCCCTTAGACCCTCACATCGACTGAGGAAAAACTCCATAGAAAACCCTTTTAACAGGGAAAAATCTGAGAAACCTCAGGGTGAGCAACAGAGGAGGGATCCCTCACCCAGGACGGACGGACGTGCAGTAGATGTTGTTACAGACAAGAAAACAGCAGTACGAGCAGTTTTGAGACTAGAGCCACGATTACCAAAGTGGGGCAGGTATGTGTATGTTCAGTGGCACATACAGGTAAATGGACAGGATACAAATAAGACACAGGATAAGAACAGAACAAACCACAAGTCACAAACGCACATATGTGAATGCAAAAATGTGCACTGTGTCCTAGGGATGTGTATCCACTAGGCCTGTGAACATTTCCTCCTAGGTTAGGGAAAAAAATATACCCATTTAGTCACCAATATGTTGGCTAACCCGTTCAAATAGGGACAAATGTTTGACGCAATGTCGCACCACAGCGATAAGAGCAGCAGAAATGGTTAGCAGGGGCAGTGCGACAGCTGACGACTGAGTTTCACCTAGACATGATTTGCTCCGATACTTCCAGTACCAGTACCTTGTCTAGTGAGTTAGAATGTTTGTTTCCGATGAGGAGTTTTACTGAAAATAGGTGATATAACAGTTGTGAGACAGATATCAAAAGGGCAGCCGACACTGATTGGATCGGTTATTCTGAACCCATAATTAAAGAGAGTACTTTCTTCCCTTGAGTGCCTGTCTCCACCTTCAGTGAGCATATTCGTATGTGTGTGTGTGTGCGCGTGTGTGTGTGTGTGTATGTGTGTCTATGTGCATAAATATGTGAACATTAAATGCTCTGAGTACCACTAATGTGCAAAGGTTTTATATATAAATTAATCTATTTGAATCTATTTATGGCAGCACTGTAGTGCAGTGGTGAGCACTGTCGCCTCACAGCAAGAAGATTCTGGGTTGCAAGCCCCAGCTCTTTCTGTGAGTCTCCATGTTCTCCCTGTTCCTGTGTGGGTTCTCTCTGGTACTCCAGCTTCCTCCCACGGTCCAAAGACATCAAGAGAGGACGAGGCTGATTGATACTCTAAATTGACTGTAGGTATGAATGTGAGTGTGAGTGGTTGTCTGTCTCTATGTGTTGGCCCTGTGATGGACTGGCGACCCGTCCAGGGTGAACCCAGCCTCTCACCTGAAGGCTGCTGGGATAGACAGAGCCCCCCCACGACCCTTAACAGGATAGTGGTAGAAAATGGATGGATTGAGTCTGTTTACATAAGAAACAGTCCTGTCAGATTGCTGGAGATCAAGTGCAGCCTATTGAAATAACTGAAAAGTGCATTCATGAAGGGGAATAGCAATCTAATGTAATCAACAATGTGACTTTTACTGTGCTGATATCTGTGTCGTTCTTTTGTGGTTCTCTCAGCTGAAACATAAGAGCAGTCTTTCTTGAGTCACGCCACCCACCTGCAGACCAGAGCTTTACATCCTCACTGTACAGTATATATCCAACCTGCATTTCTTATGACCATATTTGTTTTTTTTTGTTTTTGTTATTCAGCAGTACATTGGTTGATTATTTCTACTTGAATCCCAATTTACTTCAACAGCAAACAACATTCTGAAATATCTGAGTTGTCTTTTTGAAAGTTTGAGCATTGCAAGATAGCACGACTTGCCGGGGAAGAACTTTGATTGAAAATGAAACCCTCTCATCGTTACAGTGTAACCAGGGCAAAATAATGAGGCCAGCTGAGCACCACCTGGGGTCCTGAAATCCCCAGGAAACTGAATAACAGTTGCATTCCCCACACAGTGAACACTGATATCGAAAGTATTAGTTTTTATAACAACAACAAAAAAAAGTTTAAATGAGTGAAACGTTAATGCAAACTTGGCAGGGACACCAGAGTTAAAAAAAAAAAAAAGACTAACTAGTATAAACCACCTTTGAATCTGTAGTTGCCAGACACGGAGCCTCGCCTAGTAGGATTCTAGCCAAACCCACACTCTTGTACCATTGTCCAACACACCATCGCACAATGAGTTGAACAAGCGCACAATTAGCCTACATCACTATAAGTTAACCACTACCCTTAAACATGGCATCCAGTCCACCGGGCCTGGGGTGAAAAAGTTAAAACTGGTGAATTTAAAGGTGTATTAGGCAACATTTGTAAGTCTCGGTCAGCAGGTGTGGCTCTCCCTCTTCCTGCACCAATCTATTCTACTAGTTGTCAGCTTGACACGGCTAACCACCCAAGGTTAGGGTTAGCAGTAATAAGACCGATAATTCATGTGTTCCGTCTCGTTACGATACATTTCCTGATGTTGTCACACACAAACAACAAGATGAACCTGTCAGACGCTGAAGTTGCTAACTTGAACCATTACCATTGTGTACTTAGCAAACATTAGCTCACCCAACCAGCAGAACAGTGACGACTTTAACATGGCTTTTGTATCGTTTTTAATGAGCCAATAATTATCTTTAAGAGGACGTTTCTGAGCTGGAAAAAAAATCCTTTTCAAATTGGCTTTGCATGGAGATACAGTCGTCTATATCTAATATTAAGGAACAAAAGGGCAGACACTAATAAAGAGAAGGTTGAAGATGTGTGTACCTTCTAAAGTCAACATGTTACGAGTCAGATTTTGCACTCAAATACGAGATACGATTCAAGGGAAACACACGAGATGTATTTGGGGGGTTTTACTCTGGACTTTCAATTTGAGTCTTTAGCTGCCAGAATTATTTAGTTCCGAAGAAACAGAGTAAAATCATTGTGGAAATGGGAAAGATACGACTCTTTTAATTTGTAGAGACACTTGAAAGCATCACTTAGACACTAAATGTCTCTTTACATCTCCGTATTTAACACGATTTAATTTTTGTTGTTGTTTTTTTGTTTGTTTGCTGTTGTTCCGTTTTTCCTGTATCACTTTTATCGGTTTTATCAGTGTTTATTTTTGACTGTAAAAATAACTGCAATATAGCAATTACGTATACGGATGGATGATTCTGTTTGTGCCTGTAGAGACGGACAAAGACAAATGCTGTGATTACGTTGCTCTGTTGGTGAAGTGTGTGGAGGTTTGCCTGCGTTTGTTACGTAACTTCATGGCTGACAGTCAACGCTAATGAGACGAGGCCACTAACACGGTGGCAAGCAGACAGTTGATCCTTTAATGATGCGTAATGATTTGTGACAGCTGAGGCATACTCACCGAACGCTCACACAGAAATGTTGGCGCTGATATAAACAGTTATTCATTATTCTGCTTTAAAAAAAAATAGATCAAAACACATAAGGACCGATATGGTCTTCACTGATGAATAAAACACAGCTTTCATGAAAATGTTATGTAATAATCTGTTGTTTGGATCTTTAAAGAGGCAGCATGGATTGTTTAGTAACAAATCAAACATACAAATACGCAAAACTATGCCACAGTTACTGTAAGTTAGTAGTTTTCATGGGAATTCTTTTAAGTAATGTTGTATTGGGTTATTTAATTCATCAGAGTGGTGTGCTATTACAAAAACCTGTGACATTTCAGTCATCAGTCTAACGAAAGGGCTCATTCTTGCCATAAACAATTTATCATAAAATATTTCTATTTCCCTAACAGGCATTACTGTTAAACTTTTTTGTTTGGGCTTCAACTTTCTGCCTCTGTCCACTTAAGGCCTGTTAAGTGGACTGTTCACTGTTTTTAACGGTTTTAAAGGAAGAAAGTGCAACTTGTGGTGGTTATTTGGCCTCAAAGTTCATTAAACACACATGTGAAACGCACACAATCTATCTCAGCAATCAAATAGAGTAATAGTTTTTAAAGCTTGCAAACTTAAAAAAAGAAGAAGACACAAACCCTTTCTGGTGGTCTGTTTTGAGGATGAGGTGATGGTTTCTTCCTGATGTCGCCACAATACAGGAATGGATTTATACGGTATATTAGTATAATGGTCATTCATTTTTCCTCTTCGTCTCGTGTAAAATATCCTCATTAAATGCTTAATTAAATGGGTGAATGAGGCCGGGTTATAGAAGATGTACTGAATTGATGATTTTTGCAATGTTATTCTTCTTGAACAGAAGAGAAAATTTCCCCCCTGCACTTTGTAATGTATGACAGGCTTTTCATTGTTCCTGTATGCATTTTTGATATCGCCTCTTATGATTTGTTAAAATCAGTGGCTTGCACAGACAATCATATTACTGTTGCACTGACATCATCTTAAAGCTGTAATTTACATGATCATCTCCTCTTTTCTAAAACGTTGAAAATTCTAAGCCTATTCCAACTGTCATTCATACATGCAGCCTTTCCTATACGTGTTCCTGCACTAATTTCTAAGAAAATGTGTGCGAATGACAGCCAGAATCAATTTCCTGGGGGGGGGGCCGACAAACCGGGACATAGTCACACTTCAGGGAATATGCTGGAAAGGTTTTGTTGTGAATGAAAGCAGCTCATTACACTTCCTGGGTACTGTTGCTATGGCAGTTTGTATGCTCCGCTCCTAGCAACTGTGACATTAACTGGCTATATTAGCTTTACTTCATGGCTCTTCTTTCACAAAGCCAGAGAGCTTTACATGGATGTAACATTCTCTCAAGTCACCCCAGGGACGTCGAGAGCCGTTACAAATACAGGTGTCCTGCTGTAGAGCAGTATGTTACGTTTGTCTCTGTTAGCTATTTGTTAAAGAGAGCTAACTGCTAATGTTTAATGTTGCTAGCTACAATCCGTGCTAGGTTAAATGCTTAGTATATCCAAGCAGGCGCTTAAATCATTAAAGAATATTCACCACGCTGTCGTTTTAAATCTGCTCATTTATTAACAAGAGTTTTCAACGCTTAACGTTACTTCCTGGATACGGTTGCTATGGTAGCTTGATTATTCCTCTCCGCCATGTCATTAGCTAGCGATTATCTCAGCTGTGTCTGTACTTTTTAAACGATGGCTTTTGTTCCACATAGCCAGAGAGATTCAAGCTACAACTTCTCAAATCAACCCAGGCCTGTTGAGAACCGCTCCAAATACAGAGAACCTATCTCGGAGCAGTAAGTTCCATCTGTTTTTTGGTTATTTGTTTCAAAGCGCTAACTCTTTACTTATTTATTTAAGTGCAATTCCGAATGCAGCCCGTATACTTTTAATCTTTACATCCTGTATCATTTGTTTTGTCAGATTCAACATTCCCCATACCAGTGATTTGAAAACCCTGTGTCAGGGTTTGCAGTAAATGACCTCTGTTTTGTCTTTAGGTCACACAAGCATTATGGAAACATTATGTATGATCCACGTGTTGTCAGAGGAATCACCTGTGCCCCTCATGCCATACCAACTGTGAGTATGAATGTTGTTGGACTGTGTAGGTTTCTCTTCATCTGGAGATATGCACTAACATTCACCTGTGACAGACGGCCCAGGTAGAAGCAGCTGAGCTAGAAAGGCAGCAGGAGATCAGGAGGAGAGCTTTGGCTCGTAGAAAAGCCAAGGAGAAGCCCAAGCCCATGACCCCAGAACCCCTGCAGGGTAGAAAACACATCGATGTACAAACAGGTAAAATATTTCTCTTCTTAGGAATCTCTCATATTTTCATTTTGACAGCGAATTTGATATTTTGGATGAATTAATCTGTTTCCAGAACGTTATCTGGAAGAATTGAGCGACATTATACAGGTTACAGACATACAGTGCCAGACGGATGCTTTCCTGGACAGACCTTCAACGCCACTATTCATACCCGCCAAATCCGGCAAAGATGTTGGAACGCAAATCGAGGAGGGAGAGGTGGGGTCTTTTTGAGGATACATTTTTGATCCAGTATAATCGTAATGAATATTAAGAGAAGGAGTTTAAAATGTACATGCTTCTTTTGCAGTTGTTTGACTTTGATATTGAGGTGAAGCCAGTGTTGGAGGTGCTGGTGGGTAAAAGTGTTGAACAGGCTCTGCTGGAAGTCATGGAGGAGGAAGAACTGGCCCATCTGAAGTCGCAGCGAATGGCCTTTGAGGTGCTTCGAAATTCTGAGCTGGCAGAGGTGCAGCGACTAGAAGAGCAGGAGAGACGCCACAGCAAGGAAAAAGTATGGAAATTAAACCCGATTGCTAAAAATGTTAGTGTTTGTAATCAGATATTAAGCTTGAATCTTACATTTGCAATGCTGAAGAGGCGATGAAAAGTGTGTGGCTTACAGTCACCCTGACGAAGAGACTAGGTTTTAGTGTGTTATCCTGTGCTCTACTTCTGAGTGAGGCTTGATATCATTTCCTCTTTTAGTTGGGGGGGGGTGGGGTGTTATATAATTCTGTCCTTACAGTTCTTCGAAAAAACCTATCATAGATTATGAGTTTTTCCTGAAATCAGTCTTATCTGAGTTGCATATTACTGTTTTGTTTTGTTTCTTTTTTGCTCTCTACTTCATAGTTCTATCAATCAAAGTTTTGGGATGACAGAAATATTGTTATGTCGGAACAAAATTGTTTCAATATTTTTCTCATTTCAGATGCGTCGAATTGCCCAGCAAAAGGAGGAACTGGAGAAAGAGAGGGAGACTGCAGAGAAGGTTGCGGCCCGGGCGTACACCCGCCAGTACTTGGCTGACCTTTTACCGAGAATCTTTACCTCACTGAGGGGCCACGGCTACTTCTATGACACCGTGGAGAGAGGTCGGCCTTCTTGTCACTGCATTTAGCCTGACGTTTGCACTCAATCAGATCTGTCAAGTGGTAAATATGAATAAAATAACACCCAATGCATGTGATTTCTGATTTTCAGATATCGAGACGAATTTCCTCCCCTGGCTGGTGGATGAAGTCCACACATCTCTGGAGAAGAGATACATAGCAACACAGATGCTTGACTGTAAGGGATGACAGTGTTTTCAGCTGATTAGAAAGAACTTTACTGCTTTGAATCTACAGTAATACTGTTCTCAAACATTTTCAGCCATGACCCCCCCCCCCCGCCATTTTTCTATCCATAGGCAGAAAGATTATTTCCATTTTAGCTGTAGTTTTTTTTTATATATATGTAATTTTTTTTTTTTTTGTAACCAACTGCTCCGTCTTTTGTACTTTTTGCCACCCAAAGAAACAATATTATAAAGAAATACTTTCTCGTGGAAGAAGGAACAAGTTCTGTAGTAGCCACATTGTTGAGGGACTGTTTCATAGTTTTTGCTCTCGAATACTGAATAGAAAAATAACCAAAACACATTATATCACTTGTGTCTGAGCAAGAATGCAAAAAAACTGCTGCAACTAAAAGCTTTTATATCTTCTCACAACCGTTTGGTGACTCCCCCAGAAATAATCTCACGACCTCTCTGGGAGTTCACACCCATAAGTTTAGAAACACCTCATTGTATATTCATATTTATTCAGGAAAATTGACACCAGGTATTTGTTGTTGTTTTTTTTCTTTTTTAACAAAATAGAACACAGACCAACTCAGCAACTATAAGAGTGCTTGTTGGCTGTAAACACAAAATCATCATCATCATCATTACCAAATGTGTTTTTAAAAGCAGAAATCCCAGAAACCACAATTTTTTTTATCAATTGATTCTTAGATAAAGGCCACTTGTAGATTTCTCCCCAGATACAATCACAATTTTCTGAGTCGTTGGAAGTAACTCACTTATTTTAGACACTGCTATGCCCTCTGGTGGTTCTTTTTTAATATTGCATAGGTCGAAGATGTCAAGTTTATAGTAAAACGTGAACTAAAAACAGTTGATCTCGATTCTTTCAGCCATCATCAACGATGCCGTCCAGAAGAGGCTGGAGAGCTTCGCAGACCTGGAGTCCCAAGCAGCACAGTCTGACAGTTAGAGACTGTGAAATGGTGTCTTTTGAGACGGATCAACTCAAATAAAATTGGATTTACACCGTGCAAAATAAAAAATACAACTTCTCTTTTCTTGGAGGTTTTTACATTCTTTAAGTGAATGATAGATCCCACTCCCAGACGTACACTGGATCACAATAAACACAAACATTTCAATGCTGCGTGTTTCTTATACATGGAAATTATAAATAGCAGTTTTAATGCAAAGAGGATTATTTTGCAGGATGACGCTAAAACTACGAGGCATGTTTTTACCAAACTGGGGGGGTGAGCCAATGGACCAAAGAAGAGACGATTACATTTTGGGGCAGATCTTTTTTATATAGTACTGCTTTATATGTTAACAAAATAGAATATATATTTCTTTTAACCTTTTGGTTTGACTGAGGTCACTACGGTGGAGATATGCACTGTAGAGACCCCTCTTATTATTATTATAATACATTACATCACCATTACTACTCATAGCAGTCAAGATCATCGTCATCGTCGTGGGTAAAATAATGCTCAATGATAGCAGAGGGAGATTGCAAGGTAATCTAAGGCCCGCCTCCGACTGGCAGATGGGCAACAACCCGGTTGTCTTAAAAAATAAGGTGATCGCAAATTTATAACTGGAGAAAAGAATGTGGAGGGGGGGAAAAGTCAAATATGAATGTAGAAATACGATGGACAATATATCACGTGTTTAAACCACGAAGAGATCGTTAAAAAAATAAGGCCCAAACACTTAACATTTTAAAGAACCTGGATTAAAATTGTATTTATTTAATTCCAGGGCTCCTGCTTGTATAACAGGGATGGTTTTCATTGATATATTTCGAATAGGTAATTAGAAACTAATAAATATAACGAAGTAATGATTAGATCTAATAATAAAATAACAAAATTTGGTATGACTAGCTTGAGTTTTGAAGAAGAATTTTGAGAGCAGCTATGAGTGAAAGAAGTGCATCATGGGACAGGTTCGAGGAGATGAGTTTCTTCTAAAACAGCTTTTCATTTTCCAGTGTGTTTTGTCTGAACGTATGTGGACTGCAAAAGGAAGGGCAGGGTTAAACATCAGCGTTTCACAAGTTTACTCAGGGATCTTTTTATCATTTTGATAATAACATGAGGTGAGAACGGCCTCTCCCTCTCCAGCACGCAGTGTTTGTTCATCTTACCACATGTCAAAATAAAATACCCTCAAATACCAACTTAATCATGAATTCAATGAAGTATCAGTCAAAGGACAGGCGAGCGACAGCTTTAAAGCCTCAGAATAGTTCGAGGACCGTTCACAATTTACTATTCACGTGTTTAACATCACTCCAAAGATATTTTTCTCACCGTCCCGGAAGAGAAACGAGGTTAATGAAGGTCGTTGCTCTTGTTGTTGCTGCCTTCTTTTATTCATGAACATTGCTCATCCCGTGCAGTCGACTAGATCCAGGGAATAATTAAGTATTTCATTTAGTTGTGAAAAAAAACCCAAACTACTAATGATCAGAACTTATAGTCAACTTTTCTCATAAGAGAATCGAACCCAGCCTCAAATATTTTCATGTATGAATGTAAAAGCACAGTTTCACTGTAATGTAGACATCAGAACGTTACAAATTGAGATTATAGTTGACATAAATGACTTAAACAGGAACGTTTAAGAATGGTTTAGGCAGTTTATCAACTGTATTTTAACATTTTACATGACGTACTTGAAAAAAAAAATCATGCTGGAGGATTATTCCAGTCGAATGAGAACTTAAACCAGTTTTTAAGAATGAAGAAGGAAGTTCTTCTGTGTTTAAATGTCATGACATACAGCACTTAATATGTCACAAATATCACATGCATGTATTTTCACCTCTAACAAAGGCAGCGTAATGGTGGTGAAAGATGTGCAGCTCAAAGAGGGAGACGGCGGGTTTGGGTTTTTTTTTTTTAGAACGGCGAGAAGACGTATCCTTCGCTATATACGAGTCTATTTTTACTCTCGACAGTTTTATTGGTCAACTCACCTTTGACTCCTCCCCTCTCACTTCTCGAGTGCAGAGCTGATGACGCGCACTTCCCCATGGAAGAGTGGCACACCAAAAGTTTCTGATGTGACGCAACCGTGCATCACAGGTGACACCCAGTCGTTATCTGGCAAATCCTCTCTATCTGACACTTGTAGCTGGTTTAGTGATCTTGAATCTTTTGCACAAAATTATTATGATTGTTTTTTCCACCGACAGAGCAAATTGTAATTTAGATTTTAAGTGTGGTTTACTATGCAAGTAAAGTTAATTCGTAGCACCTTTCACAAAATTCCAAAGAACATGAAAAAAAAAACCCACTTAAAAACAGAGAGTACATGGGTTGTCAAAGTAAAATAACATCTCATATGTGGTTATTTGTTCCGTATCCAGGATAAACAAAACACAAACAAAGAACACACGATAAAAGGATGTTAATCAAAAAACACGAGATGCTACGAATGTGAATGGAACAATACCACTCATAACCCGAAATCATATGAATGACTGGAATGTCAAAGCTTCTGCAGTTATGGTTTTCTGTTATTATACAGTTATTACACACTTATAACATACTGTAATGCTAAATAACCGCCAGATATTGAAAACTGAATTAATCCTGAAAAAAAAAGGGGGGGGGACATATAGTCACATGACATTTTCTGATGATTTCACAGGTGAAACAACAAATCAAAACGGCTTGTTTGAAGTTTAGGGGTTAAAGGGTTGATAGAAACCAGTGCAGTGTGGTGGATAAATTTTGCCCCAGTAAGTGTAATGAGGACACAGGTGGTTGGCTAGGAAGCGGAGACATGAATGTACGGGACTATAAAGGCTAATTTATCATCACAAAAGCAAACGCACTGATTCATATTTAAGGCGTTGTCACTTAAGCTCTTTGTTGCAGGCATGTGACCCATTAATCCTGACCTGAGCCTCTAGAACGTGTTTTCCAGTACTCAGTCGCACCTCTTGCTACAACTGTCAGCTCAGACTCAACCCAGATTAGGCGAGCCCGACAGAACGCCAGATCCAAACCGGAGGTGGCCCAATAATACCATGGGGTCAAAGGCTTTTAATCTTTCTGCAGTGGTGGAGGAAGTGCACAGTTCCTCAATTTTAGCAGAAGCAGACACACCCAGATTAAATAATCTGCATATAGAAATTAAGCAAAATTAGTGAAGTATGTGATTTTAAGTCTACTCATGCATAGTAGTACATGTTGTATGTCCTTGCCTTCTTAAAATAATCACCTAAGTCATTTTTTTCAAGTTTTTCACAAAAAACTGGAGACAAAACATCATAAGGAGTTGATTCAAGCAATAAAAAAAAAATTGTTAAAAATAACTAAGGCAATTATTTTAAGAAGGTGACGATGCGTTTTCCAGTGCTTGGGGATGTACAGTCCTCGAAAAACCTTGTAAGAATTGTGTACTCCACTGGTTTTGCTCTGATAATATCCTTAATGTTCGAGAATACATCATCTTCATCAGGTTTTGCCATGTTTTCATGTAAAATATTCCAGTTAAGATAAATGTGGCAGAGTAAAACAAAACTAAACTACATTTCCTTTAATATACAGTTGTCATTTGTAGCACAGGCCACCAAATCATCTCATGGTGTGTAATGCAAGAAATCCGTTTCCATGCCAACGGTCCATATAAGTACAAGAATTCACCTTGATGACTGCTGGGAAAGTCGACTAAACTATTAAACTCTTGAGGATGGGTGGGGTGGAACTCCCATACAGTCGTGCACCTACAGTATGTGATGCGGTGTGTGGAAGCCCCTCACTCCTCACCGTCCCCGACAGTACACCAGACCAGCTCCAACCTGCCGGTGACCGCAGGAACAGGCTCGGCCACAGTGGGATGCGGGAGCGCCATATTGCGCCTGGTTGAACACAGGGAGGGCAAATCTGCGGCTGTGAGCAATCGGACCACCGGACTAGCAACTGCCCCGCTTCCCTCTAAACATCCGATCCGGTAAGATTCTGACCAGTGAGACACTTGATCTGCTGTACTGCAGTAAATCATCTCCGTATAATACAAAAAAACACACTTCTCCGCGGACTTTCTGCGGCTCTGCACAAAGACAGAGAAATCACAACAGGTGTCTGAGGGATTATAGTCGGAGGATGAGACTGCCTGCGGCGGACATGAAGCTCATGCAAATGACAGTCGGATTAAAACACACCGAATGCGTTAAATATGTTACTATTTTTCGTCTTCGATATTTATTCCTGTTTGATGGGCTACAAAAAAAATCGTTTCTCTGTTATTGCAGGCGTGAACTCACCCACACAAAGAAATACTTACAACCATTTAGACACATTTTTGCACAACAGAAGAACCTCAGAATATGAATGGAGCTGTGGACCTGAATACAGATGGACATGTGTAAGATGCTCCATTGTTTCTTTGCCGCTTGATTTAAAGCAACGTTTTTGAGAGATATACGGACTTTTACACGACTTCCGTTCCATGGAAATTTGGGGGAGGTCCGTTAGTAAAGGAAATTGGTAAAGTAAAAGGCTAAAAGAAGGTAGGGCGGGTGCTGTGACTTTATTATAACCATTGGGTGAGGTATATTCAGTCAGTTACCATGTTTAATCTGCCAGTCAATAATGTCAACGACCAAACAATAGTCAGACTTCCGATACAGAGTTTCAGAATAAAAAAATCAGTATTGTATTAATTTGAAAAATAAAAACACTTAAAAAGAGAAATGCAATAATTGTCGCTGTCACGTGATTAAACGGTATAAGCCTTATACTGTTTATCATGTGACAGCAACCTCATACTATAAGGTCATATAGAGAAACATTGGTCGAACAATGAGGCTAATAAGGTCACGATTAATAAACAAGCACATTCTTAACCATCATGAAAGTTGTTACCGAACACCAAGCGCTCATGTTTTAGTATTTCAATTTTTTGAATTTACTTTATTGAAGATGCCACCAAGGCCCTGTAAAATCTTTCATTTTATGTTTGTGCCTTTATTTCATTGAATAAATTGTTTTTCGTTTCGTCTTGATAATGATAAATATTCTTACTGTTAATATGAATGAGTGAGGGCCCTGATCTCACACAGTCGTCAGTAGTCACAACATCAAAACCCCCCTTTATAAAAGCACTCTGATCTTTCAAGGTATCCCCAACACCTCTGAAGGTGTCCTTTTGTATGTGACATCCTTAAATACTTCTCTTCACAATATTGCTTTACGTGACAAAGAAACAATGTTGCATCGCACTGCAGGTAAATATGCATAAATGGATTAGACAACAGCCCTGGCCTTCAAAACACAGCAAGTCACTGTTGGAATTGCGAAAGTTTTTGACGTGTCGGCGTTGTGGTAATGTTAGGGTAGATATAACTTTGATGCCCTTTGAATTCTGATAGCATGTGATAGGTATTATTATCTGGTAGTTTGCAGACTAAATTAAAGCGAAATAAACAGATAAGCTGAAAGAGTTTGCCATCCTTTTAGTTGTTGTTAGAAACCGAAAGTTAGACGGAATATAATGTTGACACCATTATGTAGGATAAAAGGTTGAAAATGAAAGATGACTAGTTTTTCAGGGATTTCATGTTATTAAACGATAAGAATTGGGCAATAATTTACATGAAACCGAAGAACAGACCTGACATGTGCTCTTATTTTGAAGGTCAACCGTTGCATCTTCCGGGTTCGTGCTTGCTAGCTGCTGTTAGCTTAGCCGCGGAGGTGATTCATCCCGATGACTGTCGCCCGCAGGAGTGGCGAGCTGCTCTCAGACGGGTTCAAGTAACGCTGAAGTGACTGAAACTCGTTTCTCCTCTTTCTCGCTCTTTTCAGGAGGTACTGAGAGAGCCACAGTCACACGGAACACAGTGCTCTTCTTTGGTTTTATTTTAACAGCTCGTCACACAGAGCAAGGAAAAGGACGCAAAAATGCCCAAAGCGGTAAGTAATGTTACGTTAGCCCTTTATGGTTTATTGATATTTTCACTTGCGGGAGTAGTATCACAGCTAGCCATTCACTGAACTAAAACATCCCACGTAACCTAATTTTGATAGAGAATTGGAGCTGCTTACGTATATTCTTCCATCGGAGGTTGATATTCACATTTTTCTTGTTAGACGCTAAACCAGCGAATGATAGTGTAGCGTTTTGATGCTGATGAAAGTACCAAAGAAACGAATAAAGTGACAGGTTATGAATTGAGGTGGTGAACCTCTTTCTCGTTCAAATCTGGGCTTTTCTGTTCTAAAATGTTAATAAAAGTCGTGTTTGTGCGTAATTAATTGCTAAATTGGATAACTAACCGCTCCATGGGATTGACATGTAGTCTTTGAGTGATGCCATAATGAGTCGATTTAAGTCATTAAATTGAACATTTATTTATATACAGATGGAATCATAAAAAAGAAGAGTTTCTTTTTCCCTGGATTTTTAATGATGCCACAGAAACTTACGTGCTAGATGGGGAGTGTCACCAAAAATCACATGCTATTCACATATCCTGGGGGTGTCCTATATGTTCCATCAACATTTTTCCATTCCATCCATTTTTTCCCCCTCTAAAGCAGAAGGACAATTGCAAGACCTGTGTTGAAGACACAGTGTAGCAGTGTTTCTTTGCTCTGCTCTGGCAGACTTCAGACGGAGAATAATCAGATGGAGTCTCTGCAGATTTGTTGGTATTTCTGGAGCATGATAAACAAGGCAGCAGGTGGGAAATCAGCTGTTTGTCTTTCTTCAGGTTATTTTAATTTGCATTAGCTGACTGGGTGGAAACTTAAAATAGTGATAGGGACGTCTAGCAACCAAGCGTTTTTAAAAAGGAATGATAATGAAATAAAGTCATCTTATACTTTTGAACGGAGTTTTGGCCTTCTGACTCCCTCGCCCCACCCTAAGTGTGGTCGCACGTGGACATGTCCTAGCCTCGGCTCACTGTTTGGAAATTTCTAGCTGGCGCGCGCGCGTGTGTGTGTGTGTCTGTGTTTTTTATAGCATCCATGAAAGAAAATGGGATGGAAAATTGTTAGACGTGATGAGTGAGTGAACCATATTTCCATGTTGGGGGAAAAAAAATTGAAGTTTCCATATATAAGAAAGAGCTACTGAGTTACCTCACGTGTCTACACTTATACTTTTCTGTTCTCTGTGTCTAAAATAGAATGAAACATAGAATATCAACATTTTTTTACTAAAAAAAAAGGCAAAACCAGACAGAGAACAGTGCAGTTTGTTGCGACTGGAATGACTAAAGTAACTTAGTCAGCATCAAACATTGTTGTTGGTTTGTTTAGAGTGGCCTCGGGGTTGTCATGAGAGACTCCGTGGAAATGACATCATTAGTGTCTGATAGCAGCTCATTGAGTCCACTTGCTTTTGTAGATGATGACGTTTTTTCCTGCAATTTTATCTTCAAACAACAACAACAACAAAAATAGAACCCACAATCGTGCCTGATTTTATTTTTGCCCTTAAGTTTACTGAAATGTTGGGTATGTTGCCTCACGACCTGGTTTGAGATATCCGCTAAGTCTTTTTTAATGAAGTTGTTCCTTTGAAGCAGTTCGTACCAGAGAGCCTTAGATTAATCCCTGAAATGCTGAGCGTCAGTCTGAGCAAATGTCAAATATGTAAATAAGGATTTATATTCTGACTTCCACCGAAAGTATGGAATGAGATGAGCAGTTGGATGAGTGTCAGTGGAGTATTTTGGGTGGGGATGTTGGGGAGTGTCAGTGATCACCGGGAGCTGCAGATAAGCCTGATATTACAGTTTCTGTCAGTCATGGCAATTCATTCAAGTTTAATTTTATCGTTTCCAAGTTTACACATGATGAATTTTTAATTTGTGCATATGTATCATTCAAGAGAGGGAAAGGGATGATATTAAATTGGCGTGTTTGGATCTTAATTTTTCTTTTTTTGTACGAGCTCGTGTAATGAGGGGAGTGTAGCTCGCCATGATACACACATCTGTCTTTGAAAAGTATTCTTGCCACACTATTCATTGTTTCTTGTAACATTTTATGAATTTTTCAGGCCATTTCTCAGGTTAATGTCATCTGCCACGCAAATCTCACCAAATTACGTGTTAAGAAAGCGGATGTGAAATTAGGTGGGATTCATGGAATTCATTGTTGGTACAAAGTAAGGTTCGCTCACAATGTCGATATAAAATGACAATTTATCCAAAAACAGTGCACTAGCAGCCTGGACTGGCTATGCAAAATTTGTACTCACCCACTGCTAACAGGCTAGCATTTAGCTCAAACCCTGATCACTATCAGTAACTGAAGATAGGTTGTGGACATAAAGTGGTATCAAGGATCCCTTATTTGAACAGAATAAATACACAACACTCGAAACTGTATCTCCTGTTATTAAAATAGGCCTTTCAATCTTGTTGACGTGCAGAGTACCTTCTTTTTTGAGCTACTTCATTGTTTTTGCGTATGAGCGAGATAAGATTTAGATGCTAAACGTATTTCAGTGGCATCCTCTTATTTATGTAGATTTGTACAATTTTTCTCAAAACAAGCCAATTTATCTTTTTGTGTCTGCCAAAAAGTGTACTTGATCGCGCTGAATCCAGAACTATTACACTGTAGCTGTTACGCCTCGCCTTCTGTATACATGGAGACATAATGGGGGAGTTGATTGCTGCACCTCTGATCCTTTTTAGAAGGTTATCAGACGGAATGCAGTAATACTATATAAACTGACACGCTATGATGGCATTACAAAAGCATCGTTTGGCTTTGTGTAGAGAAGAAAAGCATCATAACGATGGAGGAATTTCACAGCGCTATTGCAGAATCTTTGCGGGTTAAGTGGCATTTGTTCTCATCTCTTCCCCGTCTTCAACTTCAATCTGATAAAATGCAACAACATGACATTTCAAACAAATGCCGGTTGTCATAATCCCTTCAAATCAACTGCTCTGATAGCAGTTAGCTATGAAAACTTGTGTGGAATGAATAAAGTACATTCATACTCAAGAACCAAGCTTGAGGGATTGCTAACCTGCTTACATTTGATTCCAGTTTGCACAGAAACCTACAGGCACTCTGAAATGATTCCAGCTTAGATGCTTGAATGACATTCCAGCATGAACCAGTTCCAAGAAAACACACAGCAGGAAGGTGGTAGACCAGATTTGAGCAGTAGAGAAAGCTCCCGTATCGGCTCCTCAGTGACTCATGTTTCACGTATCTGAATGAAACAATGTCAGAGGCAAACCATAGAACTCCTTGGCTCTCCCAGAATCCTGTTTCCTTGAGGTCAAACAGCCTATGACACAAACATATAAGGAGTGGCTACAATCAACATAGATGGGTGTTTCCTTTTCATGTCCAGTCCTATTGTTAATATTTGTTTCTTGGAATAATTGATAACTCAATCGTGACTGTCACACCCTCTATTCCTGATTCACCAAAAATGGTCAGGCCTTTTATTGCAGCCTTTAACCTTAAACTACTTCCGTTTCACATTGAGTAAACTTGTAAAAACAAAAACAACAACAAAAAAAACCTCTTTACTTGATATGTTGCTTAAAACAATCGAACAAAAACTTGCTGTCCAGTGGAAGAATTTGATGGCTTGTTTAATGTTTTTCTTTTAAATACCTAAATATATTGTTGGAATAGAAATAATAGTTTTGAAATGAATTCCAGCTTTCTAACAACTTAATGCACCTATTCCCTTTTTGGTCTTCAGCCCTTTTACCCCTGCACCAGACGGTAGCCGGTATTTATGGATTTATTCCTCCCAGACCATTTCACTGGAATCCCCATGGTGACTTCCACTGCAAAAGAGTCTTGCAAAACCGCATAAACCACACGGAGGGTTAAATATTGAAAGGTCTTGTCCGAAGAATGCAGCGCAGCTTAATCACCGTTTAACTATGGAGGTGAGGCTGCACCCAGCAAGACTTCACCTTGATACTAAAAAAAACCCCAAAAAACAAAATAACACGACAGAAGAGGGAAAAAAAGATAAAAGTCTTTTGTTTGATCATGCGTCATCTGCTGAATCTCCTGTAATCTACAGAAGTTATTTCCTCTGTATGTTACCATAGCGCTGTTGCTGGTTGTTTCTTAGTTACCATGGCTTCTGTTTCCTCCCCTTTATGATTGAGTCAGTTATTACTGTAATGACTTGTGAAGCCTGAGTTAATATAGGCCTGTACTTTTCTCTGACTAGAGTTGCTCATCGTGGACCACTGCCCGGTATATTTTTAGCATATGTGTCATGTTTTCTTTACCGCTCTGAATGGCCTCGGTTTATTGTGAGTTAGCATTGGAGGGACTTGCACTGAGATCAGATATCACTCACTCAGTGGTTTCTGTCAGCTCGCTCGCTTGCGCCGCACATTCACATATTCCATCATCCACTGGTTAGGGTGTGTTTTTCTAGGTGCTCCATGTGTAACGGCTGTAAATTTAGACGGCACCAACGTTGAGGGAAAGCTTCTAACGCTGTCTGGCTTCCACGAAATCCCAAGTGACTCTTAGACAGTATTAACTAGTTTTTGATAATGTGATACAATTTACTTTCTGTGGGTTTTGGTATTCCTGCTCCAGTAGGTCAATGAAGTAATACTGGGACGCTGCAGCTGAAAGGGGATCTTTGTTTTGCTGTGTAAAGAAAACGGTGCTTTTTTAGCTGTGACTTGAATCCAGTGTTAGTTCTTCAATTCAAATGGTTTGCACATGTTCGGCCACAGCGGGACAAACAATCTGGAGTCTTCCATCACTTTTATTTAGCCGGGATAACAATCAGCTCTCCTGCAATTTGGCAGCACCATGGATATAGAAGTGCATCCCTGAATATCCGCTGTCTAGACTACTTGTGTTCTAACAGTCGCCTGGACGACATCGACTGCTGTGATTGGATTTGCCTTCTGTGCTGGATTTAAGTCTGTCACTTAGTTGCTCAGCCTGTGTAGCTTCAGAGGAATTTGTGGAGCGTTTAGTCAGAGGACGAGTCACCGCTGCAGCCCAGACGTCCCCTTTTTCTGTAGGCGTCATTGAATTTGCACACAGCGCCGCTCACAATGGGTTAGAGATGAAAGCTGTCACGGGGGGGGGGGGGGGGGGGGGGGGGGCTTTCACTCTCTCTTAACCTTGTGTCTACTCACCTCTTTGTGTTATTTTAACAGGACATTAATAAGTTTGGTCAATAGTGAGATTTTGCATCTTTCATAACCCCCACAAATACCAACAACATTGACACGACACTCACAGAAAAGAGATTCCATATGTGCAATACCTCCAAGCAGCTACTGTAAATATTTATGCAGTGTTACAAGGCCTTTGTGTGTAAGTCAGATGCACGTTGCTGATTATTTTCCAAACCTTACAATATACAATACTCTCCCTCTGAATTACAGTTGACATCATGGACCATCATTCTGTCCAGAGTGCTTCTTTTGGGAATGGTTTTGAAATTTCTTATTAGTCTCTAGGGTGGATGCCTGTAAGTAAGCATTAAATTCTCTTCTCATGAAGCAGGCTTCATTTAGATGGACCACCTCTTTTTGTATACACAGGTCAGTCTGATCAATCATTAACTCAAGAAGTGAAAGACATGCCTTTTTTCCTGTTAAAGAGAGAGAATGACTGAAGTAGCTGCTTTGTTTATGTTCCCGACTAACACCAATGGTGCCAGTTTGCAACTTACAGCTTAATAACGTTTACAGTCTCGATGTCAAAATTTAGACGTTCTACATAACTACCCTTGATTTTGCAGCAGATGTTTCTACAATCAGCGCGTCTGTCTCTGAGAAAGCAGAGATACACAGAGTCCCATGTGTTTACTCTGTAAACACACCCCCTTACCAAACACACCCTTACACACATACACATGAAAGTAGCGTTCTGTAGTTCGAAATGATTTTCATCCTATTGGTGTTTACTCATGTGGAATTCTCTGTTGTGTGTGTGTGTGTTTTTTTTTTTTCCCTGCAGGTCAATGTTCGCGTCACCACCATGGACGCTGAGCTGGAGTTTGCCATCCAGCCAAGCACCACTGGCAAGCAGCTCTTCGATCAGGTACGCTGTATTTTGGGTGCTGCCTTGACCCGGTGCAACAGCAAAGTTTAACAGGGGCCCTGTTAGAGCGCTCTATGGCGCCAGGCAGTTGGCGGATGACGCGCTGTGTGTGCTGTGTGTCCTGGGCGTGCTCAGCTTCATTTTAGTAGTTAGAAGGCACGTAATCAGAGCACAAAACAGGGCGCAAAGACGTAATCATTAAACACCGAATTATTCATTTCAGATGTGATATCATTCGAACCAATCAGCGAGCCTTGTGTCATTTCCTTAGAGGCCTGGGTTGCACCAGGACTTGGCGTGTCATTATGTCAGTGGTGTATGCATTTTAGCTGGAAAAAGTGAGCACTTCTCATCTGGAGGAACGGATGAGATCGTGCACAAGTGAACGCGCACCATATGTTTATATAACAGAACAGCAGGAGTCCACCCACAATTATAAAATACCACCAGCCACCCCTGCTTGTAAAGCTCAAGCATTAATCTGTTGTGCAAAAACTACAAATAAAGGACCATTTCCTGGCAGCTGCTAAGCAAACAGCCCTGTTTCTAGAATGTTGCTTGTCCCGGCCTATAATGGTGACAGGAGAGTGGTACTGTAGTGGAAATATTATTTCTTCCAGCAAGTGTATTTTCAAGTACTCACAAAAGCACCTTGAACTCACAAAGACGTATTTTCCCACCTGCCCCACTTCCTCATGACTCCAACATGCAGAAAGATCCAGCGCCATCGATTTATAAGATAATGGCGACTGACTACTAACAACAACAATACTGTCCAAAAACATTTGTTCACAAACTCTCAAACATGTCTGTCGTCTACTATAATCCATGACTTCTTCATCCATCCGTATGATCGGTAATTCATAAACACTTTTGTTTGAGCTGAGAAAAAAATTCACTGCAGGGCAGAGAACAACTAGCTAATGCCCTCTGTCGAACTGATTCATGCTCATCCACTCTTTCATTGAACGGTAAGTGTCATATTTCTGATATTTTTAGCTCAAATCAAAATGGTTAGGGATTATTGTGGACACAGCCTGAAAAAGAGGTTGTGAATTATGCTGATGATGTGCTCGAGAGTTTGTGAAGTGACATTTTTTGGATAATTTTGCTCTTGTTAGCTGACAGTCGGCATTAGCTTCAAGCTAAATGCATTCTGGTGTCACAGAGAAATAACGCAGGAGGGAAAACATGTTGTTGAGCGCAAAATTGGGAAATAACAATACACTATTTGGGTCAAATTTTGCTTTAAATACTTATGGCTGTAAGCAAGGAAATCCAACCAGTCTGCTTCCTCAAAATGTTGAAAAATCTTTCAAGAGTTTCATTTTGAATGAACCAAGAATTCCCTCATGGTCTATTCTTTCTACTTATTGAAGTTCATTTTCTCAGGCCTTCATCTAATACATTGATGTAGACGGGCTTTGATCCAACTCATCTCTCTTCAAGATTGCACACAGTGGAGGAAATACATGATTGATCTGATCTATTTCTTCTGCTGTGGACATGGGCGAGCGAGTGACGCGCTCTGAGAAAGTGTCTGCCCTCGTTATCATCTCTCCAAAGCTCTTTCCATTCATTGCTTCCAGGTCTGAAAAGTTATCTGCCACAGCCAAGATTACAGGAGCTTTTGGCTTCAAGTGTCCTTATCAGTGTCGGTCTTCCCACTGAGGTTTACTAACCACCATAAATGCTCTGCTGTGACAAGCGAAGGAAGTTCAATAGAAGTGAGCAAACTGAGTTGTAGTCATTTATTCAAATGATGATTAATGACTTTAGTGACATCAACTCTCAGTTTCTAAGTAGGGAATAATGACTTTTAGAAGGGTATCTGTGCACAAGGAAAGGTGTGGTCACATTGGACACTTGTACCATGGTAGTTGTAGTTCTTTTGGCTGGGCCTGCTGGGACATTAGAAACAGTGCTGATAGGTTAGTGTCAACTCATAAGATTTCAAGCAAAAAGTAGAATGTTGCGAAGCTACAATTTCTTTTAAGAGCTTTTTTTCTTAACTTACCTGATTTGCCGAAGTGTTCGTTTTTACAACATTACTTGTCAATTTTTTTTCTGTTCGACTCGCACGACGTGAAGGAAGAAGTTAGCATAATTCCACTATTTCTGGCGGTTAAGTCACTAACTCCTTTGCCCGTCAAAACATATTTATTCTTTCCAAGAGAGATGTCTTTGGAACTCAAAATCTTGTACCTCTATCTTGTACATGATATTTATAGCGGTTGTGTGGTCGACGTGGTGAAGTAATGTCAGGAGAAGGTGAAATGTCACTTACCCTCACTGTATTTATTGGCCTTGTCGCACTTGTTTTACAAAGCTCAGCTCCTTTAATCCAGTTGCAGATGACATGTCATTAACGTGAGCTCATCTAAGGCTGTATATGACAGCCCAGAGGGAGGAAAGGCATTGTTTTAGACACTTCCTGTATAACTCGTTTTTCAATAGCTAGTGTAGCCAACTGCATGTACCGAGGCTGCATGTCAGGGGATCCACCCTTCATCTCAGGAACACTGTAGGTCGAGAACATTTTATTACAAAAAATAATTTGCATGAAATCAGTGTAGCAGAGTATCAAAAACCCTGTTTGATCCTTGTTGGCAGCCAGACAGAAAAACACTGATGCTAATATGACATCTTGTTTGATGAGTTATAACTAAGTCCAAAATATTTGAGTGACAGGGCCCAAAAACCTCCCATTTGTTGTTCCGAAGACCCCAATGTTCAACTTGACATCTTCCTACTAATAGGCGCTGGAGAATTGTCCCACTTACTCGATAGAATGGCTCTCAGAAGGGTGTGCCACAGATAATCACTCTCCCTGTGTGATGGTACCAGGCACAGTTAGGTATTCTATTTTAGTGCAAAGGCTAACTGTTTATGTGTTTGCTAACTGTCTACAATGCTGGCAAAGCAGCAGCTCACAGCAACAAGACTTTAATTCAGCTCTTATTTGGCTTAAGAGGTGTTGTCCCAGTTGTCCGCCTGACGTAGTCTCATTCTGAGGAGCTGGCAGTGGCTAGCTGTAACGACGCTGCAGATTGCCGGACAAGTTTTTCTGAACTGCTGACTAACAGCAGTGAGCTCATTCCCAGGGTGAGTGTGAGGCCTGGTGTGGTCCTTGTGGTCAGCACTGATCATAACCTTACTCCCTGTCATGTTCCTCTCAAAGAGTAATGCTAGCTGCCACTCCCCTACACACCCTAGTACAGTTTCACTGCCCGTTTGCTGTGTCTGTCATCTTGCCTTGAGCCTCAGTTAACAGCCTCTGTGTTTACAGTGGATGTGCTGGTTGGTGAAATCTGTCCCCAGTGTGTTTGCCACGTTCAGACCAGTCAGCCTCCAGACGCAATCTTGTTTTAATGTGGTTTTGAAAGAGTTTAAGGTTAACTCCAGCTATTGAGAAGTGGTTGCAACTGATTGAAATTAGAGGGATTAATGTCAAACAGTTGAAATAACACACACACACACACACACATCTTAAGGAGTATCGTCAACTAAATCTACGTCCAGTTAATCCGAAAGGTGCCAAAATCAAAATATAACACTGAGCTTGGAAAGACTGACAACCAACCCACCCAACTCAAAGCTGTATTCAAAGCTCCTCCAAGTCAAAGGGAACTTGTTGCATAATGGATTTCATTAACAGAACTGTTATTAGACATTAACATTGATAGTATTCTCTTTTTAAGAGTCCTTGTGCTGTAGGTTTCACAATGAACGTCTGGTCTGACAGCAATAGACCCATTTCCTGTGAGCCAGTTGCCGCTAGACCCCCACCACACCTCATCTCCAGACACCCTCCTTCATCTTTGTGCCGGTCCCTATTTAGGGCCCTACTGAACCCCTCCCTTCCCCTCCTCAGTCGTTGAAGGAATCGGCATTATTCGGCCCAGAGGATGCAGTGAGTAATACTGTTTCAGCCCTGTGGAATTCCTCTCCCTCACCACAGGACCCAAGCTCCCACAAACCAGGCTGAGAGACACTTTCACTCAGTCTGGCCACCATAATACTGCTAACTGTTGTGCCGCAGCGCTGCAACTTTTTGAATTGAAAAGGATTCTCAAATAGCTGGTAACACAGAATCTAGACCAAATATTTCAGCCCAGTTAACAGCTTTTTTTAGGAGTTGCCAGAATGAGGCAAGGCTTGGTTAGCGAAGAACATTACATGTAAAACCTTGCTACTGAAAGACTGTTTTAGTTGGTTTTCTCTGTTTCTTCATTTTTGTTGTTGTTGCCATTTTCAAAGTCCCCCATTACGTGAAACAACAACAAACTCTGAGCTAGCAAGCTAGTTGCAACCTACACCCTGAATGCAAGGATTGATAGATGAAGGTCTCTTCAAATGAATACATAAACAAGTTTCATGATTGGTTCACTCACAACTTTATTATTCAAGGGAACCATTGCTGCATCCTGGGCTTAGCACCACCCACAATGACCATGACTGTTTTTTTCCCCCTACTGTAGCAGAATGTGGAGCCAGACGTTTCTGTGCTAGACAAGAGAAACTTCTGGTTGCGTAAGACCAGAATGATGCTTAGTCCATGTATTTCTGATTACGTACGAATCAACCGGAAGTCCATTCATTCCCATCAGAAGCTCTGCCATCTGTGAAAGTCCTGTTTTAGTTTGTTTTTTTAGCGTGTGTACGTTGAACAAATCAGGGGTTGGGATGTACCGTGGAAACTGTGCAAGAAAAAAATGAGCTAACAGGTTACAAGTGAGCTAAATAGGAAACCTTTGCTTTCTCTTTAGCTATCGCTGAGATGCATAATAATATTCCACACTTCTAGGTGTCAAAAAAACAGACCAAAATAGCCTCTCACCCTGGGCTACTCAACGGACATTTCTATCACCACATGTCCATACATAAGTAATAGACACATTATATAAGTATTAAAACGAAGCTCCAGACAGAGTGCTGCTTGTGAAATAAAGACAAACATTATGCATAGATTGTGCATAGTGTTTTTTTCATCAAAGCCTGGGTACAGTTGCCAACATATTTTGCAAATAATGAGCTCTTGAAGTACATTGTAGTGAAGTGGCAACTCATTAAAGTGAAGGTATCCTGTCAAACAAGCCATCTGATGGTACCAGGCAGTTAGCTAATCTTGTGTGCCAGATGCTAATGGGTTCCTCCTAATGAACTCTCGAAGCATCATTATCACTTATCTGCAGGAGGTGTTAGACTATGTAGCATTTTATTTAGGCTGATCGTCAACTGAAGTACATCAGAATTTAACGTGAGACAATTCTTCTGATGAGGTCGCACCCGCTAGCTTAAGATCTGAGAAAAATAGTCATAACTTGTCAGTTATCTACATAGTTGCTTTCTTAGGTACACACACACACACACACACACACGCACACACGCACACACACACACACACGCACACACACACACACACACACACACACACAGCAAGCCAAAGCCCCCATGAAAGGGCTGGTTGTGTTCATGGGCCTTATGTGTGTCACAGGTGAGATGAAGTGTTCTCCCATTACAGGACCTTTCTAGGGTTTGCTCTCAAACTACATATAATCCATTAGTACAGATCTGTGAGTCAAAGCCATTCATCTCCACTCCCACAGGTCAGCATGCCCTGCATTTTGTGTCAGCCACAATGAAGAGGAGTTTGATTTTAATTGTACCCTTGGCTGAAGCTTATCATTGGGAATGGGCTCGGTGAGAGTACCAGTGTTGACTCAAACTTCAGCCAGGCATTTTAGTACCGTACCTGATAACTGGGTGGGGAATTTGGCAGCACGATGCATTCAAAAATGGCCAAGCGCAGAGTTCCTAACATATACAAAGACACAAAAACATGGAATTTCTACATGGTGCTGTTGGAAAATGGCTCTGCCCCTCTGAAACCCATAAAGAGCCTCTGGTCGTTGAGGTTTCCTTCAGAGGCCAGTGGAAAATGGCAGCTCCTCCTGCAGCATTATTCCAGATCTATAACTGGGTTTTTACTCTCAAATTGCTGATCTGAAAACTTTCTGTTCAGGTTAGACCTAATTAAAGTTTTCCAGTGAGGCTGAAATTCAAGCTGGTTTAATAATCTCCTTTTTTTTTTTTTGACATTAATAATGAGGCGTTCTGGCCTGGCAGTTTTGCCAGAAAGTAACAGACCTGTGAGTGAGAACAGACTGGCCTCCCAACAGCTCTCTGACTTTTCCAGCATGCTGGAGTCAAAGACAGGATGCTAGTCAAGCAGCACGCCCTTGTCACACAGTATCACTCCTCCAAAGTGGTCAAACAACAGGACCACTTTGTCAAAGGCTTTCCCTGTGTACTGTGTGTGCCGTTACATACTGCAGTGAATTACGGTTTTCAAAACGCAATTAGTACAAACTCTGAAAAATGTGAACATTAGTAGCAATATTGGTGTCACCACTGCATCTTCAATCAAAATTCACGTCATTCGTAGTATATCTGTAAATCTTTGAGCTCTCGGTATACAGTACTCTTATCACACTGTCCATAAGCTGAATCTAACAAGTGAAGAGTTTATTTGTTCAGTGACGCTAAGTCAGGTCAAGTCAATTTTATTTGTGTAGCGCCAAATCACAACAAAAGTTAGCTCATGTCACTCTACAAGTAGAGCAGGTCTGGTACCACACTTCAATGAATTTACTCCCAACAATTCTCCATCAGCAAGCACATCCTGCAACAGAAAACCTTCCTTTAACAGGCAGGAACATCAAGCAGATCCAGGCTCAATGGGGACGGCCTTCTGCTTTGACTGATTGGGGGGGGCAGGAGAGCGGGGCAGAGACAAAGACAGATAATGGAGGAAGACTGATATATAGAAGGAAAGAGAGGGACAGAGATAAAGAGATAGAGAAAGGGGAGAGACTGATGGACAGACGAGGGCGTGAACAGGTGGTGCTACGGGTTGCAGCTTGAGCCTCTTCAGGTCTGCAGCCTCCTCCAGCAGCACCTGGGATCTGGGATGCGGGGAGCCCGAAGGCACCGGAGAAGAAGACGAGTTAGAAACACATAAGCTAAGATCTGGCTGGGAATCTGCTACCTGAGCATGTCTTGCTATTGTTACACATGTTAGTTTTAGCACCTCCTCACTCCGCAACAGAAATAATTGACATTCAAAACAGGACATAGTTAATTACTTGATTTTTGTGGTTAATCATACCACATCAATTGAGCATTGAAACTCTCGCCAATTATACATTCCCATTTCTTTCCTTCAATATACTGGTATGATGTACTAAGTGTAATATTATGCGTCAGGCCATATTTTGGTATTTAGTATGTTATGTTTTCGTATTATATTGGTATTGTGACATAAAAAAGGTCTGTTCAATTGATTTGTTTTTACCCTGTTGTGAGTAATTCTGTTTGTCTTTGTGTAGGTGGTGAAGACAATCGGCTTACGTGAGGTGTGGTACTTTGGACTTCAGTATATGGATAGCAAAGGATATTTTACTTGGCTAAAACTGGACAAAAAGGTAAGAACCTTCTCCTTTCTTTTTCTTTTTCATTGTAACCCTCCTCTTTTGCAATTGCTTTTCTTTTGTGCCCCTGTTTGGACTTGCTCACACTTTGTAATAATGACGGAGGTAATTTCTGATCTCAGTCGTGTATATATATATCTGCAAAATACACAACTTGTAAAGTAAAACTTTTAGGCAATGTTTCACAAAATCTGGATCTTGCGTGATGTTATTCCTGTTTGAATCACTCACGCCAGCTGACTGTGGCTGCGCCTCTCCTGGCTGCGTGTTGTACAAAGTCACTGATCCATTTCTGTAAGAACTGCCTTGTGGCTGCAACGAAGTTTTTGAGGGGCAGAAAAATAGGGATGATATGAATCACCATTTCTATTAACGTGAGGAGTAAAGCTGGAGCCCTATCGTGGTACATATTAACCTACAGTGTATGTTGGATATCTACTCTATCATTTCACCTTTCACCTATTCTGCCAAGCTTTTGCAATCCATTCAGTTAAATTCAATAAACAATAGGAAAAGACCGCATTCCTGTGTGGAGACAGGAGAATCGGTACTCCGGTGTTTGCCTTTCTGTCAATCAGTAGCTATCATATTACAGTATTCACATACTTTATTGTGGTCAGTCTTCCAGGTAATTGTGGAGGCTGGCTGGTTTGGTTTCTGCCTGTGTTTGTGCTGTCAGATCCCAGCATCTAATCAGCAGGAGTTGAGTGTGAACTCTTTGCGAACCATAACCGCGTCAGTGTTTTCTTGTGTCGTTCGTATGTAAGCACGAGCTACCTAGATGAACTATTATTCCTCAAGTTTCAAGTAATCCAACAGTTTAAGCAAATCAGGGAGATGAATGAAGTCATGCGTGCAAATGAGCAGAATAGTCCTGTAGATGTTGACTGCTGTGTTAGACCACTCAGTTCTGCATCTTATTGCTGTAGAAATGTCTTTGGAAAACTGCACCACAAACATAGACTGAAACACTGTACATTTAAATATATTGAGAACGTTTCCGGGATTGAAATGGGATTTTTTGCTTTCCTGACAGAAACAAATCCAGGAAACCCTACTAGTCCATGTTGAGAAAGCTAAAAAAATGGCCCTTTTTTGCACCTATAATCATAAACAAGGGTGGGAGAGACAGAACGGTTACGCTTGCCTCAGTCAGCAGCAGTTAACTGTACTCTCTGTGCTGACAATGCGTTGCAGCTCAGCTGCACAATGCAAAGCTTGAACTGGAATATTCCCGGCCCTCATACAGCCCCATTATCTCCATCCGAACCGCCTGGTTCCTGTTTTGAAATTAGAGGAAGAGGGGCATTGTGCACACACACACTGTAGCTGAGAGGTATTAAAGTTTATTTCCACTAAATGAGACCGTTGGATCTCTTTTGCTAAGGGCAGGTCACCCATGAAATTGCAGAACTTACTGTTTCCTAATATATTGACCTTTGACAGCACAGTATGTGATTGTGGATGATGCCAGTTGTATTGTCGCCATCACAAGTACAATTTTGTCATAAATGATGTTGTGTATTCTTTCTGCTTCACTCCCTGGCTCTCAAGTTAAGGAAAATTGATTGGAAAAGGATTAGAATAGTATGAGGATAGTTTTGGGAAATGGAGCTGAGTGCTGTCTTGCCAAGAGTTAGATTAGAAGGTCGATGCCACTGTTAATCTCCAAGGCGAATGAATGGTTGGACCCAACAGACTTGTAGCATAGTTTAGCATAAAGCCTTAAAAAAAAAAAAAAAAAAAAAAAAAAACAGATGGGAGCAGCTGCCAAACAGCCAGACTGCAGAAAGATACTCCTCCAGGACAAGAAGTACTTAGCACATAACCTTTTACACAGCAATGAGAGTTTTTGCAAGGATTCAACAACGCAGATATAATGTGTTAATTAGTGAGTTTTGGAAGCGCTAATGAGTTGATGTTTGAAAAGAGCCGGACAGTCTTTGCTCCTCTGCTCTTCATCTGGCTCGATTCACCAGGCTTGCAGACATGAGATTTGTTTCAATCTACCCTATGTTTTTCTAATTCCTCCCCAGGTATCATCCCAGGATGTGAAGAAGGAGAACCCTCTACAGTTCAAATTTCGGGCCAAATTCTTCCCAGAGGACGTATCTGAGGAGCTGATCCAGGACATCACCCAGAAGCTCTTCTTCCTGCAGGTGAAAGAGGGAATCCTCAGCGATGAGGTTTACTGTCCACCAGAGACGGCGGTGCTGCTCGCCTCTTACTCGGTTCAAGCAAAGTTTGGAGACTACAACAAAGATATCCACCGAACGGGATACCTTATGTCTGAAGGCATGTTGCCGCACAGGTGAGATGTGGACAACAAATCTTGGTCTAAAAAAAAGATACGGTCACGCACTTGACATATTTGTCTGAATAAAGTGGTTAGATAGTAGCAGACAATTGTTTTGGGTTTTTTTGGCACAAGATGCTTATCATTTAAATTTTTGAGGAAGAAGGAAACTAAAAAAATCAAACTCACAAAGAGTTGCCATGCTATATAATAGATTTTAATCTTAACGGTGTTAGCTAGCCACGATGTCTGCTCCAGATTTAAGAGCTAAACTGAAAGTAAAATGCATTTGTATAACTATGTGTTATGATGTCTGGCTAATTTGAATACATTGGTGGTTTCAAAATGTCACTGACACTATTGCGTGACATTTAGCGTCTCAGAAATACAAAATAAGTGCAGATGAGGTCAAGATAACGGAGAGAAACTGAGGATACCTGATTCTGTATTGGGATCAGATTTTAACAGCCCTTTGTTGCCTTGTTTTGTAGAGTCATGGAGCAGCACAAGTTATCCAAAGAGCAGTGGGAGGAGAGGATTCAGGTGTGGCACGAGGAACACGGCGGGATGCTAAAGTGAGTGTGTTTTATGTGACTGATTAATCTTGTTTCATTTTTCTTTTTTTAAACTTTGTCATTTTTCTAGACCTTTAACTTGACTGTCAATAATGCACAGAACCCTATTTGATCTCACTGGAGAGTCTTATCTATACTTTCTACATTCACAAGCAATGAAAGTCAAGTCAAGGGTTGGGGTTAGAAGGAAAGAGTGGGACAGAGATTAAGAGAGAGAGAAAGGGAAGAGACTAATGGACGGATGGGGACGTGAGCAGGTGGTGCTACGGGTGGTAGCTTGAGCCTCTTCAGGTCTGCAGCCTCCTCCAGCAGCACCCGGGATCTGGGATGCTGGGAGCCTGAAGGCTCCATAGAAGAAGACGAGTTAGTTATACGTATGAGTATGATTTATGTATGACACATACAGGAGGAAAGAGAGGAAAGAGTGGAGGAGAGAGAAGCCCAGTGCACCATGGGAGATCCCCCGGCAGTCTAAGCCTATAGCAGCATCTCTAAGGACCAGCCTAAGCAGACCAACTATAAGCCTGATCAAAAAGGAAGGTCTTTAGTCTGCTCTTAAAGGTAGAGAGGGTGTCTGCATCCCGGAACGAAACTGGGAGACGGTTCTACAGGAGGGGAGCCTGATAGCTGAAGGCTCTGGCTCCCATTCTACTTTTAGAACCTCTAGGAACCACCAGTAACCCTGCATCCTGGGAGCGAAGGGTTCTAGCTGGATAATAGGGAACTATAAGCTCTGTCAAATATGAAGGGGCCTGACTGTTGAGGACTTAGAAGGAGAATTTTGAATTCTATTCTGAATTTGACAGGGAGCCAATGCAGAGGAGCCAGTACAGGAGAGACATGGTCTCTAGAAATTTGCTTAATGTGGGTGTTAAAGGACAGATCCTGATCAAAAAGAACTCCTAGGTTCCTCACGGTCGTGCTGGGGGCCAAGGTAATAAACAGTAGACTTGTTACAATATTGTACGTTTTTTGTTTGCTTTTAGTGAATGCGCTAACTCACCCACCAAGCGAACTCACTTGATTTCTCTCAATAACGTGCAAAAGTGAATTACGTTAAAATTAACTAGAACGATTAAAAAAAAATAGAAAAACAGTTTTGTCAGGGTATGACAAAATGACTGAGAAATGAGCCCCAAGACCTGAGGGAAAAAACCCCTCTATTTTATGATTAAAATGACACATGTTTAGGTCAGATTAGGGATGCTATGCTATGCTAGAGTTCTTGTATTTAAATGCGTACGAATGGATTCATTTTGCTGAGGATCCCCTGGGCGACCCTCCACACACACACACCAATATGACATCCCCTGGATGAGGTCAACCTGTTTGCTGACTATTCCTGCAGGGAGGACGCTATGCTGGAGTACCTGAAGATCGCCCAGGACCTGGAAATGTACGGGGTCAACTACTTCGACATCAAGAACAAGAAGGGGACAGAGCTGTGGCTGGGAGTGGATGCCCTGGGACTCAACATTTATGAGAAAGATGACAAGTAAGAGATGCCTCTGCTCTGTCATTTAGTGTGTCAATGAAAATCATATAAGTAGATGATCTGCTCTATAGTCGTAGATTTTTTTCGTGCCTTTGGAATATCTTCACGTTATTCCAAGTCGGCAGTCCTAACTGGTGTTATACAATATGGCTGGCTTTAATCTCAGTCTGAGATCACAGAGATTTTCTTGAAGACAGGTTCAGGCCTGTACTTGATTACTACCCTGTTCTCCCCTTTACTTTTTGTACAGAAAAAGTAAATGTTGGTCTGTTTCATCCTCCTTCGAGAAACCGTCTTTTGAGATTGATGGAAGGGTGTTACTGGCAATCCAGCCAGTGTTTTGTTGTGATGGTAACTGTAGGACATTTTGGTTTGGGAGGTAACCATCGCCCTCTTGATGTTTAAATAAGTTTTGAGATGCGCTTGCTGGCTGCTTGCTGGCTGCTTGCTGGCCTTTACTGCGGGGTCACTGGAGTGAAGTACACTGTGTGTTAGAGTAACAACTCATCCCAGGTGACTTGCCTCTCAGTCACTGACCCCCCAGCCGTTCACTGCACTCACGGAGTGTGAGCGGCTGAGCTGTGGTGATCACGACCAGATAGTAAAGCTGCACTCACCAAGGCAGCTTTCATAGCAGCTGCTGCTGAAACACTGTGTCCTGGTGTAGCAGTGTGATTGCCATGCCCATCAGCTTTATAGGTCAATCCTTTCTCCTTTATTGTGTAAAAGATTTAATGAATGTAACTGCCCTTGTGTTTAAGTCCATCTAGCTTTATTATAGGTTAAATGTTGCGTGAAGCTTTGAGCAGCAGAGAGAAACCCACCATCAGGAAACATACAGGGTTCTTGTGTCCTTGTGTGAGTCTCTTTTTGTGCTCCTGCGATCAACAAAGAAATAGCTTTCCTCCACGGTGCCCTCTCCTGTAACCATGGCTACGCCGACTGGTTTTTCAAGCTGCGCAGCACTTAAGAATGTGAGGCTAACCTACAACAGTGTCTCTCCAATGAGGGCAGCTGGCCCACAATGCAGCAGTGCAGCCAAGGTTTGGCCAAGGCACCGTCTGGTGCAGGTTTAACTCTTTATGGTCTGTTGCTGACAACAGTGGTGCCCACTTTTCCTATGAGAGAGTTCCTCATAAGCCGAGATTTCTTCTTAGCAACCATCCTAGAAACACACGCACACACACACACACACACACACACACACACACACACACACACACACACACACACACACACACACACACACACACAGAGTTTAAAACCAGTCAGACACATTCTTTTCTTTTGATGTTTCCAATCACAACCTGATTGTAGTGACGGAAATTACAGACCTGACAGATTATTAATCAGCGTCTATTTCGATGACTATGATACATGATAATTACATGAAAGCAGAAAGAATTAATTCAAGCTTTTTGAGCATTTTCGTCAGTCATTGATCGTTTTCAGCTTCTTTCTCACGAGGACTTGTTGCTTATGCTAGACTGTATGTAGCTAAATGTCTTTACCTGGCTTATGCTAAGCCCCTTCACTGAATTCAAAAGAAATCTGCTTTTAGTTTTTGTGAAATTCCGCTGTCATAGGGACGCTTAAAAAGCCGAGACCTCTGCCATCACAAATGTAAAGAGTATGTTTTGTAAAATGATTGAATCTGGCCTCTCCCAACATTTAATAGGCCCTATCTTAAGCATGGCATGAGTTTTCATAGCTAGTTTCAAGCCGGTGCAAATGGCGTTTTCACCCCAAGCGCTCTGGCCCTTTAACTAGCAAATAAACTTGTGCTATGTCGGCAGGTGCCTCAGTATGTAAATGAGGCGTGGTCTTGCGCAACCGCCATGCATTGTTTATGGGTGACGTGCTATTTGAAGGGCCCCTCAATCAGAGGAGTTGATGCTGAGTGCTACAGCTTTCCAGCACGTTTGGTGATAATCATCCTTGTGGTGTTTTGAGTAATCCTGCTAAGAATCAAACCAAAGGACACAACTGAAAACAAAGCCTCTAATTAATTTTTTTTCTTGTATTCATTATTTTCGCACACCGAGCGATAACTTGAATATCTAACCGGAACCCTGTTATACGTTATCTAAAAAAACAAACAAAAAACAACTTTATTACTGATGTATTTTTACCACTGGCTCCATTGTACCAGCAGTAGTGTACATAAATAATTGGCCACAGAAGGGTGGCAGCAGCAGCTGCAGCAGCCACAGTAAAATTAGTCAAAGAACATTTGATGATTCTCCATTGACTGAAAATGAAATCCACACTCACTGACAGTTAAACTTGAAAATAGAGTCATTAATTATAAACAACAAAGTCGTTCTCCCTTACAAGTGCCGGCAGTAGCAGTAGGCTAATTTAAGCTGAGGGTTAGCTATTAACTAGAATGATTTGTATGTCAACGATGAACAGAACACAATTTTGCAAGAAGAATGCCCGCCCATATCAAGTGGAGATATCATTGGTTCATTTTACTGTCGTTTGAAATGAGGCTCTCATTGAATTCCATTGCAGGGCCTTTCTAGGAATTCACGGCTGGCCCAACCAATCACAGAGCTCAAACCCGCAGTTCCTCCTAGCAACAGAGAGTCAGCAAAATTTTATTTGGGAGAGATATTGGTAGCGTTGAGTTAACTGTTCACACCCCAACACAAACTGAATTAGCAGGTCAGAAGGGTTGATTACACTTTTAGATGTCCTTATTATTATCTTTTGAATATCTTGGGCTGTCTTTTAGGCCCCTGGCATTCCTGTCACGCATCACCGCAGGCGTTTTACGAACTCGGCCATTTCTTCCTGATATGAATCAAAACAGATGAAGCACATTTCAATCACCAGAACACAGTCATAGAAGTGTTTTATAGCTTAGATAACCTCCACTTGTTTCTCAATTCCACAAGCATGTGTCAGTGACAGGAACTGACAGAGAAATTCCAGTTCAGGCGGTAGAGTTTAAGAGTGAGTGGTGGATGACGGCGCTTCCTGATTACGACACCGTTGTCAGTACATACAGTGCCACTTTGTGTCTTGTATGAGTCTGGCATCCAGTCAGTTCGTCTGGCAAAAGCAGCGAGTCACGCCCCAGACTCATCACTCACACTTGGACAGCGGAGTCACAAACCCATCCTCAGAATCAATATGAAAGAAGTTTATTGTGACACTGACAGATATGTAGCAGATCACTCCAAATCGTCTGTAATTCTGTATAGCCAGTTGCGTCACATGCCACAGTAGTAATGTCTTATAAGAGTTGTTGTTGTTTTCTTTTTGAAATAAAAGAAAATGGTGCCAATACACACGAGTAGTTCTACAGGAGCATAATATCACGGTGTAACATTCCTGTGGTCGCTCCCTCAGATTGACCCCAAAGATCGGCTTCCCCTGGAGTGAGATCAGGAACATTTCCTTCAACGATAAAAAGTTCATCATCAAACCCATCGACAAAAAATCTCCGGTGAGTAACTCCTAAACGTGTTCCTCAAACGTCTCTCTCCCTTATTCTTTACAAATGCCTCCAGTTCCAGCAGGAGTTCTTGTTCAAGGTCTCCATCATTTTATGTACCGTCGTGAATCTCTGCAGCGGAGATACAAAAAAAACAAACAAACAACACAAACGCAGACTTCTCCTTAGTCCCATCAAGGATACAACAGGGTTGCGATGGTCATGAAAAATAATTAAAAGTCATGATTTCTTGATTTTCTTTCTCTCCAAATGTCAGGACTTTGTGTTTTATGCCCCGAGACTGCGTATAAACAAGCGTATCCTGCAGCTGTGCATGGGCAACCACGAGCTATACATGCGACGCCGCAAGCCGGACACGATTGAGGTGCAGCAGATGAAGGCCCAGGCCCGAGAGGAGAAGCAGCAGAAGCAGATGGAAAGGTGAGCCAACGCCTGGAGGAGAAACGGCTCGTTAGAATCCCAGATCCAGAGTTGGATTTGAATTTCCTGCCAAAATGAGTTCTTCACTTCGAAAAAACTCGATTACTGCCCAGAAAATTGGGATTGATCCATTTGAACCTCCACAAAGGTACGGTCTTTGATGGTTTGGGCTGACGATAAAATGAATATTATTATTCCCTTTACGATACTATTTATTCAATTTAGGTTTATATGTTATGATGACAGTATGCACCTATTTGCTTTTTTTCCCCTCAAAATTACTTGAACAGAACATTTTCTTAGTTTCTTGATTTTCAAACGTCAGTTCAGACCCCAAAGATACTCAGTTTGTGACAGGGAAAGAGCAATTTGGTGTTTTGTTTCTATAAACATGCATCTTTACAATACTTTCCGCAGTGTGAGATGATTTTCCACGAAGTAGGTTCAATCAGGCCAGTAACTCTGACCTTTGCTGGCTGGACCGGCTGTACAGGCTGTCAGATAGGATTGTCAGCAGAGTCACCCATAGGCTGCTTTCACTCCCTATAGTCGAACACGTACAGAGAAACCACCATTCATCAGGTAATAATACAACATTCCTTTTCAAGTCTGGAAAATCTACTTCCTGAATGGGTTGATCTGAAAGTGAATGGATGTTGACCTCGGGCCCCGGCTACAGCTGTCGGCCGACTGTCTGTCTCATACAGCTGTTTAAACACGGTGACGTAAGACGGAGCAGGCAGACAACACGGTAAATACCAGCGAGGGTGCTGCTAGATCCCAGTAGAAAGAGCTGGAGGTCACACACAGTAGCTGACACCGGTCAGTGTGTGTGTGTGTGTGTGTGTGTGTGTGTGTGTGTGTGTGTGTGTGTGTGTGTGTGTGTGTTGAGAACGTCCGGGCCGTTGTCCAAATGTAGCTAAAAGAATGTTTGTAATAAGTCTCCTAAGGAGCGTTCCTGAAAGACAACTAAATATCAGATATCAGAATGTTCATGGAGCAAAACCTATCGACTACAGCAAGGAAACATGGAAGCTACAGTATAAAGTAGCCAATAAAGCTGCTTTTCTCTTTGTTTGAAATCAATGTTTTGTTTGTCTTATTCATTTCAATTGAATACAAGTGGATTTTGATAGACTTTGTTCTGATGTTTCATATGTTAACTCTCAGAAGCTGTTTCAGGCTCGGGTAATTCAGGGTATCTGGAGGTGTAGCCTCCACCGTCTGTTTTTTTTTTTTCTTTCCTCGTTTTGTTTTGTTTTGTTTTGTTTTTTTTCTTTCCGCGTGCTCTTTCCCAACAACTGTATCTGCTCTGTCAGCTGCCTTTTGTTTGCTAACGGCGACTGCGTCTTATCTGCAGGGCCCAGCTGGAGAACGAGAAGAAGAAGAGAGAGGCCATCGAGAAAGAGAAGGAGAGCATGGAGCGAGAGAAGAAGGAGCTGATGATGAGGCTGTACCAGTTCGAGGAGAAGACCAAGAAGGCAGAGAGCGGTTAGTGGATGGGGGGGGGGCTCGTATATCACTGACCTCTGAAAGTGTGCGTTTATGTACAAACAAGTGGAATATGTGTGTGTTGTGATAGAGCAGGTAGATGAGCAGGTTATCTCTATGCAGGTCTGGTGTTTTGGCAGCATCAGCTAAAATGACCGAACGCCTTGAAATGGACCTCAGCAGTCGTTGTCTCACTTTTATGTTGGGATTGTATTTGGTGCTTTATGTAAATCCATATGTTCCCACACGGGAATATTACAAATCCAATTTTCAAACAAAGTAAATGTGCAGGTGAGGTTAGATCCATCTAGGGTTCTCCCCAATTTCATGATTTATATCACATATAATGGGAGGAAAGGTGGAAAATATGTGACATGTAAGGGAAACAAAAAAAACCCTTTTTTAAAAGCGTCAAATAATACAGTGGAAGGGGAAAAAAGTAAGGGCGTCAATAAGCAACCACTGATAAAAAGAGAGACATTAAAACACTCATACCCCAATCTGCCCTCCCGTGTGAGCGCGTAATAATAACCCTTTTAAATTTCAGCACTCTGATGCGTTTGTTCGTGTGCCAACCTTGCGAACTGGCACCGAGGCCGGAAAGCGCCGTGTTGTTGTTGTTGTTGTTGTTGTTTTAAATCGATTGACCTCAGGAAGCAGGTCACTTCTCCTTCACAATCCCACAGACACTCAGGAGGTGTTAGAATAACAAGATTAGCGACTTTATGGCTTCCTCTGGAGTCCCATCTATAACAGCCATAGTCATAAGTTGGCCGGCCGTAAAAACGATGCCTGGTTCTTCGCCGCGTTTGTAAATGCTTTAAATATGAGCAGCCGCCTGCTGCTTTGAATCCACCCTGCAGCCGACGCTTTCTGACTTCTCTATGAAAAGAATGCTAATGCTAATGCTTCCCTACTGGCTGTGTGGCCAGCAGCCTTTCCTCTCCTCACATCTGGGTGGTCCAGCTCTCACCTCGACGTGGGAGTCTAATGAAGCTGCGCTCAGATGTATTCAGTGATATATCGTTCATCGGAGTTCCTAATACTGTTTTTTGCAAGCATCAAATGTTGGACCCGGAGAACCTGTCGACTTCCCTCCATCCCCCGAGGGGGGAAGTCCTCACCTTCTATTTGAGTGAATATTTTGTACGAAAAAGCTACAAGGGCTGGACGAGTGAGCTTATATTGGTATTGTGTTTCCTTGTGTGCAGCAGTTCAGCATTTATCCCTTCTCTGCCTCCTTCAGATCTGAAGGAACAGCTCCAGAGAGCCATGACGCTGGAACAAGAGCGGAGGAGAGCCGAGGAGGAGGCGGCTCGTCTGGAGGCCGAGCGCCAGGCGGCCTTGCAGGCTAAAGAGGAGCTGGCACGCGAGGCTGAGGACCAGAAGAAGAGTCAAGAGCAGCTAGTCAGTGCATTTGATACACTGGCCAATGTCCTGACATCACTTGAAGTTTTACAACTAAGAACAATCTCCAATAGTGGATAAATAAAAACTCTCCCTTTATTTTTTTTGTTTTTAATGAAAAGAAAAGCCTAGCCTGGGTTCACAAACCAAAATCTAAAAATAAATTTTAGTTGCTTTTGTCCATTCAGTTTCTTGTTGAGGAATATTGCATCGCACATCATTCAGTAGTGTTCAGCCGGACCGCACCCCATTACTTCAGACCAACCGCCCCCTCACCCGGGCCACTGAGCTGAGGACCACCCGCAGCGGTCTGAGCTGCTACGTTCCTATTAAACGTGCTGGCAGTTGTTCTTCTGTTCTGTATTCCTCTGAGAGTCAAACACCGGGACAGTCCGATATGAGTCCAAGTCAGATAAAGACATTTGTGCTCAGCATTCAAAAGAGAAAATTCTTCCTTTCCACGTTCATTCGCACTGTTTATTTCCCAAGTCAGCTGCCGTATTCTACTTTTACAGCTGACGAATTGGAGTTAATTCATACATTTGAGAAAATGATTTAAAGACAAAATCACGACAATACAAAGAATTTGTATCTTCTCCCATCTTGTGCATCTTTGAAATGGTAGTTTTTCCTTGTTCTGTATCAGGCTGCAGAGCTGGAGGAACACACAGCCAGGATCATGATGCTGGAGGAGGCGAAAAGACGCAAGGAAGAGGAGGCTGACACATGGCAGCTGCGGGTGAGAGCTTTAAATCAGCCCACAACTTCATTACTCTGATTCAGTTCCAACTCTTTTTGACCTGGTAGAAGGCCGTCCCCCGAAACTGTCCAGAGAACAAAGTAGTTGTGACTTAATGAGCTCCCTGTAATCGAGGATTGGGACACGAACAAACAAAATAGAAAAAGGACACAAAGATGCGGCAAAAATTTAAGAGACCAAAGAAACCGGCTGTGACCGGGATACTCATTCCTCTGTCCCCATCAGGCCAAAGAGGCTCAGGACGATCTGATCAAGACCAAAGAAGAACTGAGCATGGTGCTGACGACCCCTCCACCGCCTCCGCCCCCCCCTCTGTACGACCAAATGGATGATATCAGCGACAATGAGGAGAACACCAGCACGCACAGCGCCGACCTGCAGACTGAAGGCATCAACGACCACCGCAACGAAGAGGACCGGCTGACTGAGGCCGAGAAGAACGAACGAGTCCAGAAACAGCTGAAGGTGAGGACAGTCAGAGCTAAAGACCCCCCCCCCCGTATTTTTAATGATTTCAACTTATTTTATTCCGTTTCTCTCTTGTTACCTTTATACTCACTACTTTGTTTTCTAAATCTTCAAAAACTGTTTTGTCCTTTGTTTTGATTGGGTTTTGGTCATAAAACAACGTAACATGGTTACATTCAGACAAAATAGGTATGAATGACTGACTGCTGGAGGCGTTTAGCAGCTGTGGAGAGGTGGACGCCGCCGTGACGCGGTGGCCCAGCTAACCTCTACTTCTATTACCACATAAGTGGCAGCGTAGCTGTGTTTGTTTAGGGTCTCAGCTCACCTCCCCTCTGTCTCCCTCTCCTCAGGCGCTGTCCTCGGAGCTGGCTCAGGCACGCGACGAATCCAAGAACACCCAGAATGACCTTCTACACTGCGAGAACGTCCGAGCCGGCCGAGACAAATACAAAACCCTACGACAGATCAGGCAGGGCAACACCAAGCAGAGGATCGACGAGTTTGAAGCCTTATAAGAGGCGTCCGACCCCTCAGTGCACACTTCACCCTTTCTGATTGGTCTCCTCAGCCTCGCTCCTCGGCTGACACACCGACACTCTCAAACTCATGCACAACACACACCAGTCGCGGGATAAACGGGAGCGGCGTAAGCACAGCGGAGACATCGACTCACAGAGACGAAATTCCTGTTGTGAGACTGTCAGGCAGTATGCAGCGCTTTTGAATTCCCATGAAAAACAAAACAAACAAACAAACAAACATATTAGTGCCAAAATATTTTCTCTTAGTGTTCAGATAATGTTTGTATATTTGATTGTGTGTAATTTGATCGATTTACACCAAATTATTCTTGTGTTTAATCAGAGGTTCGGTAGGTAGAGAAACTAGACACACACACACACACACACACACACACACACATACACACACGAAGAAGATTATGATTGTTCCATGATGTGCACATACAGAATGTCATTTTAATGTCTGTCACTTGTCGTGTAGGAAGAAAGAAGACAGTTGACTGTCTGGCAGCGACCACTCAGAAAGGGGAAAACAGTATAAACAGGAAAAACACCTTCTTTTGTTTTCGATCATCATATTTGAACACTTCCATTTATGTTTATTATTGCTTTACAGTAGTTAAAAATCCTGCTCAGCTGAGTATTTATACTGTATATGGGACTTTAAAAAGGGTATTCCATCTTGGTTTGTATATTTTTGCTATATCTACTAATGAAAATGAAAATATTAACTATGTTGCAAAGGTTTTATATATTGACCAAAATAATAACAAGTCTTATGTTCCATTTTTATTTTCTTCCTTCAGATCACTAAATTAAAGAGATTTAATTGTAAGTTATTATTTCGAATGTTGGAAAGATCCAGCTGCACGCCATGAAATCATTTGAGGAAGATTTACTTATTATTTTGGTACTTTTAAATCTTTTTTTTTTGTTTGTTTTTTTTTCGCCGTCGGGTTCCCCCTACGAGGAGGATCATCTTTCCCTGTGCCGACTGGGCGCTCACACAAGGTCTAATGTATCCCAAGTCTATTCTGTATCACGTCACTGGTGAGCGAGAGTTGAGCACATCTGGTGGCCTTTCTCCCCGGAGGACCCTCCGCGCGGCGCTGGCCCAGACAGGCGGTCTTTAAGTTTGTTTTTTTTAAATTTTATTTTGTTTTATTTTTTTAGACAAGGTGCATAGTCACTCAAATATCAATGTAACTTTGAAAAACCTTTTTTTTTTTTTTTAGAGTCAAACAACCACTGAGGCTGACGTGAGGGTTGAGGTGGATCTTATGAAGTTGTTTTTTTTTTTTTTAACTTTGCATTAAGTTCACAACAGACGGACTTAGACGGTGGTCGCGTTCTCTTCTCTCTGGATACGGACACGAGTCACTAGTGACGCCGCGATGGACACGACTCTGCTGGCATTGGTATATCAGCATGGATTTTATAATGAGGTGTACAACATATTGGCAATAAAAAGAAGTCCATGATTACAGATCGACTTACGTTTGCTTTGTGTTCTGGTTGAGGTCCAAGAGGTTTTGTCTAGTTTCAAATGTTTGTTTACACACTTTGCCTTAATTACATTTATAGGTCAAGCTTGACATTCATTTTGATCATACTTCAAGTCTGTTTCACTAATTTACAACAATATCCATTTTTAATGGACAACTGAATAAAATGGATCAATCTCTGAAGAGGAGGAAGTTCAGCCATCTTGTGTGTTTTGAATCGCATGCGGAACACTCGTCAGATTTTTTTTTTCTTTCCGAAAACAACCAAAAACTTTGTGTTGAGTACAGATTAATATTTTAAACGCGGACGCCCACAGAGCCTCGTAGAAAAGGTTTTTACTTCAGCGTGGATCGTCAGAGCTGAACTGCTTCGCCAGATTGCCATCAGGATCCTGGAGCTGGAGGTCTTAACTGCTCAACAGTTTGATTTAATACCTGCCAACACTCCACTCCAGTCGCTGGGTGGGCGCTCCAGTGCAGCGTTTACTGGAGGCTGCTACGAGAAGATGGTCACAGTCACGAACGTGGCTCTGCGCGCTCTTTGGTCAAGAGCCAAGTTTATCCTCATAAGCGAAGCTCAGACTTCAACACATCTTACTATAAAACTTCCTCTTAAAAACGTAAGAAATCTCTGTATTTCTGACTGTCACGCAATCATGTCAACACCACAATCATCCCATCAACGTCAACCTTGGCGTTCGCACGGCTGGCGCCCGGATCAGTCCGGCGTCCAATAATAAACAGATCCCAGGACGTCTTTGGTAGGACAGATTGTTTGCTTTTTTCCTAGCAGTGTTCATGTATCATATAAATGTAGGAAATACCACTTGTTTTGCATTATATTGCCTTTTTTTTAAACAAATTTTTGTACAAAAGTCAGTTTTCAGTGACATCCAGCGAATGTCACCCACGTATCAAACATCAGTAGGAGATATTAGTAGCAGATGTGAACAATCCGGGTTTCAGAATCTCATAGATTCCTGTATTTTAGTAGAATATTTCAGTGAAAAATCAATTTTCCCCATTTGATGGGAATTGCAGGGTAGTCTCCTCTGCTCCTCTCTTGACTGTAATTTATATAAAAGTCATGTTCTGCAAAATTCTTTGTTTTTTAATGGCTTCCATATCACGTGACCTGGGAACTCCGTGTCAGTACCAGATACTAAAACCTTGACGGGAAATAAAGGACTCACACATCTTTGTTGGATTGCAAGTTTATTTTCGGTCTTTATTTTCTACTGGAAGTACACAGTAATAAGAAGAGGCGTGGCCTCCACCTCCAGCTGGGTGCTCACGCCTGGTTCCTCTTTGAGTCTGAGGATAAAGTCACACGGAAGCCATTAAAAAAAAAAAAAAAAAAAAAAACCCTGAATATTTATAGATCCTGCGTTGGATGCACAAAAATGAAATGAAGAAGTGTGTCCTATATTTCTGCTGTGGATCAAGTCTCTATGCACCTACAATGTTATGTGAGCACAACCCGCTTTTTGGGTGAAGAGTGACCTTAATAACCGCTTGTGCTCCAGGCCTGTTAGCGGCGGACCCAGTTAGCGACTAGCTGGAGGACACTGGGGCATCGTTGAGACACGCAGGAGTTTACGGACAGAAACACAAGGAGAGAAAACCATCGAATTCACTCTTGTAAAACGGACAGAAACATTTACTCCAAATAAATGTGTCCGGGGAACTTAGCGTACGCGCTTACTGAGTCAGCTTACAATGCTGTGATGACAATATAATGATAACAACTACGACAATAACTAGTTAGTAAATCACTTCATTCAAAACAATAAACTCAGGTTTACCTAACAGATTCCTGTCTTTTCACCGTTGAAATACAGAACTACGTTGTCATAAAAGCACATTTTATCAATAAATATCGTGGATAAAAAATATACAATAATCAAAATTTCATTTTAAATATTAAGACAATCCACATGATTACAACTGTGTTATATCACACTTGTATCCGTCACATACATTGATAACTATTTCCTGACCTGAGATCTGCTACAATTACACACTGCGCATTACGGGGAAACGCTTGAGAGCGATTATGATTTCGGGGAATTTATTTCAGACGCTGAGAGGAAGTCTGTTCGGTCCCACAGATCCAGGGTCAGCAGTTTGTCGTGGAACTTGTCCAGCAGCTGCTGCTGAGTTTCTGCTTCATCTTATCTCCGTTGTCTTCCAGTGTCACACACCTACAAAGAAAACACACACACACACACACACACACACACACACACACACACACACACACACATCCTCTTATTGCATTCAAACTCTCACAGCAAAACCAAGGTGATGCATCTCTCGGCCTGCAGACGCTAGAAATGGTTCGCACAACGAGAGACACGCACATTTGGCCACAGTGACATCCACTTACACTTTCACTCTCACGTTTGCTTCCATGGAAAGCTCTTTGACACTTTTGATGAGAAAAAACCTGTGAGAGCATCATGGAAGGGCCCGAAAGAGAAGCTCGCCTGACCCCTAGTGTCCTAACGATAGAGGAAGCTCCTACATCCCGAGGGTTTGGTTTTTTTTTGTCTTCCCAGACTCATAGAAAAGTGATGCAAGATAGAAAAATAACATCTTCATGAGCTCAAGACTCCTATCTGTGAGTGCTTGAAAGGTAAAAATATACCTTTAGGGTTATGTATCACTTCAAGGGAGTGGATGTGTAAAATGGTTTGGAGTCTAAACCAACAATTTACCTTCACTGCGCTCCACAGCGCCCCCGTCTGGACTCTCAGTCTGCTGGAGAGAGAAATACAAGGGGAAAAAGCAGACGTTTAGCTTTTGGACCAAACAGTCCTCACAACTTTGAAAACCTGGGCTCAGTATCTCTTCTCATGTACCTTCGGACAGAGCGGGTACCAGTTGAAACACTGCGAGGCTTTGTCTACGTATCTGCAGCCATCCAGGGGGATGAGGACCTCGCCAAGAAAAACCTTCTTTTTTAGAGCTCTCGAATGCCACACAGAGGCCTGCAGTCTCTTTCCAATCAGCAGATCAGGCTTGATGGGATACTGTTGAAATGCAAAGAACTCAATCAATTTCAACCAAGTTAAAGATGATGTAATGGCACATTTGGAATGGAATGGAATTAATTCGACGATTTTTACCTTTAAAACTTCATTATAAACCGGATTGGTGGTGTGTCTCTTGACTGACGTCTTCAGTTTGATACTCTTGTACGGCAGCACGAAGAGTTTAACGAATCTGCATGGAGAAACGAGACGTTTCAGAGGTTTTCATGAGGGCGTGTGCGACGACGAGTCTTGATGTGTACCATCATCCTTACGGGTGACACTTTCTTTTCCTGGCGTCTCCATAGGTGAGGTTTCTGCAGGCACCCACACTGATTTCCAGACAGGAAGTGTTGGAGTTGTAGGCCAGAGCCAGTTCCAGCTCTCCTGCTATACCGATGCCCTCAAACAGGCTGCAGTCTGTGCTGATGCTGCTGTAGCTGCCCTACGACATGGACCAGAGGGATCAGTCAGGCTTGGATTTAAATCATCAAAATCTAAACTCATCAGCCTCTACTGACTCTCTTTCCTCCTGAGTAATCAGAACCAAAGGACGTTTCTTCCTCTGCCCCGGTGGACGAACCTTCCTGGTCACTGTCTTTGTTTTTCTTGAACAGGTTTGGAAGACTCAGGCCCTTGAAAAGCTGAAAAGAAGATTTGTGTGATTATTTCAAGACGTTGCATCAAATCTATAACTGAACTTCAACAGCTTGATTCAAAATACCAGCCACATCATAAACCAGCTGAATGCTGTCGGTGGGACTCCTGCACAATGTCGCAAGGTCTTAGGTAACTTCAGTTGCCGTGGTAATGAGTTTATCACCGCACACTCAGTTTAGCCTCTCAGAAAAGTCCTTCTCAACCCACGTGAGTCTGTTTGAATCAACCCAACTATGCCAAAAGTCTCCACCGTAGACAGAACCAGGGTCATTTTGCTGTTGTTAATAGGATACTGGAGCAGCAGACCAATAGCTGACAACTACAGGCGCCAAAGTAGACGAGAACTTAGTGGAGTACTAGTTTTAGTACAGGTTGGTCCATTTTGTCACAGTATAGCCGTTTGACCTTCCTCAAACATAAGACTGCAAAATGAAGTTACTTTCACAAACACATCCATAAAACCAATAATATTTTTGATCTAATAATGACTCATTCGTACAACGCTTGCAGTCACGTTTGTATTTGTAGTCGTATTCCTATTCTTGTGTACGTATTTGTACTCCATCATTGCAGTCCCCACGTCCCAGTCAGAAAGTAACAGAAAGATAGAGAACACGCAGTGAGTACAGCGGAATAAAGATTACTGGTGCTATCGAATGTGAATTGAATTTAGAATTTATGGCGTTTGGTTGCTTGTTCGGCGAGTTTGAGATCGATTAAAACCGTCCTGTTGGAAACTGTCAAGCCTGAGCTTGTGTTTATTTCTCATTCATATGACACGAGTGTAGGGAGGATGAATTAGAACCAGCTCAGCAGCCTAAAACTGCTCTGGTTTTGTGTTGCTTTTTTTTTTTTTTTTTTACTACACGCTTGTTCAGTTGCTTCTTGTTGTGTGCGTTTTCAGACTGTCATAGTTGAGTTTCTCAGCTACGAGGATATGCTGAACGCCATATTCACTTCACCCGGTTCTTGTTCCTACGGTTGAAGTGAGACCGGGAGGGAAGGCGATGCGGCGCGTCGACGCCGGCGTACCTGGATGGATTTGGTGATGTCAGTGTCAGACAGGCTCTTCTGGGTGTTGTAGGTGAAAAGCAACCCTCTTGTGCCGTCGTCCACTTTGAGAAAGTCTCCTCGCTCGTCATTTTGGGATGCAGATATCTTTGCTATGAGGGAACAAAAACAGGCAAATGTCAGTAAATAACAAGTGGATTTGAAATGGGATCAAAACGGAGTTCTAAGAGCGGGATTTGATTTAGTGAAAGGTCTCTAAAAGGACATGTGGTATCAGATTATTTGGAAACAGATTTGGTCTGCTGGTGCTTGCTGGCGTCGGCGAGTTTCAGGCTATTACTTAAGGCCCCGCGTGTGTATTCAGATGCCACTGTGATAACCTCCTGAGGAAGTGTTGCTTCAAAATGCGATTCTCTCATGAAGATTTACTAAATACTGCCTTGCAGCACATTAATTGACACATCCACTTACGTTTACCACGTCCGGCGAAGGTCTCCTTTAAATTCTCCATTGATTTTGTTAAAAGTTGAGATTTTTTCAGATCCTGAAGATAAACACACAGTTACATATATTTGACTTTTATTATTATTTTTTTTTTATCACTGGCTGCTAAAGGAATTATAATGTATTTTACCACGGATCTGTTCAGAAGCTGATGTTCCAGGTGAGGAGGAGGAGTTGGCGGCACCACTGATATGTAACTGTGAGAACTATTAGAAGAAAAAAACAAAAACACTTATTTTTCATTCACTTGCTCTGGAAACAACAACCATTTCCAGATTCGTCGTACCTCAGCGCGTTGTAGGTCTTCAAAAGCTTCTCAGCAACGGTCTCATATTTGCCTGCAAGTGAACGCAAGTGGACCAAATACAACTTTACTGTAAAACACAGTATTGCAATATTCAGTAGTTTGGCAATAGTTATTCATGGTTCATCAATCAGTGCAGTAGCACTGTTTTTTTCTTTCTTTCTTTTGGGAATTTTATATAAGAGTCAGTCAAACCTGTGGTGACTGGAAATTTCTTTGACTTCTCCTCTAAGAACCATTCTCCTGACCTGATCTTCACTTCCCTGTTGGGAAGAGGAAACTGTCGCTGTAGTTACAAAACTAGCAAAATCAACTGTACAAGTACTGAAGCCTAAAGGGGACATAAAGCGGTGAAAAAGGAGCAATAGTTAAAAAACAAACAAACAATATTGTACCTTTGTGGGAACTTATAACCCCCCCCCCCCCCTCTCCGTGTCCCATTCAGGCCTCCGTAGAAGAAGCAGCCTTAGAACTAATCCTGTTGCTGCATTGCTGATTATTTGGAGGTAATTCTTGTGGCTTCTTTTTATCTTAGCGTGAGCGTTAGAGTTTAATTTTATGATATTTTTAATAAAGTTCAATGTGGTACATTTTCGTTTTTCAGTTAGGGCGGTAGTATATTCGCTCTCCTGTAAGGAGGGTCAATACGACGGACAGGTGAGAGACTTACTGCAGTTTGCAAACAAAGAGTAACATCTGTAGTAGTAGTAGTAGTAGTAGTGGTAGTACTGTAGTCGTAGTAGTACTCAGTGTTCTACCTGTAGGCGTGGCAGACTGTACACTTCCAGCCCACCGTTCCTACACACACACGACACTTGCTGCAGATTCGGTGGCTACAGCCCCGACACACCGCACCCGAGTTCCAGAACTTTCCCAGGGGCCGCTGACATCGGGCGCACGTCCGCTCGCCGTATTCCCGGGTAAAACTCTTAGCGCCTTTTCTCCGAAGCTCCTGGAGCTCATATTTCATCCTTCTGAAATAAGAAAAGGGAACTTTCTTAAACTTTAAAACAACAACAACAACAAAACTGAAGAAAAAACCCCCAAAACAAAACATGTTTGTATGAATAAAAATAATTGGTCATCCAGATTATGGACACCTGAATTTGATCCAAAATTAGAACTCCAAGTCCTGTTTCTTTTCACTGCTGCATGAAGGTCACTAGACTTTTAGCCTTTTTTCATCAGTAATAACAAACCCATCAAAACAGAACAGGGACCCACCTGATCCGGTTCTCCTCTCTGGTCCTCAGCAGTTTGTCTCTCTGAAGAACCTCCAGGATTCTCTCTCTCTCCAGAGCTTGAAGCAAACCTAAATCCATCTTTTAATCGTCTGTCCCCTTCTCTGGTCCTCTTCTCCCTGTCCTCCTCTTCTGCTTCACTCTGTTCTTTTAATTCCTCTCTTCTTTTTGACCCCCCCCCCCCCCCCACTCTCTCTCTCCTTAACTGAGGTTTCCGAGCACCCTCCTCTTTAAGGCTTCTGGAGCTGTAAGAAAAAACAGAAGTGTGCTGGCAAATGTTAAATCTCTCTTCTCCTGATTGTTATCTCCATTGAGTCGTTGAGAAACGTCAGAACCGTATATGGACTTCCTGAACAGATGTAACTGATTCACTGATGGCCCCAATAACTAGTGAAAATGCCCTTCTCAGAATACATGACGCAGATCTGCAGGGTAGGATCTGATAGGCAAAGAAACACGCAAACAATCGTTCTTTATTCGCCGGCGGCTCCTCTCACCCCCCTCATGTCCTGTTCACTCTCCTCTGTCAGTGTCACAAGGCGTTTCTTCCTCTTGCATCGCTGGCAGGCTTCTTGCTCCTCAGCTGCAGGATGAGCAGTGATGCTTCACTGATAGCGCGGTTGCAAAACAAACCAAATGCCAACCCTTGCATTATTGATGGCTGACGTGCATCTGTGTTCTAGTTTTCTTTTTCAAATTGAGAAAGAAAGACGGTAGCGAGTGTATTATCTTGGCGATAAAAGGGATCGATTTTGGAGAATGCAAATCCAACTTGGAGTTAAATGCTTTATTTTAAGGGAATTGGTTTTCTTCTTTAGAGCTACGCTTGCTTGCACGTCCTGTCCTACACAATACGAGAGTGGGGTTCCATCTGATCTAACCCTTGGCAAAAGAAGCAAATAATAGCTTTCCAAATCCCCAAAATGAACTTTATCTTTCTGTCTTTCAGACAAAGAGGGCAACGCAGCCCATTTCAAAATGTTAACAAAATGATTTCCTCTCCAGAGCACATGGAGAGCAGAGGGGAAGAGTTGAACAGCTGGATGCTAGATAAGAGCACGTCCATGCTGCTGTCCAGAGCTGCTGCCAGGGAGGACAATCAGTTGTAATTAGGCTTCATGTCACACAGCTTCGCGTCCTCCGAGCCATTCAACCCTCTTCATCTCAATTAGACCAGATGAAGGATCTGTTTCTGGACAAATGTTCTATACGCACATAAAAAAAAAAAAGATATCATAAAACGCATCTGTGAAATTAGCATCCAGGAATCATTTTGTATTCATGAACATGCCAAAGTTGATGGCAAAGTGATACTTCGACCGCACAAAAGTATTTTGCCTTTCAAGTACTGACTAATACGTGACTCATGCTCTCAAAGAGTATACTTTAACTCTCGAATATTTTTACAGTGCGTTACTTCTTTGTTAGCTTGAAGCTAACAGACACAGACCGCTAACGACAGTAAAACTGCACAAAAAAAGTCTCTTTACAGACTCTCAAGCGCATCCAAGTATTCACATTATAGTGTAGAACTGGAGGTGTGCCAGTTAGTTTTTCAATATCCGCGGGTTACAGAGCACACAACCGGATAACGAAGATGAGGACTACACTGGATGATGCGGAAAAGTCTCTTTACAAACTCAAGTGCATCATCCGGTGCACCAAGTACCTCAAAACCGACTGTCACACTTCCAGTTCTGTGCCAATGTGAAAAGCACGACGTCACACTGGTTTATTCGAGCTCACGGTCGCGCAGAACTGGAATGTTATATTTTGGTTTTTAGTTTAAATGAGTGGATTACTGAGCGCATGGTTGGGTTCATGAATTTGCTTGAGCATTTGTAAACAGGTGCTTTTTTTGGGGGCAGTTTTGTTGTGGTATTGCAGCTTAAGCTGTTGTTAGCTGTCAGGTGCTCTTAGCTTCAAGCTAAATATTCGTGGCTTACTCCTCCAGCATTCTGGAATTGAAAAGAGATGATGCAGGAGGGCAAAATGTCATTGTGAGCCCAAGACATCTATTTTTGAGTATTTAAAGGTAAAACGTCCTTTTTTTGGTGAAGTATAGCTTAAATCAAGCAGGACTGATGTGTTACCTCCTTGTCAGAATAGCAGCTCTCAGTTTGACGGTGGGATTTTTTTTTTCCATTAGTGGGGCTGACAATGATCGTGTCAGTAAAGTACACTCATTTCACTCCCCTCTATCTGCTGTGCTGAGGGCCGTGATGATTCAGGTTGTCTGTGGTTCGAGGTAACCCTGAGTTAATATCCGAGAAGAGAGGGTGGGATTGGTAACCGCTGACCACACCAATGACCGTAAAGAACAGCTAAAGGAGTCTTGAGTGCTGTGAGAAAAAGACAGCACCAAATGCGGGGTCTACGTTTTCCACTTAGCTCGAAGCTTCCTGGAAGCCACGTGTGTGTGTGTGTGTGTGTGTGTGTGTGTGTGTGTGTGTGTGTGTGAGCAACAGCATGCCTCAGGTTAGCTCAGACAGGATGATGAATACAAGCGAAGTCCAAGAACCCTCACGCACGCGCGAACACACACACACACACACACACACACACACACACACACACACACACACACACACACACACACACACTGCTCCAAAACTTGATGTCACATAAACCCTGATGAACAATGCAAATCTGCCGTAGTCATTTATGTGTTTTCAAAACAAAACAAAAAATGGAGTCAGTTACCAAGAAGTTCATGCATTTCTCGGCAGTGACTACATTTTCATTCATGCTAAAAAAGACGCACAGTTAAATTTTGGAAGTGTTTGCTGTTCTTACGTTTCACTTTCTGTCAGTCACATGCAGAAATACAAGCAGAACGTTTATAAAGCCCTGAAACAACCAGGCACAGCAGAAAGGGTTGCACATGATGACGTGGCTGAATAGTAAAAAGTGTAATAAACACTAAGCTGTTCTGAACATGTATAGATGTCTCACATTTAGCTCGTTAAATATGACGCAAGCAGTCCGAATGCAGCCAGTAAGAATCTCAAGAGGGAAGTAAACAATATGAAACCACATGAGACAAGGAAAGTTCCACTTCACGTAATGACTTTGCACATAACAGAAGCTTAAACCCCTTTATGCCTTCAACTGATTCTTACATAATGGTCCACTTTGTGACCGACAAAGAAATAACAAGGTATATTAACTTATTCAACAAAAGCATCAAAAGGAAGGCAGGCTATGCCCATGAGAACTGGGTCACATCTCAGTTCAGCTGAAAGCTACGAGGTCTTACCTTCAGGCTCAGAGCACCATAAGTGGTCAGCCTGAGGATGTGCATCAGGTTTTATACCCTCACAAATACACAGCACAACCACACACACACACACACACACACACACACAGGTTTGTTTCCTTCCTTTCTTGCATTTTTTTGCGACATGCTGTTGCAATCTTAAAATGAAGTGAACAGCTGTTGGTTAAAATTACCTTTTGCCTTCACCAAATTGCTGTTTGCTGCTCTAATTTGACGAACAAAAGAGCACAGACAGACCCGGGGTCAGTGTAGAAGAGTTTTTATATGAAACGGTGAATAGCTGCCATTTCTGACAAGATATATTTTAAAAAAACCTGGAACATAATGGAAATGGCTAAAAATGGTCAAAATGACTTCAACGTCACCTTCCAGACAACCATGGTGACGGCAAACAAAAAAAGAAACACTGAACAGAGTGTTGATTTAAAAAAGAATCGCACGCAGGCACAAACACACACACACACACACACACATAAACTCACTTTTCTAGGCCTGTAAATTGCTATTTTTGAATGACTGCCCTGTTTTTCATTCCCATATAAATCCTGCATAATGTTTCACACACCACTTGGTCTTCACACCTGCGCGCCTGCACACACACACACACACACACACACACACACACCTATTCAATTTCACAACAGAAAGAATGGATAAATCTCAAACATTAAAAAAAACATCATATCATGGACACCTTTTGGAGTTGAAAATGAAATTTTTGTCTTTTTATATTTGGTGTCGCCACCAGCCACATCAGCCACTTCTCCAGATGTTCGTGTGTGTGTGTGTGTGTGTGTGTGTGTGTGTGTCAGGATTCCCTCAGCAGGTGGCAGACACAACAGTTTGGAGACAAGTTTCCTGGTATGTGTCGGCCAATAAAAACCTCTCTGGTACATAAATAGTCTCCCTCCACAAGGTCATTTGTTCCAGCCAAACTCTTCTGTCTGAAGCAGCATCTTTGGTTCCTCTGGAGCCTAATTCATTAAACACAAGCTGTTCGACACCGACAAGTTTCTGTACAAACACAACACAAACTAATATGGCTTCAACACACTCATTTGAATGGATCATTTGGAATATTTTGAAGTGAGGCAAATCAGGTAAGTCCACTGAGAGTAGGTGAACAGCATCCACATGGACTGAGGCCATTAGTGCACACCAATATGGCTTCCTTCAGAAACTACATCTTCAGCTGACAGTGTCTCAGAGTTTATTTATGTAAAAAAGTCTTCAGCTGTAGCGTCTCTTCTACTGATAATCTATCATGGTAGAAGCTGAGTCCAGTCAAGAGCTCGATGTCTCGGACCCGGGCCGTGTGAAACTGGAGCCACGCCTCCACCCATGTCAAGTCTGACCCAGTCTGAAGAGAACGGAGAGAACAAGTTAAAAGGGGAAGAAGTAGTTAAAAAGTCTCCGGTTTGATCAGGGAATTCAGCGGTGTCACTCACAGAGCAGTTCTCTGTGTGGTCGGGTCTGTGAGGCAGGATGAAGGACTTGGCCTGCAGAGGACCCTCACAGCTAGCCGGGGTGAACGTGGAGTTCTCACAGCTGGTCAGGATCACAAAGAAATGTGTGGGGATGGGAGCCTCGTTCCTGGAGAAACACCAGATCATCCTCAGTTCAGCTCATCTGACGAACAGGTCTTTTACTGATGCACTAGAAATGGTCAGAAGTATTGCAGGACTAAGACATATAACTGGTTATAGTTGTTCCATCATAAATATTTAATAGCCAAAATTAATAAATTAACATGAGACTAAAAGTCCAAAACATCAAATCTTGAGGAAGAAAACGCAGCAACGAGAAGTGTCAGAGAAGCATTCGCAAGAAAGATGAAAGTTAAACAAGAAATACAATTCACGAACGAAATTAAAAGGTAAATATATTAAATAATGTTTTAAATTTGGAGTTCGTGACTGTGTGTGATTAATTTACACTTTAGCGGTCTTAAGTGGATCGACTTTCCCGTCGTAGTCTTCATCAAATACGGGCCCGCTCATGATGTTGACTCCGTTCAGCTGCTGGGAGTAACGTGGAAGCAGGACATCATGGAAGTGAATCCAAACATCTGGGGTCAGAGGAAATACAGGCAGACATTTTATATAACCCCTGTGCAGCTAAATTAAGAGTCACCATAACAATGTAATTCCATATTGAAGCAGTATGAAGGTTGCTAGTGATGCTCCTCTCTGTTTAATTAGAAGACAGGTGCTTAGCTTTGCTCAGCATGAAGACTTCCAGACAGAAAATGGTTGCCCAGGTATAAATAGTAGCAAAGTTCACTGGAGAAGCAGCTCGGCTGTTTTTCTTCCTAATACAATTACTGCTTTTACTGCTGGGTTCGATTTGGGGTTCACTGCTTGGATTAAATGGCATGGAGGCTTAAAAAAAAAAAAATCTTATTCAGGTTTTGGAAAACATAACGGTTTGATTAAATTAGAACCTTTGACGATGTTTACATGTATTACAGAGAGACTGACTTTCTGGCAGGCAATCTTCAGGGCAAATTTCTCCTGAGTTGTAAATCAGAGATGATTTGACCTGTTGCAAGTAACAGAATACATGAGAGTAGTTGTATGTGTGGAGTACTGTAATTCTAAGTGTCCTATGTTGTGCAGATGTTCAACAAATTGTCACTTTCAGATGTTGTTGTCAGTTGTTTTGTTTTTTTTTACTTCAGACCTTATATTTTGATTACGTTTGGGTATTTTATGCTTTTGCACGCAGACACTGAAGAATGACAAGGAAGATGATTCACAACACTCACCACCAGGGGGCGGCATCTGTTAGCTGATCAATATGTAGGCCTCCCTCCAAAATACACAAACTACAGGATATCATAGTGCGTCTGTCCTCCAACAGGACCTCGCATTAGTGAGAGTGTGGGTGGTAAGAGTGGGAAACCCACTCTGAACCATGCCGTCTGACACAGTTTTAATTAATGAATGAATTCCAAGAAACACAGACGAGTTTCAACATCAGCGTATTGCTCGTCCTTTCTAGTTCGTCATCCTACTCAGACGATTCAGGTGATTTCACAATGAATTCTGGTGAAGTGTTGGTCAGCAAGACGGAACCTGTGTCTGAGCGCAACACAAACATACACTGGTGTATTTCTGTGTGTACGGCTTATAAAAGATTCGTCCACAGTGTTTTTAGAGAGCACATGTCACCTGAAACATTCGGAGAACAAGAGTGGCTGGAACCTATAATTGTGCTTACAGACACAGTTTGAGAAAATTAAAGTACATGAGCCGCATGTAATTTCAGCGGTTAGACTTTTGGACTCTTTGTTCAACTCTTGGAGAGAGTCAAGTCAGTTTTCACGTCAAGAGTAATGTTGAACGATAAAAAAAAACAGCTTGTCATGACAGTGAGCAAACCAGAACGCCCACTCTGGGAAAATACAGATGTTTAACAATTTACCAAGACATGTCAAATCATGATCCAGATGGTTAACTGAAATTACCTCTTCTGACATTGGGATAATCTATTTTAATCTGTGCAACACGTCGTCTTCAAGCACCGCTTGTGAATTGAAGCACCGATAAATGTTTGTAGACTGACTTGCCTTTAAATGCAGGGAACATCGGTGCCATGTTGCTCGTGAGTAGGGAGTCTGTTGAAGGTCTGTTGGCATTCAGATCTATTGAAATAAGAGGATTGACACACAGCGGGAGCTTAATATACATGCGCACGATGAGAAAGGATGGAGATTTACTAGTCGAAGCTAACACTGTATGTGCCAGGAGCTTAAACGAAAAAACAAACTCAAGACAAAGTGTGCGACTTAAAGAGAAAGTTAACCCATAAATGAAAATTTGGACAGTTGTTTAACTCACAAAAAAAAAAAACCCCAAAAACAAAAAACTGCTGTAAAATGTAAAAAAAAAGTAATAAAAAATACTGAAAAAAAGACCTGATATACGCGGTCCCTGACATGCCATATTTTGAGCCTCAATGAAAGCAACTCTGCTAGTTGAGGCTTATGTATTTTTCTTGAACGTTCCATTATATTTGTTAACTTGGTCTCCATTCACTTCAATTGTGCGGGTGATTATTGCAACACCTTTTCATTTGAAACTCCAAAAGAATTTTTTGTGGCCTAAAAATCTTAACTTGACCTGTATTTGGAGTTAATGAGTAAATTTTTATTTTTAGGTGGGTTATAGCTTTAAGCCATGAGGCAGTTCAAATATCTCAACCTTCACAGGCTAGTGTTACCCTCTTAGTTCCTTTAGTGGAGGAGTATCTACACCTGAAACCAGAATCTCATTCCAAAGTGAGTCAATGTACAGCATCTCAATTAGGGGAGGGGGTTTCTTTACAGTTAGTGTACATTTTTACATAAGAATGTGGCACTGAAACACGTCAACTTCGATTCAACACCCGGCTGGGGATGAGAGCTGTGACCATCACACAAATGCGCGCACGCACGCGCACGCACGCACACACACACACACACTCACTAGGGGGATGCAGCAGGCCATAGGTCAGTGCGGGGTTGTCGCTGTAGCGACGACACAGCTGGCTGGTGGCCGGTGGTATGCGAACGTCAGCACGAACACACGCCTCCAAATCTGGGCTCAGGGGTTGAACTCCGCTCTGAAAGAGAGTCAGTCAGTGGTGGACAGTGTTGGGACTCAAGGCAGGCTCTCTGGGTGTTGTGTAAGGTCACTTGGCTTGGTTTGCTCATATATGTGGGTCATTGAGGGCATGGCACCATTACTGTCTGCAGAGCTCTTTAAAGACAATAATCTCCTTCCATTGTAAAATAGATACACAGCAGATATTCACAACATAGGTTATACAACTAGACTTTTTTGAACACTTATGTACTAAATATGCCCCTCATTTCTGAATATCCAAGACTTGAATTAAAAGGGACGGTGTAATTAATCAATAAAAGAGTCTTCACATCAGGACTCAGTAAACATGCGATAAGTCTTGTTACAGCCATGTTTGTAGTCCAGAAGCCAAAGTCTTGCAAAGTTTGTTTTGCAAAGTGTTAGCAATAGCATGCTTACATGCTGTAAATCCTGGGCTGAGATGATCATTTTAATGGTTTTAGTTTAGCGTGTTGGTCAGCATGCTGACAGCCGCCAACTTGATCACAAACTAAAGTGCGTTAAAGGATACATCCAAATATGGATGTGATTGTGCAAATGAGAGGTCAAATGACCCCTGAAGTTCTGTAGTTCCACCTGAGTGGAACACGAATATCTCTACCAACTTTCACGGCAATCCATCTGAAGACACTGAGATATTTCAAAGTGTCAAACTGCTGGTGTCACTTGAGAACAAGTCAGGGGAATTCTTAAGTTGTTCAGGTTCTTTCTGTGGAGAACAAATTTTGTGGCATCCAAACACTGTTAAAATATTTGTGATTTGAGTGAACTTGTTGAACCTAACATTGTAGCTAACATGCAAAAGTAACATTTAAGATAAGATAAACCTTTATTTGTCCCTCAGTGGGGAAATTGGCACTTTGTCAACAGGAAAGGAAACTCAAGTATCCAATAATTAACTAACAATGAAGGGAAATCTTTTTGTTTTTCTCTTGCAAAGATTACTCCTTTCTGTAGACTACATCTTAACCAAATAAAGTTCTTTCTTCGAAAACTGGTGGGCAGAAATACAGCCTTTAAGAGTCGTTACGACTTGTTTCTCAAGAGCATCTACGAGAATCGAACAGAGAGCTTATTTAGACAGCAGTTGCTTAGACAACATGAAGGATTCACACTTAGATTGATTCCAACTGGCTCGTTTTATGGAGATATTCCATGTCAAATTGAGAGTCCTGATTTGACTAAATGAAAGCAAAAAAACAGCCATCCAGTATTAAGCCTGGGCTCTTTTGGATAAAGCTTGACAGAAAACAAAACTACATAATTCAAAAAAACAATACAATAGTATAAACTCCATCGGGAATGTTGAGGTCATAACTTCCACTAAAGCTCAACCGCATAATGAGAAAGACAAGAAATGTTTGAGCATGGAAGATGAGTAACAGCTGCTTAGAGACACGATTCAAACTCTAAACAACCTCCTCCATTCTGTTGCCAAACCCTAACCACAGAAGAAATATAGCTGGGGCAACTCAACTCAGCCGGCTATGTTTAGACATAAAAGAAAGCCTTGAACGGCAGACTCACCAGAGGCTGGATGGTGTACGACACCCAGAGGGGCATGAGACGGTCTTTGCTGTATCCGTTGAGGTAGTCAGAGTGGTGCAGCAGGCAAAAGGTGACATCTGGTTGGACGACTCCAGGAATTCCAAAAGGATGATGGAGGCGACGTAAGCTAGCTTTCACATCTGAGCGGAAAAGTAGAAAAGTCCAATTATGAAACCATGAGACTGCCTAAGACTTGGAGACCTGGCTGCAGGGATTTGCTACATTTCTGCAACAGAAACATTACAGACATTACATAACAGTAAAACAAGTTGAACAGATGGGTCAGGACAGTCAAATTCTTCCATCTCAAACTTGAATCATATTTCTGGATGGACCTTGGTTTAGGAATTGTTTTGCAGGTCAAAACTGCTGCCAGAAAATTACAAAATATCTCAAAATAAAACTCATGCTGTAGTATTTGTTGCTCGGTTCTTGAAATGAAACACGCCAGGATATAAATCAATGAAACATGTCATAGTTAATGAATTCAAAAGAAAAATCAAATGATACTCACTGGCACTTGTTGTCATGATTGGTGTGTTCATAGCTTCCACCTGAAAGATTGTTTTGTTGTCTGTTAAAATTTGATTTGTCACAATTGACAGTGAATCGCACATGTAAGTATTAACTTCTGAGAAATATAATAGAGAAATATCTAAATTTCAATGTATTTTAGTCAGGACTTAATTGTCTGAGAAACGTATCAGTTTTAAGTAAGGAGAATGACAGTCAGTGGAGCAATAATAAGTAAAAGATGACCTCACTGATTTTGGGACATACCATTTCCTTGGTTTGGGAGCTACAGGTGCATTGCAGGTCGTCAGTGGGAACAGGATTACTGGCCTCACACGGGGTGTCATGGGAGAGCTGTGCGGGGTGAACCGGGAAGAGGAAGGAATGCTTCAGGAGGTGGTTCAAACTGCCGTGCGTCCCATTGTTTGGAGCCGGGAGAATACCAAGAAGATCTGATTAAAAAAGAGGAAAAGTACATCTCAGAACTTTTTGAAGGCCGGCCACACACACACACACACACACACACACACACACACACACACACACACACACACACACACACACACACACACACACACACACACACACGATGACGACGGAAGTGGGAAAGGGTGTGGTGGTGGTGGAGGTGTTGGGGGGGGGGGCCTCTGGATAACTGTTTTTGTCATGTAATTGGATTGCACTTTGTCAGACCGTCACCCTAAGACCTGTCCGACTTGGTCCCACCTGAAGGCTGATAGTCGATACTGAATCACGTACCTTTTTCGCCGGAGTTTTCCACTACTGCAGATAATTTTGTCAACTTGTAATATATTCATTTTGTGACTATATCAAAATGTGTTTTTCTCAACTTCAAAAATTTTGATTTGAAGGGGCACGACATTTGTTTGAGGGGGCGTTACCCCTTCTTGCCCCAACCCCCCACCCCAGACTGCCAAAAAAACAACAACAATAAAATGCTAGACGTACAGTATACCTGTAAGAAAACTATGAAACTTCATCACACATTTTGGAAATGAAATCAGAAACTGCTCTGGGTCTCCATTCTCTAGGACAGCCTCTGGCTTCTGTGTGTGTGTGAATAGTGCGGCGGGAATCCTCCATGTTCCACATCTCCATGGGGATAAGAGGAGGTGTGGCTACGACTGTACCTTTCAAGGCGTCAATCCAATCGTATCATTTTATATAGAGCAACATGAGTAGGACTGTCGTCCTGTTTCTGTATCAGGTAATTTCAAAGTCTGTAACTATTTTGTTTTTCCTAAACTGAACGGACAATCTCAAGTGGGACTGTGCTGTGTACAGATTGTAAAGCTAATTTTGCTGCACATTTTCCGCTGTATAAATAAAACGGACCTCGTGCAAACATTCGCTAGATTTTACAGAGCTACAATGCTTCTACTTTTACCTTCAATACTCACTTTTACTATGTAAATGTCCTAAATATTTTGCATGTTTCTGTTTACTTTGGCCTGATTTGATTAAACAGGATTTGTGTTGTTGTTTATCTGAGTAACTTGTAGTTGTACTGTAGTTCTGCCCAGTTATTAGCATCTCAGACCAAAACATTCCTTTTTTCCACTGGATTTCTGGAAAATGGATGTTTTTTTGGGGGCTGCAGAATTCCACCCACAATATCATCCCATATATGGTGGTAGCTCAGGCTTTATCGTCTTTATTTATCGACTCAATGTTAAACGCACAATTCCAGATTATGTGCTTCCTCTTTTAGACTGTGTCGCTTTAGCATGTTCAACAACAACTGCTTGGAATAATACTTCAATTTAAATTAAATAAATCTTATTTATCACTGTAGGTCAATTCAATAGCAGTTCACCAGTCACAAAGAAAAACAAAGACTAGCACCAGAAGTAGAATCAGTGGATCACACAGACGTCAGTGGCTACAGATCGGGACTTGAGACCAGAGCATTGCAGGTCGGCCGGCACGGACACAGCAGGGACCATCATTCAAGTAAATAAATATAATAAGTATGAATTATCATTTCATGTTTTCCTTCCCTGAGTGATGGCTACAGGATTGTGAGTTGTCAGATACAGAGAACTGTTCAGTGCACTAAAACATCCACTTACCACACATGAGGTTATATACTTCAATGTTTTCAAAAGGAGGCACAACCGTGTGGCTTTTAAATCCTGGACCATAGCCAATGAAGATCGCCTGAAGAAAAAGGGGATTAATTAAAAAAAAAAAAAAGATAATTCTATAAACAAATATGCCCTAGTGTTCACAAGCAGTTAAGTTTTTACTCTGCAAGAACAAGAAGTTGAATAATCCGAAAAATAATTACGTTGAAATGAAATGAAATGAAAGGAATTTCAATTTGAGTAAAGATTGGATTATGGAAATATTTGCCATCTATTTCAGTCCCGACAGTTTGCTTTTGCTGCTCTCAGCTGTGTGAAAGCAGGCCTGGAGCTACAGCGGTTTTTCTTTTTCTTTTTTTTTTTAACCTTTGACCTTCGTCAGAGGTTCAGTAACGTCAACTTATCAGAACTATCAGAGCACAAACTCCACGGACCAACCTGCTCACTGTACTGTGTTGATGTTGAAATCATGTACGAAAATGTAGAAAGTTTAATTTTGTCATTAAAGGTCAAAGAGGACTGAGTGGCAGTTTCAGGTTGCTGACAGCTGCGGAGCATGACAGTTCGAAATACCACCAGAAGTAACAATAACACCAGGTCATTTTGGAACTGTAAAATACGGATTACAGTTTTTAATCGCAAACTCTTAACCCATCCTTTTTTTTTTAAGAAAATATTAACAAACTGATGACATCACAGTAAGTTTGAAGATCCTGTTTCATTACTATTGTATTGCTGAGTATTTATTCTTCAACCGAGGAAATAACTCACATTTGGATGTCAGTACTCTACGGAAATCTGTAAACTAGTTTTTTCTTTATTTAAAAGTGATTGGAATGAAATCCAATCCATCCATTCTTTCCTTCCTTCACCTCTGACCTGCATGTTGGTGAAGAGATTATCCGAGCCGTGGAATCCACCGCTACAGTACTTGATTTCTTTTCGGTTACTGAGGAGGATAAAAAAAATAAAATAAAAAAAACAACAAAACATGACGAGAATGAACACACACAATTTTTAAGGCAAACAACTGAAGATTTCATTTTACACTGAAGGAGCTCACAATCTCACTTGAAGTGTAAGAAAAGTTTCAATCTGTATCACTTCAAGAGAAGGCCATTCTTCAGCCTGAAGCAATTTTCAGTGATTACATAGTCTCTAGCCGCCGGAAGAGTTAAACAAGTCTTCTCCAACATACCGTGCTTCAGTCATTCAATATAAATGATGGCTGTCATGAACGGCTGCAATCGGCTATGAATAGCATCCATTCATACACATCTCTGCTAGACAGAACAGAGTGTCTGTGCTACTGTACCAGCGCTGCAATATCTCAGGCTGCGTCTAATTTAATTCTAATCTTTGTATATAAATTAAAGCTTTTTTTAAAATTTCATTTACATGTTGGATTAACTTAAATAAAGGAGGTAGGTGGGAGTTTTTCCAAAACAGTAACTTACAGAGGGAATGATAATTCCCTCCTGAACTAAACTACATAATTTCAACTTTTTTTTTTTTTTTAATCTTTCGTCATACAGTTCAGCAGAAAAGTCAAGAGTTTTGAAGGAAGAGGGTGAGATAACCGGCCCAATTCACAACAGATGACTTTAGCGACGTATTGACGTAAGATACTTGTGAGCGGACAACTAACCCTAACACAACACTCGCATCATTAGATCGTCCATAAACATTTCTGAGTCACCCACTCAATTAAACCTAATAAGGATTGGAGGAGGTTTCTAGCTTCCCTCACGACTACCACAGTCCAGCTTTTTTGATACAAGCTGCTTACTGACATTTTTGTATTCATTTGTTTGTCTCTTGGACAGGGACGATTAACAGCTTCTCAGCTATAAACTAATCTAAATCCGTAGGCAGGAGACAGAGACAACTCAGTCCACATTTAAAAGTAAAAACGCTCTTCTACAGAATTCATTGCAAGTTTGTGTGTTAAGTGTGTTTGTTTCACCTTCATTTTACCAGGAATGTTCCCACTGGGATTCGAAATCTTGCTTATAAGCATAAGGAGTGTCATAAATTTGCTATATAAATACAAATTCTAATGACCAGAAAAGGTTTTTCTCCCACTTGATGCTTTTTCTTTTTTAGTTTGTGTCTCTGTCTCTCGTCAAGTTAACGTCATGACAGCCACGACCATGACAGCTGAGGTCAGACTGTCGCGGTCTGGTCACCATTTCTGACCGCATATCTCACAAGATGTTTTTTTTTTTTTTTTCCTTTTTTCCTGTGATAAGCTAACCTGCGCTTGGACTGGAACGAACAGCAAGGGATGATGAAAAAAAAAAACACAAGAGAAGCGGTGCATCACTCACAGAGAAGCCTGCCAGCCCTGCTTCATGTAAAGGTGACCCCTTTCTATACGTTTGTTGTTTGCAAAGTGCATCCGTTTTGGGAGGTTCTCTTTAAGGTAAACCCTCATTGGCTGGTCAGAGGTCCTGCACTTCAGAACAGACATAGAGCAGGAAGAATCAACACACAGCAGACAGAGAATGGGTTTGTTTGACATGAAGTCAAGCAAGCAGATAATTTTTCATTCTTCTTATCAATACAAAAGTCACATTTGAAATACTTTGCATACCGACAGATTCTTCACCAGGCCCTCATAGTCGACTGGGGAGAGAAACAGAAGGACATTTATGATGAGGACGAGGTGCGGCGCGCTGGTTTTAAAACAAGCTGACGCTGAGTGATGCTGCAACGGAGGGAGGAACAACTCACAGGAGAAGAAGTCCTCCGGGAGATGAGTGGGTCTGATGCGAGCAGCGGGACCCTGGATGACACTAAAGCTGTCAGTGTTGTTCTGGTAGGAGGACACAAATACCGCTCTTTCACACGACGCCTCCTCCATACCTGTAAATAATACAAATAGAGATTTATTTGGATTTTATAGTAAACACTGAATCAAAAAAAGAATTAAAAGTCTGTGTAACTTTGTATGCTTTTGTTTTAGTCCACGATTGCGTGTTTTTGTCAGAAAGGTGACAGTCAGTAATGTTGAAAACCCCGAATCAAGCCAGAAATCTAGGTGCGGTTGAGACTCAGACTTTAATCTGAGTAGACACATTGAGGGAATTATAAAGTCAGCTTATTATCGCCTTAAAAACCTATCACAGATAAAAAGACTCAGCAGGATCTGGAAAAACGCACGCATGTGTTTATCTTCAGCAGGCACGACTGTTGTAACGGTGTCTCTACAGGTCTCTGTCAGACAGAACGCTGCTGCTCCAGTCCTCACTAACACCCAGGACCAAATCCCTCCAGTTCTCAGGTCTGAATTTTGAATTTTGTCTCTCAGATTTCAAAATACTCCAGCTGGTTTATAAAGCACTAAACTGTTTATGGCTGAAACACATTTCTGACCCCTCTCTCAACTACAATCCATCCTCCAAGAAAACTGCAGGTCTGCCAGAATCCTCTGCATTGCTTCTTACTCAAGACAGAACACTTTTGTGTTTTACAATGCTTTTTATTAAGTTATGACATCAACACTGCGCTGTTTTATTTCCCTCTCTTGTGTTTTAATATGTTTTTCATTTGCACAATATATTCCGCAACCTGAATTGACCTGAAAACTGCTACATAAATAACTGTGCCTTGCTTCTTTTTTTTTTGCCCAAGTCAAAAACCACCTCAAGCACTTTTATGTAAATTAGAGGATGTTCATTTAAAAATGTAGTTTTCTTTTTTTAATTCTAGTGGTTCCGTCCCACTTTTCTGATAGGATACTTAAAAATGCAGGGTAAAATCAAAGTGATGGAAACCCCGGTGACTGTTACTGTACCACTAAAGTTTATACTTTTCATATTATATTTGTGGACGTTCATTATCTTGTTATTCATCCGAATGTTCTAAACATATTCTTGCACTTTTAACAATACTGTTTTATCTTTTCTATCTCTGCTGTATCTGAGAGCTAACAAGCAACTTTGTGTTGTTCGGAATTCAGTATCAGAGTGTCCTGTTTTCTCTTATTTTATCTTCTCTTGTCTTATTTTATCTTCTCCTATCTTTGGTTGTGTATTTTTCTCACCATGGTCAGATAGGATGATCACGTTGGCACATTTGTGCAGGTTTTTCTTTTTCAGGCCGTCCATCAACAGGCCCAATATCCGGTCCACCTTCCCCAGAGCCTCAATGACCTGTTACACAGCAGTTCAGAGTTAAAGTGTAACTGTGGTGGGAGAACCAACCATGCTTTGGTCTTTCATGGACGGATCCTTAAACATTGGACAGTATAATGAATTAAAATGTCTGTTCATAACATTGACTCGATACATGGGTTTCAGTCCAATACCTGACGCAAATAAACTACCTGAACTTTGGAGGAGGCAGACCTCCTGTGTCAGAATGAAGTGACTGTACGTCAACATCAGTTCTGTAATCCAATGAAAACTGTGTTATCCTGCTTTGCACAAACTAACGCTGGCAATCACATGACCTCCTTTAGGAGGAAACAACACTGACAAACTTTTAATAAATTTGACTATATCTAACGCAATACTGAACACATTCCACATGAAGTGTAACTAACACACTGAGACATTACACAATGAGAAGTTTGCATTTTAGCTCAGATGATGCACATACACAGCAAACACTAGAGTTGATTAATTAATAAGTTGTTTAGCTAAAATAAAAGAATCAGCGTCCACCTTGAAGATTAATTAATCACTTGTTCTGCTCACTGACAAATATTTGCTGGGTCCAGCCTGGCTCTTGGTCTTTTTGTCTGTGATAGTTGATTTTGAATTGACGGTTTAACAAAACATCAAGAAAACAGTGATCGAATAACAAGAGAAAACACGTCACTGATTAATAACCTTCCGAGTGGTTGATGAGAGCAAAGAGTGTCAACTAATGGCTGCGTTCATTCGTGCGTGGATGGAGTATAGAACCGTTCATTATCACATCTATTAGGTCTCGGAATTACAACTGAGGGCTCTTTCATTCCTGCATGCATTTTTCTGGACTTTTGGACCTTTCATTTTGATCCAAAGCAAAATTGTCAAAGTGCAAGCTCTTAAGACCATTGTCCTATTGAAAAACGTCAGGACCAGGGCACTGTTGAGGTGTGAAAGGAAACAGACCGAATAAAGGTAGTGAACCAAAAAACATTCACTTAATTTTCTCACACCCGTGGGTGATGAGGCTGCAAGACGGCGGGGAAGACGAGGGAGAAGGAGGAGAAGGGTTGGTTGAGGTTTTTCTTTTGTTTTTCCAACTCAAACTGTAAGCTAAAAGCTGGAGTTAAAAGGGTGAATAAATGCTACGCTGCAGTTTACATGACGCCACAGTTCATTTTTATTAGGAGAATGGAAATTGAAGGAGATCCAAATGAAGGCGTTGATATAAATGCAGGAGTTTTGAGTTTGGAGGGTGAGCAAGTTTATACCATAACTTAAATGTAAATGTGGTAAAAAATTCAAAAGCCCCAACTGGAAATTTCCTGTTGGTTTAAAGCCACGTGGAGGACGAGATAAGATTGCGATGCACACGTAAAGACATTAAAGACGTGTTTATTCTGACCCTGTGACGTTTGTTTACAACATTTATTGCGCTTCACAAAGTGACGGTGTGAAAAAAAAAGAGGGTCAAATTAAAAACATTAATTTGTTGCACATTCTCCCTGGAGGCACACCAACGCAGAGGTGGGAGGGACGCTGAGACGCAGCCGAAAGCTAGAAACAAAACTGATAGCCAGGATTTCAGGGTCAAAATCTTTACTCTCCATCCAGCCAGTAGATTCATGTTCAGTGAGTGACTAACCTGGCTGCTCGCTGGCCCGTAGCGATGGCCTGATGAGTCGGGTTCATCCAGGTACAAAGTGTAAAAGTCAGGTCTGAAATCACAGATTCAGCAGTCAAGAGTGGTGCCACCGGATCATTTCACGGTTGTTTACAATGTAGGTGAAGAACACGGGATACCTTTCTCCCTGAGGTAAGCTGAGCCATTCCAACAGTGTCGACACTCTGTCCTCAAATGGGATCTTCCTGTGGACCAAAAAGAGTAAATATCGCATCTTCTTACAATAACTGTGTTAAAAACCCCATGATGTGTTGCTCTTACTGATCATATTTCTTGTAGAAATCTGGGAAAGTGCCATTGATTGAAACATCTGAGCCTGGCCAGAAATAGGTTCCTGCTTTTAACTTCTGACGCATGGCAGTGATCCAGACCTGAGAGGAGAGTGCAGAGAAGAGCTTCCTTAGAAGTCATAAATGTATTCACCTGTTAAGAAATACGTCAGTCATAAATTTAGTCTGTTGAATTTGTAATCCTTCACAATCCAGAGAAGATGGATGGAAATAAAACAGTATATTTTCACGTTAAATCAGCTCCATTTAGACTGACTCGCAGTGTCGTAGGCTCATAATTTAGCAGGTGTACTTTATTCACGTTGTCGAAATGTCAAGATAAAAGAATGTATTCCACTTGAATAAATCACTCTACTGTTAATCTCCTTCTGTCCTGGAAAGTCATATGATGTTTCTTTATTTTTTTCAAGCTGTTGAAAAGTCAAAAACTGAGATTTACAGGGCTTGAAATTTCATGAAAACCCCTAAGTGTCTAAACAAGCACAACTTTCAGCCCTCACAAGCTGTCATTTACTTCCAGCACAGTCCGTAATTATATCAAGAAGCACATTACGAGAGGAGAGTGGCTTTCTCGAGCTGTGAAAAAGTGTCTCTTGACGTCCGCAGACACCTAAAGTGTGATTTGATAACAGTTATTCCACTGTGCTTCATAACTTCTGCACAAGACAAATGCCTGGTCTTGATTCATGTTTTGTACACAAAGCAGGAGTGTGTTAACGTTCACAAGTCAGCACTGGCTTTCAGATTTGTGGAGGAACTGATATGAAGCTATAACAACAACTTCCTTGTAGCATTTCTAAAATAATCTTTTTTTTTTTTTTTTAGCAACACTAATATTTACTGAATGGTAATGGTGGTTACACTTACTGGCTCTCCTTGGTACCATTTAGGGTTGAATTTCTCTTCAGTTTTCAAGCTGAAGAACGCATTTCGGGTAACATCGTACATCTTGTTGTCAACAATCCCATGTGACTCTGGATAAAGACCCTGCAGCAATTAACAGTAAACACACACACACACACACACAAACACAGTTAAGGTAAACTACTGCGCTTACACTGAAAACTTGTCTCTCTAAATCTAGCATAAACATTAGCGAGTCCCATCACAGGAGCAGTTTACTTACTGACGCAGGTTACGATCAACGGGTAGAATTGAATCTATATATAATAGAATAGGTAGAATCTCTCTCTCTCTCTCTCTCTCTCTCTCTCTCGATGAGCTGAGATGACAGCTCTTCTTCCTCTATGACAGGGGAGACCGGGGTATCTTGCCACATGGGTATGTTGTCAAATTGCTGATATTTTTACCATCAGGGGGCGCTGTTTAAAAGTGGAGTAGTAGTTTTGTGCATCTACTTTATCTGATGTCACATCCTATCTGGGAAAAATCAGCGCTCGTCGATCATTTTATAGCTTTCATGAACAAAGATGGCTGGTGGGAGCAGCTTATCTCAGTGCTTTGGGGAACATTTTTCACATGTTGCTTGAGATGTGTTACAAAATCCTCAGAGTTTATACTGAATGTTTGCACTGAAATAAGATGGAAAAATGAAATTAATGCAAAACGCATGAGACTTTGCAATTTCATTTAATATGTAGGTTGAATTACTTGAAGTCCTGACTGGAAGGTATAGATATAAAGGTGTGACAACTGTGACCGTCTCACCAAAATCTGTTCAACTCATCCTTGTGTCCCAGTACATTACGCGGCAAATTTGGAGAACTTCCCTCAGGGCCTTCCAGAGATATCTTGTTTACGTGAGGTGATGTGACTTCTTTTTTTTTTTTTTTTACACAATGCAGCAAAAATCATTGCTTTTTCTACCCATTACTGATGCACAGACTTTCATCTACACCTTCAGTGCTTAAAGTTTCCTAAGGGTCCTGACTCTTGCAGTTTTTTGTTTTTTTTTTGGTAAAACCAGATTATGGATTTGCTGTTTTTATGTTTGTGTTTTATCACAATGACTTTTAGGTCATTGCTTCACAATCTTCTTCTATCAGATATCTGTTTGAAATTTCATCACAATAAAGGTGTTTTATTCATTGACAGTGAGCTTGAACTGACCAGAAAAGACTTACGGTCACAATACTGTAGTGGTTTGGAAAAGTCTTGGTTGGATAAACAGGCCTCAGATATGGTGCAGTTGTACCAGAGTTTCCTGCAACACAATAAATGTTCAGTTTCATCAGAGTGCCTGATAAATCGTGAGGAGCTGTGCAGTCAACAGCTTCGGCAACTTACGTAACTTGTTGATGACAGGAAGGTGGCTGCTGTGGTCTTTCAGATACTCTGCTCTGAAACCATCCAAGGATACCAGGATGAGAGGAGGCCTGGGAAAACTGAGGGAGGAGAGCCGGAGGGATTAGGGTGATACTTTTCAGTTGATGCTGAAAAGTGGAAAATATACTCGCAGGAAACGCGGCAAATCTTTGGCACCAGCGTTGTCGTGGGGTAGTGCTATAAAGTCTGCTCCGAGACAAAGCGGTTCTTTGAGGCGGAAAAACAAGAGAGACGTGCAGTCAAATTCCAGACCACCCAAACACACAGGGAGGAGAACAAGAAGATAAATGTGACTCTGCTGATGATCAATCAAAGACTAACTGATTTCTATTAGTATGAAAAGATTTGTTTTTGATTCTCTGAAGAGAGGCATGCCGCCTAGTTTCAGAGGCAGAACTGAAACTGAGAACTCTTCTAATTAAAGGGGCCCATAAGAGAGCACCCCTGATTAGCCAGCCGGTTACAAAATATCTGCAGGTCTGAGTTAAGCCCTACCAGCCCCCCTGCTACAGGAAGGAAAACTGATGAACTGTCAAGGCTTCCCCGAGGTTCACTGATGCACTAGTGGATGAGATCCTGGCTCATAAATTAGCGGCAAACTAGACCTGCTCCTCCTGGTGCCACACAACACCTTCAGATGTCGTTCTGAGGTCCACTCCAGCAGTGTTGAGGACATGAGGGGGGACTAAACAATACTAAACAGGTGGTTTTAGTGTTTTGGCGGAATGTATATTCAGATGCAATTTAGTGGTCTGGAGAGGAAGTGGGAAGTCACATGATGTACAAAGACGCGGAGGGCTCTTTCTAGACCGATAAATGTGAGACTGTTTTGAGCGTTGTCACATCATGTCTTTACAGGATATGTGGAAATGTGAGTGTATGACGTGCAGCTTCAGCAGGGGGCAGCTGCTGATTTCGTGTGAAACTTTGTATCATGAGTGCTCAGCAGAGTTGTGTTTGCAAACTGCAGCAATTATCAAGTCTCGGGTATGCAAGATGGCACGGAGTGTGTATTCTTTGATCAGGTGCTTTGAGGTGTGAACCATCTTGACTGCAACGTAACTGTAATTTTTACACTTAACAATGCATGCTGCGCTACATATACAGAGCATAAACTAATGCATTAAAATAATAGTTTCAGGATCACATTAGCAATGGGGCTGACATTCAAGTCAAACAACCCTTTCCCATATTATCTATTTTAAAGCTCTTAGTTCTTGTTGTGGCTTGGGTAATGGAAAAAGCTAGAAAGACATGACAGAAAATGGATGTGATGAACAACAGACCTATTGCCTCATTCAGGATATGCTGATAAAGACACACTGACGACTCGAGTGTACGCCAGTCACTAAAGCATCAGAATGAACAAAGATGGTGTAAGACAAAGGACATTGCCTACTTTCTCACCAAAACACACCAGGGGCGCAGAGCCTCGAACATGGGGTGTGTGTGTGTGTGTGTGTGTGTGTGTGTGTGTGTGTGTGTCCCGGGTTAAGGAGAGGCACAACAATCCCCTGGAAATAAATCGTAATCTGCTAGTTTGTTAGGAGGGATTCATCTTGTCCCCGAGCACGAGCAGGAACACAGTGGTCCTGCCTGACCAGTGGCTGAGTGGGGAGGGTCTCCATGTTCTTCAGGTTCAGGTTCAGAAGTTATGGGATTTCTGTTCCAGCTAAATGAAGATTATTTTATAGTTGAACACAACATTGATATAAAATATTATCTAGTACATTAAAATAACTGAAACAAATATTTATGATCATCCAGGAGAGGATATTTTTAGTGTTGTGGAGTGAAAAATCACATCCACCAACATGTGGGTGATATAAAACGCAGGAAAACACATCAGTGTTTACAGAGATATTTTCATAAACCAAAAATAGTTTCATTTGGAGCCAAATGTTTTCCTTTCCATGGTCTAATGAGTCTGTCTGGGTCTCACACATACATGTGACCACACACTCAGACACACACACACACACACACACACACACACACACACACACACACACACACACACACACACACACACACACGCAGCAACACATGCCTGATGACTCAGAGTCATTAGCCTGGTTACCATAGAGATGGCAGCTTTTTTTTCCATACCATCAGTAAAACGAGGGTCATGTGTTTATTCATGCACCTATAAAAAAAACAACAACAACAACTAAGAGGCTGAACTTCCAGGCTACAGAGTGTCTATTTCCACTCTCTTGTTTTCCACTTAAAACTGCCTACTGGGAGCAATGGTCTCGACTCAGGAAGCCAAGTGTGGACGCCACAACTGAACAGCATCATGAACAAGGGGAGGAGGATACTGCACTGAGAGAAAGGGAAGAGCTGATGTAATCCAAACCAGCTCAAATTTGATTTATTGATTTCAATTAAATTCACATTATTTGTTGGATTACAACAACAAAAGAAGAGGATCGTGTTACCCAGAGGGACACTGAGGTTGTCCAAGCTCCTCAAAGTCCTCCTCCTGTAGCCAGAGCTCCCCGTCAGCTGGAACAGAGAGGAGTTGTCAGTGAAAAGGCTCGCTTATATCAATCTGTTCATGATCATTAAAGTTTAAGAGGATAAAGAGCTGGAAACTAGACACTAGAAACTAACAGATTAAATTGTATAATCTGAGTGCCGTACTACAGGAAACAAAAGTGCAAGGACTCTGCTTTCATGAGATGACTAAAAGGCAGAATAAATATTTCTCAGTGTTTCCTTGCCAACAAAGTCTTTCCACTGTTTCTTGGCTCTAGAAGTGAGTGCAACACCACGTCTGACCAGATTAAGATGAGAAAGGCACAAATAGGGAAACAGTATAGGACGATCTGAGGAACAAACAATTTACTCATGCATCTCATGTCCTTCCAGATGTTTAGTAGCTGCACAGCAGGTGTTGACAAATGATTAGACCACAGCTGGACATTATGGCACTTTGAGGCCATATTTGAAATGAGGCACCTTCTTAATCTATTTACATCACTTGGAGTAATTAACACAACATGTGGAGATGTGTTTTCAACTGGAATGAAGATGCTTTTATTCATACACACACACACACACACACACACTGAGGTTGCAAAGGGGGTATTATGAGAGGTGAGTGAAAGCGAAATAAAGTTGTAAAGCTGCTGACTGTAAAAGCCAAATGAACTGAGGAGAATTTCCGACAGGAATGACAATCTTGTGGTTTAGTCAAAGCGAAGGAGCAATTTCAAATAGGCGTAATCCTGGGTTCCGCTCTTGAAAGAAAATTAGGAATGACAACAACTTGGGAAAAAAAAGAATTATCTGGTTATAAAAACGAACAAAGGGCTCTCGAGTAGGGAGTGTCTCTTATTGATTGCAAACCCCTGCCCAGGTCCATGTAATAATTCAAATACATCCAGCTCCACCTCAAAATGTTTATTAGTTCTTCTCTGGCCAGTGCTTCATCCCTCCGCCAAGTTTCATGAAAATCAGCAATGTGGTTTGATTGATATGTTACTGAAATATGTGATTATTAAGTGCTTTACAATCCCTTAAAGTGATCCCACACCAAAAGGCTGTGATTTGCACACAGTTACTCACAAATACTGTAGGTGTCTTGAGGTGTCACAAGGACGCTTTTTCTCTGCTGTTATCACGTCTTTTTGACTCCAGTATGCAGAAAGAGCCAGCGACGTATATATAGTTTAAAGCTAATTGCGCTCTTTGGTCACAGACGGACAGCAAAACTGTCCAATAAAAATCTTTTAAACAAACTCTGGTAGCATAATCTGGTATAAGTCATGTCTAAAAACACTTGATTTAAGCTAAAAACAAACTATGACAATCCAGTTTGGCACTAGTTCCTTGTAATGCGGAGGGATTTGATTTGTTGTTGGGTCACGGCAAAGTGAAGAAGATGTGGATTATACTGAGTGACTTGCTTGAGAATTTGTAAACTGATGATGGTGGTCATTTTTGTTGTTTGTGGTTGGCAGTCGTGGGGTGCCATTGGCTTCGTACGTGGCTGGCTCTTTCTGCATTCAGCAGTCACAATGAAGTGATGCAGGAGGGAAAAACTTCTCTGTGAGCTCAAGGCATAAGGATCACTTTCATGAATCCTCAGGTGTCTCAGGAGCACTGCAGTGGTGCAAAGCCGACACAAATCCCAGTTCAAACACAAACTTTCCTCTATCATCACCTCCTGCCAGCTCCTGGATCTTTCAGGAACCGGCTGGCTCACGTACATTCTTTGGGCTGTCTATTTTTCCTTTCATGCTACTGCAATCCCATTTATCAAGTACAGTCTGCTGCTGACTGGACATATGACAGAAAGAATCTCAGCATGTTGGTGAGAAAGCCCCTCCCCTCTGCCCCTCGAGACCAGAAGTGTGGTTTGGACCAAACATGGGGATGCTCTGTCTCAAGAGACAAATTTCTTTGGTTAGTAATCTGCAGGGAAACCCACTCTCAGCAGTTTATACTAAAGTAACCCTCTATGGAAGAGCTGTTCCTATTTTTATTTTTCTAATCTCTTTCCAGCATCTTTTTTTTTTTTTTTAAAGCAGAAAGCAGATTTATGAGAGACATACAACTTCTAACAGAGCTAAAGGGACGTAACTCCAAATTAAAGTGTGGCTTTGCGCAAAGTCAAATTTGATATTTCCAATAAGACTTTTATGTCAGCTAAATGGGAAATGTCAGTTAAAGGGAAATGCCACAGCAGAGAAGGAGAGAGAGAGAGAGAGAAAGAGAGAGAGAGAAAGAGAGAGAGAGAGAGAGAGAGACCCGCCCAGGCTGGGGACAGCTGCCCACACTCACCACCACTGTCCCTGGAATGGAAGAGGGTGATTTGGCATGGCGGTTTGCAACAAAGAATATACTGACACGGCTGCCATCGTCTAGCCAGTTGGAATCTATAGCTGGAGAAAACACGCCAACCAGGGGTGATCCTTCCTGTCTCACTTAAAAGTGTGTTTACGACATGTTTTGGCAACAGGAGGCAAAAAAAGAAACAAAATCCACATTGCACCACCTTGACACTACCCTATACTGTATGCACGTCAATGTTCCTTACCCGGCCTCTTCATTCTCTCAACTGGCTGGTTGGTAATTTGACCCTCCTTCACTGCAGCTCTAAATAATCTGTGTTTGGAGTTTCACAAGGAACTGCAGCAAACTTTGTAGGTAGACTTACTGATAGCGTCGCATTACCTGACGCTGGCTTGTTATTTCCTTAACCACTTGACGACTTGTAGCGATGCTGTCACAAGCCTTTCCACAATAAATACCCCAAAATGTAATCTGAGATGTTTATTTCTGTCTCAGTTGATGCCAAAGTATCAGCGTTCAGTATCAAAGAGGGATAACCACGGCTGGTTAAAAACCCCAGGCAGAAAAGCTTGAGAGTGATAGCAAGAGCAGCTGGATATATTGAAATTTTGTAAAGAGTGGCACATCTGTAAAGATTATTGAATTTAAAACAACAAAAAATGGTACTGCAATCTGTATGCACCAGGGAGCGGGGGTTATCCTGCAGCACAACACAAAACCCTTCCTGCATGACTTTTTAATCTGATAATCTATCAGATTACTCTGATACTACGTGTTTGTATTGGAAGTCAAAAAAAGGCAAGATATTTCTAAGTCCATTTTTCATGACCTGAGGTCTCTCTCGTTGAAATTGTGGGAAACATGCCTTCTGTCTTTGTGGGGGACAGTTACCGGTCAGATAACTTAATTTTAGTCTCGAGGCAAATAAAAGCATACATTTCTAGGTCTCACAAACTATGTTGTGGTTGTTGCAGTACAGCTAGCAGTTGACAGGGGTCGCTACTTTGCGGCTAACTGGCTTCCCCAGTTGTTTTAGCTGTGACGGCTCTGGGTTTGACAGCACCAACCGTCACGGCCTTTCTTCCGATCAAACTGGCCGGAAAACATTGACCAAAAGTAAGGTTTCGCCACCTGTCAACCTCCCACACAGAGGATGTCTGGTTTTAGCCTGTAACAACAAGAGACAGGCTGATTTGTTTGTCCACAAGCTAGTTAGCCTTCACGCTAACAGTTTTTGGTTTGATATGCGTAGTTGGAACAGTGTCTTGTTGAGTCTTGAAGTGTTGCAGGTGTGCTGACTAGAAAAAAAATAACAATAAACACTTCAGACAAATAATAAAGACCCGTTAGCTTGATTGTATTTCTAGGTGGTAGCTTATTGTAGCCTATGTTGCTAAAGCCTACTTAGCGTTAGGTGAAAGCTTCTCAGTTGTGGAAGTGAACTATTACTATTGTAATTTATTTGAATGCTTAGTGGCAAGTGTGCTTTTTACTTTTAGTCCATTACACTGAGAATGAAGGAAACGTCCAATCTACTCAATATATTGCCTCAGACTGGTGCATTATAAAGACACGTGTGTTTGTCTCTGTTCCTAAAAGTAAAAAAAAAAAATTGTGCTAAGCTACGTTAGGTAGTAGCCTCAGCTACCCGTCTGCCAGATAGAGAATGTTTGTTCATGTTGGACCTTAAAAAACAAAAACAAAAACTATGTATTCTAGCTTTCAGTTACTCCAATCAGTTACCCCCCCCCCCCCGCATTCTGGAATCACCATCTCAAGCGCATCTTCCAGTGTAATCTACGTCTTCTTTATCCAGCCGTATGCTCAGAAATGCAGAAACCATTTGATTTGAGATCAAAATCAAACAAGTTATAACACTTCTGAATTCAGTGCTGCTGTGACCAGCCAGTCGGGCGCGTTCACAGTAGCTCGGAAATAGAAGTGCTGTAGTTTTTGGGAGGTTTTAACTCAAATCAGAGTTCATGGTGTGAATTATAATGTACACTGTACCATTAGCTCCAGGCTGGATAGAAGTTGCTGCATTTTAGAGTCACAACCAACAGCGAACAGCAGCAAGACATCTTTTTGTGTGTGTTTGTAAGACATAATACACTTTTTTGGGTGACGTATCACCTTTTTTTTCCTTTTTTAAAAAAAAATTCTACAAAGATATCTGTGGGATCCTACCTTTCTCATCGCTGCTTTTTTTCAGAGAAAGCGCCACAGCGAGGATGACGACCAGTAAACACAGAAGCAGAACCTGAAATAAAGAGGCCCAAGGTCAGGATGTTTGTTGAAATGTTGGAAGCTAACACTTGTCTTATCAACAGAGACACAGGACAATGCTCAGGATGGTTGGTTCAAAGTCAGATTTGGAAACGTCGAAATTCCTTTTCTATGTCAGCAGGAAGGTACATAAAGAAGAGCATAAGATTGATCTGACGGTTATTTTTTTTGTTTTAAATTCAGCTGAACTAAACCAAACTTCAAGATGATGTCTAAGTTTAGATCATCGATTTCTTACAAAGGAAAAGGGTTTGGGTGTTTCCTTTTTTCCCAACTGACACAAATTAAACTTCCTCAAATTTCACCAGTAACCACCAGTCGACCTCCGTTTCACTCAAAGAAACGACCGTATTTCAGCTGATACGCGAGCCACATGACAGTAAATAAGTTCAAGTACATCTATTTTACTCTCAATTTTTTGGGATTTGCACAATTACACAAAAGATTTACTTCCACAATCTGGAACATGTATTCCCTTTTTCTCACCGTTGAAACAAACAGGTCACAAACAAAAGTTGATGGGGTAAATGTCTTGCGATGATTATTACTGAGCAGAGGAGAGCTGTTATTTATTCCCTTGACCCAACCCGGAGATTCTAATCATTTCCACCTTCCAAATCCACCATCCTCCAAATTTCCACATGTGGCTTTTTGTCCTCTGTAATTGAGAGGCTTCTTCTTCGTTGGCTGCTCGGCTTGTAAGGTCGGCTGCTGACTTGGGGGGGCTGTAATTAGAGTGGCATTTCAAAGATATCGGTTTATTTACCGAGGGAGGTGTTCAGCAGTCTTATCATTGCTGTTTATTATAAAGCCCCGCAGCGGTTATCATGGTCGGGACTCTTAAAGATGCTAGTATTCAATTCCACAATCAAAGGTTTTGGCTTGCTTTGCTGAAAAAGCAATAGCTCATTATTTTCAAGTTGCTTTATAACAGTAAAAACCTGGTTGAGGCACCAAATCTGCAGTCCTGCATGAAATGTACTCAAGTTTGTCAAAAGTTAATATGAGACTCCAGCAGTCTGGGCGTGTCAGAAAAGTTGCAGCCTATATAAATTCATATGTGTGTCTTTTTGGTGCAGCGTTGAAGTTTTCCTGGTCACATGTCACAAGGCTATTTTTAGACGGACCAACAGATGATGACTGCAACTAAACACATTTTCAAAAAAACTAAAAAAAAACCTTGTATTTTGCTTTTAGTTCTATAAGTTGTCAGTTTTTTCTTTTTCCAAGAGTCCTTTCATTGATTCCAACGCCTCATTACTGACCTGTGTAGAGACAGAATCCACCACTGACAGCAATAAGTGTGTCTCTCCACAAATATCACCGAAGTCCGCAAAAATTCTATATCGTTTTCCTGAGAAACCCATTTAGGTATAAATGCTCACATGGTTATTTTTTCCTCACATTTTGGCCAGGCGGCAGGAAGTCAGCCTGATGTTGTGGTTAATCACACACTAGATGGAGGAAGTTAAACACTAACCCTCCGATGTCACCACTTGAAAAACTGACCTGTGGTGGTGGAGGCACATTCCAAAAGTAATTGTCTCAGAAAGACGTCGTTTTTAATGTCTTACGTTAGATGAAGCAGGTGACATTTAACCAAGAGAACTTGGGATCTTTTTGTATTTGAACAACACGGTAAGTGGGTGTTTGTTTTTCGCCCAGAGGCTGACATAAAATGTCAGTTCTGCCGCCGGTAAGGAAAAGGTTTTGGCACCGTTGCTTTCTAAAACAGAGCTTACCTGTGAGACCATTTCAACAAGGGTTCCGCTGCTTTCAGCGGGAGACATTTCAGACCGCTTACGTATTGCAGTATTTATGGTATCATATCCTACCACAATACGTTGTGATCATATCGTGACCCGTATTCTCGTGCGACGAATCGTACTGTGAGGTATTCTCCATTCAAATACACAGGGAACAGATACAGGCTGTTACCAGGCTTCTAAATTCACAGTTTGCACATTTCCCTCATAAGATATGTTAAGATGATTCAATGGGCTTGAATACCAATCAAAAATGTTGAATTTCTTGAAAATGTAATCAATGTTTCAGTTCAACTTTTTTTTTTTTTTTTTTAAAGCCTGGCAAACCTACAAAGATAAAAATCGGAAAGACTATTTTGTGTAGGCCAAAGCGTTTTCACTCTGCTTCAAATACATTCAGCCTGGTACAGAAAAGTTATTGCAACTCAGAAGAGGCTTTCTACACAGGTTCCTACACAGGTTTTTACTTGTTCTGAGACTCTGATCGTCACCACAGTAGTATTTGTCATTCATGCCTGAAGTGTTAAGACTCCTCTACAACAATAAATCAATTTAGTGTGATTCACATACACAAGACTCGGAATTCCAAGGCAGGTATGAAACTATGCTGTGGTCACAGTGTCTGGTTAGGTGCACTCGTGTAGTCCGGCTATAGGGGAATACACAGAGAGAGACTTGGCTCTTCAGGAAAGACTATAGATGTGGTCCTCGTGGGTTGTGAAAGTAAACAGTCAGTCTGGTGGAATGGTACCGGCCTGACGCTGAAATATACGCCACTATTAGCGTCAGGTTATCACAACTCCTAAACCTGAGAGAAAATGTCTTCTAAAAGCGGGAAATCACCCGTAAATCGACGTCAGCCTGCCGCTTTCGTTTTTGTTGTCGCTAATCTTGAAAAAAAAAGAAGTTGAAATCATTCTTTTGCGAGACCTCAAATAACACATGACCCCGCAGCGTAGCAGCATTATAATGGCTAACAGATGTATGGCGGCTGATATATGTCAGGAGGGAGGGTATTGTGGACTTTGCCACATGTGTCTCTCATCACTGGCAGACAGACAACACAGCATCTCCTGGGGCTGAAACCATTGTTTCCTGTGGTTTAACTCAGGAGTTTTCTGTACATCATGAAAAGGTGTGTCGACGGGTAAAGCGAAACACATCCATGTTTTACTCGCAACTAATTCATCAATCCGTGTGTTCTAGGACTGAATAGCCGTAACCGCTGCTGTAGAAAGGCTGCCTTTAAAACCATAAAACGACATTTTCTTGACATTTTTTTTCCCCTATTCATGGTTAAAGTCATCAAAATACATCCCAGATTTAGCTACACCATGAATACGTGTGGTTAGTCTCCATGCCTGGAGGAGTTGTGAACAATAAATGCTGCCATTTCCTGGGAGTTTCCCTTCTTGGATAAAAATTCTGAGCAACACACAAAGAAAATTCACATATTCTCACTCAGGTTGGAAGATGGTGAGAAGCGAAATGGAGCCACAAGGCTTTCTGTGCGGACAAAAGCGTCCATTCAGCAAAACTCAATTCAAATTCAGCATCACTAACGAGTACTCAGAACCGAATGACTTTAATTTCATGTGTTGTGTCTCAGTACAGCTAAAAATAACTGCTTTACAGTGTACGCTTCGAACCAAACTCCAAACCAAAACATATGTGAATGGTAACATATCGACAGTGTGAAATCAAACTACTTAAACACAGAAGGCCAAAATCAGCCGCCTGAGTTAAACTCTGCAAATCTGAATGAATAAACTACAGCAGAATACAGCAGCGCGTAGAATCCATCCCTCCGACCGTGTCCCCCTTTGGGGTCATAATCAGCCGTATGGGGCCTCCGGTCTGGTTCTGTATCCCATCAACAACTGATGAGCAGACATTCCTGGCTTCTGTCTTTTTACACTGAAGTGAAAACATTCAGTTTCCATGTTCACACTGGCAGTTTAGACTATTTGACAGCTGAGAATTTATGACACTGAGAGTAAACAGTGTAAAAGAAACAGACCAGAAAAATCACAAAGTCACTTTATAAACTCAGTGCTGTACCCACATAAACACTTCTGAAGAAATTTTCCCTTAACAGGTACATTTTTTTTAATCACTGAAGTCTAATATTGGTCTTCAAGAGGTCAGAAGTACACTTTTGCACAGCTGTATTTCACCCTCATTTGCACTCTTACTTCTGAATGTGCATCAGGAGATTCCTTATATTTTAAGTACTTTTCAATGATTACAAGTACAGCTTTAATTAAAAAACAAACAAACAAACAAACTTGTGAATAGTTCAGTGTTTGAGTTGAGAACCGCAGTAGGTGTATTAAACGTACCCCAGTAATGATTTTACAATGGTTGCTCCTCTTTTTCCCCCTCTCATTGGTTCCCCTCTGACTCTCCACTTCTGAGGTCCCAAATAAAGACGCAGCCTGTGCGGCGGACCGCTCCTCTCCTTTAATTCCTTCCATGCTGCTGCCGAGCTAAAAGTGCCACACCGCCGGTGTTTTCCAGGAGAGACTGAGTGGCAGACAGAGTTCCTGCTGCTGGGGAATATAAACTGTGCAGTGAGGGACCCTCTCGGTTCGAGTGTAGCGCCGCCTCATTTCTTGACGTATCCAAACTTTTTTTTTTCGGAGGTTGATTGAAGAAAGGAGAGCAGACCTCGACTCGGTGTTGCCGGTGTGGGTGAAATATCCTCCGCGCACCCTCATACCTTAGAGTGGTAGGGTTAAAAAAAAACAACGACAACAAAAAACAACTCTTCGACTAATGTTTTAGTAATGTTTGTTTTGTTCGTTTTGGGTTTTTTTTTTTGCTCTAAGTGTTACAACATTCCTTAATTCTCAGCTATTTTGAGAAACGGTGAGTAAATCATTAGCCGCTGACGAGTTGTAAGAAACATTTACTGTTTCGGTGTCTGACTGTGGCCGCCATCTAGTGGTCAGATCCGAGGATTGCAATAACGTGTGGAAGCCTAAAAAAGGAATTAGGTTTATATATATATATTTTTTTTTGTTTGTTTACTTATTACGTTTATTTTTATTTACATAATGTTTATTAAGCAAAGATGTAGCCTTTAAGTAAACTTGGTCTTTTTTCTTTTTAGCAACCCTGACGTATTGTAGAATCAGTAAAAAAAAAAAAAAATTGAACGCAGTTCCAGTTGGTCAAGCAATCAAATTTTATTTTTTATAGCACCTTAAAAACAATTCAAGTACAATTCTAAATGCTTTACAGGTTGGGAAACAAAAACAGCCATAAAAACATACCACCTTTCCCCATAATAAATATAGAAAACTAAAATGAAATATAGGTAGAAAGCAGGGAAAAAAGACTTCAAAAAAACAGAACAAGTTAAAACCATAAAACTGTGATAGAACACAAGACACCAAACTAAAAAGCTTTTAGCTTATGTTTATAAGTAGCGATATTTCCAACTCCTCTCAGATCCTCTCGCAGGCTGTCGCATTTTGGAGCATAATGACTAAAAGCAGAATCACCAAATGTTTTATTCTGCTCTTTGGAGCAGTTAAAGGTGAAGGGTTGTGGGATCTTGAGGGTCTTCCCAGTTCATAAACTACACGCACGTCTGAGATGTAGTCCCTGGAATATTATAAACTCATAAATTGATTTTAATATCGACACAAAAATCTAACAGGCAGCTTGTGTTAAGACTTTAAAACAGCTGTAATGTCTTCTCTCCTCCGTTCTGGTCCTTGTTAGAAGTCATGCTGCTGCATTCTGGCGTTCTCTGCACTGTCGTTAAATCAACACAGGCATGGTGGCAGGATGCCGGAGGACTCTCTAAACACTTCACAGCCCCGGAGGAGTTCACGGTTGTGGAGCGTTGACAAGCTGCAGGGAGATTTCCTGGACACTTTCATATGCTACTGCTTGTATCCCCTCAGGTGCGAATGCTGAGGAGGCTTTAGATGAACTGCACAGCGCCAACAGCCATGCATATCTCAATTTCTTTAAGAGTCCTGGCAAAGTTTTACCAGCATATAAACTGAGACAAGGCCCCTAACCCCCACCTTTGCTCCTCTGTACCTTTGTAGCTGTCGGGCTCTAAAAACATGTCGTCTTTTGTTAAGAGCCCAGAGAGAACAGACCTTTGAGACGTTTTCACAACCGATGAAAGTCAATTTACTTGTGCATTTAACGCCAAGAGGTATTGACACATGGCAGCATGTTTATATAGACAGACTCCTGTACAATCCACAAACCCTGAAAGTGAAATAAATAGGCTGGAAAAAAATGGGATGCATTCATATATTTAATGAGCGCAGATAGCAAGGGGGGGGGTGTTCACAATCATGATTCACAGACATCTAATACGTTCTAAAAATGATTTGAAATGGCCTATCGTGACTATCTTGTATTATAAAAAGTATTTTAATGTAAAGGACACTGTTTAAATGCGTTGGCGCATGTAAGCAGATACAATAGTGTATTTAATCAACCACAAGATGGGGCTGTTGTAAAGCTTTTACAACCATACCAAGGCCTACGTGTGTCTTCTCCTATGTTGTATTATGGCAGATTATTTAAAGGTTAGAGGGCACTTTTGTGGGCCCCCCTCCAGGAGACAACTGACCCAGTTTCACCCCCGTGCCAGCAACCCTGGTGATACCGTATTATTGTACTTGTAGTCCAAATGTTTTCATGAGATGTAGACTTTGTTATTTATGTAGTGCAGTACCTGCAGGCCTCAACGCTGGCTCTTCTCACAGACACATTTCAGCTCAGTCAAGGCCAGATGTCCATTTCTAGCTGAGTCTCATCGTGTGATAACAGCAGTGAGGTGGAGCTCTTGACCTTTGACCTCATTCTTGTCTTGCACCCACGAATGTCCTTAGGTTAACTGTTCCCCCCTGCATGTTTATCCCTCTCTCTTTCTCTCTCTCTCTATCTCTCCCTCTTTGTGTGTGTGTGTGTGTGTGTGTGTGTGTGTGTCCTGCTCAGTGAGCTGCATGTCTCTCAGCAGCATGTGTCCCTACAGCTGCCCCCAACCAGTTCTGGACATTAAAATATAACCTTTCCTGTTGGCCTACACATGTAACACTTACTGTGCTCGCCTCATGACTCATATTCTGATATTTTTGACAAGTATTTAGACCTGACTCAATGTTGGGATAACCTATTGCACCCACCATACCTGCTTATCACTTACTGAGCTGTCATGTAGAATTGAACGTTATGTACTCAAATTTCTGTGCAGGCTGTCTGAGGTTTTTTCCAATGTATTTCTCAAAAATACTTCTTAAGCCATGTAAATAAAGCCTGTTTCATGTAACTTACAGCTGAACTCTGGATGTTTCTCCTCCATTTCCCCCCACGGACCTTTAGAGTAAGAGTTGCCCCCCCCCCCCCCCCCACAATATATGACAGTGTCTCATATTTATTCAGCCCTCGCTTGTTCAAGCGCTCCATTGAAGGTGCTCTGTTTGCACTGAGAGAAATATTCAAATACGTCGGAGGTGCTGAGAGCATGGCACACGCTTGAGATTTGTTTTTGTGACCTTTAGTGGAGTTTAACTGATGCATATTTTGAAAAAATTGCAGTGGAAATAGGAAAAAAAATGCAGAATTAATTTGAATGAATTCATGTATCATCATGTAACTTTGCATTGACACTGTCTACTACGAACTATGGTCGACAGAATTTTTTTTTTTTTTTTTTTAATGATTTATCCGCAACAAGTGAGAGCAACAAGTGTTGCAGTTTTCCTTTGGTTTAATAGAGTTTACAGTATCTGCTGTCGGCTGCTGCTCTTAAATATAAATGAGACTTTATTGTTGAAATGATTCAAAACTCCCAGTAACACATGAAGTGGCGTGGCTTGAATCCAGACTGAGCCCCAACTTATAAATAATGCATGCGGAAGAGCAACTGTACTGTAGGTGTGTTTAAAGAATTCATCAGCTGACTGTTCTAGTCACATTTTCCCCATGAGATTTACTGTAGGCATCCGACATGAATTATTCATCCAACATGACACAATCCTCGGCACCTTACATTGAAAGCTTCTCAGTCATTTCTGTCGCTGACCTGTCGGTCTGGATTTACCGTAGGGCTGAACATCTCCGGGCAGCTGTTGTTGTTGTTGTTGTTGTTTTACTTTTGAAAGCCGCTGATGAACGAATGAAATTGTCACCGATGGATTTTTCTGCAGATATTTTGATTGATTTTTTTGGACGCAATACAAAGGTTCCATATGTTGCATGTGTGATGCAGAATATAAATCTGAGCTGCATCCTTTGTGGCTGTTTTTTTTAAATCCAAAAAAACCCCAAAAAAACGTATTTCATCATTTAGAATGACTTTTTTTTGTGCAATATTGTTTATGCAAAAACATTTCTGAGGTTTATTCTTACCACAAGCGCGCATGATGGACTGTCCTTCAGTTTATTGAGCCACACTGACCATTTGACTCTGCAGACAGGTCGGACAGTTTGCAGGTCTCCAGAGGATCCCACCTCCTGACTTTAAGGATTCACTGATTTCTCTGGTGCCACTAGCAGGTCACAAATGTCACTTATCCAGTGCAATACATTGATATCTGTTATCCGGCTTCGCACAAAACGTTCAACAGTCATTCGTGGTCACGAGAGGATTGAACCTAATGACTTCGGTGACCTAAACTATTGTGTGGGTTGTTGCTAAATTCAAGATAAACACTTGGGACATGAGGTTTGTTTGGTTTGTGGTCATATACCTGGAATAATATTTGGTCTCATTCATGACTTGCTGGCACATGAAGGGATGGAAACTATGCTAACAACTGCGACCCTTTGCACCCCCACCCTCGCCCTTGTATACTCCACTGCTGGGTTTGCGGCACCCACATGGACCATGAGGCGTATCGGCGGAGCTCTACCATCAAACCCTTTTTTTTCAAAGTATGATAGATATACTGTTGAATATTTGATTGAATCAAATTAAATCAAGAACAGAGGTCTGCTAAACTTGAACCTGGTATTTAAGTCTGATGTATTTTGAAAAGAACCAGACAAAGCAAGCTGCATTTATTCCTATCGCTAAAACCTACAAACTGGGGAATGAAACGAGGGTCACTTAGTGAGGTTTGTTTTGGGGTTTTTTTTCCCAGTGAAACTACAGTATATGTCCAAAGCATGAAAACAACTAGTCCAAAAATAACATTATTTTTATAGGTTTTACAGATCCACCCGGAAATTTACAGCACCCCTCCAAGTTCAGTAAAAATCAGACATTCCATTTTTGCGTAAACCTGCAAACTAAATCGCTAACAGAAAAACGCTCCTGGAGAGTTTAAGAGTGCACCCTTCTATTTTATTCAAATCCATTACTAAAACCACCGTACGCGTCTGGATATTTCAGATAGAATGAGTAATTTCCCTATTTTTTTCCCGCAGTTAATAGATGAACTGAAGCAATCACACAGAACAAATCATCCAGTAAATAATCTTATCAGGTTAGATGAGCTTTTTATTTTTATCGGTGTGGAAATGTTTTTGGGGGGGATGAAACCAAGTGCAGCGGAAAGAGCAGGAAATCACATTCACACTTAGTAAATTCACACACACACACAAACACACACAGCGTGCAGGAAGTGGTCTCTCTATATAAATGTACACACATCGTATAACTGTATCCTTGGAAGGGTTATGGTCAGTGTCTGCAAATGCAAACATAGTCACTGCACTAATAAATTCTATCATGTGGCCTGCCATCTGTGCTCAGGAGACTTTGTTATTTACTTTTACACCAGTCATCCTCAATGTTCTCTGGTACTGAGTATCTCTGAGAACAGTGTCTCCAGTCCTCTTGGTTCTGAAAATGGGTTACGGCAACTTCTCCGATCTCAGTGATTGAACAGCAGCAGTGGTTTGTTGATGAATTGTTCAAAAAAGAGAATCAGCAGAGTGTTTCTCCATCTATTCATCCATCCATCAATTTCCTACCACTTATCCTGTTAAGGGTCCTGGGGGGGCAGGAGCCTGTACAGGTCACCAGTCCATCACTGGGCCAACACATAGAGACAGACAACCATTCACACTCACAGTCACACCTACAGTCAATTTAGAGTATCAATCAGCCTCGTCCCCTCTTGATGTCTTTGGACTGTGGGAGGAAGCTGGAGTACCAGAGAGAACCCACACAGGAACAGGGAGAACATGGAGACTCCACACAGAAAGATCCCGTGCTCCTGTCGGGGCTTGAACCCAGAACCTTCTTGCTGTGAGGCGACAGTGCTGACCACTGCACCACCGTGCCGCCCTGCAGAGTGTTTCTTTAAAACAATTTCTACACAAATTGAATTTGCAGTGGGAGACAGGTGGTTACAACACTGCACTTCAAAAATGTAACCCAACTGGTTTTTTTAGAAGTTTTTAACATCGCCGGAACTTCTTGTGTCTTCGCCTTAAAAATAAACTTTGCCTTTCAAGTACTGAGCTCACAGAGACATTTTTTACCCCCCTGCATAACTCCTTTGTGATTCTGGAATGAGGAAAGGGCCAGACATTTAGTGGAGTGTTTAGCTTGAAGCTAACGATAGCTAACACAGCTACAGCAGTAACGCTACACAAAAACCTCCATTGAAAAAAAATACCTCTCAATTCCATCATACGCTATAATCTGCACTTTATATCCAGCCCTACAATCAATAATCTGCAAACACGTTGAGTTAACTTAAAAAACAAACAAACGATTACACTTCCTGTTTCACCAAATCATCTGCAATTCTCCATCGTCAGTCATTTTGTTACAGAATCAAACGGGTTTTTGTTTGATTGATTTCACCTGAAATTGCATGTTTGTTGATTACCGAGGATACGACTGGAAAAAGAAAACATGAATTATGTGGGATGACGCGCTCGAGTGTTTGTAAATAGACATTTTTGGGTGGTTTTGCTGTTGTTTGCGGTCGGTCACAATTAGCTTCAAGCTAAATAGACATCGCTGACTCTTTCTGCCTTCTGGAGTCATAAAGAATTAATGAAGGTGAGAAAAATGTCTTTGTGAGCTGAAGACACTCATTTATGAGCACTTAAAAGGGCAAAATCTACTTTTGGGGGTAAACTGTAGCTTTAACAATATCGGCATATCAAAACATTCTTTTCCAAAAGGATGCGTCATTTGAAAAAGCTGTTTTCTGAAATTTGATCTGAAGGTTACATCAAATGTACCAAAGGCTTGTTTAGGTCATGCGTAGCATCTGAACAAGGAAAAACACTGTTTCAGTTGGAATTTCAGACAAGTAGGCCATCTCACATCCACTCATTGGGAATAAGGACTCCGGAACCTCAGAAAACCTCAAGAGGCAGTGAAAAAAATCCAAATGTTCTCTTCCTTTATTCAGCCGCACGTATCGAATACTCTTTAAAAATATTCACATGAAGTCTATAGTACTGACTCCCAATAATCCATTTGGCAATTTTCACTGCTATCAGTTGTGTACTGTTTCATGTTAGTATTTTCCATATGAGTCTATTTTTTGACTTCATAATCTTGTGTCCTCGTTTGCTCATGATTTATAAATGAATCATCATTATTTTGTATGTTATTGAGCCATTCTGAGCTAAATCAATAACTCTGAAGCAACACCTGACCTTTCTCACTTGAGGTTTAATGAGGGTCATGCTGTCAATGTTTATTGTGGATTTGGGGGGGGGGGGTGACAGGGTGTGTAATCACTGCTCATACAAGATAGTTATGTAATGCAAAGGACATGTGACAATGTTCATTATAGAGGATGGCGGTAATCCAGACGGCAGGGATGACTTGTTAGGGAGGAGACAGAGGAATTCATGGTTTGCCAGATCAACGTTTATTCAACATGTTTAAATAAAACTGGTAGTACTTCTAATTATATACCAGACACACAGTGAACAGGGTCAATGCTATTATAGAAGGATATTACTGCTATTAACTGACCCATAAATGTAGTAGTTTGTTAACAAACATTTAGAAATTACAATAACCAGTGCACTCACTCAATTTCATACCACTTCAATGTATTTATTTAATTTTTACCACTAAAATTTGCAACAAAATGATCACAAGTAATATTATATGCTGATATCTTGGTCATCCATCTTCTACCTCTTATCCTGTTAAGGGTCACGGGGGGGGGGGGGGGGGGGGTGGAGCCTAGAGGCAGGGTTCACCCTGGACAGGTCACCAGTCCATCACAGGACCAACACATAGAGACAGACAACCATTCACACTCACAGTCACACCTACAGTCAATTTAGAGTATCAATCAGCCTCGTCCCCTCTTGATGTCTTTGGACTGTGGGAGGAAGCTGGAGTACCAGAGAGAACCCACACAGGAACAGGGAGAACATGGAGACACACACAGAAAGATCCTGTGCTGGAGCCGGGGCTCGAACCTGGAACCTTCTTGCTGTGAGGCCACAGTGCTGACCACTGCCCCACTGCGCCGCCCCTAATTCTGTATATCAGTACCTACTTTGATGGCATACGATGCCCTCCTATACGTGTATCTGATGTCCAGCAGTGATGAGGAATGCTGAAGTACAGCTCCCTGCAGGACTGCCTTGTCTGCTAATGAAGCTGTGTTTCGGTGATTTGTTTGATTTATTGATTTGTAAAAGTGAAATTCCATGCTTTTCATTGCCTTTTCACAATAATGGTGATCTTGCTATCTGCTGTAAAGCGCTTTGGTCATTTTTGACTTGACCTGCCAATCTATCACAGGCGTGGCAAGTGATTCCTAAATAATACGATTGATTAATCAATTTCATCAGTCTGTGAATAGAAATATGTAGAATAGCATGTTTTCCACTAAATGTTTGACTGGATTTGGATTATCTGGACATTTGACAATCTGTCAAGACCATTTTTTTTACAGGTTTGCTGACCAGCGGGTCAACTATTCAGCTTTGAGTGTGAGCAGCATGATTAGCATAACCAGCATCATTTCTTTTTGATTATCTGATAAATTGTTGCCAATTACAAGTAGAAGAGTGGGTTTGTACTTTACAGCCACATTGCGACACACTAACAGCGAGGAAAACAACAATTATTAATTAATTTATGGTTTATTGTACGAATGGGATTGTACAGAAGCACCGACTCAATTTTAAAAGCTCCTTGTTTGGATACATGTTCAGAAACTAAATGTTCATATTTTCAGTGAACAGGAAGTGTCGAGATTGTTCACGGTAACAGCAGTATTCCATACGAGTCATTCTGATGTTTCAAATCTGGCTGACCTGTGATCTGTTATGTTACGTCTCTTATGTCTGTGAACACAGACATGACAGACGTCACATACACACACATAAGAGGGCCATCATCAAAAGCTAAATCATCACAGACAAACATCAATCGATTAAAGAACTTTGTAACGCATCATCTTTTTCATGTCAGGCCGGAGCATATAAGCCTCATCTCCTTTGTAAACTGTTCCATTTTCCACCGACTTGATTCCTTGTCCGAAATCAGACTTGAAAAATACGTTTCTGACCTTCAATCGAGCTCACAGCAACTAACTGACTTTATCAATGTTTAGTGGGAGAGACTACAAGGCTACCTGCGCTTCAGGTAAGTGTGAAAGATGCAGAATGTATGAAAAAAAACTTGAAAATCTGAAATGTTACACTGGGATAAACTGAAAGGTAAAACAAGGCGGAGAAGCTGTTCAGAACAACTTACATGAACAGGACAGGTCTCGGAAAAGTGCTCCGAATATGTTACCAGTGTTGGATACTTCAAGACTTTTGTTGCATGTTTAAACTTAAGATAAGATAAGATAAGCCTTTATTCATCCCACAGTGGGGAAATTGGCATTGTTACAGCAGCAGAAAAACAGAAACAGCAGCGGAAGAATTACAGAGCAATAAATAGAAGAAACTACAATAAAAAAACTGTAATACTCTATTTTCTTATCTATTTCGTAAGTATATTTCACTGTACTGAAAAAAAAAAATGTACTGAAATATTATAGTAATGTAAGGGCAACCTCAGACCTCCAACAATATCAGTGTGATATTTCCAGAGAAATTAATCAGAATGTTCAGACAAGACATTTACATCGCTGATATTAGTAAAACTTAAGGCATTGGGTCCCATCAGTGACTCCAGCTTCTGACTCCAAATACCCACACCATGGTCAGGCTCAATACTCTTTTCTAATCGGCTGTCAGGGGGTTGACGAAAACCGTGTATACGCACACGTAGTTCGGCTCAAGCTTTATTCCACTCGTTCGGAATTACTCCGCCAGCCAAGGTGTTACTATGGCAACTGTCAACTGTCAAAGCTTCCCTAATAAACAACTCAAAGAACTACACTTGCACTGTTTTTCTGTCATTCAACAAACTCATATCTATTCTGTGCTCAGTATTTATTGCCTTGAAGGTAAGTGGAAGTGTAAAATTACTAAGTTGAAAATTACAGAAATTTCAACACAATTTCAGCATTTCAAGACAGCAAGCACCTGGAACTACTTCCCGGAAGACGAAACACATTAAACATTTGACCAGTGATTTTGACATTCACTTTCATACAGTTGTTAAAATACCTCATGTACTTCTTAAAACTGTATCTTGACCATGGTATGAGCGGAATAATCAACTAGGTGTGCGCATATATGGTTTTAGATGCACGACACATAGGCAAATAATCACATTGACGCATGTGTCAGGTGGTTATTTGCCTCAGCGTCCTGCATCCAAAACGATATCTATACACAACTATGAGGTGATTATTGCTTCCATAACTGCTATCACATTTATGTTTAAATCCTGAGAGCTTCTGAACTCAGAAATTCGAATTATTTGTTTGTGGTGTCAAAATTGTGGGAAGCATAGAATATAATCCTGCTAAAAGCAAAACTTCCTTTGCAGATGACAGATTTATATTCAGGACATTTGTCGTTGTCACAAAAATTAATATCCAAAAGTGAGGTTCATGTCATTTGTGTTTATGTGCATCAGCTGCTCTACTGAATACAGTAATTTAACGTGTTCTCTCTTCATCTTGATCCTTACATCACAAGATGTCCAGGCCGGACAAACCCTCCACAGTAGATCTGTGGCCTACCACATCCTGGGGTTCATTGGCGAGGGCTGCTACGGGAAAGTGGCCCGGTGCCAAAATCTGGTGACCAAGCAGACAGTTGCGGTGAAAATCTTGAAGAATAACATCAGAAACATGGACAAAGAGCTGAACATGATGCGGATGATTGGTGGCCTGGACTCCACCCGCGCTAATGTCATTCAGTTCTTCGAGAGGTTCAAAGATGTTGGACACAACTGTTTGGTCTTTGAGATGTTAGACAAAAGTCTTTACGATTTCCTCGAACTGCGAAATTGGATCCCCCTGTCTGTGTGCCAGATTCGGCCCATCACCCAGCAGCTACTGGTGGCTCTTGAGGCCCTGAAGGGTCTTAGTGTCCTGCATATGGACATCAAGCCTGACAATGTCATGCTGGTCAGTCAGAAGGACCAGCCTTTCCGGATCAAACTGATTGATTTTGGAGCAGCGATTCCATCCTCGGCTCTTAAGGTGGGACGGAAATATCAGCCGATTGGCTACAGAGCGCCTGAGGTTGCCCTTGGCCTTCCGCTCAGTGAAGCTGTTGATGTCTGGGGGGTCGGGTGTGTCCTGGCCTTCCTGTTCCTCGGAGATAACCTCTTCCCAGTTGAGTGCGAGTACCAGTCAATGCGGTGCATGGTTGAGGTACTGGGCCAGCCAGATGACTGCCTCCTGCAGGATGGGATCCATAGCCATAACTTCTTCAGTGAGGTGGACACCGCTGGCGGGAAAAAATGGTGCCTGATGACTCCTGATGAGTATTGCACTGTAAATGAAATGGTGCCTAAGGAGAGAAATTCCTACTTTGATCTCCCAAGCTCTTTGGATGGCCTGGTCCACATTGATCATAAGAAGAAGGCTGTGGAATGTGAAGATAGAACGGTCTTTGTCGACCTCCTGAAGGGTCTTCTGCGTCTAGAGGGGGATCAAAGAGTCTCTCCACATCAAGCTCTGCAACACCCTTACCTTGCAATGCCTCACCTGACGAAATACACAGACACAAGCCCCCCTTATGTCACCAATGCCCACAAATTAATGGAGATTTGCAGAGTAGAGGATTCAGGAGATGTTGTCCGTCCCTTGCCAACCTGTGGGCCTTCGCTCGATTCGGGCGCTGATGCAAGCAAACAACCCTCTGGTGAAAACAAGCTGGTCAATGGAGAGGAATCCGTCGTCCCTGAAAGTAAAGACCCCTGCCGTTTGGATGAAAACAACCCTGCTCAGCTGAAGAGGACAACGGGTCCTGATGATGAAGAAGAAATCAGCCAGTCTTCAGACGAAGAAGAAGACACCCAGTCTCCAAATGAACCACAACCCTCACCTGTCTCTCCATGTAGTTCGACTGCAAAGGTTTTCAGCGTCATCCGCGGATTCTTTCGTCAGTTCCCCTCTGCCTTTACCTGCTGCTTTAGGCCCACTGTGGAAGACTGACCCCTTGTTGATGTGTTCATACCTAGCTAGTAGAGCTAATGATATGTATATAAATATAAAAATATGAACTGAAATTTGGGGTGAAAGTTAAGACGAGGGGAGCGCCACAGGACACAAGAAAATCATGAGGCGAAGAGAGAGTCGAGACCACCTGAAGTAAGCTGACAATCTGGCAAAAGCATTGTTGATTGCCTCCACGAGAGCGTTTGATGGACTGGATGGAAGACAAACCTGGCAGCATCATGTGACAGGAAGTGAATCACGCGTCTTAAGGTAACTTTAGATGACGGACAAGTCTGACGGCCTGCACGGACTGAGGCATGTGCCACACCCTTTTTTCCTCCCCTACGATGTTACTTTGCCGCAGTGGAGCTTGTGACTTCAAAGACTGTTCCAGAGCAGGGACCCCGTTTATTCATTCAGGGCCTAATTCACAATAAATGTATTGTATATATTTGCTTACGCTCATGTATATCTGTTTCTCAACTACTAATTAAATGATTTTTTTTTTTTTTTACTTTGCTATTTCATCTTTGTTCTCTACATGTATTGACTCACAATGGTGCTTACAAACAGCGATGATTTAGTGGGCCTTTGTTGGTATAAAATGGTAACTTTTGTTAGCTGAAGCTGATGAGAAATGGTTGTCATTGCAGGTATGTCATCATTAATCAAAATTCTTGATAAATACTTCTTAATCTTATTGGCACGAATGATATTTCATTCCAAAAAAAGACAAAAACAAAATGGCGGCACAATCGATAAGGTCAAGGTTTCAACAAATTAAGTCACAGTGCCTGCTTGGACTGTTTATTTGTTCAATATTTTTTCCAATTGACTTAAAATGATTGCCTTTGTGACCTCAGTTATTTTTGTAAATTCAGCGTTCCAAGTTTTTTGTACATCTCTTGTTTTACCTTTAGTTTTTTCTGTAATATATAAACCTCACCACTTCACTTCCACTTTCCTCCTCGCCAACATTGAGACAAAGTCATCTTCCGCCACCAGTGAATGTGTGTCTATGCAAGGTTTCATTACAATCCATAACATCTATCAAAAATAGTTGTTCCTCCTGGAGTGGCGAATCAACTTAATAACACTGCCAAAACTGCTACAGTGGCATTCTGTAGCTTCTAAAGCCACGATAATGTCTTCAGTCATTTGCTAAACAAAAGCGCATTTTACATTCAGACAACCTGATCAATGATCACCTTATTTTTGTAATATTTTACATAATTGAATGGAAAAATGTCTCCTCTCGAATAAAACAATCAAGGCACCAGTTAGCCAATTTCTATGCTAACTTGACTTGCCCCTAAGTCGACTGCTGCAGCTCAACCATAACAAAAGCTAAGAAGATCAGAGGTCAGAGGTGAAAATGCAGGAACCAGAACCACGAAACCTGTCGCTTATCTGGAACTCTTCAATTTCAATGGTAAAGCATCTCCAAAAATATCCCATTATTGGCACTTCCTGCCCTTATTTGAACCCAAGGACAAATACAGGTGTGTATCAGAGTCAGCCAAGGCTAATAAATATAATCACTTCTAATTGGCTGGATGCTGGAAATAATTATCAAACGACAGCAGAAACGGCAGCGGAGTCACATAGACTGAGCAAACGATGAGAAAATGAAAGACTTTAATTGAATGTCAGCAGTAAGCTGTGGGTCATGTTGAATCTCATGTAATGAGATGTAGGCAGCTGAAGGGCATCCCTCCCAGGATGCTTTGCTGGTTAGGAAGTGCGCAGGCCAAAGACTTGGAGGGGTTTGGGATGTCTCCATGGCATTGCCTTAATGATGTCCTCATATCACGGGGTTATGTAATGTGCTCTCCAGTAATGTTTAGTCAGCCTCATAAACCCCTGACCCCTCCCCACGAGTGCAAGCATGTGGAGGACTTATTGTGTGTGTACGTGTGCACGTTGGGTTACTATGGACTTGATGTCATAAAAATCAAAGTACATTATTATCCAGGAAGTATATATTTTATAAAATGAACTGTGAATTCATGAATGGTATGTTTATTCATTAAAGTGTTTTGAATTATAATTGCTGGCTATACCTTTAAAAACTACTAGCTACATCCTGCTGCTCCAGTCAGGGTTGAATTGTTCTGTCATGGTCTGGAAGTGTCTTCCTTCACCCTCCCTGTCTTGAACCCAAACCGGGAGGTAAATGCCTTGTAAAGTGAAGATAAGACTTGATAACTTTGCTATGAGGTCTTCTAGAGTGCCTATCGTCTCACCTAAGAAGTTGTCCGCTCAGTGCTTTAAGATGATCTGCGTCTTTGTGTATCTCAGTGGACACATTTCACTGTCATCAAACCGAAGGCCTGCTCATCCAGAGAGGGGATGAAACGCTGCTAAATCTTGGTTTAGAAATTCACAACAAATCCAGTGCGACGGCAGAGTTCTCCTGTTTATTGGACTTGCGTCGACTCAATAAAAACCAGAAATAAATAATGTCAATGATGTTAAGGGCTTTGTTTTTGCAGCATCTGCAATGTTCGGTCTTGAGGTTCCTCCTGCCATACAAAATAATGTTTTCAGGCATTTTATCTGAAGCTGTAGAGTAGAAACAAAATAATCGAATCATCAAATCATTACATATATTTAGAATAATCTCACGTGTTTAAACCCCCCCCCCCCCCCCCACACACACACACACACAGAGTTAGAAACTTCATACAGCGCAGTGCAGCTCTATGTTTCATGGAGGTTTTCTCTCTGAGCACTAACAGGTCCAAAGTGCACCAAAGCTCTGATTTCAGTGTGGGCTTTGCAGCCTCTCCAAAATCGTAGTAATGAGGGTCCAGGCTTGATCCCCATCTAAAATTGCCCGGGGTCAGAACCTGCCACCGGAAAATTTTATTCTGATGGGTCAGTGGCTGCAGGAAGTGCGCCGCCTCACGAGGATGTATTGGTGATTATGCAGTGAAGGATACAAAGAGTACTGCCTGGCCTGCAGCTGAAGCCCTAAAGGTCCTCAAGATGCTACAGCTGAACTTCTTTTTTTTTTTAATTTCAAATAGAGAAAATGAGAAGAAAAAAAAAAGCACTCGCTTGAATATCATTGCACCGGGTGACCCACCAAACATGCAGAAGCGTCATGCTGTGGAGCTACTCACTACGCAAGGAGAGCAGCCTATTTATCTGCAGCTAAAAATAGTCTTCGGTGAGAAAAAAAATGCAGTCTCAAAAGTCCAGTACCTAACTGAAAACTGAGAGTGCACACTTCTGACCTGCTTTTTTTTTTAAGTTGTGAGCAGCAGACAAGCTGGTGAAAATATAAATATATCCAGTACTTAAATTCAGCCAATAGATCATCATCTGTCACGAAGGTGTAGTTTCTAACATGTACCATATAAATAGAATTGTTTTAATTGTGAGGTGAAAGTGCATTGATCCCGTTCCCTGCTCCTTAGCTCGCAAACGGCATTTCTAAAGGTCACATTTTTGATCAAAGTGTCATGGATTAATTGATGTATTGATTGGGCCGAGGCCTGCAGCTCGTCGGTGTGTGTGATTGGAGGATTTATGCAGGCTCAGTCACAGTTGACTTGGCCGACCTGGTTATTGAAGCCAGAGTTATTTTTAGCTCGGCTCACACTGTGGAACTTAAGATTGACCAGGATCCATCAGTCAGTGATAGAACCAGTGAAGCACAGCGCAGGTGACATCGCCCGGTGGAGAGAGGACATTTTAGATATTCAGGTACGTTTGGTGTTTGGTGATTTTTTCTCTGAAATGGCTTGTCGGAACATGACTAAGCTCGTGTTTATCAGTCCAAATCATTTGTTTTATTCCAACGAACTAAACTAGAAACAAAACTGGGCACATATTTATGCAAACGCAAATTTTAAGTGTGAAAGGATAAAGTCTCATTGCAATTGCCTTGACTGTGCATGTCCGTCCCGCTGGGGAACCACTGACTGGAAACAAGTGACACTAAAGGTCATTGCATTTGAACCCTTTCACTCAACATTTAGTCTCTTTTTGTCGTGATGTTCGACTTTTTTAGGCATACTCAAGCAGGCTAAACATGATTTATTTCAACAAACTTAGATATGAGGTTTATTTACTTTTACTTGTTTTTGTAAATTGTTTCTGTCTGGTCGCATGCGCAGTGGGGTGTACGAAACTCTAAGGGCAGACATTTGAATTCTCCTGTGAGAACTACTCACAGCTACTGTAACAGCTGGATTCTGAAGACATTTTGTGCTGAGTCATGTTGTGAACATTACTCATATATGGAGAAGTTTTCCTTCAGCTAAAACAAACAGAGAAACAACAAAAAAAAACCACCCTCGCAGCAGTGAAGGTGAATAAACAACAGGGCTTTTTACCTTCTGCTGCACACAGTCCCCCAAGAATCATCATTCATTAAATGTCATGACCAAATAATATGGTGTTAGTGATATATTGTAGTTCCAGACTCTAGGATTATAAGTGCTGACAGGGAAGTTCATACATAGGTGTAGCCAGGAACCTAAAATCCATTGACGCTACCATCTGTCACCTGTACGTCTCGGGGCATTTTCACAAGTGTATTTTATTTTTGTTTGACTCATCCGAATCAAAGTTAACAATTTTATTAGTTATCTTATTTTGTCCAGTTTGGTTTTTATAACGTGTAACCTGTGCCTCACTGGCACGGCCCACCACTGGACTAGAAATCATGACCACCTGCAGGGGAAGCAGCGGCGCTGGCACGTAGGCTAACGGGCAAAACTCACCAGCTCTTCAACGCTGTGCCGCGACGGTTGATGCGTGGCAGATGATGATTTAGATTACTTTTCATTTGCTAAAAGAGACAGGGAGCAGTAACAGCTCTAACGCTAGCTAGAATTTCCTCGCCACTGACAAAGATAATGTGTAGAAGCTTGCAAGTACAAACAAGCCAGTGGGAGAGGGGCGTCAAGGTTGGAAAAAAGGAGAGTGGCGTGAAGTACCACGGTCTGGCCTCAGATGCCGACACTTATCAAGCCTCCAGCAGTGGGGCTGTTTTAAATCGAAGATAATAGGTGCAGATAATTTGACCCACGTCATGAAAATAGAACAGAAATTGTCAACCACATATATTTAGCTTGAAGCTAATATGACTGATCGCTAACAACAACCAACCTAACCAAAAATTCAATTTCAAAATGTATGTTTCTGCAATTGCTCATGGTAACGTCGAGCGCAACGAGCTAAAACGTTCAGTCGAAAACCAACTTGCTTGTGCTCATTCATGTGCATTCGTGGTAGCGTCCGTTTTATTAAGTGTATTACATATTACACCTGATGATCCATTTGAGGGTTTGTAAACAGACATTTCTGGACAGCTCAGCTGTCGTAGCCTGTCACACACCGTTAGCTCCAAGCCAAATGTACGTCGCTGACTCTTCCTGCGTTCTAGAGTCACAAAGAATTGATGGAGATGCTTGTCATGAGATGAAGGCGCTTTTTTTTGGTGAGTATTTAAAATGCAAAATACACTTTTTGGGTAGAGCATCACCCCAAGTATGATATTAAATGTTGCACATACATACTTGCAAAAGAGTAATTCATATTCTTATTTTGCTACTTTTAATAGAGTAAAAGAGGATTTCCTTCCCTAGTAGTGCTACTGACATCTTGCTGAGAGGAGTGAATAATTTATTTTCTTCCTTAAATGCCACGCAAGCAACGAAATAAAAGGGTTTGTGTGTGTGTGTGCGTGTGTGTGTGTGTGTGTGTGTGTGTGTTCTCTCACTGTGTGCCGTCATATCTCCTATTTGGGTGAGAGAGAGAGGAACGGATGGGTGGGCGGAGGGGGAGGATTCCTGCGGTGGGAGGGAAGGAGGGTGCTGAATGAACAGCTCCTCCGCTCATAAAGTAACCAGAGAGCTCCTCTGCTCCGTCAGAGCGACACAGCCATGAGCCAGCCGAGCTCCCCGTCCTCCAGACCCGCGCCGACACTCCGCCTGTCCCCCTGACACACACCACACCGCATCACACCACCATGAAGAGGCAGAACGTGCGGACCCTCGCCCTCATCATCTGCACCTTCACCTACCTGATAGTCGGCGCCGCGATCTTCGACGCTCTGGAATCCCAGAAGGAGACGACCCAGAGGAGAGAGCTGGAACTGAGGAAAGTAGAACTGCTCAAGACCTTCAACTTATCCGTTGCGGACTTTGACGAACTGGAGAAGGTGGTTCTGCAGTTAAAGCCGCATAAAGCTGGGGTGCAGTGGAAATTCGCCGGCTCCTTTTACTTCGCCATCACTGTGATCACGACCATAGGTAAGAGAGCATCTCTGAGATCAGCCTGACTCTCCCCCCCCTGCTGCCGTGGAAAAGTTGATATCGTAACGCGTTTTATCACCGGGTCCTTCTGGAAGTTTTAGGTAACACTTGATGCATTTTGAACGGCAAAAGCTAAATGATACAGTATCAGACAGGTGGTTTTGCAGAACCAGGATATAGCAAAGCCGGGGAGCACCGCAGTGACAAGATCACGTCCGTAAACTCAAAAACGAGCCTATGTTCTTGCTCCCAACAATATACGAACCCTGGGAGTTTGATTTTTAAACCTCACCCATCTTTTTTGTGTGTGTGTGACTTGTAATTAGTCAAAGTTACTCCGCTAAAAAAAAAAAGGCAATTTATTAGCTAATGAGTTTCCCTAAGTAATCCTGGATCTGGAATGTAACTTGTAACTGAAGTTTCAAAGCCCAGTGCAGATGGAGATAATTATTTACTGTACCTCAAAGTACTCAGTCATGATCAACTTTTGATGAAAATATATTTCTTTTGAACACATTTTGATTGATTTTGTGATGCTACAACAGATATTGATGCATGAAATTTGTTAACTAAACTATAAAATCTTTCTTACTTGAACGCGACACCAAACTACAGTTTGGTTTCACACAACCTGAGCGGGCAAACTTTAACATTTCTACCTTTTTAAGGCAGAAATGAGAGAAAACTGTTTCACAAACAGGTATGAGACTTTTGAGTGTTTTGGATCATCACATTAAGGGTTTCTTTTCTCAACATTAAATCTGCAGCAGCTAAAAACTCGAAAAACAAAACAAAACAAAAAAACCACAAAAAAAAAACATTTGCTTGCTTCTCCAAATAAGGAATTCTGCTGCTCACAAATAAACGGTGTCATTAAAGCTCCAGGAATCTGAATCATTTTTCAGCTCCTGCGGGGGACTTTTTTTTAAAAAAAATTTTTTAACTGACTTCGCACAGTTTATTTGTCTTACAATTAGCTTATTCAATTTAGTGATTAATTGCAAATTAATCCAAAAGCCTGCTCACGACAACCAAAGATTGTGTTGTGTGGCTCTGTGCATCGCGTCCTTCTCTGCAGTGAAACACAGCTTTGCTCGTTCAACCAAAGTAAAAAACACTATTTGATATAGAACCACCCTCCTGGATGGAGTGAGCGGGGCGGTTGTCAGTAGTGACCTGTGGCTTGTAACCCTATCAGATTCAGGCGACTAATTGCACACCGACCCAACCCCGGGTTTCCGTAACCACATTCTGTAACAGTGAACCCTGCGGCTGCGACAAACACAGTGATTGGCTTTTCAGCCTGTCATTATGTATTAATGACAACACCAGAGCTTTGCTGTTGCGAGAGCGCTCCTGGCACACAACATCAGCACAGTAGATGGTGTGTGGTCGAGATCATGCAGCCTTGACTTGCTTTTACTCAGTACATTCGTACCGGAGTTGGAGCTGTGATTTCTTTCGTATGAAAACGGTGAGGCTAAAACTATTCCGGACTCCTCCTAAAGTATAAAAATAGATGCGAACCTATTATTTCCTGTCATATTCTTTGAAATTATAATTAAATGAAGGAAAAAGTCATTTTGGAAATGAGGCCTCAGGACCAACACACACACACACGCACACACACACACACGCACACACACACACACACACACACACACACACACACACACACACACACACACACACACACACACACACACACACACAGAGGTGCTAAAGTTGGTGTGAAAACAGAGTCCTCTGTTTGAGGTTGGGGTTGGCACAAGAGTGAAGATTGTTTTCATACATGCTTCCTGTCAGGGTGTTAAAAAAATACCCTGTGAACGAGGCGATAGCCGCATGAAGAAACTGCACTGATATGTGACTAGATCTTTGTACACAACCAATAATTCAACTTAAGTCAAGAAGACGGGAGGAGAAGCGACAATCAGTTACCAATCATCACTTTCCAGGGAGAGGGGGAAAGGGGAGGCAGAGGGTAGCTGGTGTCCATTTACTCACCAAACGGGGGGAACGATTGAAGCGATGTGAGAAAACGCCACAAGAGGAAAATAAATGAGGTTTCAGCCACAGAGTGCTCTCAAGATGGAGGAAGATTGGGGAAGCTCCATACGCGGTGGGGAAGTGGGTGCGCTAAAAGTCTGGGGGGGGGGGGCTCACCTGTCTGTCTGTCTGTCTGTCTTTCTTGCTCTCTCTACTGTAACCCCCCCCCCCCCCCACACACACACACACACACACACACACTTTTGGGTGGTGGGGTTTAGGGGTGGGGCTCCCCTGCTGCAGTTCAAGGCCACACAGACCATGGAGAGGACAAACACACAACATGACACCTCATATCCTGTTGCTATCTGATGTGGCGTATGATAGTTGATGAAAGCAGGAATGTGATTCCGGGACACGGAACGGTTGTGTTGCACCTCTCAGGAAGCTGGGTGGTATTTGTTTGTATCGTGTAGTACAGGAATTTCATCCGTATTGACAGTACTTTACACCTCATAGTAGCCAACACTTGGTTTCAAGACAGGAAGTAATGACCTTGTTAAGAGCTGTTAGACACCTCTTCCTAATGCTACAAATCAAATTTCACCAGTCAAATCTAAAATAAATGGTCTGTGTGGCTTGATAACAACAGGAATAAGAGATAAAACACTGAGCGAAGTGATTCTTTAAGTGCTGATTAGCATGATCAGAGCGCTATATCAGCAAACACGAGAGAATAATCTGATCCTTTGTCTAATCTCTGAGGTTATTAACCTTCCTCTTCATCACCCGCCCTGGCTCATAAATATAGATTTAATATCACCGTGTGCTCGCGGATAGAAAAGGCATCAGCTGAAAGTCAACACTTTCATCGGAAATTCTTTTTATTTTGAATCACATCCTACTAGCTTGTCTTTGGATCAACGTCTCCACCGGTGCACCAGTTGCACCAGCTGACCCGGCGCAGAGAAGAGCAAGCGTGAAGGAGCATCAGTAGGACAGCGAGGCAGCCGCGTCAATACGTCCCCTGTTTCTGTGTGGACGAACGATGAATAAAACATCTGAACTTTTACCCCCCCCCCCCCCCCCCCCCCGTTGTTGTTGTTGACACCAGATTTGATCTGGTGGCAGGCGTAAATCCATTTCTAGCAGCGAGGACACATCTTGAATTATAAATACTAATTACTTGCATTAGTATCGTCATTATTATTCAGTCTGCTTAAGAGGTTAGTGCAGTAACCGGTTGAGTGCATAAAGAATCTAACTCTCAACAGCTGTTCTACATGGTCCTCCGTCATAATCAGGCAGAGGAAGGGGAAAAGGTGATAATATAAATGATACAGCACTTTAAAAATACCAATACATCAAAGCAAAAGAGGATATTTTATTTCTGTGCTCGGTGGTTGGTGGTAATTACTTACCGAGCTTAGATTTCAGTACACACATTGATAATAACTCAAGTGGCTTTATTGCCTCATCAATCAGGAATAAACCTTTCTAGAAGGTAATTGCTTTTATAAACTAATATAAATGGCGACAGGAAGAAATGTTTAGCTGTTGCAAAAAAACAACACCAAATAACTGAAAGAACCAAAACCCCTTGTTTCTGAATATTTTGACACATTTGTTTTGTAAGCAAAATGTATGATTTTGCAGTAGATAAATCTGCTGGTAGTGATGCCAGTGTTCAAGTTTGCTGCAGTGTGTTATGAATCATCACCTCTTTTGAAGTCTGCCTGGGACTCGATGAACTCAGCAACTCTGAATCCGAGGTGCATTGTTGTGCTTCAAATTCTGAGTTAGAATCCTGGGATTAGATTGAAGGAATGATGGGTTTTAACCGGAATTACATAATTCCAAGTATTGTGCCCTCTCCGATACGCGCATACCTTCTGACGATCTCAATTCCACCAATTTATTTTTGCCGCGTTGAACAAACATGCCAATGTTTTGGCTCTACGGCTTCGATAAAGGCTTTGTGACATCACACACCCTCGCGAAAACCATCTCACTGTGGCTCAAATTACGTGTCCATCAGTCAGTCAGCGTCCTTTGATGTGGGCGTGGCTTCGCTTGAAGAGACTGTCTGTTCTAAGAATAACTGCGACTTCTGAAGAGGTTAGCGTAGATGCAGCTACAGCAAATGCCTTTCTAGAGGGACCGGCGTCAGCTTCCACGTCCGCCCGCTGATCTGATCGGTTGACGTTGTGACGGACCGATCCTTCGTCCAGTCACTTTCTAATGATCTTTTTAAGCCTCTTACCTTTGTTCGTACCTTCGTACTGCGTTCAGGCGACTTCTCAGACGGATCGATGAAACCATCTGATGTGCTTCTTTCATTCAAAAAGCATAAATGTAGCAGCGATAGCGTTTGTAATCGCTGAAGGTGAGTAGGAGACAACATGCACACCGCTGATTTGATATCTCTCTCTTTGGTTCAGGGCAATTCCCCAAAAATTCAAATTGAAAGTACGATTGCTGCAAAAAATTCTGCATTCACTTACTTTACAAGATATTAAAAAGTCCTTTGACTGTAAATAAATCAATGCAGAAGTGAGATTGTGTGTGTGCAGGAATTTGCCCCCCTCCCTTTTTTTTTATTTAAAAAAAAAGTTTGTAATTGCAAGATAGTGAAAATGTTTAGGTCATGTAACTTCTGGGAAACATGGTTACGTAATCTCATTAAACTGCATGAAAACATTTGTCATTCTGGACCATTTTATTTTCGCTTGAAGTTTGCTGTGGCCGGGATGAGGGCAACAGCTTGGCGTTGCCTGGTTCATGTGAAGTAAAATGAAATTTTGAGATAATTTTAAGACTTTTTGAAGGCCTTTTTGATATTGTTAAACAAAGAGGACTCGCTAAAATGCAATTAACTACGAATCAGTTCAATGATTAACCAGAGTGATTTTACATGACAAAATGCTTCCCTGGTGCATAAAAGATCCTTGGAATAAAGCAAATTACCTTTCCAGGATTGTGCTGTGCAGTGGGGTGTACAAGGACCCGTTAATGAATACTTCTGAAATGACACAACAGACTTTTAGAACCGGCAAACTCTACATGACACGTGAATGACAGAAATTTGTTAATTAAGAGCGAGCAATAGCCTCAGCGTGTCTGAGTCAGTGGTGCCACGGGGATGTCAGTGAAAACTTAAAGTGACTAAAGGATGACTAAGCTCTCTTTGTTTGATTTGCCCTGCACTATGTCACTAAGGTTACACAAAAATCCCCCCCAACACACACACACACACACACACACACACACACACACACACACACACACACACACACACACACACACACACACACATCTCACCCCTCCTCCTCCCAGAAATGTGCAGCTGAATGTGACACGCTGTTAGCAGACGGCTTTGGGAGAGTATCCACAACAAAGAGAGAGCACTATCACCTGAGGGCATCTCTGTGGGTCATTTGTAGCTCTTCAGAAGTAATTTAAAGCAGCTCTGAGCAGCTTGACATTTTGAGAGGCCTCAGAAGTCATGTTCAGTATGACAGTAAATGTCACCGCTGGTCACGTTTGTATATACACGAGTCTTGACCGTTTAATGCTAAACAATACGGACGGGGAGTATGAGGTGATCCTCTATCAGACGGGCTTCCAAATGACCTCTCGATAAAGGGTGCAGAACTCTTTCAGCACAAAACAAGATCTGGTTTGGTGCATGAGGAGTTGACACTTTGGTTGCTTGTCCCGCCTTTATTGGCAATCTGAATTGGCACTAAAATAAGAGAACTGAGCAGCCTCAAACAAAATATTGTGTAGGAAGGCCAGAATTGTTTAATTGACTGGCTGAGCAGAAAGAGGAATTCTGTCGCGTGTGATGGAGCAACTTTACTGGAAGAGCCGAGTGGATCCTTTGATGGCTGAGGGTGTTTAAATGGTTCTCTTCATACTACATCGTTGAATCGGGATTGACATTTTGCTCACTGGACACTGCGAACTGTGGCCAAAGTCAATTGTGTGTAATTACTTCAAATGACTTCAGACTCAACATGTCAAACTGGGCAATTAAGATATTCTAACTGGCTTAAATGTGAGAAAGTAGGTGTGGTTATTTGCGTTTGCAATATTGCTTCATAACACAAATGGTTACCAATTCTCTGATTCAGAATCGAATGAAACAAATCCACGTTACATGGGTCATTTAAATTACATCGTAGAAACTGAATTTACAGATTTTACAGAAAATCGTTGATCTGCTGTTGCACGGTATGTGATTGTGATGGGTGCATCGGTTGTTACACTGATGACTATGTTGATCTGTTTGTGGATAAGGTTTAATTCGGAGGCTGGAGTATAGAACTGATACTTTAGTCCAGGAAGTTACATGAAACCACCGAGTCAATGCCTCGACTAGTTTTGCATTTGTTGGTACCAGAGATACGAGATTGTAGAGGTAGTGAACAATGACAATGGGAGCAAGAAGTCACAGGAAGTGCAGAAACACATCTGCTTCAGTGGTGTTTGTACCAACCAACTACCACATTTCTGGTATCATGATGGTGAACCTCAGGTTGAATAATCCGAGTCCATTTCCTGGAAAAATGACCGTGCCTGTTCTCTGCTGAGCTTCATGAAATTTTGCCAAGTAGGTTTTATGTAGGGGCGCTTGGAGAGCGTGCAAAAAAATAAATAAATAATTTAAAAAAAAAATGAATTAGCTGTTGGTAAATTTTTAAATTGTGTGTTGCAACTGCAAAAAGGCAAGAAAAGAAAAGAAATCAAACTAAATCCTCCCCATATTTTCAATGCTTCCTCTTTGTCTCATAAAAACCTCCTCCGCCAAGTTCTGCTTAAATCAGCCCAGTAGTCTTTGTGTAACCCTGCTGTCAGTCCTTGTATTTAGACACAAGCCAAACAAATCGGTGATATCGAAGGAGCGTTTAATGGATTTCACATGTAATTTCCAACACAAACATTTATCGTCTTTAATTAACAACATCTGACAATAATTCTTACGTCAGAATGAAAACTGTCCCACAGAGATGTAGCTAGACACTATAAATATATGCAACTGTGTACAGAGAGACAAACAATGAAACCTCTGCAGCTGTTACTGGCAGCGCACGCTTGTTAGTGTTACGGATCTGAAGGAGAAACATCTGAGAAAGTTGATGGAAGCGGCTCTCATCGTTGCTTCTGCCCCGTTCACATGGCCAGTCAGTGTTTACGTATTGTACGCCCGCTTTGTCTGCCTCAATGGAAAGTTGAGCGCTTGCTTGACTCACTAAACAAAACATTTGTATTTATTAGACTTCATAATCCAGCAGGGAATTATTGGAGTTTGACGAAATAAAATGGTACACAGTAGTGAGACATACATATAATATACATACGCGTTAAGCTTTACTTCAGCAGCTCGACTCCTTTAGGGTTTATTTGACTTGAAATTGGAACTTTTTCTCTATATTTTTGAAAGAATACCTAAAATTTCATGTCCTTGAATATTGAATTATGTGTCGCAACACAACCAGAGCTTTTAGTGAAGGCTGGCCGCTCGATTAATGTCCTAATCCTTCCAGTGGAAATTTGAGATTAACTGAGGTGTGTGTGTGTGTGTGTGTGTCTGTGTGTGTGTGTGTGTGTGTGTGTGTGTGTGTGTGTGTGTATTTGTTAGCTCTCCAGGAATATGCCAACAACTCCAGCAACATGATAAACGAAATATACCGTCTCAGTTTGTGACCCTGTCCTCACAGCTGAATTATTTGTTTATATCATGTGAAGAACTTAAGGCCTTACATCTATTTATAAAGGATATTACTGAGCGCTTCTATGGATTTTAAAGGTGTTTATTCGTCTCCATGATTTAAGAATTGAAAAAGGGAAGTCTGACCTTGAATCAAAATCTCCACTTCCCTTATAAGAAACAGAGATCACCCAGGCCTGACTGAGTCACAAGGGAAAATTGGGTTTGTAATGTGAACCTCTGTGTAGAGTTTTCAAATGGCTGTCTCTCGAAAACGACTGTGTCATGGTGTTTTTCCACTTGTGACCTGAAAAGGAATGGTATTGGAAACGTGCACGGTGCTCAGCCAGTTGGGTTATGATTCCAGTAACAATGTTTCAATGAAAGCCATGGCTGTTAGTGTCACTGCATGGTAGTAGAGTGTTTACATGGAACATTCAGGATTTATAGAAACATTTAGCCAACAGTAGATTAATTACAGCACTCATATTTTGTATGTATGAGGTACCAAACTGGATAACCTGTAGGTACAAGGGAGGGACTGCTTGTAAATATGAAATGTTTGAAACGCATAACATGTAACATTTGCCACATGGGTCACACGGTCAAAAGAGTAGTCTAATGATGAATAAGCGTCGGATGTTGCTGTTCATTGTTAAACAGTCACCACTGTCGATCAGAATGACTGACGCGATGGCAGGGATCGATGAATGTTGGCCAAAATGTGGCCCGCATCTTCTTATGTCCCATATTTGTCCTTGAGCGGTGACTGCAGCCACCAGAGCGCAGCCTCAGGTCCACGTAATCTGCCCCGAGTCAAGCACAGCTCATCACATTCAGTCATACCAGGTCCTCACAACACTCTCCAGGGCTGTAACTGAACCATAATTGCCCCAAGTATCCCAAATAAGACCCCAGTGCACCTGCTATCTGGGATCGTCTTATTGATGTTTATTCAGTTCCTGCAACAAGTAATAGTGACAGCTACATTAGTTAAAGTCAATTTGGCTTGCTAGCTTGACATTACCTAGCCAGACATCTCCTTTCATGTAAAAAAAAACCACTAAAAATAGTGCATGAAAAAAAAACTAGTGACCTACATATTCGCTGCGTGACTACCATGTGCAGTATTTATCACAGTAGCATTTTACAATAAACATGATTCATATTGAAATAGTGTGACAGATAAAATGAGATCATTAATGCCATGATTCCAAAACTGGGGGCCATTTTTTGTTGAGTACATTTCATGTTTATGCGCCAAAGTTTTATGTTGAGGTAGCGAGTGTCAAAACCATGTCCTCCAGTGCTTCCAGTTGAGTGTCTGACAGAGCTAGCAAGCATTGACATTAGCAGTGCTAGCCTAGCCACTAGTAATGCTAACACCATCGATGGTTGTAAATGATGTACACAGCAAGTTTGGTTGGAATGTTTTAGGGGGTAAAGGACTAAAAACTTTTTAAGAACCACCATTCCAATTGTGTTGCAAAATGGCTTTTTGGAGTAAAAATGCTTTTTCATTGCAGCAAGAGGGTATTAACAACAAAGCACATAGAGTTCTCTGGATGACTTGGACACTATACCAGAAAATATTTTGGTTTTTGAATTAAAAAAATATTGTTTTATCAACCAGCGCAAGTGCAACAGTACAAACCTCTTCTACAGGTCAATCATCAAACACACACTTATTACATTCATTGTTTATAGCTGCTGAGATGTCAGAATGCGATTGTTGTCCACACTGCTGCAGCTTTGAGAAAACATAGATCTCAAAAATCCATGTGAGCCATTTCTCATGAACCACCTGAAAGGCTTTTTGTGTTTCCAGAAAATAAAGCAGAAATGTGTGAGAAGGCACTGACAAAAGCATCTTATCATTTTCCTCACTGATGCGTAAGAGAATTAATATCGTATCCTGTGCCGGGCTTGAAATTGTCTGCCTTTCTTTCTCTGAGAAAATGGAGAACGCTGATAGCGAATTTGCAAAAAAAAGAAGCTCGTTATGTGTACATCACGCTTGTGTTTGCTTGTACGTAATTGTGTTTGAACGTTAGCTCAGCTCAATCTGCAGTTACATCAGAGCTACCGTATGCTTCAAAATCCCGGAGGAGACAAAAACACATGCCTCAAAAGCACCTGCAAAACAGTTGCGTGAAAAATAATTTCCATATTTATTGGACAAAAATTGCTTCCTCTAAAACAAATTTGTTTTCTGCGAATTAGGATTTTAATTATAAGTAGACATGTTTGAGAGCACAAAAAACAAAACTTAAATAGCCTCTGCTGCTATAAAAAGCTGATACACAGCCAGTCACACGACAGCAGTGGAGAGATTCTCCCCGAGGAACACGCAGTGTCATGAAATACTGCTCTCACACACATTTCTTTCAGGGTGGAGGGTTATACCAGCCGACTGTGTCTTGATCATGTGCCCAAAGCACTGAGCTGTCTGCCCACTGCCCAGAGACGGTGGAGGCTCAGTTGCATTAGCTTTTCTGCCTCAGAGCATCCAAGTGTCAGAAAACATCTTTCCACATCAACCATAGAAGACTCCTCAGTGGTGCTAGTAAGCATGTAAACACTGAGGTGGGAGGTGAGCTCTTGATATAGAAGTTTTAGTGAAACACGTTAAAAAAATTAATTGCCGTGTTTTGTTTTGTTTTTCAAAACAACACCAAGTAGTTTTCTCACAACTCACCTGTTTCTCCAAATTTGGAAAATCCAGAGAGTGGGGGGTTGAATGCTTTGGTCACCGCGGTGTTGTATTAGTTTTACGCTACTCCAACTGGCTCACAGACCTGGAATGATTTGGTCCGACAGAGCCAAGCATCTGTAGCTCGTCTGGGATAAATATGGGAGAATTTGTTTTCCAATTTGTTTTCTGCATCTGCATAATCTCGCAATAAACCAACCTGGATGAATTGGAGTGTCACACACTGGAGGCCTAATGAAAATAACAATAAGAGTCATAGGTGAGTTGTGTTTACTCCTGAGGGCTATTAAAGGAGTACAAGCTTATGAATACACATTTGATATCTTTAAAAAAAAGTAAATGTATGTGGAAATTAAAAACAGGCACTCTTTGACAACCTTAAGCTACAACAACAGGCTGCTAACGTGTTTTCTCAGGAGGGTTCTCAATATCACAGCTGTCCGCATGCTGGATGGTGAGAAAACAGTTCCAGGGAATTTTGTTCATGCAATTGACACCATCTGGTGTTGACATAATCAGATTGGTCAAAGATGCGCTCCAATCATGCTGAGAATAACAAAAGTTCTGACCTGAAATTTGTGTTCTTTAAAGTGAAAAGTTGTCCGACACAGATTTTTTTCCCCCCACGTTATGTTGTTTCTGCACCTCACAATAATGTCCAATGCATAGTGTAGAAAAGGAGTGAATGTTTCTCCAAAAATAATTAAAAAAACCCAAACAAACAAGATGGGACATAAAGTATTAAGTGACGGCGCGGTGGGTTCCTCTTACAGCTTAGGGTCTGATGCCAGTGGAGTGCCATGAATGGTCTGGTGTGTAATAAAGACGTTGCAGGAAGGAAAATAATCTGTTGTTAAGAGCATTGGTGGCAGGGATTCAAGTCCAAACGAGTTGATCGTCTGAAACTTAAGAAATATTTGAGCTCAGCTCCTCAACGCTTTATAGAAGTTATGAATATCATTACAATGCATTTCTAGAAAGTTTTCAGGATGCCACTATATATAAGTTTTTGCCATAGGTGACAAAATAAATGGTAAAGATATAATCCTCGTGTCTGCGAAGCATTCTGCCTGAAAAAGGTCCTGATAATGCTGCGATTCTGAAGGGGAAAGCTGAATAAACATTTTGATCAAACTCCCTTGCGTGTATTTGCTTCCGCAAATAAATACAGGCTGCATGTTTTCACACAGGTTGAGTTTATATTTAAGTTCTCATCAACTATGATAATGTTTCTTGATCATAACCCATTGCTTTAGCTTCCCAACAACCTTATGCATATCTAATTTTCTATATTCCGTTGGTCTAAATTGTAGCCTATCTGCTAGAAACAGGTATAAAATTAACAAAATATCAAAAATGTTGGCATCGCACATAAACTAGAGTGTTCTTGTTATTTTACCCACTTTTTTTTTACTTAATGTAAATTGCAGGATTGGCCAGGGCGAGTCGGCACATTTCTGCCAGGCTTTTAGTTATCATTATTTAACAGGTTGTGTTCCAGAGGCCAATTGTTGCTCTCCTCTGCTCCCACACCACCAACCAAGTATTTTGTTATAGCTGTGGTTTGGTTTGTATTTTCTGCAGCAGAAACACAACTGCAGAAACTCAAATGTTCAATCAAATAATAAGGCAGCAGTGGGTCGCCTTGCTAGCCTGTGTTGAAATGTTGCCGTTGCCTAAAGGGGTGTTCAGACCATTGAGTAATCATAGAGCAACCATAGCATCATAGAGTGAAGACCTGCGTCTTTATCGTGTACAGGTTGGAGGATATACTAGATCAAATATAAACTCAACAGAATGCTGGGACTGAGACAAAAAGGAACGTTTACAAATCTGTCCGCTACACCTGTTCATTTATCGATACACGTCTACTTCTTATGACACATAGCCTCCTGAAAAGACTGAGATTTAAAGTGATAAAGTACTCGCGATTCAATGGATGTACCTTTTTTTTTTTCAAATGAAAACGGAGGTTTTTTTTGTTTGTTTAGTCTAGTAATAATATCTGATATTGATTCGGAGTCTCTGGTCTTTTCGGAGCCATGGTTGGAGATATAGATCCTGTCTTGCTCACACCTCAGTCAGATAACAGATCAATGAAGCAGGAGACAACATATTTAGCTCCTCTGCCCCTGCGCTCTCTCTGCTATGAGAAGATGGAGAGGGTTGATTGCGGGTTAATAGGGGCCATGCATCTTGGCCACTTTGCTAACTACAATTGGCAGTTGAGTATGTCTTCTCACACTATTGACGAGCAGATCGATATTTCAATTCTCTTATGAAAAGACCTGCATCTAACTCATCAAGTCCTGTCATTCATATGCAAACTACATGTACTGTGTAAATGAAGCCTTGGGGAACAATCAGCAGGAACAATATTCAATATTGAATGTGATGTGTGTGTGTGCGCGCGCGCGTGTGTACAGTATGTGTGGGAGGATTGTGAGGTACTGCAGCAGCACCACAAACCATGTAAAGCATCAAATATGGAATATGATGAGGTTATACAGCTGCACAATAATAGCCTGTACCCTAAATAAATAAATCAAATAAGTAATTAATAAAAAAATCAACTCATGTCTGTGTTTCTGTCAAAATATCTGTGATTATGTGAAAAGAAAATTCGTCCAATAACAGCAAACTAAGGTATGATAGAATGTTTTCATTTCACTATGCTGCCAGTTGCATTACTTGCTTGGTACTTCAGTGAGGTCATGTTCTATAAATAGTAATGGGAATGCGTGCATATGCATTAATAAAAACAATTCCATTACAGACTAAGGGAGACTATTGTGGACAGATCAAGCTAACAGCAAAATTTATGATTTGAAATTATATTTGCTGTATGATGGAGCAACTTCACCTCAGTACAGATAAATAAAAGCAATTCATAATCAGGGGTCTTTCATGTTTGAATAGCTTTTCTGTACCTCGTGAGGAAAAAAAACAGCATAAATAGTGAATTACAATACTTTTTTTTTGAATATTTCTTTGTTTTTTTATGTTTTTAATATTACTATATGTGTGTGTGTGTGTGTAGGATACACTCATCAACTGAAGGCATTTTAACTCTGCTCTATCTCTCTACCAGTTTAGTGAGAGTGGTGGTAATGAAATGTGGGAAAAGCCTGATGTTCAGACATTTCGCTTCCTCTTATTTGGCAAGACATTTGTTTAGCAATGGCTAGCATGAGAGCATGAGCGACCCAGCCGGAAAACTGCTGTCAATCCTGCAGTATGTTGCAATCATCCGAAGTTAGCAGCTAAAGTTCTGGCCAGATTCACAAACATAAACACCTGCATGAATTTACGACGTTTCCTGTATTTTGGAGTGATTCAAATACAAAGTGGGGAGCATTGAACTTGGTGCTAGAACAACAAGACATCATCAAAAAATGGACATTCACGAGTTTGTCAGCAAATCTACAAATCAAAAAGAGGAACGGTTGCCGACATACAGTACATGTGGTGTCTGGTTACAGCAGGCCACACACCATTAAAAGACTTAACTTTGAAATTATACGAAAATATGACATTTTACGGAAGATGTATTCGGACGGAAGTTTTTCTCTCGGACATGCTGCATCTGCTTTTGTAAGGCTGACGGTTTTGTTGTTTCGATGTTTGTTTTGTTGGTTTGATGTTTTTTGTTTTTTTTAAATGTGCTCTGCACAGCGACGTTGAGTGCCAAGAAAGGCGCCTTTAATTACAATTTATTATTATGATTATTATTATGGTTCCTGTGTCACCTTTAAGTGAATCTCTGGGACTATTGGGTTCCTCATGAATATCAGACTGGAACATATTCATGAGGCAAATTATATTTGCATCATGTCCCCATTATATTACAGATCTTTTTCAGATCCTTAAAAACAAAAGGAGCCAATTCTATGCCTGTCCTTGACATAAAATACACAATTACTGAAAATAAATGTTCCTTTTTGTATTGAATAAGCTCCTTAAGAGGTTGAACAAGTAATACAGCATGAGGTAGAGTGTCAAAATCATGACAGTGCAATGAATCTCATCCTTCTAGTTCTCCAAGTAGGTTAAAAGAAATGTTGCAGATGGATTTTCAGATGCTGCGTGACCCATGTCTGGTAAGGTGAAGTTGCAGATTGAGCGGAGGTGGAGCTGATGCTCTGTCTGCTCCTGCCATATGGGCAGCCTGAGGCAGCGGTTACCCCATCAAGGTGACACGCCGACCCGATGCACAGTTAAGACTGGATGGTCATTTAGTGAAAATCTGGAAAAATGTGTAACACGCTATAGTATTGGATTGTCGCAATATGTTTGATGTCACAGCACAGATGAAATAGTAAACGAGGTTTCCAGATCATTCCTGCAAAGGTGGACAATTTATGGCAAAAGCGAAAACAACGCTCAAATTACAAAGATACTTAGGAGATGGGTTTCTGATCCACACTGGGCCTCTAGAACAGTGACATTTTACCTTTTCAGTTTGGCCAAAGCTGCACCTTTTGGGTTGTTTTTGCACATTTCCTGTGGCTGCCATATTGGATTGTTGATGTTGCCACAATCCTAATCTCTATAAAACAAACTACATAAATACAGAATCTGTAAGTAAGAGGAGAAATTTTCTGTACATGGAAGCTCCTGGGTTCCTCTGTCCATTTGAGTCGCTCTGGCCGATCACGCGGCGTCAGACATAGCAATCCTAAATACCTTGATGGATTCGCTTTGGAATTGGTCATTTTTTTAGTCAGCTGTTATAAAATTATTCAGTCTAATTTCCACTTCCTGTGGCCACCATATTAGGTTAGTGATGAATTGTTTGCTTTAAGATTTTAGTGATTCACAGTTGAGTTTACAAGGGTGGTTGAATGATGATGTGAGAATGAGATTGCTTAGTAAGGGTGCTCTAGAAATTCAGCTAACAGCAGGGTGTTCAGCAGCAGGCAGTAGAGTTCCAGGTTGGTGGGTGGAGGGGGGGGGGGGGGGTATTGTTCATATAACACCATAATATCCATTACTTGATTTGGTTGCATCTGGTCACTAAGCCAGGTACCAGCATCAGTCTCCTCCATCACAAGGCACGACATGTGATAGCTCTATAAAGTGGCACCCAACCCAGTCAGACAACCTAGCCAGGATGCGGATGGCCAGTTGTGTCACCATAACAAATACGTTGGCAGAGCCACATGTTGTTTCAGTGTGTCAGTGTGTGGATTGCGCAACACCCACACGTTCCCTGATGTGGGTTTGTGGTTGTATCTTAGTCAAGCTGCTATTTTTCTCACAAAGTGCATGGATCGTCAGTTTGGACATTTGGGTTATTTAGGTCTGTTCCATGACTAACAGCTTGTGTAAGTTTGGCGCTTGTGGACGATCTTTATTTGGCACATTCACATTAGGGGACTATCTGAGCTGAATGTCATTTGCTTCTGTCATGCATATCCAGCACATGGCCACTGAGATACTGCAGTAAAAACAAAACAACCAAACAAAACAAAAATGCAGCACCCCTGTGCCGTTTGTCATAACTTTTGCTTATAAAAACTTTATGCAAAGCACAAACAAGCACTGTTGTGCGAAACTTTTGAGCATCTCTTAATGAAGCCATCGCAACATACCAACATGTCAAATACACTATAAATGAGCAAATGTATAAGATATAAAAAAAAATCTTAGCTAGCTTACTAACAATAGCTACCAAGCCATGTTCATTGAAAATCAGACCAACAATAAGAATACATACTGCCTTTTAAAAGTTCAAAAATTATATTATATAATAATATAATAATTTATATGAATAGGTAATAGAAAATGTAATGTTATAAGGGTTACTCAAAGTGATGATACATTGCCACAAGTCCTCAAAGAAAACAACGTTCACGTTTTGGTTCAGTCTCACCACAGTTCCTCCAACCCATACAGTTACATAAATTGTTTTTTCCACCTCTCTGATATGACGCATTTTTAGCACAGTCTGGTTAGCTTTAGGCACAAAAACTCTTGTGGAGACTTGGGAAAATATCATGGATTCGGTTAAAGTGAGCATAGTTATGACAAAAACAGGAAGCCAAACGTTCACCACTGGCGACACAAAATCAACAGCCAGATCCTGCGGCAACAACACGGTAGATCTGTTTTCCGCTCACATCCACATATTTATTCACATCCCCCGTCAAAACAGCCACAAAACAGCAGCGCCCATCAGAACATTTCTGCTCAGTATGAACGAGTTTCTTGCACTGCAGTCGGCTATCTAAATCCATCTACTGCTCCCTCCACCTCTGTATACGGATTTTTCACACCTTACAGTGACGACATGTGACTTCCTAAGTGTGGAGACATAATTATTAGAGCCACTAGATGGCAGTGATCCTTTATACATAGATGTAGGTCATTCAGTCCGCTGGTTCTTGAAATATTTATTAAGAAAAACTGCGCTTTCTCTCTGAATATGCACAACAATTTTAGATGAAAAACAACAAGAGGATGAAAATGGTACCACACAGTGTGTAAAGGAAGTAATATTTTTATGTTGCACCTTCAGGTAAACACTTCCGTCTGACACACTTCTTTATGCAACCAGACACTGTTGTTGATCATTGCACCTCTGCGCAGTTAATCAGGGAATTTTCCATATTGCTTTTATTTTCACCATGTAATACGATCTGTGCGTGCGTGCGTGCGTGCGTGTGTGTGTGTGTGTGTGTGTGTGTATGTGTGTGTGTGTGTGTGTGTGTGTGTGTGTGTGTTATGTGCGAAGCTAAGCTGCCTCCCCTTCACCAGCACATGTCACCTCAGGACGGCATCTGCTCCCTGAAAGCCAGTGAAAGAGCTGAAAGGAGGCCAGAGCACGTACACATATATCGTAGAAATCAGGTAACAGAAGCAGGTGTCTCTGCTGCGCACGCTCCAAACAAAAGAGCAAATACATCTTGAATGACTGAATGAGGGGAAGAGAAATGACGAGGGTGGAAAAGTGGCGAACTGGAAAGAAAGTACACGTGAGTAGAAGATAATTACATAGAGGAATGTGATAACAAGACAGGGAGCAGCTGTTTTTTTTCATGTGGGGCCTTTAAAAAGTAACCAGAAAGCAGGCGTGTGACATTATCTCACAACTCTAAACTGGAAATGAATCAAACTGAGTTTTTCCCTGGCTATGAGCGTATGCTGGGAAAATAAAAAAAACTTCAAAGAAGACACAGCTGCTTGTTAACATGCTTTAGCTGCATTTATGTGTCACCAGGGCCAGTTCCCCAGTCAGACATGGTGGAGTAAATTAACTGAAATATCCTCCCGTTCCGCCTAAATTACTGGCGAGGCAAAATTTTTGCCTTTCCTGTAAGCTATGAAACAACTGTCACACTTTGTGAGGAGTGAAACCTTCCATTATGGGAGAGATGTATTATAACGGCTCCTCACAAGCATTAAGCCTCTGGATATAGAAATGTATGACATTTTTAACCGTGCAATTCGGAACAAACTACCCAAGTTCTTGCTTTATTTCATTAAATTTAACCAGGTAGTGCGGTAGCAACATGTGGCAGTAATATCACATTCAATACCATGTGGCATGGAGTTTTATATGAGGCCGTACAATGTTGTCCATGTTCTAAATGATCCGGTGTCTCTTGTCTCGGCTGTCAAAAGACAAAATTCTGTATGAAACACACGTGAATCAGAGACGGTTAAGAGTGTGTGAATTCAATCGTCTCCTGATTCACACTTGGCCCAGTTCCTAGCCTAGATGTAAGTGTGTCTCGGCTCTTTATATACACCACAGAAAAGGATCCTCGTCATCCTCGGTGTCATCATCACCAATGACACCTTTGACTAATTTTGCATACTGTGGTCTAGGCCAGTGTGTCCCAGTCTTTTCTGTCTGATGTACCCCAAAGCCCTGTCAGGTGCAGTCAAACACCGTCCACCATGTTCCTAATTTGTTGCCAATCGGGTCAATTACTAGTCAGCCTGTCAGCAGGATTATAGACTAACCAAATTAAGGGTGGTGCCATATTAGGGAACCAAGAACTGTTAACGCCGAAGTTCAGTTCTTTTGATTCATGTGAGCACAAGGGTGCGCTCGCTTGAAAAGCTGGTCTTGGCGCCTGTCCCCTCCGAAACCTTTGTATCCTTGCACCACAGGCCCTGGCGTCTGCAGAGAAAAAAAAACACAGCCATGAAGTGGACTCCAGTGTCCACTTGAGTTGGGACTGCAGTTGGTACTGTACGCTTTTCCTACTAGATCACAAAGTAAAACAAACGTCAACTAACCGATGTTGCAAGTGTTCACTTTGTTTTTGTGTGTACTGGTGGATTGTAATCCAACCAGGTGCAACCTCTACCTGCTGGATTGGACTGTGTACGTACGCGAGTGTACTTTCAACGTGGCCTTCTGCACTTTTCTTTCCAAATTGCAGGAGGGAAGTATTTGTTTAAAGCCATTTAAGTGTAGTGCTTCAAAGATATCCCACACAGCTTAAGAAAACATCTTAGACACAGATTCCCTCAAATATCACGCCATAATAATGTTATTTTCAGTGAAATGGAACTAAACGTGTAAGAAATTCGCAAAATATTTATTCAAATCAAACTAACTTGGTGCAGGGCTGAGCACTGGCCCAGGGAATGCCCATTTTCATTAAGTTCTCAGGAAACACAGAGGTCCGCATTCTCCGAGTGCCCATCGAGTTCAGTATATTTTGATTGAATACGTTTTCATTCTTGGCAGCGATACTGTAGGCAGGTTTGCTTTGCACTCCTGCCAACTGTTTGGGAAAGAGCATCTATTTCCTACAGAAACTATTTCAAAATCCAGTATCAGATTACACAACATGTTCTCTCTTTCTCTTCACTTTTTTTCCCCCTGTTTTTCTGCCCACACAGGCTAAAAAGCCCAAATGGAGCACTTGAAACAGATGCGTCTGTTATTTGAGTTGACCTCTTAAAAGCCTGGAAAGAAATCCCAACTCGGAGTTCCCACATTAGCGATGACTGCAAATTAAAGACTTCCTATCATCTAAATTAAGCTTGGAAGCTTGACATGTGTCTTGCCTCATTATGTTTCACTTCAGAGACGAGCACGAGTTATGAACTCAGCGTCTTATTTCTTAACCTTTCATGTGCTCGCTTGATTTTCCCTCCATCTCTCCTGTCCTCTCCCAACCCTGTCCCCCCCCCCTTCCTGCCACCCCCCTCCCCCCTGTGTACAGTATCTGTGTATGTGGACCCCATTTTAGTCCAGCTGTGTTGTGAGTTTTAAAACAACTCTGTGTCAACTGTGTATCAGGTACATAAATCACGTGATTTATTTAATTAGCCAACCCTCCCAGAGATCTCACACTCCGCTTGGAATGCCTTGCTTACTGACCTCATGGAAAACTGTGGCCTGCCAAGGTTTCCTCACATATCCCCTAAAAAGGAACCTAAGGAGTACGTTTGGAAATAGACCCTGATAGAGATTTTTTTTCACAGTGAAAGCAAAACCTAAGCTTAGGATGGTCGGGCACACAAAGGCACAAACTGATGCTTTTTGATGGAGGATGGAGGACTTGTTCTGATGTTGTGTGGGAATGTTGTGGGATTTGCTGCTATACCTACAAGTCACCGCTCTCTGATCTGGTTGCTTTGGTCTCCAGGCTTGTGATGCTTAGTGTTTGGGCCTCAGCTGTGAGCTGGAAGAGAACACATGCTCCCAAGCCCAATTTGGACTCCATGCAGAGGTAAATGAGTTAACGCAAACCCAGACAGACGCTATGCCAGCGTGTTGACTCCTCAACCATTACATCAGTTTGCCTGTGACGAACACATCCCCTTCTATTTTCCCTCTGTTTCTCACTCTGTTTTTGATTAAAAATGCTCTTGGTGGCCATATTGTTAGCGTTTTTAAAATATTAATATCAACCTGTTGACAACAATCAATCATATGCAGGAATTTGATACCTTCTTTTGCGCTCTAAAAAAAACATAGACAATTTAAAAAAGTTCGTGTCGGGATTGCCTTAGAATGTTAGGTTGATGGAACTTGAGAAGACAAGTTGTGTTCATTTCTGGAACGATGAAACTTTTCTAACAAATTTCCTCTGTCTCCTCATGTTCCTTTAACTTAAAATTAGAAGACAATCGCAACACTAACTTTTTAAAGTTATGACAAATTGTTGTTTTTTTTTATAGTATGACAGTTAAAGTCGCTATGTGAACATTTCCACACCGCACGGCTTCTTGAACCAGTGCCGTGCGAATATTGTTACCACTTTGATTCTCTTCACCAGTTTTGAACTTAACGACTGCGTCAGTGACAAAAGGTATTGCACAACACACAAAGGAAGTCACAGCTGTGTTCGAACCAGCCGGGGCTGTAGTGGTACTTTTTTTTTTTCTTACAATAAAATAACATTGCACATATACAAAGAATCTGTGTGAAACAGGAACAAAATGAATTAATTTCGCTGGCTCACATGTCTGACGTGCTGTGTGTCACATCCTCATCATTGCATTTATCATTCACGTGTCTGAGAAGGGGGGGAGGGGCGGCTGATACCTAACCATGGTTAGAAAAAGCAAAAAAACAAATATTGTTTCTTTAAAATCTGATTCAGGGACTTTGATGGAATTTATTGTGGGTGGGAACGCTCAGAAATGCTGCTCAGAAATGTTCAAAATAAGATTCTCAATGACAGTGGGAAAAAGAACCCTTAAAGATGTTGTTTTGCTTTATGTGGACGATTTCTGCGTCAGCGATACCGTGTTGCTGTTCACTGCACTGGACTTCTGCACATGTGGTCGTCCAGGTCATCGAAATTCTCAAGAATAATCGATTTAGGCAACTGGACTCACCTCTTTGTAAGTGAAGACGTTTTCGCCTCTCATCCAAGAAGCTTCGTCAGTTCTAATTTTCTGGTGGGAAGTATCAGGTATATCTCCACCCAGGTGGGTGGTGGCCAAAAACAAGTGGTCGTAAGGCCAGAACAATAGACCTGTTAGGTCATGTGAGTCGTTGGTCCCAGTTGTGGTCTTTACCCCTCTCAAGGACGGCATTGTAGGTGGGTGATAGGTGATTATATTCCTGATACTTCCCACCAGAAAATAAGAACTGAAGAAGCTTCTTGGATGAGAGGCGAAACGTCTTCACTTACAAGAGGTGGGTCCAGTTGTCTCAACTGATTATTCTTGAGAGGGACTTCTGCACAGGAGGAGACTGGCTCTGACTCTAAATATTTCTACTTTTTCCAGTTAAAAAGTATTCCTTGAATTCTCCGCTTTCACACACATGGACATTACACAGCAGCTGCCAGCAAAGCTTTGTAGGTCAAAAGCTGAAACAAGTAATGGAGGGAGGTGGGAGGACTAGAGCTGTGTTTGAGTGCCTGGATAAACATTCCCGGGGTCGTCTGGAGTTTGACGTGTGTGTGACAAAGTGAAAGTCTGTGGATTTACTTTTTTCCAACTGAACATAATTCGTGGGAAATACACTGTCTGAGTCAACCTTTAGTCTCACATCTTTGGGTGTTATGGAAATGGTTGATGCCTATGAAGCGGACATGAGTTACAGTTTAAGGGGTTCACTTAATGATATCTTTGGCTGGACACAGCTTGAGATGAAAGCAGATTGTGGGGAAGGCATGCTGGGAAGCAGAGTAGGCTGTTGCTCCATAAGACAGCCTGTTCTGACACAACACCGTCGCTGTTTATTTGCTAAATTGTACAGAACGTTCCCCGATCCGCGGGGTATCTTAGAGATGTCGTAAAAGCAGATTGGAGTGACATCACACTGGCCCACCTGTATATGGAAGAACTAGGCTAACATATACGGTTGAATGTTGTGATTCTGCAGAACACATTGGAGCGCACGTCAGCATTACTAGAAGAGTTTGTTTACTGACCGCCAACACTCAGAGCCTCTTAGCCCTCTTAGCTAAATGGAAGCAAAAACACTTGTGTTGCTTTGGAGTGCTGGTGTGAGAGTTTCAAACTCTGACGCTTCCCATTTTGAGGGGTTTGATTGCATCACTCGAGGACATTTTGACATTTGAAAAGGGGAATTTAACCACCAAGCATATATGCTAACCTACCACCTAAAGTACACGTCACTAAAATGGACCTATAGTAAATCAGTATTTTATGTAATATTTATGTTCATGTGATCAGATAATAGGAGAAATAAAATATTATACTTAAATTGTCCTTTCTACAGAAATCCACTGAAGCTACTGTAACATATGTACACTGAAACATATATAATATTAAAAAAAAAAGAAAATATGACCGCTTTACAGTTCAAGACTGTATTTGATAAGTGGACAACACACGTGATGATTGTGTCCTTTAGTTAGTTTTTCTTTAGAGTTGTAGTTTGTTATTATTATTATTATTATTGTTCCCGTGATTACTTAAGGCACAGCATTGATCTCTTTAATTTTTGTAAACAAGTTCTAGTATTTGCTTAGACTTTAAAAGTAGTTTGGAATACCCTTTGGAAATCTTTGCTCCCCTTCACAAAGCATATAAACAACAATAGATAAGAGTAAGATAAATAGCAAACAATGCTCCCGGTTGATTTTTAGCTTGTGCTTGAAATTGTTGTTGCAGCTGTGCGGTCGGGAAAAAGTGATGCCGCACCTGCACGCGGAAGTTTTAGTTTTATCTGAGATCTATCAGCTGAAGCTGTTGTGTATGTGTGAGTTTGTGTGTGTGTGTGTGTGTGGGGGGGGGGGGGGGGGGCTATAAACTTTGTATACTAGTGGTTTGGTATTTGCGTAAATTTGAATAAGGGTAAAATTTCAAGTTGAACAATCATTAATTGGGGTATTTCTTTGCTGTAAAAACATAGTTGGCTTGTAATTGTGCGATCTACGTCAATGATCATGTCAAAAAGAAACAGCTTTTTTAAAAAAGAAAGATTTTTTTTAAATAAAGAAGCTTTTTAGTCCTTCAAAACGCTACAGTAAATTTTACACCTTTTTTTTTCAAGCATTCTAGAAAATGCACGCTTAACTGTACTGGCCACACGAGATCTTATATCATTTAATTATTTCTGTGAAATTAATACAAAAACAAACAAACAAAAAAAACCTAAATCTAAGGGGCTGCTCTTTCCACCTTTGCCTCTCATTCTGGATTTGGGCCGTGTGCCACACACCGATGAGGGTATTATACAGCGCCTCCTGGTCTCCGGGCCACAGTGATGTCTGAGGACATTATCAGTCACCGCTGAACCCCCGAGAGCAGCGCCGATGCCACAAGCGTTATCCTGAGCTTACTTCTCCAGAGTCTCTCAGGACACTTGATGTTAGATTTGCTTGTAGATAAAATGCATTTTTTTCAGAACAATAAGGGGAGGGGGGATGCATTTTTCTAAACCCGCTGGTGTGCACATCAATTATTTGTGTACTACTTTACGCCAGAGAAGTCCTGCCTTATTAGGTGAGGTGATGTTTTCCATGATGTGCCGGATGAATAGGTTGTGCCCCTTTTTTTGTTGTTGTTGTTGGCGGGAACACATTGTGCTTGGTAATCAATGAAAGTTTAATTGAGTGACAGAGAACTGGAGCCCTAACAGGCAAATTATGCCATTCTTTGATGTGCCTTCAAAGCGCCCTCTTATCCATGCCTAATTAGTCAGTATAATGAAGATTAGATGCACTGGGTGATATTTTGTTTTAGAGTCCACTGGTAACTGTGAGCTGTCATCTGTGGAGACAAACCAGCCATGACAAGGCCAAGTGGTGAGAGGACAACCAGCCCCAGTGATATTATTTGGACTGCCACTGATGAGCAGCGGTGACCGATATCACACATTTAATTTAGAAAATCTGAGGGAGGGTTAATATGGCTCTGCACTGAATAAAGCCGTGCAGCCATCTGCTAAAATGAATATGGGAGGATTAAATAGTGTGAAATGAATTAGAGGGTAAAAAGGGTGTTACAGAACAGGATTGAAGTCTTGAAGCATAATCTCCAAATTACAAAATGTTGGCAGCGTTTATGTTTGGAAAAGATATCTCGAGGAAATATTTCTCCGTGAAATGATTCGCTGTGAAGCATTTAAATTAGGACTAGTGCTTGCTTGTGGCATTGGCTTGATTGTCTGCGAATTATGTTTCAGTAATGAGAAGCAGCAACGAGGAATGAATGAGAGTTTTCAATATGGTGCACCTGTGTTCTGCTGACACTTACAAGCCTCCCTCGCATGTTAATTTTGCTTAATATGTTTTTAAATGGTCTTGTCGCCAATGTCATGCAATCTTCATATCCTCTTTTACATGATAATTACAGAAATTAGGTTACGAGACAATAAGCCTCAGGTGGTGGAAATGTAGTTGATACTCCTTCTACATGCTACAACAATGCTTACGCAAATTGAGCTCATTTCCGAGGGAATTGCTATTTTTTTAGGAAACACTCGCGAGTGTGTAATTTCCCAGATGTCTCCTCTCTATTTTTCCTCATCTATCATTGAAATATGCGCAAATAATTGCAGTCATTCCTTTGTCATAACGCTGCTATTTTCAACCGAAACATCACTGGCCACTTCAAGTGCGATTACATAATCTACCGTGGTCCAATACAGTTGCTCTGAAATAAGTACGTTAAAAAAAATAAGTAAATAAAACCTGCCTTCACAAAGATCATGATGCCCTGTTTGGATGGACACAGTCGGGAAAACATGTTTTCCTATACATTTCTTATTGAGGTTTGAGTGGTGTTGAACTGGACTGCATTGTACTGAGAGATGTTTTGTAATATTTTTGCCGCTTATTGACATACATGAGAGGTAAAGAATTTTGAAACATAATCATTTTGTTTTTTTTAACATGATTTATTAATCAAATTTAATTTCATGGGTAGGCCTTCTCCATGCATCGGCTGAATCCCTGCATGGGGTCAAGGTTGTTCTTTTTCTTTTTTTTTTTTCTATGAGTAATTTATCAAAATGGATTGATTAATTTTGCCAACCCCCTTTTTTTTTTCTTCAATTCCTCAATTCAATTTTTTTTTTCCTCGGCAAATTTACTTAATTTCTTTCAAGACTGGAAATGACCATGAGGAAATTAGTAAGAAAAATTATTCAGAACATTAGGAAAATGATTTGTTTTTGTTATGTTAAGAAAAACTATATTTCCAAAAAAAAAAAGACATTCAATTATATGAATGATGTGCCATGTTTTGCTTTTCTCAAGCATTTAACTAATATTGAATTCCTCCTTATTTTGCTGAGGACGCAATGGAAGCCCCTCGAGGACCCCTTGACGGTCCCTTGACCCCACTTTGAGAACCCCTCCTTTAGCCGTCAATCAGACTCCTCTCCGGTTTATTCTGTTTTTCTAACCTCTTAGAAAGGTGAGGGTACACTTTTCTTCTGCCAGTGGCAAAGACTGAACTCCCTGTAAACAGAGCGAGCTGGTGGCTCTCTGCTGCGTGCCAGCTCGAGCCGGGGAGACGTCCTGTCTCATGAGAACTTTGTCACTGCTGGGGGTGCAGCAGAGGATGAGAGGCGAGGATGAGCTTGTCATGTAGGGCCTCTTCGCTCTCTCACACAGCGGCGGGACTGCTGGCCTTGTCGCCCCGAGCTACTGCGTGCGCTGGTGATGAGCGCTGCTGTCACTTCGGTCATCCCTACATCTGGATAAGCTGCTGACAGTTCCTGACAGGCCTGACGCTCAGCTCTCTGCTCACCTGAACATGCTACTCCGCTCGCTCACTAATGAATGGCTAATCAGGGTACTTATCTTTTTATTTTACGGTCGTTGACACGACAATGTTTCTACAGCAGGTCATTAAGAGTTTGCCAATAAAACAGCTTAACCTGTAAAACTTTACAGTTGTAAAGTACACAAATGTTGCGGTTATTTCCTTTATTTTGAAAGTACCCTTCCTTGTCATAATGATAATAATGATAATGATAATGATGATGAGTGTTTTCCATAAGAAAGTTGAACCATTATCTGATCAAAGGACTTTTATTTTGGAAAACATCTCATATTTCACAAGATTCATTCCAGAAAAAAAATGCTGTTCTGACATTTTCCCCGATGAGAAGCCTCGACACCAACAGCGCACGTCGAAACACAAAAAATGTGATTTATTCATGTGAACGTTATGTTAAATTAAGTACAATCATGACTCAGGGATTATGATATTTTTCTGATGCTGTGCGTGAGGAAAATGCAATAAATGTGATTTAAGATGGAGCAACTTTAACTGCTACACCCGTAGATTTTACATAATAACGCAAATGTTCCCTTTTCCGTATGAATCATATTCATATTCACAGACCCACACAGTAAAGAAGAACTGAACATCTTCTACAGACATCAAGGTCATATCCAAGGTCACAAATGGTCTCTCTGCTTATCAGAATCGAAAACGGGATACATTTATATATTGAGCTCCAACTAAAAATAGGTAGTGCCACAAAGATATGTAAGGGGGGGGGGGGGGTGTCAGGTTTTTCCCTCAATGAGGAGATCCATCAGCTGTAATGGCTCCCATTTTGACGGCACACCTGGGAAAGCCATAAACAGATTTGGCACCAGACAGACAGATGGTTCAATGGCGCTGATCAGCGTGACAATAAAACCAGAGCCTTAAAGAATTAAATCAACCCCTGGAGTAATTACATTCAAACTATTGGTCAACGTTTTCCATCCGCTGATCCCATCGCTATCAGGGCCATCATCTCTCAGCAGGTCCACAAGCGGGGACCATATTTCAGACTATAATGATGTTGCGAGGGGTCTCGCATCCTGTGGGACAACGGGAGTGAGAGGATGACGTTGTTAGAGCAAAGGTCGACGCTTAACCTGAAATGTGCCAGGAGGAAGAACAAATCCATCCTATAATTCAAGAGGGTGTTTGCGTGTGTGTGTGTGTGTGTGTATGTATCTGCGTGTGTGTGTGTGTGTGTGTGTACAGAATTACTCAGAGATTGTGTGAGTCATCAGATTGTCTGGTGGTGGGTACTCACTGGTATTCTGCAAGTGGCCATTTCAGTAAATGCATGTTTGCAGATAATATGTTTATAAAGTAAGTTGCTGTTAAACGTTTTTTTATGGAAAATAAACGAATGGAAAGTTTTTCCTTGACGTGACATAACCGAGCTCTTTCATTAAGTCGGTGATGCTACGACATTGTGGAACCACGCTGCCGAATTATGCTGGAGGACTCTAAATAAAAGGATCAAAAAGATCAGCAGGACAAAGAGCAGATTTTCTTCCACAAACAAATACAGACCGATATTTGCAATTTGCCCCATGGTGTCCTGTTTATTTGATCTGGAAAAAAGTAGAGGGCTAATTATGTGCAAAAGTACTCATTAGCTGAGGCTACTCCGCTGAGCACAATTGTAGATGAATTATTCAAGCTCTCTTTCCCATACACGACATCAATACTTGGCCATTCCCGCCGCCGCACTGCTCTGCTCTGCGCTGCTCTCCCATCTCCAATTGCATTCTGCTGCTGTGAAATGAAGAGTCTTTGAATTTTCAGATGAGACGCTCAAAGAATACAAATCATCTCTATCTGTCTCCTCCAGGTTTGACTATCTCCAGCCTCCAGCCTTCTTTTCTCAGACCCCTGTCTTCTGCTCTGTAGATTTAATTAGTTCTGCCCCAGTAACCCCATGCCTTTCTCCTTCTTTCCCTCAGGATATGGCCACGCTGCCCCTAGCACAGATGGAGGGAAGGTGTTCTGCATGCTCTATGCCCTCCTGGGTATCCCTCTCACCTTGGTCATGTTCCAGAGCGTGGGTGAACGCATCAACACCTTTGTGAGGTATCTTCTCCACCGTCTGAAGAAGTGCCTTGGCATGAGGCGTACCGAGGTCTCCATGGTCAACATGGTGACCATCGGGTTCATATCTTGCATGAGCACTCTGTGTGTGGGAGCGCTGGCCTTCTCCCACTTTGAAGGTTGGAGTTTCTTTCATGCCTACTACTACTGCTTCATCACCCTCACCACCATTGGCTTTGGGGACTATGTGGCGCTGCAGAATGATCACGCCCTACAAACAAAGCCTGACTATGTTGCTTTCAGCTTCATCTACATCTTGACGGGCCTGGCCGTGATCGGAGCCTTCCTCAACTTAGCCGTCCTCCGTTTCATGACCATGAATGCTGAGGATGAGAAAAGGGATGCAGAGCAGAGGGCCCTGCTGGCACATAACGGTCAAGCAGGCGGACACATCCACTGCTCCGTAGACCCAGCGTCTTCTTCCTCCACGCCGTCTGGATGCGTTGGAGGCAGTGGCATTGGAGGTAGCGGGGGAGGAGCAGCGAGCCGAGGGCTTCGTAACGTTTATGCCGAGGTGCTCCACTTCCAGTCCATGTGCTCCTGCCTCTGGTACAAGAGTAGAGAGAAGCTGCAATACTCCATACCCATGATCATCCCACGTGACCTCTCCACCTCTGACAGCTACATGGAGCAGGGCGAGGCTTTCTCTAACCCTCTCCACTCTAACGGCTGTGTGTGTAGTCTGCAGCCCCACTCAGGCATCAGCTCAGTGTCCACCGGCCTGCACAGCATCAACATCTACAGAAGAGCCAATAAACGAAGAAGTTCCATCTAGAAAACAGGAGAACTTGACGATTTAGGGCCACACACGGCAAGGAGGGGGCTCTCCTGCTTTGGACACCTGGGGAACACATTACTCCGGATGTTTGCTTTCACTGTGGCGCTGAAAAGAGCGGAGCTACAAGCCAGACGCCATGTACGAACTTCCATTAGCAAAGCACAAACCATTTAGAAGGAACTGGTGTCACTGAGGAATAATGCTAATGGGTGTCTAAGAACTGTTGCTGTTAGAAGACAGGGGTAATTATGTACAGCTCTTTCTGCACCTCTGAATTCTAATATTATCATATTATAATGATAGTGAATTATGTATTTCTTTGGTCAAAAAGGGACAAAGTACACTGTGAGAGTTGTTTTTAAAAGGGAGTGGGGTGTATTAAGTGTAAATAAAGCCTCACTGAGAATATAATTATTTTATCAAATAGTCTTGAATCCACTTTTTTTCCACAAAAGAAGACTTTGGTTATATGTATTTTACTCACTTCAGTAAGATTGAAAATTGTATATATTTGGACACTTTACTCGTAGGTGGTACTGAGGGAAAGGCTATTTTTTCAGTGAAAGTTTTAAAAATAAATCTCAGTGTCCTCTTCTGTTTGTCTGTAAATGAAGTTTCAGGTTCGAGCCAAAATTTCTGACACGTATTTTCCTTCCGAGAGAAAATTCTGATGGTTTGTTTGAGAATGACTGGGTATTGGTAACCGGCTTTAAGGTGTTGAACGACAGGACGCTTGTGTCTTCTCTAACCACTAGCCCTCCCTTTTGGACCTCACTGTCGTATTTTGTACGATTTTGTTTTTCTTCCTGTGTATCCGACTATTGTATGTACCGGTTGCTCATCATATGCTTTCATAGAACACAACTACAGGCTGAACTTGGAGCGTTGAAGCTCATGTTGTGCATAAAGTCATATCCTATTCACTGCTGCACCTTAGGAGATTGCTGTATATGCTTAAGGACACTGGAATCTAGGGCACTATTTTTTTTTTTTTTAATGGAATCACATTGTGTTTTTGTTCTGTAAATGATAATTCAGTCTTGTGTTATCAGTCGGAGATGTTTGTCTCTATATTCTGTGTGATTGATGACTGAGAGTAACGGCAGTACACCTCACATATAAATGGCCTCAGAGATTGCACCTCATGCACTTAGGGAGGGGGGGGGAGGGAGGTTTGCTCCCTCCCCTAATAACACACTTGATTCATTCTTATGCAGTCCCCCCCCCCCCTCCGCCTTTAATCCTCTGACAAATTTTTTTTTGAAATGATTTTATTTTTCTTCATTTTATTATTTAATTTCTAGTTTAACCTTGCACTTTCTTCATGTTCAAGTCGTTTCACATCATTTTCAAACGTGCGTACGTCTTTTTTTTTAATCTACTGGAAGAGACTCACAACTGCAACATTGTTCAGTGTCTCTCAGCGAGTGGCGGAGAGACTGCAGTCAAGCTATGTGTGCGCGGCTTCACACATTTACGGGACGCTTTTTTTCCCCTTTCATCTGAATAAAAAAGGATTTATTTGAAAAGAATTGTTTACTTGTTCAAGCGTGAACTATCATTTTGAACCACTCAATGTTATTTTTGTTCCTTCGTGCATTTCTTCTTCTTCTTCTGGTTTTTTTTTTTTTTTTTATTATTGATGTGTTGAATCAGTAGACATAAGGAGACACCAAAACCAGCATAATATTGCATTAGGCCATTTAACAATAATTACACATTCATTTTTCATGAATTGAAAAATATATATTATTGTGACATCTGTTAGCAACTGTTAGGACAGTTCTACAAATAAAAACATCAATCCTTCATTGGCTTGAAAGTATCTGTTTGTGGTTTGATAGAAAAAAAAAGAAAAAAAGAAATAAGAACCGGTTTTCAGTGGGATTGTCAACTTATTTTTTTTCTCCAACAGACAAATCACCTTCTTAAAATAATTGCCTGAGTCATTTTTGGACATTTTTTTTTTTTTGCCTAAAACAACTCCTTATGATGTTTTGTGTCCAGTTTTTTTGTGTTTTTTTTTTTTTTAACTTGAAAAAAATGACTTGGGAGATTATTTTAAGAAGGCGACGATATGTGATCAAGGTTATGCAACAGATCTTCTGTGGTAAGAGAAATACATGTCATTCAACATGAATTCAACATTTAACTCTGTAAAAATTGCAAATCTCAGATGAGAAGAGTGTTTTCATCCCTTTATTTCATCCTTTATTCAAGAAATGCTTTGCAAAAACATGTTCATTTGATCATGCAGAATAAAGCTGGCGGCTGCAAGAGCAACTGAAATTCATCTTTCATTCCTCAATTTTTTTTGCATCTTTTTAGATTCATATTTGTCTCTTCCTAATGATACTTTTTTAAAAAATTTCTGCTTCCATTTTTTGTCTTAAAGCGCTACTTCACGTAAATAAAAAAAGTGTTTTACCTTTAAGTACTCACAAACATGTATCTTGAGGTTTTTTTTCCCCTCTTCCTGCATCACTTCTCTTTGACTCCAAAATGTAGACAGAGCCAGCCACGTACACACAGCTAGAAGCTGATAGCAACTGACAGCTAACAACAAAGACGGCAGGAAAACGGCCCTAAAAATGTCAGTATACAAACTCTCGCGTGGATCATCCAGTATAATCCACATCATTTTTAATCCAGCCATATTGTGTTTTCAGTAATTCACAGAAACTTTCATTTGAGCTAAAAAACAAACAAACAAACATAAAGACTTCTCGTTTGGTGAAACTGTAACTGAGCACCAAAGCAGAAGTATTATTGTCACTAGCCATCTTATGCTATTTGTCTAATTTAGGTGGCTGGCTCTTTTTGCATTGGTGAGTCATAAAGAAAGAGGTAATGCTCGACTAATACTTGTGAGTACTTGAACGGAAAATTCCCCCTTTTGAATGAAGTATCACTTAAAGGCAGTACTTTCTGAAAAAAAAAAAAAAAAAAAAAAGCTATGAAGTTTAAAAATTCTTGGCAAGCTCATCTCACTCGGTATTCAAACACGCACGCGTGAAGTGGCACGTTCGGACACAGTTGCAGCAAATCTCGGAGCATCCGTGTCACCGCTGATTTCACTGTGGCTAAACTTTACAGCTAGGCCTCTGTGTCACGTTACGCAACTGAAGTTAGACGAGGTGACTGGAAGTTTACTCAGCCCTGTTGTGATATTTATTACATAACTGTCACAGTCGCACCTTCGTAGCTGCAAACCGTAAACCTCATTGTCTTCTCCACTTCCAAGGAGCATAAAACAATGAGCCAAGATCTTGATTCTATCATGTAAACCGTCACCCTGCTATAGTGAGTTGGATTCTGGCAGTTCCGCAGCCACACAGTTTTCCTCTATAGCTCATCGCTACATTCAGATCACCTATGTGTGACAACCACATAAAGCACGTAGCTATAGAGGAGTTACAATGTTTACAGCTGAGGGAATATTCATCATCTTTAATATAATCAATCGTCACAAACCGGGGAGGAAGGTAGAGCCAAGAGCAATAAATCAGCAGCAGAGAAAGGCAGGGAGGACAGAACAGGCAGGTTTCAGGCAGCAAAAGCCGTAGCAAACAGACAAGTTACACAGAACATGGAGAGAAAAGCACAGGATCTGACAAAGAGTCCAAACAGAACCAGAATACCACAGAACTAATGGGCCAACAAGCAACAGGTGGGGAGGGCAGGTAAAGATGAGAGCAGGACAGGTGAAGGAAATACAACATCAGGTACAAGCGCAAAACTACAAAGTGAGACAGGAAACGTTCGTAGTCTCGTGTCACATTTAAGTACTGTCTCTTTTTCAGAGAAAGTCATGTTACTTAGATGACCACATCACTTTCTCCTCTGTAACGTGACTTTCTGATAAAACTTCACGCTGAGTATTTAATGCAATTTTTATAGCTGTGAAATTACTGAGTGTTCCTTTCATTGATATTTTAAATGAGAAAAACTGAGGTCAATAAAGGAAATGTGAACTTTACTTTTTTTTTCTAAATATCTCATCCAGCAACGCTTGTCGCATTTATAATATTTTATATTGTTCTAAAGTGTTAAATTATAAAGATATGTCTGGACAAATAACGAACAATAAGCTTGAGCTACAATGAAATTATGGTAATTACAGTTCATGTAATTTCTCAGCTAGCTTGTCCTACAGAGGTCTCCCATCGCCACTGCTTGGAAAAGGGTGGACCCTATCAATAAATACCTGGAAGGTGATTGGATGAAGCATCTGTCTGTCACCCTCTGCCATGGGGTGACATCAACCAGTCCAACAAACAACCTGACATAAAAGTTCAAGCCAGTCAGTAAAAGAGTGAAAACATTGCGGACGAGAAACCCCTTCAGTTCTGATATAGTTTGTGCTAAAACAGCATCCACGCTAATCTCTACAGTCACTGTCATCCAGTTTAGCCACGCCCACATCTCCTCAAAGGACTCTGATTGGTCTGAACCTCTATGGAGTGACACAAACGCAGAACTTGAGGCCTGAGGAGTTGGTTTACCTGAATGTTCCTGTGATCGCCGTCGTGGCATCGTCATGGTTACTGCAGGTTACCGAAAAAAATCAAGACGCCAAAGTGATGATGATGTCACACCGGCTCTACACCGTCTTTGGACACAAATGACATGTGACAGGCTGCAGTTCTTCATGCTCGGATGGCTGAACATTTCAGTGGACGGGCCTGATTATCTACTCAAGTATGGCTGCAGTACATCACTCTCAAAAATCCCTCTCTGTCCCTGAGGTAATCTTTACTTCATCTTATCGAAGAGGAAAATCCTTACAGCAGTGTGTAATCAGCAGGCTGTCAAATAAAAGCATCGATCTTTAGAGAGGAAGCAACACAGGCATTTGTGAGTTAATCAGAGCCGAAGAGAGGGCTGGAGTGAGAAGAAGCGTGATTTTCCTGATGAACACGGCAGAAAAACACAGACGGATTTTTTTTTTTTTTTTTTAAGAACAAACGTGCAACTTCTCGCTCAACGGCTGCACATTTTCACCTCGTGTTCGTGCGTTTGCCTCCTGGCACGGACAACTAGAGGACTCAATTGACCTTAACGCCTGGACTAATCTGTAGATGAGCCGCAGACAGTACTCACGGGAGTAAATGACAGGAAAATGGTGGGCGTTCCCTTTACATCTCGGTTCCGTTAGGTTGCATGAACTCGTTTTTCACGAGAATCTCACACTACGCCAAGACTTGTATCTCACCGGCAGCACTAATCGCTGGCTCCACTCTCTTTATCACAATGGCAGGAATGTCCTCTCCCGTGCTAACAGCTTCAAATCCCAACAATAGTCGTGTTTCATTACTAAAGTGACACCGTTTTTTCTCTTTTCTTTCCCTTTCTCTTATTTTCTCTTCAATGTGTGAGTGGTATTTGACCACTTTTCTTTGCTTTCTTGAGCTTGACAGCGGGGGGGGGAAAAAACCCACTTAAATGTTCAAACAACTTTTTAAATGTCAAACAAATAAATACATCAACAATACACTTGCTGTCAGACACATCAAAATGAATGTGAATGTGTGTGTGTGTGTGTGTGATGGGAATTTCTTTACAGCTTTGTGTTTCTCTGTTTTTATTATTTCTTGATGCTGAAAAAGGTTTACTCTGTTTTTATATTCTATTTTGTTGAAGTACTTTCACATTAAAATTGGGAGATTTATACTATCTCCTGTTTTACTAGAGTAAGCCAAGTGTTTTTTTTTAAAGCCACTCTTTAAAATGAAATTTAAATGAGGCAATAAATGATAGTAGAGGACACTTTTTTTTTTTCTTTTACGACTTGAACATTCAGCGCTATTTTCAAAGCAGGGTTATATTTTTTTTCTCCTTTTCTCGATATGAGGGGCAGATTCAAGTCCATTGCCTTTTTTCCCCCCACCAATGCCCGGAGTTCTTTTCTGTCTGCGAGTGGATGAAATGATGAAGATGATACTTATCGTCATTTTTACAGCAACTCTTTTCCCGCTACTTCCTGTTGCTTGATGTTTAGTTTTTACTGTGAAAATGACAAAGCGATTAAAGGATGAGATCCATAATCGACTCAAAATCAAGGAGATTCAGACTCCCTGAAGGTGATGGGTGGAATTAAAAAGCATTTCTCACCAGCTGAACATAGCTGGAGACTTGCTTCAATATTTCACCAATAGCATGAATATTTGAGCGCCTCTATAGAGAAAATGGCAGCCGGCAACTGGAATACTAGATTGAGTCTCATCTCCCATCTTATGTGATGGTCTGACATTAGTGGTGTTGCATAAGCGTGACCTCCGGCTCTGCTGCTGTAGACTTGTCTCCATCCCCCCCCCCGCCCCACCTCCCATCTCCTCTGTAATTATTCTGCTCACATGGCTTCAGACATGAACCCAGCTTTCTAGACAAACATGCTGTTGGCGCTCGCTGAGATGTTCCTCTGATCGGTTGATGCTGTTGGCTGAGACAAGAGCAAGCGGGAACACTTGCAGAATCAGCCTGAGAGCAGTGCGACTGGCTTCAGCGCCGACGCCGATGTGCTGTTGTCAAACTGACGCCAACATACAACCAGCACAGTTTAGGTCTGTTTTCCAAGAAAATTGTGTTTTATTTGCAGTTCAACAATATAAAATATTGTTGTGCGATAAAATACTGGTGACATTAGATAAGTATTCAAATTGTGGACGTTTTAAAGCTCAAACTTCCACTGGAACCAAAGAAGAACACAAATGTCATTGCTAGTATCTGAACAACAGTGTTGTAACTTTCAAGCCAACATCATTCCATTCCTGCCTAGGAAACAATTTGTTTTCCACATGTCTGCTTGAAAAAAAATATTTCAAAACCTTAAAGCTCAAGTTAAAACTTTGAGAGTTTCCTCTCTCTCGACGGTTTAATAACTGCAAGGTTTAGTTTTGCCGATTGAACAACCAACGAAACATGAAGAGAAGATGCGGTATAGAAATCACTTCGAAAGGTCCCATGGCTCATCATTGCCAGGTTGATAAACAGTCTCACTGTATGGACCTGAAGCCTGTCTGACCTTTAAAGCGATAGTTTTCCTTCAACATGCCAACTTGTTTTAAAACCCATCACTGACGCCGTGGTTTTAACCTCATTCACTGTAGCCCATCGCAACCTGCCATTAGCCTCACTGAAAACATGGCGCCGGTGACATTTTCCAAACAACTTGTCATGCCAAGGCTTCGTGACACGTGGATGAACACTTTTTTTTTTTGTTTTAATGTTTGACGGTTCACTTCACTTCTGTTGTTTGGGAGAATACTGCAACAGTTTTCCCCGTGAAAAATCTTGCGGACTTAAAAACTTCAACCAAAACAGTGAGTAGGTAATGACCGAATTATCAACTTTGGGGGAACTATTTGCCAATATTTCACCTTTTTCAACTGAAACAGGCTGCACCTTTCAGGGGGCCCCAAATGACATGCAAGAACTGAATAATTCACACAATTTTATAAACGTTTGTATCGTTTCAACAAACTCACATGCAGCAAATCCTGAGCGGGGGATAAGATATACTGCCACGGATCAATAGAGTCCAGCTGTTTTGCTGCTATACAGTTATGGAGCTAGCCTGGTGGAATTATCCTGATGGAGCTGGCTTGGTGGTGGAGCTAGCCTGGTGGAGTTGTCCTGATGGAACTGGCTTGGTGGTGGAGCTAGCCTGGTGGAGCTAACCTGGTGGAATTATCCTGGTGGAACTAGCCTGGTGGAGCTAACCTGGTGGAATTATCCTGGTGGAACTAGCCTGGTGGAGTTAACCTGGTGGAGCTACCTTGGTGGAATTATCCTGGTGGAACTGGCTTGGTGGTGGAGCTAGCCTAGTGGAGCTAGCCTTGTGGTGACACTTACCTGGTGCTGGAGCTAGTCTGTTAGCATTTATTTGTAAGAGCTAGCCTGGTGGAGCAATCCTGTTAACCTGCTGGAGCTAGCCTGCTGGAACTAGCCTGCTGGAGCTAGCCTTGAGGAGCAATCCTGTTAACCTGCTGGAGCTAGCCTGCTGGAACTAGCCTGCTGGAGCTAGCCTGCTGGAGCTAGTCTGCTGGAGCTAGCCTGCTGGAGCTAGCCTTGAGGAGCAGGCAGAGATGCTGAATGTATTGACTGCACATTAGCTGAGCAGACATTTATGTAGTTATGAGGTTTAACATGAGTTGCTCATGGCGCTGAAGGTGCGTGAATCACTATTTGTTGTGCGTCTCACTATGTCTGTACCTGAACTGTTAATTGTTCATGTAAATTTGTCTGTAGATCAACAGTTATTTCAGTGACCATCTTTCCTCCTCATTTGCAGCAGTCAGTAGCAACCTACAATGATGTGGATAACACTGAAAAACCCAAGATTTATGTGGCACAATTATCTTTGTCTCAGCAGGATGAAGCAAATATTACTGCTAATTTCAAGAAATATATAAAATATATATAAAATAAGATAATCTTTGATTACGGTGTACAGTTCATGGCTCACCCAGTGATTTTAGGGGTTGATGTCTGGAGAGAAACCTTTAGAGGGGTTCTGGCTCTAAAATGTTAAAGCTTTTGAAGAAACATTAAACAGACAGAAGCTGATTAGAGTTGTCTGGTGTTGGATAATCTGTGTGTAGTCAGAACAAACACATGACAAACAGACAGGATGATTGATAGAGCAGCACCTCAGACGGACAATCAGAGAGATGATAGCCATCAAACACAAAACATGACGTTAATGTTACCCACTATTTAATCAGATAGAGCAGGTACATATATATATATATATATATATATATATATATATATATATATATATATATATATATGTATATATATGTATATATATATATCACAGACAACTTAAAACTCATTTCAAACTGTTATTTTGTTGATAATGATGTTGGGCTTCTAAATTTACAAATGTATCTTTTATATTCAGTCATCGTCTCTATCTCCTCCGTCTTCGACCCTCTCTCCATTGTCACAATGCATCGAGTTCAAACTGAAAAAGCAATACCCTCTTTTTCTAGAGAGCTTCAGGGAGTCTCTGTCATATGTCAACCTTGGAACCCCAACACTGCTTTGACAGCCAAAAAAAAATAGTTCATTGTTTGTTTGTGAGCATCTCTTGGATGGGTCTTACTGTTTGTAATGGGCTTATGAATTTTTTAAAAGAAGAATATTCAGGTAAGGAAGTTGATTTTGACATTTCCTACCGTTTCGTGCCAGACGGAGCAAATCCTGACAGAATTGCAGCCAACTGCACAGTTACGAGCTGCTGTGCTGTGACAGCTTTCAAAGTATGACAGTAAGTTATTTGGAGTCCAGATTTTCACTCTACGCAATTAGCCTAAGGTGTGTGTGTGTGTGTGTGTGTGTGTGTGTGTGTGTGTGTGTGTGTGTGTGTGTGTGTGTGTGTGTATGTATATATATATAAAATATATGATTGAAATTGAAGTAGGTATCACATCACAGCTTTCCTGGCAGGGTTTCAATTGTGCCTTTTTATCTAGAAAGAAGCGCTGAGAGCCCTGGAAATGTTTCTGACTTCAGCATAGATTACTATCAAATCTGCAGTGCAGCTCCTGTGTCACTTATGATTAGGTGTCCTCCAAGAAGATCTGCAGGAAAATTTGCCAGGCCCATGCGAACCCTGCACACCCGGCAGTGTCGCGAAGCACCTCGACGGTTAGATAACCAACCCAGATATGAGCCAAAACCATTGTTGTGAAATTCATACCATCAATGCTCGCGTATAAGAGCAACACCCTCTGGTCAACAAGATGTCAGAGGAACGTTTATCTGAAAAGATCAATTCTTGATAATCCTCTTGAAATTCTAGTCATAGAAAAGGTCAAATCAGATGAACACGTCCTTCCTTCCTGGATGGGAGCAAACTTGGGAACTTGTCATTTTGGCAATTCAGTTTTTGTCCGAAATGAATCAAACATGATCTCACATTTCACTGAACCTCAAAGGTGCTGACAGGGCAATTTGGGCAGGAAGCTCCAGTCTCAATTTAGCAAGGAGATGAAGGAGTGTTTCTGATCTTCTCATGCCTTTGAAGTTAAAGCAAAAAAGCAAATAAAGCTTAAAAAAACATTCAAAAAGAAGGCGTGCCTTGATGTCCCTTGCCTAAATGGTTGAGCATCTTTTGAGCTACTACATACTTATACTTATACTTACTTTTGCAAACAGTGTAAATAAAATTTAAAAAGAAAAAAAACAGTGTCTTAGGACAGTTTTATTTACACTGAAAGATTTAATTTACGATCCAATCTCAGTCCCAGCTTGTCAGATACTAACAGTTGGCGTCTCGGTCAAACTATGATGTCGTGGGAGGCCAGCAGGTGTCAGTTCTGGATGTACACCACTGATACGAAATCCAACAAAATCCAAAAGAACTGTAGAACATGGGTGGCCAACGTGGGGCCTGGGGGCCAAATCTGGCCCACCAAATGTAAGAATTATTATTAATATATGCAACTTTCATAAATCGTGTGACAAGAAGCGTTTCATGTTGTAACGTGATTTTTATATGTTGAAATAACATGAAATTATGTTATTACGTGCAAATATCCAGTGACATTTTTATTGCTTTAATCACGAACTTATGTCAAAACGCGATACTGACCTGCTTTTATTTCTTTGGCATGACAGCACCACGCCTCCATGCTGACGGGATGTCAGACGACTGCGACAAACATCATTTGTCAAGTGTTTGTTCTTTTGCATCACCTAGTTGACAAAGGAAGTATTACTTGTGTCACAGTACACACGTTAGTGCTCTTCTTCTAACCAAATCCAGGAGTTATAAAGTTTCATCATTTCGCAAACACTGTGACGTGGGTGGGTGAGGAGTGATGTTCCTCTTATCACTGCTTGTAGCTTTAATCAGGACCTGCAGGAGAGTGGACAGGGATGAAACTTGGATGGAGGTTTACAGCCTCTGAGGGCTCTCTGGTTTTGTAAAGCAACATGTTTGGTTGTTTTCTGGCCATGTTGGGACTTATGAGAGTTCTGGCTTCTCACACAATGAGCGGCAGCGGAGACTTGGTTACATAAGCAGTGACAGCCCTCAGTGGCTGATGCATAATCACGACAACTGTCCTGGTGTGTTGCTGATACAGTAGATAATAGTTGGAGAGGAGCTGAGCTGACAGGGAAGACAGGGGGTCACAGGTCAGGCATCACTACGTCATAGATTTCGCCTTATTTTGAAATATGCAGCAGTTTTGCTGGCATTACAAAGCATTTTTGCAGCGCCAACTGCGAAGTTACCTGATAAGAGATCAAGTCACAGCTGCCATAGTTTTTGCTGCAAACAAACCGTGATATTAAGACTTCTTCTCTCATCTTCTTCTCTCTAATTATAATGGAAGTCGTGCCATGATTTTAATTTCTATGTTTTGAATTCAATATTGAACCTGCTGGTTTCAAATTAAGGTACGTCAGCTTAACGAACTGAAGAAGCTGTTAAGCAGTATTATCTTCTAAAACACCATCTAACATTTCATAATGCAGCCATGTTGTAACTAACATCAACTTGCAATTTCCTAGCATTTGAGGTGCAACTCACAACTCACGATGATGCAAACGGCAGGCGTTCTTGGTACAGTGCTCAACACAGCAGCTGACAACACTGACATGCAGCGGTTTTAATTACATAGGAAAAACCGAGAAAATTCTAAATAGGTTTCAGCAGTGATGGTGTTGACACTTGCAAATGCTGTAGGCTGAAAGAACAGAAAATAACACGCCAAAAAAAACCAGGAATATTTTAAAATGCGTAACTGTCATTGATTGTGGCTGTCAATGGTTTGTAAGTGGGCAAAACATTGAAGAATATTCAAAAATGAATGTTGTATGAGCTTAAGCGAAAGAGAAACTGCTCCTCCCGATTAAGAATCTTACACTGTGATTTCTGAGAAATTTCACCGTGATGTTGGAGAAGAACATGTGCTGTCGTGGTTCCAGCACTGCTAATCCAAACAGTTGTGGGTTTCTGCTGAGGCAGATTTATGGTCAAGGAAAATATAGACATCTCACCCCCACACAAAGACTCTCTGTCAGTGTGCCTGCATGTGGCCAAATATAGACGTGAGCCTCTGACCTCACTTGTGTGCCTTCACTGTCATGGAACAACGGGGTATAATACCTCAATTATTTAAATATCAAACTTCCTTATAAGGTAAGTTTGATATTTAAATAATTGAGGTATTAAAATATCAAACTGCCTAATAAGGTAAGTTTCTTTTTATAGATATATAATTGGTTACTCATCTGCAATCCTAATCTGACCTTCATTCCTAATTATACACGCTCTCATCTGTAAATCTGACCTTTTTGCACACAAGGTTTGAATAATTAAAGGAATATGGAAGCCTTACCCTTTCCTTATCTAGAGTTCATGGTAGCTTATGTTTATTCTGTTCTTAAATTAATGGACCAGGGAATAAATATCAGGCGGTAAATCGGTGTATAAACAGTCACAGAGAGCCGGTCTTTCCTGGAAGCTTCAGTCACAGCATGAACCTGTCAACGTTTAAAAAAAAGCAGAAACTACAGTTAGCATCCACGACTGCCCAAGACGTTTAATGTGTCGACAGAAAAAAAAACAGATGTTGTGTGATAAAATACATGAGAAAAATAAATAGGATCACAATTACTCTTATGATACCTGATCTTTAGCAAAGCCCCATCAATAAAGTAGTCAGCGTTAAAGTTTCTAGGGAGGGATGAATGGTTGTAAGTGCGTTATTATGCACATTGTGAACACTTGATAAGCCATGACGTAACAGTAATAAATGCCTTATAAAGTAATTTTTCCATACATTAATGCAGGGTTAGTGTATGGCCAGCTGAACTACTGCGTTTTTATCCATTTGGTTAAACAGGTATTTAGCTCTTGCTATTTTTGACACTTAAAATCCAGAAAACGATGCAATGAAAAATGCACTTACAACCACTTGTTAATACTTTATGGGGGGGGGGGGGGGGGGACATACTGTAAAGAGATACTGAAATGACATAATTACTGAATAAAAACTTTAAATACTTATATATGGTTAAATATTCAAATTAAATAGTTCATGAATTAATAGTTGAATTAGTTATCGGAATAAAGATGATGAAACCAACACTTCCACTCTGTTGTGATGCGGAACTCGGCGACTTGCTTCCAAGTTCCGACAATACCAAAAGAGAGATGGTGTACTCGCCGTTACCTTGGACTCCAAGCAGAAAGCAGAGAATGAATTGCAAGGGAAAAAAAGACATTACGGGACATTAGAACTACATTAAAGTAGTTGTTTGTAGTTGGAAAGATTTGTTTGCGGAAAAAAGCACATGCATATCTCACTTAAGCTTACTTGAAATCAAACATACTCCCTTGAAAAAAAATTGCATTTCTATTCACAATCACGTGATGACACAACAACTTACTGTCAACCTGGCAAGGACGGCGTAGGTCACCAGTCCTGAATTCATAGAGTTCTATTTCTAGGAGCCGAATTCTAAGCACGGACATGATGATGAGCGTACCTGCTAGCACTGTGGCTAGCTCACATGAATCGCCACTTTAGTTAGTAAGGATGATCCAAAATCATTTACATTTTCGCTCATTTTTTTTTTTACACTACTTCACAAACACTGCACCCTTAGATGAGCTGCTGGCTATGCGCAAACCACAGGGAAAAATGTAACATTGGTTAAAAACTTCATCGTTACAGTGTAACTGAAGCTCTTTTCCCGTCGTGTGCCCTGTTGTCAAATTTATGGCACATTTCAGTCACGTGTTTCTGTGCGCGCGATGTCAAATACACATGTTTTCTTCCTTTGCTCTGTGTTTTGTCTATAGCTGCAGTCCATTGAGCTCTCGGGTCGCCGTAGTTCTGTCTCATTACACGTTTAGAGAGAGATAAAAAGGTCTGACAAACAGTGTCACGTAACCTTTTCACAAGTTAGAACAAAGCCGCATTATAGCCTTGTCACATTGTGCTGTTTCCACCGCTCAGCGCGCGTTTGCAGCCACACTCGTCATGACAGTCCTCAGCGACATGCTTTTTATCAGCACCGTTACTAAGTGTTTATTGATGGCCTTCTAGGAATATGTTAGAAGTAACAGGTAATACAGTAATTCACAGTGGTTGCTGTTCTACAATGTTAGAGAAGAAGACACATTTTCCAGTGTGTGTGTGTGTGTGTGTGTGTGTGTGTGTGTGTTTACAGATCATCCTTGTTACAGAATGAAGGGATGATTAAAGTTTGGCGTCACTCAACAGATGAAGGTCTGTTTTCTCAGCAGGGGAGAAAATACCTTTCTCCCATAACAAACATTTGATTGTTTAATTGCTAATCAGGATGCCTATCGCTACAGTAACGCTTGATTGCCACTGTGCCGCGAGAGGAAATAACCTAGAGATCAATACAAGACAATTAGCAGTAGCAACAGGTAGGTGTAACTCAGTCCTCGAGATGATGGCAAATTAGTCTTACCTAGAGATGCTAAAGTTAGCATACTTATCCATCCAAGTTCTTTCCACAATCAAAGCTTTTAATTATAGTTGAAAGTTCTTTTTACTCTTACAATTTAAAAATTTTAAAAGCACAATTACTCATCATATCTTCGTATTTTTTTTTTTTTACATCATGAATTATTATTACAAGCCACGGATAATTGCACAACCACCTTTTCGGCTGATCTGTTAATTAACTTATGTCCTCTTGATCAATATCGCTCCAAATCCCCAGTGACCTCCGGATAATTTGCAGAAAAAAACAAATGTCTGAAGCAACTCAGTGGTCCAACGTGCCTGAGGGAAGAAATGAATAATTATAGCACATAACCAAGTCAGAATCGTGCCAAATGTATGTATGGGGGAAAACTGGAAGATGCTTTTAGTGGACGTCATCGTGTGGTGGTGATGTACAATGGCAACATAGATGTAGGACTGTGTTTTACAAAGGAAATGCGACCGCTAAGAGGGCACTTCTAGTGTTGTACAGCATGTTACCTTGAAACTTATTATGCTCATTAAGTATAAAATCTTCCATCACTAATCTGCACGAATTTGCAGAAATGATAACTGTCCTTTAAAATGCGGTGTATGGACTTAAGAGACCAGAACAGAAACAAACAAACAAACAAAAAAACATTCATGTACATTCAAGTACTGTGGTTAAAAGTGGAGACGCTTGCTGATGAAACCAACCCGAGTACACGCAACTGCTGTGGGAGGTATCACATTTCACTGACTGGGGAAACCAATAGGTCTCAAGAAAACATGAAGCAGAAAACAAAAATAGGGGACACAACCAGAGGCAAACTCATGATGCAAGTTTGTTTTTAGCTTAGCAACATACTGTAAGTAAGAGATTAAAGCCCTTTTGTTTTATGCACCATTTAACTTAGATAATACTTCACCCAAAAGGCGTATTTTCCCTTTCAGGTCCCGGTTTCTTCGCTGCTGCTGCTGCCTCACTTCTTTGTAACGCCACAATGCAGGAACATCCAGCCATGTGCAGTTAGCTCGAAGCTAATAGCAACCAGTGCCCGTGCACCGACTACAATCACAAGTAAAACTCTGTTTGTGGAATACTGATCACATGATGGGATGAAGGAGATGTAGATTAGACAGGATGATGCCCTTCAGAGTTCATACAAATGGATGCTTTTGGACAGTTAGCATTGGTCAAGAGGGCTGCTTTTAGCTTCAAGCTAAATATACTTGGCTGGCTCTTTCTGCATTCTGGGGTTACAACGATTCAATGCAGCAGTGAAAAAACATCTTTATAGTTCAAGACACCTATTTGTTAGCAAAATGCACTTTTAGGGTCAAATGTCATTTAATCTTTCTCCCACCAGAGGCAAATCGATACCAGGTGTTGCATACATCAACAGCCAGCTGGTATTGAAGGGCTGCTATGATGGCGATGTTTAAATATTTGTGTTGTACCATGTGACTAAAACCCACACCACCTGTGCCATTATGAATACATTGTTACTGGTTGTTGTTTCTCATACGGGCCTCTAAGAGGTCCAGTTACAGATCAAACACTAGGAGGTTGTGACACTCAGACTTAAACATGTCAGTTTAGTGAGGCTGCAGGAGGTTTTACAATTGTTCATTTGAATTATTTGCATATTTCCAAGATGTCTAAACTTTTGTCTGGAGGTTTTTTTTGTTTTTTTTTTGCTACATAACAAAAAAAAAACAAAAAAAGAACTGTCAAGTGAAGAACCGGAGCCTATAAAGCATTAATAATGAATGAATAGTGATCAGATTATGGTAGATATTTTGAGCTCTTCAGTGAGTTACATCACCGATTACATTTGTGAGCAGGTGATCTTTTAATGTGAACAGCCATACATTTGCTCTGCATGGTGCAGATCTTATGTAATCTTATGTAACAGCAGTCAGGGGGTCGCGGTACGCGCAGGTGAACATCGCTGAGCGTTGATCATGAATAACTCAGATCAGTTTGAAGCCAAAAAGGTTGACAGTTGTCACATGAAGCTCTTAACAAGCCGTGACCGTCCTCAACCACAGACGGGCACACAAACTACTCCCCCGTCATCTTCCACTCCAGCAGCTCCAACCTCACACCCGAAGTCTGGCTGTCCACCAAATGTTTCCAGGCCATCCGGCGTGAAACGATCGTGGCTGCCACAGATGTTGTGACTCTTCAAGGGCACATTTGAAGAAAGTCAGGTTCACTGTAGAGGACGATCAGCTCCAATCACATGCTTTCATGCTCTCAGTGTATGCCTGCAGGGTACAAAGATGCTAACTGTTCATCTATCAACCCAACATCCTAGTCCAGGATATTACATCTTTACACCTTCGAGACTCAGAGCCATGACTTCCATTATTATGTTCAAGGACAAAGGTGGAAAATATTTTTTCACTGTAGCTTTTCATCAACTAGAATATAAACTGAGGAATTAGATTTGTCTGGCTGGATACAAGGTTATGAAATTGTTTGGTAAATGACTCTAATTGACTTGTTATTGTTTTCTATTTCATCTGCCTCTGAATGGTGTTTTGTTTTGACTCTGTCTTGCCCTTGTCTTCCCCGAAAAAAAACATTTCCATCTTAAAGGGGCCGTCACACAAAAACTCACTTTTTCAGTGCTCGTGCGTTTATGTTGGTGCTCTGATGTGCTGACTAAGAAAAAGGTGGGGGGGGGGGGGGAGCAGTTATTTTGATTCGGATTTGAAGTCTTGTAATTCAACCTGCCGTGTAGATTCGATGCCCCTTAACGCACCACAAGGGATTTTTTTTTTTTCCTATAAAAGCACCACCCACAAAGATTTTTTTCTTGCAGTAATGGGAAGTAAACTCTGGTTATTGTAACAAGTGGGACATTTCCAGTTATGACAGAGTTGGCTTTTTTGCGGGAGGAGGCAAACAGTCATTTCTGACTGTGACAAGTGGAGTCATGGCCTAAAGAGCTGTAAATGGGAGCCTTTTGACCATAAATACAAGCTAATATTGATAAATCGACCAACAAAATAGAAATATTGAACTGTGAAGGGGTATAATGAACCGTCTTAGAGACCCTCTCCACATATGTACCAAGAGAAACAAAGCACTCTTACTGTAATCTGTGTCGAACACTATTTGTTCAGCAAAACGACATTTAAAATGCCACCTTCTCTTCTCCCTCATTAAAAAGTAAGACTACATGAATATACAATGTGTTTCATTTTATATTTCATAAGATGTCTCCTTACAACGTCCGTTCTCACCGTTTGGAACCCAGAGGCTTCAAAGTTCCACATTTACTTGTGTGTGTTAGATTTTGGACCGTATTCAGTTTCCACAAATCCTGTTCATAGCACCGCTCAACAAACTGGATTTACAGTGAGGAAATTTATACTTTCATCAATGAACGAACGAGAAAACAGTTTCTACTCATACATTGTAGACAGTGAAGCTCCACAGAGACAAAAAAAAATCACATTTTCCCCTGGAGGTGGACCTTTTCAGTTTTTCATAAATCATCAAAATGGTGATTTTTTTGGGGGTGCGGGGGTGGGGGTATTGCACTGACCTTGTTTCTTCCATGACCAAAGAAAAAAATTTCAATTTCTCCCTGCAAAACTGCAATTGATGTATTTTCGGAAACAATTCAACTTAAAATGACAAATTTGCCCGAAAAACAAAGAAAATCTCAATCCATTTTGAGACACAATGTCTTTCCGTTAGTGCTGCCATGGGGACAAAGCTTAAATTATGATTAAGGATTTCATTTGTATTCACCATGAGATGTGTGTGTGTGTGTGTGTGTGTTTGTGTGTGTGTGTGTGTGTGTGTGTGTGTGTAGAAGACAAAATCCAATTGATGTAATTTAAACACCTGTAAATATATCAGGTGAGACAGCTCGCTTCTTTGAGTGCTTATCACTCCATTTGATAAGAAATAAGAAAATTAAAAGTTATTTGAGTGGAAGTAACTTGACTGTAGATTCAAGATAAACTGACCAGTAAAGTTCAAGAATGACTGACTAGTAAGCGAAATAGCTTGGAAGGAAATCCACTGAAAAGAAAAGAAAACCCCAGTTAAGTTCTGACGTTCTCTGTGTTCCAGTCGTTGCTGAGTTCATTATGAGGAAGGTGCAAAAAGATGTTAATTCATAAGGGGTATGTGAGCCCTGAGGCCATGGAGGCGCACAAACCCAATTTATCACCAGATTATAAACCTGTCATTTGACGCACACAGCAAAATCATGACTACATGTTCTAATCTGTGGGACTACGACACATTTATTTATGGGTCTCATCAAATCAAAGATGTATGTTGGTTTGTTGCACATGTTAATTTACGATCCAGCCCACCAGTCTATCTAACCTGCTGGTATTATCACTGTAGGTTTTCTTTAATCCCATGGAAAATCTGATCAGTCATGAGACAGTTTTTGTCACTGATACCAGCACTTGAGCAGACTGCTGTCAGGTAAAATGTCAAGTGTTGAGAGCCAAGAGGTTTTCCTCCTGTCTGCACTGAAGAGAGAGACGCCTCCTCAGGAGCCCCTGAGCCGATGACTCCTTGTTTTCGTCAAGTGTCTAGGATGTCACCAAAAAATTCCTGTTCAGCACCCTGTTAATCCAGAGGAATGAAACGAGGAGACGAAAGGCGGCAGCAGCGGCAGCAGAGATAAAACAGAATGAGAAATTTCACCACAGAGGATTAAAGGTTCTTGCAGTGCAGTTATCATTTAAAAAGACCATTTGGAACATGGAATCCTCACGGACAGCAACAATGCATGTTCCAGTTATAAATGAAAGGGGATTTCAAAGGGTGAGATTTGAGTTCCCACTCTGAATTGTTATCTTATCTTATCTGGTCTTTGTCTCCACCTGCTGTTTGTCCTCGATGCCGGTCATGATGCCTTTAAAATCCCCTGGTAAACTTGTAATTTCTACAGGTAGACAGACTAAAAACTGATTTGTCACTACATTTCAGTCTTGGGGATCCACAGGTTAAGATGGAGCTTAAAACCAAACATGGTCACACAAACATGTTGAAGTGTTTGAAGTCCCTGAAGCTGCAGGTGGGAAGCGCCTGTAACGGTCACATAAATGTTTGTTTGTAGGGCAGGTTTAAGGAGTTTTCAACATTAGAATTAGAAATAATATGGTCATGTTTGAAAGTAAATTCGATAAATTTCACAGCATATGGCTGTGACTGTGGGACTGTGGGATTTTATTTGTCACATTGATACTATCTAGGGGCTGCATGGTGGTGCAGTGGTTAGCACTGTGGCCTCACAGCAAGAAGGTTCCGGATTCTAGTCCCGGCTCGGGCACGGGATCTTTCTGTGTGGAGTTTGCATGTTCTCCCCGTGTCTGCGTGGGTTCTCTCTGGTACTCCAGCTTCCTCCCACAGTCCAAACACATGCAATTGGGAACTAGGCTGATTGATACTCTAAATTGACCGTAGGTATGAATGTGAGGGTGAATGGTTGTTCGTCTCTCTATGTTGGCCCTGTGATGGACTGGCGACCTGTCCAGGGTGAACCCTCTCGCCCGTTGACACTGGGATAGGCTCCAGCCCCCCCGTGACCCTTAATGTGTAGGAATAAACGGAAGATGACGATGGATGGATGGATACTATCGAGATCAGAGAGCTCCTCGAGATTTAGTCTAAAAGGTTTTCGACAGAAAGAAAATGATTGTTGTGCTATTGATGAATGACTGTATTTATATTGAATGACAATAACAGATTTTAGACGTTTTTAATCTGACAGGCTGTATTCTTCAAGTTTTACTAGTTTTATAACACCATCACTATGACGTTCCCTTGCATTTGTTTCCGTTTGTGCCACATCCGACGGTCTTGAATGCGCCGCGTTGTTTGCAACCGGTCACATGACCTGTCATGTGGCGTTCCCTGACTGAGGACTACATAGAGAGTTGGAATAACAACCTGGGTCCCTTCAAACAAACCCTGCTCGGTGGTCGTGTGTATTTGGTCTGTGAGTCCAAACGTCCAGCATGGCTTGGACCAAATACCAGCTCTTCCTGGCTGGACTAATGCTCATAACCGGTTCTATCAACACATTATCGGCTAAGTGAGTCTTGTGCTTTTATTATGGTGTCATGTGCCTCCAGTTATCGCTAAGTGATGATTAGCCAGTGTTTGAGAGAGTTTTTAGCACTGACAATGTATTAAATATAGAAAATGATTTTTTTTGGGGGGGGGGGGGGACGTGAGGCAGGTAATTGGAGTTTATTGTTTGTTAAAAGCGCGTTAGTTACAGGGTTGTTATTATTAGCGTGTTACAGCTGCTGGCATGCTAGCTGCCATTTAGCCACAAATATACTCGTTTATTTAAACTCAAGTGTGACGAGGGGCCACGTTTGTCTTGTTGTCAGGAAGAGAGACATTTCAATAGTATTGACGCACTTGATAAGCTAGCTGCCAGGAAGCTAATAGTGACCTAAGACTGTTTTGGTTTGGGTTTTTTTTTATCTGAGGACAAATGCTTTCCTGTTGAAGAGGCTCTACAACTGTTTACCGTCTTTGAAAAGAGCTAACAATAAAGGCTGCTTACGGGGGGGGGGGGCTAACTGAACGGTATTCTAACGCTACTTTGCGCTAAAGCATCAGGGAAAATTAAGAAGGAAAAAAAAATCACATTGTACTTTACCAGACAGTTAAAGCATGTCTACAGTTTGGTTTGTCTGAACAGTCCACAGTCCAAATTGACTGAAATTATATTTTAAATATTAAGGAAAAGCGGCAAAACCATGAATCAGAAGATTTTTTATGAATGGTGTACATTTTAATTTAGTAAAAAAAAAAAAAAAATACACGATTAAATTTTGAATTATAGTCCAAATCAAAAACAATGCTATTTAAGTTAAATTACCCACACTGATTCATCACTGATGCAGGGTAGGTTCTTCCACTAAATATTAACACAGTTCCTTTTTTCATCAATAATCATCAGTAATGTGGATGTAATAGCTAACGTGTGTTAAGGTCAGACGGATACAATAAAGGTATTCGAGATAAGTAAAATAAAATTAGCATCAATTTTCAAATTTGAGTCACATGAGTTACGTGTATTTTTACAGATCAAATAATGACCTCAGTGATTTTTACTCCAACGCATTGAAGTCCTCCCTCTCAGTAAAGAAGGAAGGAAGAGCGTGTCATTTTAGTGAAACCAGTAATTCAGCTCTTCTTTGCTTCTCTCATAATGTGCAACATCAGCTTTCTGGGGTCTGACACACGCCCGTCTTGTCTTGTGTGGGTCTTATCGGCTGAGTAGCATCCAGGTGCAAAACTGCTACTGGTGCAGTTTTAGCTCCATTGTGTCAGATGGAACAAGCTGTGTCATGTTGCTGAATTAACAGGTAACATTACACAACAGTCACATGATCCCGGCGTGGAGATCACCACCACGTAGGTTGGGTTTCACCACATATTCACAATCGTGATCATATGACTGACTTCAAATTCTGTGTGATTCGCATTGATCAGTTCAAAAATAGATAGTTTGCGTTCCAAGAAAGTGCCACATCATCACTCCCCTCGTCTTGCGTAATGATGCAGACTAGACGCTTACATGCCAGCAGTCAAGCTTCCTTTGACCGACTACAGAAGTTTATGCAGGCCTGTGCATTTTTAACTTTACAAGTTGACCACCAACTAACCTCATCGGGTCTGTGACACCGACAGACTTCCGACACGTCGTAATGAATGAAGCAAGTTAAATCTCATTTTCAGATCATTGGAATACGTTCTAAAAGTTTATTTTATGACCTTAATAATCCTTCCTTGTCCCACAGATGGGCCGACATATTCTCAGCCAAGGGTTGCCGCGACGACCCTGTACATGTCTTCTCTCATCCGTTTCTACAGGTAAAGTAACAGCACTAAGCATTACATGATGCAAAAAAAAAAAAAAAATCTGCGCTTTTACCTCAGTTTAGGTACAAATTTCTAGTCAGGCTCAGAATGTTTTTGTCTTATGTTTTATGCTATATTTCCACAATAAAGAAAAAGTCCATTTAACACATGGGAAGTTCTTCCACAGCTTTTTATGCATTTTCAAATTTAAAAAAGTTACTTAGGTAAATGTGTTTATATCTTCAACTGAATGTTCAAATACAGAGAAGTATGACAAAGCCTCCAATTGATGAATTGTTTTAATTTCAAGGTATCGGGTTGATTTGGCTATTAGCTCGTTATTTTGTGATTAAGTTTATCTTGTGATAAGGTCATTAATTTATCTTGAGAAAAATCACATATTCTTGTCACAATGGGACAGTTAATTTGATATCATGAGATCATGAGTTACAGGACTTCTCCCTCGTGACCTGAAGATGAGATACTGTAAGTCCCTGTGTGTTATTACTATGATAGCAGTTTACTTAAAGATAGAAGGCACTTTTAGGCTCCCTGGGACATCTGACCCTGACCCTGACCCACTGAAAATATAAACTTTGTCTGTGCTCAGTAGTTTATTCCAGATCCTGGCAGGGTTCACCCTGGACAGGTCACCAGTCCATCACAGGGCCAACACATAGAGACAGACAACCATTCACACTCACAGTCACACCTACGGTCAATTTAGAGTGTCAATCAGCCTCGTCCCCTCTTGATGTCTTTGGACTGTGGGAGGAAGCTGGAGAACCAGAGAGAACCCACACAGGAACAGGGAGAACATGCAGACTCACACAGAAAGATCCCGTGCTGGAGCCGAGATAATTCATTAAAATCACTGAAATGACTCATTTCAGGGTAGTAATAAATGTTATTACCATCATCAATATGCTTCTTTGTGTCAATTAAGTAAACAAACGAGCAGTTCAAGCAGACATAAAGCGATAAATTAACCGTTTACCATGAGATAACGACAGAAAATAAATTAATTACTCAAAAACTCCATCAAACTTGAGTGGTTCTCTGTTACTTCCCTCTCCACCCAGGCGGTGGGAATGTTCCTGGGAGAGTTAAGCTGTCTCGCCGTCTTCTACATCCTTCTGTGCCATGACCGCCGGAGCCCGGACCCCAAGATGAACCCGGGTCAGAGCTTCAACCCCCTCCTCTTCTTCCCTCCCGCAATGTGTGACATGTTGGCCACCTCCATCATGTATGTCGGTACGTGACCACAGACTTTCCTTTCCATTAGAACATTATTAGTTCCTGTGTCTGTGCTGTCATTCTGAACACTCTTAGGTATGTGACGCAAGATCAGAGGTCATATGTGGTCGGTTGGAGGTCATATGTGGTAGATATGTGGATCCATTCTCCTTTTGAAAGGTATTACAAAGGTCAAATATCAACTCAGGCTTCCCTGGTGGAGCAACAGGGGAGGTGATCTACTTAGATAAGGAGACGATGTCAGTTTTACATCATGCACGCTTTTGTTGATCTGATTGTTTGTGTTCCGTGGAATTAAAAAAGAAAGATGTCTTCACAGCGTGTATTTTTACATCATAGTACTACAAAGATGTAGGTTCATCAGCTCCAGATGTTTAAAGATGGCCTCTGTGTGTCTGCAGCCCTCAACATGACCAGCGCCTCCAGCTTCCAGATGCTGCGTGGAGCCGTCATCATCTTCACCGGTCTTCTCTCTGTGGCGTTTCTTGGGCGTCGCCTAGCAACCAGTCAGTGGATTGGGATCCTCATCACCATCCTGGGCCTGGTGATAGTGGGGCTCGCCGACTTCCTCAGCGGAAACAAAGACAACAACCACAAACTGAGCGACATCATCACCGGTGATTGCTGCTTTCTCCTCTGTGGTGTACTGTGTAGGCGTCGCCCAGGTTTGTTGACCTCTGCTCCTCCTTTGACCTCCAGGAGACCTGCTGATCATCATGGCTCAGGTCATTGTTTCAGTTCAGGTGGTTCTGGAGGAGAAGCTCGTCTACAGACATGACGTCCATCCTCTCCGAGCTGTTGGCACTGAAGGTAACCAAACGCGCACCATGGACACTCCCTACAAGTGGGGATGGACGTTTTAAAGAAGGTGTAGGTTCATTTGTGACTTTATTATTCAGTCAGACAAAACAGGGTTTGAGAGCAAAACTTTACTCTGCTCAGTCTTTTGGGTTTTGTTTTTTTTGTAGTTTTTTAGATTGGAAGTCAAAAGAAATTCTGATTATCTGTAAGTTTTGTGTTCAGATCAAACTGTTGAATGAGAAACCTTTGCACGCAGATTGAAAAGTTTCAGTTGCGGATCCAAAAAGTTCCGGGGAACCTCGTACCTAAACAGAAAAGGTTTGTTGGAATTGCGAGGAGCGACAGTGGCCTCGCACCGTCACGTCTACTCTCTGTCTTTAAGGTTGCTCGCTCGTTTTAGTTGTCTCGGAGTTGAACTCTTTCATCCTTCATTTCGTTGTCTCCCCATAGAACACATCAACTTTGTAGCAAACAAAGTGTGTCAAACCCCCTTCAGCCACCCAGGTCACCAGTCAGCGTGACTTCGATCAAAGTGTGGGATTCTCAGGAACGTCTTGTGATATCGCACAACCCATGGCCCCGCCCCTGAAACAATGGGCGCTGCACCTGTAACCTGAAATTCAGATGAAGTGTTGCACGAATGATAAACTCAATAATGGGATAAAAGCTCACTTGTTCTCTTCTTTTTAAGCAGAACAAGTCTCATATTTCCTGATAATATTCGTGTGTTATGGATTCAGTGACGACGTCTTGATGTCAGCAGGTCATTTTACATCATGTTTTGTGTTTCCAGGGTTCTTCGGTTTCATCGTTCTCTCCCTCCTCCTCATCCCCATGTATTTCATCTATGTGGGCAACTTCAGCGACAACCCTCACCACGTCCTGGAGGACGCGCTGGACGCCTTCTGCCAGATTGGACACCAGCCTCTCATCCTTTTGGCTCTGCTGGGTAACACCGTCAGCATCGCCTTCTTCAACTTCGCCGGCATCAGCGTCACTAAAGAGATCAGCGCCACCACCCGCATGGTGCTGGACAGCCTGCGTACGCTGGTCATCTGGGTGGTTAGCTTGGGGCTGGGCTGGGAACAGTTTCACGGTCTGCAGGTTCTGGGCTTCCTGGTCCTTCTGCTGGGAACGGGGCTCTACAATGGACTGCACCGCCCTCTGCTGGCCAGGATACCGTGCTGCGCTGGGATGGTGACCACAGAGGAGGAGAGCAGCTCAGGGGAAAGAGAGAGACTGCTGGGTGATGGCCGGGTGCAGACCGGTGACGAGAGTTAAAAACGCTCCCAGAGCATTCGTCAAAAACTTTCTTTCAGACCTCATTTTAACTTCCCCTCACATGATTTGTGAGAGTGAACTTTGTTTTTTTAAATATCGGTTTGTTTGTTTTGTTTTTATTTCGAGATGCACCTTCTTAAATAGAACACAAATCCTTTTAGCCAGTATCAACCTGTGCACCCTGACACCTAATTTTACTCTCATACTGACTAGCGGGTTCTTGATGATGATTTTCAAATCACATGTTTTAAATAAGCTGCTTTGAATCTATCTAAACCGCATGCCTTTTTATTTTTTTTTTTCCTGTGATCAGATTTTGTTTTAATGTTTTTATTTCAGTTTCTGTAAACGTTGCTGACTGCAGTTTGATTGTGCCAAGTTCTTTTAATGCACTAAATGCCAATCCACTGCCTTGTTAGGGCACTACGGCCTGCACAGACCCTTTTTTTTTTTTTTTTTTTTCAAATCTCCGTTTCAGCGGTCAGAGAGTTGAAAGACTGTTTTGATAGAATTCATCTCTGAACCTTTGATACTTGATGTGTTTGTCAGGCTCTTCCTGAGCGGCCCAGCTGGAGTTACCTGCACTCGTTTTGTTGTTCATGTTTGTCTGTTGCTCATCTGGTTGTGATTAACTACGAAAAAAAGGGAAGTGTCATGAAATCACGTGTGCAATGTAATGTCATGGTGAAGAGGGACGGTTTTAAATATACATATATATCTAGATATATCTATATCTAGATATATCTAGATATATATCTGAAAATGCTGCTGAATTTGATCTCTTTTTTTGCCGTTTTATTACGAGTATTTTTTTTTTTGAAGTACACATTTTATTTTATTTTTTAAATCATTAGTTGCTACGATAATTGTATGTGCAACTTTTTAAACGACTGTTTTTTTTTTATCCAAAAAATAATTATAACTTCAAAGATAATGATATAAGATGACTTAAAGAACACTATCGAATCAAAAGGAGCCATTCAATGATCGCTTACTCAAAAAGACACTGATCTTGTATTTGTAGGCTCGGTTTTCTTTAAATCTGATAATTAAGGCCAAACACAGATGAAATTATGAAAAAAAAACCAACTTATTTGGAAGTTCAGCCCATGAACCACGAAGAACACCAACCGGCCGATTGCACAGCCAGTAGTGAAGTCCCGTGTCAACACTCTCGGCAGCAGCAGCTGACACCTGCCCAGCCTGCACATCCTGAGTGGACCCAACATCCTCCCAGAAGACCCATCTTACGCTTTAAAAGAGGTCAAAGGTTAAACCCAGGAGTCCCCTGAGATCGGTACACACGAGCCCGTCCAGCTCTACTGGCAGGAGAAAGGAGAATGTGTTGATTAACCGCATATAGACACATTGGTACCTGATGATTAGCATAAAACACACAAAACTCAAGTGACTGAAAGGGTGTGTAAGGGGGTGTGTGTGTGTAGTTCAGATCCCGATGTCGGTTGTCTGTATGTTTCAATCCAAACACAGACACATATTTTCTAACTGTACTTGTGAGGACCGCCACTTTGGTTGACATAATACATTCCCAAGGCTTTCACACAGAATAAACTCAACTGTAGCCTTAACCCTTCGAGGCTTCACCCCAAACACCCTCATGAAGTCTAAAGGCCTAAGATGTCCTCACATGGTCTGAAACTCAAATTAGTCCTCACAAAGATAAACATGGAACTCTCTCTCTCTCTCTCTCTCTCTCTCTCTCTCTCTCTCTCTCTCACACACACACACACAAACACACACACGAACCGACACCAGGACGTGTCCACTAGATGGCAGAGTAATAATGATAATAATAATTATTATTATTTTTATAATATAAAGCCATCACTTCATTCAGAACATTAGGTTGATGGGAGTTACAGGCCTTATGAGGACAAATGCATTGTGATAAGGAGCGACAACCCCGATATAATTAGAATATTCCTGCAAAAAATATATAACACAATATTTCTGGGAAGGTATATATATATATATATATATAGATATATAGATAGATAGATAGATAGATAGATAGATAGATAGATAGTGTTTTAAGAATGTTGGAATATTCATACAAGAGATCAGAATAAACCAGCTTCAAGTACTTTTAATTGTTGTAAGTTTAATTGTGTAAACAAGTAAACATATATATATAGAGAGAGAGAGAGAGAGAGAGAGAGAGAGAGAGAGAGAGAGAGAGCCTTTAACAGATATTTGGTGTATAAAGTAGTTTTTTTTTTCTTAATTGCCACACTGAAAACAGTGGTTAGTGAAGTGATAAAGAGTGTGTGAAACAAATATATGAGAAAAACATGTTTATAGTTTATTGACTGTTGCATTAGCATCTGTTATAGAACAAGTCAAGTCGAATCTAAAGTAAAAGCACTCCGGGGACTACATGGAAAGATATTTCCAGTAGCAGTTTTTTGGATAAATTTGTCCTGATGTGACCGTCCTCCCATGAGACAGACCCACAGCAAAAAATAAGTCTGTGAATGACTAAAACAGATAAGTACTACAGTAATGAAGTACATTTACTCGGCTTTAAAACATGTTTTGATCGTGCTGTAGTTGAATACTTCCATCCGGTGCTTTATACTTCAGTTATACCATTCAAAGGGGATCATTTTTTTGTTTTTAACATCTTTTGTTAGCCTGTCAGTTACTTTAACGTAAAGATTTACATAATATCTTAAAAATACAACTTAAAAAAAAAAACTGTAATAAGTAAACCAGTTGATTTCCACTTTTTTGGATGCTTGTGCCCTCAGCCATAAGTCAGCATCCAGTCGAGGTCACATTTCAGAAACATTCCCTTTCTTTTGTCCTCCGTGAATTAAGAGCCATCAGATCTGATGTATCAAAAACAGCACTTGATATAATTGAAAAAAAAAACAACCTCAGTGCTTCCATATTAATAATCTAATATTCAGAGGGACCAGATCACTACTTTTATGCTTTAATACTTTGACACGGGCCCACTCGTTACTGCAAATACTTAAGTTTTTGTTTTAATGCAGGATTTTGACTCGCAACAGAGGATTTTTTTTCGTCGCTCCAATATTCTTTCATTCAAGTAATATATGCAAATGCGAATAAGAAGTAACACCTCTGCTTTTTTTCAGAGAGAAGTCAGAATGGTCGCTGTGAAAAGGGACTTTTGCTTCAAAATGACTGATCCCCCCCCCCCCTTTTTTATTCACTTTGTGCGTACAAATCTCCTCAGTAGAAAAGCTCTTCTGCTTTTCTTCTCTCTAAACTGATTACCGTGGTGGCAGCAATCGACAGTTGGATCAAAAATATCGGGAGGCTCAGCTCGCTCACACGTCGGCTGCCTCTCTTCATAATATATTTCCAACCCATCTGACCGGACAGACTTGCCGTTTGGCTGCAGTGGGTCTCCATGCTCCTCCTTGTGGCTGCTCGCCACCGTGCCAGAGAAGAAGCAGTAGGCCTAATGGTTTGTTATTATGACCTTTTCCATTAGTCTCCTCTCTTATTTAGCTCACGGCTTGTGTGATTTCACCGTGTGTACATTTGCACACTGGAGCTGTAGAGGGCCCTGAACCTCAGCACAGGAGGTGACTTTAATCTGTTCTAATGTAAACAGATGGCTTTGCTCAAAGGCACTGAGTCACCATCATATTTAAAAGCTTCCATTAGAGCAGCCCTTAGGCTGTTTACTGCGAAGGGCAGGCCGGGGTGAGTGTGATTAGTCTAGCACTCCAATATCCAGCTAATGACCACTTAATGTCCTCAGCAAGCGGAGCAAAAACAAGAACCCCAATACCACAAAAGGACACTCGAGGTTGTCTTTGCTCGTTCTCTTCGACGATGTCAAACCTGTGAGGTCAGATCTTGAGGCTGAAAGCTCTGACATTTGAGTTTTCTGAGGAGACGAGTGAGTCTGGAAATAGTTCACCGCTGGGATGTGCTTGGAAGAACCAAATCGGTCGACATTACTGACCTCTTTCTTGTCAAACTCTGCACAGCAAAGGACAAAACCTGACGAACGCTAATTCTTTCTCCAGCCACCTCACACTGACTGCAGGTGCACGTGAACTCTCCTTCATTTCTTGGGTTCAGGATTTTTAAGTTTGAAGCTCATGTTGGCCGCGCGATTGTTTTTGTCTCCTGCAGCTGCTGCAGTCGCTCAGTAAACGTGACACAAAACTAAAGAGTGAGATTTTCAGATGAGGAGCTTCCAGAATTGTGTTGCTCCACTTCCTTGTTATATTTGGAATGCGGTTCTTGTTTTCTACCTGATTTATAAAGAGAGAGGAAAATACACACACACACACACACACACACACACACACACACACACACACACACACACACACACACAAGCCAAGAAAATGCATTAATGAATTCTGTTTCAAACATGAAAACAACAATAATAACAAGACAAATAGAAATAAATAAGTAACAATAGTTTGCAGCTTCAACTCCAACTCAGTAAAGCAGGAGGATGAAGTCTAGACTTCCCTCTCACTGCTTCTTCATTTGCAAAATCCATCTTTACAATTCCCATCTACAAACCCCTCCTCTTTATTCACCCCCCCCCCCCACACACACACACACACAAAATATTTACAGTGAAAAAACATGAGTAGATTTGCTTTTATATCCCCAGTCTTTGTGTGCTTGGTAGCATTTCAATCATTTTCATTTCATTCCCACCCTGACGAAGAGGAAAACATCTTCTTTTTTAAACATCTTTTTTTTAGTTGTGCCTCTACAAACTTCGTTGAGATCTGGTGACGTTGCCGTTATGTGTAGAATTCTTTTGCATCGTGATAAAAGCTGATTTTTTTTTTCAATCACCCCGTGTCACTTTCATATCTCGTAAGAATATTTATGATCTTTGTAAGCACCTCGTGCAGAGTCAGTGTGCGTGCGAGTATTTCTTCGACTTTATTTGAAATATCGGAATGTTATTTAGTTAGATTTTCCCCTGCTGCTGTCAGTCACCGCTTTATTTTAGGTAAGTTGCTGTTGACACAACATGTGACTTGATTTTCTTGCTGAAACCAAGTGGACGGGCCTCTGAAGGAAGGAGCTGCAGCTCCACCGGTTTCAACAATGAGCTGCTACGTTCAAGCTGTGATAATAATGATCAATTCATGACTAATTCATTGATTTTGCATTTTCCAGGTCAGCGTGTTTTTGTTTTGTTTTGTTTTTTTCTAATTGGCTGCATTCATTCAGTATATTTTGTGTTGAATATCGCATCGAAATACCGCATTATAAAACCTGTAAAATCCTCCCTGATGGTAATATTCTGTTAATCTGAGACAAAATATGCGTTAGGTATGATTCTAGAAGTACTTTTTATACTTCTGGAGTTGTTGTTTTGTTTTTTTTTTACAGTACCTGTACCTTTACAGTGTTACTTTTACATACTGCAACTAAAGGATGTGAGCGACCCTGTGAATAATGTTTAATGTGACTGAGATGAGGTCATGGAACAAAGATGCTCGTAACATCCTTGGGCTACGTGCAGCTGGTCACGTTTCACAATGTCAGATCCTGAACGTCATAAAAATGCCAATTAAAAATCAGCTGAATTCAAGAGTTCGACGTATTCAGTGCCACACGAACGGGACGGCCCTGTTTTGGATTGACCGTAGACACATCCTTCGGTTCTTTTCTCTTTCTCTCTGTGGAAATGATGGCAGCGTGCCATACAGAAGGCTGTGTACAATGGCCCAGGTCCCATTAAATCTGCGAAAGTTCCTTCCTAAGGCAAACATTGCCAGAAATAGTAATCTTGGCTCGAGCTGGAGCCTTCCAGAGGGGAGCAATAATTCTCAGAGTAATGATGGAAATCATTTAATTCTTGTTCAGCCTCTGATCCAGCAGCGCTCCTGATCCGAGGTGCTCGTTCAGTTCTCCTCCGTCTGACACGGCTTCCTGAAAAACACCCAGCCGGCAATCAGGCAACAACAATGGAGGCTGAGCTTCAGGTAGTCAACAGCAGCTCGGCTTTGTTCCCCTGCGTGTGACTCACAAATGTTTGGACGTTTCACAATCGTTGCTCTGGTCGCTGAGGACTGTGTGACTGTCAGCGTGTCACCTGATGGAGTCACTTCAGCTCTTTTACTCCATTTGTTTATTCATAGAAAGCGAAAAACTGAATCTGTCCCAAACTAAAAAAAAAATTAAAAAATTAAAAAAAAATCCACAAAACGTGTTTTGTTTTTGTTTTGTTTGTTTTAAATCTGAAAACTGCCCTCGATGACTCATTTCAGTCGCAATAAAACCGTAAAGGAAGCTGTTGATGATACGATGGCACAGTGTGAAGGGAAATATTCTGTTTCTGCAGTTGAAGGAAAACAGGATCGCAGTGTTTGACGGTGTAACTGCGATTGTTTAAGACAGGCTCGGGTCTCGAGACGCACTGAGAGCAGAGACACTGGCAGAAATCCCACCTGCAATCCCCTTCTACTGCTCCACGGAGGAAGAGTTTAAAACAGGCAAATAAAGGAGAATAATAGGCTCCAACTGGACTCTGGCAGCGACAACAATGCGAGGGATTTGTGAATCACGAAAGTGCATCTTTACTTTCAAAAAACAACAACAAAGAAACTGTATTTTCTGAAGGAGAAATCATTCAGGATTGTATGAAAGGAAAAAAAAAACCTCATATATTCACATAAATGAAGTGAGTGGGGGGGGGTTAAAAACACACAGATAAAACTGGTTAATGAAGAGAAATATAGCACTGAGCAGAACAGTAGACAGGATGAACTTTGAGAGACGTGGAAGTGGAATAAAGAAGGTTTCCGTGTAACGTGCAGCAGCTGCTGCTGTGCTGTGGAATCTGCAGTTTAACATTGCTACTTTTTTTTTTCTTTGATTGCGTGGAAAAGCGGACGAATGAAAGCTTTTCAGCGCTTCATCATTTGTATGAGAAAAATATGACAAGAAAGTTTTTTTTTGTTTTTTTTTCCTGTACGTACCAATCAGTGAGTGGGTTGATTGGTTCATTTTTCTCAACTTCAAAATAGTGATCGTCCGTCTGCCTGCTAATTTGGATTTTTTTTTTTTTTGGAAAGATTTGCTCTGATTTTTAAAACAAAAAAATTCTGCAGTTTCTTATCGTTTTCATCAAAATAAACTGCCTCGTTTTTTTAAAAAGAGAAAAAGGGTTGTTCTTATTTATTTTTTTTTTTTTTGGTATAATGAGGCTTCCCCGCCCTCACTAACAACCCCCCCACCCAGCCACCCAGCCAGCACCCTCCGGCAGCCCGGTGGACAGAGATCTGAGGCCTGGGAATGGGGGGGTGGGGGTGGAGGGGTTTAATTCTTCCCACTGAAAAGCTCATCAGCACCTGAAATAACTCGAGGCGTGCTGCGTCTGCTACATCCTCTTCCCTGGATTGTTTTGACTGCGTGATGGAGGGCAAACGTTAAATCTCATTTCTAATTTTAACCCGGAAAAGTGTCACTCGAAAACACCATGATAGGAGGCAGTCAGGGTCATCGGCCCTTCCGGACGCATGAATCAAGACTCGATGAATGCGGGCTTCAGAAGCCATTGTTTCAGAGCACATGCGAGAGAAACATGCGAGGGGACAGTTCTGAGGGGGGGGGGGGGGGAGTTGGGGGGGTAAAGGCACGACATTGTGCATGGGGCACCTGCTGAAGGAGAGAGAGACAGAGAGAGAGAGAGAGAGAGAGAGAGAGAGAGAGAGAGAGATTGACTCCTTTTTTTGAAGACCAAAACAAACAAAAAATGAAAAGCGTCCGTCATAAAACGCGTAAATAAATCATTCGAATTGCTCGATAATAACGTTTCTTCTTCTAGATAATAAAAAGTCGTCTCCCTCCACGCATCTATTTTTATAATCCAAATCCGTGTTTATCAGAATCCAACTGGCCCGAACCCAAACGTGTGAATCTCGAAAGGCTGCTTGCGGATGAGGTATCGCCTCTGAAGTTAATTGTGTTTTCGTTTTCGCGGGGAATAGATTTCCTCTGTTTATTATGAGCGTGGGGACGGATTTGCGTCACCGTGCAACTTGCAGGTCGAGATAAAGTTGCACAAATATTGAAAAGGGGAAGTTCTAACAGTCATTATAGAGGACCCCCCCCCCCCACACACACACACACACACACACACACACACACTCACACTACCCCCCCCCTTCTCTCTGCTCCGGAAGAAATAAGGATTTCTGTTGTATCCTAAAATACTGAGACAGGTTCTATTTTTGAAGCAAATCTAGCGGGCGCATCCGCTCATTTAACGCGAATCACAGTCCATCAAAAACAGGATGAGTCGGAGCTCATAGGAGCTCCTCCCGCCACGGGACTGCGCTTAGAATAAGAACAACGACTGCAAGGAGAACTTTCTTCACCCAGCACTTTTAAAAATATGTTCAAAAGTTGCTTGGACTTGTTTCATAATGAGAATTATGATTTCATTTACACGCGTGTTGCTCCGCTTGTTGAGTTAATTCTGAAATAAAAACACTATAATGTAGTTTTATACGTTGCGTGAAAATAACTTTACAATCCACGCGTACACGACCGACTTCATGAGAGCCGTCGTGTCTGTGGTGGTGAGTGAGATATGTGTGTGTGTGTGTGTGTGGGGGGGGTCCTCTTTAAGTGATCAATCCATCATCTCAGGAAATTTCTCCGATGCATCGCGCTCATATGTAGGCTATGTGTGTGTGTGTGTGTGTGTGTGTGTGTGTGTGTGTGAGAGAGAGAGAGAGAGAGAGAGAGAGAGAGAGAGGGGGGAGGGAGAGAGAGAGGGAGGGGATGAGGGGGGTAAGAGCAAATGCAAACCTCCTCATTGGCTCAGAGAGCAACCAATCAATGCCAGAGAAGCAACTTCAGAGTGGAACTGCAGAGTTTGGAGTTCAGAGTTGCGAATTGGCGCCCAGAGGACGATCACGTCTCCCTTTAAACCGCCTCTCTGTATGTCTCTCCTCTAAATATCCTCGACTGAGAGACAAGAAGCCGCGTTGCAGTGTCCGGGATGTACACGGCCGGGCTCAACCCGTTTTACGCATCTAATTTCAGTCTCTGGTCTGCGTACTGCGCAGGGGGCTTCGCTGTGGATACCATGAAGAAGCCTTCCTTTTGCATTGCAGATATTTTACAAGCTGGGGATGCGGAGAACATCCCGGGATCGTCGGCCCTCATGGTGCATATGGGTCACCACCACCATCATCACCGTGCGCAGGGGCACTCCGGTAACTCCCCGCTGCGACCTTCTCCTGTCGCGCCCGAGGCATCGGTGTACGGCGCGAGGGTGAGTCCCGCGTCTCCGTACCACGGACACGGACTACAGCTAACCTCAGTCTCCAGAAGCACATTTAACTCCCAGCAAGCTCCACCGCCGTCTAGCAAAGACCTCAAATTCGGAATTGATCGGATATTGTCAACCGACTTCGATCCAAAAGGCAAAGAGAAGTCGTCGTTAAGAGGTGAGCAGAGATTTTACTGCACCCAAAATAAGAGAGATTAAAGGGAAGCTTCCTGTCATGTCAGCAAAGGGAAACAGCGAATGGGGATGTGTTTTAGTCTTCATACCTTCTTACATTGCAGATGGAATGAATATCAACATTTAAACTCCCAACTTTTTCACAGGAATGTAGAACTGAGGTACTTGTAAGACACAACTGCCTCCTAACACGACCTTGAATGAGCGCTTTAAAGAGAAGTGAGGACATCTTCTCCTCTCTTCCCCCCTCCACAGAGAGGTCAGAGGTCAGAGGTCAGGGTCAGCAGGTAGTTTGCTCCAAATCACTTCAGCAAGAAAAAAGGCCTTCTAAACTTCAGAGCAGTAGAGAGAAGAAGGTTTCCTGTGTGTCACTGCGCTAACTCTTGACCGACTGACTGAAGCCCCCCCCCCCCCCCCCTCCTCTCCCTCCCCCCTTCTCTCGCTCTGGAACAGATCTCACGTCCATCGTTAGCTCGAACCGTCAGTCAGGGATCCACATCCCCATTCAGCCTGCGGCCAGCCAGTACTTCTCCGCCATAGACCCCGGGATGAGCGACGCTTCCTCCATGATGAGTTCACTAGGCAGCAGCAGCAGCAGCAGACAATCAGGCCAGCATCAGTTTCAGGACACCTTCCCAGGTAGCCATCACATGTAGGAGTGTCCCAGACCTGGCTGGACCCCCCCGGCCTGTCCAGCTTGTCTCTGCTTGACTCTTAACTGGTTTTTTTGACCTCCTGACCCCCCTCCTCCATCCCTCCCTCCCTCCCTCCCTCTTCCTCTTGTCTTCCATGCAGGTCCCTATGCTGTCCTGACTAAAGACACAATGCCACAGACATACAAGAGGAAAAGGTCATGGTCCAGGGCGGTGTTTTCAAACCTGCAGAGAAAAGGACTCGAGAAAAGATTTGAAATCCAGAAGTACGTCACCAAGCCAGACAGAAAGCAGCTGGCTGCCATGCTGGGGCTGACGGACGCTCAGGTGAGAAGGAATCACACACACCTTTAGGTTTGCAAGGATGACGTACGAGCACCCCACCACCACCACCACCACCACCCGGAGACCTACATAAAAGACTATCATTTTATTTATTTTTAATTTTACTTGTCATAGTTTGGATAGTTTGTATATTTTTTTTTCTAAATTTAAATTCACTTGAATGCATTCGGGGTTCACAACACCACAGAAAATGAAAACATGCCAGCAGAAACTGTTAAAAGAAACACATTCGTATTGCAGACGGCTTGAAATGAGCGCAAAAGTAGAGCTGCATTTGATGTTGACCAACTGTGAAGTGTTACTGACATGAAATGTTAACTTCCTAATTTGGGGTTTCAGTCGATGATGTCGTATCTGCCCGGAGAAGGGAAAAAAAAAAACTGATCGTGAGAAGAGTTTATTTTGTTTTTTGTGTTGTTGTTTTTTTGCAACACGCAAGGTATTTTCGAATAAGTATAACTCGGATGAACAATTCATTTCAAACCAAAGGCCTTCAGACAAGGTGGGGTCTTTGTTTACATCCTGCAAATAAGGTTGAACACAACAAGTCAAAGTTCATGCAGTTCAGCTGGTACTTGATTAATTCTTTTTAATTACATGACATGTTCATGTTGTAAATAGTTACTTTTCTTTGCATTTCCTATAGGAAATAAGACAATATATTGTCTGCACGTCTTTGCACCGTGCACTCTATTGTTTTGTCTCAGTTTATGACAGAAGTGAATTCATACTGGTCTATAAGTGTATCATGAGAGGAAGTAAGAGCTCTAACCCCCCCCCCCCCCCCAAAAAAAAGTTCCAAAATCCGGATAGTCCAAAAATTCCCTTCCTTTTCATGTTTCTTGTTTAATTTAAGGGAATTTTCAAATTTGGCAGGGGTTGTGTGTGTGTGTGTGTGTGTGTGTGTGTGTGTGTGTGTGTGTGTGTGTGTGTGTGTGTGTGTGTGCGTGTGTTAATATATGTGCAGAAAGAGAGAGGGAGAGAGAGTCTGACGCTCCTCGGCTGTGTTTACAGGTGAAAGTCTGGTTCCAGAACAGACGCATGAAGTGGCGACACTCCAAAGAGGCCCAGGCTCAGAAAGACAAGGAGAAGGAGCAGCCGGACAAGACTCCGGAGTCCAGCAGCGGGGACCCTAAAGAGCCGATGGAGTCGGAGTGTGAGAGCGAGGACGGGAGCGACAGTGACTCGGATGAGGCTGCGGAGGAAAACTCCAGACATTTGGACGTTTCCGAGCATAATAAACCCAGCGTGATCATGAGCGGAAACGGCGGCGGCGGCGGTGGAGGCAGCGGCGGCGGCGGCGGCGGCGCGGCGAGCAGCGCGGAGGCAGCGGCCCCAGCCCCGTTGACAGCGGCCCCGCAGATGCTCATATGAAGGCTGCAGGCAGCGCTCGTTGGCTCTGGGTCACCAACTACAACTCTGAAGGACTTTAACAAGAGGAACGACAGTGACGTTTAAACACATCTGGAGTGGCTGCGACAAGCCACTAAATCACGGTATGGCAAGACTGTTGCTGTTGCCACCTGAAACCAGACTCGGGGCAGAAATGTCGAACACGATCCCTTGTTATGATCAAATAAAGCGCAGGAGTTTAAGGAGCAATAGTTCGAAGCATCACTCTGTATTCTCCGTTCCTTTCCTGTAATTAACGAACCACGTGTCGTTCCACCTCCTCACTGTCGTTTTCCTCTCAGAGCTTCACGTTTCCCTCCTCTGAAGGAAACATGCAGTTGTGATTTTGTATTTTTAGGTTATGAACCACTCGTTTCACCGTATACGTGGGATCTCTGAGCATCACGCAGTGTTTGTGTATTTTTTTGTCTGGATATATATATATGCTATTTTGTTTAAAAAATAATTTGCACTGAAAATATTGTAAATAAAATGTTTCCTACTTTGAAAATATGATTCCGGTGTTCAGTACATTATTATTATTATTATTATTATTATGAGAGTTTATCGTGTTTGCTCGCTACAATCGATCATTCAAGGCCTATATTTTTAACAAAGAAATGTAATGTAAAATCATTTTGTTAAACGTGGATAGTGAAAATATAGCATGAATTCTTTTTTTTTCTTTTCTTTCTCCATTTTAGTAAAAACAAACGCAGACAATTTCAGCTCAAATACAGTAAATTGGAAATCCAAATTTTAAGAACACAAATGTAACAAAATTTTGTTGGAATATCAGAGAGTGTTTTATTCAGTCCATCGAAATAAGTAATGCATATTTTTGCAAATGCTCACAATATTAATCAATAAATTGCTGCGTGTATCCGGCAAACTAATTTAGACTTTTATATATTTCTAAAATATGTCCTTTTTAAAAAAAAATATGAGTCAAACGGAAGCCTAGCAGTCGTTTCCTAGATAATAACGCTGTAATAGATGGCGTTCTAAAAAATCGCGAGACTTCTACCTGTAAGCATGTTGACACAATTGAGCGCTTCAAATTTTTCCCTGTAGCACAGAGGGGCGAGAGAAAAGAGGGAAATTTATAGTTTGTATACATTTAATGGCTCCAGATAGCAGAGACGACCCCGAATGAGTACTTAAGGAACACACACGCACGCACGCACGCACACACACACACACACACACACACACACACACACATATTCACACACACACACACACACTCACTCATCTTCTCTATTTACAGAGCTGCAAACTCCAGAGAACCTTATCAGATGCGTTCATATATCATGACTAAGAAGAAAATCATGTCACTCATGCTGGAGGACCCAATGTCTTGAAATATTTGGTTTCCCAGTCAGCTTCATCATGATGCTGAAAAGTAACTGCCCAACATGAAGATGCGCTACGGTTTTCTGCAAAACAAGAACTCTCCAGTTTATCCTGCTCCAGTACATTTTCTGCTTCTATTTCCCAACCAGTTATTTCTACATTATGAGAGTGAATATAATTTATAAGATCTCAATAAATGGCTTCCCAACAGCCCGCAAGGCCAAACTGTTGTATGTTTCATCTGGCAACTTTAAAAAGTTCAAAAATAATTAAGAACCCCCCCCCCCCCCACACACACACACACACACACACAAAATTGCATTCATCATAATTTTTGGATTTTTGCATGTTTTTTTTTTGTGTGGAACGACAACAGAATCAGAAAATTCCTAACCAGATGCAAATCATTAACGTGTACGGTAAGTTTGAGTCAGCTATCGGTCACCGTCCTCATCACCATCAGGCCGCTGCTATGACCAGTATGGTTGATGAGTAACGCAGCTGACGGAGTCTTAGGAGATATGACTCGCAGCTTAACATCAAACGTTCAACATCTTTACGACGTAGCATGAACACGATTATTGGATGCTGTCAGGGATCGTCGAAGTGTTATGGTCCAGAGATGTAGCGGTACGTGCTAATAAACAAATGTTCACAAACGAAAGTGCAGCATGCAACCCTTTATTAAACATACCAAAGGTATTCAGGGGAGGGATGCACAGAGATACCGGCACGCCATTGGCATCAGTAGGTACTGGTCCTATTTGAATAAATCAGTCCAGTTGTGCTCTCTTTTTCTTTGCAGCAGGTGAGGTGGAAACTTTCACTAAATACATGATTTATGGACATTTGCAGATAATTTTGAATAAAAAAAATGTCTTTTTCAATTTCACAGTGGTCACGTCGGTCTTTCCATACGCATAAAATGTGAATATCACATAAACTTGTTTTTATGTCGACGATGTTGGCTATTGGCCACATCATTTGTAAAATATCTGGATATTAGATGTCAGTTCATCCTTAAATTTCAGTGTAAATATACTGCAGCATGGCTCAGGGGTATAGAGGCTGTCTAGCAAGGGTCGCAGGTTCGATCCTCTCTTCCCCCAGTCACCATGTCAAAGTACCCTTGAGCAAGATACTGAGTCCCTAATTGCTCCCGATGGCCCTGCGATGGACTGGTGACCCCTCCAGGGTGAGCCCCGCCTCTCACCCAATGGCAGCTGGGATAGACTCCAGCCCCCACCCCCCCACCCCCGCGACCCTCAATGGATAAACGGCATAGAAAATGGATGGATGAATACACCAAGAAAAAAAGTGCAAGCAAACGGTAACTGGATTCGCTTCGACTAGTGAAGGCGGACCGGTTATCTAAGTTTCATCTACTTGGGAAGTTTTCATAAAACACAGAATTATTTAAGTAACAAGTAGCTGTGAAAATGTCATAGAAGCAGTGCAACTTTTTCTTAATTATCCGACGCAGTGAAGTAACATCATCCTCTTGCACAAGTACAAAGTCGTAATAACAACCTCAATTCTTCTATTCTCACCTCTGCTAAAACTATCTGAAAGTGGAAAAAGGAACACAACAAAAACCCTGCTGGTCTGTAATGTGATGAGGCTGAGTGAAACTCTGGCCTTTACAGTATATCTCAGTCAGGAAATTGGAAGCCTTCTGGTATTTGCTGTCATGTTAGCAGCAACATAGTGAGTGACCCAAACCCAGACCACCATATACTCTCACTACTACAGGGTCCACTTTCCTCTCCTCCGGAAAGAGGACTGACCCCCAGAGAGCTGCAGTTTTTCCATTCGGGTTAAGCATCTTGAATTTCACTTTTCATTTTTCCTCTCCTGGCTATACCTGCTGCCTTTTGTTTCTTTTCCATACAGGAGATATTTTATCCTCAGCACCGGTTAAGCACGTGAAGTGATAGTTATGAAGTAGATGGCACTTGTCTTGATGCTCTAAATTCACGCAGCATGAACAGTTGTCAGAGTTATGATAGCCAGTTTCCATGGACGACAGTAAAAAGCTCCGGGCACTTTATCAACCTAATATTAACTGTTAAACGATCACATATAAAATGTCTGGGTGGGTTGAGTCTCGAATTGTGCTTGAAAAGCTATAAATTACGTGAGTATTTGCAAATGTACAATAACAATAACAATCCAAACGCTTAACATAATACTGAGAGGCCTTGATTTGTGAACTGTCTTAAGAACTTTTATGACCAGGATAGGAGAAAGTCCATCTGGCCTGTATTTAATGTCAGCCTTTCTGCCTCCATTAAAAGCTGTCCTATACGTCCCTCTTGGCAACCCAGGACAGGGCAACCCATAAAACAAACCAGCCTCACAATTCGCCAATATTTAACGCTTTGAAAAAGTAACTGTGCAAAACAAATTACCTCTGTGAGAGCAAAAGGGGAGGTTTCTGTCTGCAGTGCTTGAGAGATTAACGTGGCTAAAAGCTGTGACGTCTCCGGCGCTTTGAGGCATTATCTGTGAGGATGTTTGATAGGCTGATGGAGATTTCCCCTACGTTGTTGTAATACATCTGAGGAGAGGCTGTACGGTCCTGACGGAGGACAGGGAGGGTAAAAACACCACGATATAACTCAACAAAAACTTGAAAAACCGCAGCTTATAAATACCGACGCAGTTTAGGAATTCTTCTCCTCCCTTTGGAGGTTAAAGATGCCGATGATCTCAGTTCCACTGATTCACCTTTATGTAATAATGGACATGCTGCTTGAATAGATTTAGCATTATCTGAAAGTACTGCATGAGAAATGATAACGATTATCCTTTTTTTTTTAGATTCAAGATTTCCTTCATCGTCATTTTTCTCATTTTCAAACGAGAAAAACTAAATTCGATTTCCATCGCGAGATATTAAAATGGCGCAGGCCGAGTTGACAGGTCGTATTCTAAAAGGAATGAATGAATTTGCCCACTTAAAGGTGAGGAGAGGCTTCAGCAAGCGTCGGTCTCATGTTGCATGTTGAATGGCCACAGGTGTAATGAACAGAGGCACCACAGACAGGCAGACTTCAGCCAAACCCAATTAAAAAAAAAAAGCAAATTTTCATTTTGTTCAACAGCCCCAAAAAAAACTTCAACAGTTCCTTCGGTGACAGTTCGTTCGACCAAGTTTGGTGGGAATCAGCCTCATAAATGTTTACATAAACTTACACACAGACAGAAAAATGGTACAGATGTAGTTATGGTCCTGGTCTAATATTATATGCACTACAGCCCATCTACAATGGAACAGGTCCATTATTAATGTAAAAATACTTAAACTCGTATTTTCTCTGTAATCGCATGTACAAAAAAAAAAAAAAAAAAAAAAAAGGCTGCTGCCAAAAAGCAGTGGTGAAGATTCTCTGTCATGCAGGTTGTGGTTTATCCAAGCGATGAAGGGAACCATCTGAAACAATATTGCTTTGAAAAGGGTCCAACACGTCAGTAACGTTTTACTTCAGTCATACACCGACTGAAACGCAGCTTCAAGTACAGTCAGGAAGTTGAATCAGTTTAGCAGAAGACCACTTGATTTGGATGAAAATTGGCAAAGGTGCTGGTGTCTGACATCAATTAGAGAACAAGGAAATCAAAATATTGAAGTAAATACAAGAATCTTCACTCTTTTACACCCCGTCTAAACCTGCCAAACGTATTTCATTTCTCTCACAAATAAATGGATGTTTTAAGGCTCCCACTGCATTTGAAGGTGTCGATTTTGGGCTTATTCTTGACAGCCAAATGTGTTCATCATCAATTCTATCACACGTAAGAGGGCGTAGATGCTCTGGAGGGGGTTCTGCTTCCTCTGGAGGTATGTTTGTTCCATCAAATTCTGATTTATGACATCAACTGGATCTTCTTTCCTAAATCGTCAGCCTGAGATGACTTCCTTCTGAGACCAGCAAAATATTATTACATGGTATGAACCTTTAATTTGATAGCAGGCCAAAAATGTTTTCCAGGCGCCCCTGTCATTTAAATGTAATTCACTGGAATAAGCAGTATCAAGGCCTTCACGGTTGGGATTCTTCTTCTTGAATCGCAATACAAAGGGCGTTTATCAAAGGGCTGAGAGAGTTTGCATGCTAAATTGGGACATTATCTGCAGAATATTTTACTAAATTACCCTTACATTGAGTTTTACCTTTAATATAAAGTCAGTGTGTGAATCGAAAGGGTTTTGGAACATTTTAGGGGGTCTGCTTTACAGCTGCACATATACCAAACATGTTCACCAACACTGAAAGCTGAGCCCCCTCATACAGAAGCTGTCACCACATTTCCAAAAAGCCACATTATTGAGTGCTTTTTTAACATTGTCGCAGTTTCCAAGCATCTTGGCCTTGCTTTCAAAACCAGACCCTTGCCAGCAGTTGGGAGTGGAAGAAGAAAAAAAAAGAGAGAGAGAGAGACATCTCAAGTTAAATTTAAAGATGTGTTTCTCTTGGAAGCCAGGCTGCGCTGCCATAAACCAAGGGAGACATTTTCATGCTCCACATTTTTCATGGTTTCTCTCTGAGTTTCCTCCCTTCCTTTCTCACTCCACCTTGGCTCCAGAGTTACCTACTGCTGCACTGGCTGCGGACCACAGCCAGCGGGGCATTGTGCGGTGGCCAGTTACTCCCTCTTTAGGTCTGAACAGGAGCCCATCCCCCCACCTCAAGAAAAAAAAAGCTTCTGGTTTTCCTTGGATGGTTCTCACAGGGGAGAATCCCTCAGAGAACCCACCACCTGGACAGCACTACTTAAGCTCTCTTTCACCACACTTCTCAAATAATGCACAACGCACTCACTCAGAGCTGATGGCCAACAACAATCAGTTAGAAGCTGAGAAGTCCTCTGACCTACCGCCCTGTATTTTAATGTGGCCATGAAGGAACCATTTTATTGCAGACTGCAGACTGTTGTCTTGAGCCAACCCTGTGTGGTGTAGGCTGTAATTTGTGAAGGGTGCAGAGGTTTGGTATTAATTAGGGCTGTGAAATGGCAGTGGTCCGACCGCTTGCCCGTTTCCATAGAGGCTGAATTCACTGAGTGATGAACATGCTGGGAGAGGGGATTATGGCCGTGCTCTGGCTGCCCGCTGAGATGCAAAACACAAAAGCGAGGATGTAAAAAGTACTTTCATTTCACATGAGCTGTCATCAGCAGCAAATTTTTACTCTGCTTTCTGAAGCCAGGCCTGTGGCTTTACAATGGAGCGCATTTTCGGTCCAAGCGGAGTTGTCGTTATGTGCGTGCAAATGAGAGAGTTGCTCACATATTCAACCTCAATGCTGGCTTTCAAGAACATGAAGAGTATTATTTCTCTCGGTGAGGATAATATCAAGTCATGCGGTTAGATTTATATACACTTTTCTATATGTAGATTCCTCAAAATGGGGTTAAACTCTAACAAACTTCATCGCAGTCAAGCAGAACTTGACATGTGATGCAACTGAGGTCACCTGCACGGCCTCGCTGAAGATAAAGGTTGGGTCTGCTGAGTATAGTCTGAGGTTTCGTCATTTCCCCTTTTTGGTGCTTATCATGGCTCACAGATGCTGTTTTATGGAGAACAGCAAAGATGTAACCCTGCCAAGTGAATAGCAAGATGAAGTGTGTGACAAGTTTTTTTTTTCCCTGTTCACTTTTCCTAGAAGAGACCAATAAAATTCTGCATTTTTCAAAGAAATTCTGCAGCACAGAACCCAAAACAAGAAATGAAAAGGGATCCAAAAATGTTTTTAAATCCCCCTGAAACATTCAACCTCCTTATTTCCCTCTCCCTCTCCCTCCAGATGGCGTTAGCGCTACCAGTGGCTGGGCTAGGACTGCTAGCATCGATGCCAACTCTGTCAAACATAACACTGGAAGCCCTGGAGTAGATGGTGCTATGGAGCAAGGTCATTGAAACATTTATCTACATTTCAGCTAGGCAACATATTGGGTGCTAAAGGGCCTTATTTTTCTGCTCAAGGAGGAAATGGTCGTAGGGGCGTTCATCCTCAGACGACCCACCCGCAGAACTACTCTGCCTCTGATTGGCTCATTCTAAGTGACTGCGATGGATCAGAGTGAGATCCAGTCAGGTGAAGAGAAAGGCATTTGCAGAATATGGGTGAGGAAAAACTTGAAATAAGGTTGTTGTTTTTTTTTATTTGCACCGCCATCTTTGGGTCTTTTATACCCCAGTATGGTAACCATGGAGTAAATCAAAGAATGTTGCTGGGGAGATATTTAAATAATAAATATGCTTGAAATTCATACTGAAGTCTTGATTGTCTCATTTGTTTATAAGCGGCTCAGACCCCCCTAAGGACCAATCACAATCAAGTATGTCACTTAGCTCATCACTCATGCCCCTGTTATCTGATAGAGCCCCTTATTATCTGACACAACATTGTAGCATCACACCCAGTCACACTCCATTATAGTGTGTGAGTGTGTGTATGGACTTAAGAACACACACTTTAGACTGATACTGATGAATTGTCAAGGAATTCTTCACGACTGGGCTTGTAAGGGGAGGAGAGGGCAAGAGCTGGAAAATAAATAAAATGTCACTTGGGTTTGTCTTGTTCTTGTTCCAAAATAAACAGAGTGAACCCGACGCGGAGAGTTACAGTGGCCGCAGGACTGCGGAGTATTACACAGTTCCTTTGATCAAAACAATTTGGATCGAGAAAGAGCCACACGCTAGTCACCACAGCAACTGGAGAGGAGACACACAAATGAGACTGAGCAGGTGATTTATTGAAAACGCTGTTCAGTTTCACATCCTTAATTCCTACTTCCTCTTAACTGATTTAGCAGAGTTTCAGATGTGGGTGAGAGATCATAATTACTGTCCTTATTTGCATCGATGTGGTTACAGCAAAGTGATTTCTAAAAAGTGATTATCTGAACTGGTTTAATAAAGGTCACTAGTGTCATTGCAGGCTCTGTGTGTGTGTGTGTGTGTGTGTGTGTGTGTGTGTGTGTGTGTGTGTGTGTGTGTGTGTGTGTGTTCATATATATTTAAATGCCTGTGTGCGTAATGTTTGCACATATTTAAGAGCATGAGCAAGAGTGCCTGCCCTGTAACCCATATGTGCAAGGGGTGAGAGTTCAGTTCCTGCAGGGTTTGTTTAGGAATATATGACACTCCACAGCTGGCCTAATCATCTGTGCATATCGGACTATAAAACTTTACTGAGCGTCGCCAGAGCCAGCTGCCTTTATCAGAGTAGATGGAGTTATTCCCACTCAGGGGGCGGACGGAGGCCTTAACCCCAGATCTGCTGCTGCTCTCCCAGTGGCAGTCATTAGAAACTGCTGCATTCACTCAATTGGAGGACAATTTTCGTAAGTGGCCGTTCGTGTAAACGTGTACAATTAAGAAAGACGTGTGTGGATACTCGATTAAACTGGTAGAGATTAAAAACATCCTAAAGAATTAAATAGAAAAGAATAGAAAAAGTTGCTTCAAAGAAAGAATATTTAACTTATCTACTCTTCCTGATGCATTCCATATGCATGAAATTCAAATTCACACCTTAACCAGGACCCCAGAAATTATGTTTTGCAACATTATGGTGGGTCTTTGGTCCCATGACAACAAAGGGTCCTGATAAGGGTAGGGTTTACATTAGAAATGGTCTTCAATAGGTATGTATATCTTTATGAGGACCTTTAAGGACATGATACACTACATAGGCCCTTCCCATAGCCATAAATATCTCAACTAAGGCTCACTTCGGCTCGGGTCGGGTGGGGATGGCTTGGTACAACTTGGTTCAGGTGTGTATCCACTAGCACTGGGTACCACGTCAGCGTGGGTGGACTCACCGGCCGAGAGTTCCCCAGCGTAATTTGTGTGCGACACAACAAAAACAACAATGGACGACATGGGGGCAGCGTTATGCCTGTTGCTCGGTCAGTGGTTTTTGTTTAAACTAAAAGTAAAGGACGACAGACAGGCAAGGCTTCAAGTGGCAAAACAGAACACCCCCAAAAAAAGTGTAAAAGACTTCACCAAGCTATCGACCAGTATTCCGCTGAGGCAAAGATGATATGAAGGAGACAAGATAAGCGAGTAAGTTACCCGATCAGCGCCCCGCTATATGTTTACGTCACCTTTTAGTCCCCGCTCAGCTCGCTTGTAACCCCTGTGGAGCAGGGTTAGTACCGTGTTGGGGCCAGTGGAAACAGGGCCAAACCAACCCAAACCGAGCTGAAGTGAGCCAATGGAAACACGCCCTCAGTGAGTGACCCTAAACCTGACCATGATCTAATTCTAACCCTGATCCTAAAACCTTTGGACTGGCCAAAAATGTCCTAAGAAGGCAAAATGTCCTCCATCCATTTATCAATTTCTTCTGCTTATCCTGTTAAGGGTCGTGGGGGGGCTCTGTCTATCCCAGCAGCTTTTGGGTGAGAGGCGGAGTTCACTCTGGACGGGTCACCAGTCCATCACAGGACCAACACATAGAGACAGACAACCATTCACACTCACAGTCACACCTACAGTAAATTTAGAGTATCAATCAGCCTCGTCCCCTCTTGATGTCTTTGGACTGTGGGAGGAAGCTGGAGTACCAGAGAGAACCCACACAGGAACAGGGAGAACATGGAGACTCACACAGAAAGATCCTGTGCTGGAGCCAGGACTCAAACCTGGAACCTTCTTGCTGTGGGGCGACAGTGCTGACCACTGCACCACCGTGCCGCCCTTTAAAATGTCTTCACAAATCAAAATGTCCTTACAAATCAATATGTCCTCACTCTGCTGGTTAAAAGTGTGTGCTGGTCCTCACTATGTGCATGTTCAGTCACTCACACACCAGCTTCTATTTCTGTTTTGTGAGGACTTTCATTGACACCATGCGTTCCCTTGCCCCTTATTCTAACCTTACACATCACAACTAAATGCCCAACCCTACCCCAAACACGATTCCAACCACCATGCTGAAACCAGGTCCTGACCTTCAAACAGCCCTTTAAAGCAGTGAGTATCAGCCATATTATCCTCACAAGTCACAATGTCAACACAGTGCCGGTGTTTTTGTCTAGGGTTTGTTCACACAAGAATAAAAAGATACAGAGAGAGCGAGAGCGAGAGAGAGAGAGAGAGAGAGAGAGAGAGAGAGAATAATTCTGTGTCTTCTCTGGTTTATAGAGAACAGCTTAGATTGTATTTTCAATCCACAATAATAAACATCAGTTATCCCAGGAGATAGAGTTAAGGACTGTGATGACTTTCTCCTTAAATGTTTTCCTTTTTTTTTTCTTTTCGTCCATTTGCCCCCCATCTACAAAAAAAATTGAAGAATTTTATAAACATTCGCCAGAAAACCTACAAGACATCACGGGTCAAGACAGCAAAGAGAAAAACGTAGCACAATGTAATTTATGCGTGGTGTAACTTTCTTTTTTGAATCTCTCCTAGATACTTTTTTGGACTGATACTGAAATGTAGGTTGAGTGGAACAAAGTAGTAATACTTGAGTATTACGAGAAAAAAAAATATTTCAAGTATTTTTAATGACTGGGCAGCATTTTAGAAGAAGGTAGAAATAAATCGAAATTGAGAAAAGGGGAAAAAATGTAAGTCTTTATTACAATACAGCTGAGACTTCAGTAATGCATTAATTATGTACAGAGGAATGCAAGATGTCTTTTTTTTAACCTATTTACATTCTACAGTAGGTACTAAGAAATATCTCCCCCTACATTTGTCACTTTTCTATTGTTTTGCCCTTGTTCTCCATAAGCTACAAAGTATTAGTCGTACTGATTCATACAGTAAAGTTGCATCATAAATTCTGGGAAATTTCCAAATAATATTAGGTGGAAAAACACTGGTTTTATAATAAAATATTAGTCATAAAAGCTGACCATGGATTTCATTGCCATCACAACAGTCAGCACAAAATCTTCCAGGACACAGTAAAGTGAGACATCCTGACCATACAAAACTGCCTCTTCCCTTCTTTCTGCCCTCCCCTGACACTCAGTTGACCTCAGGCTTGCAACAACTATCAGGTGATCATTACAAGTTGGAGGTCATAACCTGCACACTCCAGTCGCCACACCTCTGCCTCTTCCTGCTCTCACCCCGCACACTTTACATACCCTTTCCTTCCCTTTACACAGAAAAAAAAGTCATCAGCTTCATGATGTTTCCCTCGTGTTGGTGGATTGAGATATAAAGCGATCCTATCTGACTGCAGGAAACAGTCACAGGAAATGGAGATGCACTGCGGCGCTTCGATTGCCACTTCAGGTTATTTATTTGTTCTTTTTTTTCAATGGGAATCCCCTTCCTTCCATCACTCCTGGAATCCCTGAGTCCATGTCTGGGCGTTGGAGGAACATGCCAGCAGTGTCATGTAGCTTTGTTGAGGCTGCAGGGAGGGATCAGTCCCCCCCCCCCTTCACTTGCCACATCACCCCCTCTTCTAAACAAAAACTCATGCAGGCGAATCCAATTAGTTAATCTCACTCTTGACACACTTCCAATTGTTTGTTACACATACATACACACACACACCATTCCTCCACAGATCCTCTCATAACAAGCTGTCGGAGAGGAGAGTGAGAGAAAGTCAGAGCCGCTGTGAGTGAGGCTATTGATTATGAGCCTTCAACAGAGAGGGAGACATCTGGCTTCCATTACAGCCTGTGATGGGAAGCAGGGCTCCTCAGCAGCCGGCAGCACAGGCCACACGACGCTCAGACACATGTTACGCAGCCTGTAATTAATGCCTATGGGATGGTCAGGGGAATAGGACTGATGCTATGTCATTTAAAGCTGAAACAGGTTTGTTGTGGATTTTTCCATTTTTCAAACGTTAACTGTTCAATTGATCTTGAAACGTCCAAAGAGTGAGTGAATGACTTAATTTGGTCATCATGGAGCGTGACTCTGTCCCGAACAGCAGGCACTACGAACTCCAGGAATCATACGCCGATTGAAAACATTCGCTAAAAGCATGTTGACATTTTTATAAAAGACTAAATTAGATATGATTACATGGTACATTTAAAACCTGAAGGTTGCAGATAAAAACACAGCGAGGAAAAAAAACATTTAATACTCCAGTAAAAGTTGACTTTCTAATTCAAGTGTAAACAAAAAACAGCTGTAAGATTGGAAGCCTCAGAAAGTTCAGACTTCCACCAAGGCCAACAGCACACTCTAAAATAAACTTTAATCAGGACCTCCTCTTGTTATTTACTTATTAGTATTATTGCTGTAAATACGCACTTTTTTCATGGAGGTCCTTGTAATAATTCCTACAAAAAAACGTGGTCCACAAAAATTAAAAAAAAAACCAACAAAAACTCTGGACTTGCTCCAACATTAATGGGTTCTTCCTTGGTCCAAGTTCCAACCCTCCACAAAGTTACATGAAAATTAGCCTGGAAGCTTTTATGTAATCTTTCTGGCAGGCAAACAAACTGACAAACATTTAAGGAAATATTTGCCCCTCTGTGGAAGTAAAAGTGGACGCCAAAATGAGAGGTTGCAAAATAATATAACGTGGAAATGTATGACTATGTGTATCACATAAATGTTTTGCAATATCTGACGATAGTTTTTGGGGGAGGGTTTCATTTATCGCTAAATGCACAAATAAATTTTTAAAAAAGAATAACTCAACAAAAGTATGCATTGTTTTCCCATCTTTCTCGCGTTGTCCATTTCTACAATTCCACAGTGATTTGACAAAATGTTACCAAAGGTCGTTTACTCCCTAAATGTCCTCACGTAAACTTTGTCTGCACGTACGACGTTCACTATTGCTGTTTGTTAACTTTGGACAGTTTTAATTTCAAATAATAAATTATGTTTTGATGCAGCGACTCTCGTGCAAACTGAATTAGCCACTATACTAGCATGCTAATGTGTTGCTAACAAAACAGCATTGTTACTGTGGGTAGTTGTGTCATAGCATTGTTTTACATTTGTGGTTGCTTTGCTCTTTGAAACTTCATGTTGTTCCTGTTGCTCTCTCTTGAAATTCTTTAGTGGTGCAGTTAGCATGATTCCTTTGAAAGTCTACACTTTTGCAACCCTTGTTGTCCTGTATTTAGTTTTGCATCTACATCTTTGGCATCTTTTCTCCACAACTGCTCAGGAACGTTGACATCTTGTTCAGCGACTAGAAATAAAAAATAGGGAAATGCATTTTGCCACAATGTTCTTTTACTTGCAGGAATATTTCTCCCTCAGGGCCAATTTCTCAGAACACATGGTCCCACTGATGTTTTTGCTATACACAGAGAGAAGTAAAGGTAAAGAGTCCCCCTGCAGTATCACTTATCACTGTGGCAAGATGGCGATTATTGACTTAACTGGTCTAAACATCAACCATCTCATCTCCAACTCAGGGATTGTGTATTTAACTTAACTTGACATAGACCGAACAAAGTATTATTTATTGTCCTAGACAGAGATGCTACACTGTCATCAAACTGCAATGGAACAAAAACTGTTGTGACTTTAATGTGCTTGTTTAGAGTTGTGTGTGTGTGTGTGTGTGTGTGTGTGTGTGTGTGTGTGTGTGTGTGTGTGTGTGTGTGTGTGTGTGTGAGTGTGTGTGTGTGTGGGTGGTGGTGGGGGGGGTTGATGAGGTGGGAGCAGGTCATGCCTTGGTAGTGAGCAACACTAACAACACTAAATCACCTTTGAAGTTAAACTAATCAGGCAGTGAACACACACAAGAACACACACATGCATGCACACACACATACATTATGAGCAAGTGAGTGCACAAGATAAGTTCGTCTGTGTTTGGGCAGAAGGATGTATGAGTGGTGTTTGTGCAACAAGACTGCAAGTAGATATTTATTACAAAATTTCACAAGTATTTATCGCAACGCTGTGAATACCATAATACTCAACAGGTGCTGCTTTTATGTGTGAACATCCTGAGCTCCTCCTGCATGTATCAGACTACAGGGTCTCATCTCCACCTCTGCAGCCATAAATACACGTCTCATGCTTGTGTTCATATGTGGGTTAACTTCACAAACGCCCTGACACTCTAAAGCTTGGACCACAAGGTAATAATTTACTAATGCACTCCTCAGCCGTGCTCCCTGGGCCTGTCCGCTAGTCCTGATGGATGCTGACGGCTCCAGAGATGGACTGTTGCTGATAGGGAGTGACCAGAGAGGAGCCTGATTAAAAGTAGTGGAGCACGGCGGTGGGTGATAACCCCAAACCAGCGGTGATGAATCCACTCTGGACAGGCTGCTGTCTCATTAGGGCCTAACCTCAGTCAGGCACTGTGAAGCCCAAATAAACGCTGAAACAATCCCGCTTTTATCAGCAGGATTACGCTTGTTTTCCTTTCCGTGGCTTTCCTTGTGTGGGCTCATATAGAGCATCCTCCCCCTCTGTCGCTCTCTATAAACTGGAGGTGTGATTCACCAGCCCTGACTTCGCTGTGTTTACACAATTCTGGGTCTATCTTCTGAAATTAATGACACCAACAGCACCATTAGACAGATATTTGCCTGGCTAATCTGGCGCTAATATGAAATAGTGAGAAAAAGTTGAAATAATCTGCCCTTTTTTTGCGATAACATAAACAGCAGCGCTGTTTTAAAAGACGATAACATTAAATATTGGGCCAAGGGAGGAGGTAGTTTACATTCTCACTGGAGTAGTCTTGATAACAGGCCAGAGGGAATATGAGCCCCTTTAAATGTGTGCATTAGTGTAATTTATTGGGCTTCCCTCTCAGCCCTGCTGTTCCTCCAGCTCCTTTTTACCCAAACAAAAGACAGACCAAGGTTCCAGAATGGATAGGAGAGAAAAATCATTCACAGTTGATAAGCTCATAAAACAATGCCATATTTGCTGCCTAATAACCACAAAATGTTCCATCTGCCTCCTCCCTCTGATCAGGATTAAACTCCTCCGAGCAGACCTGCGTGATTTACGCACAGCAATTTGGAAATGCTTTGGTTTTAGAATGAGCAAAGTCAGAAAAGGTGGGGTAAGGCCAGAGATTTCATAACTCTTTGTATATGTCTGGAAGTTGTCCATGCGTTGCGATTTTAACCAATTTATGTCCGAATGGAATGACCCTGGGAATTAATGAGGCTCTGGCCGTGAGTTCCAGCACTGGAAGGTCAAGTAAATCATGCTTTAGGGCTCCAGTCCTCCCCACTCCGCTCCCTTGCTCTCCCCGACTCCACATCCTGTGATAACGGAAAAGACAAGGGGCCTGAGAAATACCACCTCATCGACACTTGTGTCCATCCAGTAGAACATATTTTAAAAGTTGAAGTGCAAACTGGCTGTAAAGGCTGCTTTTAGTTGAGGCTGGAAGCTGATGAATGTGAGCGGGGCAAGAGCAGTGGGACCAGAGGTCACTTTCTTCATTTCACAGCGGATTGTTGATGTTATGCATATTTGTCTCTCCAGAGAGGACTTTTTTTTCTTCTATCTGGGTCTGTGTTTTATTGGTGCATTATTAAGAGTTTATATTTGATTTAGTTGCGCCATTTCCCTTTGGATGAATATGCAGTGGAGCACATTCACACATGGGAAAGGTTGACATCATTAGACGTAATACCATGAAACCCAATAGAGTAACACCTAAGTAATGAGCGTTGCAAATCATACAGCTCATTTTATGCAGAGAAATAATTTGTCTTTTCATTTAATAGCTGTTAAAATGCTATAAGTTTTTACACGTGTGTTTAGTGTTTCATATTTAAGAGGAAAAAAGGGTGACAACACTTTCAAACAACCATGAAACTGGAGCACAGTTCACCGCTCGTGGAACACGGTGGCGATCTGCTGCCAAGTTCCTCTTGGCTGTGTTTTTTTTTTTTTTTTTAATCCTACTGTAACCAACAAGGAACATTTATCACCAAATTAATTCCCCTCTACAAAAGGTGGTTCTATTTTTGCCTCCAGTTTTCTTTAGAAAAAGCAACTCTTAAACAAAAGAAGTTCAGTTTCCAGGCAAAGTTGATAAGATATTCGAGAGTACTTTTGTTTTGCGCAATAAATTCTTTTTGTTGTCCGTTGACTCAAAAAGGAATTCCCTTGTTTCCCCACTATTCACTGGTCGATTATATTTCTGATGATTAAAATACACACGTTGAGATACAGTTGAAACCTTCTTGTTTGTGTTTTGCTGTCTTGTCCTGTATTAATGGTGGCAATCTGATATTTCTGCACCCTCGTAGGAAGCAAAACAAGAAACGGTTAAAAAAAACGAGCCCTGTTGTAGCTCACCTCTTTTGTCAGCAGTTAAAGGGAAGCTGCAGCGGGGTTGCGCGTTGCCGGACACAACTCCAGCAAATTATTCAATTTCCAAAGGGAATCTGGACTGGTAAAAGTAGAGAATCTTGTAGAAAAGTAATCGTTCCTCTGGTTCAGAGTCTTAACAAAATGAGGATTTATCGAAGCAGAGGCTTTGAAAACAATTGGTAACACTTATTTTCGCTCCCAATGGCATAAAAATAGAAACAATTCTGCCAATACTTGTTTAAAGAGAAGCATCCAGTTGGAAAAACTGAGCTGCTGCGTCTGTGGTGCAAATCGATCACTCAGGAATGATGGCGTTTCTCGTTTTGGCCCATTTTAGGTCCAACTGCTGACCGTGAGCTGTGTCCATGCTACTGAATATTGCGGGGAGCGAATTTTTAAAAAAAGCGGCTCAGATTGTCAGTGAGCATGAAACCGACACCCCGACTGAGCCAGTCAACTGGCAGCGTAACGGCTTTCAGTTTGGGTGTGCATGCCTCATTTTCGTCCTTCTCAAGAAGTATTCTACCGTGTCGAGCAGAAAATAAACCCTCATCTGTTCTGGGAATATTCAAGAAATGTTATTTTGAAATAAAACAGATAAATTAATCATGACAAGCCCCCATTTCTACCCGAGACAAATTAAATGATCTCCTCTGACGTGCGGTGGTAAACATACGCTTGGAAACGTCCTCCCGGGAGCCCGGCAGCACACTCCTCACCATCGGTACATTGAGCTTTGCGTGTAAAACTGCTGCTCTTTGAATAATGATTGCATGTATCACTGATAGCATTATAGATAGAGCAAGACAACTCCCTCTGACCATTTCACAACCTAAAGTTTATCCACACATTCCTTCCTCTGGCTAATACTTTACCTTGTTTATAAGATCATCCTCCCAGTAACAGTTAACTGAATGTATGAATTAGACTTGGGAGTGACAAGTCAGAATAAATCTGGCCTGTCTGTGATTATCGCCATTACATACTTCAGGCTCTGTTAAAACAAACGGAGCAGTGATGTCAGAAGTCCATGTCGGAACAGCTGAGGAGAAGCAGTCTCTCCACTCTTGGCCGATGGCTCCAGACAAGCACCTTGATGGCTATAATTACTGTCATGTCCCAAAAGAGATGAGAGATACCAGGGGCCCGAATAAAACCTAAAACGGTTTTGATATGATGGATTTCAGCAGGTTTGTTTAAAAATTCCTCGAGCTGTCCGTCTGGAGCCTCGAGGAGATGATGACTTGAGCACTAAAGTCAAGCCTTTCACCCCTGCAGCAGGCAAAAGCTTTATAATGTTTAAATGAATTTGAACAGACAAATTTAAGCTCAATGATCGTTGCCTGTTTGCTCCACAAGCACGCAGAGTGGTTTCAGTAAATGTCTGCTGTATGTTTACACTCCACCTAATGCACCGAGATGGTTCCGAATCTAAACATGTTTTCACACGCGCGCGCGCGCACACACACACACACAGAATCTCCACCACTTGAATTTACTGGCACATTCCTGGTATATAAGTGCAGCTGAAGTTTCTCTCTGGTAAGAAAAGCAATGGCCCATACGTCCAGAAGGATATGAATTATGTTGTTTTAAGCAAAGGAATTTTTATTGTTTCAGCAGTTTGAGCTGTGGTGGATCACTGACTTAAGGAGGCCATGGTTCAAAAATAATTATTTACAAGTCCTTCACTGATAACGTAAATGTGGAGACAGATTATTAGCTAAAAAAAAAAAAAGAATTAGTTCCTGGATTCTAAAGGCTTATGGAGCTTATTCAAACTTGTTTTCCTCTCTAAAAAAAGTGTGTTGTGCCTTTGCCGCATCAGTTCTCAGTTGAAAGAGCCACTCACGTACTTTTAGATTGAAGCTAAAGGTGCCAAATGGCCAGTAACTACAAACAACAGGAAAAATGCCCCAAAAATGTCTGGTTGTCTATTATTATCCACGTCTTCTTTATTCTCATGTACGCTCACAAATTCAGAGACACTTGGATTGGACCTAAAAACAAATTATGCCACTTCCGGTTTGGCACGGCTGTGAATGCGAGCACGAACAGGTCGGTTCAACTAAATGCTCCAGCTGGTCGAAGGCTTATTATTTGTTGTTTTCAGTTCAAATCAGTGTGGATTAATGGGCATAAAGTTAAACTGATATACCACACCAGATGATGCTCTTGAGAGTTTTTAAAGTGATGTTTTTGCACAGTTTTGCAGTTGTTAGCTGCCATTTGCCATTAGCTTCAAGCTAAATGCATGTGGCCGGCTCTTTCTGCATTCTGGAGTCACAAAGATGGAGTCGAAAAATGTCTTGTGAACGGCAATTTGAGCACTTACAAAAGCTAAATGTACTTTTGACTTTAGTATTGCTTTTAACCCCTCATTACATAGTGATGGTGTGACAGTTACCATGGAAACAATTCTGGTAGAAGGATAATCAGGATCCTTTCCTGAGGAAAACACGGTTCAACAATCTCATGTTGTGCGTAGTGGTTGTTGTTGTTTTGCAGGTTAGAAAACGAATTCTATTGTTACTCACGAATGACATTCAGTGTTTGAAAATGTTTCATGTCATTACAATGGAGGTCTGGTTAGGTTAAGGCACAAAAACCTTTGGTTAAATTTAGGAAAACATCCGTGTTAATGTTGGGATGCCCCCGTCTCTGGCTAAAAAGTCGGATGTTTGTCGATACCAACTAGCACAGCAACCAGCTACTATTCTAATAACAGTAACAGCCAGCCAGGAGTTGTCAGACCAGGAAATTCATGAGCCCCCCCAGTAAAAGCATCCCAGATGTTTCCTCGGTGCCACTGGTAATTTTCCTGCCGTCACCGTCACCTAATGCAGTGTCACATAATTTCTATGAGATGGCCTTGACTGTGCCTTTAGGTGCTTCGGGAAAAAACGATATTAATTTCTTATGATAAAAAGTTCTTATATTATTTTGAACCATCAATATCCACATAGAACAGCAAACAAGTTCACCGTGGAAGATGTTGCATCAACATACTGAATGTGTTACAAACAGAAATTAGACTTAAGTCTAAAGGTTGCTTTACTTAACTTACCGCCCAACGGATCTTCTCCTATGAAAAGAGACCATGCATATAATGAACAGGGGATGTTTAGATTTGTCTTCAAATTGCATTCCTCTTGAATTTGTGTTTTCTTGCATGGCCCATTACCTCCCCTCATCCCTCCTACAGCTCTATATTATACCTTACAGTCCTGTTCTGATAGACTCCAGTTAAGTAAGTGCGTCACAGTGGGAGCCGCCACATCCTCACAGACAGCATGCCAGAAATTCAAAAACGACTGAATACAGCAATCACTTGAGGTTTCACAGGCAGTTTCTCCCTCCCTCTGTGCAGCAGGGTTGAACACACCAGGGAGATAAAAATCTAATTTTTGCAAATGGGATTAAGGCTCATACAATAACAAAAAAAAAAAAAAAAAAAGGAGTGGAATGAATGGTTTTACTGTATTAAACAATAATGTACCTGATAGTCCCTGTGTGGTTTCTGCTCAACATATTTCTATAAATGGTGGCCGGCTTAGAGACGCCTTGAAGATGGGAATAAAAGAAAAAAAAACATGCATATCCATTTAGCTCCAAAAGAGGATTAGTCATTTGTGGGCCAGGCTACCGTTTAAAGTTGTCAGAATAAAAGTCTCTATTTTGAGAGGAGTACCCACAATGGGTGAGGGGAATACGGTACATGTGTGCATCAAGTATCTATCTAAATCAAATTTATTTTTACATTGACAGACTGTATATTATGTGGCTTGCTTGTCCTGAGCAGCAAAAAAAAAAAAAATCTTCCCTTGCCTAGAAATTCCTCCAATGAAGGGAGAACCAAATAAATTAAACACAACTGAAATCTTCTTGTTTTCATGTGGGTTTTTTTGAATTTGGCAGTCCTGTGGCTGTGGATAAGGAGGTAAAGGGGGTTGTCTGGTCATCAAAAGGTTCCCTGATTCTCCAAAGGTCCCGTTGAAGTATCTTTGAGCAAGACGCTGAACCTCCAGCTGCTCCTGATGCCTTTTCCATCAGTGTACGAATGTTGGAAAGTGTTGCTCCGAAGTTCTTGGTGTGGTCGCTGGAGTACAAAGGTGCCACATGTATGTAGCAATTACAGCTTCTTGCTATCAAGATACATCCATCTGCTGCTGTAAAGAAACCTGGAGGGAGAGAAAAAAGAAAAAAAAGAAACTCTGCCTACTAGACCTTGCTGATAAAGCTTGAGTGTCTGCAGTTGGAGTTTAGAAGGTGACACCATCTGGTCTTCTGTTTCAGATGAAGTAGGAAACGAGTGGTCCGCCCTCACCACAGTTTCCTGTGCGAGACAATTGTCATGTTTCTTCAAAAAATTGAGTGGTTCTTGGGGTTCTCACATTTTAATGTGCTTAAACATCACAGGTCACTGCTGCACCAGCAGAGGAGGAGGAATATTCTGCACGCCAACCGTGGATGACAAAAGCCTCTGAAATCGAGAGCTTTTCTGGGAAGAGTTCACCGACTAAATGATGATACTCTCCCTGCGGCGTCCTTGCTTGGTTTATTTCGTGACACCCAGCTGGTAAAAACAATCATCATATCTGTACGTTTTTATCTTTTTGTTGTGGATTCAAGGTGAAAGATGGATTCTGCTCCTTGTTTGTCATTTATTGGGGACAGATGTTTAGTTTCAAGGGTACGTTGCCGTCTGGATTGGCGGGTTCCAGTTCATAACGCGTCACACACACACACTGGCCAGGTATTGACACGTCCATGCCCCTCCGCAGCGCCTGATGCTGTCTGAATTCCTGCTCAAGTGGCAACCAAACTACAACCCCTCAGCTCTGTACTATTGTACCGAATGCTCTAGCTGGTCAGGATGTGCGCTACCGGCAAAAGGTGCAGAACCATAAACACAGATGATACGGGACATTGCCCCTGAGAGTTTGCAAACTGATGTCTTTGAGCACTTCATCTGTTGTTTTGTTGCTATAGCGACTGTTTGGCATCAGTCGCCATAGCTTCAAGCTTAATATGCATGTCTGGCTCTTTCTGCATTCCGGAGTCACAGAGAAGTGATGCAGGACGGAAAAAAAATCATCTCGGGGAACTCATGACAACTATTTGTGAGTACTTAGCAGAACACAGTTTTTGGTAGTATCATTGTAACCACCTTCAACTTGATCACCTTTGAGTTTTGAACCAAAAGTCGCAAGCCTGAACATCACCAGCATGAGAAAATGGGAATTTGTTCTATTTTACAAGGTAAACTTTAGAGAGCTGCAGTCGCTGGCTAAGCAGAGAGCCAGTGGAGAAAGACAATGAGCAGGGCGCATCATAAATTAGGGAGAAGAGAGAGAGGAGACCCGTCGGCCCTTCCCAAACCACAGGTATGATTTACAGAGCAGGGTTGGTCGCCTACGTAAAATTAATAATAGGAAATGCGAGGGTAGTCCAGCGACTTGTCCAAGATATACTTTCCCTGGCTCTCCAGACCCCTGGAAAACCTGGGTGGCCTGCAGACAGGCTTCATCTGGTTTCTGATGTTAATGTCATTGCTTTTGCTGGTATGACATGACCTTCACCACAAGCACGGTTCGGGTCAGACAAAAGGGATGAGCAGCGATAGCAGGATACAGCTCCATTAAAAAAAGAAAAGAAAAAAGCAGCAGTTATTGGAGTATTTTAGGCCCACAGTGGGGTTGTTGCCACAGAGGGAAGGAATGAAATGAAGGATGAAGATTTCAAATCCGATTGTTTTCAAGTACTTCACTTTTCCAGAAATCAGAAACCACACAATGTATTATGGTTAGTGGACGTTTTGAATTACTTAAACTACTTAATGGTTCCTCCTTCCCCAGCCCACAGAATTGTTTCATAGTGGTTTTAAGACTTTGCTTAAGTCATTGAGTTGGATGTTGAGTAATCTGCTTTCTAAACCTAACCTTCAATTCATTTTAAGGCTAAAGTGAATTTGATATGACATAACATTGAGGGTAAAACACATATTACTGTTAAAAGTATATCCAAGTGTCACAATTTTTTCTTTTCCAGAAAATTAAAACGTTTTAGCTTCATGAAGTGAGAACTTAATCATAAAGTCAAGAGGTCAGTGATGAAAAGAGGCATTTCATGAAAATATGAAAGTCAAGAGTGTACATAACATAATTAATATGGGTCGTAAATACACAGGAATCTAACTCAGGATGTTTTTTTTCCCTCATTACAAAAGGTGCTGCGTATCCCTTCAAATCCTACAGACGTGAACAGCTCTGCTGTTGGTCTTTGTGTCTGCCTCGCTCAAGTTGGCAGCATAGATCCTCTCTTATTTGTTTTCTTAAATAACAGAGGATCTAAGGACCATTACTCTATATACTGTACAAAGTATTGTAAAGCGCTAAGTGGAGGCGGGTGGAACATTTTGTAAATCTTGTGTCACCAAAACCGCCGCAAGCAGGATGAATGCGTTTACTTCGCCAACAGGATATCCCCTCAGACTTGCTCACTGCTTCGGTGATGAGGATAACAGAGGGGGCATTATTTTTGCTCAACAGCTCGGGAAGGTGATAAAGGGCTCCCGGATCCTCTGACAGAGGTGCAGTAGTTCACATACATTCAATTCATGTTGATGCAACATTTCAACTCCCCGACTGCAAGGAGGTTCTCTGGTTTTACCCCCCCCCCTTACCCCCCCCCCCCCCAATAAAGCACTGGGTATTCCACACGTGCAGCTGCACACTATGTCCTTTTAAAATGTCTTCGTAGTAATTTATTCTCACTTAAAGTTGTAGTTTGAGAGTTTTACTGAAATGATTTGCTAGTAGCTAATTCATTACTGTCTTGATTTATATTTCTGTTTAAATTTGACCACATTAGTTACCTGAGAGTAGGCAATTATTTTCTCAGCTTGTCTATTTTTTACTTATAGTCTAACAAAATGACCCTCCAAGTATTTATTCCGACCAGCTCCTTGTTTGGTGCACAGTGGGCAGAACAAACGCTCCGCCTAGTTGATGTTATGCGTCACGGATGGATTTAGTGTATTTTATGAATATCATATCCTCCAGAAATTTAAAAACATGGTAGAAGTTAAAGTACAATGTTTGAATACTTTCAAGGGTAGAGATTGCATTCTTTTTTAATTTACTTGTGCGTTTTTCTGTTCAACCTGAAAAAAATTAAAACAATTTTGAATTGAATCAAATATTCTTATTTTGGCTAAACTTTAGGGTTTGTTTTAATTTATCCATTAGAGAAATTAAAGGAGGGCGGCACGGTGGTGCAGTGGTCAGCACTGTCGCCTCACAGCAAGAAGGTTCCAGGTTCAAGTCCCAGCTCCAGCACAGGGTCTTTCTGTGTGGAGTCTCCATGTTCTTCCTGTTCCTGTGTGGGTTCTCTCTGGTACTCCAGCTTCCTCCCACAGTCCAAAGACATCAAGAGAGGGGACGAGGCTGATTGATACTCTAAATTGACTGTAGGTGTGACTGTGAGTGTGAATGGTTGTCTGTCTCTATGTGTTGGTCCTGTGATGGACTGGTGACCTGTCCAGGGTGAACCCCGCCTCTCACCTGAAGGCTGCTGGGATAGAGAGAGCCCCCCATGACCCTTAACAGGAATAAGCGGAAGAAAATGGATGGATGGATGGAAATGAAAGGAAATGCAAAACAGCTTTATTTTTTGAGAAGTGAAACAAGGGGCTGACATCAACCAAACTCAAAAGGCCATTGATGACTTTTCAGAAATGCCTGCACCAGTGACAACAAGACAAACTCTATTGTTTCTTCTGCCCAGTGATTAAAATGAATGATTCCTGTTATGACTAGAAGCCCCTTTAAACTTCCTCTTTAACATACGTGAATAATTGTGTCATTGTTATTCCAAGAATCACTTCTCAAGCTAAATCGGAGATGGATCCCCCTGTCCACAGCTTTACAATGTAAAAACAAACCCATGTTTTTTATTACTTTTGAGGTTAAAATGTCCTACATTCAAAAATAAAAACACAGGGGCTCCTTGAGTGTGTGGTGTTGGATGTGCACGAGATGCGTCTGCAAATGTTTCATTTAAATTGATCTGTTTTATCGAGGCCAGAATGATTCGTTTCATGACAGTATCACAACGATTGCCCCTCCAAACTGTTTTCTACTCATGGAATCGGCTCTTTGAAGTGATTTATCTACTGTTTTTCCTGTGTATCCTCCTTGAGTGAAGTGATTCTCCAGCCTTGTCATGAAACTCTTCATCTCGATGAAACGGGCTGAATGGAATGTTGTCTTCTAGAGTCTTCCGATGGAAACGTGAGATTGTATTTCGATAGATAATAGTGTGTAAATCCCCTTCTTCTGCTTTTGTGATTGTTACATCTCTGAAATTGATTTCCTTTTCGCTGTATTCCAAAGGTATATTCAGGTTCCAGCTCTTGAAACATGCAGGAAAGTTAGTCCACCTCTGTCATGAAAATGTGTACATCTCAAATACACAATTACTTTGTTTTCTTTTTCGTAGCGTTGAGCCTTTGAGCGAATAATAATCAGTGCCATCTTGTTGTCTGTGTTTTTCTTGTACGCTCTAAAACTTATGGGGTATGAAAATAATCGCGCCCCCTCCCTTGTTCGGCGTCTTTTCCATAGTGAGGTAGCAGCTAGGGGGGGGGGGGGGGGGGGGGGGGGGGAGAGAGAGAACACGGAACAGCAGTTTACCAAAGAATAAACACAAGCTCTCAGGATGCTAAACCAAACAGAAAAATTAAAGGTTCAGTTTGTATGTTCCAACCGCAATTTTTCAGCTCCACCAGAAAAAAAAACAAAACTACCGCACTCCTAATATGTGCAGCCTGCCAACCTCACCCCTCCCTTCGCAACAGTCACTTCTACGGTTCGTACCTCAAAAACGTTTGCGGGATGCGAGGAATCCTGCGTTATCACCCCAACTACTTGCGCTATAATAGAAGTGCTGCATCGCCCTGGTGTTGTTGTTAGGAGGGAATTCTCACAGTCGTTTGTACCATGAGTGTTTCTGTGATTTCCAAATATTGTCTCACCATTGGATTTCTGTCGACTCAGTAATACTGAAAACAGGTGAATACTGGGATTCAAACAATGTTGTGCTTAGAAAAATGAAAAACAGCTGGATTTTTAAGATACATATTATGCAAAAGAAAAAAAACTGTCTTGTCATACTGTATAAAGCCACTGTATAAAGCCATTCCTCTGTTGTTCAGTGTAGGACTCTTGCACACACATGGAGGCCATTTGAAAGTATAGAATCACATATAATTTTATAATCTGTTAACTGGCCAAAATATGGATCTTTTGGGATATTCAACCAGGAGATGAAGGAGCACATGAGAAGTGAAGCCAGAATTTTGGACTAAATTCCACAGCTGAGTGGTTTGGCTCCTGAGTGGTGTCCAGTGGGCTCATGTAGTCTCCAGATATTTTGGTCTTCCACTCCAGCGGCAAAGATCTATGACTGATGCCAAGCATGGCCGTTGATTACGTCCTCCATTACCTCTACGTTGATGGATTCTTGATGTATCTAAATGTGGGGCAGTGTGTGTGTTTTCCATCACCGCACTTGGCTGCATTTTCAGTCAATCAATCAATCAATTAATCTTAAAGTTCTTTCAAAAAAAAATTCTTATCACAATGGTTTATGATATAAAAGATCTTTGACATGTGGTCAACAAAGCTGTGCTCTCTTTATTGGGTTGGTGTGGGCCTACGTCTGCTACTGCCTGCAATGTATTCTCATGAAACATTTGTCTGACGTCAGCCTTAGAGTTATGCATAATAATTTGTACATAATCTACAGATTTCTAACAATATAAGGGACGTGTTCATCTGTGCAGGTACACTAACACATAAAGAGCTGTGCTGGCGACAGACACCGGCATCCAAGGCTTTTTGGCTTCCTCGCTTGCACATTCACCTGCTGCAATAAAAATAAATGACTTGCAACAGCTGAAAATGTCTAGATGACTCAATAAAAACTCTCAGTTTTGTGACCAGAACAATGGTTGCCAAGTTCTCGACGTGTTGATATAAACACCCTGATTTGTTGCCAGAGAAATAGCTGCAAATTTCTCGATGTCGCAATAAAAACAGACGGTTCGGTCACTAGAAACAGGCAGAAATTTTCCAGACATCTTTCTCCGGGCCTCTTTCTGGTTCTGAATTACATGGGTGACATACAAATTATTGTAGGTGTGTACAACTGGGAATGAGAGCAGCTGTTGGAAGTCCCAGGATGGTATAGTCAGGATATATACTTAAATCATATCGACACGTGTATATGATGTAGGATTTTAAAACCCTGATGCTGAACTGAGTCCAAATGTGTGTAATGTGGGTAACTCACATGGCATCAAAATCTCAATCCTGCCAGGTACTCAGACTTGGCAACCGTATTAACACTTGTCGTCTTCTAAGGGTGTTTACTATTACCTCATTACCTACAGCATTGCACCCGTGGGTCCACATTCGTCCTCTTTTTCTGTTTTTAAACTGAAAGCTGCCACAGTAAAACTTTCTAATTCTACAGGCACCATTCATCAAACTAGATGTGAACCGCTAGAAACATGCCCTTTCTGCGTTCCCTAATGACTTCACTGCAGGAACTTCAGCACTTGATTACTACGTTCAAAAATGAGGCCTCGTCATCATCGCCGTAACTCACATGACTTGTTGAAGGGAGCTGCTCTCAATTATAGAGAGGGCAGTAGAACATAACACTTCTTTTATAGCCCTGAAATCAGTTCACAGGGTCTGGTAGCGATGGCATTATTTGAAAAAGCTTGGGTCTGAGGTAGCCCATTAAAAATACTCATAAACATTAATTTTGCCAGTGGGATGCAAGATTGTATTACACTCTTGGCAGAGGCAACTATGAAATATGTGGTTTTGCATTGGGTCCCAGCCCTTTGAAAAAAGTGTATAATCAAGGTTGTGACTGTTTGTCAACTCATTCTGATGAAACTGGATGCAACCCAGTCACCGTGGACCTCGTCATGATGGTGATGGCGGTCATGTCTACATTAAAGACAGCAAATCTGAGGGAGGTGGCTAAACTCATGCAGGGACTGTGCTGAGTGATCAGTGCAGCACCAGTAACGTCTGTGATGAAGGGTGGGAACCTACTGAAGCGCAGTTACCTCAAGATACTTTTTAAACCATTCATTTGGAATCTTTTTTTTGTTGTTTTTAACGAAAGATATATCTTTAATGTAAAAAATCAAACTCAAAAAATGATCCCTTTATCAAAAAAAATATATATATATATATTTTGACTTCAGGTTGAGCTAATAAGTGATTCAAATATACTTGGCCTTTAAACCAAAAGAAACCTTTCAGGAACTCACAAATAGGTCTCTTTTGCTCACAAAGGTGTTTTTTTTCTTCTTTCTATTAGTTCTGTGTGTCCAGGATGCTTGAAGCTAATGGCTACCTATGCTAACAACAACAAAACTGCCCAAATACGTCCATTTACAAACCCCCAGCACATTTACTGGTATAATCCACATCATCTTTATCCATAAGAATATTTGGTTATCTACAAATACTTCCACTACAGAGCAATTTTTATTTTTTGACACCACGAATTAGCATAAAAATAGAGGGGGTAATTGTTTGATTGTTTTTAACACAAATCAAAGTTTTATTTCGTAACTGAGCATGAGCTGGATAAAGAAGATGCAGATTGTACCAAATGAAATGCTCAAGAGTTGGTAAACTAACATTTTTGAATAGTTTTACTGTTGTTTTGTTGCTGTAGCCGTTGTTAGCCATCAGTCACAATTAGCCTCAAGCCTTTTGAGTTGTTGAACGATCGCTTTTTCCCAGCCAGTTTGAACAATCAAAGCTTTATGTAGGTTGGCTGAAAAAAATGACCAATGTTTCTGGGCACTTACGCGATCTTCTTGTAGTAATGTTGTGGAATGTATCATCATGTGTTTTTACAGTCACATGTTTAACGCCAAAACGTGATGCTTCAAAGTTTTGATGCGAAATTAGAAGGGACTTGTAATGTTAATTTCAGGTGCTGCGATCATGCAGAGAACGGTTCAGAATGATGTGAGAAGTCAGATATGTGAGTAGTTCTGCGGTAAGAGGGACTTGGCTTCCTAGTATACCCCTACTGATGCTCAGCCAGCAGTGTAACTCACAGCAGGTCAAATTTATGGGTAGATATTCAGCTTGTCTCTACCACTCTAGAGGGTAGAAAGAATAACATCGGGCTTCTTCCATGGTTGCTCTTGAGCCTGGTGATGTTTCCTCTCAGAGGAGCCAGCCAGGCTGCACATCACAGACCTGCTGGTAGTAAAATGAAAATGTCAAAAACACCCCTCCGCCCTCTTTTTGAAAGTTATCATGAGGTCTGCCGCCTCATTTAATCATTTGGTTGGAAGACCTGAGTTTTGAAGTCAGTCCTGCAGTAACCCTTTTGATCACATCTTCAATAGCTGTACTGAATTCATTGCATTCAGTAGCCTGTGGTGATTGTTTTTGGGCCCGACTTGTTTTTCTGTGTTATTTAAGTTAATGTGTCGTTGTCAGTCTTGGAAAGGCTGTACTGCTGATGATATTAAAACAGGAAACAGCCACAATGTGTCATAGTCTGAATGAGGAAGTAAAGACGCTGCTGTATCATTACAGTTTTCTGGAGAAATTCACACATAAATGACCTTAACGGTGAGCTTCCTCTATGTCAGAGTGTTTAATCAAGCATTTTAGAGTGGTGAGAGCCATCATTACTGTATTTACCTGCGTATGTTACACCTCCATCATCCACCCCTGCATTTTTTTTGAGTCTTTTTCTTTTCTTTTTTTTTTGGATGTAGTATGAAATTACATAGAGTGCAAAAATGGGGAAGTAGGATTTTTATTTTCCTGTTACTTGAACCTTGGAACACGTTCCCTTCCAGCTGCTCCAGCACCTCAACCCCAAAAAGTAGTTTCACTTCTCTGTGGCTCAAGATTTCGTTTAAGTTGCTAAATAACGGAGTGAGCTTTGGTACGATTACTCTCACAAACCACATGTTGCTTTCACTACAAGGACACTGACATGACAGATCTGGCTTTGCTATTAGTAAAAACAACTGTGTGACTGCTGAACTGAACTAGTCTTTATTGAGAGTGACCACAAAATAGCAAGTCCCTTTAAAGAGGAAATAGTCAGTTAACCAGTCATGTGGAAAACATTTTCACTGCATGTCCCAGAGTGAACAATTACATCATTTTGATCTTTGGTCACTTTTTGGGTGTAAATGCCACATGACAAATGTATTGAATACTGATTGGATGAAGTTGTGCATTATCATCTCCATTAGACAAAAAAAAAAAAAAGGTTTTTCTTTGCACTTGCACAAGAGTCTTTTGTTCTTGAGCGGCCAAAAAAATGACAACTTAAAATGTATCCCCACCTAGGGCCGCAACTGCGTTAATGCAAATAAAAGGTTAGTCCATCATGAAATGACGATATTTGTCGCAGAAAATATCACGGTGCTACTTTACTGTCCATCTCCTAGCAGTGGCAGATAAAACAAACATCTGTTAAAGTCGTAGATTCTTCAGCGCAGCCTTCTCTGTTGTTAAAATGGTGGAAAAGTTGTTTTGAACGTCACATAATCCCCTCGCTAAGTGATTTGTTTGACAATCAGAATTCGATCCATTTGGTCTGACACCATTTGGAAAGTCAACAAGAGTCCGACGACTAAATTATTTATTCACCGTCAAAATAGCGAAGGGCTAATGTTGCTAGCTTGCCCTGCTGGTGTAAGTCTCTCATCGGAACTCATCCTCTTAACAGCATGTGAAGTGAAGAGATATTAACATGGCTGCAATGAGCTTAATGAGAATTGTATGAACTTACATATTCATGTGATTAACTAAACTTCACTTTGAGTTTCTGTCTGATTGTATTTTTCTAACTACTTTGATAAACAAATCTATGAAAACCATCATTTATACCTTCAAAACAGTGTCTCATAGCAATCGTTGCAGCTAAGAAGCAAATAATAACCTCTAATGTTGAAATCTTCTGTGCCTTTTTCTTGGCAGCTCGTAAACCCCGGAATTCATGATCGTATTTAATGTGTAAGATTTACGTGGAAAAACACATCCCTCACCGATGCACCCGTGCTTTAATTCTGATTACAGCCTAGCAGCAGAACTGCAATAAACATGCCCCTTAAGTCTTTCACGTACTCACAAGGTCACAGCCCAGAATCAAATATATGGAAACAAAACTGCAGTCAGAGGAATCAAAACAGTTTTGTTTGTTTTCCACATGCTTTTAATTTGTCGTTAATAAACGCTGGGACACTTGAAAAACTGCTTGTGTGGTGTTGCTCAATGATTTGCATTTTTATTTTAGCAAAAAAAATTCAGATGACAGACAGATGATTAAGGGGAGTGATCAAAACCTCCAACCACTTCTGGAAAGTGCATACCTCTTAAGATGTGTGAGTGCGGTGGATAAGGTGTCTGTGCAGGGGAGGTGGGTAAGAAAAGAGAAATTTGGAAACTGTTGGGTTTCTACAGAATCCAAGCAGCACATTAGTCAATGTCAAAGAGAACACACTAATTTGTAGTACAGCTGTTTCCCTCTATGATGTGTTGAAACACTCGATCAGGAAAATGGTGCTGGAGCAGCTCGTGTCTCCGGCTCATAATAATGCCCCATTCACAAGGTAACCAGCCTGAGCCGGCCACCCCTGGCAGCAACGGCCGGTGTGAAGTAGCAGTAAACCTCAGCTGCTCTAATTTGTAAACTAGCTGAGAGTAAAGGTCTTGTGGAGTGTGTGTGGCATTGGATAGAGCGCTAATGGTGGAAGGGAAGTGGTGGGCAGGGGAGGGCAACACATGTTCCCGACTGACGATGATTGAATCAAGCGCAGTAGCAGAGAGAAAGTGTTTTCCAGGCAGAGAAGCAGTTTGTGAGGTATTTGACAAGGAGATCTCACTGGAGCTTAAACAGGCAGAACCAATCAATTAGTGATGACCCATTATGTTAAAGAGTGTGTGGAAAAGTGGCTACATTTTCAACTGGAAAAATTCTTGGAAACACATAAATCCCAGACTTAATCTCAGCTTCTTCTTCTTCTTTTTATAATCTGAAGGAAAAGTCATTTTTATATTGGTGTTAAAAATGTGAGACTAAAAAAACAGAAGCAAAATTTGATCCTCTCTCTTGTGACAAAGCCACAGAATGATATAAAAGGGAAAAAAAAAAATTGTTGAAGAAACTCAACCTTAAAGTTGCCCAAAATGCTAAACTGTGACACATGATGGCCTCTAGTGGTACACTGGCAATTGACAGAGACAGCTCAATCATTCCCATATAGGCGTCTGCTGCCAGGTCCAGCTGGCTTTGACATTAACACCAGGCTTTGACTGACAGAGGCCCTGGCCTTGGGCTGGGCTCCCGGGGCCTTCACAGTACATTCAGCTCTCCTTTTAGCCTGTTGATTTACTGTCCCCGGTGGCCACTCGTTGATCCATTTCCCCTCTCAGTTTGCTCACAGGGCACCCCGAAAACCGTCCTCCAGCAATATATTTGCTTTATGATTTCCTGAGGAGCCAATGAAGAAAAACAAGCCCCCGCTCACTGCACCTGTTCCAGTTAATGTGCAGCGGGCCGGTCGGCCTCCTCTGGTCTCGGCGGCTGGGGAAAAGCAGAGGGCCGCCGTGTCACAAGCTCCATGTGGATCTTCCATTTCCCCCCCTCAAAACTCTGAACCAAGCGGCGTCAGGAACAGGGGGATAGATGGTGTATTATATGTGTGTCAGTTTAACATACACAGGTCAGATGGGGCCCACATAGAGTCTTGCTGCGTGTGCATTATTAACATGTGTGTGGGTGTTTATGTAGCTCAGCACCCAACATGGAGCTGACATTAATAAGGGGAAGTGATGGGAACTTGCTTACATCATTTTGGATGACATGCAGATGTGACTGAATGGAAGGTCTTAGCCGTCTTCCTTTGGCAAGATGAGTTGATCAGCTTGGTATTTAAATATTACAAATTGGGGAAAAAATAACAATTAAATCACTCGGTTTATTTGATGTGGAGTCATTTTATAACACAAACTACACTCCACAAACTGTGGCCGAAGTTAAAATGACAAGTGACATGAGAATGTATTTTTCAAACACTGGAGGTAACTAACAGCAGCTCACGACCTCCTAACACCACATTACATCAGCATTGTTTCCATGGCGCTAGAACTTATGTGAGCAGATGTCCTCACTATGGAAACAATATTAAGGTAATGTTAATTTTCTTCCGTCAAGGTAGAGGTTTAACAACGTTGCACCACGGGGTAAATATTTTGTAGTTTAGAAAACTTCATTGGATCCATCGTCCTGAATCAAAAATTCCATCCATCCATCTCACCGCTTATCCTGTTGAGGGTCGTGGGGGGGCTCTCTTTATCCCAGCAGCCTTCGGGTGAGAGGCGGGGTTCACCCTGGACAGGTCACCAGTCCATCACAGGACCAACACACAGAGACAGACAACCATTCACACTCACAGTCACACCTACAGTCAATTTAGAGTGTCAATCAGCCTCGTCCCCTCTTGATGTCTTTGGACTGTGGGAGGAAGCTGGAGTACCAGAGAGAACCCACATAGGAACAGGGAGAACATGCAGACTCCACACAGAAAGATCCCGTGCTGGAGCCGGGACTCAAACCCCAAACCTTCTTGCTGTGAGGCCACAGTGCTGACCACTGCTCCATCATGCCCAAAATAAAAATTCATCACTGGAAAATAAAATTTGTGGATATATTGACACAGTTACAGTCTGATTATGTTTAGGCACAAATAAAAACACCAAGGTTATAATAGGGAAACACTGATTACTGTAGGTTCATGTAAGGTCAAATTTAGCGCAAGAAATAAAACTTGAACACCAGTATCCTGCAGGAAAGTCCAATGTGTGGTACCTCAACCTGCCCACTGATGCAAGCTTTCAGTAACCATGGTGTAATTACTACTGGCCACAGTGACATTGTTGGAACAGGGACTTTTGCGACACAAAAAATAATCCTAATTGATTGGTGTCAAGTTTGTGGAATCAGGACCCAAATGCAGGGTTTATTGAGAAAATAAATAAACAGAAGCTAAACTGGCAAACTACAAACAGGAACCCCAAAAAGCACTGGGAGGTGAACGGGCTTGATAGCAAACAGGTAGGGTCGCGCGGGTAACTGAACGTAAATACAGGCCTTGTCCACCCAGACATGAAAATAATCTAATTTAAAAAAAAAAAAAATTTTTAATCATCATCTCAAGAAATGTGTCCTCACAAAACCATTGAAAACACTGTAGTATATAAGCCAGGACTGTTAGTGGCGCTGTAATGCTGGACCAGAAATACACCAAAAACATAGGGCAAGATAAGGAGCATGCGCATAAAACTCATGTAACGTGAACAAGCATACTGTAATCCACCATTGCTGTTGTTGGCGGGGTTAGCGCATGCGGGTTATGGGAGGGTGGGGCTTTGGGGTCATCATCTCAGGACAGATGCGTATGGGTTATAAACACGGAAATGCAAGGATGGCCTTCAGATTACTCTGGCACTTGGTTTCAAAAATTATTATATTCAGACTCCCAAAACACTGGTTTCATTTGGATGAAACATCCATATGATGAAAAAAACTTTTGCAGATACTCCGAAACTCGTCTCTGCGTTGACGGCCCCGCAGATTCGACTGAAGATGCAACAAGAAACAGGTGGGAGAACATGAGGACAGGAGGAGACAAGAGTTCGAGATGCTGGGAACAGGGCTGAGACTGACGAGGACAGATTACCTGATGAGACACAGGTGAAAGACTCAAAAAGGTGTGAAACAAACAAAGACAGGAGGTAGCACACAAGGGACGTACAAAGGAGAAATAATGCAAAACCACAGCAAAAGAGTAATAATGTCCGACATGAGTCCATAACCTGAAGTACCACAACTAAAGGTCTCAACGGGACCTTGATAGAATGGCATCGTTTTCGCGATGGTTGTATGTGATGTGTTAAAAACTACATGGCTCTACAAAGGAATGTGGCGTTGTAAGAATAAATTGCGGTCGCTTCACGCATCTGTGCGATCGCCCTGGTGTACCAGTCAAGCTTGACTGGTGCCAAAGCAGCATCCCCTGCGCAGTACCCGTGGTACACCCTGACGTGCATCTCCTAATTAAACTACTTCAGAACCAATCAGCTCTGTCTGATGACATAGTCTCAGGGACAAATGGCCAGTATTTTGGGGTTCAGGCGTAGCCGAGGGATATACAGTCCAAGACGTCATTGTTCCGTACAGTGCTCATTGTTTCCAATGTATGTTGCAATTAAAGACATTTGTATGGAGTTTAAAGATGACAAATACGAGTGGATTGTGTCAAAAGTAGCCAGTTTACCATCACTTTAACATTTTAAAACCACCACAACGACTTTTTAAAATCGTCAGACGACTACTACTACTACTACTACTACTACGACTACTACTACGACGGCGATATTTCCGACCTTGCATTCCAGTCAATGTGTTCTGTCTCCTCTGTGCGCCACACAGACTGTCTACCTGACCGCATCCAAGGCCGGCTCTGGCGTGATCGGTCAAAGTTACTCAAACAGGAACCAGAAGCTTCTTTGTCTTGACATTTTCTCTCTTGCCTGCTAATGCTGTATTCATACGCAGAATCTCTTCGTCGAGATTACGTCAACGAAGACCATAACTGCCGTAACCGCTCCTGCATCTCCATATCTTCTCCTCCACTGGTCTGAGCTTTTTTTCATAATTACTTCAGTAAATGCAACTGTTGTTCATCTACAAACTGGATGCATTTCAGCTGCCATGCTGGACGGATATGAAGGAACTCAAGACAGCAACATGGAGGCCCTGGCGTTCGCTACTGCTTTAGCGGCGTAACTGTCACTCCATTTTTTGGTAGATACAGTCAGTAAAGCTGACTAAAACTCCCCCTTGTCTGAAAATCAGTCTGATATTTCTATTGATAAAATGGCTATTTTTTTTTCCCAAGACAGTAAATGATCTTGTCAGGAAACTGCCAGAAATGTCAAGCTCATAATTCAGGCAAATTCCTTTTTTTATTGGTAAAGATCATTCTTGTTTTGGCATGGCCCCGCTTGTTTTCTCTCTCTCTCTCTCTCTCTCTCTCTCTCTCTCTCTCTTTGCTGCCATCATTAGCTGACAGCAAGAAAATTTAGTTTGACAATTATGAGGCTCATGCACAATTTGGTGCAGCAGAGTGGGAACAGCCCTCGCTTCCTCCCAGTAAGCCTCTGAACATGGTAGATATCACCAATGGTCCATCTGAAAGCTGTCAACTGCCTCGCTGGCCGAGTTCTTCCTGTTTCCTTGGAAGTGGCCCAGTAGTAAAGTGGCCCAGTGGCTTTTAGGTCAAGAAGAGAGGTGAACAGAATTATGAGAGGAAGCATGCATGTGGCAGTGTCTGCTTTTCTCAGTCATGTGTGTTTAAGTAGTAACTTGACGGAGTAAATGTATTCCAATGTGCTTTCCTTTTTTTTTTTTTTTCCATCTTAACTCAAGTTGTCTTCCTGATGGCAGATGCATTGGAGCTCACCCTTGCGTGTAGTTGGTGAGTGTGTGTGAGTCCTTGTGCTTTTCCTTATGTTGTTTTTTCCCCCCTTTTTTTTTTTTCTTTCTCCCAGCTTAAACAGTGTGTTAACCACCAGATCCCATCGCTATCAATCTTAATGGAGGTGGGTCAGTGTAAACGCACACATGTGTAGGCTCTTTCTGCGAGCCACAGTTGAAGAATAATTCCCCCTCCCAAAAAATAGAGAGGGAAAATATTCTGGCCCCATTAACAGAATAGGTGCTCAGAGAACACCCCAGCCGGCCAGAGTGATCGCTACTTCCTCAGCTTTTCCACTTCATTGATGGTTATGGGAGTTAAAACAACGAGCTTAATGGAGACTCCGGGCTCTCGGGGGACTAATCATAGCCACGTGACTTCCTCCGGGGCTTCCATGAAAATAACTCCATTACAATGGCCTGTGATATTAATATCGGCTTTGGGAAAGTCAGAGCTGGGATCCGCTGGGAGGCCTGAGTATGAGCAAACAAAGAGGAATGCACGGCATTTGAGGGAGGGAAGTAGAAAAGGAGAAACACAGCAAAAGACAGAGTGAAGGAAATATATAGCCATTTGTGATGAGTGATAGCATATTGCACAGTCAATCACTGTTACTTTTTCTACTGCTATTTTTTTAGCTGCTTCTCATGGGCCATTTGTGTAGACAGATAATCACTTCTGTACAACTGTATTTCTTGCTACTTGGCACTAACTATGCCATATATCTAAATATTCAAATGTTGGCAATTAGCTACTGTCATAAAGTACGTGGATCCCACCTTACTGGGACCACTAGAATACATGCTGATAATTAGACATTCCTAACAATAAGTCTTCATTGGTTTACTTTTGGTCTGTTCAAACTAATATACTTCACCCACCATTAGTGGCATTTAACCTTTTTATTTTTATTTTTTTCCAACAGTTGTCAAAGGGACTATTTCTTTGGGCGGATGTAGTTCAATTTAGAACTGTCTCCAGCAAAATGGGTTGATAATCCAGAGTGACATTAATTCATGAAGGGATGTCATTTATCGGTGTTAAAAAGGACTAACTAAAGACAATTAACAGAGCCTGAGCTGCAAAGTACAAATTAAAAATTTTTTTTTTTTTACTGTACTTCAAGTTTCTGTACTTGAGTATTAAGTTATTTTTATATGAAATTTTACACGCATCCCTTTTTTCAGTATCGATATTTGTACTTTCTATTCTGTGCTTATTTTAGAAAAAGGTCAATTACTTTATTTCGAATGCTTTCAAAGCTTATTTTTACTTACTGTTGTGCGGCTTACCAACATTTTGACCAAAGGACAATAACACATGGAAAAGACAATCCTTTGGTGTCCCCTTTGCTGCGTGTCAACACAAATGTCACTTGGACTGTAGACGAGGTGCGTTTTCATCTTGTCATAAAATATTTAGTTCTGTTGCTGACATACTGATTAGCACGTAGGAGCGACTCGTATAGTTTTGTTATTTTTATTATATTATATTATATTATATAGAGATATCCTTCAAATTGCTACTTCATACTTTGAGGAGATATCCAAGTTTGCCTGTATATTTTAAATTTTTCCTGTATTTGAGTTAAAAAAAACTTCTATTTGTCCTCAAGTCTGTGTTTGTATGAGTACCTGTACTTCTACCGAAGAGACGAATGTGTTTGCGACTGCTGAGATAGATATCTCAATACCTGCTAAGAAAATAATGTTTTATTTTCATTCAGTGAATAAGCTTGTCTGGATGAAAAGATAAAAGCCGTCATGTCATTTCTCTTACTTGTCTTTGCTTTTCCCTAAATCACATTTAAAGCAGGGATGTGTAATAGTTTGAGAAGATTGTAGCAGCAGCCTCAGAGTGACAGGCCGCGTTTCAAAGACATTTCCGACCGTCCCAGCGGATGATTTTCTTTCGTCCAGGTCTAATATTTTACCATCATCTCCTCCTCTCAGTAAACCTGCCATGCTGTCATTCTGCTGTCTGTGCCGGCAGTAACTCATCCCCAGCTGCATTCAGACAACAATTAAATCTCAATGATCTCAGCGAGGACAAGTGACCCACCTCAGAGTTCAGTACCCGCTGAGGACTCCCAGAACTCCTTCACCTCCTCCCCATTCAAAGGGACATGTGTGTGTTAGCTCTTCCAACCAAAGGGACATCTTACAGAGCAGCTGACCTCTCTTAATAGCCATCACTCGTAAAGAAAAACTCAGGTTCACTGGATTATAAGACTTTTTCCTCCCAGCTCCCTGGCTGTTGTGGGAGATTTATTGAATGAAATAACACTGGCTTCACTTTTTACCCTCGCTTTTATGAATATATGTATATTGTTTTAACAGCACTTTTAAATTCCTCCTACACTCCTGCTAGGGTCACGGCTCGGCCTTGGCTTCTTTGAGGACATGATAAAAGATTTCAATCATTATTTTAATCTACTTGTCCTGGACAGACTTTCTCTGTTAAGAGGTGCAGGGATAAATACTGAGGGGTGAGGTAAGTGTCACCGTAACAAACGATGTGAATTCAGTGGTGGTATAAATAGGCTTATCCTGCAGAAGATCCAAAATAAAAAAAATTGGTTGGTCAGAATAGCTTCAAAAAAAAAAACAACAACAACAAAAAAAAGCCCAGGGCCAAATTTAGAATTTCAATCATTGTTTTTTTTCTAACAAAACATTTAAGTAAATCTTCCTTCATTTATTTCATTTCAGTTTCCTCTTCATTCAAGAACATATCTGGCACTCCAGGAGCCTAGTTTTTGGTGTGAAATTTGAGCCTAAATTGTTTAATAGTAACATCGTGACGCTTGAGAAGTCCAGAATCAGTAATTACATTAGGAAACAATTAGCTTTCGCCTAAAACAGCGCAGGATCTGCTGAAAAAGCCGTAGTAAGAGGTTTCAAACTTTTGTCAATAAATTTAAAATGTTAAAATAAAGTTCGGAACACATGTGCAAGAAGATTTAGGGAATATCCAGCAGCGTACCTACACTGTGAGTAGTGATATGGCTTTCACATCTTTCAAATGAAATATTAGATGTCAGTAGCCAAGCCAAAGAAAAGGTCCTCCTCCAGGGTCCAAATAATTATAAGAGTGCCATAACAGATCAAACATTATTTCCTTGACCTTGTCTCCAGTTTGAGGAACAGCTCAGACGTTTTGGCTGAAAGCTCCAGCAGCAACAATCTCTCTGGCTGGAGGAGCTCTCTCCACACAGACCTGACGAGATTCCTTCACCATTGAGTTAAGTAAATGACCTTCTGCCAGCCAGGAGCAACACTTCTGCGACTGTTTTAATTTTGTGGTATAGAATTTGCTCAGGGATTAGTTTAGAGCGTAAATCAGATGTTTGGCAAAGTGAGAGGAGCGCAGGCCAAAAAAAATCCTTGCATGCTGTGTGCTGAGTGTTCACCTGAGAGAACGACTTCTGCCGCGGACTTAAATGTGTCAAATGTCTCTCAACAAACTTGCTTCATAGTTTTTTAGGAATCAGATATGTAGGACGTTGCATTTTTAGTTTGTTTTTCCATGAAGGGGAGTTTTGTTTTTTCCAACTACATTGATGCACCACAGGCTGCACATGATTTACAGAGTCGAAAGAAGCTAAAAAGTTGATGAAATCAAGCCTTATGACATTTGGGTGTATTTTAGAGATACGGTGCAACACGTCGCATTAAAAGTGCAACTGAATTTTCTAGTTTGAAAACTGAAAAGAAGACACAACCCTGCGACACTTCACGCGCTCAAGCCGCTGCCTCGCTTTCAGTTTAATGCGATTCAGTACACAGATCTATTTTTAAAAAAGCACATCAGTTTTGTTTTGGTTTTTTTGCCCTGATAGCATATATCTTTACACAGCAAAAATGTGGCCAACATTTTGGTTCAAAGCCATGATAATGAAGGTAATATGACAAAATGTATGAAGGTCAAATCATAACCACTTATACGTTTCACCATACCTTCAAAATTGTACTCTTGGGTCAGATTTGGCCCATTTTTCTCTTCCCAGCTTAGGCCACATTTCACATTGCATTTGGCTTGCATCCACGCCAAAGGACCCTTTCTATCAGTGTGCTAATGGAGGGTTTGCATGTGAGTTAACAGTAAGCAGAAGTCAATGTGGTTACACCCACTGCGGGGCAGCTCGAGGAACGAGACCGAAGCATGGAAATCACAAAAGACCAATCTAAAATGGCAAAGACCTCTTGTACTATAAGAGAATCTTTAAATGTGTTGAAATAAAGTCACTATTGTGTTTCTTAAAACTGAACATCCATGTAACCTGAAGGAGGGGCTGATGCGGAGTCCTACAGGGGGTTGGGTACCTGAGGGATAACCCACAAAAATGTTTTGGTAGGGTAAAAAAAACACACAAAAAACAAAACAGCTTATAAAAGTTCGAGGGTGTGGGAACAAGTAAAAAAGAACAAACTCTTTTTTTTATTGATAACTAACAAATTAAAATGATTTTCATTGTTTTTTAACATTTAAATCAGTGCACATCAAACTTAATCAGGCTTTAAAAAAAAAACAAGAAAACGGCAAATGCCAAATTGTGGGCAAGTCTTGATAACCGCAAGCTAGGCACACACTCGCTGAGACAAAACATCACCAGGAACACAGGACATGTGTCTGATTATCACAGGTCAGGACGCAGGGCTTAAATTAACAGGTCCGGCTTTGACCTGCCCATAATTGTGGGTAACCAGTCAGTTCCTGAGTTTTGGGGGTGCAGGCGGGTTTATAAAGCTGGACCCCTGCCAGGCGCATGCTAGTTGGCTGCTAGCTGGCTTTCAATATTAGCTGATGCTCCACTTCAAGTCATGACAGCCTGAGTGGTGATGTCCGTGTTCAGGTACAGCAACATCTTATTTCCCAGCTCTGTTTTTTTCTGTCACTTTGGTATTTGTGGTTTTCCAACCCAACTCACAGGGACTGTGGTGACGTAACGCCTGAGGTATCTCCCTCTGCAGCCACTAATGACTTTTTCAAAATGGGAGATATGTTACCCAAGAAAAGTAAAAACTCTCTGATGCACAACATCAGCGCAGCTCCACTTTGACGCTGTGCATATTTTACCTTGTAATCTATTCCATGTGGCTGACAGAAGTCGATTAGAAATATTAGACATGAGCAGAGGCTGCTGGGAGCTCAGCCATAGGTCTTATTCTTTTTGTTGTTGTTGAGCCTCAGGCCTTCCTGTCAGGTGTGACCTCATCAGCTCCACTTGATGTAATGATTTAATTTCAGGAAATACAGTCAGTTAAAAAGGCAAAACTCATAATTGTTGAACCTTCTCTTCTCACAAAGTCTGTAGTGTGGGAATAGAAAATTACACTATCGTCCCATAATTCACACTGGTGATCCCCATTTGGTTTAAACAAGCTGCTGAATTTTCCCATTTGGTCCAAAGGCAATCACACTTTCTGCCTGCCGCTTAACCTAAAGGCCTCTGAGACTACAGAGAGAGGGATAAAACTTAACATGGTCAAATGCTTACAGCTGGATGAAACAGCCCAGACTGTTGAGGATACTGTATGTAGACCGGACCTATAACCTCCCGTCCGCTTGAGGATTCACTGCTGCAACGCCAAACTAATTGTACCAGCAAATGATGGTCTTATACAGCCTAACAGCTGGAGGCAATTTTGGAAGCAGCTCAACAGGACACGCTGTACATTTCAAAAGTGAGGAAAGCACAATAAGGAACATGATTTCCACTGAAGCGTGCAATACAATTGCTTCCCTGGGTTCTTCAAAATATGTCTTCGCCATCTTCTTCAGAGTTTGGGGGATTTTCTTTGGCATATTGCACCATTTCTTGATGCATTACCGCCACAAACTTTTTTTGGGGGGTGTTGTAGCAAGGAAGCTGCAACAGAGTGTGACATGCAACTGGATGCCAATTGCCTACGGCCAATGTCCTGGTTGTCGCTGTACACTACCTTCCTCTGTTACGTTTGTAAAAGCCAGACACTTCTTTTTACCAGAAAGAGAGGAATTTCACCAAAAAGATGGAGTGTGTGGGAGGATTTCAGGAATCCCTTCTGTTGCTTTTAATTAGTAAAAAGCAGAATGCTACTTCCTGTGTAGGGGACTTCTACTGGTGTTAAACTTGGGATGGCAAACATCTTTCTAGTACATTACCACCACCTGGATATCTTCCGTAATTCCGCCGCAGTGCGATGTCAGTCTGCTTTTTCATGTTGAGTTTGGCTCCGGTTTTTTTTTTTTCAGATGTGGCGTTGCAGCTCAGTTTATTTGGCTCAACTTGTCTCGCCTCAGCAGCGCTCCGGCAGCTGCACTTTCCCTCCTCAGATGAAGCCTTTTTCGCAGCAGCACCAGATTTTGTCTCCCTTTAGCTTTTTTAGATAATATGCTTCATGTTGCCAGTTGTGGTAGCTTGGTTGGCAAGTACCAGCTACATGGCAGGGGGAGTCAATTCGGCAGGATGCCCCGGGGCAGTTTGTACACGACGTTAAACCTGCCTGGTCTCATGTTGTGTCTGTAATCTGTTAAGAGGAGGAAAATAGGTTTGAAGGAGAGGACCATCAAATCAACGCCACTACCCTCTCAAATGGAAGGGATGATTTGCACCCTCAACCGTGTACACACTGAACTTACGTCTTCCATGCACGTTCAACTGTATTATCACATTTGCCCGAGAGGATTTTCCTCAAAAAAAATCAAGACGGGGCGAAGATGGCAGTCATGGGTTTCCTGTGTCAAGTACAGTTGAGTTCAACATGCAAAACTTTCTGTCCTCCTTTACCAGTGGTGTGTAGCATCATAGAAACTCAAACCGTGAGTCGTTATGAAGCTGTTTAGTGTCACAATGTTCTTTTTGGCATATGGCTTCCACAACTCCATCATCACTTCAGCCACCTGTCAGCTGAGCACCATCATCAGCATCTGAACCTGGCTCACATATAAGCCCCACGCTCACTTGGGATATGACAGATGCATGCTTTAATGTTGATGCTAAAACATCGTTGTCCCACTTCACCGGTCGACGCTAATAGTTGGAAGCGGAGAAGATTCTGAGAACTCAGGAGTGAACAGATGAGTTCACTCCATGCAATCCCTTTTTCTTGAATCAGTGCTTCTTTGCATCACTTTTTAGAGTGGAGGTTTAATTGTCAGGAAGATTTATTTCCTCATAAATTACACAGTTTTTGTGGTCCAGCTCGTATGTAATCAACACGTGGATTATGAGTGTGTGGCTGGCGTTGCTGCTCTAGTTCTCTTCATCTTTTAGCGGCAGAGTTAAGAGAAAAAAATTGGAATTTTAAAAAAAAAAAGTTTTAAATCAAGTTTTGTCAAAATTCAAGTCAAAATACTGATATTTAGCTAACACGCAATTCTGAAAACTACATCAAAATGTTGTGAATGATGATGACATTTTAAGATTAACAAAAAAAAACTTCAACTATACACTGACATGATACCTAATCTAGTTGATGCACTCCAAGCATGTCGGTGGCCCTCAGGTCTGTCAACCACCGCAATGGACAAGATGAGCTGAGCTCTTTCTCAAAACGGTATTTCAGCCTAATATGACTATTTTTTAACCCAAAAATAACCCTCCTCTTCTCGCGTTCCCCCTTATGGCTGCTTATCTTCCGTACAAACATGATTGAGAATTTTTTAATTATCTTGCTAGCTTGCAACGTACATTTAGAAAGTCCCCAAAATGTTCAAAATCACCATGCTTATTTTTTTTTTTTTTTAATTTTTTAAAAGATCAAATTTGAGCAAGCATATTTTATGGAGCATTATTAAGCCCATGTCCTTTTTTTTTCTCAAAAAAACAAAAACAAAAAACAATTCAATTAACCTAAGCCCTATAAACACAAACATATAAAGTTGCGTTAAAATGTGTGAATAATCCGTCCAGCTGATCCCTACTAAAAGCTTTGTAGAGTATATGTGCACTGTGGTGTTTCTATTGGATTTGGTACAGTTCTAGTCAAGGTACAAATGAATTCAGTGGTATTTCTGTGGATAAGATCATTGCTATCACGGTGTCATCCAAAATCGAATCCAGAAAAGAAAATATACACAGGGAAAGATGAGCATTTTTCCTTTTTTTTTCAGCACAAATGTCTCAGACATGGTAACAGCAGCAGTGTCCCTGCGCAAACATTCTCCTGATAGTCTGAGATCAAAAGTACAGACCTGAGAGTTGCTGAACTATTCTTGATTAATTCTGGGTTGGTTTTCGGGTTGTTGTTGTTTGTTTTTTTTGTTGTTGTTTTTTTTGGGGGGGGGTGTGGTTGCAAATATCAATGACTATATTTCCTTACCTGTTGTTCTACACACAAGCATCCCCCCCCCTCCACAAACCTTGACACACACATCACGCACACGGGAAACGTCCAAACGTCACAGAATGAATAATGTAACCCTGTTTGGGTGACCTTCACTTCCAGCACCCCGAGAGCTCAAGAATTTAGGGAGGAATTCTGTAAAAAATGTCAAAATTCTGAATTTCATCTCTGAATTATAATATAAATGTGTATTTTTCTATTTCCCTAATAAAATTTCATGTGGCCCTAGTCTTCTTTTGTAATAACAAGCTCATGTTGAGATTTATTGTCTTTCAGAGTTAAACTCTCTTCGACTGAGAATAAACACAATAACATTAAGCAAAAAAAAAGTTCTTTCTCGTCAAAATGTGAACGAGGAATTCATCTTATTGAGTGACTCACACGTTGCTTTTCCAAAATAAGCACCGATCCCTCAGCACTCGATTGAGAATCTGCACAAAACACATGACATTTCCCAGTAATTACAGCAAAGAGAGCTCAAGGCTTGATTGATGCTCCATATGAAACTAAATGATGGAAGTTTTGCCAAGGTTTGGGGAATATCCTCTCCTTCTTCTGCGAATTGATTTTCCTCTCTGACCCTACAGAGTCGCCACTAGGTATCATGAGGAAGCTTCTGCAGGGAGCCATAACTACCGCCAAAGGCCATTAAATCCTCGATGTGATGGCTTGAAGATTCGGCAGGAGGATTCGAATGGGATGAAGAGAAGAAAATTGCACATCCTTAAGAAAACAAAAAGCATTTCCTTCCCTGTGTCAGGATGAAAAGGGGAGAAGAAAAAAAAATGAAATACATACTAATTCATCATCTGCTTTTACTGCTCCTCCATGGTCCATAACTCATTCTGACCATGATTCCCTTTTCCCCTTCATACTGTTGGATTCACAATCCACTACGCCATGTTTTAATGACCTTATTATAGGCAAATCTACACTGTCCAATAAAAGATTTACACTTTGAACTTTGATCCATATTATGACTAACATGTTTTATAACATCTCTGTATAATGCAGTCATGGAATCCTGGCAAAAGGAACTCCGAAGTTGTTGAAACTTAGAAAAATGAGGACATCGCTTACAGCCCAGAGGATGACGTGACTTAACCTCTTCAGAATAATGACTGATCATCTTAAATGTTCTCTTCGTCCTACATTCACCCCAAATTCTGAAGTTGTATCGAAGTTTTAATAGCAGTTTAATATAGCTGACAGATATGAGATATGGCTTCATGCTGTAACCTGCCTCCAGGCAACATTTAAGCGCTCCTGCCATATGGCAACTCAATTTTGGAAACGCTGCTTCAGTGGATTCCTGAAAGTTGTCTGGTACTGTCATTGCTCATCCTACAGACAGGAGAGTGTATCTTCCTCATCGTCTACTCCTTATGGACAGTGTGGTATATATATTGACTGAACAGACAGGCGGACAGCAGATAGATTATTAAATGGAGAGATACATTCATGCATTCATACATAATATTAAAGCCTTTATATTGTAAAAGCTCAGTTAAAGGTTGAAACATAAATCAAAATCTGAAACAATGGTAGCATTTACAACCACTTTCGTGGAGATGAACTTCACTGGCAGTGTCCTCTGGAAACTGGAGCCATAAATTTTATTACTATTAAATGTTTCTAAAGGGAGTTGACAAATAGTTGAATGGAGTTGATTTTCCCCTCTTGCTCTTGGCACGGTTGCGCAGAGGAAAATTCCCTGTCTTGGAAAGGGAAAAAAAATCTACTCACATTCATGCTGCCAATCCATTCATCCTGATGCTGTTTGAGTGTAATTTAAGCCTTTTTAAAACGCCTGTTGAAAAACAATGTGCTTAAGAGCAGTTGCGAACATTTTATGAGCACAATAAAATTGTCACTGCATATGGATTAGATGGACGTTGATATATGGGTTTGACGTTTTTCATGTGCACGGGTGTTTATGGCTGAGTGTTAATATGTCGGCCGCTGAAGGAGTAACTGCAGTCTGAAATTACGCGGATTTATCCCTGGTTGCTATTAATCATAATATTGGATTTAAAAAACATCAATAACCCTACACATATGCAAATATTATCCTTAAAATCCTTATACAGGTCTTTAAAATTAACTCTTGAGATCTTTGTGTGAGACCAGCTGCTCATTCAATGCATCCTCAACATCTATGGATGATTAACCGGAGAGGATGTAGACTTTCTGCCCGGACCGTGGCGTAATCTATGTAGTCATCTAGTACCTATTTATGACCCTTTACAAGGATTTTCTCTAATTTAATAAAGGACGCTTCTGTTGGTTCTTTAACCACACCCAAACAAAAAGACCCAGAGTCTGTGTTTGAAAACTCCAAAAACCTCAAGATTGAATTGCGTCCACGTCAGCTTGACCTCAGCAGGCAATTATTATTCAAAGCAGTATTTGTTTGGCCATAATGGGAAGCAAAACCGCGTTATGTGCCCTGATACGCAACGAACGGTTTCTGGTTATGAGTGAAAGCAGAAGGTAACAGGGTGAGCGCCCAGCTGGGGCAGTCGGAACCTTATCAGTAATCTTTCACCCAGAAGTCTGGGTTCGAATCCAACCTGGCCCCTTCCTCGTCACCCACTGTCTCACCACCAACAGGATCAAAAGTTAATATTGCCGAGATGCAAACAATATTGTCTTGAAACCTAAAAATATCCTTTTATCATTTACTGCACTGAAAAGTCAAATCATCCAAAGATATTTTATAATTTCACTTTTTCAAATATCAGCGCAAAAAAAAACAACATTAAAGTAATTTTTCCCCATGAAAGAGCTCAGCTGGCGACTGAGTTGTGAGTTAGCAAACAGACTTGGCCTTAGCTGGTATGCTACAGGCACAGGCTCTCCTCAGAGGAGCAGTTTTGCTTGTACAAGCTAGCTTTCCCTCGTAAGGGGGCTTTGATCCCCAAAGGCAACACTATTAGCCAATTACTCCATTTAATGTCCAAGTATACATGACAAAGGAGTACTGGGGGCAGGGAAGAGGGGAAAAAAATGGGAGGAGAAAGATTTAATTGCATTCCGCACTTGAAGAAAATGAGTCGAAATGTTGCGACTTAAGTGTTCAGTGACAGTAGGATAATCCAATGACCAAGTCAGCGCTCTTGTCTGCTACAGTTAGCAATGGCCGAGTGGTTCTGCTGTAGCACTTTGATTCGAGACACCTGAATACGTGGCCTATTAGCCCCTTTTGATAAACTTAATCTACTGTGCGCTACCTGTTAACTTTTAAAAGGAAGCAAGCTATGACAAGTCAATCTCTCTTTTTTTACTTTTCATTTATTAAGACATCTGAGCATCACTTCTTAGCTGAGCATAATGACCGGAAGGAAGATTGCAGTACAGGAAAATGTCTCATTTGTTGTATTTTGCTTCTTTTTAAAAGTTATCAAGTAGAGCAAGTAGGACATGAAATGTGTCTAAAAGTTTACTGTGAGTTTTGAACCGGGCCATGTAGCCGAGCTGGGCTCCCACCTCTCAGTCTTTGGAACTACAGAGGAAAGTTGCTGAGTTGGTGTTTCATAGCTAGTTTTTTTTTTTTTTTTTTTTTTACTGTTGAACTTATTAGATCTTCACCTTATTCTCAACATTTTACTTTTTCCTCAAAGTGCATAATAGAAAAATAAATCCTCCACTTCTCTTTTTTTCATCCCTGGCCTCAATACGTCATCTTAATACATGAATGGGGAAAAAATTGATTTATTAAGAGCGGTATGGGACTGGTAGGTGGTGGTAGGCCCCCTAGAAGGTGCAGTCAGACTTTCTCTCAGTTCACTTTATTTCCATCATATACTGAATTTATAATTCAAAGTCTATGAAAGAAAAAAGGCAGCTCCTTCTGCCGAGACAGCATAGTGTTTGTCTTTGTCCAGAAATGCCTCTCTTTTTTTGCAGTAGATTCATCTGCTATGATGATACCTCCACCGTGACAGCTCGCTGTTTAACTCGGTGGTTACACCTCACTGAGGTTGTTATGGAAACCACGCAGAAGGCCTCGCCAATCACGGACTGCTTGAAGCTTACAGGCTACATGCCAGAGTAATCTGATTCCAAACGGCGTCATCTCTGGGTTAGTCCTAATTCAAGAAAACCAACTCAGTACAATATCAGTCGTACTAGCATGTTTACATGTATTTTAAAAGTCCAGTGTTAGTTGGACTAACACAGTGAATCCATTTTTTTCATCAGGCTTCTAGCTTGCTAACATACAGCTAACATGGCCTGAAACGGGGGTTTCTTCTGATGGACAAGCTTGCGCTTTGAATGGCAGCTCATGCTGTTGAAGTAATACATGTTAATATGCTGCCACCTATTGGTGCGGAGGGTGAAATATGATCACTGCGCCTTTAATTCAATCAGTGTGAAAGAAAAGACCTTTAAAGACGTTATTAGTTTTTAATTGAAATAAAGTTGAAAGTAGTTATGAAGAATATTGCCATTACCTTTTTAAACTGCATGTGCTGTCATAACCTATTTCCCTAGTAGACAAAGCAGCACAGTAAATCTCACACTGTTACAGTTCCTCACAATTCTACAAATCCCTGTTATTTTGACAAGTGGCAATAAACCTTAAGATTTTATGCTAAACGCGACAGTTTTTGATGCCAAAATGGCTTTTTCTTGTCCAGGCATCCAAAATAATAACCGAAACATCTCAATGGACTTCGTGTAATAATTCATTCCGTTTGTTTTTAGTTAGCGTGACAATTTTGTGACAGGAAAGACATGACACACAACACATTTGTAGCCTTCCCTGACTGAAAGCAATATAAAAAGACATCAGCAGATACTCTCCAAGTCATAAATATTTCCCGGTGGGTCCCAGGTGAATTGGGGTGGCTGTGTTACACTAAATTGGCAGGAAAAAAAATACTGTAATTCATATTTTGATCCTTTGCTTGCTTTAAAAATATATATGCATAATTACATGCAAGGTCACTGAAAGGACATGCTCTCATAATTCATACAGAGCAAAGCTTTAAGAATCTGGGAATAATCTTAACATAGCCCTGCCGTCTGCCCGCTACTCATCCAGCCACAAAATAATTCTGTGGAAGGAGACTTTTCCTACCCTAGCTTCAGGTCAGCTTGATTTACGTACATGTTTACTGATGTCTTTCAGATGATCCCACTCACTGGTTATTGTCTTCCTCTATTAGTTCCCAGATGAATCACCAGTGGACAAATTGGGGGGCGTCTCTGTGGATCTGCGATATTTATTGAGGTTGCACATCACCGTGGACCTCTCCGTTGGCTTCCCGAAGCAAAGGGAGGAAAAACAGATGGTCCACGGTCATGGCATTTTTGGACATTGAAACACTTGAGTTTCATGGTGCTTTTTATTCTTTCCTGCATGTTTGGTTTATATCCTGCTCAGAGATTATGACAGTTAGGTCTCCTTTTACCCCGTAGGAAGTTAAACACATATTGTCATAATCTTATTGTTATATTTCAGGATCCCTCCTGTTGTCAGAGACCTCTGAATCATGATCTACTGACCCCTACAAAATCTTTGATATATAACTTCCTCTTAAAGACATACGATCTCTAAATACATTGCTGTCTGTCTGTCCTGCACTGAAGTTGCTCGCTTTGGATTCTATTTGGGTAGAAATTCCTCATACCAAAGCAATTGACTGTTTGAGTTTACACTGCAGCTTTTTTTTAAATTTCCTCTCCTATCAGCCAGCTGGTAATACTCCAGCATGTTTATTTTCATAGGGAGAAAATAAATGAACCGCAGTGATTAACGCAGATATATAAATATTCATGGCACAAGGAGCTTTGCTGATTACCTTTAAGTAAAAAATAATTAACTTGGCTTAAAGTTAAGTTGACAAACTATTCTATCAATAAATCTGCAATCACCTTATAGCAGTGCTGCCCAAAGTGGGGCACGGGGGGGCACATGTGGCCCGTCGTGAGGTTTGATTTTGCCAATAATATGTAATAAATATATGATAAGAATTTTTAAATATTTTTACTGTAAATCAGTGTTCATGCTTTTTCCCTTTTTTTAGATTAAAAATTCAGTATATAGAAGCTTAAATAGTTGAGTATTTTTTTCATAATTATTCAGGTGATGGATTGTGACTTTGTGCTGAATGTCAGTTTGATTGAAGCGAGAAAAAAAAATCAAGTATAAGACAAATAAAAAGCATGTTTAACAACACAATATGTGTTTGCTTTATTTGAGGTTTGGCCCACAAAGACAGAAATTATGAAAACCTCCTGCTAGCTTAGAGACTACTGCTAGCTTAGAGGCTACTGCTAGCTTAGAGGCTAGCAGTTAAAAAAAAATGACCATTACATGCGATTATTCAGACGTGTCTACTAACATCTGTTTGATGGAAACTTGATGGAAATGGCCTGTTGGATAAATAGAGCGCGTCTGCATTTCCCAGACTTTTATCTATTTATTATTCTGTCAGTTGGTTTCTAAGTCAATGACTCCATAAACCACTCAGTGATGTTTTGGATACCATCTCGACACTAGTATTCATCTCACCATGACAAGCACTTGGAGCAGCAGCAGATGGTGGATGTTTTATCCCCCTTAACAGACACGCCCCGACAATGATTACTAACCTACAACATGACGGTCTGAGGAACACAAAAACATGAAGCTGTGCGAAGAAAAGCTCTTGGGATCTATTCGAAGTATGGCGCATAACTTTCAAATGCATGGTTGTCAGACCAAAAGCATTTATCTATTTCCTCATCATTTTTAATTCCGTTTCTTTTTAGCGCGATTTTCTGCAGCAACATACAGTACACTGTACATTGGAAAGACTGAAATAAACTTGGCCATCTTTAAAAGGTGAGTTCAGATCTCGAAAACATATGGAGACGTCTTTGAAGCGTATTGGGAGTAGCCACAGCGGCTGTAGCACTTCTCATTGTTTACCTTTGAACCCCCAACCTCCTTCCTCCAAATAAAAAAAGGGTAAAATTTAAGCCTTCGAAGGCTGCACATCGGCTCAGTTCATTATACCCAACTAAGTGAAGGCTTCCTACTACCCCACAGACCCCCAAGAGCAACTCCTGTGTGGCTTTAAATGTTCCCACTTACACTGTTAAATGCTGAGAACCCAAATACGTCCATCACCTGGTGGGATTATCTAAAAAACAGCCACCAGTTTATAACCTATAGCAGCTTTTTAATCAAAATGAATCAGGTTTCAAAAGTAAGCAAGTCTTATTTAATCATGATAGCTTCCTCTCTCTAAATTTAAACCTTCACCATTATACTGCATGGCCCCTCTGGAGAAAAGAGGCCTGGATGTATTTATCTTTAAGTTTTTCACCTGTCTTCAGATGCCATTTCCTTTTTAAGTCAAACAGTAGGGATTTACTGGGCTGCTTCCTTCCGGGACCCGGTGGAATACAACATTAAACTGCAGGGAGGAGAGAAAACCTGCAGCGCACTGAAAAAAGTTATGTCAAAACCATTCTGCTCTTCCTGTAGTCTTTCCCCAACCTTGCAAGTATCCTCTGAGGACCTAAGAACATTACAAGTCATTCAGCCTATATGAATGGGCACTAACAGACTTTTTCGCCATTTTGATATGTCTAAATTTTGCAGGCATATCCTGTGGTCCATCAGGCACAGCCCTCGTTTCAATTTAGTGTCTCCCAGCGGAGCCACGTCTTCCTATTTCAAGTGGAAATTGTATAGAGTTTTTTACCCCTGTGCGCTTTCAGCTGCTTCAAAGGGAATCTTTTGTTTTTCACCACTGGGAAGCACAAGGCAGCATTTAGACTTTTGGATCAGAATTAGCAAATCAGTCACAAACAGCAAAGGAAGAGCTGGAGATATAATACAACCCTGTCCTCCTCAGCAAGATCAGTTAAAAAATATATATATAATACATAAATGTATAGAAACTGTCTTTGTCACAATTCGGCTGAAATTGAAGTCTGCAAAAGTCTTTGAAAGAGGAAAAGCCTGTATTTTATTAGGGCAGGTTTGCTTTACAACGCCATAAAGTTTGTACAATGTTAGCTGAATTGTTTCTGATGATATTAACAACAGTGTGCTTCACAATTCACTTCAGCTTAGCCTGAGAACAGTTTTATCCAGAAGTAATATTTGAAAATGATGTCAGCGAAATTATTGCCTGATTGGGGATACTTATATTTATGTCATAAAAAGCCTGCAGTAGAATGGTGCAGGAATGAGTCCTAAAATCCAGTAATAAATTAGAATTGTAGAATATTCAGGTTCCTAATCTAAAAGTCAATTTTTGAATACTTATTTGGTTAAAGGTCTGAAATAAGGTCAGTGATTCACACTAACTTGATATATTTTAACACTTTGTGCCACAGGATGAAACAGGAAATACTCATGGGTTTTGAAATATTTATCTTACTTAAAAAATGGCGGTTGCTAAAAAATGGCTAAACAGGAAATATCTCATTACACTGATAGCAGGAAAAGTTGTTTTGCTTGTCTAGGAGAAGTTTGAATCACACATGGCTCCTGCGTAGCATAACGTTAGCTTCTAAATTTTGCTTTTAGGCTTCAAAACCGCTAGAAGAATCCAGGGTGATGCTGACTTCCACGTTAGCCTACAAACATACAGTACATATCCCTGCAGCGCTCTATGGCCCTGAGCTAACAAACCTTACTGGCGTGGGGGGCTGGAGCCTATGCCAGCTGATATTGGGCGAGAGGAGGGGTTCACCCTGGAGGGGTCGCCGGTCCGTCGCAGGGCCGTCAGGAGCAATTAGGGGTTCGGTACCTTGCTCAAGGATACTTTGACATGGTCACTGGAGGAAGTGAGGATCAAACCAGGGACCCTTCAGTTGCTAGATGGCCGCTCGACCACTGAGCCATGCTGCTGACTTTGACACGTGTTAGTTAGCAAATCTTTTAGCCAGCTGAAATATAAAGTTCTCTGGAAAACAAAATCAAATCACAAAAACATTTTCTGAGAATATCAAGACTGCCAGCGCTATCCTGGTGGAGTTTCTGTAGCGAGGAGATGTTGTTAATGAGTAAATCTATTGCGAAAGCAAAGCGTTAAGTGTACGTGCATTCTTTACCTCCCCCGACTAAGTTTTTTCTTGCAATACAAAATCCCAGTGCAACAAATAATCCATGATTAATGTTTTTCCGTGGTAATGGTTCACAGCACTCAGTTAAAATCAGAGAGGGATTGTGGACTTGGTTAAATATATATTTTAAAATAAGTGTCCACAGTGACGAGACAGGAAACCAAAACCCTGATTTTCCCAACTTAACCAAAGAGTATTTGTTTCCTCGAACCTAAATACACGCAAGGATGACTCAGGATTTGAACCCCAGTCTCCAGTGTCAGAGTGCTGTGGCTTGAGTGTCCATTTCTCTGGCTATTACATCAAAACTTGAGAGGGAATTACTACATATTTCCTAGTGAGTAGGCAACCCAAGTGCTTAATTCACCAATATTAGTTATAGCTGCTCCTTTAAACAAACAACTTTCACTTGCCTTTTCTGGTTTATTCACTGTGCTCCTGTTATTTTTTTATTATTGGTTTCATATTATTGCTTCTGTCACTTTTGGTTGCCATTGATATGAACTACGTCACATATGCAGTAAACGTGCCTCTCATTTTGCTGCTATTTGAATTTAAAGGAGTTATCACGTTAATAATGGAGTCCAGCTCTACTAATCTACACTAATGTACCTCTTAGGACTAATTATTGAACCCAATGGTGCTTACATGTACCTTCTTGAAGGCCACAAATGTACATACACCTGTATGTTCCCAATTGAGGGTGCAAAAGCTGGGTACTGCCCCAGTGACAAGCTAGATTATGACTAAAGATACATGAATGTACTTCAGTTCCTCAGGGTATATGCTCATCAACAATCAGGTGTATTTTCAAGTGATTTTACTGTCCTAAAATCCATCCATCCATCCATTTTCTTATTCTGTTCAGGGTCGTGGGGGGGCTCTCTCTATCCCAGCAGCCTTCAGGTGAGAGGCGGGGTTCACCCTGGACAGGTCACCAGTCCATCACAGGGCCAACACATAGAGACAGACAACCATTCACACTCACAGTCACACCTACGGTCAATTTAGAGTATCAATCAGCCTCGTCCCCTCTTGATGTATTTGGACTGTGGGAGGAAGCTGGAGTACCAGAGAGAACCCACACAGGAACAGGGAGAACATGGAGACTCCACACAGAAAGATCCCGTGCTGGAGCCGGGACTCAAACCTGGAACCTTCTTGCTGTGAGGCGACAGAGCTGACCACTGCTCCACCGTGCCGCCTACCCTAAAATCATGTAGCATAATCAGAACTCTCCACTCCTGTCGTGATACTCCCTCACTTTGTAGTGAATCCATCTCTCCGCCCGCAGACTCGTCACCGGCGGAAACATGAATAACCTCATACTGCGTGGTTGAGGGTATTTTAAAAAGAATGAAATGCCCGCACTCTGCTGTTGAGGGTATTTCCCATGAGACAACAAGCTTTGACAAACAAGGTCAAACATACTGAGATGCAACAATATGTTATTCATATGACTTCTTTTAGAAAGGAGAATTTGCCCCCAGAATCTGTTTTTTTCTTTGTAGTTGTTCAGACTGCAGGCAAATTTCATTTGTCCTGAATCAGATCTTTTTCCAGTCACCTTGTTCTTTGAAACTGTGTTTAAACCAGTTTGATGCGTCCGGAATCTATCTACAAGACACAAACTTAAAAAAAAAAAAAAAGCCCACCGGAAAGTTTTGGTTGAGCATCAGATAATTTCTCCTACTCATTCATTTATCTATTTATTCCTTTATTGCTCATGTTCCCTAACTTCTAAACTAAACCCTTCTATAAAATATCATTATTTCTTTTCCACCACACCACCCTACATAAATATTGGCAGTACATATATATATAGATATAGATATAGATATATAGATATAATACTGTGTGAACTTTCTATAAAGTGATTTGACCTTCTTGTAAACCAGACTACAGATGCATTCAGGACTTCAGGCCAGCTTCCAGTTTGAGGCCAGTTGTGGTAATCATATCTGCCACAGCTGCCACTTTATCAGAGACCCTGCGACAAATAGATTCCTGGAAATAAACAGGCCGCTGTGCTTGCTTTGGCTGAGTGACACGCAAACTCCCTCAAAACAAAACAACAACAAACAAACAAAAACAACAACTATATCATACAGAACAGATGAACACTCTCCTGTAATGTGATTACACTTGTTGTCCTGACCAGCTGGTTTCTTTGTTTTTTTTTGGAAATATTACGATACAAATGAAAGATGTGGCTTTATGGCACCTGTAACATCCTAACATCAGACCTACACGCCACCAAAGACAAGCAGAATTAGTCCAACAGCTCACTGCTGCGACCTCACGTCATCCGATTACATGCCGTCTGTGTTTTCCTGCACATCCACGTCAGATCCCTTTTCAGCAATTAGCCTTGAACTAGGAAAGACGATCAGCTTCAGTTTCCCATTTCTGCGTCGCTCGTCATCTCCGAGCGCTTTGGATCTTTCCCCCTGCGTCCTAATTAAGGCCTTAATGCTACCTCCCACGGGGATCTGGATTCCCCGTTCCCACCCACCACATTCTCCCCCTGTAGCCATCAAAACTGTTACGATAATGGTCAGCTTTGCACAGGTGCAAATTGCTCACATTTAGTCTACATTTGCTCTCAATCACGGCTGATCATCAAAGCTCAACTCCGCCTGACTTTGCTCGCAAATGTGCTGTGATTTTATTTGACGGCTACTCAGAATCTAAAGTCTTTCAAATGTTTACATTCAAATGTGTTATTTTTATGCACCCAAACATCAAAGCAAAGATAGGTGATCATCGAGAACCTGAACACTTGATGGTAATTTAGTCCCAAGCAATAAATGTGTGCGCTTATTATTAAACCTCTTCCTGACCTGCTAACTATTGAGTTGGACTAGTGCCACGTAATGTGTATAAGCCACCCAAAGCAATTACAAAGACCTGGGATTGAAAGAGGGCTGTCATTAGGATGTGCTTTCACATACCAGCCTGCACATTTTGGCTGCGATCCAGGCTGGCAAATGGGATCGGCTCAGCGAGGAGAGCCGGGGGCCAAACCGTGGCCCGTGGGGGATAATTAGACAGTTTTATCCCAGCTTGTTGATATAAATGTGGCCGGCTTAGCCCCCTACGCCCTTGCTCCATGGTAATGATCATGTCTAACAGGTGGCAGGCAAACAGGCAGAGGCATGAAATGGATACCACGCTTCCTGACTGCATCTCCTTTTTTTGTTTTGTTTTGTTTTCCGGGCCAATCAGAGCTTTGTCGCTTTCTCCGTTGTGGTTGCGTTGTGGATTCTTGATGGCGGGGGAGTGTGGGATATTTGTCACCATCTCATCACATTCTAGCTAATCTCAACCTCCCATGGGATGCATGGCTGCAGAGGGCCGGCGCTGCAGAGGGTCAAACCAAACATATCCGTGTGTTAAAGTGGAACAAAAAAGTGTTGTAGGAAATGTTTCCTCTTCCTCAAGTACCAGCTTGGTCTTACAACTTTACATGCATGACATAGTTTTTATCAAATAAACAGAACATCCCTCTTACTATACACTTTTAGGTTCTTTTCTTCTCATCTTTTTCAATATTCAAGGGTTCCAAAATCACTAGATTGAGTCATCTGTGACATCAGGGGCTGAAGGCTGCTCTGTACATCCAAGTCTCTTGCATCCTGTGCTGGAGGGGGGCCTGAGCTGTTGAGGTATGCATGTGAAGAGCCATTGGAGACCACTCAACTCCAACCTCCTAATTCACTGTCATATAATGGATCATTTGGGGCAAAAAGAACCAGAAATGCATGTATTGAAATTTACTGCCTTCCCAGAAATGTGTAGAACAGATCCAGGCCAGAATACAATCCTCATTTTCTCCACCGAATGTTCTTTACTTTGGAGCAAAGTAAGATGTTGATTGTGACCAAGGAAGGAAAACAATAAAACATCTGAGAGGCTCTAAGCTCCCTAGTTTGGTTTGCGGTCTGTTATGTCCAGCTGATTGCGGAGACCAGGCTCCGGATTTAGGAGCTTGATCCTCTACAGTTAGGCTGCAACCCTGAATTTTGTTACAATTTTCACCTAAATCGTTGTTTTTAAAGCTTACCCTAACCTTAACCCTAATCTGTGTCTCTTCTGAGGCTTAAAGCGTAACCCTAGCCTTAAATAGACCTTTAAAAAAGATTTATGAGCTCTAAATTTCAAAGGTTGAGATTTTAGTCTTGTTTGTGGTTTGGCACGGCAAAGTGAAAACTGCTTGTGTCACTCCGCCTGCTGGTGGTGAAGATTTGGTATTTTTGTTAGAATTAGCATGTTTTCAGTTCTCAGAATTGAGTGATATATGAGGTAGAGGAGGGTGAGGACGGGAGCGAGGACAGCAGGCTGCCCGCTGGTGAAGACTCTACTGGCAACACTCGTAATCCAGCGCTCTATATTTGTTTGATCGGCCACCACAGAAGGTCAGCGGCCTCCTCAGAGACGGCAGCTCTCATTAATAGCTCGCGATTCTGTTCAGTATTTTTAGTGTCACGCTGTAAACACGTCCCTCACCTCATGGTGTCTCCCAATGCCTTTTTCCTTGTCATATGTTCTGAAAGGTTCTTGGCTCGTTTCACCAGGGCCTGAGCTGGCTCACCGACCTCAGGTCACAGCAGCCGTAACAGAACCACCGTGAAGCTCCATTTCACTGCACATTGAGCGTCCTGTCTAACATTTGTGTTTTGAAGCATTGAGCTTAAGTGATGCAAACAGGCACGGGGTTTACATTGCATGATTTTTCGGGGGAATTACAGATATTTGATGAAGCAAAATAAGCGTTTTTTTTTTATATCAAACAATTAATATGGTCTTATTGTACTGCTGGCTAGATTCATTGGCACATATGACAACGTGAGACGCCCACGGCTTTAGAAATTAATTCAGAAGTAGTATATTTGATGTAAAATGTTTCAGATTTTAATGTTAGCATCCATTAAGTTAGTTTATGCTACACATATTTATCAGCTGATCATTCATTTTGGTTGGGACTCGCAAACATGTACAGGAAATTAAAAGACATAAAATTACTCAGAAGACAAACAATTCCATGAATAAATCAGTGCCATGTGCAAATCTGCCTTTAAAAACAAAAAAAGTCACAGTCTATTTAGTTCTTTTTTTTTAAAATGGAACTTGCAGTGGAAATGAGTTTTTTTTTTTTTTGGTAAGTTCTCATCATGTCTGCAATTTCCATATTAAAGCTAAAATGTGGCACCTTTGTCTCCATCTTCTGGCAGTAAAATGTATTACAAACATCTGCAGACATGCTGAAATCATATGCTCAGCTGTAGCCAACGCCGTTACGTCTGTTTAGGTCATGAACCAATGGATAAATACGTCCAACTCCCAGGAAATCACTTGTTACATTATCACAATACGAAATTTGAATTTGGTCCGATAACATTTATAAAGTATAAATAAAATCTATAAACATTCAAGTTAGCAGAGGGCTAACTGGGAGTAACCACAGAGGCTGGTGTAAGTCTCTGGTGTGCAATCTGTATCCTCTTTGTCATGAACACAAACTCCTTATATTACAGGGAGATTAACACACACACACGTCCTTCAACCCTGAATACATCAATGGCTTAAGTGATAGCTCACATATCAGCTGTAATCTATGTTGTTTACTCACGTAGGCCTAAAAACAGCACCACTCCCATGTGTGTGTGTGTGTGTGTGTGTGTGTGTGTGTGTGTGTGTGTGTGTGTGTGTGTGTGTGTGTGTAGTGGGAAGGGTCCTTGTGCACAGACAGGCTCTATTATTATTATGGCCATTATTATACTCCATCCAAAGGCCAAAATGGAGATATTGTTTCATCCACTCACAGAGAGAGAATCATTGTGCCTTCGGCCAAAAGGAGGTTAACAAAGACAGGAAGATTAAATAATACATTCATCACACACTGAGAGGCGGGGGGCCAAGTTCATGTCAAATCCATAACAAGCAAAGTATCCTCGGCCCAGCTCATTTCCCCACACGCACGTCACACTCTGTTGGAAATCTACGTAGAGGATGTATTGATCGTACTGGTGCTTCCTTTCTCACAAATTCACAAACAGAGCCGCCGTATCACAGACAGCATCACAAAACAACCTCCCCCTCCTTTCAGCCCCATAAAACAAAATAATAAACTCACAGCTTGCCAAAATAATCCAAGTACCTTTGTGTGTGTGTGTGTGTGTGTGTGTGTGTGTGTGTGTGTGTGCGCATGATTTTGTGTGCGTGCAGCCGGTGCTAAAGCGCTATTATTTACTTCCTTCACTTCAATAGATGAAAATAGCCCGTGATTGTACGCGCAGGACGTGTGTCACATTTGTTAGAAAATGATGTGACGTGTTTTTTTATAACCTGGATTTTTGTTGTTGTTGTTTTCTACGTAAATGGAAGATTAACACACATTCTCTTTTGATGAACTACACAGCAACCATACAGCCATACAACAAATTCATGAGAAGTTGTGACAGAATACAGCAGAACACTGCAGTGACAAATCACAGTCACAGCACATTATTACCGTCAGCAGTGGGATCACATACTTTGCCAAACTCAGCTAAGATGACAAAGTCAGCCAAACCCATTGTAAAAAAAAAAAAAAACTTTTTTTTTTCGTCGCGTTCAACAGCCCTTACCCAATATGTAATTGGTTCTTTCTTGGCTGACCCCTTCGCCAAGTTTGATGAAATTCGACCTTGTATTTTTAGCGTAATCCCACTCAAATATAGACAAATTCCTCTGAAAACATAACCTGCTCAGCCTCTAAATCCAGAAAGCGGCTAAACCTGATCTGGCATACTGCAGACTAATTGATGTAGCAGTTTCATCGAGTACTGCATTGATCTGCAGTACGAGCTTCCAGAGAGACTGAAACGTCCAGACAGAATTGTGACCTGCACCCAATTTGTCATTTCCACCTCAGTTTATCAGGCCTGATTTGCTGACATTCTCCCTGTATAGATAGGAGTTTATTTGTTTGTACATCTGGCCTCAGAAGCGATGGGGAGCTAAAAAGACCAACAAAAAAAAGTTTGAGCTCTACTTTTTTAAGTGGAAGCGCATGATGACATTTGCTCTCTTTCTCACTCTCTCTGTACAGTGCCTCAACACACCTGACAGCAGAGTTGGCTGGAGCCTTTTAAACTCTCCTGAAGGACAAAAAACAACCCACAGTGCCTCAGGCGTTTGGTGAATTTCAGTTCTCTGGATGCAGGATCGTGGTTCAGGTTGAGAACCCTTGAGTGTTTGAGAACATATAAGGAGTCACAGAGGAATTTGAGCATACTTTCCTGCATTCCGGAAAGTATTTTTTTTTGTGTGCATGAAAATACTTTTGTAAGCCAACAACATCTTTTAAGCAGCAGCAGCAGCAGCAGCAGCAGTTTTTGCTGTGACCCAAGCTTTCCATCTCTTCTCTCCTCCAAATGTATTAGCAACCACCGCGATGTCAAAGCCTGTGGCTTTGCCGAAGGTCGAGGCAGCTGTGTGTGGCCCTGGATCTCACTGGGTCTACCAACTGGCAAATTAGCCTGCAAAATAGGGCTGGAGCCAGGCAGACAGGGTTATGGGAAGATGGCGCTGGATGTTCAGCTATTGGTTGCGTTAGAGCACTGCGACGTTTGATCCAGAACCCTGATTGGCTGTGATTAAATTAAATTTAAAATGCATTTAATGGATATTTGAAAATGAATGACTACACCAAAAACCACCAGTTGCTTCCCTGTATTATGAGCCGCTTAGACAATAAATAATCTTTCATGAGGGGATTTTGGTTAGTTGGAGTACAATTACAGTACAGTTTTATATATGCATTAGTTTTATCTACCCATCCATCTTTATCTGATGTCAGGTCACAATTGCAACACCACTTGAAGTGGACAATCCACCTGAACTATGGCCTCAGATGTAGAGGTGCTGATCCTTATCCCAGCCACTTCACACTCGGCCGCGAAGCCATCGAAGGTCGTGGACAGATGATGTCAACTGGACTGCATCATCTGCAAAAAAAAAAGTAGCAATGCAGTTCCCAGTCCACCGAACTGCAACCCCACACAACCAAATCCAAGCCTCAATGCCCATGAAAACACAAACAGGAAAGTTGAAAAGACAAAGCCCTGGTGGAGACGGACCTCCACCAGGAACAAGTCCATCTTCCTGCTGAGTACTCTCACTTTGAGTGTGCAGAGATTGGATTGTCTGAGAAGGCCCCCCCCCCACACACACACACACACACACACACTCACCCCGTACTCCTGCACCAACTACCACAACATCTCCTGAGGCACACATTTTTCGAGATCCTGTCCAAATCCACAAAACACATGAAGACTGGATGAGCATACTCCAAGGCCCCTTCTGGGATCCTTGCAATAATGAAAAGCTTGTGAGTTGTTCCATGGCCAGGATGGAATCCATTTTGTTCCTCTTCAATCTGATGCTCAACTGTCAGCTGAGTCCTCCTTTCCAGCACCTTTGACTACACTTTCTCATGAACTGTGGAGCTGTTCGACTTCTTCGGTGCTTTATTTCAAGGGAGATTGACGTTGATTCCCTGTTATCCTCCATCCTCTGCTGTTGCAGGGGGTGAATTAGTCAGGTTCAGGTGTTCCCTTAATGTGTTCCGTTCACCCCCAAATTCCTAAGCTGAGGTCAACAGTGTCCTATTCCAGAGGAGCTTTGGTGTCAAACGACAGACCTTCTATATGACTTCCTGCCACACCTGCTGCTTTGCCTCAGTCACAGCTGACGCCGCCGTCCTCCATGGCCCATCAGAACCTTACAGTATCCCAAAAACTTAACCCAAAAAGCCTCCCTCTGCAGAGGGTAGACACCTATGGCCCGGAGACCAAAGCACCGACTCCATATACTGCCAAATAAAGTAGAATTACCTGGTGGCAGTAAAATTAATTATGAACTTTTGGCAAGAGCTTAAATGTAAGGTGTTCATCGCAGTTTATGTTCAAGTTCAGCAACATCATTTTTGATTTTAACACTGGCATTCACACACTATTGCAGCAGTTTACTGTGTCAGGGGAAGACCTGGGATTCTCAATTCAAATCAATTTGTACCGGATAACAATTTTGAGGACCCACTGCAGATGTAGTCTGAGGGAGGGATGTTAGCATGTCAATGCCATGGAATTTGACCTGTAGTTTGGGTGCAATGTGTCCGGAGGATCTGTTTGTTTTGTGCTCCTGGTGATTGAGAATATTCTTATGTCATCCCCACAAACATGTGCTGACAGATCAACTGAAATCTTTGGAATTAGAACTTAGATGCTGTTGTTAAACAGCAAGGCCGTAGCGATGTGTGGTTTACAGTATTTTTAGAGCAGCAAGGCTCTGGGTTCTATCGTGCCAAACAACACATCATGGCTCTTCAAAATCTCTGCAACCCATAACCCCTGGTGGCTTGTTGCTAAGATGAAAAAGGAGCCAAGAGTTATTTGCTGTCCTAATGAGCTCAAATAAAAAAGCAGGACCCCATACAGCATGGATGACCACCTCCACCACTTCTCTCTCTTTAGTGCACTGCATTTGCTGCAGCAGAATCCCATCGGCTATCCAGTTACTGGCTGCCTGGCCAATGGTTTGCATTAGTGGCGGAGGAGAGCTGTGAACAGGGAGTATCAGATGCTGTAATATGGAAATTCCTTGGTAATGCAGAGGCCGCGGGATTGTGCGATTACTTAATTCATTTAGCTGAGTAAATGTTACTGGTCTGCCAAAGCGCACAGGGGATGGGGTAGTTAGTGTGTCTATTTTTTGTGTATATGTGTGTGTGTGTCTGTGCGTGCGAGAAAATGAGTGTCCAAGGGAGAGATGGCAGCAGTGAGTGTGTCAGCATGTAATGGCTTGTGTGTGTGTGCGCGTGTGTGTGCGCACATGTGCGTGTGTGTGTGTGTGTGTGTGTGTGTGTGTGTGTGTGTGTGTGTGTGTGTGTGTGTGTATTACAGGGAGATGGGAGTACGAATGGGGCCTCAGTAACAACAGGTCAGGTTTAAAGCTCCAGTTTCATGTGTCCAGGGAACAAACCATTAAGAAAGAACGTGAGCCCACCAGGCCCTCTCCGCCAGGCTCCTCCTCCTCCTCCTCCTCCTCCTCTTCCTCCTCCAATACCCACATGAGCCATCAGTGACGCTGATTTGTGGCTTCTGACATGTTAATTCATTGGAAAACACAAGTCAGGACCAAGAAGTTAAGTAAGTCCATTAACACGACGCACAAGTAATGCTTTCCAGTACCATGCCAGTCTTGCCACCCAGCGTGATCAAGAATGGCGAATCCCCAGTAGGTTTGCCGTGGGTGACTGTTTTCCAGAGATTTTACGACTCCAGTACTTTTAGCTGAATTTATTTAATAATAAATAATTCTATATTTAATGCATCCTGAATGTTTGTCATCAGATGGTATGGCTCTAAAGGACTACAAAGGTTGGTACTTGTCTGCTGTAGTTCAGAGAAAAACGGACCAGCATTAAAAAAGAAAAAGAAAAACAGCAGTGTAAATGTAGTCGTTGGAAAACCCAAACATTTTGTGTTAATCATTGTGTCACTGTTTTGCTCAGATGCGCAGTCAGTTGTGGTTATTTTGTGTAACGCGACTGTGGTTACAGCACTTTCTTGTTATTTTGGTTAGTTTTTGGGGGCAAAGACTCAGGGCTCCCACAGGCGCTGGAATTCTCTGAAAATACTTGAATTTTAATGTTGACTTTTTTTGGAATTAAAGAGCTTGAAATTGTCATTTACATTACTCGCACAATAAACCTATGGGTCCAACAGATTTTTAAACTTTGGTCTGTTTTCCTTTTCACCCTTCAAGAGCCGCCATAGAGACATTTTTACCCTGAAGGTGGGAAGTGGAGGAAGGGGGAGAAGAAAAGCTCAACGCTGTGTGTCAAGTTTTTTCGGTTAAAAAAAATAAATCTGTGATCGATGTTAGATTTTGATGAACATCAATTCAGATTTAAAACATTTTGCATCTGTAAGTCACTTAACACTATGACTGTAAATAAAGATGATTCCCTTACACAATTATGTCTCGTAAATTGTTGCAGCGTTTTTTTTTTTAGTTGATATCATTTACACAGCGTTGGTGCAAAATCTAACCAGCTCTGAGCCCCTTTGAGTTGACAAAAATGGTACCGCATTAAGACTCAACACCTTGAAGAACATCTTAAATTTTTTTTTTTTTTTTTTTCTGGTGATGAGGTGCTGGAACAGCTTCTAAATGCTCCTTGAAAATGCTTTAAAAAATGACTTTAATTTGTTTAATTCGAAAAAAAAAAAGTGTAGACAACCTTCGAATTACAAAATGTTGTACAACGCCTTAATTATTAAAATTGTTTTATTCAAGATTTATGATTCCAGTCAACAGATGCGCAAACCGTTACAGATGCATGTATGGGTTTGAGGCACTACAAGCTTTTTTGTGTGTGTAATCTCGCTGTAATTGGCCTCAGACCCAGAAACTTAGTAATAACAATGTCATTGCGCCTTCCATTCCATCTCTGCCTGGATTTTTACCAGAATCTAAAGTTAAAGCTGCATTTTATCAGCTGTTGTATTCAGTGAATCCCTTAGCGTCCCCAAGGCTTCTCTCACAAAATGATTTCATTGTCTTCTAATCCGTTATATAGGACTGCAATGTCAGCTGAGCTGTAAATGACTTAAAGCTCAGCTGCTTGGGGAATGGAAAATAGGGATCCAAATTCAAGTCAGGCAAAATGGAAAAAGGTGGAGTTGAGAAGCTGTTAAACTATCTGACAGATTCAATACGCTCTGCAATGTGGAACAGAATTATTAATTTGGAAACAGGGCCTGTTAAATCTATCATTCCATTATTCTAACAGCAATCCGGAGGATATTTGCAGCTTCTAGTTCAACAGCCAGAGAGCCCAAACTGTTGGTTTAACAGTTAAAAGGCAGTTTATCTTACATTTTAAGGCAAGGAAGTGTCACCATGCTGTAATGCCTGAGTGTACTTGGAGACTTTGCAGTGCCACCCCATGGACACTCACGGTTCTTGGTCGATTTTCTGCGAAGGGATGACAGAATGTCACCTTTTTACGCCCTCTCATCATTGATGAAGAATCACGGCTTTGAAGCTTCACAGAAACAGGAGCACCCCAATATATTTTAGACCTTTTCCTCACCTCAGCTGAAATCAGTCTTGACGTTCCACTCCATTCCGCTTCTTCTTCATTGTGATCACAGTCCGGTCCCATGACGTGTGTTCATCTTTCTAAATAAAGCCCTTGGATGGATGAAGAGCGGAGTCGCTAATCTCTATATCTGCTATCTCTCGTGATTTTGGGACTGGAAGCTTTCTGGTTTTGTAGTCAGTGCAGTTAACCGTCCGTGCGGGGAGCAAAAGAGGTGGAATCTGCTATCGCGCTGTGAAAATATAACTTTCTAGTTTATCTGGGATTCATAATTTTAAGGTATGAAACAATTGAGGAAGCGGCATCTGTCATCTCCAACTCTTTTTCTCCCTTCTGGAGTTGCCACTCGTGCCATGAAGTGTCGGAAAGTCGGTATCACCAGCCCTCAGAGAGCTGAAGAAGACTGATCGAACATGTCAAACTTTAATAAAATGGGCTGTTATTAAAACTGGTTTATCAGGGCTGGCATTCCTGTACATCCTGGTTATTAAGGCTCCTCATTTTTCCAGTAAATGCAAAACCACAAGGGCATTTAAGTGTTTTTTTTTGTTTTTTTTTAAAGGTATGACGCTCTTAATGTTGCTGCTTCATTCTGAGGGGTTAAAAGTATATTTGGAGGTCTTTCATGGCGAAATGAGGGTTGTAAAACATCATTTCAGGTTCTGTGCCCGTACAAATGTGTTGGGTTTTTTTTTATCACCCTCTCAAGTATGGAAGCAGGTTCTTTGGATTTTCTTCGTTTTGGAAAAAAAAAAAAACGACAACCATGCAATTTAAGAGTATATGTTGTAACCTCGAGGCCACATGCCAGAATCATTTCATCAAAATCTTTAAAATGAACACTCAAATTAATTCTAGAAAAAGTAATACATATAGTAAGAAGTGTGTGTCTGTAAAACTCTTCACTGCAGGTGCCAGCACGCTCGCCTGTACTTGCTGACAGTGTTTGCCTTCAGTCTGGGCTCAGAGGTTGTGGGGTCTCTCAGTAATGCCAGCAGGAATCACAGAGGGCACCGGAGCCTTGGAGGTCCTGGTTTTTACAGCACAGCAGTTCACAACATACACACCGGCCACAGCTCGGCCACGACTGGAGTGTGTCACCTGCAGATTTATACTCCTTTCTATTAAACATACTTTACGAGCCCACCGAGAACCTGGGAGACTGAGAGAGAGAGAGAGAGAGAGAGAGAGAGAGAAACACAAGGAGAAGCATGAACTGAAAGGATAACGTGAGTAAAACGCCAGAAACAGAGTGTTTTTTTTAATGATTGTGAGAAAAGCAGAAGAAGTGAGAGTAAGTGCCAGATCACAGTGTAGGCCATTTAATCAGTAAATCATTAAAATACTTTTACTAATAGGAAACCGAAGCACACAGCAGGACTTCTGTGTTTATCATCAATCCGCATCCTTGACGTCTTTTTCTCTCTGTTGTCACATAGATCGCAGTCCTCACAGAGTTCAGAGGAAATGTCTCTGTCAAAATAAAACAAACGTTCTCTGTCGGATCACAAGATTGGCTGTTCTGCTCATTTTTGGGCTCTTTTAGAAGAAGAGGAAAGTGAAGGTGCATGGATGTAAAAAAAAAAAAGATGAACGACAAAGATTGAATATTACAATGTCAAATTAACTTGCATCCTTGAAGAAAATCTGGCAGATGAGCAGAAAAACCTACAAACCTAAGAGCTCATAGACTGTTGCTCTGCTGTTTGCTGCACAATTTATGTGGCACATAACACAGCAGAAAGTCAAGTCTTGGTGAGTATATATTTGAATAATTTCAAAACATGACAGAAAATCTCGTACTTAAAATAAGGCAGAATTACTTAATTCATTTCAGTGAAATACAGATATTTATTTTTGGAAAGTATAGGTTTATTCAAGAAAAAAAGTATTTGTTACTCATTTATCTTATGTGAACAATAAAAACACGGTGGTGCAGTGGTCAGCACTGTCGCCTCACAGCAAGAAGGTTCTGGGTTCGAGTCCCGGCTCCAGCACGGGATCTTTCTGTGTGGAGTCTCCATGTTCTCCCTGTTCCTGTGTGGGTTCTCTCTGGTACTCCAGCTTCCTCCCACGGTCCAAAGACATCAAGAGGGGACGAGGCTGATTGATACTCTAAATTGACCGTAGGTGTGACTGTGAGTGTGAATGGTTGTCTGTCTCTATGTGTTGGCCCTGTGATGGACTGGTGACCTGTCCAGGGTGAACCCCGCCTCTCGCTGGGATAGGCTCCACCCCCCCCCCCCCCCCCCCCCGCCCGTGACCCTTAACAGGATAAGCAGTAGAAAATGGATGAATGGAATAAAAACACCAAGTTGAAATTACTTTCCTGAAAAGTAAAACAATCTGACAATGAAGTAAGGTTTGTTTTTTTTTCCTTGAAATGAAACTTATCCTTTTTTTGATATTTAAAAACCTTTATCTTACTGAGATGAAGCTAAAGTGATTCGGCCTTTTTTTTTTTTTTTGCATGAAATTAAATGAATATATCCTATCTTATCTGAGCCCAGCTTTTCTTATCTTGTGTTTTCTTTTCTTTTCTTATCTCTTATTTCATCATAAGATGAGCCTTTATCCACTGTATAAACCTTTGACTTTCTTGCACTGCACACCTGCTCTATAGATCCTCATACAAATTATATTTTAGCAATGTGTTTTCTCATGTGTGTGTGTGAAAAAAGAAAAAGCTTTGTTTCAAGAAAAAAATGTCTATTTCATTGTCAGATTATTTCATGTAAGAAAAAATCAGTAAACCAACAGAACAAATACTTCAACTATCATCAATAAACCACACAAACAAGCAGAATAAAATTAAAAGTTTAAAGTAGCCACAAAAAATGAGCTTTTAGGCCACAATGATGTTGGTCTTTTTTTTTTTAACAGCAGAGGTAACTCCTAGTATCATATAAACCAAAAGGAGTAAATATTAGAAGTACAAATGATGATGCTGATACGAAATTCTAGAGCGCATGCAGTCCTCTTTTTGTACACAAGAGGGCGGTGTGTCCCTTTCTAATCTCATCATCACAGCTTTCAGCCACAGGCCTGCTGTTGCTCCCTGTGCAGGAGATTAATGAGAAGTGTATGAATACATAATGCATCAGAGAAAGAGGTGGACCTGAGCTGCATGCATATGGGCGAGAGGCTTACTGAGCATATGGCAGGGAGGTGTCTCGCCTGCTCCTCATCCTCCCCTCCTCTCACTCCCTTGTGTCCTCTTCTCGAAGCCAGATTCCTGCATTATGACAAAAATCCTTGTCAAAAAAAGTTGGCAAGCTCTTCTGTTAGACAGGTTTTATCAGCCTGCGAAACAGTTGTGTATGACCAGCATGGGCCGAGCGTTCCATCTGAGTCACATCGTACACACTCGCCCACCTTCCTGCAGCCACTGGGCCTTGCTCCCGCCGTGATCCGAGGCTGCAGGCTGAACTGTTGTGTCCAAAGATAGATCCTCATTTACAGCAGCAGCGTGAGGTCAAGCAGTGCAAGATAAAGAGTGAATCAAAAGTCACACAGAGGAGTAAAAAGTTCAGCAGCCTGTTTTGCAAAGCAAAAGAAGCAGGCATATGGCTGTCTTGTCCTCCCACCTCAACCCTCTTGAGAAATGGTGTTTGTCAGAGTAATAAAGCTGTCCTATCACCCCATAACCTCTGTAATATTCACGACTCAGCCCCCAGGCCTGCACGCCAAAGTTTGTGTCTCTAAAGACAGCTTGATAAGTGTTGGAGCCAAGTCTGTTCCCAGACCCAACCATAACAAGGACATTGTCTACCTGGGTTACCATGGGACGAGCTAGTCCAGACTCCCGGCTTGTTAAAACACACTCCTCATTGGTTCAGCCCCGGCGTGCTAGGAGAACTTTACTGATGTCACAGGCTGGACCGAGCCCATAATAGGCAATGGCTCATCTCAACATTACGACTTGTTTATAAACGAGGTGAAAAATGACACTTTTATTACAGCGTCCCTCTGTCCTGCTGTGGCTCGGCCCGGCCCAGCGTGGCCTGGCCCGGCTTGTCCTGTCATATCGGCGGAGGACCTAAGGGAGACAATACGTCAACGAAGAGAGACACTCACCAGAGCAAGAGAGAGACAGAGGGAGAGGAAAGAGGGCTATCTGGACAATGACAACTTTAATGCAGTATCTCCTAAACATGCATTAATCATGAGGGTTAGCACAACCGCTTTAGCATGCAGATCGAGACAGGGAAGACACACTGGTCACACTGGACTCTCCTCTTCTCTCCTCTAGACTCATCCAGTGTGTTTGTGGTTACCTGAGTCATCGCGCGTAGCCTACGAAAGTTAGTTGTCTTTGATTTGCTGCTTAAAGAATCGATTCACAGTTTTTCTGACACAAACATGAATGCACCGATGAGACAAAAGTGTCACGGTAACATAAAACGTATGAAATTCATGATACGTACTTTCACATTGTTAGCCGTGGGCTTGTAGAGGAATCTGACAGTTTGGACCAGAAGAACAACTGTGGATTTTCATGTCTTGAATATTGGTAACACCCTGTTCTCACGTCCCAGTAAAAAAAAAAAAAAAAATCTTTGAAACTTTGGACTTCTCTGTGTTTTATCAGATTTTTGGATTGAGTTCTTTATTATCTATTTATACTTTTGCTTCAGGCACTCTCTCTCGCTCTCTCTCTCTCTCTCTGTCTCTCTCGTCATTGTGGGGGTTTTTTTCCCGCCCAATCATCAGGTGTCGCGCACTTCAAAAATGTTGCAGTGATTATTTACAATTTCAGTTCTAAACTAAATATCTTTCTGAGTTTGACAAAATACAAAACCGTGACAAACACATTTCAAGTTTTTGATCGTCGCTGTCTATCACAAAAGAAACCACCCGACATTTTAGACGAGAATTTCCTGACACGTAAGCAAGAACTGAGAGGTGCGATGACATCACGCCGCACCTGTTCTATCTCCTTTACACTGGCTTCCCGTTTGTGTGATTGATTTAAGGAATTTTTCCATTGTTCTATATTTTAGGAACCTTCAAGTACATTCAAACCTTCAGGCCTTCATCCTTTTAAGACAAAACTATGCAGACCAATACGATTATTATCATTAGTTTTATTATCGTCATTAAACGACAAGCAATAACCTTTTGGAAAACATTTGTACAACATCATGACGAGATCGTTTCTGGTTAGGGTGAATCGAGCTTGAGATTTAATCCTCAAAAGATGCTGAAGACACTCCGCTGTCTGGAAGTATGAGTAAATCTCATATTTGGCTTGTTCATAAAAGACTGAACAGGAATGCTTCAACTTATAGATGGCGTTGAAAACTGTGGATTGAGAACATATCACTCCGAAAACGAATTCATAACACAGGAAACTAAACTGTGCTCGGTCGGTTTATTGCTAATAAACATCTGCGGGATCAGCTGTTGGCAATTCTGCGGTGTAATTCTTGCATCAGATCATTTAAGATTCATTTATGCGTGTACACACGTTTAAATATCGTCACGCGCCATCATCATCTAAGCAGAAGATATGAAAGCTTGCTTGTTTCAACCAGTTACGACTGGCGACTATCAAATGACCCATGAGCTTCTAAACCTGTATGGCTGACCGTTTGGTTGACGTGTGAACTGTTTGATGCTTCAAGAATGAAGAAGTGTTAATGAAAGTGGATACTGACTGTCATTGTTCTGTCATTTATTTTCTCTCCATTTCATAGGGCAAAATCACGTCTTTTTCTGTCCACCAGAGTGCGACAGTCTCTTCCTTCATTTCCAGACAGTGTGTGTGTGTGTGTGTGTGTGTGTGTGTGTGTGTGTGTGTGTGTGTGTGTGTGTGTGTGTGGCTGCAGGGAGCTTTAGCAGCTCCACTGAGCAGCACAGTTATGTTATCACAGTCACAGCTATTTATAAAAGTCCTGATTCAGCTCTGCTGATGTTTCCATTTTGGAAAAAAAAAAAGGGGGGGGGGAATGAAAATGTAAAGGAAGAAAAGGATGTTCAAAGTCACACTGGAAGAGTGAGAGAGTCACAGCGAGGTAACAGTCCAAAAACTACAGTGAGTCACGCGTGAGTGACGTTGCCGCATCACAATGGATGCAGGTATTTCAATGTATGTTGCTCAGAACCCACATTCGTCATCCTGCAGCTTAAAATAGTCTCCAACTAATGCTCAAGTCACTTTTAATTCAGTAATGGTGGACTAAAAACAACGCAGCACATGTGATTTAGGAAATGATTAAAACAACAAGGCTGCCTTTCTAAGAAAAACAATCAGATAGGCCATAAATGCACCTAGTAAAAAAAACAAAACAACCTATGTCGAGGTTTAAGTGAGCAGCAGAAGTTATATGACCACAGGAAAGAAGGAAATCTGACTGCATCACTCTAAAGGGATATAATCAGTGTAGGAGGAGGAGGTGCAGACTTATGTTTGATTCCCATCCCTAATGGTGATTGGAGGGTTATATATTATCATGTTTGATGAGGGTAAATGGACCAATATCCAGAAAATCAGCAGCAGGTCAGTTGGAGATCCATTCATCCATTTTCTACTGTTTATCCTGTTGAGGGTCGTGGGGGGGCTCTCTCTATCCCAGCAGCCTTCAGGCGAGAGGCAGGGTTCACCCTGGACAGGTCACCAGTCCATCACAGGGCCAACACATAGAGACAGACAACCATTCACACTCACAGTCACACCTACAGTCAATTTAGAGTATCAATCAGCCTCGTCCCCTCTTGATGTCTTTGGACTGTGGGAGGAAGCTGGAGTACCAGAGAGAACCCACACAGGAACAGGGAGAACATGGAGACTCCACACAGAAAGATCCCGTGCTGGAGCCGGGACTCAAACCTGGAACCTTCTTGCTGTGAAGAGACAGTGCTGACCACTGCACAACTGTTCTTCACCTCCATCCAGTTGGAGGTGAAGAACTCAATTTTTTGATAAAAAACAGACAGACTACAGATAGTACTTACAAAATACAGGGAGGAGGTCAAAACAGATAAACAGACAAAGATTAAGTCAGGAAGATGACCCGGAAAAAAAACTGAACTCAAAAATACACGTAGGAGAACACGACAGGCTGAATAAGGAACCAAGCTGGAGCGGACCAGAGATGATTACCAGAGGAGACGCGGGCGAAAAAACAGAGAAAGCAGTCAAAGGCAGGAAGTAAGGCAAACAAGAGGGAAGTCATTTTCAATATAAAACAGGAACTAACAAAACAGTGTTGGATCAAACCTGAGAAAGAGGAATGCGTTGTGTTGTCATGCAGACTTTCTGTTGGGTTTAATTTACATTTGACATTTCAGCAGCCCTGCATGCTCACTGTCCACCATACAGGTTGTTGCTGTTGCACTTCTGCAACAAGTTCCTGTCAGTTTGAAGGCGTATTCAAATGGCTACAGAAAGCTTTTGTGATAAATGTATAATCATGAAAATAAATATTGATTGTCTGGAGTAATCTTTACGGGAAAAATTAAACCACCCGCTTTTCGTTTGGATTGCAATCCAAGCTTTCGCCTTGAATTCTATCTGCCACCAGTTATGAATCGAAGCAGACATTAATGGAACGATTTGAAGGGAGGCGCAGCTAACGGAGGGCTGTAGCTATATCCAGAAAGGTAAGCCGCCTCCAGGAGCAGCAATGGCAGACGATGGAACCATGAACATTCCAATGGTGAAAAAGAGGAGAAGGACCAATTTAATCTCCTTTTATCATAGCACTGATATCATGGTTTCTAGTTTAAATTGGTATTCTTATCCTAGCCGTTACTGTCAAGTTCGTAAGTAGCCAGGCTGCTGTTCGTTGTAGCGTTACTAATGATGCTAACGTATGGCTGCTCACATATGGATGCTAACGCTCGCGTGCGTCCAGAACAGGAGCTACACAACCAACACTAACCTGAAGCAACATTAGTTGCTGGAACATGAATCTAAATGATGTTATATTCGTAATATTATATTTGTTTCCGTTAGTGTTGGTTTGTGGCTGCTGGTAGCAGCTTTATTAGCTCAGTGTCTGCTACCGTCATACCACAATTAGCAACAGTCTGTAGCCACTTCAACTATACATGCTGAGGCTGACTTTTTTCAATCTTTTCCTGCCCCCTTCATTCATTTATTCTTCTATTTATTTATTTCCTTATTTTACTCTTTTTTTTCTTATGCATTGTACTTTTGATGGAGCAGACCCTTGTAACCCACTAGGGTTTTACAACAAACTGAGCAGAGACGTGTGGAAGACAGTCCTCTTAATTTCTATTCCAACAACGTTCCAGTTCCTATGGAAAAAATGTAACTACGTCCCACTAGATAGATGGATAGATAGATAGATGACATGGCAACAAAAGCAGCCTACTTTCATCATCCTGCTGCTTTTCAGGCTTCGTGATATTTTAGCCGTGTGATTGAGTTTCACGCCCGTTTATTAAACTCCACAGCTGTTGTTTGTGAGAGCACCTAGGAAACAGAGGTAATTGATGGACCTATTGAGTTACACTTGCTGCATATGAAACCTCCGCTGCGGAGAAAGTCAAGGATACTAATATGAGCTCAACTTTGCACCATAGCTCACTGTCTGCACACAGTGGCAAGCTGAGTTATTATGACTTATTACATTTGTGTGTGTGTGTGTTTTATATATATATATATATATATATATATATATATATATATATATATATATATATATATATATGCTTGACTGAAAGGTCAGGATCTATTAATACTCAATAGACCATTCACAAGTCAGACGTGTCTCACTGCAGTCATAAAGGAGTTTAAATAAATAAATCCTGACAAAGAACAAGTTGTTCACTATTGCAAACACCACAAGGGTAAAAAGTAATATTCACATATGTCAGCTGTGTGTGTAAAGCAACACCGATGGAAATTCCCACTCAAAAGATGTCAAAGTAATTCAGTCCTCCTGTAAAAATCCGTTACAATTTCAGACTAAAATGCGAGCATCAAAATCCATCACCAGTATAATCTTGAGTGGTTTTAACCACTTGTGTGAGCAAATAAACACTCCAGTAAAACGGGGGCTAAATTACTGTTTTGGCTTGCTAGACCCCCCGCAGCACAGTATAATAGGTGGGTTGTGTGTGTCATGGAGACTGAGGCGGGGGGTTTCCCAGGGCAAGACGGAGATGGAAATTCAAGGCGGAGGGAAGGGTGGCGGGCGTGTTCGTTCTGAACGGGGAGCGTCGCCAAGCAGGGCCAGACAGCTTTTATTACACATTCAGACGGTGAAGGTTTGAACTTCATTTACATATATAATGTCATCTGGAGCTGCCATCTGAAATTAAAATCTATTAAAAGAGGCCTCTCTGATGTTCATTTCCGTGTGATGAAATTGACCTAAAATTGTGCTGTCATCTTTTCTTACACGTTTAAATTTCTTCTCCGGGGTAAACACACGAATGCGCTCGGAGATATTTGTCCGGTTTTGTTCTTTTTTTTGTTGTTGGGTTGTTTTATTTTCCACATGTAAAAACTATGTCTTATTTGTAAATGATGTAACCCCTAAACCCCCTAAAGGCTTGAGCGTCTTTATGTGTGCGCTTGTGCAATTTGAGGAGATACAGCAAAACGAGGCCAGCTATTAAAATAATGTATCTGGAGCAGCAGAAAAGGAGAGATAGCTCAGTTAGTCCTGGTGGGGCCATGTCATCTTTTTTGCACGGCAATTGTAATATAATGTATCTGTGCATTAAAAACAACAACAACAACCGCACTTTTGGAGTCTTTTTTTAAAATAGTTAAAGAAGGCTACAGCTGTGTGTTAAAGACGGCAAGGCCTTTGTATTTCTGCTGGCACGCATAGAAACTTCATTCTCGACTATAAAGTTGGACCAAATTTGATAACATTAAGCCTTTCACACCTAAAAAGACCAAGAAACATCTGACAGGGTTTTTGATGAACAACCTCCTAAACCTGAGGGTTCTACTGAAAAACCTGTAAGAACCGACACGTTTAATTTAAAATAGAAATATGAAATAAACACAGAAATTACTGTGTAAAACAACTTGCCTGTGCCCCTCTGGTCATTTTTTAAAATGTAATTAGGATAAATAAAATCAATACAATAAAATCTCATTACATCAGGTCTAAAAGGTAGAACGGTCTATATGATGTCATATCCTGTTAAAGGAAATTATTTTACTAATTCCTTCTGTAAATGCCTTCAAATCTGACCGAGTTAAAGATGTAATGACGTGTTTTTAAGTATCTGACTTCGCGACGCTGGTATGTGCTTGATGAGCTGTTATTTAAATCAAAGAGCACTTCGTGTCTACATTTAGGTGTGGCTGTCTCTTGGTGTCCATGAGTACGTACACTCTGTGTGTGTGTGTGTGTGTGTGTGTGTGTGTGTGTGTGTGTGTGTGTGTGTGTGTGTGTGTGTGTGTGTGTGTGTGTGTGTGTGTGTGTGCACGCATGTTCAGGCATCATAAGGCCAATTAGAGTTAGTACACCTCTGGGAATATACATAAATAAATATGACGTGTTACATTCTGATAAACTCACTGAAGGAGTAGAGGAGGAGGAGCCGTCTAATCCCAAACATGGCCACTGCAGCGACTGCGTGACATATGGCCTGGTGTCACCACACTGAGCCGCGGCCTGTCTGCTGCGTAGTGGTCAGGTTGCAGCTAATCAGACATGACAACTAGAAAAGTCCAATTTGTGCCACAAGCGATAACAAATGCTGGTTTATGCAAGCTTGTGGACGCTGCAGCTTCAAATGACAGCGTTATTATCTCTGTGCAGCAGAGCCCTCCTTTGATATCATTTGGATCTTGCAGAATAAGATGTTTTCATCTCTCTCCAAGCTTCCTCTCTGTCCTCAGCTCCTCTGTCATATTTGCGTCTGCCCGAGTGAAGCCCGGAGACCTCTGGTAATCCCCTCGGTGCGCAGTGTGAAATGGGTCATGACCTCTTCTTGTCTGTCTTCCTATCAGTCGCACTCTCTTCATCCCGCCAGCTAGTTTCTACGTCTTACACTCTTATTGCGCACACACACACTCACACACACACACACACACACACACACACGCATGCTGGAGAGAGGAGCTGAATGTGGAGAATCACAGATCAGAGCTTGTCTGTAGAAGAATACATTACAGTGAGTGGGAGGGGGGATACAGGCCAACTTGACAAATTTATTACACATACATCGGTCATGCAAACATCACACCCACATGTGAGGCTTGTTAAAGCTTCCTCCACTTTACTCATATATATACAGTATATATATATATATATACAATACATATATATATATATACATATATATATATACACACACATATATATGAGACCTTACTCTGTAGCTCTCATTCTTTATTCTATAACTTTCCACATAGCATCAAGCTAGCTTTTACACAAATGAGGCATTAATTCTGATGTTCACCGTGTAGCTATGTGGACATGAGATATGAGTTGGGAGCAGTTGGACTAAGAATTGAGTTTTCCTGGCTTTAAAGAGAGACGTCAAACTTCCTTTCAAATACTCAAAAATATGTGTGTCGGGCTCATGAAGATATTTTTCCCACTTTTTTTGTGACTCCAGAATCCAGAAAGAGCCAGCTGCTTGTATTTAGCTTAAAGCTAATGGTGATTGAAAAAGCCACTTAGGTTTTTAGCTCAGATAAAAACGTGCTTGGGAGGTTTTGTTGCTGTTTTGGAACTATTACCGTTTTGGAACTATTACTGTTTTGGAACTATTACTGTTTTGGAACTATTACTGTTTTGGAACTATTACCGTTTTGGAACTATTACCGTTTTGGAACTATTACTGTTTTGGAACTATTACCGTTTTGGAACTATTACCGTTTTGGAACTATTACTGTTTTGGAACTATTACCGTTTTGGAACTATTACTGTTTTGGAACTATTACTGTTTTGGAACTATTACTGTTTTGGAACTATTACTGTTGGTAGCCATGAGCTTCAAGCTGAATATACTTGGCTGGTTCTTTCTGCATTCTAGAGTCACGAAAAAGTGATGCTGAAAGGGAAAATATCAATTTGAAAGTTCTTGAAATACAATAAACACTTTTGGAAGACGTATTAAGTATTGCCAACCCAAGTATTAAGGGATTAAAATCATAGCTACTGTGTTTCACAAAAGCAGGTGACAAAAGCTTGCGAAAATGTGTCCCCCTCGCAATCCTGGTGAACGACAGCAACATCGTATTCCTGAAGTAAAACCTTACAGACCTCCCAAATTAAATCTTTTTTATTCACTCTCCCGTTTTGCACATTTTGTTAGATAAACCTGAGAAGTATGTATTTTATGTATGAGTTGTAAAAGCAAAGCGTTGCTCTAGTGTTATTTGTTAGTGTAGCGGGATGTCGTGCGAGTGCATCCTCCTGTGACAACAGGAGCTGCTTTGATGATAACCAGTGCGGCAGTTCTCCGGCTCAGAGATCCTCTGCTTTATTTCACCACCTCCTCTAGCTGGGAAGGCAGCAGAGTATGCGCGCACACTTGATTATGTGTATGTGTGCACACCTGTTTGTGTGTGTGTGTGTGTGTGTGTGTGTGTGTGTGTGTGTGTGTGTGTGTGTGTGTGTGTGTGTGTGTGTGTGTGTGTTTAGGGAAAAGGTAGGTCCTCCTCTCAGGCCTGCTTTGCCTAATACGTCCATGCACGGCTTGCTGGAGAGCGGCGTGCAGCAGCACAAAGATCAGGGCTATTCTGGTGCTGCCAGCCTGCCCAGTGCTGATAGGAAAGGATTAATGAGGCAGGGCACTCATCACTCGTAATTAGAAACAACGCTAAAAACTATTTTTGTGCCTGTTCCTATGGAGAGATCTTGACCCCCAGGCCACCACCCCCCCCTATACACACACACACACACACACACACACACACACAAACAGTCACACTCCCCTTCCCCACGCCAGCTAAGTTGGAGTAAATATAGGCCCAGAACTCCTGCAGCTACGTGACACACGGTTCAATGGAGGGGAGCGCAGATAATTCACTTCTCTGGTTGGGTCCACTAGTGGATGTTCAAATGTGGAGTCTCTGTCTCTCAAAAAAACACGTCAGGCTCGATTTGATGTTATTGATCCTTTTAATTTTCTGCAAGCCGCACAAACTGATTTTGAAGTCACTCGGAAGCAAAAGAAACAAGCCGCAACAGCAACATTTGTGGTTCACAATAACACCATCGTTGTCCTGGAGTTTTCTTTCATCTGAAACTAACCAGGGGAAGTTTATAGAACGATGTGAAAGGGATGTTGAAAATAAATGTGAGTTGCAAACAAGTGTGGGGTTTTGTCCCCCACTACGCTCCCGTCTCATGAAGCAAATGCGTTCTTCTGTTCAGAGGAATAATTCCCTCCAAAATCCTGCGTTCTGCTTCTTGCCTGTCATGCTGTTCATCCGTTTAGACAATTTTGAGGAATATCATCCACAGAGAGGTCCGTCTTCTTTTGAATATAACAAAAACATTTTTTAAAAAATCGCAAGTAAAGGTAGGCTACATGTGTAACAAAAGTTTAGACAACTAGAGGTTTCAACTACACAGACCTGAGTGGTGAAAAGGTTGTCAACCTCAGTGGAAATAAAGATGCGCATTGTTTGCTAAACTTTTGTTACGGGGACATTAACTTCTGCATTTTTTTTCTGAAGCATCAATGAAGCTCCCACTCATCATTTATTTATTTATTTATTTTGCTTCCCTTTTTCCACTCGCGCACCTGGTCAAAAAGATGCGTAAATGTTTGACGATCTCGTTTTCCGGAACGGAAGTTTTTGTGAGTAGTTTAACAAAGACGGTTGGGTTCGTATTTCAATTGGAAAAAAATATATAGATCCCGCATTATGACGGCGACGCTCGCGGGCCATAAAACCAACAATACCAGCGGAAAGTTGTCAAAATGCTGCCAAACCATAATATTCCTCTGAGGGTTTGTCACCAAAAAAACTTCCCATTCTCATTAACATTTCATCTTTAAATACAAAAAAAAAAACAACATCCAGGGCATTTTATATTTTGACGCGCTAACAAACGTGTGCTGATCTATTTGCGGTTCAAGAAATGCTTCTCCTCAACAGGAAAAATGAGCGAGCAAGAGAGAGAGAGAGACAGAGAGAGACAGAGAGAAAGAGTTTAAACATAAAAAAAAAAACCTTCCAGGACACCAAACCAAACTTGAAGCCTCCTTGTTTATTTCAAAGCTCACAAGTAGGGATTACAAAATTACAGTGCTTCAGTTGCAACAGTTTCAGGAGTAGTAGGAGAAGAGTTGGAGAGATGACAGACCAGTCGAGGAACTTTGAGCAAGTCATGCAAAAAGGTGTGGGAGAAGGCCTCCGTTATTATAGCACCCTTTGTGGAAAAAAATAAATCCATCTGTCCATAGGTCAGTGCAAAAATAGTAATGAATATATGCATACAAAGAAAATAGATATATATTTATATACTGTATATACTAGACGCTTGACTACAGACACAAAGAAATACAGAGAATTGTAGAGCAAAGCCCGTTCCACTGGAGCCCAACACAGAGACTCTGAAACAAGTCTAAAGAGTGCACATCAAATATGATTTTGTTGTTGTTGTTGTTGTTGTTGTTCTAATACAGAACCACATCTCCAAAATAAAAATTAAAAAACAAAAAAAAAGCCTCTCAGAGCTGTCAATCAGGCTATGACCTCTACAGGGAAAGACAGACAGCACCATAGAGCCTGCGAGCGTCCCTCACAGACCAGGAGCACACGGCATGCTTCATATTTCCAACCAGAGAGTTCATGTACAGTACAACGGTTACATCGTTCAATCAAACAGGTCAGCACATACAAAAAAAAAGCCATGTGCCGCCGCGCTTGTAGCAGATGAGACGAAAAAGGTTATTTTTTATTGGCTCAGATAGTTATTTTTCTTTCTCTCTCTCTCTTTTTTTTTTTTTTGCAAATCACTGATATAAATGCGGAAGCTACAAACGTGGTAAATGTCACTATACAACTTTTATCGTATATATTTTGGAGCACCAGTTGACACCAATGACAACAGAAAATATCAGTGAGAGGACACGTCGGCACACAACCTTTTTCTTCTTTTTTTGAAATCGTCACACTGACTTCAAACAGTTAATCATGCTTGAAATGTTTGCAGCAAACACACGCACACATACATACGCACGCGCGCGCGCACGCACGCACACACAAACGGTTTACAGTTTCGCTTGCATAGCATGATTTTACGAGGGGTATTTGTGAAGCTAATTGAGTTTTATTATTATAAACTTGTATTCGCCTTCATTTCCTCGCTTTTTTGGGGAGGGAAGAAGTGGGGTGTCAGTATTGATGGCTTTTTGAGTGAGGGTATATTACACACACAAAAAAAAAATATATACATATATATATATATATATGTATATATATATATATTTATATATATCGGTTTTGGTACTAGCCCTGTGCTTCATTTATGCCGTTATTCTCATGCAAACAACTACAGGAGGGCTGAGCAAAAAACACACACCAACAAAAATGCCGTTTCAGTTCGGTACGAACGGTGAAATATCAGTTGTAAACATCGGGGCTCCTTTTTCTTTTTCTGGATTTTAAAAAAATCTTTCACAGCCCTTTGTTAGCAAATTTTGTCGTGTGAATTTTGAGCGGTGCGAATGAATCTTAAATCTGTATACTGTGTGCTCGGTGGTGAACAGGTGGCTGAAAAGGTGTTATTTCACCTTGAAAACACATGCATCCCACCTAGATCATCTTCCCCTTTATGTCTATTAATATTATAATTTACAGTCTAAGGAGACAGTAAAATGTATAAAAACTGACATATGTGAGTATATTCAGATGCAAGAGGATAACGTTGTACGCGTGCATATACTCCACTGTGGTTTGTCCTTAAATGTCACCACAACAGTCGGTTACATAACGAGCATTTTTTATCTCCAGGCTGTTCAGCATCTTTGAAGCCGTTTTTCTCAAATTCTGCATAATCATCCGACATAAATCATCCTTAAAAGGTCAAAAAACTGTCATTTTTAATTTGTACAGAGACCAAGAAAGCAGGTCGCTTTAGTCTGGTGGCTGATACAACCTTCAGAGTGTGTTCTGCATTCGTCTGCACGTGATGAAAGCATGCGCAGGCCCAGTGGTGACACATGAATTAAGGCATTGATAGAGGCACTACAACAGCACGTGACGGCGGCGCTCGCATACGCAAGGCAGAAGTGCTCACTTAACTGTAGCTTAGTGTCAACAACAGGGAAAAAGATTACACACCGGCTAGAAGTCTGAACCTCAACTCCGCTACGGTAGAATAGCTGGAAATGACGGACGCTAACTGAAGACAAATTTGGGGTTAAGAAAACACAGACATTACAGAGGTGGCTCATGGCTGAACGGGCGCAAGAAGAAAAAAAATAAAAGACCAGAGGAGACAAGAGAAGCAGGCAGTGAAATTCCTCTGTTCTGTTACATTAAATATCACCAATAGCCCTGTTTTACAATATTCACTGGTTATTTCAAACTTTCCTCTTCCAGCAGCCGTGAGTAAAAACCCTTTATGGCTGTCTGGGAATATATATTGCTAAAATATATGCATATGTGGATGCAGGAATGGCAAAACTAAGATACTGACATAATAAAGCTAATTATGTGGTTCTGTATATTTTGGAAATATACAGATAATAACCCATATGCTGCACTCTGGAAAAAAAACAAAACAAACAAACCCTTTTTGTGTCTCTTGTACACGTGTGCCAAATATTACAGCATAAAAGTATAGAACTGAACGACAGTAATTACATTACATCAAAATGTTTTTTTCAGCAAAGAGCTGGAAATGTTTTGTCATCATTACCAATATATACATATAAGATCAAGTTGCATTCCACTCTGAAATTATTGCACAGTGAGCCTCTGTAGGCTCGTCATGGTCATCCCCATAAACCCCTGTATAAAAATAGAACAACAACATTAACACACAACAGACATGTCTTCAGCTTTTATTATTTTGTGGTAGGTTTTTTTTTTGTTTTGTTTTTCCTTTTTTTGACAGGCACTGCCATGGCCAATCCCACCGAAGTCTGCAAACATGACCTGTGCGCCACAGCGTGAACTGTCAGTAACTGCCCCCAAGCATATAGAATACCGTTTCCAAACCAAAAGTCCTCGTTCTGTAGTCACATGTGGAAAACTTCCGACCGACCACTTCCTCACTTTCTCTCTACCTCAATCTCTGTAGCTCGTCCTCTCCTCAGGGACGCCAGCCAGGTCCAAACAGTAGGGATTTTTTTTTTTGGCATTTCTCATCGCTGCTGCCCCAGAGCTTTGGTACTCCATAGAGTCAAAGATGAGCATGAGGAGATTTCAAGAAAAATATAGCGGCTTACTCGCACTCAAAACTTGAAAAATAGTGAGTGTTGGCTTTACACGATGGTCTCCACACCGATGAGCTTTGGTGTGAGGATTCGTGGCGTTATTCCGTTGTTGAGGTCCTCCTCGAACTCCAACAGCTGGCCCATGAAGTTGAGGTTTGGGGAGATGATGGGCCTCCTGGTTTTGACGAACTTATAGGCGTCTGTCATGGTCATCCAGGTGTGCTTCATCAGGTAGGCGATGACGATGGTGGCTGAACGCGACACACCTGCCTGGCAGTGAATCAGAAGGCCCATACCTGCTCGGTGTGCTTCCTCTGCAGAAGAGAACATGGAAACACAACAATAAATACACAGTTGGCTTAGAGGAAGTTAAAACTGGTCACTGAACCGCAGAACTTACTGACGTGTGTCAAGAACTCCCCAGTTATACATGCTTTATATTTGACATTAATCATGACTTCCCCTTGTACAGCTATTTGAAGTTATAATTATTTGGGCTTTGGGTATAAGCTACATAATTCTGTGGTCTCAAATACTGTACTTAATCATTCTTCATCATCCACCATCTTTGTTTTGGTTCTCAATCCAAAGAAACCTCTAAGCTCATCAAAATAAATCAAGACACAAATGTCTCTAGTTTTAGCTTTTGAGGCCTTTTTAAGCATTCCAATACTAAAAATGATTTGAATAAAACAACTTTTTAATAACACAGAGTCTCACGGTTCAAGGGTGTTATTGTTATTCTCGGGTCAAAAATGTTTCATTTTGTGCAGGGTTTTCTTAAAAATTGCGACCTTTTTTCAGTGGTACCGCTGGGAGAACTGGCAACATTTGTGAAAAGATTGATTTTTCGAAAAAATACACCAATTCTAACTACAACCCCACCTACTTCATCGTTTCTGATTTACTTCCTGTGATAACAGGAGTTCCACATCACAGGAAGACTTTGGAATGTTTAATTCTCAATTTCTTTATTTTCGAGAATGTTAAAAAAGCCCCCTGCTGTAAAAATAAGTGCACTGAGGCTCTGAAGCAGGAAACTGACGTCACTTCTAGATAACGGGCGGCTTCTGCATCAACAAAAAAAATGCAAAATTTAAAAACTTTTTGCCGTGACCCTGCCTACAGGTGAGGGGGATGCTGAAAACATGCAAGCCCCTGCATATTTCACACAGTTTGGCTGATTTTGGATTCATTTTTTGGGATCGCAGAATGGCAATTTACTGAGGAACTGTTAAGATGGGAAACTTAGGAACATCTGTCCATTCTAGAGCGGAACCATGTAAATGGTTTCTTACCAATGAACTCAAACGCCTCCTCGAAGTACTGGCGCAAGTTCTGCTTGTTGCTGTCGGTGGCAGGCAGGCGCTTGTAGACGAAGAGGCCCGTGTCGTAGTGGTAGAGCGGCAGGTGGGTGGTCACATTTAGGATGTAGCCAATGTTCAAGCGCTGCAGCAGGTTGATATCCTGAGCGTCGTGCTCGTTCCCCAGGTAGAGGAAGGGCAGGATTGGCGTCAGCTCTGCATTCTCTATATCCGGGGTGGAGGGCAAGGAGTGAGGTAGCGCCCCCGTCAGGCCAGCAGCTGCGCCCGTGTCCAAGCCTTCGTGAAGGTGCAGGGAGTGCTCACACAGGTTCTCGTGGCTCTGCCTGAAGCAGCTAAGGCCTCCTGCGAAGAGAGAGATGGGGACATGAGCTCATCGGAGACACCGCTGACATTTGCTCCTGACTTCCAGCAATCAAAGAAAGTGATCGCGGTGAAGTCCCACTTGGCCTTTTTATAACAAGCCTGTGGTTCTTTGGTAAAAACGTAACTATAACACGGCGTGCTCCATTCCCAACAGGGCTCGCCCGGCTAAAAATACTTGTCCACCACATGGCAGACATTAGGTTACAACTAGGTGGGACAACTACGGCTCACATACTGGCTGTAAAGGGCTTTGAGGTTCTGACACATATTACAGAAACCTCTACTGCAGTTTAGCTGTTATTACATGTTTCCCTTTGGATACTAATTCGATGTGCAACAACAAACTGTAAAAGTCAACTGAGAGGGAGCAAAACTGAAGATGAACTAAATGTTAAATATGCCTCTACTAGACATTTACACTTCTCCAAATAACTGGTTTGCACCTGTTGCCTCTGATGCCCAAGTTTCCCCTCTGGGACCAGAGTTGCAGGGAGCAGTGGAAAGTGTCACACACATATGCGCGCGCGCACACACACACACACACACACACACACACACACACACACACACACACACACACACACACATTTAACAAACACACCCAGTATCAGTTCATGTATTGTTCACATTGCAAGAGTTGACATCATGCTATGTGAGGTCATTAGGCAGCCCCCCCCACCCCCACCCCCACCACACACACACACACACACACACACACACACCCTGGTAGTCTGGGCAGGTGGGGATCTCCTGTCAACTGTCACATTCAGTTTTCATCATAACACCATAAGCCACGGTAACAGTGTGATAGTAGAGAGAAAGTCTTTACAGGTCACTGAAATCAACACAACGACGGAAGGGTTTTTGAATAAATCATCATTTTTTTATGGTCCCTGATATTGTGAGTTAATAAGACTGAGTAGAATCAACATTCAGAAACTACATTTTCAATATAAGTTTTTCTATTTAAACATGGAAACTTTTCTGAATAAACACAACTGTTATAAGTAATAGTTAAAGCTCGGGCGAGAGTGAGCAGAAAGCGGTCTCAAGTGTTTTCAGGACCTGGTGCACATGCTCTCTGTGACATTTGTAATGCAAACCGCAAACACATCCAACCTGAGGAAGCACCTGGTAAAACATGAAATACATCTAAAAGCTGAAGAATGTCCAATTCCCTGCAGCAGCTGCAGCTAACGTTAGCGGCACATCTGGAACCTCAAATGCAGTTTGGTCTTATTTTTTTAATACCTGAAATGACTTTTTTTGTTATTGTGGACAAAGTTTAAGTGCTTCTTTTGAATTCCAAGTACTTGCACCAATGTCAGATCAAACATGAACCGACTCATTACACAAATTAATTTGATCTGTTTTCAGTCAGTAAGAATAAAGTATGGTAACTTTAGTCCTGTGGATGTTCTCATTTGTTGCTGGGTGTTATTCTAATGTACTAGAGCTGTTAACGCTAATGCTGCGCTAATACTTCACCCACAACCTCACAGTCTCTCGCGGGCTATTTGTTCTGGACTCGGATGATTAACTACATTTGGCTGGCATTCACAATCGTACTTTTTGGGTCAAACTCAGTTTATAAAATGAGACTTTTCAGATGAAGCTGAAAGTAACAATGGGCCGACACAGCACGTCGCTGGGAGATGAAACCAGTTCACGTACACGAAGTAACTCATCGAGGAAAACATGACAAAGTTTCTTGATTGTTGTCATTAGCCAGTGGCTGAGTTCCTGCTTCCATATCACGGCCTGTCACACACTCTTGAGACGTCTGACACCGACATTAAAAAAAAAAAAAAAAAAAACGTAGCACAGCAGAGACCGAGGAGTTTCTGTTCCACTTCAGTATCAGGCAACAAATCGTGACTAAGAGCTGATGGTAACTGAGCAAATAATCACATTTATCTAAATTAAGCTGAATTCACACAAGCATGCTCCAAATTTGTCCTCTCAGCTTATCAGCAATCCATGAATAAAAGAAGAAGAATTGGTCTCTGTTTGTATTGAGTATCAATTACAAATGTCAGCATAACAAGATTTATACCTGGGATTGATTTTGTCCACTTTTAGGTAACAACAATTATACTTTTTACAATAAGTTTAACCTTTCTGGATGGCATTGGTGTTTCTTTATGTATTATTATTATTATTCATATTCTATATTCAACGCTGAACATCAGATGCACCAACAGTATTTATCATTAATAATAGCATATTTATTCCATGCACTTGGCCCAAATATTTTCCAGATACCTCAAGGAATCATGGTTGTAATATTTAAGATATTGAAGCATTTACTCACACCTTTGCAAATTGTTTTTTTTTAAACACACAACCCGTTTGTTCTGTTTAAGTACTTAGAGAGATTCCAGCACAATTTGTGGGAATTTTATTGAAATCACACTATGATGCAGTGCGATCTCCAAATCGCAGGAAGTGCAAAACTGAAGTCCAACTGTGTATAAAAATAACAATCTAAAAGAAGTATTGTGGTGTTGCAAAGAGCGTGCCGCAGGGAAGGTGCGTACTTGTAATTAGCTAACCTGGAAGTTAGTATTAATATGGTTCGTAAACGCTGAAGTAGATGCAAATAAAAACAGAGAAGTACGAATCCAACGACATGTTGTAAACAAATGACAGCTAGGACGCGTGAACAACGTCAACGCGGCTAAATGTCACACTTCTTTGGCGCGACGATCTTTAGCGTCAGTCACAACCGTTGTGTCTTGTTTGGCCCCTTGTTAATAACCGCAAATTTTTTCAAAACATAAAGAGCTCAAAATGAACAACAGCCGTTTTTCCAGACATATTTTAGGCTGTCAGATTAACATCAAAATATCTTAAGCTTGCATTACACAAAGACCTTTTTCAGGCAGTTAACTTCAACTTGACTAACACTGATTAAAAAATCCCAGTGACTTTGAGATCATGTATCAGGATGTATAACAACCTCTTTCCATGGTTTAGGACTCATTCCTGCAGCACTTAAGAAAAAGATTCTTGCTTGCTACAGATCCCTGATCCCCAAAAATCACACATAATAAACTCAATATGTTTTTCAATTAAAATTTGAATAACGACAAAGAAAGACGACTCCTTTTAATATTCTTAAGTCACAGTTACGGTATCAACAGTTGCAGTATCAATCAAAATATATACAACTTGATATTTTTCCCCATTTTCCATCCTAATCCCTTGTATATGTGCACACACTTAGCCAATAAAGCTGACTAATATTTTTTCCTTGACATGAAACACCACCACAAATGTAGATATAATGAGGCCATTGGATCCCTTCATCCGAGACAGAAGATTTGTATTTTGCAAGAATTCATCATGCAGACACGCGAGTGAGAGACGGTCTGTGCTTGTTCCTCCAACTGAGCCTCCGACAGACAGAATGCAGAAGGCCATGAAAGAACACAGGAGGACCAGGGGAGAAGAGAAGGAGGTGCTGTGAGCTTACAGCTACACTCACAGCCCAGCCCCCCACACAACACACATACACATATCACTCAGGCCTCGCACGCGCACACACACACACACACACACACACACACACACACACACACAACAGATCAAAAACATGGCAACGACTCAGGGATAGCTCTCTCAACAGGCTGCCGTAACAGCTGCTCCTGCCAAATACTTCATATGTGTCTTATAGAAAGCTGCTGTGTGTGTGTGTGTGTGTGTGTGTGTGAGAGAGAGAGTGAGGTAACAGAGTGTGTGTGCAGACTTCATTATAACTGCAAAACACTAAAGCGGCTGCAACGCTTCAGTACAAAGCTCACAGGATGATAAATCTACAACCAGTATGCTGACAGGCGAGGTCAGCTGTCCAAAACAATAAAGGTCAAAGTTTAACAGGCTTTACACAAACACTACGCACCATTATGCAACCACACTGGTTCCAGATCAGTTTGTGTTGCCGCTAAGCTCCTAAATCGCTGCTAAATCTCACATTCTTCTCAGACGTCTAAAATGATTCACTGCCTCCGGAGTCGAACTAAAGCCTGTGAAATTGCACTTTATATCTCTCTGCTTCCTTTTTGGGCCAGCCACACCTTCCTGAGCCTTGACACACTCTCTTACCTTTGAGGATGATGGGGTCCTTGCCCTCCCTCCTCAGCGAATCCAGGACGACGTGGAGCGGCTGCGTTGATGTCAGCCTGTTGGGGTCTACGGTGCTCTCGTCGTAAACCACAATCTCTTTGGAGAAGATGCCCTTAAAAGAGCCCTTGCCCTCACGGCAGGAGATGAGGTCCAGCACGGTGATCTTGCCCTGCTGCAGTCGCCGCCGGCTGATCTTGTCAGAACAGTTGATGTGCACCGCCCCCCGAATGTGGCTCTTGTTATACTCCAAGAAGGGCCGGCAGTCGATGATGACAGGCACGGGCCCTATGGGGTGACCCATGGGGCAGCAGGTCACCCGCTTGGCCAGCTCATTGGGGTGAATGACTCTCACAGTGGACAGCGCCTTGGGTGTGCCTGGCGTTAGGCTGGAGGCGCTTAATGCTTCATGGTTGCTGACCATGGGGGTGGGCGGCCCAGCATAGCTGAGGTTGGGGCTGCTGGCACTCACCTGGCTGTGGCTGAGGCTCTGGCTGTCCTTCTCATAGGTAGTGACAGAACAGCAGCTGGCACTGCTGCATCCACACGACAATGAGCGCGTGGAGCCCTTGGATGAGGGCATATACGTTACAAGATTGGCCGTCGCCCGAATCTTCACCACGGTGGTGCTGATGACTGTCTTGTTGCTGCTGGTAGTGGCGATGGAGTCCAGGTAGCTGGTGTCCAGGCGCAGTTGGAGTTCCTGAGGTCGGATCGGCCTTGGCAGCGCCACCACAATTCTGTCGTCAAGAGGAGATGGAGGCATGGGGAGACCGAGGGCTGCTGGACGTTTATGGAGAAGTCAACACGCCGCTCTGCAGGGGGACAGGGCACAAGCCAAGGCATGGAGCTAGATCAGTTCAGAGAATTTTGCATTTGCAGCCTGAGATCACACAAGCGGTCTTGATGTGTTTGATGAAAATGCAAACTACAAAAACGGCAGCTGAGGGCAACTATTAGTAGTGGCAACACCCAAATTGCAGGTGACAGACTTATAACACTAATAACTAGGAGAGATATCATAAAGCTGCACATCCATGTGTGATAACTGTAGTCTGTCTGATCCAATGCTTTTACAAGGAGAGTGACCAAAAAAAAAAAAAAATACTGCATCAACGCTACGCCGCAGTTTGGTCTCCCCCCAAATGGAAAGTAGGGGTGCAACATATAGTGCTGGCAACTCCTTAAGATCACCAATGGCAGCATTTTAGGAGCATGTCATCCAGGCGTGTTCAGTAAAGACACCCGCCGAGCACCGCCTGCCTGTCCCGGCCATTGTCAGCCTTTAACACGGTGCGGGTCCGGTACAAAGAGAAACCATTCATGGCCAAATTCATTGAAGAAACCGGCATGGGAACGTGCCGTGAATTTAATGTGTCTGACAGGATGAGACGAGCTGACCTGACGTTAAATTCAGTCTCACAAGCTCGTGAATTCAAGAAAGAAAAAAAAAAAAAACATGTGCTTGCATTTGTATCAAAAAAGGATTTGACAAATATAAAAGCTGTACTAAAACACGTCATAAAACATCAATAAATCATTAATAAAACATTCACCAACCTAAAATGGTTGCACCAGTATGATTTTTTTTTTATTTTATTAATTATGGAATCTCTATGACAGTGCATTTCAACAACAAACCAAACTTGCCCAGTATTCCCGCTTACCGGTGTGTGTTGCGGGTGGTAGTAGCCGGACGTGTTCTCTCCGCTCGCTAACAGTGTCGCCTCCATTCACTCCGTCCCCGTGTTGTGGCTCGGCAACATTTTTAGTACTTTTACCCCGCTACCCTGAAATAATAATGAAGGAAGTCTGCCAGCCTACGGAGGTCGCGGAGCGGGATTGACGCCGGTCTGAACCAATGCGCGTCTTCATTAATATTCAATTTCATCCGTTTTGTACCGTGAGGTTCGGCCTCGCGGTGGGCGGGGCTTGGACGAGCTCTCTGCTTCTGTGGCTGTTGAGGAGAGAGGGGGAGAGTGGAGGGGGATGAGGAGGAGGAGGAGGAGGGGTGGTTGTTCCTTGAACAGCCAGGATGATGTCACTGGCAGCCAATCAAAAATCTCTCCAGGAGGCTCGAGGAAGAAGACACGCTGCCTTCAAGTGCCGCTCGTACAGTCGTTAAATGAATTAGGCTAAATCAGGCTCGAGGAGGCAAGAGCACACGCATTCATAACTCCAGTAAAGTACAGATACTCTTGTAAAAAGTGAAAGTACAAGTACTGATTCCACTTATTACGTCAAGTAAAAGTAAAGAAGCGCACGTTCTTACATGAGAAAAGAGAAAAAAAGAGTTCATAACTTTATTAAACAGCATGGCGCAGAGACAGAGGTGAATGTTGGATAAGAAATAAACTAGAATTAATAAAATCAATAAGTAGTTCCCTTAATACCAAATGAATATAAACTTTTTAGAGAAAGAATTAGAGTAAACTGAAACGAAGCCAGTTGTTTGGTTTGACATGAACAATAAAAATATCTAACTGCACCTTGATATACATTGCAGCCAAAATGAGGTGAAACTACAATAGCAACATGATGAAAAGACAGACGCTTGTGTAACTAACCGGAAGAACAATCAAGTTGCTGTTGGGTGGTCGTAATCCTGCAGTACCTCCTTGATATTGCTTTTCATATCATTTGTTTGTCTGGTCCTTCTATTTCAATCACTTGCGAGGAGTGTACACAGACGACCAATCCAGAGCCAGAGACACACACTCTGCTACTATTGAAGGAAAGCCTGTCATTGCTAATGCTGTATTTCTCATCTCATCTCATCTCGACTCATCACAGTCAAAATTGATTGTTGTGAAATCATCCTATTTATGTTCTAGATTTTCCGTAAACACTTTTTAATGCACAAAAACATTTTATGTGTGGGTATTTCATTCTGTGTCACTTCATGCCATCTACCGTATATTTGAATCATTCTGTACATCTGTGTAAATGTATAGTTGAGGGACTGCAGATAAAAAACAAGTTGAGGCTAAATCTGGTATAATGCATAAAACGGCAAAAAAAAAAAAATTATTGTGCATTTACAAAAAAAAATACTGCTAAAAAGGAAAGAAAATAGTACAATAATGTTAGTTACACTACAAATACACAACCCAGTAAGAGAGAATACCATGAAACAAATCTGAATGCTCGTTTTTAATCATAATAAACCCAACAAACCTGACTGCCAGTTCCAGCTACAGTAAAAGAAGTGAAAGTGTTTTGATGAATATGTAACACAGTCTAAAGGGTTCTGTCGTTCCGTTTCATCGCTCTCTCATTTCGTCACTTTAAAAGCATCAGCTGACTTCTCTGTTCAAATCTAGTGAAAGTGCTTAAGAGTAAAATAATCAAAGATTGGCACTGTAACCGTGAACTGAGTAATCAAAGCGAGGGGACTGTGTCGGTGGTGTAAGACAACAAAAATGACCTGTACGTGATGGAGAGGCAGCATTAATGGTGTTAATAAGTGGTTGTCTTTGGCAGCAGTGCCATTAAACAAGAGCCAACTTGGCTGACTGTATTGTCCCATATGACAGGAGCCATGTTGCGGTGAAAGGATCCTGCTGGCTTCAAACCCCAAATATAACCTGAGCTCTTTATTTATCCTCAATGGCAAGCTGAAACAATGCAGGGCATTTATTATTGCTTCTATTCTTAGTTGACTGTACGGTTATTTATAGATACAGCTGATCAAAGTCTATTCACATGGCATTCTCAGCCCCTCTGTTTCGCATTGTGATGACTGAACAAGCTCCTCCTTCCCGCAGAACACTTAAATGTTGTGATTTTTTTTCTAATTCAGCATCATCCATCCATCTATCTATCCATCCATCCATTTTCTTCCACTTATTCCTGTTCAGGGTCGTGGGGGGGGCTCTCTCTATCCCAGCAGCCTTCAGGTGAGAGGTGAGGTTCACCCTGGACAGGTCACCAGTCCATCACAGGACCAACACATAGAGACAGACAACCATTCACACTCACAGTCACACCTACGGTCAATTTAGAGTATCAATCAGCCTCGTCCTCTCTTGATGTCTTTGGACTGTGGGAGGAAGCTGGAGTACCAGAAGGAACCCACGCAGGAACAGGGAGAACATGCAGACTCCACACAGAAAGATCCTGTGATGGAGCCGGGACTTGAACCCTGAACCTTGTTGCTGTGAGGCCACAGTGAGGACCACTGCACCACCGTGCCACCAGTCAGCATCATATCATGTGAATATCTTCAAAAGATGCAGATGCGTTTACGGTGTAAGATTCGTTGTATTTCATTTAACAGATGTACACTGTTGTTTGGCTGAGCATACACAAAATAGCAGAGTAGTATTAGAGAGTATTCCCCCAGCAGTCAAATGTGTGACTAAGGAGACATACTTGTTTTAACATTTAAAGCTTAATTCATAGTCGTGTGGTAACTTGACAGGAAGGCACGTCTTAGCCACCAGCTTCCACCCACCATCCACCGTAGCCTCTGGAGCGGCCTGCTGTGCGTCTCCCTTGAAATGAAACTACATCATGTTGAAACTAAAACGAGTGAATCACGTTTGACTTATCTGCCTGATATCGTAACACTTTCTCATACGCATTTCCACACTTTCAGTTCCACGTCTTTTGCAGTTTCTTTTTGACATGTTCCACATTTACCAACTCAAACTCCAACACCGTTTGCTCAGTTTCAGTCGCCATTGCTGGACCTACGCAAAGAAACTCAACAGAGACGGTCCACCTCAACGCACAACTGTAAACATTGAGTTATGCCATCTAGTGGCCACAGTAATTTTTCAACAGGATACCTGGCGAATATATAGACAGTAGCTCTTTAAAGGGGCCTGTTTGAGATGGTGGTGATGGTTTGGGCCTTGTCGCCAGCGGTGAGTAAAAACCACGTATTTGACGGCTGTTGCCGTCTGATATGATTTCCAGGATTTTGCCACAAGGATCAATGAATTATTACTGGTTCTTATTTAATGAACCCAGATCACAATCTGTCTGGGAACCTAACCAGGCCCTATAAAGCTGACCCATCATGCAACGATTCATAATGGAGGCACAAAGGAACATGCTAGTATTGGAGGTTCGCAACATATATAGTTGTTCTCACCAGCACTTTGTCATATTATTTCAAATTTCACTTTTTTCATGTAGGCAGCACAGTGGAGCAGTGGTCAGCACTGTCGCCTCACAGCAAGAAGGTTCCAGGTTTGAGTCCCGGCTCCAGCACGGGATCTTTCTGTGTGGAGTCTCCATGTTCTCCCTGTTCCTGTGTGGGTTCTCTCTGGTACTCCAGCTTCCTCCACAGTCCAAAGACATCAAGAGGGGACGAGGCTGATTGATACTCTAAATTGACCGTAGGTGTGACTGTGAGTGTGAATGGTTGTCTGTCTCTATGTGTTGGTCCTGTGATGGACTGGTGACCTGTCCAGGGTGAACCCCGCCTCTCACCTAAGATGCTGGGATAGAGAGAGCCCCCGTGACCCTGAACAGGAATAAGCGGAAGAAAATGGATGGATGGACTTCTTCATGTAAAATTTTAAAAAATCCAAGTAAAAATACACACACTGAAAATACGACTTAAGTTTCATGTCTTATTTTGACATATTCTTTTCACTTTGATCATGTGATTCACATTTTACTGATATTATTGTTTCACTATTACTATGGGGAAGAATTTTATGGAATTCTGTGAAAGTTGCTGTACTGAATAAACTTATTACCAAACCAATTATTATTACACAAGTGACAGGACGGACAGAGTTGTTATCCAGTGAAAACTGCACCTCTAAATCTGGAATCTTTTATATAAAATGTTGCTTTGTAGGCTGAAAAAAAAATCTATATGAATAGTTATACATCCGTTGGCTTATCTAAAAAACGTATTTTGAAAACGCCGAAAAGAAGTTGTTTTTTTTAAGTGTCTGAGAATTTGAATTATAAAGATTTGCACAACACTGACATTTGTACATTTGAACATGGTGTAACTATATTTGCTCAGAAGTAGCATGTAGTATCTCATATTGGAGGAAAAAAATCCATTTTTCCCTTCAAATGTGGTACTACGAGAGGTGGAGACGAGGAGATTCATTATTTGGGAACAGATGTTTGCAGCAATGTTTGAAAGATCCATTAGGATTTCAAACATTGGAAACAACAGCGTGACCTGGGCAGTTATGTAAATTGCACCGGTTCAACCAGTATAACTGGTTTTATTAGGCCAAATATTTAACAAGGTGACGCCATGTTATTTACCTGTTCTGATGTCGAGGTGTTGCATCTACAGCAGCACAGGGCTCCTTTTCAGTCGGTTATTCGTTAATAGATTAAATATTCCAAATCTTTTTTACGCTCAGAGATGCCAGTGCTGATGTTCTGGAACGATCAAGTCCTGGAAGTAATGATGAAGCAGTTTAGATGAATAAAATGTCGACTGGTATTTTAGTCGAAGAAGATTTTTATCAATTTCATCTTTTCACGCTCTATTTCCTGTGGCACATGGTTCCTATGTAGACTGAATTAGAAAGAAGATCCAAAAACGGTCTCGTTTTTTTGCATTTTTACACGAGTATGGAAACATAATTTAACGATATGAACACCAGAAATTCAGCAAGCAGGTGGTTGTTAAGATGATTGCTGGTGATGAAAGTCTTCTCGCAGTCCTTCATCATTCGTTTTTGAATGTGCCAAATAATTAGGCATGTCCTTCTTCAACTGTTTTTCTCTCTGTAATGAGATCTTGAACTCGACTGTCTACCTTCATAAATGTCAGACTGTGGAAATCATGACAGTGTGAGGCTTTCTCTATCTGTTAAGAATTCACTCATCATGGGAGATAATGTCAAACTTTGATGTCAAACAGTCAAGCGGTTAGTCGTTTTTTTTTTATCGTTCAGGATGGAAAGTATGACTGATCGCAGTGTGGTATTCATTGGCCCAGAAGATAGATCCAAACCACTTCCTGTCTTCAGCAAGTTGCAGCCTCAATGTCACAGTCAGAGCAGCACAGGAAGATTAAACATTATGTGATCTTGGTAACCAGTAGTAACACATAAATTCATGTAATAAAGACCCAGGAGACGATGTTTCAATGCTAACGAGTTCTGTTTACTGTAATTAATTTTTTGTCAGTTTGTTAAAAAAAACTGCCCCTTGCTCCAAATATTTCATCCCATCTGGCTATTAACCACAGTTTTCTTTAAAATGTTGAGCATTTAAGAAGTGGGAAAAAATAAAAACAGGCAATAGCACAGATGGGCCTACTGCAAACTCAACAGCTTGAAAAGCAACATGTCCAGCAAAAGCGAAGAGGGAAACTGCCAGAGCTTCAACAGCCTGTCGACCTATGAACCCTCATTTTCTGAAAGTTAATCAGCCTCCAGTCTAGTTAGTCTTTACATCAAAACACGCAGCTTTACACAGATATGTCACGTTTACTTTTGAATCTATATGTCATAGGTTCGTTACAGACCACAGGCCCCCGCAGTAACATCGTGTTCATCAATAGCACAACAGTTCGCCCACCCAAAAACAGTCAGCCCAGCCTGTTGATGCAATATGGTGCCTCCATCCAAAATAATGTCACACCATGTCTGCACGATTTTTGTTTTTCTTTATCTTTTTGGATAGAATATCCTCTGAAATTGGCACACTGATTACATCTTCAGACCAAGCTGCTAATAAACACTAGCCTTCATCGCTGTCTGTACAGCGTAACGCTTTATTTAATCGAAAACTTTATCAAAATATCACTATGCATGTTTAGAACACAGGCTTTTTAAACTCAAAAATTTCTCCATGGTCCCTTTTCATGCTACAAGGAAAGAATAAAAAAAACAAAACAAGAATAGCACCACGAGTAGCACAACATTTTCACCTATTATCCCCCCCACACACACACACACACATACACAAATTGTTATACCAACCAAAGTATATAATATGCAAAAAGGGATCAATTCCTGAGGTCCCTCCTCCTCTGACACTGTCTTGAGATTCCGTGCTTGAATATCTCAACCATAAACAGGGACAAGATACAGCCTGTCGAAGCCCACCATCTACTGGGAATATGTTTGAGTGCTGAGAACAGAGACACTGCATCTCTCACTGCGGTTCTGCACAAACCAGTTGGCACCAGTATCCAATGCTCCACAGTCTGCACGTGTGATATGACTTTTCCATGTCCGCAAATGACATGTAGATGACATTTGCAAACGCACTGGGAGAGGAAAGGACCGGATCTGTTTGGTTCCTCCTGCATCAGACGTTCAACAGCAGGCCTTCCGTTCCGCGGGAGGGTGAGCAGTGTGATCCACTTGTATTTGGAATAAACTTTGTTAAGAAAAATTGAATTATCACCTGAGTCTACCGGGCCGCACAACAACGAGGAATCAACTTCGCCGTTACATTCATTTACATTTTATACCTTTTAAAGAGTGAGAGAGCGAGAGAGAGAGAGAGAGAGAGAGAGTGTGCCGTAAAAGGCGGACACCAATAACGTTAATTAAGCATTGACGCTTTAATAAAAGCAAAGCAGGAGTTGTCCCAGTAAGCCAAGTTCATGACTGGGCCTGCACAACACCAGACCACAACACCGAGGGTCCTGCTCTCCAGAAATGGTCGCAGCGACCATTAATACTTTTCTTGCATTGACAAGTCAAAACATCTTCAGAACAAAGGCCTTATTACAAACTACATAACAAAATCTATGACTGAGCTTTAAGGCTTTAAACACTAATTCATTACTTTGCACTTCAACTTCTTTCGACTGCTGACTTTTTAACTGCATTCACCTTAAACCTTCCAGGTCTAAAGTTTACTCCGTTCGAATGAAATAACATAAATCTCTGCAATAGGTAATAGCAATGAATATAAAGCGCACAAATTATCGAAGAGATTTGAAAATCTTACTTAAAAACCACCACCAGATGTCATTTCTTCTAAGAAGCAGCACAGCTGATGGCGAAGTATTGACTAACATTAGCGAATCATGCTTCTAAGCTATGAACAAAAGGTACAAATAGCTCCTTAAAGTGTTGCCCGCGCGGAGAGGCCAGCGGCTGTGACAGATCGTGAGCGAAGTGTGGTTTACATCTAACTGCAACAGCTCCATCTCTGAACTCATAACAACCTTATTTTCCCTGAGTTAGGCTTGTCTGGTCAGTATTATTCATTCAAGTTGGCATGTCACTTTGCCTGTGGAGGGGTGAATCACCCCCACAGTCACTTAGCAACTTCCAAATATTGTTTAGATAGCGATCAAAAAATGTAAACATTTACTCACAGGTATACACTGTCAGTTCCAATGCATAAAGGCAGCACTACTAATCTTGAGATGTGCAGTGGCACGAAATTTTGATTTACCTGAACTGTTGATGAAATGTGAGATAATGATCTCAAGAATAGCAAATATTATCATTCTGCCTGCAGTGCAAACCCAATTTAATTCTGACCTTATCCCAGAATGGAAGCGTATCATACACATGGATGGATTTCCACGACTGAGGGTATTAGATGATGCCCGCTGATATTTATACTCATCAGCCACAGTGAGTGTCTGTTGATGAAACAAGAAGTTATAAAGCAAATTTCACAGCTGTGACGGGCAAGCGGAGCAACTTATCAGAAATACTTGTCGTCCTCGACCTCTGACACAAACACGGCGATAACAAAGTATAAATAACAATGACACCCTGAGCACCAGTTGCTAATCACGTCCAAACAGCAACTGTTTCTAGGACAGGGGGTCACCTGCTGCATGGTTCTGTGTGGGAGGCAGGGCCTTAGATCCCGACATGGCTGTCCCAGAGGGGGCTGAGGTTGGGCCTCTGCTGGCAGCTGTCTCTGTGAAGCTTTGCATTGCTAATATTTCAAATTAAAGAGGAGACAATATATAGAATAATGAATATTCGCAGAAGCCGACATGGACATCTTTCTGAAATTCAAATCAGTCATATTTCCTTTCTTTACCTTATAAGTTTAATATCCTGTTTGATATTACAGTGAGTCTCTTTCCATTGTCTCCACTGCCAACACCATCAATTCTGTCCCTGCTGAGTCCTTGCTGTATTCTACACAGTCTGTTTCTGCTGTCAGAAACGTACAACGCTTCACTTCCTGTATGACAGAAGACACCCAGACACCAGGTGTATGGAACAGATATGCAGAAGCTTCTGTGAATAACAGATGTTTTTCTGTCTTACCATGTGAATGATGGATAGACATTTACTTTTAAATTGAGGGATCATGGGAATTGGAGATTTTAGAGACTAATTGCTTTAAATTTGAGATTTTACAATGTTTTACAATTGTAGTGTGTCAATTTTACCTCAAGAGCCATGTTTTCAGTCCAGCTGGACCAGTATGACAAGTAGTACACACTAGTCATTTGTGATTTTGTGAAAAAAGGAACTGAAAAGCCTTAAACATAAATGGAAATTACAACTGATCAACTGGATCACCATTTCCAGCTACTGTTGTTTTTCTTATGTCTTGTCCCTGTTGTTGCTGTTGTCATTGGTGGTGTTGTTGATGTTGTTGGTGGTGGTTGTCTTGTTGATATTGTTGTCGTTGGTGGTGTCGTTGATGTTGTTGTTGGTGGTGTTGATGTTGTTGCCGGTGGTTGTGTTGTCGTTGTCAGTGGTGATGTTGATGTTGGTGGTGGTTGTCGTTGAGTGTTGATGTTGTTGTCGTCGTTGGTGTTGTTGTTGATGTTGTTGTTGTCGTTGGTAGTGTTAGTGTAGTGGTGTTGTCGTTGGTGGTGGTTGTCGTTGGTAGTGTTAGTGTAGTGCTGCTGTTGCTGTCGTTGGTGGTGTTAAAGTTGTCGTTGGTGGTGGTAGTGGTGTTGTTTTTGTTGTCCTTGTTGTCAAGTATGAAAGTTAATTCCTGGCATTTGATCAAGTAGTTTGACTGAATAATCTTGACTCAGCTTTTTTTCACAGCTTTCAAGCCCATCACTAAATTTCAATCATCAAATCTTAGGTTCAGAAAGTAATATCTTAAATGAGTAACTCCATGACAACCACAGGTGAGCTCTACACTGTAAAATCCGTTCTATATACTTGCCTAAGGACTACAGGTGAAATTAAGAAATTGTGCTAACTCTGCTATATTTACACTGACACATAATACTGATATGTACTGTTGTGTATCAATAAATACAATAAAAAGATATATAAAATAAGGTCTATGACTTGCCTGCTGCCAATAATTTCATTGAATTTCACATGAGTTGTATTGAAAGTGACACCAAAATTAGTAGTTGGACAGTATACAGTAGTTTCATCATTTAAAATTCAATTATGTGACCTTATAAATGGGTCTGAATTATAACAGGGATGAAAGATTTTACTTTGAAGAGACTGACTGATGTACTGAAAGTTGGTGTCTGTTCATTATGGAAAATAATCCACTTTGTACCATTTATAGTATTACCATATTTGTATTATTCTGCAGCCTATATCAGAAACTAAAAACATTCTTGTACCCTTTTCGGAATCCTCCTGAGAGCACATTACATGACCAAACAGTTTCTTCCTTTATCTGAGTCACCTTGGGGGGGGACGTCATTTTTTTTTCTCCAAAGTCTGACAAAGTGGAAGCTTACGATATATGAAAAAGCTGACGAGTGAACAAAGTAGAGAAAAGGAGAGAAATTAAAGCAGAAGAGCGGCAGCGTAGAGCGATATGTGTCATTTAGTGATGTCATACATGCAAGGGTTCAGGGTGACAGTGGTAACAGCCTGAGTCAGAGGATGACATCAACGGTACAAGCTGTCAGACAGGTTGCGAAAGGGCTTAGTCCCACACTCCCATTGTCCTCGGGTTAATGCTGTCATTCAGCCTGCCACCGGCCTTAACGTTTGTTAATCTGACCTAACACACAGTTAAACACAGGACAAAGACACACAAACAGCACATTTAAAGGCCAGCACAGCGAAGGCCAGCAGTGAAATGTCAGCCTGTGGAACACCATCACAGCTTTTTGAATAGAAAAGAAAAAGCAGGCAATTGTGATTGAGGTCAATGAAAACTGACTAGCAGACAGGTTCAGCGCGAGTTAAGCTTGAATTGATTGGCCGTTCGGCTTTTATGTCATTTGTGCAAATCTGTATATATATATAAAATATAGACATGCAAGGCTCAGAGTATTCTATAGTTTTTCTAATTGTCAACAAATACCTTGAACAAAGACTGACGGACACTAACAATGAGTTGATCTACTAACAAGTGTTGTCTGTGTAGTCAAAGCCTGGTGTAACACATTCCTCTGGTCCATTGTTGTCTGAAAACACGTCAATGAGCCACACTGTTGCTCTATACATGCTGCTTTTTTACAAAGAAGACGGAGTTCATTTTGAGTCAGTCCCTGACAGACCACCGTGATGCTGTGAATACTGACCCAACTAATGCGTAGTAATGTGATCTTGTAAATAATTCCTCATGATTTAGAAGCTAAAAACCACATTGCCCAGTTTAAAAAAAATAAAAAATTGTACATTCATGCGCAACTAGTAAGTGGGAGAGTTCAAAACCAACTGAATGCCTGTCCAACTCAGACAGGAAAGTGAGACCGTGGCTGGAGCGCTGGTCCTGCAATATTAGCTAACATTAACCACAAGTTCAAATGATGCTGAGGACAATGTTTTCTGCCTCAACTTGCCATTTTAGAATGTGTTCAGAATGGTTTTGTTTTTTGGTTTGTTTTTTGTAACATCAGGAAGATCATGGGAACAAATTAGAAATTGACCACAAATATATTCCCGGAATTTTGCATGTATCAGATTTTTCAAAACAGTTCCTACTAACAGAGCTGAGAGATTAGGCTCAATATTGCAGCGTGTGCGATGAAAGAATTTCTGAGCCACATTAAGTCTTTTCCTTGTTAATTTAGATCGTATTCATTAGCACGGGTGATTGTACTGTTAGCTAGTAAATTTGTCTATGTCATGTAGCTAGTTTTTGTGTGGCTAATGAAATGTCAGGCTAAGAGCTAAATAGAGCTACCTAGCCGTATCGTACCTCACTAAAATCAGTTGGTTTATTTACTCCTGAGCTTCATTTCATTCTATTTTAATGAGAGATTAAGTTGTTTGCCACTTTTTGCTCTCCTGCGCTCAAAACTCAAGTAGATTTTAAGATGGCAGACATGTTTCCTTTTTGTTGTGATGTGAAAATGCTTTTCTGAAAAGTTGGACCTTTTTTCCAAAATGAAACTTTCCTTTATCACAGCGACATAATACACAATAACCCTTAATAAAAGAAACAAAAACCATACATTTGCCATGACAGATCTTTATTTATCTATGAGCTCAGATTAGAGTGTCAATGACATAGGAGGAAATTTGGAAAGTACCAAAAAACACATGGCTGCTTTAACTACCTTCTAGTTTATGGTGAAACTACAATTATCCAATAAAACAAGTTACTGATATAATCTAAGTATTGATCCAAGCTGTAGACTGTGTTCACTTCTGTTCATTTTATCCTCTCTTGTCTCAGTACAACCAACCTTTGACATCTTGTTCTCTGACTTTTCAACTGGGAGGGTTTCATATATTATCCTAGAGGGAAAAAGCGTGAAGTGTGTCAAATATTTAAGTTATAAAACTCACAGATGATGTTTTGTAACAGCAGTATTAGCATGTTTAACAGCTTTAATCCATTACTTCTACAGTTACAGTAGCTCCAAGCTAAGCATATGCTTGATTTGCTTTGTAGTTTGATACATTCCCCTAACACATTAGGGCGCTTCATTTGAGGGTTTATATTTTGATTTTATTCATAAGAAAAGAAATCATCAGGTATGAAGCCACTTACACTGCACGCTTTTTTTAAGCTGACAAAGCAAAACCATGGCAACAAAAAAACAAACAATCAAACAAGACAAATAAGATCATGTAAACAAAACAGGAGAATAATTAACAAGTGAATACGCTGGGTCCAACTGCAGCGGAGCAGCAGGGGAGATGTGACGCTTCTAGAAATGACTAGTTTGGGTGTTTTACATATATTGCATGTATCACCATCAGGAGCAAACATTTTAGAATCATCTTGTATTTACTGACGGTCTTGGTTACAGTATGGCCTGCTCATACCTGTAGAATCCATATATGCCTGGTTGGATTTTGCGCCCTGTGACATTTTCTTGTGTCACTGGTGAGGAGGAAGGGGTGCTTATGAAATGATGTGAGGATACTGCACTCAGTGCCTACTCCTGAGGCAAATAATGGGTTTTATAAGCTGTCACCACCGAGGTATCAGAACGACACATTTTACCTGATGTTAAAAGTACAAAATATGACAAATTTCAGCCACATGATCTCATTAGACACAACAGAGGTGAAAGGAAAGATGAGTAAATGTGGAACTAGACACAGGTGGGTCTCTGCAGCTCCCACATTCACTCTGAATGCTTTGTTGTGTTTTACAACCACACAGTTCCCTATGTTCAAACCCGGTAATGTGACAAACAAGGGTTTCTTGGGGTCATGTGTTTCTTATTGATCATGACTCACTGTGCTTTACACAAAATTACAGTTAAGTCAGGACAACATGAGTCAGTGGGCACATCTATGCTTCTGTGAGTCAGTGTATTATATCTGGTCAACAGGTTGCTTACTGGAAAGTCACTTTAGAATAGCAACCAACCTGGTGTTACACCTACAGACATGTGTGAAATGAATCTCATTTACAGGCTGGTGAAAGCATAGGTTTGCTGGCAGGTCTCTTAAATACTTCTCATGTACGCAGTTTTTTTCTTTGAATTTGGAAAAAGACAGGTGATTTTGTTTGTGTAGCACCTTTCATAGACAAGACAACCCAAAGTGCCTCATAAAAATCACAAAGCAACAGTGATAATGTAAAATAAAATACATAGAAATCTATTCAGAAGAGTACAATGATATTAAAAATCTCAAAATAACTTTAAAATTAGGTCATATCAAAGAAATGTTCTAAAATGCTTCAGCAAACGACAGAGTTTTTGAACCAGAATTAAAAATCTGTTGTGAGGAGGCTAATCTAAGATTTTCTGGCAACTTGTTCCAGGTTTTTTGGGTTTTTTTTTTTACATAGTGTTGAAAAGCTGCTTCACCATGTTTAGTCCTGTAACCTTTGGAATTGTGAGAAGGGCAGAAAAAAGACATAACAAAAGAAAACCTTGGATCACATGTCCAAAGTCAAAATCCTCCACTGAGTAATCATATCTGCAGAAAGTCAAAGATTACATCATGTGAATGCACACAAAAGATGCCCTCATGAGAGCGAATATCACTTTTCAGATGCTCCAGTCAGACATCAGGACTCATCATGAAGCTTTTCAAACATAAATTTGATAAGACTTCCACACAGCTGCACAGATGACGTCAGCACAGAACGTTTCAGGTAGTTAGAGCGGCCCCTGCTGGAGAGGGCTATAATAACTCATGGGAGAAATATTCCTTGCAGTACATCGAACGTCTGATGTACAAGAATACAAGAGAAACAATCAAACATATAATATACTGTATAAGTAGATGTAGGGATGCCAAACGCAAAAGGACAGCCAAGTAAAAAGTCTTGACTTGATTTAAAACACATATTGCTGAGAGTAACTACAGTGAGGTGTGTCCTACCAAACATTTAAAAATAAAAAGTTAAAAATTGGATTTCAAAACAGATGTGATGTGTCAGCGATTATTGTCTGTTTTTGTCTGTATGTCTTAAAGTCGAAGGGGCCGGCGTGGCTCGGTTCAGTCGTGCAGAATCATGACTCAAATGTTGTTTTCTCCATTACAGCATGGTTTTAATTGAGAATTTATGCCAAAGGAAGGCTGCACGGTGGTGCAGTGGTTTGCACTATCGCCTCACAGTAAGAAGGTTCCGGGTTCGGCACAGGGTTTTCCTGTGTGGAGTCTGCATGTTCTCCCTGTTCCTGCGTGGGTTCTCTCTGGTACTCCAGCTTCCTCCCACAGTCCAAAGACATCAAGAGGGGACGAGGCTGATTGATACTCTAAATTGACCGTAGGTGTGACTGTGAGTGTGAATGGTTGTCTGTCTCTATGTGTTGGTCCTGTGATGGACTGGTGACCTGTCCAGGGTGAACCCCGCCTCTCACCTGAAGCCGCTGGGATAGAGAGAGCCCCCTGCGACCCTTAACAGGATAAGTAGAAGAAGATGGATGGATGGATTTTTTGCAAAGCCTACATTTAAAGGTAAAAATAAAATTTTAATAAAAAATAAAATGTCTGGCAAAAATCGAAGCGAAGTAAAATCTGGTCAACTGGACGTAAGTTTATCTTGAAGACGTTTCACCTCTCATCCGAGAGGCTTCTTCAGTTCTAGTGAAGAGTGTGGAAACTCCAGCTTATAAACCTATGTGGGAGTGGTCAGTGCTATTGTGGTGGAAACGACCCTCCCGAGACTCACCTGGCCTCCCCAAACGACAGTCGTTGTGCGGTGTCAGGGAGTTTCAGGGGTGGTCGTTAGGGAGTTTCACCGACCACTCAGATGCTAATGGGCTGTGCTGGCATCAGCCATTCCACATGGGTCTTTCAGCTGAGCTCTTTGGGGAAGTTTTGAAAGGACTTGGTTGTAAATAGGTGAAAGGAAATGTCGCAGTACACCTCCTCTGTTCAAAGATGGTTTCTCTATCCTGACGTGGATGGCTTCTTTAACTCCTCTTTCAAACCATCTGTCCTCTCTGTCGAGGATTTGGACACAATCGTCCTGGAAGGAGTGGCTTTCCTCCTTGAGGTGGAGGAAAACCGCTGAGTCCTGTCCTCCAGAGTTGGCTCTTCTATGTTGGGCCATGCGCTTGTTGAGGGGCTGTTTGGTTTCCCCTATGTAGAGATCCGTGCAGGCCTAACTGCATCTGACAGCGTATACCAGATTGCTTTTCTGGCTGTGAGGGGTGGGATCTTTGGGGTGAACCAGTCTTTGTCTCAGAGTGTTGTCTGGTTTAAAAGACACAGGGATGCGGTGCTTGTTATAGATTTTATTATCTAGATAATAGATATTATATAGAACAGAGGAGGTGGACTGCGACATTTCCTTTCACCTATTTACAACCAAGTCCTTTCAAAACTTCCCCAAAGAGCTCAGCTGAAAGACCCATGTGGAACGGCTGATGCCAGCACAGTCCATTAGCATCTGAGTGGTCGGTGAAACTCCCTAACAACCACCCCTGAAACTCCCTGACACCGCACAACGACTGTCGTTTGGGGAGGCCAGGTGAGTCTCGGGAGGGTCGTTTCCACCACATTCGCACTGACCACTCCCACATAGGTTTATAAGCTGGAGTTTCCACACTCTTCACTAGAACTGAAGAAGCCTCTCGGATGAGAGGTGAAACGTCTTCAAGATAAACTTACGTCCAGTTGACCAGATTTTACTTCGCTTCGATCTACGATGACCTGGATGAATGACAACCTACACAGACATCTGGCAAAAAGGGCATTTACAGTACCTGTATAAGAGCACAAAGGCTTGTATGAAAAACGGTACATGAGCCCATCAGTCAGTGGTATCAAAATACTTTTAAACACAGCTCTGATAAATTATGGACTTTGACTGAGAGCAACCATCATACATTCATGTATGCATGCACACTTCCATCATCAAGTGCTTTCTTGCGTCTAAATCTCTAATTTGCGGAAGGAAATCAGGGTTATTTGTCTGAAAAACAACCCTTTTAAAGCAGGTGATGGTCAGTTTCACACTGCAGTGACACAAGACTGTGTCACTCAAAAAAGCCTCGTGAATTTTACACATTTAGTTGTTAGGTTATTAACGTTAGGAAAAAGGACAGTATGCACGTGTAAAAGAATTATTTGTAGTAGAACTGAATTGTAGTTCCTGCGTCATTCCACCCTACTCCATTACAGTAGAAAATAATTATGATGAATGCCAAGGAATCGCGCAACAGTGCCATAGGTTTGTAAACTAGCCATAATTCATTTCATAATTCTATAGTTCTTGGTGTACGGAAACCGTTAAGTAACTAACAAAACACAAAACAACAAAATATTCCTGACTAATGACAACAAACCTTGTTCGAAAATGGCCGGGGCAGTTATTTGGAACATATAATCAATAAAAGAAGGTTTTCGTGGTGTTGAAACAGTGGGTTTGAATAATTGTCAAAACTCTATTGGAATGGTATGATTAAAAACTTCAACAGTGCTCATGAGTATACGTTAAAAGTCCTTTAAAAAGCAATATGAATCCCTACTGGTTGACTTTCTGTTCATCGGCTTGAGGGACGAGGCGGCCACAATGACAGAAGGGACCAAATCCCAGATAACCATGACAACACTCAGCTACACAGGGCTGCCGATCCCTGGAAGCCCTTTTCAAGGAGGGCTTCTGCTACCGAGGTCAGGACCAAGAAGCCACTGGAAACCCCTGCTGAGAACCCTAAACAAACTCATAAACTGATCAGATGTTTTGGAAACATCCTAGAAGCTATTACTCCTGAGACGTTCCAGGAGTTGACAAAACGAATGCTATCCCTATAGATTGATTCAGAAGAGGGCCTGGAAGGAATTGTCGCCCTCCTCCATCAAAAGGCCATCTCTGATCCACTTTTGTGGGACTTCAGCCAACGTGTGCCGATATCTCAAGGGGCAAGTCACGTGTTTGAGTCTGAATCTTTCCCTCTGCAGTTTTTTATCATCATTTCCTCTAATGACGACTTTGATTTTGTCGTAGTATTCTATATTACTCACCTTTTAAACATTGCCACAATCAGTTAAGGGTCGGGGGGCTCTCTCTAGCCCAGCAGCCTTCAGGTGAGAGGTGGGGTTCACCCTGGACAGGTCTCCAGTCCATCACAGGACCAACACATATAGACGGACAACCATTCACAGTCACAGTCACACCTACAGTCAATTTAGAGTATCAATCCTCTTGATGTCTTTGGACTGTGGGAGGAAGCTGGAGTACCAGAGAGAACCCACACAGGAACAGGGAGAACATGGAGACTCCACACAGAAAGATCTTGTGTCCAAGCCAGGACTCGAACCCGGAACCTTTTAGCTGTGAGGCGACAGTGCTGACCACTGCACCACCGTGCAGCCTCTTCTGCTGTCCACAATTGGAAAGGACCTGGCCATCAGGACAGCAAAGGTATTTAACCATGGATGAGAACAGTGGTTCTCAACCCCATGAGAGATCATTTCTGAATAAATAATTGTGTTTTATACACCAGAAATTCTTAAACTGGGGGGTCGTGACTCAACAAGGTGGAGAACCGCTGGAAGAGAAGTATTTTCTGAAACTGTTGACTGGTTGGATTTTACTGAACTGTTTTTGTTTTGTTTTGTTTTTTTAGGGTTAACCATTATAGTTGAGACAAATACAGCAACCTTTCTTGTTTGCTGTGTCTCTGTTAGACAAAGATGAACAACTATCTGAAGCAGATGGAGAAGATTGTGAGAGACAGAGGGACAACCTCCAGAATCTGTGCTATGGCTATGCTGCAAGATGTGCTGGACCTTAGTCAGGTAGATATTCAGTCTTGTTTAACACAACATACAGATCCCTCCACCAGACACAGCCTCATTTGAAGCTGGTAGCAATGAAGAGCTGATGACAAGGGTGAGGTGGTGACTCACATTACTTCAAAACTTCAGTAGAATGGTTTTACACTCTGTATGAAATGCTCCATGGAATTCTGGGAGTTTGATTGACACTTGAGCGTTGGAACAGTTTCCACATTGTTATAAACCATCTTCCTTCTCTTTACCGTAGTCTAACTGGGTGGTTAGGAGACGAGACGAAGGGATAGACAGGCGCGACAGAACTAGTTGGGTCAAAATTGTAAAGCCGTGGAAGACCAGCAGCTCAACAAGGAGGGAAATGCTGTGAGACCGATTGCTCAGAGGTCCCCCACTGAGGAGGACCGAGTCGACAGACCAGGAGAAGGCAGGCAGAGCCCGTATCACCACGAGCAGAGGGACCCAGTGCAGAGGAGTAAAGTGAAGGACACGCCACATATATCCAGACTACCAAGGTAGAGTTCAAATCCCTTTCCCTGCAAGTCCTGCCTTTTTGTCTTTTGGTTACACAGAAAGAGATGACCAGTTTTATCCCAAGTTCAGCTCTGTGTAGATCTAGTTTAACTGATTGGACCTTATTTAACTTGAAAGCTGTTTTTTCCACCACAGCTTGGTGATGATGATGAAGTGCAGCTTCACATGGTTGCCAACCCATGGCGGCCCTCCGGTAAGAGGTCTACTAAAGATGACCAAGGGTTTAAGACCCTAAGAGAGGGCAGGCAATTTCCACGATGAGCACAGGAACTCAGTGAACAATCAAAAGCCCGTGGGTCTTCCACACCATATCAAGAACATCAAGGTAATGTCCAAACCCCGTTCTTTGCAAGTCTTTCAGGTTAAAGAAAGAAATGACCGGTATTGTAAGCACATATTCAGCTCTACGTAGATCTAGATTTGACCTCAAATCTTGTGTTTTCCCTACAGCCTGTGGATGATGAGCTGCTCATCTATGGAGACTATTTGCAAGGATGATGTTAATGACCTTAGGTAATGGGAGTGGGAATGGTTGCATAAGCATCGTCTGCCTCTGGACTCAAACCCATGACCATCAGCATGGGAGGTGGACACACGGGGAAGGAGGCTTAAACCCACTGTCACTAGATTTGGATGGAGTATGATGGAGGAATAAAACCTATTTTGTCTTTTTTTCCAGTCAAGCGTTAGAGCGCCATTACAGCGATGTAATTAGGGATGGGCATGAGTCAGCTTTTTATATATATATATATATATATATATATTTATTATTTGTATTGCGTTTCAGAAAGTGGAAATCACGACGGGAAAGATGTGGTTAAGGAAACGGATCAGAAGGCCTGAGTGGGGAGAGGCTCCACAAACCCCTGGGCAAGGCTCCTTCATAACCAGCCATCAGGGAGCGGGCGGAGGAGTGCGATGCTTCTGACAGACAACTGCAACAGATCGAAGTCGACTTTCAGCCAAGAACAGCAACAGCGTTTTAAAATGTTAATACAGAATATAATACAGAATTTCCCTTGGGGATGAAAGGGTTCTGATTCTGATTCTGATAGCACTGGTATCATATAAATGTGTCACAATAAAAAAGTACTACCACGCAATAAAATGTATAAAGATGTGCATCAATGATGTCACTTGAGAATTTGAGTAAAAAAAAAAAAAAAAAGGTCATCAAAAACTTATCACGAGTACAGTGTTTGAGTAAATGTTGAAATATATTGTACATTCATGAGCAAGTAATAAGTGGGAGAGTTCAAAACCAACTGAATGCCTGTCTAATTCAGACAGGAAAATGAGACTGTGGCTGGAGCGCTGGTCCTGCAGCGTTAGCTAACATTAACCACAAGTTCAAATGATGCTGAGGACAATATCTGTTGCCTCAACTTACGATTTTAGAATTTATTTTTTTTTTGTACCATCAGGAAGATTATGGGAACAAATTAAAAATTTCCCATGAAAAATATTCCCATAACTTTGCATGTATCAACTTTTACAAAACATTTCTTGCTAATAGAGCTGTGAGATTAGGCTCAATATTGCAGCATTGGTGATGAAAGGGGAGAAATGTACTTCTTCTGAGCCGCAACAAGTCTTTTCCTAATTAATTTAGGTCAAATTCATTAGCCTTAAGCCAGATGTGTTGCGGTAAGAATGTGACTTCACTTCCCGTTACTGTGTGTTGCTGAACGTTGCTTCGCTTTGTTGCACGAGCAAAAGTTTGATCATTCCTGCTTATTCGTAACTACGCAGATTAATCTACCTGTTAAAACTGCATAGTTTATTGCATTATTTGGCCGAATCTTAAAAGACCATCTGTCTTGTAGCAATTGTCTTTCTGCCTCTCTGCTTTCTTCACTCTCCTCTCTAAGCTAACGATGGCCTCTCCCTCTTGCTCTCCTCTCCTCGGTCCTCCTCAGTGTCACATGTTTAGTTACTCCTCTGCCTCCTTTAGTGATGCTGCTAAGTGTGTTAAATGTAGTTTGCTTGTAGCCCTGGACGCGACGCTTAGCAAGTTGAATTGGACCTGCGGTGGCTCCACACTAATGTGCCCAAACTGCTAGAGCCAGCCAGCCCTGATCAACTGGTGCAGACCGCCCTAGCTTAGCTCCTACTAGCTTAGCTCCAACTAGCTTAGCTCCTACTAGCTTAGCTCCGACTGGCTTTCCACCAGCAGCTTTGGAGCTGCTGGGAAACTAGGGAGGCTGGGTGACTGTCCAAAGGAAGCATAGTCCTAAGCAGAAGCCAACTGTCAGTGTCAGGGTCACGTTTGTAATAGGTTTTCCCCACTTAGAAACGCACCCGCTGAGAAAACAACTCTGGAAATTGGAAGTCCCTTTCTGAGGAACATGAAGTCAATCACACCGGTGACCACAGTCCAATGTATTCCAGGGGTCAGATTAGGCGACATTGACTCAAATTTAAAACTGTTGGCTAAAAGTAACCTTAAGTACAGTGATGTGATTCACATCAGTGGAATGACGTCCGACACGCCAGTGGGAGGTCACTAAAATAAATGTAGAGTCAGTGTGTACATTCACGTAGATGATGTCAGATGATGTCATTGCTGACCAAATTGGATCAGCGATGACATGTTTAGCCCCATGTCATCGTTCAACCACTGGCTGTCGAGGTGGTGTCCAGCAAACCAAGCGGGCTTCATTGATAACTAGAAAGCTTCTGGGGGAGACCTGGTCTGATAAGGAGGGACAGCATTCATCCCACGATGGACGGAGCTTCTCTCATTTCTAGAAGTATGGCCCAGTTTATTATTAAACCAAAACCCTGACAACCCCTAGTTGTAACCAGGAGGCAGAGCTGCCGTGTTACACGCTTCTCTGCGTGTCCACTAGGGGGCAGTTACTCACCCGAATCTTCATAGAGACCGCGTCTGTCCCCCGACCACGTCAGTTTATTCACCCAAATATTATTAGAAGAGGAGTCAATCAGAAAAACCTAATCAAAATTAAAACGACCACCAAATTATTTCAAGAAAATGTTGAAAATTAGATGTTGATTAATAAATACCAGATATCTGATGCCAAAAACTGTATTAGTGAATGAATTAATATCTGACAATTGTACTGACGTGTCCTGTCTCTCTGAAACCTGGCTGGTGATGATGAGTATGTTAGTCTCAATGAATCCACTCCTTCCAGTCACATTAACACTCCTATTCCTCCAGGCTCTGGCCGAGGAGGTGGAGTTGCTGCCATTTTTAATAGAAGTTCAGCAATAAATCCCAAACCCAAAATAAGATTTAATTAATTTGACAGCCTGATTCTCAGTTTTTCTCATACTCAATACCCTGAATTCTTATCTGAATCCTCAGAGTTTATATCCAGCTTAGTTCTCAAAACAAATAAATTCATTATTGTAAGTGATTTCAATACTCATGTGGATGTTGACAACGACAGTCGGGATGCTGCATCTATCTCTCTTTAAGGATCAACTGGCTTCCATCAGTCTGTACCTGAGCCCACTCACTGTCACAACCACAGCCTTGACCTCATCCTGACGTATGGAATTGAAGCTGAACATGAACAGAACTCTCCATTATCTGGCCGTCAGTGAATCGCTTTTGAATTTGTACTAATCGATTACACATCACTAAGAAAAGCTGTAGTTTCCAGATGTTTGTCTGATCAGGCCATAGCTGGATTTAAGGATTCAATTCTGTTCAGAATTGTGGTGGAATTTAACAAATTGCAACCATATAAATATACAGTTAACTGGATCAGAGCTGGTATCAGCAGATATCCCAGGCTGTGGTATCAGGAAGGATCATGGGATATCGTCTTTCCTCGTTTCGATGATGCCATCTCAGTGACCTAGAGACAGTTACCACGCTGGTTCTAGCTTACAGATCTACAGCATTCTTGGAGTCTGCTGACAGAGTTTCAAGAGGCAAGGGGTCCATCCGCTGCACGAGAGGAAAATTTGGGTTACTGAGAGAATCTGCCATGTCTGTTGACACGTGATCCCGTAGATACAGTAGGTACTTCAATCAAAACTGTGTTCAGGACCTCCCCAGGGTCTGGGACTGCTGTCTAAAGAGTTCCTGTCACTGACCTCAAAAAAGTTTTTTGCTTTGGTGTTGAAATGAAACTTGATCAGATGCCTGTTATCAAACCAACTCTACCCCTCCTGCTTCCGACGGACACGGGGCCAGATTTTTGCGGTAGTTTCCCCTCAGCTCTTCCTGCTTCCTCAAAGTCTACTGGTGAACATCCATACGGGCTCTTAGCAAGACAGTTATTTTCCTTTTAGCCTCAAATCTTCCTGAATTTCTGAGGTTAAAACGTTTCCTGTGACCACAACGGAATATATCTTCAAGTCATTCCAGATGCTGCAGCAGAAGCTCCTGGTGCTGTCACTAGCGATTATTCTCATTGACTCCACTGGCCACATTAACCAGCCAGATAAACTCATGGCTTTGACAGCTGAGTGGATGTGTGCGCATCTAGAAGTTATCAAATTAATAAGAGTACAACTAGCAGTAACATTACGTCACTCCAAAACAAAACCAGTGAGTTAAATTTTCACTGTCTGGTTTCAAAAAAGCTAAGAGGAACAGAAGGAGGGTTGATTGATCTTTGAAGGGTGTGACTACTGCTCGGGTCTGGGGGTCAAGGTACCTTCAGCCACTGTGTCTACAGGGAGTCCGCTGGCTGTCACGCCACCTGGAGAGCAGGGCAGCTGGGCCACCTCCGTGTAAGGGCAACCAGTCTGGCTGACGGAGCCATGATGCTGCCGTGGCTGACGGGGTAGGTGTGGGTCCGCCTCCTCCACCTCCTCATGGATCTCATGCTGCACCTGTAAATACATCATCATTCCAAACTACACAGCATCCAGTTTGGGCTCTAGAGCGTTTTGCGTCGTTCAGGAATGAATGTAGAACAGCGACCACAACAGTCAGCTCAGCAAAGGTCTGTGTCTTAAACACTAAGCTGCTGACTTCAACAGAGAAGCAAACAAACAGGATGCACAGCGGACCAAAGAGTGCTACCAGAAAAAAAAGATGAAAAAAGATAAAACTATTACGAAATAACAGTACATTTTTACAAATGTGGATCAGCAACATCTGATGTTGCCTCTGACCATATTTGAGTTGAATACGGTCAACGGGCTAAGTGCTGTTCGTCAGAGTGTGAAACACCTCATTTCCTGTCGCCTCAAGAATGACGCTATTGCTAAGAGTCGTGGTGATGTAACACCATTCTACCAAATTTCATGCATGTAAGCGAAACTTGGATAATTCTCCTAGATTTTTGAATGATCCTAGGGGGCGCCGTTGAGTCATTTTTGCACACGCAAGCGCAACACCAACAAGAACCTGACTTTTGGACAAAGTGGGCCTCCAGATACGCGGTTCCTTTCAGAGAAGGAGAAAAATTCCTTCCCTCCTCTGGCACTATCGGAAAGGTTCGTGAAAAATGTTCCTAAACCAGAAGCATTTATTGTTCGAAAGAGGGAAAGGAAAGAGGGTCTGAACCTACGAAGACTTCTATTTACGAATAAAAAAATTCAGACATGATTAAAAAAGGCTTGAACTCACATTACAATTGCGAATTCAATTTTACATGGACGTGGTGAGTTAAATGGTACTGAGACTTTAAAATATATAAAAAAATATGTAAAATTAATGTCGTATATTATTATATACTGGAAAAACATTGAAGCATTTGTTTCATCAGCACATTTGAGCAAGAATTACCTTTATTCACATACGTGACGTTTGTAGAATTTACCGGATACATTTTATCCAAAAGTTTGGAATGAACTTTGCTGACTTTGTAAGGAATGTAATATTTATTAGGAAAAGTCATGTTTTATTCCACTTTATTTTATTCCAATTTTACTTCCTATAAAAACATTCCTCTTGGGGGGATTTGGAGTTTGGGGTTTTTTGTGTTTTATTTGGGAAAAAAATTCGCACAATCCCAATCCGAAATATGTTTTTGATTACCTTTATTGTCATATATGTTTAGGTGATGTGTTTGAAACTCCCGATGTTTCAACAATGACGAATTTAACGTCTTGGTCAACACGTAAATGTGTGAAGACTTGTTTACATCGTTGCGTTGCATTGTTGCAAGTCCAGCTTGTCTTAATGTACATTTAATGGTGATATATTTTATGAATAGAAAAAGATTAACATAGTCGAAGCAATTTTCTGACTTGTGTATCTTAATAATTGATGTCTGTCTGGAATTCTCTTGAGCTTCCTTCTTCACATTTCAAATTATTTAGGCTTTTCTCTCCCTTGTGCTGTACTTTGATAATATTCGCAAAGCTTGGAGGAAAGATTTGGAACGCCATTGATATTTTGGGACCAAATGCTCAGTAATTATCTCGTATCGCTTGGTGTCAGGTGTAGATGAACATATGCAGAGGGTTTATTGGAGGCTAGCTTACAAGTTGATATCAGTTTGTGTTCATCAGCATGATCTTTTTCCACAGGAGAAAGCGAGAGAGAGAGAGAGAGAGAGAGCACTCCTAATTGTACCACGTGCACACACACACACACACACACACACACACACACACACACACACAAACATACACACCACCACAGCTGAGCTCCGTCTCCCCAGAAATCAGCCAACAGTCTTTATTCTCCTAATACATTATTGAAAGCTATTTTTGCAGCTGCACTCTGAGAACAAAGGTACTGCAGTTGTCACTTTCAACTTCACAGACCAAACGAGGGGGATATTTTGGGATTTTTTTTTCTCCTCCCTGAAGTTCTACAAGACTTGACTCCCCTCAAGCAATTCTTGTCTTAGCATCTGCCAGTATCATGAGCATGCTGAAAGCCTTTTGTTATCTCTTCAAAAGCTCCATCATATTTGGAATACACCAATTACACCCCGGACTTTTTTTTTTTCTTCTTTTTTTTTTAGCACCAAAGCAACGGTTATTAAGATCAGATTTAATGCTGACTTCTATCATTCAGGAGTATGATTTGTCCCCCCGTTTGCTCACCGGTTCTGTCAAAATCCTCATATTTCCTTTTTTTTTCTTCTTTTTTGACATTCAACTGCATGGCTGAGTTATCACCCCCCCCCCCCCCCACACACACACACACACACACACACACACACACAAAAACCTTCGAATGTCTAAGTCGCCAAGATGTAAGTCTGGATTTTAGGTTACAAATCATCCAAGCCTGGTACACCAAGCAAGTGAGTCACCAACTGGAGCGTGTGTGTGTGTGTGTGTGTGTGTGTGTGTGTGTGTGTGTGTGTGGTTGTGCCTGTGTGCGTGCATGCAAGCATGTGAGGAGAGGAGAGGAGAGAGAAAAATTCAATTAACGTCACAGTATAAAGAAACATCCAGGGCCTTTCTACGGCAGGGATAAAATGAAAACATCTCCCTCTACATGATTCATGTGCTTTTCTTTTTCCTCAACAGCAAAACAGATTCACCTTGCAACCTGCACTGATGATTAATTACACAACAGCCTGTCAGTTCACAAGAGCTTTTCTGTAATTCACTAAAAAACAGAGAGCACCAGCCTCTTAGAGCCCACAGAGAAATTAGTTATTTCAAAATTTTAATAATTTTACTGTGTTCACGTGCTCTCACAGTTCAAGCTCTGCTGCTGGTGAATGAAGCTGTTACCATCTGTCATCATTCACAAAAAGATTGTATCAGATATCCATCCATCCATCCATCCATTTTCTTTTGCTTATCCTGTTAAGGGCTGCGGGAGGGGGGGGGGGGGGCTGGGGCCTATCCCAGCGGCTTTCGGGTGAGTTCACCCTGGACGGGTCACCAATCCGTCGCAGGGCCATCAGGAGCAATTAGGGACTCAGTATCTTGCTCAAGGATACCTGGACGTGGTCACCAGGGGAAGTGAGGACTGAACCAGCGACCCTTTGCTTGCTAGACAGCCACACTACCTCTGAGCCATGCCACCCCTGTTATATAATACTCATTTCAATTAGTCATTTTATATTGTAAGGTTTGTTTTTTTGTGTGTGTGTTTTTTTTTGTTTTGTTTGTTTTTTTCGCTGTTTTTTGCCCTGGATAATGTCTGTGTGGAAGGCAATGGCACAACTTTACATTTACACTCCAGATCAACAGGGGGCAGCGTATGAGCACGAGGTTTGCGGCGTAAACCTTTACAGTAACTGGCATGCTAACGTGTTTAGCCCTAGCTTGAAACTGCTAGACTGCAGTCGAAATGACGTGCGTCCGTGTAACCCTAACTAAAACAAATGAGATTATTACATTGAATTTGGGATTCCTGCTGAAAATAAACTGTGTGGTGAACAAAATGTTTTGAGCCTTGTGAACCAAGATAATCCTAAAAAAATGAGCCCCACCTTTTTTTTGTTGTTTTTAAAAAAAAAATCATTTTGGAACCTAAATATTTCATTAAAGGTGCAAAGCTTTTATGTTATGCTATGAACAAACCACACTGTCACTGCAGCACTGTTTGACTTACTTTTTAAGCTGTTCCTCCTCATTACACCATCGCATGTCTGTTGTACTCAAACATCTGCTGTGGAAACACAACTTTGCTACAGGCGTCCATGTTTTCTTGAATACATGCACTAAAAATGACTGAGGTCGGAAGGCTGAAAAAAACAATTCACGGATGTCCGAATTGAAATTGAACGCATCATGTGTTGGCTTGAAGAAGTTTAATGTCTGTGGTAACCACAATCGTTTCATTTCGCCACCTGTTTTTGTAACATAGTCAAAGCCATGAACTACCTGACAGGTGTGGTAACTACCAGCCTATTAGAGCAAAACATTAAAATATGTTAGGTTACTGTGAACTAGCCCTTATTTCAGGCAATTATTCTACAGACTATTAGAATAAAAACGCCAACTCTGAGACAGGAACTGGATGTTCACCCATGCTAACTTATTCCTGTATTTTAGTACTCATGCCCCGCTGTATATGTGGTACAATGTCGCCCCTAGAGGAACAAAGTGGTATTACAAGACATAAAGACTTCAGCTTGGTGGGGATAAAATTATCATTTCAAAAACTTTACCGTTAAAAAAAGCTTTGTCCAATTCCCCTTTCAAACAAATTTAATGTTTCAGTTGCGAACAGATGAATAATTAAGAAGCCATGGAGTATTTGGAAGACCAATGTTTGGATTGCCAAGTTGTTACACAAACCTGCTACAAACGCTCATGTTTTTAGACCTTCAGCTAATCGCAAAGGAACACTTAAGTGCATCTGGACCGGAATTAATTTGATTTTTACGTCAACATACTAATGTCACAAACTTTCAACGCTTGGTGGTGTCAGCAGGGAAAAATAAGTCCCGCAAAACTGCACTGGTTTACAAATCCATGTGTACGATTATAACGCCATATAAATGATAACGTGTACATGTAGATTTTGAGTCAGTGCACAAATTACTGTGATATGCACTCAATTCATAGGTTGCAGTCAACTAATTACCCAGTAAAATATTCAATAAATCAAACTGTAAAAAGGTCAAATCCAACATCCCAAGCATGAGTTAAACCTCCCCTTAAATCTAGGTCAGCTACATTCACTTGCCGGATGATGTCGACACCCCTGTCTGAAGAGAAGAGTTCTTTACAGTTGGAGTTTAAATAGTGGGATGTTTTCCAGTTGATATAAATGAGGATTTGTATAACAATGGTACGGATTAACAGAATTTATTTATTTTTTTGCTGATGTGGGGGGGGGGAATCAACTAACTCTATTCAGTTGAGAAAACGCACAGTATCACATTCACTTCTGATCAACACTATCAAATTGTTACATAAGGAATTTAGCCGTGTTCCACCAATTTGTGTCAAACTGCAGAGACCAAACTTGCGAGACTGTGGAGAAAGAGTAGGAGACCCCGCCTCCCACCTCCTGTGGCTCCACAACAATGGGCTGATAGCTTCGGCTAAAACCTGTGATGATTCTATCAGTTTGTCTGTCTACAACAATCAGGGAGACAACAAAAGATTTCCTGGAAACAGGTGATTGAAATGTCGTAACAACAACGCTGGAACTTTTCTCATCAATATCTTAGGCGGAGCGACCGTGACCTGGGTCACAGTACAAGACAGCGTCCATGTTGAGTCTCTGGTCTTTCATGTCAGGATAATGCATCCCAGATCGAGCCAGTCCACAATGACACTGAACATCTGTGGCGATGATTAAAAAAAAAAAAAAAACCAACAACTATTTTTAAAAGGTCAGAAGCAGGACAGGAGAGAAAGTGGCGACCAGCCCCAGATTCTCTCGACTGCTCCCCAAGTTTGGAGTTTTCGAGCGACATGTTTATTGTATTCCCAGATCGCTTGTGCAGCTGCTCCTGTGGTCAGGCAAGTGCTTTGGGCTTTGGTTTATGTAATGACTGCAAAGCAACACACACACACACACACACACACACACACACACACACACACACAGAGTAAGGCTGAGTGAGTTGCTGCTGCATGGCCATCACCGTGGCAAGCCGAAACAGAATCATTACAAACACTTCCACTTATTAAATTGGCATGCTGCTGGACGTAGGACTTCATTTCATGGTTTGGTGCAAAGGACTCAGGGGAGCGAGCGAGGGAGCTCAGTGTTTGAAGGCCGGGATCCTGTCACGCCACAAGAAACACTCTTTGAGCAAAAATATCTTTATTACAGAAATTACATCCCAGAAAATATCAGACTCCACACGAAGGAAAGAGAGTCACAGTGATGCACAGACTGCAGTATATGAGCACATTTACAGACTGACCACAAGGCACCATTTGTATTCTTCAAATGAATTCTTAATCTTAATCCAGTTGGAGCACACGGTCTTCACTGAGTCATGACAACAGACCACAGACAGGTAGAAAATCCCTCAGGCTGTGAGTGTGTGTGTGTGTGTGTTAAATTACTGAAAACCTCACCTGTGCAGCAGTCAAAGGTCAGCTGAGAGCAAACCAGGCTTTCAAATACACTCCAAAAATCATACAGCAGAAATTTAGTGCAAGAGCTCCACACAGTGGATGACCACGTAACTGATGTGGTGATTAAAAGACCTAAAACAATACCAAGAAAAAAAAAAATCAAATAAAAGGACAGATTACACATTTTTCCACACAGAGGTTTTATGAAGACTCTGGTCCAGGGTTCGATCCAAGTCTTGACGCTGTGATGTCACGGTCTTGCGTTTGCATCGCTCCTACATCAGCGTATGTAAATGTCTGACCTATGAAAAGAGCAATTGACATTACAGCAAAGTTGCTCGGAGCCTGTCACACACATTCATACTACAACCACTTGACATGCAATACACCAACCCATTTACACTTCGCAACTTGCTTCGTCCCCTCTTGTTTATTAGTCGTTTATCATATTCATATATTTTAGTCTTTCTAGATTTAAATGTTGACAGTGAGGTATGTTTCTATTGTTCCTGTCTTTTAAGGCTGGCTGTTTTTTTTCTTTTTTGCACTTATACTCACTCATTTAAAAGAAAGAAAAAAAGAAGAAATGCACGAAAGCTGGTTGGAGGGATCGCGATCACGAGAGGCTCATTGGACATTCAACTGTTCGAAATACCGACTATTTTACGGTTTGGTCTAACCAGCTCCTCTGTAGAGGCACTGTGATGTCCTCTGTGATCTGCAACACACAGGCAGGGACTCGCTGCTCTGCGTTCCAGCTGCCTTTTGGTAAAAATCGGCGAATTCTCAGATTAGTTTAACACATTTTACCTTCACAGCACTAATTACAGATGTTATTGGCAAGTACCTTATGATACAATACGTATCACGGTATTTGGGTCGCGGTAAAACAGTACCAAGATGTCCCCAATATATTGCAATATTGGTTTTGTTCCCTGAATATTTGAGGTCATCCAGAAAAGGTTTGAAAAATTGATGTTCTTCACACTTGCCTGGACAAAGGGTTCCAATCAGTGAAGCCTTTACCTCCAGCAGCTCAGGGTACTCCTGCGCGTCTTCGCTGGCGTGGAACCTTGCGAAGTGCAAAGCGGGCCACCAGTCTTTTCTAGCGGCCATCTTTGTCGAGACGTCGTTCCTCCAATCGTCACTGATTTCGTTCATAAAAAGAAATCGGCGACACAAATAATTTGTTAAAACAATAAACTAGCCTTCTATTTTTATTTTTTTTTGAAGTTCAGGGGTTCAGCAGTGACATTATCAATTATTGTGATTACATTATAAATGATACACACAGCAACTTTTCTGTCGCTTTGTTTATTTTACCAGCCGTTCACGTTACTTGTAGGGTGAAGCTTAATTAATGATCATGAAGCTTAATTAATGATCATGAAGCTTAATTCATGATCGCAGCGAACAAACGAGACAACTGAACTTTTTCACTTCAAAGACTAAAAAAATGTTCCGTGAATACAAACGATTTTTTTCAGATAAAAAAAATATCAGATTGTTGAAAAATCTTGACTTTTGCGTGACCTCTGCAAATTAGCTTGACCTTTTACCCGACAGAACTACCAGATACAGTACACGAGTTTATAATAAAACCTCCGTACTAAAGATAGACCCACCAATCTGAGGGAAGATGAGCATCCTCTTAAACTCAACTTGAACGACTGCATACGTACTGTGATTGTAACTTGTCGATAATTTCTTTTAAACGCTTCCACACATCCAGGTTTTTCTTCCAACAGCTGTAGTCCAACATATCAAGGACAACCCCCAAAGCGCTCTGTTCTTGGTTCTCTTCAAGACAGAAAAGGGAAATCTTTGAGAAAGATCACTATCAGAAACCCGAAGAAGACACATGCTACTTCATTATTGAGATAGTTTGACACAAAACTGTATTCTTGGATTAGAATTCTCTTTATCTGACCAAAGATGGAGGATGTCAAAATGTCTTTTACCTGACTGAAGCAGAAGAGAGCTGTACTCCAACATCAGTTCGTGGCTTGGCACTAATGAATGGAGGCTCTACAGCACAGACGAGGGAAATATAAAAATGAGTCTTTATGTGTAGTTTGCTTGCTTCACTGTAAATCTAAAAACTGGAGTGCAGAACTGCTAGTCGCATCCCTACAGGTGACCCCATAAAGAAGCATCACACAGTCCTTCTGAGCAACGGTGGTTCCACTGGCACACCTGGTAAAATACAGGGCGCTGGTGATTTAGCAGAGTTCCACTCTTCTGTAACATGAGTTGAAGTGGAATAACTGATTTTAACAAGACCGGACCACAGAGTATTGGCTTTAATGAGTTTAAAAATGTGACATTGCTCGCGGCTGACTTCATTACCGTGACCGTCGGTCTGGACGCACAGCAGTTGTTCGTATTCGATTGCTCGCGGTTAGCGCTACGCTGACGGTATGGGTTCTTCTCTTAAGTTACGTATTTCGTCTTTACTGACCATCCAACTGAACGAAATCTAGAACTGCAGTCTCTATGCTAAGTCTTTGCATGCACAAATGGGGTCTCACAGCCCTGATCAATTATGGGTTCAGCATCCAGATGCGAGAATCGAGCCAGCAACCACTTGTTGACTCAAGGGCCACTTAAGCTCGGAGCCACGCCATCCCTCTTGGTGACTTTGTCAATACACATCCAGTATTGTTTATACTGGGCTAACTTCTAGGACATACAAGCAGCACGACAAGTAAGCAAGAGTTTTGTGCACACTCAGATTAAATTCCCTTGAGTAGGAACAGACGTACTGAGCTCAGGAGGAATAAAAAGCTCTCCTTGTAGTATCCATGGAAACGTGGATACTACTGTATATCTATGTAGTCATGCATCCACCACAGCTGATCATCAGTAACTTCAGAACACTTTCATCGAACCCAATGAAACTTGTCATGTTTCAACAGGGTCTAAACTAGATCCCGATTTTGCTAACAGTTGCTAACTTCCTGTGGCAGCCATATTGGATTATTGATCCGAGTGGACTGCAGTGGCTTTGACACACTTCTCTATAACCTTAATATTTTACTCAATTGTTCAACAGGATAGGGTGATTCAGAAATATATGAATAGAAATGTTCACTTTCTGTGGTCCATCCACAGCTACAGCTTATTCCTGTTAAGGGTCGCGGGGGGGGGGGGGGCTCTCTCTATTCCAGCAGCCTTCAGGTGAGAGGCGGGGTTCACCCTGGACAGGTCACCAGTCCATCACAGGGCCAACACATAGAGACAGACAACCATTCACACTCACAGTCACACCTACGGTCAATTTAGAGTATCAATCAGCCTCGTCCCCTCTCTTGATGTCTTTGGACTGTGGGAGGAAGCTGGAGTACCAGAGAGAACCCACACAGGAACAGGGAGAACATGGAGACTCACACAGAAAGATCCTGTGCTGGAGCTGGGACTTGAACCCAGAACCTTCTTGCTGTGAGGCGACAGTGCTGACCACTGCTCCACCGTGCCGCCTGCTTTCTGTGGCCATTTTGGATAAATGATTTATGCAAATCCTTCAATATCTCACAAACTTTTTGAAATTTGATCCTTTCACTGGCGAGCAGTAAAAGGGTAGAATAATGGTGTGAGGGTGAGCATTCATTCAGCCGATAACCCTGACAGTTGAAGGTACCAGACCAAATCTAGTTCACAAATCACCAAAAATTATATCAAAACTCAACACCGTGGTTGTACCCTCAGAACTTTGATCAATTTTTCCATGGGAGCACTGCGCCTCTGTAGGAACTGGTACAGATACACGTGCGCGTTTGGGTTGGGTGGGAATGAGCTGTCGAATGCGTAGTTTTTCAGGACTTCCCCCGCTTCCTCATGATCACCGTAGAACTCCAGCATCTATCAGAATCAAACAAAGCTTATGAGTCCAACGTGTTTTACGAGAGCCGGAGAAAATGAAATTAAAGAATATGAAAGCCAAAAGTGTATTTATGTACAGAACAGAAGTCAACAGCAGCACTCTTAGCATACATGTTTACCTCAACATATCTCAGTATGAAGGGATCCCAGACACCTGGATTCTTCAAAATCTCCTTCAGATTCACCGAAGCTTGTCGGTAATAGTCTTTCATTTCTTGGTTTTCGCTTAAGTCGGTGTGAGCTGAAACGTGACACAATCACACGTCACTCCTGCTGAACACCACCAATATTTATCATCCAATAAAAACTATGAAAAAAGAAGCACGTTCTGATATCAGGTAGAGTAAAAATACACACAGATTAGAGTTATTGTGAGAGGCACCTTTCCAACATGCTCCTTGCGAGGTTTAATCTATAGGTGGCAGTGTTACATCACAGACGAGCACATGGCCCATACAGCCGCACTTCAATGACAGACGCCTTCAGGTGTTTGTGTGACTTACCATTATTGGTGTGCACAAGCTTTTTGTCACACCAGATGATATAATCCAGTAAACTCCTGTAGGCCTGGATCAGTTTTATGTCCTGATCCTGAGCTTCGGTGGTTTTCCCGTACCTCCAGCTTTCAGCAAAAGTGAGGTGACGCTTCGCCTCCTCGATCTGTCCGTGGAGCATCAGGTGAAACGCGTGCTCCAGACTGATCTAGGCGTCAGACGATGAGCATCTTTTAGCAGTGACGTGAAAAATTCGAAAAAGGTGAACTTTGATTTTTAGTGTCATAGCGAATACTTACCATCAAGTAATGTTTGACTCCTGAGTGTTTCATTCGTTCATAGATGGTGTTGTAGTCTTCCATCTTGGAATTGGGGTGATGATGAAGGATTTCAGTGCTGATTCTCCAAATTGCCTGGAATGATAAATGCAAAGGGCTTTGATGTCAAGGATTTGGAAATCAAACGAGTTCACTGCCAATTGATTGAAACTTCATGTTACAGAACTATTTGAATTATAAATACTGTATCAGAATCAGAATCAGAAAAGACTTTGTTGCCAAGTATGGTTTTATACACACAAGGAATCTGTTGTGGTGCTGTTGGTGCACGCAGTCCAATAATCTAACTAAACTCAATTCTGTAAACTCTGTTAAAATCTGTGTAAATGTATGAAACATATTGCTCTCCGCTAAGATGTATTTTCTTCATGCTGTACTGTAGTTTCATGAGAAAAAAACGATCAGTTTCATCGCTGAAACTTCGTATTGGGTATATTGTACTCATATACAGTATATCCATGTACTACGGCTTCTTCACAGAAAAGAAACAAACCCAAGCATACCTCCCTATCATGCACCATGTCCACTACACTTGTGTCCTCTAACTTTTGGGCGTAGCACGCCATATATTCTGCTGCCTCTTCCCATCTATGATGCAGCATCGCTTCTCTGATCCGCTCCAGACAGAGTCTTGTGCTTTTGTGAAACCCAGTTTCGTTCTTTGTCTCTGAAATTTCATGAGATGAAACGGTGTTACCTTTATTTATTTATTTATTTGAATAAACATTCAGTACATGTTAGTCCATATGCTACAACTCACCCACAAGGATGGGATCTGCCAAAGGAAGCTGTGACTTTCTTCCTTTTTTTGTGGAGCTACTGCAGGAGGCGTAATGGTCATCTTCCAACTCAGACGACAAAAGCTCCTCTGCCGAGTCGTCCATAATCAACACAGAATTTAATCTTTTTGTCTTCAGATTATTGCTGGATGAAGAAAAAGATTTGTTTAAAAACAGCTAACTGACTCACAGGACACCAAAGGCTACGAAGTTAGTTTCAGGTTGAACACTCGACATGTTCTCTTCCCCAGACGCTCGCTCTTAACCACAAGTGTTTCACATCGGGATAATCAACAACAACAAAAACACCTTATTGTTATAGTGACAACAAAATCACTCTTATTTTCAAAATGGAACAATAATGCAAGACTTTCCTAATTCTGTCTCATGCGACACACCTATTTTGATAAGCATGTGATGTGAATTTATGTCACATAATTACTTTAACAGGAACTCAGGCTTTTTTCTCAAAAGCTACCACATAATGTACCATTCAATCAATAGCACGCATTACTACTGGACTGCAAACATAAGACAAACCTCTTTTATATTGTATTATAAAAAGTATTTGTATCTTTCATGAATTTACTCTTGCAAAATGTATCTATTTTCCCCCAATGGCCTTTCATCTGACCTAGTGACAAATCCTTACCAGATATGGTTACTAGACTGGGAAAATAAGACACCACTATTATTTGGAACACCACTATTTCAAGTGTTATTTCAAGTAATGAACAAAGAGTTGTTACCAGTCCAGTTATGATTTGCAGTCGCCAAGTCACGTTCAATGTAGAAATGAACAATTTGTCAATGCAGAGATATTCTCTTTTCTTTCATTTTCCTTGGAAGTGATAACCAGTTTAGTTGAGCCAACTAGAGGGCTCGTTAGCTTTATTACCACAATTAACAACACACGTCAATCCATTAATTTATCTTTAGTATGACAAACGTATTCCTATGATGCTGACAGCATCATGGTTTGATCTTCGTGGTGATGTCGCAGGCTCCTGCCGTCATAAAGGTGCTGAACTCGGGTCCTACCTGTTCAAATGTACCGAAGATGCTAATCGTTCCCCTCAACTGATGGCCCACCAAGGTAACGGTGCTAAATTAAACCAAGAACAATGAACTAAAGCTTAAAAAATCACCGACAAAACACACATGTAATCCCCACTGTTGTTTTAGAAACGAAAATGCAGCCGAAATTGTTTCCACGAGTGGCTGGTATTCTTTTTCTTCTTGTTTATTTCCAGCAGGAAAGACATTTTGCGACACGCTACTGCCGCTCGCAGGATAGGAATGGAAAGTCGGGTTTTGATCCCAATATTTGTCTCTTTATATTATCTTAATATTTGTCTCACAATGGTTTAAATTTACTTATTTTAATAGAGCAATATTCAAATGACAAACTGGCCTTTTGCTGTTACTTCCAAAAAATCAAAGCGATGTACAGCCAGTAATTCGGGGCATACAGACAAAAGCATGAACAAACAAACAAACAAATAAATAAAGCGGGCTAAATCAAAATACATCTCAAACTGGGAACGTTAAAGACCACTCAAAAGAATGAGTTTTATGCCACTTATTTTTTTACTTGAGGAAAAATTTGCGTACGCTAACATCAGCATCTCTGTCTTTTAGCCATCGTGTGCATCATCATTCCCTTCCAAGCGTCTTTCAGTCTCACTAGACCTGAGAACACAGCTTCTGACTGCCATTCTCTGACTGGCCTCTGACGCCAGATTCAGCTTCCATATTCGCGCTATTAACTAGCAACTGGATTTTTCCAGTTTAGGCTCTTGGGCCTCATCTGTTTAAATCTGGAGATAATGCTCCAGTTGTTTTCTAGCCTTTGCTCGCCCGGATATGCAGTACTATTACATGAAGAATGCTCCTTTCTTCCCAAAGACTTACCCAGCTTGAATCCTTTCCTTTGATTTAATACTGTAATGCAAATTTTGCCTGCTAATCTTTCTACAGTAAAGCCTGAGGGCCACACAGCCTACAGTATTTGCAGTGCCATAACATTCAAACTTTTTTGAATTGATTGCTGTTATAAACTTGCATATCAGGATCGATACAAGCCACCACATCAACTTCTTGAAAGAGTGCATTACATTTATCACTTTTTCTTCAAATGATCTGTTTATATTTTCTCTAAAAAGAATTGGGATTATTTTAAATCTCTCTTTTTTCTCAAGTGTATATTTATTGGTTTTTTTTTTAAAGGGTCAGAATATATGGCAATGAATCTTTCACTTAACACTGTTCCCACCCCACCCCCACCCCCACCAAAATAAGTGAATAAACTCAGAAGAACTCAGAGATGGAAGTCACATATTAGTCACAACCCGTGGCCCCTAAAATTCCAATCAATAAGGGAATACAACAGGATATATACAGTTGGTGTGCGCACACTAGGCTTCATCATTCAAGACATTTCAACCTTTTTGGTGCATTTTCATGAAGACAACCTTTAGCCCTTTGTTCTAGCAACATGTGGCCTTCAATATATTTGTACTGACTAAAAAACTGGAATAAAGTTCATTTCAATGAGGGAATATTAACATAATTGATGCAAATATAGCAAGATCTTCATTTTGAATGTGAGGGTTGTTTTTTTTTAAGGAAATGTATCAATACCAAGCATTGTGTAATAGTGATGTAGTGACTGAAGTGCTATTAAGGAACGACACATATTTCTACTCATTTACTGCCCACAACCACTGTCTCAGAACGCTGCACTCGCCGTTACTGCAGTTTCCCTCTTCTCTGCAGCTACCAGGGCGTGTGTTTACCCGAACAGAGTCACCTGAAGCCTCCCGTGTCATGTGAAATCCTTGGTGAAAGCCTATCCGTATGCTGCCGACACCCAACCGGATCTGATCTGCTGACGTGTCGGCTCCCTCCTTCAGCCCAGTGCTCACGCTCCGGCAGTTGAACCAACCAAGCCAGCCTCGAAAACTGCCAGCATGGCAGCAAAACACGTTTACCGAAAAGGCTTTTTATTACTTTTATTTAATTTCATATCAACAGCAGCCTTGGAAAAGCGGTTCTCCGACTTTAAAAGATGCGCCGACGAGGAGTGCAGCAGTAAGTTTACTGGGATTAAAAACTCGCCAGGGTTTCAAGGATGCTTCTTCCTCCATCCCGTCACCGCTAGCCATAAACAACGCCTTATCTCTTGACCTGTTGCCAGTCGAAATTGCGACAACTGTCCTGCTGGTGGTGTTCGGCTGTGTGCTGCACTTTGAAAGAACAGCCAAATTAACAATGTTAAATTCGGCCATTAGCCGGGGAACCTTATTTGTCCTCTCTGTGTTGGCCGGTTGCCTGGCAGCTCCGGCCTGGCCTCCTGCCTTCCATTGCTAGCTAACGTTAGCAGCTAATTAACCACCAGCCGTCTTAACTTATCTTGGGAAAATTTCTGCAACTGCTAGCTGATGTTACTTTTTGTTTCTTCGGGTGCTAAGAACCCACAAGCGTTAAGAAGCACTTTTGCTTTTGCCAGTGTAGCTCAATACAAGGTTTTGCTTTTGCCATAAAGCTAATGTTATGCTAGCTGAATTGCCAGAAAGACCGAGCTACTCCTTGGGGGGGAAAAAAAATTATGCGGATGATTTCAAGTCATTTTTTAATTAATTGTGATATGGTTCAGGTTGTGGCTTCAGTTTTCATGCCAAGGGTAGACTCAAATAAATCCACATCAACCCCTTTCAGTTCATTGTACAGACACGGATATAACCTTCCTTTGAGCATCACTTGAAGGCTAATGTTGGTGACAAGACATTATAAATATGTTATAATAGCTCATGAAAATAAAGTGACTATAACAACTGAACTGGCTGTTAGGCATGATTAGAGATGGGACTAGAAATCTCTATTATCTCCCATTTTCTAATGTAAAAAGAACCTTTTGTTAACCATAATAGAAGCTTCAAAACAAACAAAATTAAACCTTTTTTTAATATAACAGCACAATTTCTTCTGCAAGGGTCATATGAAAGCATGAGTTATTTGTTATTATTTTGCTTCTTTCTGCAAATGTCAAACCTAAAAGCAATCCTTCAACTAACATGTATTTTGCTTCTCAAGATCTCACTCAGCAGTGTCTTAAGCTTACATTTTTCCCTCTCTTGCATTTCTTTATTGTGCCTCCAGAATGCAGGAAGTGTAAGCCGCGTATATTTGCTCAGCCAACGATAGCTAAACTGCCAATAAACGTGTTTACAAAGTCAAGCACATCGGGCCGGCCTAAAACACATCGTCTTCATCCAATTGTATGCTCAGTAATCCTCAAACACATTGATTTGAGATAAAAGCAAACAAACGAACTGTAGCACTTCCTGCTCTACGGTACCATGAACAAGTGTGAACAAGTCAGTTGAACTGAATGTGCCAGCTTGTAACCAGGAGGGTCATATTTAATTATTTTTTTTATTTTATTTTAAAACTGAATAAAGAAGACACAGATTATTCCAAACGATGTGCTTGAGATTGTAAAATGTTTGCTGTTAGCTAACAGTTGGCATTAGCTTCACGCTAGATATATACGGCTGGTTCTGCATTGACATTGTAAAGAACTGATGCAGAAGGGAAGAAACAACTTCTTGAGCTCAAGACACCTTTTAATGTCCGAGGAATAAGTTTTTCCTTTAACAGAGTAAACTCTATTGAAACAGATATAAGTCCTCACGTTTGCTTCCGCAGTGCTCTTATGTCGGGGAAAAGCAGTGGAAGATTTCTCAGGACCAGACTGTCGGTTCTTGTCGTTCAAGAAATCAGAAACTGTCTATGTTTACTACAAATTATCGGGCAGACGAGATGATATTTGGGCTGGGAGTGTGAGTATGCTTTGTTTAATATTTAATATTTTATTCACCTATTTTAATAATGGATCTAGGTATGTAAAGATTAAGTTGTTCTGCCTTTTCTGTTAATAGGTTGGAAATAACTTTGGTTATTTCCGAAAGGACCTTCTGGCAGTCAACCATGTATATACTGAAAAAGAACATGAAGTGCCAGCAGAGGTATGTAAATGACCAGATAATTTATTTGAAATGTTTAGATGCAATTTCAATTGCACAATTAAAAAAAAAAAAAACTTTTAGAAAAAGCTTTGATACTGGAAGTAATTGATCATGTGTATTTTTGAGTTTCTTCTTTTTCTGTCCCCTTCACAGGAAACAGACTTTGTCTGTTTTGACACTGGCTTTGATAGGTTTGACAATTATGATGTAGATTCACTGTTGGGCCCCTCAGATGAGGAGAATGACTATGAAAATAAAGAGGCATCTGAGCAAATCGAAGAGGCAGAGGGCGCTCAGGAAGCCGCAGCACTATCAGAAGAAGAGGTGATCGACAGTGAAACACTAACCGAGCCTTATAACTCTGAGGATCTTGGTTTGGTCCCAGAAGATCAAAGTGCCTCTTCGCCAAGCGTGGCTGAATTACTTTATACAGAAGAAGGGGATCCTGATTTTGCTGCTACACCCGATGGTACCGAAAGAGCTGCAGAAGACAAAGAGAATGTGCAACACGCAGCAGTAGACTCTATTCTTGGACCCGTCGATTTAACAAAGAACGACACCAAAGATAAACCCACAGAACGTGAAGCAGAATCTCCGATCAAGAATGACTTTGCTTCAGAAAATGAACCTGTCTCGAATTCTGAAGGACAGCAAATCTCAGAGTTAAAAACCACCTTTGGATCGATGTTTGATGCCGTCGCCACAGATGCAGAAACCACCAGGAAAACCACTCCATATGATGGGGAGGAGGAAGAAAGTGAAGGTGTTGAAGATCATCATCAAGATCACAGCGATTTTGAAGCTGAGACGCCGTTGCTGTCTTTCTCAGAAGAACCAGCTGAACCTCCAGCATCTATTTCTGTGGAAGAGGGAGAAGAACATGATGATGAATCAAAACCTGGAGCAGAGAAGGGCATGTGGAAAACGCTGGGAGATGCTGTTTTTTCAGTTGTGACAGGTGGGGAGAGGACAGAAGATTTGAGTTCAGAGGAAGATGAAGATGATGAGGAAGATGCTGTTCCAGAAACCCCTCTGACCTTTGAGGAAGCAAAGCCAGACACAGTTCAGAGAGATCCTGAGAATGTAGTTCCCGACCTCCCATATTCCACATCTGTGCCAGATGAAAAAAACACCCAAGAGTCTGAGAAACTTTTGTTTCTTCCTGAAGACGATGAACCTCTGGATGAAATGCCAAAACTTCCCAAAGAGCCGATATTTGACCCCAAGGATCAGCAATCAGATGCTGAAAAAGAGAATGCTCCTGAGGATAAAGAGGAGGAGCTGACCAAAGATGAGGGGTATAGGCAGGACGGCAGCGTCATAGTCGAAGGGGACTTAGAGGAAGTAGAAGATGAAAACAATACAATAGTTGGTGAAGAATTAGATGCTAGAACAGAAACACACCAGGATCTGTCTAAGGAGGAGAGGCCATCCCAGGATTCAGTGATCAAAGATGAAGAAACAACAGAGGATGATGTCCCTCTTGATCAAGAATTAGAAAGTAGCAACAGTCGATCAAATGTGTCTGTGGAGGAACCACCGTTTCGTGAGGACTTCCCTTCAGATGAGGGAGAAGATGAGAGGTACATGGGCATCGATGAAGAGACACGTGAAGACATGGAAGAATTGCTCGAAGATGAAAATGCACATTCATTCTCTCAACCAGAGAACACAGCCGAACCCTCTCCGCAATCAAGTCAACCCATTGTGTCTGTTCCAGAGCCGGAGTACAGCGATGACGTGATGAGGCTGACTTTGCTGCAAAGTCATTTCACTGAGGAGAAAATGGAACAATTTCAGACGTTTCTGGGCCTTAAGAATCTCTACAAAGTGGAGTACATGTTCTCTGACCTGGACGCCAACTTGAGGGCTACTCGTCTCTCACAGGGAGGCACTAATCAAGACATCGAAAATGCACTCGAGAGCATCCTGGAAGCGTCCGAGAACGCCATCTTGGACGATGTTGAGAAAATGCTTGATAACCGGGACAAAAAGTATTATGCTGAGCACCACATGGACACCAGTACACTGGATGAGGAAACGGAAATACTGGATGACTTCCAGGAGCTGGCGTTCAGCCTGCGACAGAAGTATTCAACAGCCAGTGATAGCACTCCTTTAGCATCACAAAATGACCAAGGTGAGTTTGGTTCTTTTTTATTCGGAGAAGGAAAGCATCCCCTTTGTAAAAAACATACGAAAGTACAAACACTTTTGAAAATTAGTTTTGTCAACATTAGTAGGGATGCTTGATTATATACAGCAAAGAACTGTTAATTTACTGTTAAGATATATAGAAAAGACTATTTCTGATACTAATATTATCTTGCATCCCAATTTTTGAGCTTCTGCAGCAGAAAGAAACATGAATCACCCCCCCCCCCAAAAAAAATCTTTGACACGTCAATATAAAATGATTTGCCTTTGCCTTATTTTTCATTCTCCTCAAGTGACCTGGACGTTGCATCAAGTCTTAGAGGGTCTCACTCTGTCCATCTTTTCAATCTAGATGCACATGAATTGAATGTTAAAGAAGACATGCCTTACTCAGCTGAGGACAAGGAGGTTCCTGCAGTGGTGGGCGATGACAATCTCACTGCTGTAGGTGAAGAGGAGGGGCCTGCCGCGATTGAAGAGGAGCAGATTGTTTTGGAAGAAGTGCGTAACAGACGGGACGTCAGTGTGGAGGAAGATGGCGGACACTTCAATAAGAACGAAGACAATCAACCCAACTTTAGCCCATCGGACGAGCTGCAGAAGGTCCCTCAAGCCACTCTGGATTATACTTTAGACGTGGGCCTCGGTGTGGAGGTGGAGCGCTCGCCTTCAGGTTGGTCATTCAAATGGCAAAAACACGACACTAGAAACAAGAGGTGTTGTTTTAACTTCCTTTCAGTGTTTTTTCCAAGCTGATAAATGTGTTCAGAAAATCTTACATGTGAATGAAGCAAAAGCTGTAGGAACTCCTTGCTAAAATTTTTCGAACTTGTCTTGTTGAATGTTGGCTTATTGAACTGGCTTTCAGTGGTGCAAACACCCACTTAAAAGAAATGTTCTGATTTTTCTTAATCCAAGAATTGGGGGGGCAAAGCAGACCATTGTGTATTGACTCCTAAGTCTGGTAGTCCTGAAGATATTCTTTACCTCCTTTAGTAGCTTGTCACATGTGAACTGGATATTTTCTCATGCATGGACAAACAGGATTCTGCTCATGGGTGTAATAGGCTACATTTTATCCATCCAGGGTCTTTGGACTCCATTGAGCCGTTGTCTGAGTTCCCTGAGGAAGAAGCGGGATTCTTCTCGACCGGAATTGTGTACACCGCTTGCATTATTTCAATGCTGAAGACTAAAGTTGCAGCTTGGATGATTGCGGTAAGTCTGCACACACTGTTTTATTAGCTTCAGTGCTATGCGACCAAGGGTGTTTCATTTTTAAACTCACCTGTTACTCCATGACATCAGCCATCACTGCTTCTCAACCACCAATCAGCGGTTCACCTACATCTTCGGTCTATTTGTACTATAATTACTTAATGGAAGTTACTGCCTCTTATGTCTCTGCTGCATCTCTCCTCACCATTCGCTGTCATGCTCAGGATAAAACACTGATTTTGAAGTAAAGTAGATGCCTTCTAGTCATTTGGCATCACAACACACATAATGTGTATGTAGTATTTTTTTCCCCTTGTTGTTATTATAACTAGTTAACAAGATGAACCATTTCTTAAAGGAGGAGAGATTTGGGTCATGATAACCCACATACCAGTGCTAATGTCTGTGTCATCAATAGGTGGATTTCCACGGACTCTTATATTGTGATTATAACTGGATCAAAAGCCCAAACTAGATGGATTCTTCATTCTTAAGAGAAACTGAAATTCCATTTGGTTGAAGAAAGGTGGAACAAGCTTCACTATCATGATCATATCTCATGAAAATAGCTGATCTAAAATCTTGCAAAAATATTACCAAAATCTTATGCTTTGAGCTAATGATAATTACAAAAGGAATGAACTCCTGTGAACCCCAAATCTCACGAACACATACTGATGGAGGGGAATTCCGAGCTCCCCTAAACGTCCCACGACCCTCCCCCTGGTTTGTTGATTGCAGCGGTGTAGGGCTGAAGTTCAACTCAGCCGGTGCCGTACTGAGCTGGCTACTAGTACAACCATCTGGGCTTGTTTTAGCAGACAGATAACTGTCACTCGCAAGATAATTTGAGTGTGCCGATATCAATCAGTTTTTACGCTTTTAGGTTTAAGTCGTTACCCGAGGCGTAGCATCCAGGTCTGTTAGCATAGCCGGCTTGTCTTTGACTGTGAATGGGGTTTAACGATTCATCCCTGATGTAAATTACCGCTATCTAGTTGCCATTGCTAACTTAAACCTTTCTGGACTGTCAAATGGTATCGTTTGTTATTTACTTTTTCAGACCTGAAGACCTTTTAGAGCTAACTGCTTGTTTAAGCGCATCGTTATCTTGCGCTTCGTGAGCTAACGTGCTATCAAGCTAACATCTGTCAAACTAGCATACTTTGGCTAGTTCCGCCCTTGTTGTCAACCAAAGACCTACATGGAGAGTGATACTTTAACTCGACCTGTAATGGAACCGGATCATATATACATGTTTTTTCTGAAGGAGCTGCAACATGTAAGTGAAAGGTTTGCTTGGTTAGTGTGTGTGTGTGTGTGTGTGTGTGTGTGCGTGTGCAATGGCCTGCTGACGTGTTGTTGTTGAGCATATGGCTGGAGCTCCAATTAACGGTCACTTAAACACTGACGTTTTGACGTCAAATACTGAGGGTGTTTTGCTATTTTTCACTTTCTTTCCGCCATCATGTTATTTTGGTTTTGGCTTCAGGCATTAGAAATTAGAAATGGAAAATTGTTTCAAATACTGTAGATCGCACACCTGCCTTTTCCAGTTCTTGAAAAATTACAAAAGTAAATTTCAGCTGGTTGCAGCTGGCTGAAAAGAATATTCAGCATTGTACTTGTAAAGCTTTAAGACAACGAGAGTTATTGATGGTTTGAAAATAATTCCTAATTTTTTACTGTAGACTCTTGACTGCTCCTGTCGTAACCACCTCATGCTCAGTTCAAAGGTTTCTTTGTGGTTGGACTGAAATGCAAAGCTTCTCTTGTGACTCCTATAAAAAATGCTGCATTTTGTTAGGTACAGTTCAGAGAAGCCTCTTTTTTTCTATGCAGCAGCAGCAGCAACTAATGAGCTACGTAAGAGTGAAATGGCAGAACTGCGTCCTGCTTGTGCCAGGGCTCCTGTTCATTGGTGATATGGAGTGTGACAGACGTTCATCGGTCTCTAACTTTGAAATTAGTTCTGAGATCTGTCCTGAGTGATCAGATCACATGTGGATTGCTTTACATACAGGTGTGAGTGGATCTGATTACTGTGACCACATTCAGAGGTGATCTGACCTACATGTGGCCACATTCTTTTTAGTAGCTTGTATGCAAATGCATCCTGGGCCACTTTAAAGGCCCACCTCATTAGCTGATGTTCTTGGTTCAAGTGGAAATAAGTACCAAAACGATGGTTTATCATTACACTTTCTGATTATGTGAAACGCTCCAAGAGTTATAGGAAGTGCGCATCAAGAATCTTTGGTGGTTTGGTTTTATTTGTGAGGTGTACAGAGGCTCGCAGGGATATGTACACTTAAAATGTTGAAGTTGGTTTTATCAGGATCATGCTGTGAAGCAGGCCCTGACTGCATTGTTCCATCTTACAGCCGGTTGTAACTTCATACCGATACACTCGGAGGAAGTATTACCGGCTTCACTACTCACTCTCTTGTTAGAAGTTGATGAAGCTCACCTCTCACTTTCAAAAAAACAAATGATAAACCAACAGACCATCCAAAACAGGACAGCAATTCCTTAAGAATGAATTAAGAAGACAAGATCCACATAAAAAATAAACAGGTTATTATTGATATATGGAATATAAAGTGTCTCATGTAAAGAGGCTAATTTCTAAACATTGCTGAAGGGACTAAAGACGGTTTTTATTTGCATGCAGAGCAGGGAAGTGAGATCCAGTCACAAGTTGTCACAGGAGATGCATTTTAAAGCCAAGTGTGAGTTCAGATCCTTAGTCCGTCCTCCGGTGTTAAGGATCTTAACACCAGGTCTAAACAGGGTCAGAGTATCAAGGATTTCCCCCTCAGTCACTACATGTGGTTGTTTTTGTTTTTGTTTTTGTTTTTGTTTTGTTTCCCAGAATGACATTTAAGGATCTTCCAGCAGCTGATCATATTCCTTGGTCATGTTTCTATCCTCAGATGATCTCTCTACTGCCAGAGGAGTGGAAGCCAGGAGAAACCTTGTTTGGCTGTCCTTGGCAAGCTGTAGTCATCACTGCTCTGGTCGGAGTGGTGACCTTCACCCTTTTCTTCTGGAGAACTGTACTGGCAGTAAGTCTTGTCATGTTGCTGCCCTGACCTGCCAACACTGAAGGAAATATGAATGTGATGGATTTGATGATGTCAAGAAAAACTGTTATTGGTAGATGTATACAGTAATCATGCTCCAGAAATTTATACTTATTTGTTAGACATGGAACTGATATTTTCCTCATTGCTCTTCCAAACTTTTCAGGTAAAGAAGAGGGAATATCTGGGTAAGTTTCTACTCATTTGGTAACAGTACATTTGTAGACTCCCTCTGTAACTGATTGTGTGTTGTCCTCTTCTCTTAAGTGGATGGAAAAAAGCTGACGGACAAAATTCAAGCACTCAAAAAAGAGAAGAACGACGTGCTCAACAAAATGACAGAACTCCAGAAACAGGTTGGTAGTTGTGAAAACATGCACTTGCATCAGTGGGACACTTTGTAAAAACATAAGTCTTTCTTTTTGGTTGTTCCTCCTTTTTTTCTTTCTTTTTTTCTTTTTTTTTTTTAGACTGAACACTTGAGAGAAAATCAAAAACAGTCTGCAGAAACCGTTAGTTCCACAATGAAAAAGATGCAAGAGTTGGAGGTAAGCTCTTGTTTCAATACTCCACCTCTGGAGATGTATGTATGAATGTATCGTGCTGTGTATTCATTTTAGTTTATATGCACATGTTTGTGGATTTTTCACAGAACAAGATTTTTGAGGCTGAAACACAAAATGGAAAGATAGCCGAGGAAAAGCGCACATACGCAAAAAAGCTTGAGGAAGAGCGGGAAAACTCATCAAAAAATGAAACCCGGGTACATTTTGCCACCCTTTAAATTCCAAGTTAATAATTTACTGTCCTCTTCGATTCAGGATCCATGACATTTGTCTTTAACAGATTCATAAATTGGAGAAGTCAAACGAGAAGCTACAGCTTAGCAGGAAGAAGATTCAGGAAGCATTCGCCAAGGTAAAACAATGCTCTCTCAATCTGTTGGATTCTATGGAGCTTTTGGTTTCAACGCGTCTAAAGGCATCATTTGTATTGGCCGTAGACGTCTGTTCTCCTGGACGAGGCCAAGATTCGAGAAGATGCTCGAAATGTTCAGCACAAATGTCTCGAGAAGGAATACGCTGCATTAAAAGAAGAAAACAAAAACGTAAGCCAATATTTTGGATATTTGGTGTCAGTCGAACTTGTGAACTGACGTTTAAATTGACACCTTTTTCGACCTGATTGTAACCTCACCAATCGTTCCAGCTGAAAGCTACGATCAAGAGCTGGGAGGACAAACACACGGAGCTGAGTGAACAGATTAAAGTCTATCAGAAGTCTCAGAAAGAGCTGGAGGACTCCGTGGTGCTCAAAGATCACAACGTGGAGGTCAGTGCTCTCTCCTCTGGCTGCTGATTTGTTTGTTTTTTCTTACCTTGAGGCTTAAGAGAAATAATGGACTTGTCTCAAAAATGTCTCCTGCAGGTTTTGTCTGAGCTCCTGGCCGATCTCGACGCTTGCGAGTTACAAAAAGGTGACGCCAAAATGTTGGCGAATGGTGACGCAGCATCCGGTAAATCCAGCTCTACGCTCACAAGGGTTGGGTGTGTATATATGGATATATATATATATTTATGACATTATGTTCTAAATGTGCTTTTGTCCTACAGATAAGAAGACGACCATCAAGAACAGAATCAAACAGATGATGGATGTTTCCCGGGTAAGATGATGAGATAGCTGTTAAAGCTCACCTTGGTTTGAGCCTGTGTTCATCAAAGCATTTTTACTCAAGCAGTCGGCGTTTCTGCCTGGTTTCAATGTGTTTGCTGCATTTTTACGCTGTACCACAGCAGTGCGATGGTGCCCCGAGCTACTGTCCCCCTCCATGTTTAAAGCATTCGTTGAAAAATGTCCAATCAGGACTTGAGGATGGATGAATTCTTTTAAAGTTGAGCTGTCACAGGTACAAGCGTTGTGCAGCACTGGAGGAGCTCTTGAACCAGGCGATTGTAGTTGTCATGACGGTTCCTCCTGAACCCGCACAAACCGCCACGTCTGTCGTCTGTTGTAAGTCTTGATTTTCAGCGAGAGCAAGAGTTGGAGGAGGTAACCCGTGCTAATGGGCCTACTTCCTCTGGCATTCCACAGCATAGCAACCGAATGCTGCACCTCTGAAGCCTTCTCCACTGCGGGTGACACTTTGGTGGACACAGAGCCTCACACCCCAAAGACAGATGGTGGTGGAATGTCTCTGCAGTCATGAAAATTAAAAAAAATCAGAGTTGCCATCTCTGTATCCTCCCAGGTCCAAACCACTCTCTCTGTGATTGAGGAAGAACGAGATCGCTTCATGACAAAGCTGCTGAACGAAGAAAAGACAAGAAAGGCACTGGAAGGTGTGTCAATCAGGAAAACAGAAGCTTTGTGGAGAAAAGTTGTACGAGTAAGAGTTCAATCAATGTTGTTTCCACGACAGAAAATCATCGGGAGCTGGAACACGCAATTGGAGCCCTGAAAAGCGAGAAGGGCCAGGTGGAAAACCAGTTCAAGGTCCTCCAGCAGAAGAACGAAATCATGGTTGAAATGTACCAACAGAAGGAGAATGCTTTGCAGCAGTAAGTTGAGCCTCCTCTACTTGCTGCTGTGTGTCAAGTTCCTGTGGTTTTTCTGGCTTTTTTTTTTTTTTAAGGCATAAATCTTTTTTAATCTGTATTACTAAAATTCACAGCTGTAACAGCACTGGAAGTATTTTCTCTGATGCTCAGAGGGAAAGACGAGATGAGAGCAGAGCCTCACTTTGACTGAAAGAGTGTTTATCTGATCTCCCAGGAGGCTCACGAAGGAGGAGCTGGAACGTCGCAGCAAAGAGAATCTGTTGACAGAGGTTGGAGGAAAGGCTGTTGAAGCTGAGGAGCAGGTTAAAGTCTTGAGGCAGCGCATCAATGAGATGGAGGAGCAGATGAGGAAGACGGAGGAGGTCTACAAAGAGCAGGTAGACTCTCGTCATGTCAAAGTCGTTTTTCCTCAGAGATAAAACGCAGACCCCCGGCTGAATCTTCTGTCTTCCCTTCCTCCCTTTAGATAAAAGAACAGGAGAACAAAACTCACTCCAACTGGGTATGTGTGCTGCACGATGTGTCCAGAATCACTCCCACACCTTTGTAACCAGTACTCCGATAATTATATTCCATTTCTCTGTGTAGGTAAACGCTCGTAATGCAGAACGAGCTCTGAATCAAGAGAAGCTTGAATCATCAAAGCTCCGCGAAAAGTAAGTGTCAGATTTGGTTCATCACACGTAGCAACATTTAGATTCCTAACTCCAAAGCCCAAACAATCTGGTTGAAAAATAAGAATTAAATTGTGCCTATTAACTAATAGCAAAAAAAAAAAAAAGGTCAAAATTTAAATAACAGTTCTCATACAGTTTTACACTCAATCTCCTGGGTTTTAGCTGTTTAACAAATTGTCGCATCAATTTGATGTCTTTTTTTCTTCCTAACTTGTCATGAGACTAAAGATCAGAATTGTGTGAGCAGATCCGTTCTGAAGGTGCTTGATTTTTCACGTTGCTCCGTGTCACTGGTGTTCCTCTCTGTCACAGACTGGCTGTTCTCACCTCCCAGCTGAATGAGCGTCGGGCTCCTCTCTTCAGACCCAACTCTGGCCAGGCTGCTGGCCTCCGCCAAGGTGAGCACGCCACCCACAACAACGCTTTCTCTGCCACCACAAGGTTCTGTTCAGCTGCCTTTTATGTTGATTCCTATTTTCATGATCATTTTTAGAGTTTAAGTGTTGTAGAATTTTTAGATTGAAGATTAACCCTGAATCAAAACCTCCTTTAGAGCCTCAAAACCCCACTTGAATGTCTCCTATGCTCATGTCGTTCGGTATTTGACTCTTAGAAGAGCCTGTATCGAAGACCTCGTCAGGTTTTTTCCCCTTTGCTAAATGGATGGTTTGATTAAACAGGTGATTCATATGGGCCCTCTCCTGTGAGTGGGGGGGCCCCATCCCCACCATTAATGATAGAGGGTCCCAGGCGCCCTCCCTCTGCCCCAGTGGGGCGAAGAATTGACCCGTATGGTGAGTCCAGTGGATTAGTTCCCCAACTTTGATCCTCGCCGTGTCATCCCTCCTCTCCAACCTCGTGTCCTCTTACACTTCCTGATCTTATTTTTCTTTTCAGCTCTTGAGTTCTTCCTTTCATTTCTTCCTAGTGCATCCTGCATCCTCTTGGTACTCCCGTCCTTCAGCTACCTTTTCCCTGCTCTTCTTTGAACCTAATCTGAATCCCTGAATTCCTTCTTCATCTGCCTCATGGAGATCACTGCTCTTTGCATTGGTTCTTTAAGTTCCCTACACTCTCCTCTCAGGAGAAGTGAAATGTTCTTATATTTTATTCGTTATTCAGCAGCTTGTTATCATCCGCCCTCAGGTCCACGTCCACCATCAGACCCGCACGGCCGTTACGCCGACAACAAACACATCTCTGGAATGGGTAAGTGTGAGGCTCCGCTCTGCACCTGCTGCTGTGAAAAGTAGCAGGGGTAAACACAGTAAAAGTCTCTAGAATTCTACTCCATCATCTCTTCTGTATTTGCTAACTTCTGTTAGTTTTTAAGCTCTGCTCTTTGTTTTCAGACATGTCGGGCCCCCGTAGCTCCTCCCCAGCCAACATGGACGGATCCGTAAGTCTATTTTTCTAACCAGTCTCTACCAGTTGAGAGCCCGTCCTTTGTTTGTTTTGTGGGCCGAGTTCTCCTGCCCTCATTGGGTTTGTGTCTGTCCTTGCTCTGACGCAGACACAAGCAGTACTTCCACAAATAAAAGCAGAGACGGAGGCTGAGGCCTCCACAGAGAGCCCTGAGCCAGTGAGTACAGAGGTTGTGGTGCTAGGTGTGAAGGGTTAAGAAGCACCCCCCCCCCCCCCCCATCCTGAGTAGGATGCGTGGGGGGACGCTGAAGCTTCACTGGGCTGATGAAGGTTTTTTTGGTTTCACAGCACTAAAAGAAGTAGATGGTGGATGTTTGGGCAGATAATAATCCTTGTGTGTTTGCCACGGGTTTATGAAACCGATTTTGATCACTAATAATCTTGGTGTGTGTTTACGGGTCGTGATTCAGCCCTGACTAAATGCACTTTGGCTGGGAATCAGTGACTGGTTTTTGGATCCTTCACTGCACGACTAACTTTTTGTGCATGTCAAATCATTGTCAGGACCCTCTCAAATTCTTCGGTCTTTTTCAGGGACCTGGATCCTTCCTAGCATCCCCCATCAGGGACTCACCAGGCCCCATGATTCCAGGACCTCCACATGGCCCAGGCCTCCATGACCCACTCTTCCCCCCTGGACCCCATGGACGTCTGCCGCCAGGCGGACCGTACAGACCTCCAGGACCAGGCCTCTACCATCCTCCCCCCGGGCCACATGGTCCTCCAAATGTTCCTCCTCACGGACCTCCATTACCTGCCAATGGACACCCTGGGATGCCCCTGCCTGGGCCAATGGGAGGAGAGTTTGGGCCTCGACCCATCAATGGGCACTCATTCCCCCCCAGGCCAGGTCCCGACCGTGTTGTGGACCCTCGGGGTCCGCCTCCACCACACTTCCGTCCCCCTCCGCCTCATCACTTCGGGCCGATGCCTCCACTACCTGGTATGTTTTTTTCAATTTCACTACTGCTGGGAGGCTTGGGGGGGTGGGTTTAAGACCTGGTGCAGAGAAAAGACATCACTATGACCTAGGACGGGTCTTCCCACTGTCCTATCATGTCCTGTCTCTTAATATTTCCTTCCTTGCAGGTGTTCGGGGGTTCATGGGACCACGTCCACCCATCCCTCCTGACATGCGCTTCCCAGGACCGCGTGAACACTCTGGCCCAGCCATGGATCTGCCTCCAGGTGTCCCTCCCCATTCTGCACATGGTTACGGGCGGGCTCCACCTGACACCCTCCAGAACTCAGCAGGGGCTCCCTCTGGCTCGGGTCAGGACCTGAAGCAGGAGGCCTCTCAGGACTCAGCCAGGCGAGCGATGGTCGAGCCTTAAACACCCCACCAGCTAACGCCGAGGACTTGAACACTCCTCTTGACCCCCCCCCCCCCAAACCCATCGCTTGAAAAACCAAGATTCAGTTATATGTCGTGATTATTTTCATATTTCAGTTTTAAAATAAAAAAGCAAAGATGTCTATAAACCCTGGTTCTTACATCAGTAATTGTTGGTGAATGGATGTGATGGAGAAGTGAGATGCTTGCCACTTTTTAAACTGCTTATTGTGCAATAATGTCATTATAAGCCAGAGGATTTTCATTTGTGTTGATCTTTTTTTTTTAAATATATACATATATATATAAGCAATGATATTTTTTTTTAAGGGGCAAACTTTTTATTGTCATTTCCTGTGGAAATTATTTTTAAAAAAAGAGAAAAGAGGGAGGTTTAGCTTCTAGCATTTCAGGATCCATGGTTTTCTCAAAGCTGTTGCTTAAAAAAAAAAAAACAATTGTGAAGCAAATGTGTAATTTGATGGCCAGATGTATAACTTATTTTACTATGTTGGTAGAAACTTTAATAATAAAGACTGTAAAAATGTTTGGTGTTATCAGCTGGTTGCATTTCATTTGAAAAAAAAAAAATTACACTCGCAAATACGTATTCAAAAATAAGGCATACATCTGAGCTGCTGCTGAGGCGACCGCTGCTGATGGACAGTTGATGTTGCGGTGTGATGTAACATGAACGGGAACGGAAACAAAACGGTGATAGCGTTGATTATAGTTGAAATATTGTGTAAATGAAAGAATATTAGGTGATGTCCCTGGATCAGAGGATTAAAAAAAAAAACAACAAACTTCAAAGTAAAAGCATCAAATCCAAGAGGGGATTTTCATTTTGCTAATATTTATAATAGACAGCAAATTATGTAATATTTAATATAATTATAACCTGAGGGTGGGGGGATAAATTAGGGAAATAGAAAAAAAGAAATGCGCTACATTAAAAAAAAAAATTCTATAGGTGATAAACAGGAAAAGTGACAAGTGTGGAAAGAAAATCCGTCGGCAGGATTTATCCTCTTGGGACCATGATGGCGAAAACATCACATCTTTTGAATAGGAACAGGAATATTTAATATTTGGCTTAATTTTATATTGTCCTCTGCAAAGAAACGATAATTATTCAGGTCTTCTTGCTGTGCAGAGCTGAAAGTTGTGTGTTCAAATCAGATGAGAGGGAGGGAACAACTGGTGCGGTCTGATGGTCAGTCTACATGACGGCTCCAGTGACGCTGGACGGTGTCACAACTGGGAGACGCTCAACTAAAAATAACAGTGGTGAATACTTTAGGTTGAAAAAAAAACAAAGATAAGAAATAAGCAAACACCGCTCGTTTTATAAACACAATAAAAGTTATGAAATCCTTGTAACTTGAGAATCTAGACGCAGTGTTTTCCTCCACCTACTGGGTTTACAGTTTATCCACCGGTGACCAGGTGACCGGTTTGCTAGTAACAGATAAACATGTGCGTCTGCTACTCAGAAAAAAACTGAAAACCAAGTTGAAGTTGAGGGTCCCCGTTTCCCATACAAGCTCATCCAGTAAAACAAATCTCAGTGAAGAGCCAGTGCACCATGCTTTCTCCAGGATGCCAAAGTGTGTGTGTGTGTGTGTGTGTGTGTGTGTGTGTGTGTGTGTGAGAGAGAGAGAGAGAGAGAGAGAATGTGTTTTAAATAGCTTGCCAAGAAACTTCCACTGTACTATGAGGAAGTCCCAGACATTCATGATCCTCTCATTCGTCCTCTCTAGCACCACCCAATGGACACAGGAAGCATTACATATATGCAACAGATGAACGCCTTCATGTAAAACACAAATATGACGAAGTTTCACCATCATCTCGCCCTGTTGCACCACCCCAATAACGAGAACACACCCCGACATGCACGGAGGCACAAAGGCTCGTGCAACACCGCGTGCAGCTTTAATTATTGCCACTGAATGTTTTAAAAAAAATGTTTTTTTAATGGCTGCTCATGCTTGCTCCCTTGAAAAAGAGATCTCATTGGAACTCACCTGGTTAAACAGATGATTTTATTAACATCGTCTGTTCAGCTGTTTTACATAAAACAGACAGAGAAGGAAATAGCAGAGACGTGTGACATGTAGTCTGGGACTTGTCCTCTAGAACCATGAAAATTCCCGTTGTCGCCAGCATTGCTAAAAAATAATATGAATTCTGCAATTTGAGTGACGTGATCATTTAATTTTAATCTAATGCAAAACCAGGGAAGATGATACCGCGTCCTGAGCTAAACCCTCCGGCACACGCACAAATTCAGGAGCAGGTTTAGGGAGTTAATATAAAATATTTGGTTTGGAGAAAGAAAAACAGAAAACTGAAGACGAAAACCCCAAAAAACTGTTTAAAAGAAATCAAAGCGACGGTTGTGTGTTCAATAAAGCAAACGTCAAAGTGAAGTCAGCCACCAGCTTGCTTCATTTCTCCATCCATTCATTTTCTATACCGCTTATCCATTGAGGGTCACGTGCGGGGCTGGAGCCTCTCCCAGCTGACATTGGGCGAGAGGCAGGGTTCACCCTGGACGGGTCACCAATCCATCACAGGGCCATCAGGAGCAGTTAGGGAGTTCAGTATCTTGCTCAAAGGTACTTGGACATGGTCACCGGGGGAAGAGAGGATCGAACCAGCGACCCTTCGGTTGCTAGACGGCCACTCTGCCTCTGAGCCACGCTGTCCCTACGCCTCAGTTGTCATTTATTAGAAATTAAAAGCATCGTAAATGATTTGCTATAATCCAACTTAATCTGGCATCAAAACACTCTCATCCATCTCATATACACCGTTAGTGGATATTCATCAGTTAGTGTATCTTACAGTTAATTTACAGACCTGAATATTGTGAAATTACAAAAATAAAATCTTAAAAAAATATTACAATACAGACATTTCGTTTTTTTTGTTTTGTTTTTTTTGTCACGGAAAACATTTGCAGAGTCAGAATGGAAACAGAAAATATGACCAAAAAAAAAAAGAAATTTGAAAAAAAAACAACAACAACAAAATAACAAAAACACTTCCTGGCAGGTGATGAACATCTGTGAGATTTGAAAATCCTCTGGAACGTGATGAAAAAAAAACGTACAGAAATCAACCACACACAAAACCAACAGACTCTTGAAGCAGAGTGTTAATTCAATGTACTGAAGCATCAACACGCCAGAGCTTTCGCTGGCTTTTTTTTTTTTTTTTTTGGACACATTTCGACAAAACCAAACTTTTTAAAGTAAATTACTGTATGAACCATCTGACGTTGGGGCTCCAAGACGCATCCGGTGTACGTGTGGCATATTTTGTGTCGTCTGATCTTTTAAACTTGGTCCGAGACCAGAGACTAAACCATTACGGAGGCTAAAGTGTGCCAAATAGAAGGATTTTGACGTTTGTCTGTTTTTTGTTTTTTAAGAAACCTCATCGAACTACTAGTGGTGCTTGTCAACTCAAACAGTCCAGAAACGTAAACTGCGGGTCATGAGATAGAGCACGATAGGCAGGCAGCTTTTTCATTTTGTTATTCAGTTGTAAAATGATTCATTATTTAAGCAAAGATAAAGGAAAACGCAAAAATTGACAGTTTTATGTTTTAATATCTAAGGAATTTTCACCCGCGTCTGTTAGTTTGTCTGTTAGCAGGGTTATACGGAAGCAAAGAACACACGTGTAATTACTTTTTTAATGTCGAATTATTGTGTTATGGAGAAAACCGAGCTTGTTTTATTTCATGATTACCGGTAACTTCATCTAAGGAGGAGATGGGCGAGTGGCGTCAGGACATCGTGAGAGATACTTTCCTGTGTTTATCAGCTGTTCCTTAAAACCAAACAAACCACCAGAAATGTTTGCGGCGGCGGTAATAATATCTCTCTGTGGTTTTTTTTATACGACCTGACGTTGCAGTAACGCGCCATTCGCGCGTTCGTGTGTGTTCTGCTTAAGAAAAAAAAAAAAAAAAGACATCAAAGTTGAGCCGATCCTTCAGTGTGTCCCAATGCACACATTTGTGTGCACGCTACCAGGAGAACGCGGCCACGTGCGGCCCAGACCACGTCTCGGTGTGCACACCTGGTGTGAACGCTTGGGATCGGCTCACTCAGGACGGATCCTCTAGTGCACGAATCATGAATTACAACGTGGTTCAAGCTTTGTAATTCCAAGATAACGCACTAAAATAACGGGTGATCTCTGGAAAAAGCGTCAACTCACCTGTTTAAGAAATGTGTCTTTTCTAATATCTTAAATGGGGTCATTATGGATTATTTATCACAAGATAATGCCCAAATTAACTTGTTGTCTTGAGAAACGAGCACATTGGGTAAGACAAATGACCTTTTTTTTTTTGTCTCGAGAAAAACAAGTTTCGTTCTGTGGAGACAGCAGGGCTTAGCTCGTGATCTTGAGGTAACAGCACGGAAACAGAAATTACAAGCACGGCCGTTCTCGGCTTCCGTAGAAAATCACACAAAATCTACCAAACTGGTGATGGGGGTGGTGTGGGGGGGGGGGGGGTGGCAGGAGTAAAGGAAGAGCTTGATAATTATTAATGAGTTATTTTGAGAATTGCTGGCCTCAACGTAGGGCCGTGCTTCCTGGTTCCAGTTTTACATTGAGAGTGCATCTGTAAATGTTTTAGAATCACAGCAAGATCCAGAGTCCACGACAGACGCAGAAATACACTCTCGGTGCTTGTTGGAACAAACCGTCTCTGTTTTCTCATTTATTCTAGGATTTTTTTTAATTTTTTTTTTTTTGGCCAGTTGCTTTCTAATATTTTGCTAAATTCACTCTCAAAGTCTATCGACCAAAGTCCAACAGCGCAAACGTGGAGGGTAGAAATTTGAGCTCCAACGAAGCACCTGAAAGGCTCATTTGGTTTCCCACGATGTGGTTCTATTGTTCCCTTTAGCTCCATGTAGTTAGAACACTTCTCCCCCCCCCCCCCCCCCCCGCGCCAGAAGGGAATGTGCTTCAAAACCAACCTCAAGACGGACGGCTCAATTCCCTTTCCTGCCTTGGTGTACTCAGAGAACAACAGAACGTTGTATTGCTGGATGTGATGAGGTGGAAACATCACGTAGAAAAAAAAAAAAAAAAAACCCATCCGGATCACCTTAGCTGTCCTTGTGCAACGTCTGATGAAGATGCAGATAAAGCGGTTTCTTAGTGAGAAGCTGAAGCTTCTTCCTCTTGAAGTCCGTCGGCTTCTTGTACCTGAAATCCCATAGAAGAACGTTAACGGCTGCGAAGGACTGAGCGTGAGGAAAGGAGAGGCGTTAATCTGCTGACTCACAGTTCGATTACGATTGGACCCGGTTTGATCTCGTCCATCTCCATGAAGGCAAAACACTTTGTGCTGGTGAACCTCTTCTTGGGTTTGTAGTGCTTGAATTCAAAGAATATGGCCGCCCCTGCAGGTGAGGCGGCGACAACATGGGGTCACCGAAGAACAGAGAATATTGATATTTTTTTTAATTCTTTGCGCCATCTGGCTTCCATATCAACGCTGCTGACGGTCGGCAGGCAAACAAGGGCCAAGTACGGCTCATTTTGAAAACCATAACATGTATTCACTTATTAATTATGTCCTTATTTCCTTGAATTCTGGTCCCTGCTGTGTCCACGAGGTCCCAAATGCTGATCTGGTTTTGTTTTCTGTGAGGATAGCGACCTGAAACTGAATTCCTCTCCAGGGATAAATGAAGTTGTTTGAAACTGGAGACCTACATTTTTGTACCGTCATTTATTTATAATTTTCCCCATCAAGGCCGCATTCAAATGTGCCAAGGCCCTGGGATAAAACCTAACCGCCGGTGGCTCTCTTCTTCTTTTAGAATAACATCAGATTCATATTAAAAGAGAAACGCGTTTTATTTGACCGATGTCTAGAAAACGGATCAAACAAACGGAAGTCCGGCTCTTTTGTTTTACGCCTCTGCAGCTCCAAACGGCCTTGGGCTGGGTTTTAAGTTTAGTTTGACTTTGATTTATTAACACGATGAAGCAAGAACGATCCCATGCAGAGCGCTCGGCAGCAGACACGCCTCTGCCATCAGGAGGTAAATCATTTCATAGAGCGGTCTAATTCACTAATCCTGTCCTCCATGAAGAAAATAAATGAAAGTTTAAAAAAAAAAAACTAAAAAGAAAGAAATGACAGGAAAAAAAAAAAAGATGTCCGGATGTGTCCTGGTTGTCTGTTTGTGTGTAGCGCGTGCAACGTCTCAGGAAGGTCTTGTGGCAATTTTTTTTTTCAAATTAGGCGCAAACGTCCACTGGGAGGAAGGACCCAAACACCGCCGGGGCATAAAACTGAAACCGGCATTTCTATCTTATTTTTACGACCGTCTTCAGTTATTCGGTGACGCCGAGACTTTCCCAGCCGGTGATCCACTCTTGATTTGGAGGAATTCTCGAGGATTTCTTTTTTTTTTTTTTTTTTACCTTTGGGGAGCTTCTCCACGTGCCTTTGGATCTCCACGTCAATACTGAAGTGAATGTAGGTGTCTTCCTTCCTGGACACCACTGGGGTGTCCTGCACCGGGTTCAGGTCAACGCCGTTCACATCTGGATGGACACAAACATCAAAAAGGTACATTACACACCGCGGCGACGAGCCGCAGCAGGTACGCCGAATCTCCCTCTGGCGTGTGGATCGGTACCTTTGACGCTAATGGTCATGTACGGGTCGATGCACTGCCCCGCGTCTTTCAACCCGATTTTGTCAATTTTGATCGTAAGTAGAGTCATCCCAGGTTCTGATGGTAACCGTGGCAACAATGTACCTGCAGAGGAACAAAGGTCACAGGAGGTCACAGTGCAATTACAGAAAATATGTAGTAGCACCACATTTAAGAGAAAATGCCCCCCCACTCCCCCCAAAAAAAAGACATTTGTTGATGCAGGGAAAAAAAAAGTTTGGTGAGGCAGTTTTCAGTTCAACTTCAGTTTCAAATTTCAGCCAAAACATTAGAACCACCTGCCTGCTATTGGTGACCATTTTGCTGCCGAAACAGCTTTGACCCACTGAAGCATGGCGTCTACAAGACCTCTGAATAAGTGCTCTGGTATCTGGCATCAAGCCGTCAGTAGCAGATGCTTCAAGTCCTGTAAGCTGAGAGGAGGAGCCTCCGTGGGTCGGTTGGTCCGGTACGGATGCTTGATTGGTTTGAGATCTGGAGAATTTGGGAGACCGGGTCAACACCTTGAACTGGTTTTTGTGTCGTTCAGAATGTTCCTGAACCATTTCTGAGGTGTTACAGTGCGCGCTATCCTCCTGAAGGAAGCTCCTTCACAAAGCTTGGACACCCTCTTCCACTGCTCCGTAGTCCAGTTCTGAGAGCTGTTCTCTGGGATCGGGGTTTGCTTTTGCTCCCCGTGTACATCGGTCAGTCCTGGTCACCCATGACCCTGTTGCTGGTTCCCCAGTTGTCCTTCCTGAGACCACTTTGGTAGGTACTAACCTCTGCACTGTACTAATCCCCCCCCCCCCCCCCCCATCCGCCCAACTGAGAAAACCAACGTTATTCACTTCACCTGCCGGTGGTCATAATATTATGGCTGATCAGCGAAGACGCTAAATGCTAACAGTTGTGATTTATTTACACCAGCAGATGAAATTTAACTGTTTCAGATGAAAAGAAAAGTGATTCTAAAACTTTTTTTTTTTAAAAAAACGGTTATTAAATAAAACTTGCCCATCGTGCACAAGACTACAGGACACACTTGTCTTTTATTGATGACCAAGCTGAGAGGACGTGAAGCTTCAAACAGAGCAGGCAAGAAGGAGCGATGAAGCCATGCACGGCACTGACAGCGAGGACAAAACAACAAATGCGCGCGCGCGCGCACACACACACACACACACACACACACACACACACAGAGCCCTTCAGAACCAGACATTACAATGATGCAACCAGGCAAACATCCCCAACAGCTGCTGCAGTAGTTAGCTGCTTTTAGGACAACTACGATACCGGGGGCTCGAGGCGGAAAAGCTTCTGGAGATCCGGCCGCCGCTGCAGCATCCTCCTCCTCCTCCTCCAGCTCCAGGTTCTCCTCCTCACCTGGAGCCAGGATTTTCCTGACAGAGATTACGACTGATTAACGACACATCCATCGCGCAACTTTAAAGGTGAGGATTTTAGCACAAGTGAGGCAAACACACAGAAGTTCAAATACAACACTGCAGTTCAGGTCCCACTAGTGATGACATCACAGTGCCGGTATCTCCTTACCTTAAGGGCACCGGCTGGACATCGAATGGAAATTCTTTGTTGTACGTCAGAATGTTTTTAATAACTAAAAAAAAAAAAAGAAGAAAGAGGTGAATACCTAGAGGCTTTATACATATTTTTACCCCCCAACCCCCCTAAAAAAGAAACTTCTCCTGACTTTTCCAGGCCTCAGGAATATTCTCAACGCCACACATTCTCTGCATATGAAAATTCTCCAGCATACATTTAAGTAATATTAATAATGAGGGAACAAAAACATGGACTGAAGTCAATCAAGATTTTTATATTTTCTATACTACAATAGTCAGGTATTTCTGGAGAAAATTTCAATGACCTTCCCAACAATTCCGGCCTTTACACTTTTCTTCATTTTTTTTTTTTTCCGGGGTTGTCACTTCGGGCTCCCAGCATCCCAGATCCCGGGTGCTGCTGGAGGAGGCTGCAGACCTGAAGAGGCTCAAGCTGCAACCCGTAGCACCACCTGTTCACGCCCTCGTCTGTCCATCAGTCTCTCCCCTTTCTCTCTCTCTTTATCTCTGTCCCTCTCTTTCCTTCTATATATCAGTCTTCCTCCATTATCTGTCTTTGTCTCTGCCCCGCTCTCCTGCCCTCCCCCCCAATCAGTCAAAGCAGAAGGCCGTCCCCATTGAGCCTGGATCTGCTTGATGTTCCTGCCTGTTAAAGGAAGGTTTTCTGTTGCAGGATGTGCTTGCTGATGGAGAATTGTTGGGAGTAAATTCATTGAAGTGTGGTACCAGACCTGCTCTACTTGTAGAGTGACATGAGCTAACTTTTGTTGTGATTTGGCGCTACACAAATAAAACTGACTTGACCTGACCTGACTTGCTATTTTGACTTTTCCAGGTTTTAATGACCGTCTAACTCACTGTTTTCCAGTTTCTTCAAATCCTCCAACTTGAACTCCTCCTTGGACTGCGTGCACTAAAACACACCAGAAGAAGAAATCAGAAGGTCCTTACAGATAGACAACAACTGTACAGTGGATTATAGCTTCATTTATCTACCACATTGTCTGCTAATCATCCATCTTTGAGACGAAAAGAGTTGAGCGAAACTGCATCGAAACTCATGGGCCAGACAACAATACATGTTTAGAAAATGCTCAATATCTTACGACATTATCCTGCCCCCCTTTTATCTTACGATTTGTTGGTCATACAAACCTGTAGACTGGCGCTTCTCATCTCCAGGCATGTTGCGATTTTCCCTAAAAGTTTCTAAAAGAAAACACATTTACATTAGTTTATTACAAATATAATTATTAAAAAAACAACAACAAAAAAAACCCCACCTGACTATGAGGTTAAAGAGTAGGAAAAAAAAAATACCTTCTGTTCCTCTGAGAAGTCTGACACGTTTGGTGACTGGACTTCTTTTTGCAGTTGCCTTGCGAGACTAGAACAATAAAGAACAACACAGTTAGAACTTCATTCAGGTTTAACTGTTGAAACTCTTGAAGGTAGTAAAGGATGGGCAACTTTACGCCCCCTTGTGGTTAAACTAAAAACACGTCACCATCTAATTCCTGTATTATCAGTACATTTTCAAATGAAACAACGAGTTGACAAGAACATTTGGATATTTCTTGAGGTCTTCTCTGGATGTTGGAAGGATTTCCTCTCTGGATAGAAGGAAGCCGCCCATAACAATGAGAGGGTGTGGCTGATATTTCTCAATACTCTGAGGAATATTGGCCCACGTAACACACTCCAGCCCCGCTGCTGGTGTGGGGACCCCACCACCCTCCAACCCCTCTACCCAGCTCACACACTCTTGTCCCTCTCTGCCACATCACGTCATGGATGGCTCGGGTGTATTTACTGCTCTCAGGGCTGACTGACAGCTCCAACTTCTTACCGCTATCTCCTCCATCTCTCCCTGCACAGAGGAAAACAAGCACGTCCGGAGGCGTGGAGAGCCAGGATACACACGGTCAATGCCACTTACATTTGGTACTCATCTATAGCCTCCACTAATTGTCCCCACGAGTCAAAGTCTGTGCCTTTTCTGAAACTGGCGTGCCATTTCTGAATAGTCTTGTGGACATCAGACATGTTGGCAGGGCGGGGACCGGCGGCGCTCTCAGGGCAGCATAGCCGAGGAGGAGGTTCATCTACGGGGCTTCAGTCAGCAGCGTCGTCCGCCGGGTTATCTGCTCAACAGAGGCGCACACACACACATACGTACACACCGGTGACACCTCGACCAGACCAAGCCCTTTCTGCCTGCTCACCCTAAAATCCCATCCGCAACAGAGAGGAAGTCCCGCCTGGAACTCAGGATGTGCGTGATTTGAGACTCGGGGTCGCCCGGGCGAGCGGACACAGATGTTTCATCAATGGACGTACATAAAAAATGTAAGAAAACGCTGGAGTGGCGCTGTATTGAAAGGCCAATGTAGAATTTCCCCCTGTATAAATTGTCCTACGTAAATTACTTTGGTTCACAGCTTAAATTTATCATTTTACTCTTTTTGAGATATTAAATTGTTAAATGAAAAAGAAATATCAATGATTTAATTTGTGTTAATCTTAGATTAAAACAGTGCAAATACTTGACGGTTTCAACTTTAGAATTTTGAAAAAGACTCCGTCTTTTGGCTGGAGATGGCATTGCAATATTTAAAACAAAACGATTCTAGCCTTCAAAATGTTTCTGATAGGCTCCCTCCACTTATAATCCATTCAACCAAGAAACAATATTTTTTAAATATTTAATATTTTGTATTAATCTCGGTCGTTTATTTTAAATTATTTTCAGTTTTTGTATTTTTAATTAAATGTACACAATACATAAGAACAAGTATTGTTTACATTTTTCATGTTGCTGTTTGATTTTGTTTTGTTTTGTTTTTTGCTTTTTAGATTGAGCTATCGAGAAATAATCAGTTACTTACATTAAATCGTTGCTTACATGTAGATATCAGTGACTCCTACTGAAAGAATTGTAGATCCACTGTTGAACACTGATGGGACTTTATTTTGAAAGGAAACAAAGACTGTATGTTGTTTCTTATTGTTTATTTTTGCAGTTGATAGTATGGAACAGTGTTTTACATATTTTGGGGTCTGAGATGGGGACAATTAAATTATATATTGCAATATAAACAATTCAATATCAGTAATACATCAGATACCACTTATAAGAACACTCCAAGTGACGATGCCTCATAGTGCCTTTATTTTGAAAACAGGCCAAACGGCGTCCGGTTTGTCTTAGCCTCCCTCCTGACACTTGCTAGCTTGCTATGCTAGCTAACTTAACACGTCAGTTAATGCGCATCAAAACACCGAGTGTTTCAGGTGGTTCGTGGCCGTGACACGATGAGACATGATGGATAATTTAATGACGGACTCTTCTGCGGCCGAGGAGGACGAATGCTCGGATTCGGAGGTTTTATGTTTAATGAGGGTGGGAAGACACTCAGACTGGCTTCGCCTGCTGGAAAACACAGAGGTGCAGTTGGCTAATCTTAGCTAGGTCCCATAAATGGACCACCTAACAACTTTATAAGTTTCTGTTATTGGTACATTTCACTGTCGTCACGGAAAATATGCACTTGCACAAAGTTTATCTCCTCTGTTCGTCACTGAAGGTATCTGCGCAATTTAAATGTCCGTGTGTAGGAGGGCAGTTAGCTAACTGTTGATGTTCCTGTGTTGTCTAGATAACAATTGGACGTGGTGTGGACGTAACCTACCAGCTGTTGTCTCCCAACTGTCCTCTGATGATCTCCAGGCTGCACTGCGTCCTCAAACAGAGGGAAGATGGCAGCTGGACAGTGACGGACAGGAAGGTAGACGGAGCTCTCACCCATCATTCACCTGTTGTTCTGATGGAAGTATCGCCAGTCGATACATCTAGACTGTTCAATTGCTTCATCGTAATCTGACAAAAGTTGGTGCTGCCAGAAATAATATTCTGTTAATTCAGGCTGTGCAATAAATACTAATACAGCTATATTTTACTTTTTTTTTTCATTATGGATCAATATTCCAGCCCCCAGTATTGACAGTGGACGTTTTATTAGACCACCCAGGTGGTGCGGAGCAAGGCATCTGTTTGCTCTCTCTTGAAATTTCACTGGTGTGTGTAGAATATAGCCACGCATCGTATCTCGTGGCCTTGCCAAGACCCAGCTCTATTTTCAATCTGGTGTACATTTACCACTTCTAGATGCAGTTCAGGGTTTTGTCATAACAGTTTGAAGTTTATGTGAAGGATGGTAATTCCACATACGTGTCAGACGCAGTTTCCATTCTCAAAGTCCACCGCAATGATTCAGTCAAAATCAAACCGGCACCCAAATATCACAATGATGATGTAAAAAAAATAAATAAAGAAATAAAAAGCTTTTAAATGCTTACATGGTTGAGTATCGCCATTAAATAGAAAACACCTGTAACATTTAGGTAACTTCCACCCAACTTTATCTCGAGCCACAATTTCTGTCGTGCCGTAATCTTTTTTTTCCAAACAAGGCTCCTCAGGTGGCTCAGGGTGCAGATCCTTCTTTCTGCTTCTGCTGCAGACTAGATAAATTCTACTGTGGTGCTGCTGCTTCTGTTAATTTTCTGGATGTTTTTGCGGTTTAAATGTCATTTTCTACGAATAAAAAGGTTGTGGCGTTCTCTCTTAGAGTCTCAACGGCGTGTGGGTGAACGGGAGGCGCATCCCTGCTGAGAAAGCCCACCAGCTGAAGCTCGGAGACTCCATACAACTCGGAGTTCCCGTCGCTGGAACCAAAGTGGAGTTTGACTACAAACTTGTGCAGCGGCCCCTCAGAGACATTACAGCCAACCTAGCAAAGGGACATAACAGAGATGGCGCTAAAGCAGCACACAAGAAACCCAAGAGGAAGTTAACCGTGGAAGAAGTGGAGCCGTCCACCTCGAAGCCTAAGCTGTACCGTCGCTCTTCTGCAGACAAATCACTGGCACAGCCCTGCCCTCTGACCCCGCTGAAGCTGCATCAGAGGCTCAGTCCCTCCCAGCCAGAGGAAACTAGTAGGAGGAGATGTGTCCAAGATGTAGACCGGTTCCCTGATGACTCCAGCATCTGTGACCTGGACAACTTGCAGATGTATGTGGGTTTATATTAGAGCCACAGAGCTGAACACTAGTGTTCTTGAGTGAGAGCCTTGCAGCACGTAATGTGATTATTAATGTTCAGTGAGTAGATAAATTGATACAAGTTAACAAAGAGCAAGATGGTTTCTTCACAATCATTACTTTATTCAAACTGCTGTCGTTCATTTTATTGGAAAGACCATTTAATAAGAACTGTTCTGTCCGCTACATACTGAAAAAGATTAGTAACCTCAAAAAAAATGTGGAGGTAATAATCTAGGATACAATCTTGTCCCCATCTCCTCTCTCTTTCTCCCTTTGACTTTTGCAGGTACAGTCAGAACATTCTGATGCTGAGGGAGCAAGTGGACAGCACCCAGAGGCAGGTGGCCTCGCTGGAGGTTGAGCCCCCACAGGCGGACCCGCTCAGAGAGGAGCACGTCAAGGAACTGCAGGGGCAGCTGGAAACCCTCAGAGCCAAGATGCACCGCATGGAGGAGTTAGAAAAATCCTTCGGTGAAGCTAAGAAGCAGCTGGAGGTGAGAGGCCTGTTGATACGAAGAAAACGACTAAACTCGACTGCTGATTCTGACAGGGAGGATTTAAAAGTTTGCTTTTGTGTCATTTGATTGCGATATATGCCAGTTCATGTTTAATCTGATCAATGCATGGGATAAAGCTTTGCACGAAAAATTCCTTGCCAGACTATCGTGACAGAAACACTGAGGAACTTTCATGGATTATGTCGCGTTCAGATGGAATCAGGCAGACTGTAAACCAGCTGTCATCTAAGCAGACAAGAGCAGGACAAGTTAGAGGAAGCAGTTGAATAACCACGGTAACAGTCAACAGCTTTTCCATCTAAAGCTAAAATACAGCCACTTTTTGTTGTCCTCACTAAGTGCAGTTCACAGCAAAATTAAAAATGGAAACATGGCCGCCTGAACAGGGAGAAGCTAATAATTCTTTGAAACTTCACTCAGAATTATACAAGCAGAGCTTGAAATCCTGCGCAGCAGAATATCAGCTACTGTCTGCCTGATTCCACGTGAAAGCAGCGTCAAGCTGCAGGAGTGAACACCATCAGTAAACGCTCCATGTTTGAATGATGTCTCTTAAATGAACATCCATCTTTTTGTGGACTTAACAGGCTCAAAAAACACAGCAGCAAGAGGAGCTCCTGAAGAAAAAGCTGGAGGCGGCCTTACAGGAGGTACATATGATCATTGGTAACATCAGCAACCAAACGCAGCAGTGATGTCATCACCTTGGGATGTGTTTAATTTAGTGAATCTGTTCAATACCTTTTTTAGCAGAAGAAAGTCATTGATGAGCTCGCACTGTCCCGGCAAGGCTTTGAAGAGATTCTGTTGGCTAAAAACAAAGAGCTTGAAGTCACAAAGGTATGATATACAATTCATAGTTACTCAAATAAATGATTCTGCATAGTCAGGCGCGGCATAGACAGCTTTATTTTATTTGTTTCACTAGGAGGAGAAGGAAAAGGCGAGGGCGCAGAAAGAGGAAGTTGTAACACAAGTGACGGAGGTTTTGGAGAACGAGCTACAGTGCATCATCTGCTCCGAGCTCTTCATTGAGGTGTGAGACTAAACTCCAATTTCTCCTCTGCCTGCACAACAATTTCCCAAAATCTCACTACATGGCGAATCAGGAAATCTCTTTGTCTGTCGATCTCTACAGGCAGTCATCCTGAACTGTGCTCACAGCTTCTGCCATCACTGCATCAAACAGTGGCGCAAAAAGAAGGACGAGTGTCCCATCTGCAGACAGGCTATCCAGTCCCAGACCCGCTGTCTGGCGCTGGACAACTGCATTGACGGTATGGTGGAGAACCTGAGTTTGGATATGAAGGCCAGACGGCAGGCGCTCGTCAACGAGAGGAAAGGTGAGAGGTGCGTGATCAGTGGGGCAATGAGCCAGTAATCATTCTACTATAGTAGAATAAACAGTGGTTTGGCTGTATATTTTGAAGCCAGTCGTAGCTGTCACGAGCAGTGACAAGTCCGAGATACAGCAACGGTGTTCTAAAACTTGCCGTTTCCAGTGTGCAGGTTGCTACTAACAAGCTAGCTAAGTCAAATGGCTGAATAGCTGAAAATGGCAGCAGAAAGAGGAGGAGGTGGACAGTGCTGATTAAAGTAGTCGCCCAATGACAAGCTTTACGCCGTCTTATCTCAGTAAACTAAAGTAGTTGTAGTGTTTTTGCTTGTAACAGGAGTCGTCTGATGTAATGTGATGCAATCACCTGTGAGGAGTGATGTGCAAGTAACCACAAATAATCGGTGTTTTTGTGCCTGACCAGACTTTAAATATAAAACAGAGATGAAGTGCACTTCGCTCCTAAACGGTCTTGGCCTGCATCAGTAGAAGTAGGGCTGTTCTGAACATTCACAGTGAAAAACGTCTTGAAATTCAATGCAAGTCTGAATGTCAGGTCTGCGCTTGATACGATCTTAAAATATTTTAACTTCCGCCGTCCACTTATTTTAATGTCAGCCTCTTACTTGTGGCAATTGCATTTAAAAAAACGATAAAAGTGGTTTTTGTTATGTTGCTAAATAAAAAAAAAAAACTTTTGTTTGTCACAGAGCTCATTTTCTGCAATAATCCACAGTCCAGTATAGAAATCCCATTGCCTCTTGATCGTCCCACAGCGACGCCAATGTCCAGATTAGCCGACAGAAATACCTCATCCCTGTGACACGCTGTACCATTTCTACCACAGGAGCTTGATTCTCACGTAATCATGTGGAAGTGAAATTGGACCCACTTGCTTGTGTGTTTGCCAGCCGCTGACACCGGCGAGGTGATGGTGATCCAGGACGATGAAAGCAGCAGCGGCGCCGGCAGCAGCAGCAGCAGCAGCAGCAGCAGCAGCAGCAGCAGGACCAGTAGTAGCAGCAGCGACAGCAGCATGGTGTCCATCGATAGCACAGATAGCAGCATCAGCTCCGTGGTCTCAGTCAACACAGACAGTAGCAGCCCTTTCATCAGCGTGTACCACGACAGTGACTATACCATGTAGCAAGGGAGATTTTCTCCTGGGGACAGACTTTTTTTTTTTTTTTTTTTTTTTTTTTTTTTGCATTTCTTCCAGGACCTTTATAAAATTTGGGGGCTCTTCGTGAGTCACAAATTCATTCATTCATTCATTTTTTTTTTTTTTTGTAATTAGTTGTCTTATTGTCTTTGTTTTCAATTAAAGGAATAAATATTCTTCCTACTCATTGTCATAGTCACTCCCTGCCTCTGCGTTTTGTTGAGGCACCATGATGAGCTAATTCAGGTGACTTTGACCTGTGAGTAGGTGGACACACGTACGACCAGAGCTGTGGGTTGGTTTCAGTCATGAACTTTCATACTTCACTGTGGCCGCTTCCTCATACTTGACAAGTCAGCAGGCAAATTTCAAGAGTTTAAACTGCTGTTAGCTTGTTACAGGTTTCATTTTCATTTATAAATAAAAGGCGATCACCTGGGAGCTCCCTGATATGAGTCAGACTGGGGATTTTTCTGTTTTAAAACTTCCTTTCCCTCCTTCCTCATATTTGACTGGTATTTGGTCACATGTACATTCTTAAAGAAGCATCCATACCTCACTGAATGGGGGCGTCCCTAATGAAGACATCTAACCTTTACAGGGTTGTTTTTGACTTTCAAGAGAAGCAGCAGGATCCCCGCAGCTCACGTGACCCTCACGAATAGCAGGAGGCTGTCACTTGTCAGCGGAGGTTGTCTGTGATACCACATGCACTTTCAAGGCCTCACTAATATCGCTCAGAGCAATGGATTCACACTTTGACCCCCTGACTGTAAGGGTGAGGTCAGATCACAGGCAGGTTTGATGTAGGCTGGCAGTCTGAATGAAGCCTACATCTAAAACATGAATGAGAACTTATTCTCTCAATTCAGGAAGAACCATTGATGGAAACAGGTTCACACTGAAGACCTGCACAGGAAAACTGATTCCTGAATTCTCACCAAATCTTACTTGTATCGCCACAAAAACTTAAAAATAATTCTGTTTCAAGAGACCCAACAACTCCCCACAAGCAACAGAAGTGTTGGAAAAACAAGGCGCTTTCATGTTTTGCTAGATGAACACAACTACTTCTGAACAATTTATAACCTATACCTTCCAGCTGGTAGTATACCCAATGCATCCTAGTTCTGCTACAGTAGTTAAGCTAATTCAGGACCATGTTAGCACTACGAACACTAACTCACAGCAGTTTAGCCTGTTAATACAGGTTATCATATGCAGACATTTTAATATCGATACTGACATAATTTGCTGTTATTGAAATGACCACACATGAGTTGGTTTCACACGAGCGATTCCATTTTTTTTTAATCACCTGGTGATGGTTGGCAGTGTCTTGTTCTCAATTCAACTTTGGGTAAATAACAATAGCGAAGAAGCGACTGCTTGTTCTTATGAATCCTTAACACAAACTTCATCTCCCAAGGAGGGGCTTTCTTAATAAAAGCCAGTTCATCTGCAGTCCTGCAGGGGGCAGCATGTAGCCGCCCATTGATCATCATCTTATTGTTTGTTGTTTGTGGGGGGGGGGTTTGTGTCAGAACTACTCTTAACTGAGCTATTTTTCTTCTTCTCTCAAAACAGTAAGTACAACACGATTAAAGGCTTCCTCCATGTAGATCATGAAGTTGTCTGCCAGTCACACAGGCTGTTGATGTGGGAAGGTGATCAGCTTCCAGTGAGGAGCAGAGATTTAATGTAATGTTCAGTACTCGTTGGAAAAGTAGTGCTGTTTATTACATCTGTAATAATTAATATAATATCATGTCGGCTTGGTTGAATAATGTGTATTCATTCAGCAGCTCTTGAGATATCAATGAGGACAAACTATCTGCTATCCAAACACATTTATGTTTCTAAATGTTGTTCACTGCAGTGGGACACGATCATCCCGCAAGAAAGTGTCTGAGGTTCCATTTTACAGCCAAATCATCAATATTAATCAAATAAATAATAATAATAATAATAATAATAACAGTATTACTAATTTAAATCTGTGTAAAAATGTAAAACTGCTGCCAGAGTGGGTGTCTCATGCAAGAATAGATTTGTCTTGGAAAGAGATGCAACATTGTGTGTTTGTGTGCGTGTGTGTGTGTGCGTGTGTGCATGTGTGTGCACATGCACTAAATCGCTAAACACAAGCTGTGTTGCTTGGTAACTAACGCAACAGCTCCTTGGGCTCTGAAATAATCCAGTTTACACTGATAGATGTTGCATCAACACTACAGTGTATGTACAGGTGTGTGTGGGGGCGCACGGTGATTAAGGTGTTAATTGTACAATAAATGGTCTCTACTATCATTCAGTACTTCAGATTCAATATCCATTGTAAAACACTCCCATTGAGAAATATGAATATTCACAGGAAACACGAGAAGTCGTTCTTTAACCCTGGGTTTACCTTTTTAATGTTATGTTACAATCAGTGAGAACGTTTCCTGGAGTTTCCTGTGTTATGATAATTTAGTGATTTAGTAGTTATTTCTGCCAAGCTTTTAAAAAAAAAAATTCTTCAGGATATTCAAAGGAATATATTCAACTCCATTTTTTCAAAAGGTGATTGTTGGAGAGAGAGAATTTATTTTGTAGTCACAAGATATATGTTGCTCCTATGCTTTGACTTATATCATGACTTACATCAACTTACATCTTGTGAGCAAAAAAACCTCCATTTTATCTCTATTTATGACTACAAACACACACACACACACACACACACACACACACACACACACACACACTTCCACCATGACATAATGATAGCCAGTGATCAGTAAAATTTTGGTGTTTAATTTCACAATCCTGAAGATTCCTGTGAGCACGTGAAGACAAAGAAGGATCAAATGTATCATTACAGGAGTGTGTTTCGTGAGCGCACGTGGCAGGACTTGATGAGGCGGGTCACAACCACCTACCGAGTTCGTCACAACTCAAGGTTGTCACATCAAGATGAAATTCTCAGAATTTTTTTTAACCAAGATTAAAATGGATAAATTGGTACCGTAAGACACTCCATCGCCATCAAGTTCTATCGTTTCAATGATGAAGTGTAAATTGTAAAGCATACCATTATATCTACAGTCACACTGCCATTTGGTCCATTTTTTTTTCTTTAAACAGCGGAGCTTTATTCTTCGGCTATTTCCCGTAGACATTTACAGTATATTGTTTGCATTGAACATGTTTTTGGTTCTTGGGGGACAAGCTGAAGACACACTGGAGCAGTTTTGAGTGTCAGTCGAGTGAAATAGTGATTGCAAACTCTGGCAGGATTGTAGGATCTGAAAATGTCTGAATATCTGGGGCTAGATTTTGGCAAACGTTACAAAGGAACAGCATATATACACTCTGGATTTGTTGTGAATTTTTCAAGGACTACTGGCCTAAAATGCGGGTTGAGGAAGTCTGACATTAGGCTAAATGTCTGTGTAAAGTTAAATTTATTGAAATGACAGGATAAGATCTGTTGGTGCTCGTTAATGTAATTATTTTTGTACAGTCCTCTCGTGAAATACATGTGCTGTTTATATTAAACAGTCCTTAATAATCCCTGACAGCAGAATCGTGCCAAAACAAAGCCAGGAGGATCTAGTTTGGTGCAGATGGAGAAAAACCAACAGTGTGATTCACTCCGTGCAGATTTTACTCAGGATACACTGGAACAGCAGCAGCTTCCAGAGAGAGAGAGAGAGAGAGAGAGAGAGAGAGAGAGCGAGAGAGAGAGAGAGAGAGAGAGAGAGAGAGAGCCTCCTGCGCTGTGGCTGGCTGATGTCACGCCAGGCCAGTCCATTAAAGCAGGAGTACGAGGGAAGCGTGTGTCTGTCAGGCCCTATTACACGAGGAGGACAGTGATGGACTGCCTCTGGGCTACAGTTGGAGCTTCATTCCTCCGTCCATCCCTCCGCACGACCTCATGATGTCACAAACTCTCTCTCTCTCTCTCTCTCTCTCTCTCGCTCCCTCCCCCTAACACACGCAGCTGCCGTGTGTGTGCACCCACATTATTACATCATTAATTACTGATACATCTGCTGATTAATTGACAAGTGGATGTAAGGTTCAAATAAGAATAAAAACAAACAAGTAATGCTCCTTTGATTCAGCTTCTCAATCATTTATGTCTATTAACGAGCTTTTAAATTCACTCGTAGACAAAAATCTACAAATAGATTGTGTTCGTTTTCTGTATTTTGGCAATAATAATCACGCCCTAAAAACATGGTATCCTGTTAGTCTGATGATTACCTCTGAACCTGTGTGGCGTCACCCACAACCTGGACTGAAAAAGCACAAATTCTGCATTTTATTCTCTTCACTTTATTTTATTTTTCATGAATATCCAAGCACAAATAATGATGAATAATGGTGTTTATTTGTGGCTGGACTGTGTTGCATTGTTTGCACTGTTTTCATAGTAAATAAATCAAACGCTGAGCCCATGAATTTGAAAACATTTGTTTATTATATGTTTCATTAAATATTTTTGTGTAAATAACATAAACATTTTACGCTCCAGCCAAGATCGATTTATACAAGTAAAGATAGTGAGAAGAATAATCTTATTTGTTGGCATATTACAGAGAAACTAATGTTTGTGCTGTGAAATTAATTCCAATCCTCTTATTTACACACTAGCAGTGCTGTGCACCTGAATTGCTGTTGTTGTTGTTGTTGTTTTTGTTGTTGTTAGTGAGATGGATGAGCGGACTCAGTCCAGTGTGGTCTTGTCCAAAATACCGGCGTGATCCATTTCCGTGGTCCATCTGCCTACTTCGTGGAATCCAAATGTTCTTCTCAGCATGATCAAGCTGAACAACACTGATCAACCTCCAGCTCGCACGCGCGCGCACACACACACACACACACACACACGCACGCACGCACGCGCAGGTTCTCATTTGATGTCCATCTGTTAAAATCAGTCTGTTTTTTTTTTTTTATAAATATCTTGCATTTGAATGTGTTTTCTGCCTTGCTGCGTTAAACAGTAATTAAAAACAACAAAGTTAACCTATCCCTGATAAACACTGCTGACACTGGTGCATATGCACTTGGATTTGAGGTGACCAGGTAGACAACACTGGACTGGCCACTGAGTATAGGATTCTTGTCTGCGACTTCTCACTCCCTCACAAGAGAAAATAGTGTGAGACATTAAAAGAGACTTGATTATGAACAACCGGATGCTACCCCTTAAAAATAAAGCAATTTGTTTGTTTTGATCTATTGGCTGTATTTGATATGTTTCAAAAGTGTGTAACCTCTTTCTTACGCCTTGTATATTAATTAGTGTCATTTTCCCCCCCCCCCAAGCCTTACAATTTTGAAAATTATTCCTTTTCAATCAAAAATAATAATTCCAATTTACACCCCGCCTCCCGCTCAATGACAGCCGTTGTTAAGGGTTACCGATGTTGTCTTTCTGAAACGTTAGAAAATTTCGTGTCCTGTAACTTTATCAGAGGATACCAACGTCAAACAGCTTACTATTGTTATCACTATTTACTATAAAAGTCCTGGACATACCAAACGATAAAAGTAACAGTCAGACCAGCGAAACTAGTTCTGTTGAACTTTCCTGAGCGTTCTGTTACCATGGCGACCAGAAGGACCTGATGAAGGCTTCGGTGGCGCACCGCAGGTATTTGTTTACGATACTGAGTTTAAAAAAAAAATAAAATAAAGGTGATTAGCTCCTCTTGAAAAAGTTATCGCTAGTTATTCCCACCAGTAGGCGAGTAGCACTTAAGGTAGCACTAGTATCAATTGGTTGCTAGCCATAAATTCAGGCAGTTTTGGCTAACTAGTAGCTTTAGCATGAGTAGCGTAGTAGTAGTCATTTCTAAACTATTGTCACATCAACACTTGGAGATAAAAAACGGAATGAGGTGACTGTCTAGAGTTGGACTGTTTAGCTTTGATTCTTAAATTCAAAACTTGCACACATAAATAAGTGAGTATGGGTATATGTTGGACTGATATGAAATACGACGCAAACTCAAACAATTTTGAAACCAACGCGAATTGGAGGTCATTCTTATGCCTTTGATTTGACAAAAGCAATCGTCACACTAGGAAGTCAAATCGTATATTTTTGTCCACTTGTTAAACATGCCAACTTTACATTTCTGTCTGTAATCTTTGTTTCACCACAGAAAAAAATAAAAAATATGTATACCCAATATATCAATGAATATCCAAGTATGCTGGTTATAATCTTGCTTCTTTTATTAGCTTACATTGACTTTAATTGCATGTAATAATGTCCAAAACATATCTATTTTGTTTAAGATGCAGAACTGAGAACAATAGAAACATGATACATTTATTCAGCATGACAAAAATCCTATTTTTTTGCTCTGGTTTGCTTATCACACTGAATGAGCTTCAGTTTAGGATGACTTGAGTAATGTGAAGTGCACTTCCTCATTTGTGGTCACATGACAAGGCTTGTTCAGAGTTACCCAGTAACCAGGAATGGATCACTTTCCCCCTGTTTTGTTTATCACATGAAAACATGAGATCATTTTAAAAATCTAGTTATGGATGCCAAAAATATGTAATATTGTCTTTTATCATGTTTGGTTTTTGTTAATGGTGAAGAAATAGCGACCAAAAACCCTTGTGCAACAATGTCCAAGTCTCCACCACATCGTCAGGGACCCCAACACAGCCGAGCTGAGGACCAAAGGAGGAAGAGGAGGATCATTGCTGAAGATCCAGACTGGACATTGGTTATAGTGCCTTCTTTATCAAACCTCTGTCTGGAAGGAATTGTGAAAAACTTTGGGGGTATGTTTTGATTTTTACCAGAAACATTTTTAACACATTCACATACGTATAAGTTTATATAATCGCATCTAAATCTTTAACAGAAAAACCCATTTTTGAGGAGCTCACACCCAGCCAGAGAGACTTTGTACATGAGAGAGCGTCTCCTTCTCTGCCCCTGCATGTGACAGCTAGCTTGATTAGCGATGGAGTCTACTGGAAACGGTGCTGCGAGCAGCGGTGGAATGTTTGTGACGTCACTCAATACGGCCACAGCTGGAAGCGAATGTTCCTTGAGAGGCACCTTGGAAACATTATTGAGTTTTTTATCCCAAATGTAACAGATCCAAAGACGGTTCTAGACATTGTACCTCTTTGCAAGAACTATGTCAAGAGACTTCACGTTTCCCAGCTGCTGCCACCCATCAAGGAACACCAGATGGAAGAAGAGGAAGAGGAGGAAAGTGGCTCAACTGATGCTCCCTCTGTGGACCACTTTGACTTCAGCATCCTGCTGGACAAGCTGAGCAGCCTGGAAGAGCTTGATATTGTGTACAGGGTCAAACAGTGTGGTATGAACTTTGAATGGAGCATGTTTGAGATGACTGACAGAGACTGTGTTTCCCTCAGCAAGGCCCTCGCTTCCTGTAAGACCTTGAAGGTAAATATGGTTTACGGCACGCTGCCCTCTTGCAATGTATTAAGCTTGATTGCCTGGAGCAGGTTTGCTGTCTCGTAGAATTTTAGACTTCCTTGCTAGTTACAAAGCATTATTTAGAGAAATTTCTCCAATGACAGGAAATGGGGAGTGTTTTCACAGTCTAGGCATTAATGCTCGATTTACATTACAGGAAAGACAGTGGAGCCTCTGGCTGCAACCTAAATGGGTCAATGTTGGACTCTACAGTTTTGTTGCAGACTACTAGACAGAAAATAATCTCCTTGTCTGTTATGACTGGATACATCTTGTACAACCTGCATATTTTGTCTGCGTATAGTAAAATCCCTAAATATCTAGTAACTATAGAGGCAAAACAGCTATGTATGTATGACTATGGTTTGTCCAATTAACGTCAAACCTGTGTGTGTGCCTTGCTGGCTCGATAGAGGAAAGGAAGTGCTGAGTTAAGGGTCTAAGAGGGTTTGTGGTTTTAGGGTCTAAAATGAGTCTGAATGATTGATTGAGATTATAGAAGGACTGAGATTAAAGACAGAATATGTCATAAAATCAGAGATTAAAGTCAGAGATTGTCACGGGAGGTTTTGGGTCATATTGGGCATGGCCCCACCCCTCAAGCAACGGGAACTGCTTTAGTATTTATTATGATATAAGAGACTAAAACAGCAAATTTTCACATTTAAGCTTTTGCACGTTTTGCTACATAAATGAAGTCTTTTACTTCATCATTAACAAAATCTTAATTTTTGAAATAAAGCCGCCAACTCTTTACTATTTCTCTTCCTGTCCTCCTGGTTCCGTTTGTTTGTATGTGCTCCCTAAAAACACTCACCGCAGCATCTTCTACATCCTGATGAGATCCTGTTCTTTCAGATTCTCCAACTTCATGAAAGCCACATCGAGGATGAAAAGTGCCGTCAGCTGGTGAAATACCTGCTGGACCACCCCTCCCTGACTGAGCTTGATCTATCTCACAACTTGATCGGAGACAGGGGAGCCAGAGCCATCGGCAAGCTGCTCACCACCAGCAAGCTGGAGGTCCTGAACATGAGTGATAACTATATTGGAGATCAGGGGGCTAAAGCCATCGCTCATGCCTTGTCCAAGAACCTCACACTTTTGTCCCTCAAACTGCGGCTCAACCGTTTGAGAGACGAGGGGGGTCAGGCTATTGTTGAGGCCTTATTAGACAACAACACCCTCCTCCACCTACACCTGGGGGCCAATGAGGTGACTGCACCCACTGCTATTGCTCTGTCTAAGGTGCTGGTTCAGAATAACACCCTGAAGAGCATCAACCTCTCCTGCAACAAGCTGGGCGTGGTGAGTAGAGAGTGTGTGTCGAAACACTCCCCGAGAGGAGGAAAAACAGATGACAAACATTGCTGCTCTCAGATTGTCACCGTTTAGGTCTAAAGTTGAAGGGGGGGGGGGGGTGGTCACGGTCACTGTACTGGTCACCTGTGAACAGTAGCAGATTAAGCTTGTCAGGCTGCATCGGTCCAATTTCATCATCAGCAGAGATACTTTACTGATCCTCATTTGCACTCCATGCACTTTGAGCCGAACGCTGCTGTTTCAGTTCATGTAAACATGGCTGTGATGAACCAATATATTTACTATTGCTAAGGTTGAACTATTAATGGATGTTTTTTTTTCATATATATGGCCTCGTGAAATATCCACATCACTGGAGGAGCAACATTTGCTAATGGCAAAAAATACCATTCTAAATGAAGTATTGTTTGAAGATCTCCCAGCATTTAATCGGTATTCTACAGACTTAAAGGAAACATCTGTGTTCAGGACAGAACCCAACAAAAATGAGACCATTAACATTTAAATATATTCTTCAATTAAAATGTGAATAATGACAACTGCTTGTTTTTTCTAAACTTTTTTTTAAAATCCTTTTTTTTTTGTACGTTTTGTGTGTGCATTTTGCTTAATAACAAGCAGATCAACGGATAATACTATTGGTTATTTTTATTGCAATATTATAAACGCAACATAAATCCGTCGTCACACAAGATTTAAAAAAAAAATGTTCCCATTCAAGACTCAAAGGGGCTCTGTAGAAATGATATCTGGAGGTCATTTGATTTGTTATTTATTGGTAGTTTGGCAGAATTTGCCACAGTTTTGATTCGTTTTGGAAGTCCTTTTCAACCAGACTCCATCTTCTGCAATGTGACTATATTCTGTTATTGATCATCTTAAAATGACAAAAAAAATGAACATTTTAGAGTAAGCTTTGGATCTAGTAAAAATTAATTGTAGTTTTGGTATGGATATTAAACAGTAAGCCACTCTGATCTGTCGAAGTAAGCCAAAATGTGGGGACCAGCTGGTGGAATCTTACCTCTTTAAAGATATTATAAGATTTCAGACAGAATAGAAGAGAATGTAAACTTAGTATTACATTTTGTCAGATGTAGCAGCAGAAAGCATACACAGACAGTGCATTTAAGCCACAGAATAGCGTTATACCGCAAGGGTTTTCAATTATTCATGAATATATGTGGAAAACATGCAATAATGGAAAGCCAAGTAAGTGTTGTCTGCCCGTGAGAGGTAGATTGAGAGGGATTTTGTGCTCTCGCCATCAACTGGAACACACAGCAAAGGATCAAAAATCACCTACGTAGCGGAAAGTGCAACGTGCAGTATCACCAATATCTCTGACCTTGATTTAGACTTTACAAAAATAGAAATGCAGTGTTTCTGACAATAAGCGGTGTAGATGTTTTAAGCGAGGTGGGGGTGTATTCAAGATCATCAAGGCCTCTAGGTAATGTGTTCAACTTAAACGTGCATCAGATCCTAATTTGGTGTGTTTGTGTGTGTGTGTGTGTGTGTGTGTGTGTGTCTGCGTGTGTGTGTGTGTGTGTGTGTGTGTGTCTGCACGCGCAGGATGGAGGTAAAGCTTTGGAGGAGGCAATGTCTCAGAACACCTGTGTAACAGAATGTGATATCCGCCTGACAGAGGTGGACGAGCAGAGCGCTACCGTCATCGACCAGGTAGTTTGGACGAATCAGAGTTTAGAACGAAAGAAACAACAAAAGGATCAATTCGATTTTTGCAGTTTCTCTTTGTAATGCACATCAGGGGTCAACCCTTTATTAACCCAGGATCATAATCAGCATTTTATGTTTGTTGGGATCTGTAATTTTTTTTTTCTAATTGCCAACAAAATGAATAAAATTTTAAATGCAGTTTGGTTTTGATGCAGCTGCCTCACACACAGCCCCATCTAATTGGTTACATGAACTCGCCTATCACTGAAGCCAACTGTGCCTCAGAAAGACAGTCACAGAGGAACACAATGTTTAAGTTGGTGTTGTTCTTAATTTTGACATTAAGATTTTAATTTTTACCTCATATTGATTTCAAAATATTGGTTATTGTTCTCTTTGATCATCACCGATTGATAGGGGACCCTGAAAACATGAGCCAATGATCCCACTCATCACTGCATCTGAAACCAGTGAATTAGTAGTGCAGAGTTGTAAAAATATCTTTATATCCCCCCCCCAAAAAAAACAACCATGCTGTCCTCATGTTAATATTAGAAGTTACACAACACCCATCATAAATACATTTTGACTACACACTGGTGTCTACAGGTTAAATTGTTTTAAACTTATTTTTATAAATTCCATCTAAGCACAAATAGTCCAAGCTACACGTGTGTACTATTTCATTTTAATGTCTGACATTACAATTTGTAAACATTACTTAAACGGAAGCACGGGGTGTATCTGCTTGGGAGCGGAGGGGATGTGACACATTTGTTTATGGCGGCGAGACGGTGCAAGTGAAATTCTCTCAAAATAAACCACTGTGTGATAAGAAGCCTTTTAACACGCAGAGCAGCAGCATTGCTAATTTTTTGAAATGTTATCTTTGACATGTTAAAACCTATGTGGGCAGCAGTCATGTTGAACAGATGTCTTGGTGAACATTTCAGTTTATTGAATATATATATACTCCATTGTGACACACCGATTTGGTAATCAGTTCTTATATAACATCAAGGCAACGTTGTGGTGGTGTTGGAATACATACAGATTTTTTTTTTCCATCTATATCTACTGGTTAATAGTGTCACACCTTTACCGGGAAGAGAGAAAAACACACATATTTAGTGTAAATCATATTGTTTCCCCGATTGGTTGATTTTGCAAAAAAAACAACAACAAAAAAATCACTGACTATTCAGAATCATATGAAGAGACACGCAGGTTTTCTGCAGGAAAAATATGTACAGTGATCAGTTTATGGTAGAATACTGATCAGTTATCACTGTCAGTAATCTTGCCTTAAGGGTTCCATATGTATCAAGTGTATGCGTGGATGCACTCCATCCCAAAACAGTCAAATCATCCAGACATTTTACGTCAATGGGTATAAATATAATTGTAAAAAGTTGAGGTTTTTTTAAAGGTTACAAGGGGAGCAAACATTTTTCAAAGTAAGTAAAAAGCAGTACAAAAATGCTGGATAGTGGCCAGAATCATTTATAGACCATTTATAAATTACTCCTTTAACATCCGCACATCAGAAATATTCCTGCTCCAGTTATCTTTATAGGTGATAAGTCCCCCCCCCCCCCGAATCCCCATGAATCCTCCCCCCCTTCAAACAAAAGGAGCAGCATATTTTTGTTTTCTTTGTCAAGCCGTTACTGGGTTCATACAATCTAACTTTACAATCATCAATTATTAGAAAAAAAAAGAAGACGAAGAAGCTAAGCAAATGACAGCGCAAGTATTAAAAACAACCAAATTGCTAAAACTTGGCGCTGTTATCTAAAAATATTTCATCTGTGGCATGAGCTAATATTTTACATGATGGGCTAATTTGCTCCGTGTTTAGCGAGGCTAGCTTCCAGGAAAATGTCAAAACACATTTGTGCCATTGTTTTTCAGGAGAGTTCATGACATCATAGGCTACACTAATGTTTAGAATTATGATTTTGTATATTGTCCAAATAAGGTCAGTATAATAGTTTTTGTTGTTTTTTTGCCACATAAAAAAAGCGTCAAATTAGTACTAATTATTCATTATTTAATGATGGCAGGACTCCAGTGACTCGCTATCGCATCTTGAAGCATAAAGTAGGATTACAAGACAGGATTGGCTAGCTGCTTAGCATGCTAACTTCACTAGATATCTCTGCACAGTAGACGTTATATCAAAACTGCTTTTTTTTGCCACATTCTGTTTCTGTTCTGTACAATTTTAGCTTGTAACTGCACTAGAAGTACATGTAGCACCTTTATGTGTGTGACACATTCATCTACAGACAGAAGATCCGTATACTACACTCTTGTCTATTTTATTCACAGTACACATCTTTCCTGCCACACAGCATAAAAAGAAATACAAAAAAACAAGTATCAGAGCATTTTTAACTGAAAAAAAAGTACTTGTACTACCAACCTAATCTACTTAATTGACAATAAAGGCCTACATGCTGGTTTAAAGCATTTAGCTAACAGTCACCCATGGAGGAACAATGAACTTTTCAATCAGTGTCATTTATGTAAGTTTTGGCCAGGCTGATATTGTGGTACCTTATTGCAGAAATATGCATGTCATCATGTACAGCTGCAAGTAATCATTATTACCACAGAGCAAGTATCAAGGCTCTTCATTAAGTGTTCTTAAATGTAGATTCAAAAATCTAATATTTGTTGGACCCTACCCCAAACTGCTTTTCAAATTTGTAAACATTGTACATGTAAACACATTTTGCCAAAATGCTCATGAATGAAAGAATGCCATGGCCTTTCAAATTCATCCAGGATGTCCTCTTGTTAAGAAATATGTCGGTACCTTTCATTTCCTTTCAGATGCATGTTGTTGTTGTTGTGGTCTCCCACGGGTTCTATTATGAACATGGATACGCAAGCCCACTCTGTTTGCATACATGCTGTATTAATGCAGGAATTTCTGTTTTCTCTCTCATTTCTTTTCTTTCTTGCTAATTGAAAACTGCTTTTGCACATTGCAAACAAACAAACCTCAGATGGTTCTAAGATTTAAAGGTGCCATGTGGAGTTTTAATAGACCAAGACACATTGTTGAGTTCTTACAAAAGTGTTAAATGTATTTACGTCCTCAAAACATTTTCAAAGCACTTTTTTTTCCCCATCTTATGTCATTTTTAGACTTGCATTGCACTCTTTTTCTCCTCCACCATTCTTGGAACATTTCTTGGCACATTATTGCCACCTTTTGACAGGTGGAACATAAAACAGGAGTGTTTACACCTTCACATTCATGAGAGCACTGCTCCATACCTGTGATGACCACCGGGACCTGGAGCAGGTTGCGCCAGCAAAACTTACATTGCAGGTCTGTCTAAAGTAGATGTTGTATAATAGATGTTGCGCATCAATAATCAAAACAGTTGGAGATCAGATATTAATATAGATCCAACTCTATTCAACTACGTTGCTAGCTGTTGCATTTGGAACCAACTGACAAAACTAGCTGCTGATGAATGGCAGGTTTGTACAGAAAAAAATAAATCGGTGGTTTTGAATAGTTCAATGCCATTTAACAAAGTTGTGAACTGTGAGAATTTATGAGAATAAATGTGAGAATAAATAAAGTAACATGCTTCAATTTACAAAACGTTTCAATATGCCAGCGGCGTGTAATCCCACACTTTCCTCAATCCCATTCTAAACTATAGGAATACTACTGAGACACATTATTCCACATATATAAAAGCAAAGTCCTACTTGCATGCACAAAAGATTGTCTATATTGCTATACTATATTACGATATAGTATATATTATTACACTGTGCTACTCTGTAGATACTACATATGTTTCCATCTCCACATGACTAAGGTCTTTCCTTGCTAAAACATTCTTTATGATTTAATTCTGCAACCCAAACAAGTAAATCACCAAATCTTTGAGATGTAAAGATATCTAAATTCATATCTGATGTGACAGGAATATAAGTTTACGTATTGTGAATGGGGAATACGGGTGGGGACGCACCGGTCTTTTTAAGATGATCCAGTTATTTTGCAGCTCATGTCTGGTGTCTGCATTCTCAAATGCCAAACAACTTGTCATGAAAAGACAGAAATCTGGGAGAGAGGAAGTTGCTGCAAGCCCTGAATACTATCCTGAGTTTAAGGGGGTTGCATAGATGACCTGTTGGGTGAGTTGTGAAAACAGATTAAAGCAGAATTCCAGAATTTCCAGAATGTTTGTAAACTGTCATTCGATTGTGGACATATCTGGTTTAATGGCATTTTTATTCTTTTTTTAAAAAAATGTATATTGCTTTAGAGTTAGCAACTAGCAATGTAACAAGGAATGTAACGAGCTTGGTTTGTTTGTTATATATACCAACTATTGCAGAATCGCCGTATCGTGATACTTTCGCGATCATGGGCAAAATAATTGTGTTAATATTTTATTGTTTCCCACTCCCTCATCTTGACAGTAGAAATTGATCTGCCACAGTCATCGGTTTATCTTGGAGATTGGTTTGAGAAATAACTCAATTAGCTTGTTTTCATCCATTATAGCATCACAAATGTGAGGCAATTGAGGAAATAAAACTGGAATAAGCAGAAAATTGGCAGAACTGGTTTTGGAATGGATTTATGGGGAAGCTACATCATGTGTCTGGAAAGTTCTAGAATGAATAGATTTGCCGTTAAACTGTTGTTGGGTGGGTATGACTAAGCCATGGTATGAGCTCAGTTGAGAGGCAGTGTTTTCTTTTGGTTCTTTAAAGTAGTCTAGTCATATTATTAAACCTGACACTATCAGTAGTGAATCCAGGCCTCTGCCTATTTTCAGTGTCTTTGATGGCCAACTCTGGCTGTCTCTCTGATATGCATCAGCAGCAGCAGCAGCAGCGGCAGCAGTGGCCAGCTTTACAAGAGCTCTGTTACATTATGATGAAAAATCACATGAAAAAATGTAGGTTTGTAAAACCTTGTGTCGGTTTCCCCAACGATGGCCTGTACTACTGCGTCCTGTTGTAATCTCACCTTAAAGAAATTGTGTTGTGTTTGCTTAAGAATTGGTATCTTATTTTTCAGTAACAGTAGATTGCTAGGCACTTAAATAAAGAGGTAGGCTGAAGAAAACTATTGCCAAACATAAAATGAAATTGAGATTTAACGTAGTTGAAATTGACCTGTTAATGTAAAGCTGAGGTTTATTATTACGCAGTAGGCATTTATACAAAATGTACAGTTTCTAGTCATCAGGAGAGCTTTTGAAGTATTCCGTTTGAAGTTCTTATGTCCTTAAGCATTCCTGTGTTTAATTATTCATCACTGCGCTGCTATATTTACCAACCCAAGAAGGGTAATGTCATTTTAACTGAGCAAATTTCAGCTAATTTAATGCCTCAGCATCTGTATCAGACACCTATTTTATATTACTGTATTTTTTTTCTCTTTGCTTTGACATCAAATGAGCGGAGTCATTTATTTCAGCCAAACAGTTTAACCTTGTTAATTACGCTTGTCAGGGAGAATAATATATGTTCCCTCATCGTTCACATGAGGATTTTTCTCAAGCATCCATTCGCTCTCATACATCCCCTCCGGGCAGTTTCTCTCAGGCGTCCTCTTAGTCAAACCTAATTTTAGTCATCAGACTCAAGAAAGTGTTATTCACGTGTTGACAAGTTGACTATGACAAAGATCTATAAATATGGCATTTACAGCGGGGATGTGACTCCCCTTGGTTGGTATCCCTTGGTTATTCGACTCGTGTCTTTACTGTAAAGTCAACGCTGCAGGATGGTATGTGACACTTTAGCTAGATGGTCCTTTAAAGCCATAATGTATATTAAGCAACAGTCTCATCAACAGCATTACAGCTGTTTTCCCTGACTCACTGAGTGTAAAGACTTTGACATGCATACTGTGTCCTTCTTATTTCAGATTTGCAGTGTCTAAATTCTTGTTTGTGGCAACTTTGGGGTTTGTGAGTTGCAAATTTGACAAGCAAAAGTCCCTTTCCGTCCTTTTTTTAAAATAGCAAACTCCTGTGAAATTATATTCCTTTCTCTGGGTCATAGAGAAGTCTCCACACAGGAGCCGTTTCTGTGCAGTGAGCGATGGTCGTGGTTGAGGCAGCCTTCGTTGTTGTGCACAATGAGCACAGGAAAGTACAGCGCGTCCTGGTAGGCTGGAGGGCTCTCCTCGCTTGTCTGCTGGCCTGACAGACAGCGCGTGCTTTCTGTGGGGCAGGGCGGCTCATTCAGGCTCCCGCTGCTCCTCCACAGGCAGCTCCGCCTGGAGCCGTACAGCCGACCGAGCGAGAAGCGGCTGGCACTGAAGGGGATGCGAGGGCTCCCTGTGTTGCAGATGCTGAGGGCACTGCGAGAGAAGATGGAGGAGCTGCTGATGGCTCGGTGACAGCGCTCACAGTTCTGCCTGTAGCTACCGTAGCCGCCACATACGGAGTAGTTATTACAACTCCCTGAGAGCTGGGCCAAGTCCATGAGGACCGCCTCTGAGTAGCTGGGCACCAGCTGTTGGTTGGAGCGGATGTGCCACTCCAACTCCGTGCTGTCAATTGTGTTGACCCGCGGGATGTGTCTGCAGTAGGGACGCTCCTCGGAGGGTGTTACTGGCACATAGTCAAAGCCAAATAGCTTCTCCACATGATAGTGGACACAGGCAGTGCGATACTCTGTCAGCACCCGTAGAGGCCAGGAGAGGGTGAGAGCAGCTGATGTCCAGAACGTGGAATTTGACGCATACCAGGGAAGGTGGTTAGGGTCCGAAAAGGCAATCATATATTCTTTAAAGTCTACATTCTTCAGGTGCATCCCTTCACGGGCTTCCATGTAGTCATCCAGGCCCTCATTTTCTGTGAAGAACCTGGCCCTCTGGGTCAGGTAGGAGTTTTCAGACTCCACATTAGCAAAGCTAAAGCACTTAGTGAACCTCAGCTTGGTGATGGGGAAGCCCTCCAGGCCAAGCAGGTGCTTTGAGATGTCCTTCACCCCACAGTTCCCATAGTCAAACTCCGCCTCAGCCACGTGGGTGTTGACTCTCTCATGGTAGACCTGCGTGGTGGTGTACGCATCTCCGTTACGGTAGCGCGTCACCTGCCGTGTCCTCCTGACATAGTGGTAGCTGATAGCCTTCCACCAGATACATGGTGTAGCCTGCGTCATTCGCTGGACCCGCTCTGCAACACTGTCCACATCTACCTTATACTGCAGCTCGTTGCGGGTGAAGCAGTGCCAGCACTCCACCAGGTAGACCACATAGAGCATCACCAGGAAGGCCATCGGGATGTAGATGTAGCCATTGGAGCACGGGCTGTCATGGTACAGCATAGACTTCCCCTTGTAAGCGCTGTCAAAGGAGAGGCGTGTAACCTTGGTCACCTGACACCAGGCCATGGCCCCGACGCAGCCATACATCAACAGGGACAACAACAGGCATTTCCAGTGTGTTTCCTGACAAAGGGATTTAATCAGCGTCTGTCTCTGGGGCTGCTGCTACATAGAAGAGGAGAAATAACGAGTTAGTGAGTGGTTTTATGATCCTCTAAAAGTTGTTCGTTTTTCAAAGATTGCCGACTGAGGAGTCAAACTTCCAACAAATATTGTAACCTTGCATAAAAATGAACATAGACATTTAAAATTAGAAACTATTAAAAAGCAGTGGCTTGTGTATATAAAATATTTATGGAAATATTCTGTGTTGTAAGTGCTTTTACATAGTTTATGCATGAGCTGTAAGCCAATTGCACATGTCGTGGCCTGTGCTCATTATAATCAAAAAGACTTGCAATCAAGAAAAGCATGTGATTCGTGTAAAATCACAATCTTGAATGTGTCAGCAAGGTGCTGTTGAGTTTGTAGGGATGGGCACCATATGTTTATAGAAATATTAGGTCACTCTGCATGTGCATACTGTGCATGTGTTTGCATTTAGAGCTCATATTTAATGCCAAGCCAGGCTGATAAAAGCTGCTCTTTGACTCTGCAGCATAAATCCGGTGCCGTCCTTTATCACCTCAGGGAACAGCGAGCCCCACTGCCTAGATCATGAGTTAGTCACGCTTTTTGGGAATGCTGCCCGCATACAAACCTGGCAGGGATTCAGTTTGCCCCAGGAAGGATGGATCATAACAAAATTCATTCAAACACATTTATATTGGACACTACACTCTGACAGAGCCTGCTGTGTTTTCAGATTATAGTGATTCAATTAGATAAAAGGTTATAGTCTGTTATAGGCCAGTCCATATAGGCTCGATGTATGAGTGACCGCAGCAGCCAACAACCAGCATCACTGCATTGATGTATTGAACTCAACATGTCAGCTATGTGCTCTTCGAGTGACAGACGGCCATAAATAATAAATGTTCTTTCTCCTTAATTATCATCCCCACCTTCGTCACATGGTGCCTGAGTCCCTTACCAACCCGAGGCTACACCCCACCAGGCCAAAGGGATTAAGAGTGCCATTCCCTGTTGGGATGAGCTGACTGCAGAAGGAGTATTTTCCTCACTAGTATCCTGTACACGCTCACCAACTGTAATCAATACAACATGACATAGTTTGTGGCTCATGCTGCAGTTTAAGTCTCAGTGCAAGCAGCTATAATAATAACGAGCAAAGAGTTCCTTTATATGGAGGGCAAATGCGCCTTTATATGGCAGGATACTCTTAAAAATCAGTCTGTAAGCAACTTTGTCACACAGGCGGTTGTGAATTTTACCAGGGGTTTAACGCAATGCAACCCTAAAAAGTATAAATCTAAAGATGATGATGATGATGATTATTATTATGTTGAAGCCACAAGAAAAAACTTGTTCTATCAATTTAGTTATTTTGAGGCCACAAGACCTTTTTTTTTAAATAAGATAGCCAACTTGAGGGAACACGTCATACCCTGTGGCCCAAAAAATAACTAAATAGAAGGGACGTGTAATATCTTATGGTGGTAAAATAATAAAACTTGAGGGAACGAGTTAAATTTCAAGGCCAAAAAAAAAAAAAAAAAAAAAAAATCCAATACAGCAATTTTTCACCCCCCCCCCCCACCACCACTCTAGGATTAGATGCAGAAGTAGATGCAACTTAATTAAAACCAAGACTTTCATGGCAGCAGCTGACCTTTCAATTAAGAAGATCAGAACAGAGCTAGTTATCCGGCCTTTATGGGAGAAGTGAAGGGGCGTAACACTGTAGGGTGCTGACATTATTGATAAAGTTGACAAATCAATTCTTCTGGCCCTGTCCAACGGTGTTAAAGAGCCCCTAAGTGCACATTAACAGGTATTTGTCAATGCAGGTGAGCGATAGAGAGCAAAACCATTGAAAAAAAATTAGCATTTATGGATTGCCAGTAGCTTTAATCTACTTGCATAGTAAAATGTTCCAAAAAAAAAAAGAGGAAGCAGTCGCACCGCTCGTCTGGTTAAAAAAAGAATTAAAAAATCGAAAAAAAAGCGTTAAAACATTTTCTTACAATGTGCTTTTAAAAAAAAACACGCTTTCATTTTAACCTAGTTACTGGTCCTAAGAGACCCTCTGAGGTTCAGTCAACTGGAGCCTCAGATTTGATTATTTTTGATATGTGGTTGTGTGTGTGTGCGTGCCTCTTTTGTCACACTAAGAAAAAAAAATCTGTTGTCCAAACAAAGAAGAGTTGCTACACCAGAATAAATCCTATGTGGACCACAAGATGCACCAAAAAGAATCAGGATTTGCAATGTCCATTAACTTTTATGATAATGATGACTGTATAATGACACGTGTGCCGTGTATAACATCAAATATCTATTGGGGGACTTATTTTTGATTTTAATCGGCTGTTTAGAAGAAGGGTGAAATCCATAAAGCCTGTTCAAAATCATCAATATTTCAGAAGACGGATGTTCCAGTAAAAACCTTCAAGTCTTGAGACGCCTCACCATTCCTGACACCACTGTGGTGCCTTTAAGTGCCTCTCGCAGTCGTGGACACTCTATCTTGACATAATAAGACCAGCTAGGTTATATAAAAACCCTCTTGTGTAATGGATATGTAAGTTGGACAGCATGGGTGTTTGTAGGAGGTTAAAAGGTAACCCTTAGACATCGTCTACAATGGTGACGTGTCATTTAAATTCAGTTGAACTTGAATTTAATCCCCGTTTCTGCAGAGAAGTGCCCTGTGCAGTCATGTCAGACCGTATCAGAGCTTCAAATTCATTGTCTGGAGGAAATGGATTCAGTTCCTGTGGATTTTTGAATAAACCTGTCACTCTCTCCTATGAGACCGACTGTGATGTTCTTCCTCCTTTATTTTGCTGAGGACCAGTCATGACCCTTCCCAGGACCCCTAACAGGGTCCTGAGCCCCATTTTTGGAAGGCACTTCTGGAGGCCACATTCTTTTTTATTTTTTATTTTTTTTAATAGTAATGTGTTTGAGGATGTGATCACAAAAGAAATGCAATTTAATTCAGAGCTAGCGTGTTCATGGGCACCAATCCCACCCTAATCTCCCATATCTGATGAGATTGGAGGCAATATGTCATACTTATTAAAGACTTAATTGGCCTCCATTTGCCTTTGGAGGAGAAAACTGCCTCACCTCAGCTCTGGGGCTGTCCGGCTCCTCTTCGGGGATCGCGGTGCTGCTCTCACTGGCCGTTGCAGCCGATGATGCTGGGGACATGGTGACAACGACGCAAAAAACGGGGCATGGATCTCCTGTTGGGATGGGGGTTTTTCAAGTCAGGGCGAGACATAAACACACGGAGTCTCCCTCTGTGCATCATCCGAGATAAACCAGTCCCGCCGGAGCCCGAACGGAAAGAAGATGCATCATTCAAGCATCCTCCTCCTCCTCCTCCTCCTCCTCCTCCTCCAGGTGGGCAGACGTGGTTGGGTCTTTGCCTACGGGAATCTGCACATTGTGACGCGGAAAGAGAGAAAAAAAACGCGCAAAATCGTTCGGTCGAGCCTCTCAAAGACTGGAGACTGCTGGGAGGGATGTTAGCGATGTTAGAGATGACAAAGGCGGCAGTCAGCTCAGTGCTGCCTGCGGGCTGTGCCCATGGCAGCAGGGAGGCTGTGAAACAGGACAAAGAAGACAGGCAGCGGCACGTGTGTGCAGCCGTCTCAACACCACAGTATAAATAACACGCACACACACACACACACACACACACACACACACACATTAGTAAATCACAACAACATACAGAGGCGGTGCTCCACAGAAGAGCCCCCCCACACATACACACCCCCTTTTAGATGCATGACCTTGTTTATATGGGACTAAGGCCACACCCCCTTTAACCTGTCAGCTGTAGAAAAATAGTGACTAATAACAAAATGATGAGTCGTTAATAGCCAACAAATGAGGAACGATTGGAGAAGTAACTGGTTTTATTAAGCATTCGTTAAAAAGTGCTCAATCAAGGATTTTAAGAGTAGCTGATGATTAATCACTGATTACTCAACGATTGGTAAATTAAGAAAGGGAGTAAGGAAAGAGTCAGGAACTTCCCAGTAACAACTCAGCAGGACGCATCACTTTACTTTTAAGTACACAAGAGATAAGTAATAGTGTCCAGGAAACACACCGCACAGGAGTTCACTCTGGAGGACACAAAAAAGGGTAATGAATAGATGAGTAGATATGTGCTCAGGTTCTACTCAGTGGGATGCACCACTTTACTTGAAGATAAACAAAAAGAGCAAGTAGTTGGTCAGTACTGACTCAGTAAATGATGAAGTAAGTGATCAGTAACCACTCAGTATGATGGAACTTAACTCAAGAGTAAGTAATGAGTAACTAAGTAGGATGCACCACTTTACTTAAGGATACACCCAAAGGGTAAGTAATGGACAGTAAATGATGTAATGTAAGAACTGGCTAATTACTAGCCACGAGTTTTGTCAACAAATTTACAGACAGTAACCTGTCAACCGTTGCATATTTTGAAAATGTCCAACTAGTTGAAACCAACTTCTGCTTATCTTTATCTTTTTAAAAGTCTGTCTGCGTGAAATTGAATTTAGACCTTTAATTTGTAAAAATTAGATTACCACCCAGAACCAGGCAACCTCCCCGCAGATCTGACCTCCTCAGATGAACACTGGTTCTAGGCACACTGAGTGGTTGAGTTTAACTGACATGGATTACCGCATGGGTCTGACAGCTGAAGTATTCTCACCATTCAACCTTATTTATTTAACCCTCAGTTAAGTCTGACAGACAGACAGGAAGGAAGGAAGGCCTTTCTCCGGACGTCTACTGTGTATCTTTTGTAGCTGGTAAATAATTTAATGTTACAAGAGGCACACAATTGATATCCAAAGAGTAACAAACAGCCACCAGGATTTGCTTCTTGTCTTGCTTCTATTCCAGGGCGACAAATGTTTCTGTAGGAACTAATTTGTGCAGAATAACATTTTCTGAACAGCGGTAAGTGTTCCATTTGTTTTTAGAAGAGTGTAGAGGGACAGTCCAGAAGTGTTTTTAATACATGAAATACAACTTAGAATATTAGATTCCGTAGATATCTGTCTTCCTTGGATTATGAATGCACAATAATTTATCAATATATCAATATAGACCCAGAGCTGCTTTGCACCATTACACAAGTCCATGTTTATCACGGCGTCATTATGAACATTGGACTGGACTACTGGCATCAAGTGGAGTAAGTCAACATAACAGTCGTTGACATGATAACCAGATGGTGGTTCTTGGCAGCAGTAGTGTTTTTCTCTTTTGACAGCCACTATTGTTTTATTGACTCTAGAAATCTGGGCCGCTCCTAGAAGCTGTGTGTAAGTGAGCCCTCTAAAGGCCAAACCACAATAAGCATTTTCAAGAAGGAGAAAGGAAACAAAAATTGATGGACGGGTTAGTCTTGAAGCTTTTAAAGGTCAAAAATGACCCCCCCCCCCTCCCTCGTGCAAGCAATGTTCAGACAAATAAGAACATTGTGTCCCTTTGTGACTGAGACAAATTAAGTTATTGTTTAAATGTTGGCGAGATACTGTATCTGACACACAACACTGCAAAACAGTTGTGGAGTTACGTAACATGTCAAATAGGCCCTGTTGCAGTTTTAGAGAGCCCTCATTACTGCTGTCAAACAACCAGATAACCTTCATGTCACACAAGTTCTGTCAGTTTAAATGATAAGGAGTAAATAACTGATGTCAAGCCCATTACTGGAAGACAGACACCCTGTAAAGATTTGATAAATAAGGGAGAAGCAGATTGTTGTGCTATTTGGGTGCAAAGATTTAGCAGAAGAGGGGCGGCATGGATCAGAGGTAGAGTGGCCGTCAAGCAACCGAAGGGTGGCCGCTTCGATCCTCACTTCCCCGGTGACCATGTCAAAGCGTCCTTGAGCAAAATACTGAGCCTCTTATTGCGACGGACTGGCGACCGGTCCAGGGCGAACCCCACCTCTCAATGTCCGCTGGGATAAGCTCCAGCCCCCCCATTAACGGATAAGAGGTCTAGAAAATGGATGGATGGATGGATGTATTAGCAGAGGTGCGGGCTTCAATCACACATAGATGAACTACAAAAAATGCCTTATTTACAACCTAAGAATAATGGTATTGAGAAGTCAACAAAAAAGCCATGCAGAATGCATAAAAGGACTTGGTGTTTGCCAAAAATACAAACCTCGTCTGGTCATTTTACAAGTCAAATGTAAGCTGAGAGTAGACAGACATTCAATTCCCTTTTTAACGTTATTTTGTGATAAGTTGTTAATTCCATTCTCGCCTTGTGCTCAATCAGCATGCAGAAAACTGAAAAAACTTGCAGCTGCTACTTCCTTATAAACAAATACAAAGATTTTTGACTTGGCTTCCCATCAAGAAGCTGATTATGAAGACTTCAAAGGGACTTGGACAGACACCAAAAAGTTTGAAAAGACTGCTGTGTGTTTGTACATTTTAGCTTCTTAACTTCTTAACATGTTGCTGAGTATTTTTGAACCCATGTTGAACAATTCTGAATGCTTCTATGTATTTGTCTGACTGTTCCAGGCAGCCCCTGAGGTCATTTATTTCCACTCAAATGCAAAAATCATCCAGCAGCCTGCTAAACCTTACTAACATCAGATCAAACTGAACATCAGGTCCGTATTAATGGTTGTTGGTTTTATATTGTTGTGCAATCGTAAATTAAACACTTTTCCAATAGGTCACAATCCCAAACATGTTCAGAACCAGATGATGTGGACAAACACCTTCAGTAACAAGGAGACTCCTTGTTAAAGAGAGACTTGTATGAATACAATAGTAAAACCTTCAACTGTAAAAGGCTCATTTGTAAGTGCTTGAAAACTAGTCCCCATTGACCACTCAGTCCCTTATCAGGCGATAGGGAGTCACTGATGTATAACGTCTACTTCGCTGTACAGAAATGTTCACATTTCTTAAGTACAAGTTCTTGTGGCACAAGAACAACAGACGGAAAATATTCATCCTCTAAAAGTACACAGCGAACAGCAATCTTTTCATGTTAATGCCCCACATAACTAATAGAAAGCTAACATAGCTGAGCTAATGGCGAACATGTTTGCTCACTTTAGCGTTACCTGACATATCGCTTATTATGTTTGACGTATTCAAATGCTTTAAAAAGTGTCTTAAAAGTTTGACATTGTGGATCCAGCATTCTGTATGCTGACATCACAATTGTTGCACATAGCAGCTGTTATGTTTGTACATTGTATGAAGTTTTACAGCTAAAACATATGAAAACTGTTACTTCTCAGCGTGTTTTTTTTAAGGGGGGGTTGTTTTTTTTGTTTTGTTTTTGCTGTGGTATCTCTGAAGCCACGCCCACCAGACAGATGCCAAGCAATACATGTGACGGGATGGCATATATTTGTTGGCCGGCATAGAGGTCAGCGTCACAGTGGGTTCCCTTGACCCAAAACCAGAATTTTTTACATTGAATTCTACATTATTGTATAATTTTAATAATCATCACATATGATAATCATCATAAATGAACACCACTATTATGATGTTTGAAGCATAAATGTAATCATTAAGTACAAATATTTGTTTCTTGTGTTTTTGGCATTTGTTTAAGTAAAAAAAAAAAGCTACAAAATACACAAGAGTGCTAACTAGGTACCCCCTTACCCTATCTTACATTATTTAGACCTTTCTAGATCATTATTAAGTTATTTGATCCCATGACAAACAAACTATTTAGCCACTTTAACTTAATATTACAGTTTTACATGACTTCAGCCTGCACCAATCACATCCTGAGTTATTTTAACATTAGTGACTCTTGGAAACTTGGAAAAATTGTAAAATTCCCCCAAAACTACTGTATCTCTGAATCACCCACTCACTGTGCTGACACTGTTTGGAGCCCCCAGGGGAGGCCCGCCTCTCACTTTGAAACCTTTTTTTTTTTTTTTAAGCACTCGTGTGTAACGTGTCTATTTTATTTTGAAAAGCTACGCACTTCCTGTTTGATTTTGACAACTGGCCAGGTTGTGTGCGCGTGTGCGTCTGTGTATGCTTTTTTTTTTAAACTCGCGCGCGCGCACCGGGGATTCCCCCCGCGTGTTCACATGTCCGCTCTTCCCCTTCTCGCCTTTCATAGCTCATATGCCCTCCGCCTGGAGCTCGTGCTGTTACCGGATATCTAGACGACAAGCGACCGTTCCGCTATATTTCACGTCCTTTAACGCGTTTCACGGCGTCTGGAATGACCGTACCGCCTCTGGAAACTTATAAAGAGTTTAGCCCGTATCTGAACTGATGGCCTGTCGCTCTGGGCTCCAGTACTACCCGTGAGTGGCATGAAACGCAACGGCTCATTCCTGTGGTTTTACAAAGGAGCGGGGGTTTCTTCAGGTGTCGGTGGGCTATCCTCGGAGTCCAGTCTCATCGCCGAGAACCGGGCGCCAACACCCGCTTGAAGCCTTTAAATCCTTGGGGAGGGAGGCAAGGGAACCCTGCGAGGCCCCAGCCATGGCGAGCGGCGACTACACCAAAGATGCGTTGCTTGAGGAGACTCGCACGGACTCGGGTATTGACTCGTATCGGTCCATGTTAAAATCCGGAGACCAGCAAGAACCGAGCACCGAGTTCACCGGGCCGAGGGACAAACTCTCCACGGTTGAGGAGCGCCTGGATTCAGCCTACGGTTCGTCGTCTCTGACGGTGGAGAGTCTGACAGATATCGTGGAGGGCTGCAAGCTCTCCGCGGGCGATGCGGAGCCAACAGAGAGCTCCGGACTGTCGGACCAAGAAGAGGATTTGATCACATCTATCACAGAGGACGGAGACACGTAGGTCTTTGTTTACTCTCCTGTCTTCTATTTTCAAGCCGGTTGGAAAACTTAAAATACGGCGCTCCTGAATCAAAACAAGCCTCCAGGAGTGTTTGCTGGGTCTACCATGAACGAGTGTGCAGCACTAGAAAATGTATTTGCAAACTCTCGTGTTTGACTATAAACATTTAAACAGTCCCGGTGCCCGTTTGCACCCGGGTACTTTCATTTACACCAGCAGTCGAAGTGAGAACTCGAATCTTCGGCTCAACAGCTGTAGTCGACGGCCATAGAAAGTCTGCAACCCAACAACATTCCTTCTATAATCGAACACTCAAAAACACAGCAATTATAAACCAGAGGATATTTATTTTGCCTGTAAAACGACCAGAAATGATAATTCGGTCACTGCAAAGAGCTGCAGAGAGTTTCAGCTGTAGGGAGGACCACCAGTGTCGTATAAATGTTAGCCGAGCGTTTAATTATTTCATGACTTACTGTGAAATAACCCCGGCAGACAGTTTGTATTTACAGCACTGTACAAGTACACGTTAATACTTTGATTTAAAATGAGGTTTGTAAAAAAAAAAAAATAGAAATACTTATTCTTAATAAGCAAAAGGTATTTAAAAGTGTTATTGTAAACGCAGTTTTTGAAGCGAAAGGATTGAATTCTGAGTTTGAATTAACGCCCATTTTAAGCTCATTTTAAAGGACTTTCATTCGAATATCGGTTTCCTTTTCCTGTTTGTAATTCTCACAGAACCAGGGCATCATGGAAAGGCTGATCCATGATGATGATGATGATGATGCACTTTAACCTAAATAATAGAGGCGTTAGTGACTGAAGCCCCGCCCACAGAGGCGTTCTGACATTGAATGTTACCTATCTGATGCTAACAGTTGAAGATGATTGTGAGGTGGGTGTCAGGAACTTATTGTCCTGAATTTCCTCGGTACCAACCCACACGACCAAGTATTATATTTTTGTTTAGAGGAAGAAAAAAAAATCATATCTTAAAGGGAAAAATCCAGGGTATTTTTTTTTTGTTCCCGTTATGATTAATGATTCAATGTACTTTTAAATCCTGTTTGTTTTTTTGCAAATCCCTCATTAATTGAAACCGTTTGGTTATCGCGATCGCGGCTGCACATTCATTTGATGAATTTTCATTGACAGTTGAGGCGTAAAATAAGGAATAGCTCCTGAATGCAGACTTGGTCCTCCGTACAGTTCCTCTGGCGTTTAAACCAGAAAGCGTGTCTTCTCACTACAGCACTGGCGTCTGTAATTCCAGTGGATGAGACTCACGGAATTGAAGGCGCAGTTTGTACAACGATGCTGGTTTTGAAGGGAACTTTGGTGAACTCTGTCCATGTCATGAATGCGGACGGATTCTTCTGAGGCTCGTCAGTGAGAAAACAGAAGTGAAACAGATAGGCCTGGACTTCCCCAAGCAACGCAGACAAAGCACATGCTGTGAAGCCGTGTGGCTTGTTTTTGATCCAAGAAACTTGTTCATCAGGATAGGACAGTGTGTGCTGGCGTTATTCATGGATCACACAATTCACTCGCTGCTCTCTTTCTCTTTTGTTCATCACCCAACAAAGGTGAAGGGTTTTCCGATTCTAAAAATGTCAGTCGCTGACGCGCTGCAGTGGCCGTTTGATTCAAACCGAGAGGTGAACAACAGCAGCGAAACTGCAGATTTTCACACACAAGCCGAACACCTAAAACGTTGACGTTGAAACCACACACACACACACACACACACACACACACACACACACACACACACACACACACACACACACACACACACCGGTGTAACCCAGCAGTTAATGCAGTCAGTCACAGCATCACCCGAGTGTTGGCTGTGTCTTCTTTTCATTTCCTGTCGCTGATTTTTCAAGCCCAATGGTTTCACTCTCGTACCCCAGGGATCGATACCTGCGACGGGGAATAAAAGCTGAAAACACACAACACCGCTGTTTTGATGGAGAGAGAATCGTGCAAACATTCATGTTCCACTGTGGGTTGTTTTTTTTTTTGTTTTGTTTTTTTTAGTTCTCATTCATCAGTCTTACTCAAACCAGGAAGTCCCGGACGATTCCTCGCACAGTTGACTGTCTTTGAGATCAGATCCCTCAGAATTGAATTTGTCACAATACTTGAGTCTGACAGGTGTCAGCGCTAAGAGCAGAGACCTGAGAAATTGATGAGGGAATAAGAAAGGGCTCCTTATTTCCGTCATCTCAGCTTCTTACAGTTTATGTTTTAATTTCAATAATGGCAACAAACACGATCGTGTGTTTGAGTCAAATCTACTCTCTATTACGCCGAGAATGTAAATCCCGTTGTGTGTCGGGCCTGAATGTAGTGCGGGAGGTCTAAGGAAGATTAATTAATGCATTTTTCAAAAAGAAAATCATTCACCAACCGTTTTAATAATCGCTTCAGTCTTTTTACATCAATCATTATGCTGTTTCCAGGTCCTTCAACATGAGAGTTTTATGCCATTTATAACAGAAAATGAAGCATCTACAGACTGTAGATAATAGAGCTCCCCCCTTTAGGCTCTGCAAAGCTGTTTTATTTAGTTTTTTTTGACATTTTATAAAGTAAGAAATTAATCATGGAAGTGCCAGTAAATTATTTGCAGCCCAACTCTGATAAATACGCTCACCCCGAAGCACAGATACTGAAATTGGGCAGCGTTGGATTTATTGTGTATTAGTACTCTGTAATACTGACAGAATTCAGCCTTTACCCTTAGAAGGACAGAGTCTGATTCCAACCCCTAGTTTCAAGTATTGATTATTTTCTTGATTTTTGGCTGTGTGATGGAATTATTTTTTTTTTAAGTACAGAAAAATGAAGTATTTTCGTTTGAATTAAATGATGGAAGTGGTTTTGTTTTTCATTAAGATTGTTTCATTGATTGCCAAAAATAATGAGGTGGTTGTTGTTTTTCTTGCATTCTTAACACTCTGCATAGATTCTGCTCAGGAATCGTTCCCAGGACCGATGCTGTAATGTTGCCCACATAACTCAAACTGTTCTACTCATCCAACTGTGGCTCTATTGATTTAATGGTGACACGGCGATTCCCAGCGATAACTATTAAATAAATGAATTGATTTGACTTTATTGATCCAACCAAATCCTTTATTTGAAGGTTTCAGGTTGAAATGAACGAACTGATATTCTACATCAGACGTGCGGCCTGGCCGCTGAATTAAACTGTCCAAGTGACGATTGCTCTTGTGCTTTTTGTCTCGAGAAAGAAAAAAATTGTATCACTGCCGATCTAAAACTAGGAATAAGACGAAAGCACAGCAAGTGTACCGCTAAAAATAAGTACGTTTTTCACTTGCTAGACTGAGTAAACTTTGAGAATTTCTCCTTTTCACAGCTCAAACTTGTACCCACTTTACAAATCAGGCCCCGTCTAGGTTGTTTAACATGAGTCTAAATTAAGCCCTGATGTTAGGTTCCATTTCCTGCTCTTTGCACACATTTGTTTGCTACAACTTCCTTACTCAGGGTTTGAGGTCGGTGTGTTTTTGTTTTGTAGTTTTACTTGCTTTCAAATTTGCAGCAGGTGCTTTTACGTGCCCTTTTCTAGAGCCTGTCTGTCAGTCAGGCTTCAACCAGATCTTGTGTTTAATTTTTTTTGCGGGGGGGGGGGGGGTTGTTGTCTATTTGAACATTTTGGGTGTGCTAAATCAAAAAAGAGAGCGAGAGAGAGAGAGAGAGAGAGAGCGCTAGAGAGTAAGAATTAGACCCACAAGCATTTTTTTGCAAAACATTTCTCCTCTCCCCCTGTGTAGAATCCTGCACCTAGCCATCATTCATGAAGACAAATTCATCGCCCAACAGTTGATACAGCTGTTCCCAAAAGAAGTCCTGGACATCCAGAACAACTTGTACCAGGTAAGACCAGTTCCCGCACCAGCAAAACCACAGCTTCCACTGGGAATTTTCAATCCCACATGACTTCCTTGTTATGGGGGTCTTGATTGTGGAACCTGTCTATTTAGAACTGTGTACTTCTCTAGAAGTGTTGTTCCTCTTTATCTGCAGTCTGGCTGCTCTCAGGTACGTCACTGTGGGTGGTTCCAGGGTTAGCTCATGAGGGACTTTGCATGGAAACTCCCTGACTCTTCCTTCTGTAGAAATAGAAGCACAGGGAGCTATGGAGTGTGTGTCCATGTGTGGACGTGGTGGGAGGATTTGTTCCAGGGCTCCGAAGCTGCCAGACCAGGGTCTTGCGAGGGGTAAAGATGGAGAGAACTGGAGGAACTGTAAAAATGAAACATCAGATGAGGCAAAGTTGAGATTCAGCACTTTAGGCAGTGACTCAGTGAATCGTCTCCTTACACACACACACACACACACACACACACACACACACACACACACCACTTTTGTTGCTCAATTTCCCTTCAGTAGACCTCGCATTCATGGAAATCACTTAGAAAAATCGCTGTTTTAAAAAAAGAAATTTAGCGGCGGCAATATTACAAAAATCACATGGGAAACAGTCGATTGAATGTGTTTCTTTTACACTCTTTGAAAATTTGTGGTTGACTGTTGGCTTTTGTTTATTTCTTCGGTGCCTAATTTTTTGTTGCTGCTTTCTTTTTCTTAAGTTTTGCACTTTTGTATTTCCTCATTTATGTGATTTAGATCTCTCTACTGGTAAGGTTCAGACCTGGATGTGCCACTAAACCCACCTGCGCAGCCACTTCATTGAAAACTGTAGTTTTAATATTTAATGAGTGCAAATGATTTTATTTTATGAAAAAGACAAACATTTTAAAATCCATGGGGGACCCTGATTGAGAACTGCTACTCTGTATAAATGAGAGCTACAGCAGCAGGTAGAAAAATGCTGGTTCCTCAATAATCCAGGCTGCCAAACAAGTTTCACATAATTGTTCAGGAACTGTTTTGTCCCTCTTTGTTAATTTGTTTAACCACCAGCTGAATGAAACAGGTTAACGCCTCCCCCTCTGTAGTTTGATGAAAGGCCCTCTGGGTAATGTAGGAAATCCTGTAGTGGCGGACTGACGGACACGCTTTGTTAAAGTTGCCAGTTACTGTTAATTTAGCAGTCTCTGTCTCCTGTGCAGAGACTAAAAAGCTGTCAGACAAATTAAAAAAACAACAGCAATTATTGTGTTTATTTTAATTGCGTAGAGTAAAGAATGTTGGAAAATAATGCTAACTGTTGAATGAGGTGGTTTTCAAAGCGGACCTGTTTTCGTGTCTACAATCATGACAAATAAGTTTTATTCAGGGGTGTAACGGGACATCCATCTGTCAGAATCGTATTGTTCGTCCAAAAATTCAATTCAAAAAGTCGCCTAAGACGCACCTTGATTTTGAAAGTCTTTACCTTTTTCTCAGCTCCACGTTCCGCTTCATTTTATTCTTGTTCCAAAGAATAGATGTTTCCATTTCATGTTATGTTCATAATTGAGTTGCCATGTGTTTCCAAGCTCAAGAATCAATTGTGAAACCAAATTTTAGTCATTTTAGAATCGATTGTGTTCATGAATGCATTTGGGCTCACAACCATCGCAGTCCTCTCAGCTGAATCAAAGTGATTCAGATATTGTTGTTTAAAGAATGATAATGTGTCATGATGAAAATGACTTGATATTGTATTGTATCGTAAATTAATTTAAACAGACTTTTATTTTGCGTCTTATACCCGATCATTTTGTAAGCTAATATTCTGGTGATTTCCCAGAGCCCCTTGCACCTGGCCACCTACCTGAACCTGTCAGACGTGGTGAAGAGCCTCGTGGAGAAGAGGGTCACTCTGGAGCTGCAGGACCAGGATGGTAACACGGCGCTACATGTGGCATGCCAGCATGGACAGACGGCGTGCGCCACTGAGATGACCAGAGAGGTTTCCCCTAGCAAGCTGGCACCGGTCTTGGAGACACAGAACTGGAGAGGTGCCGACCAAACACCCAGTTTTAATCAAGCAGTAGAGTTGCATCCTATCTTAAAACAATATTTGTATATCACGGTTTGAGCATCATTCGTAATTCAAAGCAGTATTTTATCCCGCCGGTCCCACCAATATGTTTCTCTTGGAGGCGTGTGCTGATGTGATCCAGCGCCCTGGTCTCCCCCGGTGTTACGACACATCTCGCCTTCACGTCAACATGTTACAAACCAACTGTTTACTTGCAGGTCTGGCCTGTCTTCACTTGGCCGCTCTGAACAGGCAACATCAGATTATGAAGCTCTTGATGAAAAAGGGGGCTGATCTGAATATCCAGGTCAGTGTGCCAAATAACTTCTTGCTTCATTACAGCATATCAATTACTCAAGTTGTTTTTTTTTTAAAAGTCCTGACAGGGATACTCTGCACTGAATACCTCAGCTTGGTAGAATGCAGGCTTTAGCTTGATATGAAACTATTTTATAACCATAGTATAATTAAATGTCACACAGCGATGGAAAGGACAAGAAATCACCACAGTTTTTCATTTTCTGTGTTCAAGTTTACCGCATGTCTGAATAATACTCTGTTTGCCCTCTGCTCCAGCTTGTATCCTCACGCTGGCCACTCTCACACTGTTTACTCCTGCCCCTGCTCTTGTGTTGTGTCTCCGTCTATAAATTAGCTGCACCTGTGCAACGCTGATAGTGATACACGCTGAGCTCAGAGTTTGCTGCAGGATTCATGGAGACATAATTAGATACGAGATATGATTAGGCTGCTGCTCTGGTCAGCCACTCTTCCCCTCCGTTTGAAGGAAAGGGAGCGCGGCACCCGCTGCAACAACCTACATTCCTCCCAGTTTAAATCATCAGCCTAACATGTCACTGCCTCACATCTGGTTACCTCCACCGAGGAGGTGAAACTGGTCTGTCTGACTCTCAGCGGGATTTGATGTGACCTTGTTCTTTTCATAAACAGTTTTGCATTTCAGGGCACAAGACGGTCAGTGTGAGACTGTCTTGAACACACGTGCCGTCACATGGCCACAAACTATTTCTTTCTCTCTCTGTGGCCACTCCAGGGCTTTGTAGTTAAACAGAGCAAAGAACAACATTTATTTATTGGATTATAAACCATTAATCTACGGAGGTGGTTCACATTAAGATTAGATGATGAGGATCATAGATATAAATTGAATTGTAAAACTCTGTATGCAGGTGTTACGTTATAGCAGAAGTGCATCTTGGTTTATGGAGTGAAACCGTGGAATTCTCTCGAGTGATGATTTAAGGTTCTGTTCAATGATAATTCCATTCGAAAGAATTTATTTTAAAAAAGCAATAGAATTAAGTGAGGGATTAATGTTGTGATAGCAGTCATTGTTGTAGTTACGGCTGTGTTCAAGGAGGGCTGGCCTCATTATTAAGAGAGATAACAGCTCTTGTCATTTTACATATTTAATTTAGATTTAGAAAATAGTTTCAAGCTCAGATTCAGGAAGGTCTTGTCTGACTTGTGAGTAAATCAATCATGTTTTTCTCTCCCGCTCCCAGGAAGGAACCAGCGGCAAAACAGCTCTTCATCTCGCCGTCGAGCTGCATGACATCACTTCAGTGACTCTGCTGCTCAACAGGGGCGCCAACGTGGACGCCGCCATGTTTAACGGCTGCACACCTCTTCATCTGGCAGTTGGGAGGCAGGACGCCGCCATCGCTCACCTCCTCTGCCAATCGGGAGCCGACACAATGCTGCGAAACATGGAGGATGAGACAGCGCTGGATCTGGCTGATGGCAACAACGATGTAGGTTAATGAGTCGCTGTTGAGTGTTAAAGCCTTATTCTCTGCCTTTCTTATTGTTATAACGTAAATATTTTCATTAAGGCAGTTACGTCTCATGACTGTTACTGCATTTTACTATAAACTTTAAATGTTTCCTTTGTTTCCATCAATCGCGCTCTCTTTATTCCTCACATTCACAGGAGGGAAAATCATCCCGAGTAAAATACGACCGTTTTGTCTTTCAGATTTTGGCTTTATTTCCATTTGATGACATTCAGATCTCCGGGAGGTCGGTGGTTGGTGTGAATTTCTGAGCTGGCACAGCGCTCGCTCAGCAACCATGAAGACATCTGGAGGCTTTACATCAGCTAGACACCTTTTGATAGCATTGAAGCTGAAGTTTTCATTAATTAGTGCCTCTGTTTGTAGTGCAGTCTTGACGTTATCTGTATTTATACATTATCTAGACAAATAAGCGCACCATATAAATTCTACATCCCGCTTACAGTGATTCTGCTTCATAGACTCTGACTTAAAAACTGCCAAATCACATTTTATTTGATTGAAAATTAGTGTCCTCTTTCTGCATGCACTTAACAGTGAGTGCTGACCTTTAAAACTACAATGTCCACGAAAAACTTATTTCATTCTACCTCCTTATCACAACAACCCAGTTGTAATCACTAGAAATATTATTATTCTGATTGCTCTGTTTCTCCAATTTCATCAGTCTGGGTTATTGAAGTAGCTTTTTCAGGACTGCTATCAGAGACATTGCAAAGTTAATGTATTTAATTTTGCACTGCCTCTGATTCATTACAGTGCATTCATCCTGCACTGTAAAAAGTTGTACTTTTGCTCTTTGTGTGTTTGTCTTTTACTATTGAATCCTTCTTGATATGTCAGACTTGTCAGAACGGCTAAGACATCCTATCATGAATAATATCTAGTTAACCTAGATTGTGGACTCAAGGAAGAGACCATTTCCTGGTTCCTTTTTTTTTGTTTCCTGGAGTTTGTTTAGTTGTATCTTCTGTTTGACTGCAAGCGACTTCATCCTGACAGCTTGATTTGCATTTGGAAATTCCACTCTGCAGTAAACCGGGTTGCAGTAACGTTTTTGGCAGATGAAGAAAAAATAGATAAATACAGGAAACATGAAGCAGAAACTTAAACATGAAAGAATTTAAGCTGTATTTTGTAATTGTGTGTATACACACATACATACATGAATGGTTTGTACAGTAAAGCATGGAGGAGGTGTGATGGTGTGTGTGTGTGGGGGGGGGGGGGGGCTTTGCTGGTGACACTGGTGGGGAGTTATTCAAAACTGAAGACACACTGAACCAGCATGGCTACCACAGCGTCCTGCAGCAACACGCCATCGCATCCGGTTTTTGTTTAGCTGGACCATTGTTTATTTTTCATCAGGACAACGACCTCAAACACACCTCCAGGCTGTGGGAGGACTATTAGACCAAGGAGAGTGACGGAGTGCTGCGTCAGATGACCTGGCCTCAAGTCACCTGACCTAAACCCAGCCCAGATGGTTTGGGATGAGATGGAGCAGAGTGAAGGCAAAAGGACCAACAGGGGCTCAGCATCTCTGGGAACTCCTTCAAGACTGCTGGAAAACCATTTCAGGGGACGACCTCATGAAGCTCAGAGAGAGAGTGAGCAAAGCAGCAATCAAAGCAAAGGGTGGCTGTTCTGAAGAATCTAGAATATCAAACATGTTTGGAGTTATTAAACAATTTTTTTATTCACCACATAATTCCATATGTGTTGGTTCATAGTTTTGATGCCTTCAGTGTGTCAACAATGTAAATAGTCATGAAAATAAAGAAAGAACATTAAATAATATGCATCTTAAATTCTTTGATGTTTAAGTTTCTGCTTCATCTGCTACAAACATTACTGTCCTTTGGTGTTAATTACACTGGCCTGTCTAGTTAATATAAGCAATTCTGAGCTCTTTTATTTTGTAATAAAATGGGTGGGGGGAATGTCACCGCATATTGTTCTTTGGGGCAAATGGGAATTTTTAGTATTTATTACAGGCATCGCTATTTGTGCAGCCTTCATCCTGCACTGTAAAAAATTGTACTTTCGCTCTTTGGGTGTTTGTCTTTTCCTATTGAATCCTTTTTGATATCGAAGACTTATCAGTACAGCTAAGACATCATGAATAATATCTAGTTAACCTAGATCGTGCACTTAAGGGAGAGACCATTTCCTGGTTCTTGTTTTTGTTTCCTGGAGTTTGTTTAGTTGTATCTTCTTTTTGACTGCAAGCGACTTCATCCTGTCAGCTTGATTTGCATTTGGAAATTCCATTCTGAAGTAAACTGGGTTGTGTACTTAGCTGGCACCAGATCATCAATCAACATTTGTGTCACAATATTGGCAACAACATGGGTTTATCTTCCTCTTCCTCTAGTAAAAATGGGTTTCATGGGCTAATACGCTTTTTTTCTGGAGACAGTAATGACACATACATGTGTTGTCAACTCCACTGTGAAACTAAATCTACTCCCCTACTATGGCCTGGAAAACTTCTCTCTGGTACTCCAGCTTCCTCCCACAGTCCAAAGACATCAAGAGGGGACGAGGCTGATTGATACTCTAAAGTCAACATAGCCATGGCTGTGAGTGTGAATGGTTGTCTGTCTATAAGTGTTGGCCCTGCAAAGGACTGGCGACCTGTCCAGGGTGAACCTTGCGTCTCGCCTGAAGGCTGCTGGGATAGGCTCCACCCCCCCCCCCCCCCCCCCGGCGACCCTTAACAGGATAATCGGTAGAAAATGGGTGGATGAATGGATGGATAGTCTGTCTGTTTAACATCTTGGTGACATTGTTCAATAGAAGTGATTTCAGGTACAATCACGGCACACCGATTCATCCACACCGAAAGGGGGCAGTCTATCGGGGATGGCGCTGTTCACCGCTTCCGACATCCTTTCGTGCTGAGAGAGGAGGAGGGCGCTTGTCCTGCTCAAATGAACACTTCAGCTATTGAGGATAAGTTGAAGACAGTAGAGCTAAAGGCAGCTACTCTGAAAGAAAAACAACCCCTCTTACATAAATCTCCGGATCCGGTCAGCTTCATGCTCTACTAGAGCGGAGACGCTTGAGTGTGTCGGCGTGTGTGCTGCGCCAGGTGCCGGGCCACAGAGTGTGGGAAAATGCCATCTTTTTCATGGAGGTAACGTCAGAGACCACAGCAGCTAACTGGGAAATGTGTCTTGTTAGAATTGAGTTGGAGTGGGGACCGGCTCGGTTGGCTGTTAACAAGTATTGGTAACACTTTTAGAGCCATAACTCGTCGTTACATTGACTGTCAGTGTGTTTATGAAGTGTGCTAACAAGCTGCTAGCTAAATTAGAGCTGCATGTTTGTGGAAATTACCTGTTGGTAACCTATGACGCCGTCTTAGCGATGGTTATTTCACTACAAATGTTTTTATTACGTCCTGAAAATTGACAGGAGTTACCAAATCGTCTTAAACAAAGTCGGAAATTCCCTAAATGCCCTTCAGTATTTGCACGGCCACATTTGTTGTGTGGTAAAGTGTGTTAAAACAATTACAAAGTAGCTAAGGTCATACTATTTGAAGGGCCACCATTTGGTGTAATTCTGACTCTTTGTTGTTGTTTTTTTTAAAGACTACTCTGAATGTAATACAACTTGTCTATCCAGACCACTCCCTCCAACAGCTTGGGTGTAAAAGGTTATATGAATAATATGTTTTCATCATATGTAAGAAAATGCTTCTGTCGTTATGGTTTGCCATCATGTTTTTACAAGAGAACCTTGTTGCCTCAGGTGAGTTTTGGCGGTGCCCTCCTTCCCTCTGTGCCCAGCAGCCTGTGGGTTGTCTGCCCAGCGGGTGCAGCATTCCTGCATGTCATAATGAGCTACTTGCTCACAGAGCCCAGGTCTGGCTGCTGCAGTGGGCTGCTGACTGGCCCAGGCCCACACAAAGAGGCACTGTATGAGTGAGGCACACAGGCCCCCCGAGAGAAGGCCCGGGCCTCACTTCGAATGTGATACACTCCCTGTGCCACGGAAGCAAAGTCACAAACTCTCTTCATAAGACGCTAGAGTTTCACCTGCGTCACCTGAGCTGTATGTGAATGTGGCTCCTACTAGTGTATTTAACAGGGAGAACAGGTTATGGGTGCTCTGGGTAATTCCAGCCACCATACCTCCCATACCGCTTACCTGACAGGGTTGTCTACAAGTAACTTAATTGTGCGCACCCACACTGGTTTGCTCATGACTGGTTGCTCTACTGGTACTACCTGACTAGGATCATTACACTGGAATTATCCAGAAGTCTTTGTGGCAGCTGTTTGAATTCTCCAGATATTAACGGAAGGTGCTCTCTCTCTTATCTGCAATAGCAAACAGTGCACTGATGAAAGGATAAGAGACAGTCCTAACATACCCACAATTCCTTGCAGCAACATTAACATTATGCATTATGCAGATCATCTCATAAGTTGTTATTCCTCTGCCCACTGCTGTCAGTTGATTTGGAAAAAAATTGAATGTAAATAATTAGTTGTTTGTAATTAATCTAGATTTATTGTTTGTATCAAGGAATTAAATCAAGTCAACTGGATATAGTTATACATTACCAGTCAAAAGTTTGGTGACACCTTCTCATTCAATGTGTTTTCTTTATTTTTACTACTTCTACATTGTAGATACATACTAAAGAAATCAAATACATGAAGAAAAATATATGAAATTATGTAGCGTACAAAAAATGTTTAATAACTCTAAACATGTTTTATACTTTAGATTCCTCAAAGTAGCCACCCTTTGCTGTGGTGACAGCGCTGCAAACACTCAGCCTTCTCTCAGTGAGCTTCATGATGTCATCACCTGAAATGGTTTTCACTTCCCAGGTTTTTCTTGTCTGGGTTCATTTGTGGAATTTCTTGCCTTCCTAATGAGGTTGGGACCATCAGTTGTGTTGTGCAGAAGTCAGGTTGGTGCACAGCTGACAGCTCCATTTGACAACTGTTAGGATTCATGTGATGGCAAGAACCAGCCAGCTAAGTTAAGAGAAACGACAGTCCATCAATACTTTAAGAACTGAAGGTCAGTTAGTCCAGAAAATTGCAAAAACTTTGAATGTGTCCCCAAGTGCAGTCGCAAAAACCGTCAAGTGCTAAACTGGCTCACATGAGGACCACCCCAGGAAAGAAGACCAAGAGTCTCCTCTGCTGCTGAGGATGAGTTCATCTGAGTCACCAGCCTCAGAAATCACAAGTTAACAGCACCTCAGGCTGGAGCCCAGATAAATGGCACACAGAGCTCTGGTAGCAGACACATCTCTACATCAACTCCAGAGGAGACTGCACCAATCAGGCCTTTATGGTTGAATCGCTGCTAAGAAACCACTGCTAAGGTAAAGCAACAAGCAGAAGAGATTTGTTTGAACCAAGAACCACAAGGAATGGACATCAGACCAGTGGAAGTCTGTGCTTTGGTCTGAGTCCAAGTTTGAGATCTTTGGTTCCACCTGCCGTGTCTTTGTGTGACGCAGAAAAGGTGACCGGATGGTCTCTACATGCATGGCTCCCACCATGAAGCATGGAGGAGGAGGTGTGATGGTGTGGGGGTGCTTTGCTGGTGACACTGGTGGGGATTTATTCAAAACTGAAGGCACACTGAACCAGCATGGCTACCACAGCGTCCTGCAGCAACACGCCAGCCCATCCAGTTTGTGTTTAGTTGGACCATCGTTTATTTTTCATCAGAACAACAACCTCAAACACACCTCCAGGCTGTGGGAGGACTATTAGACCAAGGAGAGTGACGGAGTGCTGCGTCAGATGACCTGGCCTCAAGTCACCTGACCTACACCCAACCCAGATGGTTTGGGATGAGATGGAGCAGAGTGAATGCAAAAGGACCAACAGGGGCTCAGCATCTCTGGGAACTCCTTCAAGACTGTTGGAAAACCATTTCAGGGGACGACCTCATGAAGCTCAGAGAGAGAGTGAGCAAAGCAGCAATCAAAGCAAAGGGTGGTTGTTCTGAAGAATCTAGAATATCAAACATGTTTGGAGTTATTAAACAATTTTTTACTACATAATTCCACATGTATTCATTCATAGTTTTCGCTTATCCCATCATTGATTTTTCCGTTTTTGCTGTCACAAATATTCAAAATAAGAGTAGATCAACTGAAGTGGTCTAAATCTTTTCATTTCCTGCAGACTGGATGCATAGGAGACTGGGTGCTGCTCACAGCTCTCAATTTATAAACTAAATCCAGGGGGCAAGGGTGGGATGATTTATTTTATTTTTTTTTAAATCATCAGTTACTTTCTTGGAATTAAAAAAATAAATGAAAATCTAAATACTGTTGCGGTTTTCATCTTCAAATCAGGAATATAAATTCAATTGAAACCAGAAAACAACTTTATCCAAGCATGTAGTTTCAATGCAACAGGTCTGAATCTCAAAGCTGACTTGTGGGCTTCTGTCTGCCGGTGCAGTGGTAACTGATTCATGGGGATGAATATGAGTGTGAGTGAACTGTTTTAGTTGTCATTTCCGTCTTGGTAGTGAAGTCATCTTTTTCACCAGGTGGTCCGTGTACATTCAGCTCATATTCTCTCGGAGGTTTGTCTACGGAGGGTTGTAGTTTCACTCAGTTAGACCCACGTTCGTAACTTAAGCCGTCAGACTTCCCTAACATCACTGTTGCCGTTCTGAATTGAAGTTCACATGACAACTTGACCTCATGGCTTTTTCCATCTGGGTTTTTTTGAAACGTGGGTGGAGGGACTATCCCAATGAAGCCTTTGAGTTTTCAACAGAAATCCTGTGTTACCATGACCGGCCAGAATTTAAGAAGTGACCCTTCCTTCAAGCGCATCTGTCCATGTAATTTGATGTGTTACGGCATTCAGGCTTTTTAAACTGGTCTTGGTCTCAGGCTGAATGTGGGGTCTGTTGCTTTGATTTTTCTTAAGAAATACTGGGGGGGGGGGGGGGGACACGCTTATTGTACTTCATTTATTTGCTACCTAATTTATGCCCAGGCAACTGAATAAAGTGGTGACATAGAAATAAACAGAAGCACTTTGCTGTGACGACTGTGTTTTCCTCACGTATCACTGCTATTCCTGGTGCTCTGTAGGGTTTGGCCTGCACTGGTGTTGCTCCTCTTCCCTTCCACCGTCGCTGCAGAAGAAGAGGTGTCGCTACTGGAGGGCTGGCGCGATGTCTGGCTCTTCCGCTTCCTCATCAACATGCTGGGATACTCCACCATCATCATCCCCGGCTACCTCCTCATTAGCTACTTAAAACGCACAAATTATCTAGACACAGGTTCGGGCTGGCGAATTTCAAGATTTATGTCAGTAAACAAGCTGGATGTTGAAACCCCTTCCGTCCTTAATGCCGTGTTGTTGTATTTGTTCCCAACTCTCAGGTAGCGGGTTTTTCTACCCCCTCATAAAGACCTGTGTGTTTGGCAGTGACGCTAAGGCGGGTCTGTCGGAGGATGTGTCCATCGCACCCAGGAACGAGGGAGATTCAGACTCACCAGTCAGACAGGCCGTTAAGTTGATCTTTTGTGCGGCCGGACTTCAGGTGGGGATCCTCCTGTTAAATACACACTTTCTGTTTGCACTGCGGCACGGTTGTTAGATTTGTTTGATCCCAAGCGTGTGTTCACTCATTGCTGCTCTGGTCTGTGGCTGAATCCAGAAACTGGAGCCAGCATCTGCTCAAAACCAATTAAATCGTCAAGAAATCCTCTTGCCAATTGTAAATATAATGTATATTTTTTAAATTTAGTACAAAATATATCAGTTAATTCCACACCTGAGAACTTTTTATGTTTAAAATAGGCTAAACAAAACTAGACCCAGTTCCCTTGTAATCTGAAACCAGTTTTTAAAAATGTAAACAATAATGTCTTAAACACCATGAAGTCACTCGATTGCTCATATTCATAGCAATATAGCATTTTTTTCTTCACTATTACTTCTTGTTTTTAGGCATCGTACCTCACGTGGGGCGTCCTGCAGGAGCGGGTGATGACGCGTTCCTATGGAGCCGTGTCACCAGAGCAGGAGGGTGAGAGATTTAAGGACTCGCAGTTCTTGGTCTTCATGAACCGTATCCTTGCTCTGACCGTGTCTGGCCTGTGGTGCATCATGTTCAAGCAACCTCGCCACGGAGCGCCCATGTACAAGTACTCCTTCGCCTCCCTCTCCAACATCCTGAGCAGCTGGTGCCAGTATGAGGCTCTCAAGTACATCAGCTTCCCCACTCAAGTCCTGGCCAAGGCCTCCAAGGTCATCCCCGTCATGCTCATGGGTAAGATCGTCTCCCGGAAGAGCTACGAGTACTGGGAGTACTTAACAGCCATGCTGATCTCAGTGGGTGTCAGCATGTTCCTGCTGTCCAGCTCCACCAGCAAGCATCCGTCCACAGTGACCACCTTCAGCGGCGTCATCATCCTCGTCGGCTACATCGTCTTCGACAGCTTCACCTCTAACTGGCAGGATAACCTGTTCAAGTACAAGATGTCGTCGGTGCAGATGATGTTCGGCATCAATCTGTTCTCCTGCCTCTTCACCGTTGGGTCACTCTTGGAGCAGGGCGCCTTCTTTGACTCTCTGGCCTTCATGACGCGTCACTCTGAGTTCGCCGTCCATGCCGTGCTACTCTCCGTGTGCTCGGCGTGTGGCCAGCTCTTCATCTTTTACACCATCAACCAGTTCGGCGCTGCCGTCTTCACCATCATAATGACCCTGCGGCAGGCCATCGCCATCCTCCTCTCTTGTTTCCTCTACGGCCACGCTGTCACTGTCATCGGTGGCTTTGGCGTCGCCATAGTTTTCTTTGCACTCTTCCTACGGGTATACGCTCGTAGCCGTATGAAGGCGGGCCGGCGGTCAGCACAGCCGCTCGCACAGAAGGTGTAGCACTGACGTCACACCAAACTGGGAACTAAGACCACATTTTCTGTGGTGCTTTTTGTTTGTTTTTTTTGGTCTGTTTGTCTGTATGTTTTTAACTGTTCTTTTTCATTGGTTTTTACTTTTGCTTAGCGGCGGTATGGAAAGGGATTCTGAAGTTTTGACTCTTAAACTAAGATGCCCCCAAGGGGTCCGTGTGATCCGTCATGTCAGCTGACACAGACGTTCCGAGTGCCTGTAAGATTGTCCAATACACACGTTCCGATCTACAAACTGCCTCTTCACAGGTTGACGTTCTTCTCCTTAAAAATCCACCATATGTGGCTTTGTGCTGCCGGTTGAAGGTTACTGTTTAAAAAAATGTCAGTTCTGTTCATTTTCCAGCTTTTAATCACTGGCCTTGACATTACCCCAAATATTTGAACAAGACTGCAACTCTCCATAACATTTTAATCCGGTAGGTTGTCTTTCTGTTAAAATAGCCAGATGCTGCTTATCTCAAACACTTCCACACGGACAGCAGGGGCCTTCATGTGTTTGAATGTGGGGTTTTTATCTTTTAAAGCTTGAACACTTGGTGCATAGAAACATGTTCCACAGGCGACCATCCACTGCAGGAGGTGGTAATCAGGAGTGAGCTCCTTTTAAAAGATGGTAGAATTTTGCCCCCCGCATGACCAAACCAGACGCTGCTGTGGGTTATTTTAAGATCTTTTGTCTTTTTTTTTTCTCCCCCCCCCCTCCCTCCCGTCATCTCCATAACACATTTTACTTAAAAGTTTTAAAAATCTGGTTTAAAAAAAAAAAATGTAAATATATATGAAGATTTATTTTCACCCTGCTTGTCTGCTCCATGTGAATGTTTGTCCGAATACTGAATGGATGGTGTGGTGGTCACAAGGGTGTGTGGAGCTAAATCCCGGGGGAAGAGCGAGCGCGTGCGTGCGTGCGCGTGTGTGTGTGTGTGTGTGTGTGTGTGTGTGTGTATATACAAGGGAAACGAAATGTCACTGTAACCTTGGTTTTACGGTTCTATTTCTTCTGGTTACTGTATTAATAATAAAACACATAAATTAACTTTAAACAGTAAGAGTTTGATTTCAATGTTTCGCATATGATTTTTTTTTTCCCCCCCTGTGGTAGCCGCACTTCTCTACAGCTCCATAAAGTCTTAATGCAATGATATGAACATTATGCCTTTTAAAAGTAATGAAATAGTAAAATATTTTGATTGATTCAAACATTAAGTTTAGTAGTTTTGTCTACATTTTGACAGTTTTATGAAAGACTGAATCAGAATTGTTTTATGTGGATTAAGATTTGACATACCTGCTGTGCTGAATTAAAAAGAATCGCTCCTAAATTGAGTGAAATTATCTCAAAGGTTTGAAATGCTAACTCAAGGCCGTGTACTGAACTTTTCCCATGTTTTGTCACTTTACAGCCACAAACATTTTATTACATTTTATACAATTTCATTTTTTTTCTACAAATAAACTGAAAAGTGCAGTGAGCAAAAGTATTCAGCCCCCCTGAATCCATACTTTTAGTATTAATAGTCTTTTGGGGTGTCTCCACCAGCGAGAAACTGAAACTTTTGCTCATTCTTCTTTGCAAAACAAGCTCAAGCTCAGTCAGATTAGATGGAGCGTCTGTGAACGGCAGTTTTCAGATCTTTCCACAGATTCTTCATTGGATTTGGGTCTGGACTTTGACTGGGCTCTTACACATGAATATGTTTTGTTTAAACCATTCCATTTTAGCCCCGGCTCTATGTTCAGGCTTGCTGTCCTGCTGGAAGGTGAACCTCTGCCCCAGTCTCAAGTCTTTTGTAGACCCCAGCAGGTTTTCTTCCAAGATTGTCCTCTATTCGACTCCATCCATCCTCCTATCAACTCTGACCGTCTTCCCTGTCCCTGCTGAAGGGAGGCACCCCCAGAGCCTGACGCTGCCACCACCATGTTTGACAGTGGTGTGTTCAGACTGATGCGCAGCCTTCATTTTCCATCCTACATATCATTTTGCATTTAGGCCTAAAAGTTCAATTTCTGTGTCATCTGAACCGAGCACCTTCTTCCGCATGTTTGCTGTGTCCCCACGTGGCTTCTGGCAAACTGTGAACGAGACCTTATGGGTTTTTTTGTTTTTAACAATGGCTTTCTTCTTGCCACTCTTCCAGCAAAGGTCAGATCTGTGCAGCGCACGACCAGGAGTTGTCCTGTGAACAGATTCCCCCACATGAGCTGTGGATCTCTGCAGTTCATCTAGAGTCACCATGGGCCTCTTGACTGCATGTCTGATCAGTGCTCTCCTTGTTCGGCCTGTAGTTTTTGGCGGACGGCTGTGTCCTGGTAGGTTTGCAGTCGTCCCATAAACCTTTCATTCACGGAAGATGGATCGAACAGCGCTCCATGAGATGTTCAAAGCTCGGGAATTCTTTTAAAGGCCTAACTCTGCTTTAAACTTCGACACAACATCATGATGATGTTTTCTCCCCGATATTCCCTTAACCAACTTCTGGACAGCTGTATGTGCACTGAGACTACATGACACACAGGTGGATTCTTTTTTTTTTTTTTTTTTCCCAAAAATGATGTAGAGCACGGCAAAATATAAAGTTTTATTTCACAAAATAACCCGGTAATTCATATCACGATTTTAAAAATAAATAAATAAATGAAGAAACAAATTGGAATTGTTTTTTTTAACTCAGTTTTTAGGCAGAACAGTTTTACTAAACAGTCGGGTGTTGAAATGTCTGCATCAAAGACCGTCCACACGCTGTCACGCAAGCGCTAAACACCAAATGTTTCACTTTGACAGCTCAAGTGTGGACCTTCGCTGAGGCCCTGGAAAACCATGGTATTCACTCCTCTGCCACGCTGAAATATTGTAAATAAGGGAAATATTTGCGGTTCGGAAAAATGATAATGACAGAATGAAAAGTTAGGAGGTCACTAGAGTTTAATGAATGGTCGCCTCATCGAGCAAGTTTAAAAATCTCCAAAGTAACTGGGATTCATCCTTTAGGAACAATAATCAGCACAAGCCCGAGCTTCTCTGGAATATCATTTCAATGGTGGTATCATTTCCTAATAATCTTCCTAACACGTGTCAGGAGATTTAGATCATAATCGTAATGTCTCATGTTGATATTTTGCCGTTTTACAGGTTTTCCAGCCTCGTGTATTGAGGAATGTGAGACCATAGAATAAATGCACATTTTTGGTTTCAAATGTAGCTTTATGACATATTTTCTCAGTGAGCTCGTCTGATTCATAAACCAGATTTATTATGAATCACCGAGCACCAAACTGAAGGCGTGCGAGAAATCATCTGCCTCTGGTTTATCAATCACACAGCTGCTCCATGAGGGAATTTCCCAGCAGCGCTCCATCTCTCACTTCACGCTGCTACTACACCCCGACTTCTTGTGTCATGGCATTAAGATCTGGAGTCCTCGTTTTAATGCTACGATTTGCAAAACGGGTAGGCGGGGATGTCATTTGATTTCCTCAAAAACACCCGATGGAGCAGCTCATCTACATTCATGGCCACGAAGAAGCTGAAAACAGCCGTAACACCCCCCCCCCCCCAAAAAAAAACCCTGTTTCTAACCTTTTGGCCCTCACCACCCACCATATTTGACTGTACAAGTGGAAAATAAAAACCTTTAACCCTGTCATAAGGTTATTGTGGTTTCCTATATTTGATGTTTCACAACTGAGGGGTCTTTTCTGAGCACGTTGCTTCCTTCCTACTCAGCATGGGTTCCAGTTCCTGTCAGTGGTACTTACTATGGCTGGTGTGTGCTACAAATATGTCTACGACCATGAGTTGATTGAGATCTTTGCTTTGTTACGTGATGGTGTGTGTGAGAGAGATGAGCTGCTTCTTCAAAGTAGTTCTCAGAAACCTTACACGACTGCGGTGGTGCTGGATCATTCCAGTAAACACTCAGCTGCGAGAGCGTTCAAGTCTCTGTCACTTTTTTTGTTTTGCATGCAGTGCAACAGTTCCATCGTCTGAACCACAAAGTACTGTTACAAGAATCTTGACAAAGCTTCGTAAACCCAGAAACCCCATCCTCTCAATAATCTTTTGCCAAACTCCTTTGAGGAGAGAACCTGACATTTAAACCTTCTTAATGACCTCCACGACAAAAGGAAACAGAATGTTGCCACAGACAAGTTAAATATCAGCGATGAACAAGGGCCAAACCCAGCAACAACAAGGGGGGGAAAAAAAAAAAAGTTTTGGTAGGTGAAAGGTTAAGTTCATTTGGTTTTCCACTTCTGATATTCAGATATTTACAGCTTAGCCTTTTGCTTCCAGACATCATAATCCTGGATCAAACATGATAAAACCAACAGGGCTGCATTGTCTTAGCATAAATTCAAGAAAACTGTCCGTATATTTGTCTTTTACTCGATAAACTGTACCCAACGTTCTCATTTACACAATATGCCGGGGAAAATCTGGAGGAAATTGCTTTAAATTTGGCAAAAAAAATATCCACTGAGACTTGAGGTTGAACTGAAAACATTTTGTTGGTCAGGGGTCCGTTTCACAAAGCAGGTTTAGTGAAAACTCGGGGTCTATTAACACTGAAATAAGGAAAACACGGAGTTTTCCCTTTCACAAAGGGAGGTCACACAAACCAGAGGAAGAGGGCTCACTCCAGCCTGTTTCACAGACTGCGGTAACTTAAGCTCTCGGTCAGTTACCGCAGTAACAGACGCCCTGAAACCAACCTGGTCGGGACCAGGTTTTTTTTTTGTCAATGAACCTTGAGTTTCTCGCTGTCTCCGCCCACTTTCAGAGCCACACACTCCCATTTGATTTCCGCATTCATTCATCAGCGGGCGAGTTTTTTCAACTAACATGGCTCGTCCTTTTCTCGACGATCCCGTGGATGAAGGTGCAGCATTGCTGCGCAGAGAATTAAATATTCGTCGGGAGATGGAGACCAGACCGCGCACAGACGCTCTTGCATTTCCAGACAGTGTCGGTGCCGTTTCACATCACAGTTCATATCTCAAGCCATATTCCATTTTATGAAGGCACTGGTGTCTTGGGGGTTGGGTTCTAGGGATGAACTCCCTCAGCCACTGGCCTTCCTACACTCTGGCTGAGGGCCAGCTCCTGTGCCTCTGTCAGAGGCGGTGGTGGTGCTGGGCCACCACCCGTTTTACGGGCATCTGCCTTCTTTCTGTTGGCTGAGTGGAAGTCTGTGTTAGTTTAAATAGGCTTAATTATTGAACAGAACATGATGTCGATGAAAAGACGTTTGTGTATGAAACCAGCATTATGCTGGGGATAAAACAACTATTGTACACAGTCAAACAGCCACTTCATATTCAATTTACAATGCGGAACATGGGGTACCGCATGAGATGGTCTGACCTGTTTGAACGATGTTTTTATGCTTCATTTTAAGTTGCTGCCAAGTGCGTTTCTCCCCCGCACCTAAACGATATAAATTAATGCGCTGCCATGGAAGCAGCTTCCTCCGTAATGATCATGATTGCAAAGGACTACATTTAAACTCACGCATTGACCCGAGCAGCAATGTTCTTCCACGCCATCTCTCTCTCTCTCTCTCTCTCTCTCTCTCTCTCTCTCTCTCTCTCTCTCTCTCTCTCTCTTTTGCAGCTGCAGCGGTGTTGCACTTCTTTTTTAAACACGTGTTGGAACTCTTCACGTGATCGCATCAAGATTTCCAACTCCACTGGCGTGAAAAACGAAGCTCTCCGCTTCTCCGTCGCCATGGTGACTCGGTGAATCGGGGCTCCATTTATGCTGGCTTTTTAAGAGTTGTCGTGATCGCGCTTTACCCCAGGTGAACCTACTCCGAGTTGATCAAACTGATTCAAATCCGCTGTTCTGAAACCGAAAATTCGGAGTTTTTTTTTTTATTATTATCTTAGGGGAGATCAACTCGGAGATCAGGATTAAACTCAGGGTTTGATGAACCTGCTTTGTGAAGCGGACCCCAGGTCATTGTCACCTGACACCTTGAGGGATATTTTTCTGACGTATCGTACAAACATCCACTGGCATTTGAGGATGACCTGAAAAATGCTGGTGGTCAAAGGTCGAGGTCAGTGGCTTCATGCAACCAACACATTGTTCCTGCGCTTATTTTTTATTCTTTTTCCCCATCAAGTTGTGACTAGATAGCTATAAATACTCTTTCAAGTCTGTTCTGTGATGGAAAAGAATTGTAGGTCAAGGTGCTTCAGTAAATGCGGTCTTCTGTGTTTCTGAATGACACAAGTAAAGTTCCCTGCCATCATTTTGAATGAAATGAGTGTTTGTTCAACAGAGACACACACCCACAACATTGTAGCTGCAGAGTAGTGAAGTTGCTGCCGCCCACTCAAAGCTGTACGAAACAGGACTTCCAGGAAAACAGCATACTTTATACACACACACACACACACACACACACACACACCCAGCGCAAGATGCCTCGTCACTTTTGGCATGTATTCAGCGTTTGAACGCCGACACCCAGGTCCCACTTGATGTCAAAAAGGTAAACAAATTAACAATTTTGAATTTTAAAAATGCATTTTCCTTTGTTAGTTAATATATTGTGAAAGGTATTAAGTGTGGCAGAATTTGTCAATTCATCAAAAGAAGTACCTGCTCTATTTTACTGAAAAGCACCTTGGTCTTACAGACCAGGCCACGTAGTGTCGATGTCTACTCATGTAAATGAACTTCCAACCAGTTCACTTCGATCTCTACAGACATGAAGTCACTATCAATTTGGAATATTATTTTCTTAAAATAAACTGTGACCCCATCTTGAATTTTTTTTTTTTTTCCCCCTCCCCAAAATGCAGAATCCTTCAACTGCCAAGACTTCCTTACTGGATAAGTTTCTGATAAAAAAGGTCAAAAATAAAATTGCTCCCTGAAGAATATATTTTAAGAAGCAGATAAGCTTTTTCATAAACAAACTTTTGAATCTGTGAGCTTTAAGTACACAGTTGCCATTAATAAGAGCGCTTCCTCTGAATAAGCTTGCAATGTTTGCTACCTCTGCACACTGGACTCGAGGAGGCTCAGCCCCTACCGTTGTATATAGCAATGTCCCCACCTAGTGTTCATGCTAATACATTCATTTAGTCCTTGATGGACAAATCAAAACAAGGAGTGAGCAAGGCACATACCACAAAAACACAACTATAGATAAGGTATTGTATCTTTAATTTTTTGCAAAACAAGACTTGGAATACAGACAAGCCTGGACTCAGGCAAAGGAATCTTACAGTCCTCTCTCCATGCAGCGTGCAGTGTTGCACATGAGCAGAACCCACCCTAACCCTCACTAGACCTGATAATGGAATGTACCATTCCCATGTTCACACGTTAACCACTCCGACATTTAAAACTCAGTGCAACAGGGTACTCATTAAAACAAATGTGCTGTCACCATGAACTTACGCAGCAAAAACCAAAACTGCTTTTCTTAAAAAGGTCTTGCAGAGTTACGCTCCGGACGCAAGAGCAACACTGGTCCACCAAACAACATGAATGACTATTTGTTTTGCAGTTGAGGATGAACAATTGGAAAGTGAGACTAGGGCATAGAAATCTGGGGTTTGTTTAATCAACTTCTTCCATGCGTGAAGCATCGTCGCCATCACCTTCTAGTGGAGGAATCTCGTCATCTGGGACGGATGAAGAGGCAGCCTCCTCTGTAGAGACGTCGTCATCATCAATACCTGTGGAGCAAAGAATTATTTAGTTTACTGCAAGTGAGGACAAGACCAGGCATGTCACAGCTGCCAGTGCTGGACTTACCCAGTCCAAGTTTGATCATTCTGTAGATGCGGTTGGAATGAGTCTGTGGGTCGTCCAGGGAAAAGCCTGAGGACAGCAGGGCGGTCTCAAACAACAGGATGACCAGGTCTTTCACAGCCTTGTCGTTCTTGTCGGCTTCGGCCTTCTGCCTGAGTGTCTCCACAATGGGGTGGTCAGGGTTGATCTCCAGGTGCTTCTTGGCCATCATGTAGCCCATGGTGGAGTTGTCCCTGAGTGCCTGGGCCTTCATGATCCTCTCCATGTTGGCGGTCCAGCCATAAGTGCTCGTCACAATGCAACAGGGCGATGACACCAGTCTGTTGGAGACGGTTACCTGGAGGAGAGGACCGCAGGACTTTAGAATCATAGAAACGCATGTCCCAGCTCCCAGTCAGACCATGCAGGAACAGTCGTGTTAGAGGAACGCTCACACACGGCACATCCAGGTTCAGAGGTTTGTCAGTTCCACACCTTCAACTGTCAAGACCCATTTAGCACAAATGCAGACCAATTGCTAGAGTTTGTATCGACTTCTATTAAACTCAGGCATAAGTAGTAAGAGTGTGACATTCACAGGTTAGGTTCTCAGAAGCATTCTTGCCGTCCACATCTCCACACAGAAATTCTGATCATTTTCAAAAATCTATCAACTCATTCTGAGCACACCTGACCTACAGGGGCAGTTCAAGGCTGCAGCAAACTCACCAGAGTACAAGTTAGGATCAACTAGGCACCTGTTACCAAACAAAACAACTGCTGTTGGGAATCGTACAAGTCCAACTCCTACAGTATAGACAGGGCATGATTTCAGGTCAGAACAACAACGAGCATGAAGGTCACTGACCTTCTCCACTTTCTTATCCAGAATCTCCTTCATTAGCTTGCAGAGATTCTCAAACTTGGCCTTGTCCTCCTCCATCTTTTTCTTCTCCTCCTCGTCCTCTGGGAGCTCCAGGCCCTCTTTGGTGACAGAGACCAAGCTCTTGCCGTCAAACTCCTTCAGTTGCTGGACACAGTACTCGTCGATGGGCTCCGTCATGTACAAGACCTCGAAGCCACGTTTGCGAACGCGCTCAACAAAGGCAGAGTTGGCCACCTGGTCCTTGCTCTCACCTGAAGACATTGGTTTCATTTGTGTTTTAATCAAATAGTGTTCAGAGGGTTTTCTACAAAAATGACCAGCGATCTGCTCTACGTGGCAGCCGTACCAGTGATGTAGTAGATGGACTTCTGGTTATCCTTCATGCGGGTGAGGTACTCTGTGAGCGATGTCATCTCATCTCCAGACTGGGAGCTGTGGTAGCGCAGCAACTCGGACAGCTTCTTGCGGTTCTGAGAGTCCTCATGGATTCCCAGCTACAAAAAGGAGATGAGGTTACAGTGATTTGGCCACCAACACAAATTTGCTGCTTTATTAAGTTTTTGAACAATTTACCAGCTAACACTTGGCCGGTCTCCTGAATTCCTTGTTGCATGGAGGGGAACTTTGGTAATTTAAACTCAAGAGTTGGTGGATAATAACACCAATAGTCTTCATCAAATGCCTTAAGTTTCACACATGAACAATGGGAGACGAGCGCTATTAAAAAAAAAAATCTTGGGGATTCGCTTAACGTGGGGAAGATGCCCTGAGATAACTAAAACTGACTACAGCACACACACACACACACCAATGAGTGTAAAGCAATCCTGTTCAGCTTTCAGGACCAAGGTTTAGCGTACATCTAAAAGCTTCTTTCAGCAATGCCGTAGCATACTAAAGGGAAATCTAGCCAATAGTTTAAAAATAAAAAAAAAGTCAACCTTACGAATCCATGGGGGCGCACTGAAGATTTAAAAGGAGCGCAATATTGAAGGATATTAAAAAACAGGTTCTCCATTTTTAATGCAGAGTTGTACATGTTTATTTACGTTACCTTGATGTTCTTGGAGAATGCTTCGTAGAACTTCTTGTAGTTGTCCTTGTCCTCTGCCAGTTCGGCGAAGAGCTCCAGACACTTCTTGACAATGTTCTTGCGGATGACCTTGAGGATCTTGCTCTGCTGCAGCATTTCTCTGGAGATGTTGAGGGGCAGGTCTTCTGAGTCCACCACACCACGGACAAAGTCTAAGAAAATAGGAGTTGTTACATTTCAGGAAAAACTCAATTTTCCAAATCATTTTATTGACTTAAAAAACCTGCAAGTTCCCAACTAAATTCTCCTTCACAAGATACAGTACACTTCAAGTGTCATTTTTTGCCTTGAACCTATGGAACTGAATTCCCTACTCAAATCAAAATGTGTCCTTCACCTATTAAATAAAAAAAGGTACAACCAAGTCGCCATTTTGAGGAGGAGGCCACACAGCAGGTGTAAATTGACAACTTGTGGATCTGCCAAAACGGTTTAGGCCTAAAAACAAGATGAGAATTAACTTACTCAAGTACTCCGGGATGAGCTCTTCACAGTTGTCCATGATGAAGACCCTCCTGACATACAGCTTAATGTTATTCTTCTTTTTCTTATTCTCAAAGAGATCGAAAGGTGCACGGCGGGGAATAAAGAGCAAGGCCCGAAACTCAAGCTGACCCTCCACTGAGAAGTGCTGGGAAGGGAAAGGTTAAGAAATTTGAGTTTTCCTCTTGAAATCATTTACATATTTCAGCCATCATGCTGGCACAGACACAAAAACTGCCATTTTTGCATTGCAGGTACCTTAACAGCCAAGTGGTCCTCCCAGTCATTGGTCAGGCTCTTGTAGAACTCTCCATACTCCTCATTTGTGATGTCATCTGGATTCCTGGTCCAAATCGGCTTGGTTTTGTTCAGTTCCTCCTGGTCGATGTACTTCTCCTTGATCTTCTTTTTCTTCTTCTTGTCCTTGTCTTTTGAGTCTTCCTCTTCATCTGAGCCTACATCTTCAATCTTTGGCTTTTCCTCTGCATCTTCTTTCTCTGCTTTTTCATCCTCCGCCTCATCGTCGCTGATCTCCTTGTCGCGCTCCTTCTCCACCTTTAGGTTACAGTGGCCACATTTTAACTTCAGAGTATCGACCAAGGCCAAAAACCAAGAGGATTGAAGTCAAAACCGGTACTTACAAACAAGGTGATGGGGTAGCCGATGAACTGAGAGTGCTTCTTGACAATTTCCTTGACCCTCTTCTCCTCGATGTACTCAGTCTGGTCCTCCTTCAGGTAGAGGACGATCTTTGTTCCGCGGCCAATTGGCTCTCCTGTGAACACATTTATAAGTCGTCAAACATATTTTTAAGGCTCGCAGTAATTCCAGTTTACCTAAATCAAATATATGAGAATGAGATAAGAGATGAGACCTCCAGGAAGAACTGATCACTCAGTCTGAGTAAACACACTCACGCCCATCCCTGATCAACTTTGATAAAACATTGAGGACACGCACCGCTGTCCACCTTGACTGTGAACGAGCCACCAGCAGAGGATTCCCAGGCGTACTGTTCATCATCGTTGTGTTTGGTGATAACAACCACCTTCTCAGCAACCAGGTAGGCAGAGTAGAAACCCACACCAAACTGACCAATCATGGAAATGTCAGCTCCAGCCTAAAGGGAACACAAGTACGATTTCAATACACAACATTTCTAGTACAATCTTTCCTTCCTGCTGTTGAATCATCAAAATAGATTCAGCTTTAGTACCTGCAAAGCTTCCATAAAAGCCTTTGTGCCAGACTTGGCAATGGTACCCAGGTTGTTGATCAGGTCAGCTTTGGTCATACCGATTCCAGTGTCAATGAGGGTCAGGGTGCGATCACCTTTGTTAGGAATGATGTCAATTTTCAGATCTTTGCCACTGTCCAGCTTGGATGGGTCAGTCAAGCTTTCATAGCGAATTTTGTCCAATGCCTGTAGATGCAATCCAGATAAATAACTGAATATTTAAGTCAAATGCATCATAATGCAAGCAGCTGGAAACATCTGCTCAACAGGACTGAAGATGAGAATGCTAAGCTCTTACATCAGAGGCATTGGAGATCAGCTCCCTAAGGAAGATCTCCTTGTTGGAATAGAAGGTGTTGATGATCAGGGACATCAGCTGAGCAATCTCTGCCTGGAAGGCAAAGGTCTCAGCCTCCTCCTCTTGGTGCATTTCTTCAGGCATCTGTACACACACAAGATATGTAGCCTTCATTTAAAGTGTACAAATATAAACATCTGATTTTCTTAAATATCGATATTTAAACTTCCAATTTCACAGAAACCGTATCACGTGAGTGGCTCAGATGACACGCCTCTGTGGTGTTACACCATGGAAGTGCTGGAAGTCTCGGTAGTAGTGAAACGACAGCGTTTATTTGCTCCCACCTAGGAACCCGTTTCGTAAGATTGGAGGGCTGCCAGACTCTCTCCAGATCGGCGGAAGTAGCTGTTAACCAACATGGCGTCGACCGACAGTCAGACAATGGCCTCCGCAAACACGTGCTTGACGGCAATAACTGACTAATACTACGACACCGGCTAAAAGTGTGGTGATGCGCATTACACTGCGGTTAAGCGTAATTTAAACGTTTGGTGTATCAAGTGTGGGCGACCAGTTCATGATTTCAGATGCGTGGTCAATTAAACATAAGACTAAATAGAGTCACGTTACTCCTTTAGTGAACACATCTATTTTGATATTTAAGCTACATAAAATCTAACCAGGTAGGGCAAATTGAGATGGCGTATTAAAATAGGTTGGCTTATTTATTACGACAAAAAACAACAACAACAGGACCGTTTATTTCCATAATATAATCGCGCATCTGTCATACGCCAGGCGAGAAATGGTCATCGCATGGTTGACTGGATAAACAGTTGCCATCTTCACCACACCTGCCTTTGTGCAACCCGAGCTGGACCAAATGGCGATGCACTGCCGCATTTTATTTTACCGCGTACAAAAGCAGTCGGAAGGTCCCAGATGTGTCAGGATTAACTATTACGGAACAGCACACCGAACCCGTGTAAATACCTCCAAGATGGTCGTGACCTAGTAGATAGAGAAGCAGTGATGCTAAGGTTATCGTCGTGATTCAGGAGCTCGGATCCTCCATTGCGGGTTAAAATTTTCTAAGCTTTATAGCGCACAGGGTGTTATAGTATGAAATAAAACACGTCTACTAACCTTGATTATTCCGTTGACTAGTCTTGAATAAAATGCAACCAGAAATTTTGTCCCCTCTGCTCTCTGACGCAGGGAAATGGAAAGGGACTTCCTTTTAATAGACCGGAATCTTTATACACATGCGTTTCGGCGTGCAGGCGTATCCATCCGCGGTGCACAATGTACCATTAGCCTCAGTCTGTGGATGTATTACAGAAAAAGCCAATTTGTTGAAATGATTCACATCTCGCATACGCTTAAAATCAAACTGATAGCTGAATGAAACATAAGAATCAATGAGATAAACATGACCTAATAGATAGAATAATTAATTGAATCGCAGTAGTAAATGTATTATGAGGTGAAGGGAGGCTTGAAGATGACACGTCTCAATGCATTTTGTACATTTTAACAAGATGGCTGTGTGTTTCTATTCCTTTCAATTGAAGCCGTCCAGTGCACATGACGGTAAGTCAATCTTCTAAAATACTGCAATAATAATAAAGTCAATTCCCCCAACCCATCTTTGCTGCCATCCAGTGGTGCTGAAAATACCGCGGATTGTTGTCCTCCCGACAGCTTTTTTTGGTGACGGTCTTGGCTCCAAAACGACCCAATATTATAATCGTAATAAAAGTATAAAGGTGAGTGTTCGAACTGTTGACTAATCAAAAACATAAGCGCGTCGAATCTTTTTTATATAAACTAGGAAACCGTGTGGATCTTTTTTACCTCACGGAGGGATATTTAAATCGAGAGGGGTGCTCTTCGTTTCTTCTAGCACTTTCTGTGGGGGAAAAAAACCCGCCTAAAGTGACGTCACACACTTGTCAGCTGCAGCCCTCGCGGCGCTGCTGCCACCTAAAACAAGAGCACCATGGCAACATCATACATGAGGCAGGATGGCAAACAAATACTTGCTAGCTGTGTTTGTGTTAATGATGTGATTATTACTGCATTAGGAGATATGTCATCTCACATCAGCTCCAGATTTGAACTCCTAAAATGCCATTTGGTTACAAAAATACCCCCCCCCCCCACCAAAGTACAGTTGACATTTAAAAATAGACACTTAAACTGTGACATGGGGAACATAGAGAGTCATTAATAATAATTTGGATAATTATCAAACAGTATTGTGGCAGGAGGTGTGTGGCTACAGATTTTGAGATCCATGAACAAAACATTAAAACGCATACACCCGTTTCAGCTGCCCCGTGCAGCCATGAGAGTGTTAAGCTACACTTAATTAAAAAAAAAAAAAAAAAAAAATCAACCTTGTTCGTGAGGGTTTTAGGGGGAGAACAATAATGCACCAGCAAATGTAGTGGCCTAGCATATCAATTTCAATTGAAATGTTTGCTGTCCTCCCAAAGGGCATTCAACTGACATGCAAAAATTAAAATATTCACCATTCTTTTCGTAAATAAATGTTGTCAACCACTACATTTCTTACAACCATTTTGGATTCTGTCAGAGGTGTTAGGCCGCAAAGGGAAGTGACACAGCAGCATCTGCTCATCCACACGGACTCTGACCTTCATCAAAACAGATGATCTTTGTGGCAACCGTCCGGAAGCCAGCGTCTCACTGCTGATGGGTATTGTAGGCTCAGTGAGAGCAGGCTCTCCTGATACGAACGTATGAAAACTACCTGTTGTCTTACCAACCACGCTCCAACTGTTTCACACTAACCTGTTTTTTTTTATGTTGATGTGAGTTGTCCATGGTGCTGAAAGTGTGCAGAGAGCTAGTTGTTGTGAACTCTTGATAGTTGCTGACACTTTTAGGTAAATATATGTATAAATAATGTATTTTATTCAAATTGCATTGATTTTGATGTCCATTTAATTACATTTAAGCTGTTTTAACCACGGCACCTGCCACCGAAGGTCAGGGACGGATCAGGACACTGCATTTTAAGGCCAGTTATTAGGGCCTGAGCCTATTATGTTTGTTGAGTCTCTCACTGAAGGACACACTGACATGTAGTCAGATGAAGTACAAGCAGAATGCCGGCTGTCTGTTCACATTATAATCGGAAGGCATCTTGAGTTGATTAAGGATTCGGAATGTTATTGTTGGTATTGATGAAAGCCATGCAGATAATGTGTGAGATGACTCATGATTCAGGACTTCCAAAATATTCAAGCCCTCCAGGCACCAAGATGTGAAAATGCACCCCTGATGACCATGTCCAGGTTTAAGTGTCTTATTCAGAGTTGTCTTCGTGCTCATAATGGGGAATATCGCTGTCAGTTTAAAACAGATTCGTTTTTACGCAAGGGAATAGTTGCGTTCACTTTCAGACATGTTAAGACATTTGGCTTGACGCAATCTGTTATTAGATATTTTTCTTTGTTTTAAATGGTTCCAGACGACTCTCTCCGCTTCTACTGCAACACTTTTTGGCGTAAACTTTAAAAATATTCAGTAATATTCGATGTTGATATTTTTAGGAGTGGTAACTGCAAGTAAATATTCCATTTGTAGAGTTAAATAAGTATTAGCGCTTTGCCCTGACATATTTCAAGTGTAGCTCCGGCCACCGGCCGCATACCGATGTGTAAAACAAGCGCGCATCCGTTTTCGTACCTAAAGCGCTTGCGTCAATGTTCTTTGGGGCCCTAGCTACTAGCCAGCGTGCTAATCCAACATTTGGAGCGTTGTAAAGACTTTCATATTCACTAAAATATCTCCCAGGAGGTGTTTTGACCCATTGATACGATACTTGGTTTGGGGTAAGTAAATAGTGATATATTCTTATTTACTCGGAACTCATATTTATTGAGCTAAAGTGAGTTTTGTTGTTAGAGCTAGCTAATGTTAGCTCAGCAGTTAGCTGTGCCGGGTACGGCAGCGTGCTTAACGCTAGCTGTACTTCAATAGTTTTTGTCATGTAAATTGGCATTAAGTTGTGCAATTGACAACAGTAAAAGTGAGTGTGACGTTATTTAATAGTTGTTCTACTGCTAAACTCAGTTATATATCCAATTTTGATAGGAAGTTCGTTAACCTCATCTCCGGCAAGCTAAGCTAATAAGGCTACTACTGGAATCGATATCGGGATTTTTTTTCTTTTCCAATGTAGAAACTTAGCACGACAAAGTTTGGAAATATTCAATATAAATTAGTTAGTTCAATTTACACATGATTAAAATATGGGCTTATTGTCAGTGTTGGCCATTAGATATTATTTAGTTGAGATATTGATGTTTTTCTTTCCTCTTTAGGTTGGTCCGAGTAGACCCAGGATGTCCTTCCCCCCTCATTTAAACCGGCCGCTCTTGCCACCCCCTGGTATACCCCCTCAGTATGCTGGCTTCCCTTCAGGTACACACTTGTATAGTTTATGCCCAGTGATAAATTGTTTCCAAATGAGCAGTTAGAAATTTAAACTTAACAGACTCCGAGCATGCGCAATCTATGTTCAATGTGAATGGTTACGATTGCAAGCAGATCTAACTACACTCCCTTAATCGTAGTTGATGCATGTTTTGTTTGACTGTTGCAGGGGCACCAATGATCCCGGTTCACATGGGCATCATGACCCCCACTCCGGCAGTGATGGTTTCATCTGTGCCAGTGGTCAGTAAGCCTGCAGTCCCCAAGAAGGATATCACTGCTGTGCGAGCCAAAGACAATGACGAGAACAGTGGACCCACCACCACAGTATTTGTTGGCAACATATCAGAGAAAGCTTCAGACATGCTGATCAGACAGCTGCTAGCAGTAAGTGAAGGACCCAGGCAGTTAGGGAGAAATAATTAATCTTTTTAATTGTGACCTTCATTGCGTATAAGTATTCCATCCACTTGATGTACATCCTGAATTTCCATACCTTAAAAGAAGCTGACTGAAATGCTGTTTCTGTTTGTCCTCATCACTTTTTCTTTGTGGGCTTGTTGCAGAAATGTGGAATTGTCTTGAGCTGGAAGAGAGTCCAAGGAGCCTCTGGCAAGCTTCAGGGTAAATACAAATGAATTGTACATGTTTAGGTGAAGAAATATTTCTGGTTACTGTAGTCAAACTTTTTTTTTTGCCAGTATTTCAGTTCCAGAAAACAAGTTAGCCACATATTTAAAAAGCCCCAATGAATTTTGTGTCAAATTGACCTTTCATTCTTTCGAGGCCTTTCAGGGAAAGACTGTGTGTAGCCACTGGGTGGCTAAATGCATTTATTTTTACATATTCACAATGAGTTGTACCTTCAATTTCTTTTTTTTTCTTTTTTTCTTTTTTTACTTTTGACAGCCTTTGGGTTTTGTGAATACAAAGAGCCAGAGTCCACATTACGAGCCCTGCGGCTGCTTCATGACCTGCAAATTGGAGACAAAAATCTTCTTGTGAAGGTTGACGCCAAGACGAAAGCACAGCTGGATGAGTGGAAGGCCAAGAAGAAGAGTGCTAACGGGGTGCGTATCTATTTTTCCGGAATATCCAGTTACAAGTTTGATCAGTGTGACTGTTGTTGCATCAGGAATAGAATCTGACATCTAATTCAGTGCAGGGCCTAAATGGATTAGAACAGACATTCCCAGACCTAAAGAATGCTGCACCCTAAGTGCAAATCTGACCAAACGTTTGAGCACACCTAAGACTTGGGTTAATATTTCCCTGTGTATAGTTTACCTAATAATTTGAATAATTCTATGCAAATGTGGGCTGTACTATTTTGCATTGCAAATTCATAGTCCATTTACATACAGTATATGTAACATTTTGTAGAGGAACAAAAGTAAGAAATCAAGTGCAGATTGTGAAGCCCTCATCCTGTTGGTCAGGGGAGCATAAAACAGTTACATCATTTTCACGATAGCCAACATCAACATGACATTGTTTGCAATAAGACAAAACAAAAAAACAAACAGAAAATGCTGGAAAAGTTATTAAAATTGTCTTCAAAAATAATAGAAAATGAGTGTATATGTGGTTCAGTTGGAATTTAATGAAAAAAATCTTGATTATTTTCAATTGATTGATTTTAGTGACATGCACACTTGTAAATCTTTCCTTTTTTTTTTTTTAATTTGTTCATTTGTTAGACATTACAGGGAATGTGCACTCATAAAAAAAGGGCCTCAAAAGCTTTGGAAAAATAATTAGAAGTTCCTTCCTAGAAATATGTATGAGCCTTTCATAGTAAACTCCAAATGAATCATGAAACACAAAATGAATAACATCCAGACCTCTTGCAACCCCCCTGCTGTACCTTTACATGGCACCAAGCTTTGGACTAAATTTTATTTTGTTCCGTGGTGGCAGAAAGTGAAGACTGAAGATGGAGATGAACAAGAAGAGGTTCTGGATGAGGAGACGAAGAAGAAGGATCAAATTGTCAAAGGCGCAATTGATGGGTTAATGCGGGAATATGCCGAAGAGCTCAACGCGCCTTCACAGGATGAAGATTCGCAGCGCCGAAAGAGAAAAAAGGAGAAGAAAGAAGAGGTATAGTAACCTTGTTTCATTTCATTTTTAATTCATCTTGCACAACCTGCTCTTGCTGCTTGAAATGAGCGTGTGCGCATTTCTCCAACTTTTCTTCACGTTTTTCCGTAGGATGACATAAACACCATCGATATGGAGGAAGACAAGAGAGACCTGATATCCAGAGAGATTAGTAAATTTCGCGACACTCACAAGGTAAAGTTGCTTCTTTGATCCTGTAGTTGACATTTCAGGTTTTGGACAGCAGCTGCTCACATAGTTCACTCCTAGAGTCTGCACATTTTACACAAGCTGACACATTTACCACGCTTCTCTAAATCTTAATAAACGTGCGTACTGCACTACAGATTGGCTCCCCTTCAGATCTACACCACCAAAAACATCAGAATTCGTCAATGAAATGCTTCATGTTCAGTGTTGAGCCTCCACAAATAGCTGGTAATTTTGTTGTCACCTTTCTGAAGATATGACACCTGTGACCACTGTAGTGAATCTATCTAGGTGTGACCATTCTAGATCCATTCTTCATTTATCACACAAAAACAATGCATGGAGACGATGTAAAGTTACTTAAAAGCTAATCTATTCATTAAACCCCACCATTATGATAGTGATCATATGGTGACTAAAGCAAGATGAATCTCAGAGCTTTGGGAAAAAGTTGCGAGGATAGGATGTAAGTATCAGCCTTCATTTACTTTGTACATATACTGGGCGCCCCCCTTTTGAGGACTTGCACAGGGGCAACTGCACTGCATGTGGTGTGTGCTGGACAGCGCTCTTGATTCAGCCAAACATTTGTCCCCTTAAACCCCTGAAGACATCATGCTCCTGAATTCGTCCCCTGGCGGCCAGAGAGTCAGTGAACCTGTGTGAGTCCTCTGTAAGTTCTGGTCTGTCTTAATGATGTTCATGTTGAAGCACAGATTACCACTGCAGTAACTTTGGCTGTAGTCTTTACTATGCAAGTATGGGGGGGTGCCCTCTCCACAGCAGCATGCTGACCTGAAGACTGGCGAGGTACGTGCTCTCTGCATGTGGTTTTGTGAGGTCTCTCTGCCATCTCTTCCTCTCTGTCAGCGCCTGGCTAACTCTGCCTTTTTTTTTTTAAACAAGATAGTTTAGTGAGTGTTTGCAAATAATTCCAGATTACACACTATTCAAGTCAAGTTTATCTAAAGCCCCTTTTCCACTCGGGTCCCCCAATCTGGCTTTTGTCTCCATTAGGAACATGTTTACACAGCTCTGGAGGCAGTAGTTTGCAGTTCGCTTTCAAGCTCAGACACACACAGAAAACAGCCTGTGCTCCCCTAATAATAATAATATACTTGGAGGCAATAAAAGCTTGTTACCTTTCCAGACTTTTTGTCATGTCAGCCAAAATTCTACCTGCTGGAGTTTAAAAAAACAGACTGTAGCCTAAAGTGCTACAGAAATGCTGTCACTGTTCTCCATGCTGCTTTGACAGCAGCTACCAAAGATTGTATACAACCAGAGGTGCTACTCTCTGGTGCAATTGTGCCAAAACCTTGTGCGTCTTTCCAGTGCGATGACCTTGTTCATGAAGAGTGACACACCAAAAAAACAAAACAACAACAACTCTCACATACTTACACTGGGAGCATGATCAATTGGCTGCATGTACATGGATGTGTACTGTGGGAAAGGGGTATAAGACATCAGGAAAAAAAGCCAAAGGAGGATTTTGTGGTGTGTAAGGGAACAAAAAAATATTCTGGACTGCATGGGCAGTGACTGTTTTTTTTTTTCATTTTAATATGATTGCCCTGTGGCTCATATAGTGTATATGGCTGCTATAATATAACAGTTTTAGTAGTGTTTCAGTTAAAATAAATGTACCAAACAAAAAAGACCAAAAATTATCAATCATATATTTTGCTGTATTAGAAATGTAGTTTAAGATATTTGTTTTGCTCCGATATCAGTGCAGTTGGTATTTGTTTTGAACAAGCCCGGGCAGATGTAGTACAGAGGTAAGTCAAGTAAACCAAAACCAATGTAGAACTGCACATGTGAAATAAATGAAAGACACAAGTAGCAAGTAAAAGTACTTCTGTATGGGTACATCACTTTAAAAAAATACTTCTTATACTGGAATTACTTTGAAAATAACCAACGTTTTCTTTGTCATAAGTTTCCTTGTCTTCCATTACACCCAAGGCTTTAGTCTGTTACAGGCTCTAGATCAGCTGATTCTCATTGTTATATGGTAGTGTTGACGTTGTTCACTGTTCTATATCACCACAAGTGCTACTCAATCTCCTGCAGTGTAATTGAGCTTGATGATCTAGTTTACTTCAATATTTTCATTTGCGATTGTGGTTTAATAACAGATTTGCCCAGATTACACTCAAAGCCTTGTGTGTAATGACCGTAAAGGCAGAGTTGTGATGTGTGCGTGTGCGTGTGTTTGAGTAATGAGTCGTGAAGATCTGCTGAGGACATCTGCAGGGGTAAGACCGCTTCTACAATTTCATTTATCTGAGAAGAAATGTGCCTGATGTAGTTTTTCTTGTTTTAGCTCTTTAACCGATTGCCATTGTACTCAACTCAAGTAACGGTTGTTGTTGATGATGATGATGATGATGATGATGCTTGAGCAAAGACAGAATCCCATAACGTTTTTCCCTTGTATACCGTGTGACCTGCTTTCCTCCCAGGCCTAACTTAAAAGGCTTGTAGGGGCAGCGAAGGGCTGAATCCATAGTTCAACACCTGTAAGTCACAAACAACTAGTTCAACCAAAGACTGACGCCTGTTCTGTTTGTTTTCCTTGTGCTGAGAGGACGACCCTTAAGGAGAGAAAAAGCTTTGTCTTCTGCAGCGCCTTTTTCTCGTTAGGATTGCCTCAAGTTGCTCCACAGATCTTTGTGACCATTAAAGTGGTTTCCAGTAGTTCCGGTCTGCTAAATTGTAGCTCATAGTGCAGAAGTGTGGTCGGAGATGAAGCGGTCTCTGGGTGAGGGAGAGCGTTTGACAGTTCCAGGTCTTCACAATTTTACGATTCTCTTTTCATTAACTGGTAAAAGGGGCAGATGAAAGCTCTAAAGTCAACCCTCTGTATCTGGAAACCACTGGATCTGTGCACTCTAGCAAATTGGCTACAAAGACCTTGCTCCTGGACACCATGTGGCTTTGGCTGAACCTGTTCCTGTTTTCCTCCGCAGAAACTGGAAGAGGAGAAGGACAAGCGGGAAAAAGAGCGCCTGGAGTTCGAGCGAGAGAGAAGGGAGAGGGAAAAAGAGCGAGAACGGGAGAGAGAGCGGCGGGACCGCGAGAGGGAAAAGGAACGTGAGCGGGAACGGGAAAGGGAAAGGGAACGAGAGCGGGAACGGGACAGAGATAAAGATCGCGACCGCCGAACCAGAGAGCGAGAGAGGGACCGAGATTGGGAGAGGGACCGGAGCCGCGACAGGACCCCTGATCGTAGCAGATCCAGGTAAACCAGGATTTGCCTTCCTCTGTGTGTGTGATTTTAAGCTTTTGGTGTATTCTTTATTGCTTCAGATCAATTTATGTGTACTAAATTCTTTATGTTCCTCAGGGAAGTGAGTCGAGATCGAGACAGAGAAAAGAAACGTGACCAAGAGGATGAAGAGGAGGCATATGAACGCAGGAAGCTGGAGAGGAAACTGCGAGACAAAGAAGCAGCCTATCAGGAGGTAAGAGAGGCGTGTCCAAATGCTCCAACACAGCTCCCAGGTTTTACATTCATAATTTTGAGATGAGCAATTATTTGGGTTAAGAATGTCAAGTGGAATCCCCACAAGAGGGCGGTAGAGATTTATACTGTTTTAAAAAGAACACATTGTCGGTGTGTCTGCGGTTCACAATACCTGTTGATAACAATGTGACACCATAATGGCATTTAAGTGCTCACAATTAGACATTTTCAAAGGGTTCCTGCTTACAATTTGCAGTGTTGTCTAATGATCTCTGGTAGATTTTCAAATGGGAACTCAGGTATTCTGACATCAGAGTTCAACTGGAAGGATTTCAACATGGACTTGTTGGCTCATTTTAACAGACGTCTTCACCAAATATCAACTCTGTCTGTTTCTTACCTTCAAACTTCAATGGAATAACAGATTTATTAGTTAAAATATCATATGTTTTTTATTTGCTTCTCGCTGACGTGATTATTTCCATCACAGCGACTAAAAAACTGGGAGCTCCGTGAGAGGAAGAAAGCTCGGGACTACGCCAAAGAGGCGGAGAGGGAAGATGAGCGCCGGCGAGAAATGGTGAGAGATCTACCTCTGACGTTTATAGAAGAGCTCTGCCTGACTTTTAGGAGGTGGCAGGTCACACAATTGAATGTCTCCTTTCATTTGTCACTCTTACAGAGAAGGGTTTCATGTGAATATAACAAACCTGATGAAGACGTTACTAAACGAGGTAGATTTTTCTTCATATCCAGAAAGTCAGTCACGATCCTCTGTGTCTTCAGATGAAAGAGGGCAAACGGCTGAAAGAGTTTCTGGAGGACTACGATGATGACAGAGATGACCCCAAATATTACAGGTAAGCAGCAGAGCTAAGACCATGAGATTGCTGGTCAGAAACATAGAGGGGGGGAGTTGCAGATGTGTGTCATGAAAAATGTTTAATCCACTCAAAAATGTAATTTTTTAAAGTGTGACACATCTTTGCCACGTAAAATCTGCAAAACCAACTCAAAAGGGGCCGCAGCTGTCGGGTGACCCAGTTTTGCCTCTAAGATGCAGATGCAATACTGCAGCCATTGTTCTGAAGGCTGTTATTGCCGGTGTGACCCCTAGGGGCAGTGCGCTGCAGAAGCGTCTCCGAGACAGAGAGAAGGAGATAGAGGGGGATGAACGTGACAGGAAGAGAGAGAAGGAGGAGCTGGAGGAGATCAGGCAGCGGCTGTTAGACGAGGGACATCCAGACCCAGACGCAGAGCTGCGCAGGGTAGGTTTGTCTCACAGAATGTGTGTGTATGTGTATGCGTGTGTGTGTCTGTTTCAAATCGTATCTGAGTGTGAGCATGCAGTGCTCCATCTTTGTGAAGGTCACTTAATCGTCTGATTCTCAGTGTAGATTTCATCATCTGTCAGAGCGTCTTTTCTGTGCATCTCTGGCATTAATCTGCATATCTTCCTCTCATTGGTGCAGATGGAGGAGGAAGAGGAGGAGCGTCTGAGACAACCGCCCATCATCCAAGAGCCTGAGCCCGAGGAGGAACGGGAGCACCACAGGAGTTCACGGGAACACCGGGAACATCGCGACCATCGCCGAGTGGAGCAGGAGAGAGCCGAGTCTCGCTCCCGCCCCGCCCATTCAGATGATGAGGTGGAGGAGGGTGAAGATGATGAATATGACAATGATGAAGACAACCCAGATGTAAAACCGTGCCTCAAGCCCACAATGCGGCCCATCACAGCAGCACCCTCAGTGTCATCAGCCAGTGGCAACGCGTCCCCCAACACACCTGGGAACGAGTCGCCGCGTGGTATCATCATCCCCCACGAGAACTCACCGCCCGAGGCTCTGCCGCAGGAGGAGCACCGGCCGAAGATCGGCCTCAGCCTCAAACTGGGTGAGTTGGGATTCCCAGTAGATGTGTTTTAATGCTGTGGCTGAGCTAAGATATCATCTCTTAACACTATCTCCAGGCGCCACAGGAAGTCCCAGTCAGCCCAATGTAGGTAAGAGGAAGAAGCTGCCTGTGGACAGCGTCTTCGACAAGTTTGACGATGAAGAGGCAGACGAACAGCCGCGCAAGAGGAAGCTGGTGCCTTTAGATTACGATGACGACAAGAGCCTAGGGGTGGATGGCGCCGGACTGGCCGGGATTAAGGGGGCCAACGCTGAGGAGAAACGCAAGCACATCAAGAGCCTGATAGAGAAGATTCCCACTGCCAAGCCAGACCTGTTCTCCTACCCACTGGACTGGTCGATGGTGGACACGGTGAGCAGAGAACCACAACTGTGTCCTCTAGAGTCTGTCTCAGTGGCTTTCTAGTCCAATGTCTCTCTTTGTCCTGCAGACGTTAATGGAGCGGCGTGTCCGGCCCTGGATCAATAAGAAGATCATTGAGTATATTGGGGAGGAGGAGCCCACGTTAGTGGACTTTGTCTGCTCAAAGGTATTGAACCAGTCCCATCCAGTCATCAGCCTGCATTCATACTGGAATCAAACAGGAATCAATGCTCATGTTTGTGTTCCCAGGTGATGGCTCACAGCACGCCACAGGGCATCCTGGATGACGTCGCCATGGTGAGTCATCGTCTGGCAATAACGGATATGTTCCTTAATTTGTTATAATCGAAGATTCACCTTCAAGTCCCAACTGATTACATCGCTGGTTTCTATGGAAATGAGAGCGTGTTGACCTAATGGCTCTTGTATGTCTAGAGATGATAGAACACTTTCAGAGCAGCGCGTCGTCTTCGGTTAGTTGATTAATATAAACATTTCTGGCAGTTTGATAATTAAGAGATGATAAAAAATGTTAATTTAGATCGTCTGTAGACTTGCAATCCTAATGTCAAACCTCACATTAGTTAACCTTAGAATGACAAAATGACCTCTTAAACTGTAAACTACAGATTCGTTGCACAGATTACGAGTCCCATTCACCCTGCTGGTTCGGGATATTTAAACCCTTTTGTGTGCAACTCTTGTCCTGCTCAGGTTCTTGATGAGGAAGCTGAAGTCTTCATCGTGAAGATGTGGAGGTTGCTCATCTATGAAACCGAGGCCAAGAAGATCGGCCTGGTGAAATAAGAACCACTGAAGTGATCAACGTCATTGTAACATAGAGTAGGCTTCAGCCCCCCCCCTCCCCAAACACAGCAACTTGTCCGTACCAGTATCACTGACTACTCATCCTGCACCACTTCTTCAGGTCATTTTGGTTCCTCAACATTCTCAGGCTGCATCAACCCCCCCTGCCCCCCACCCCCCCGCTACAGGTGCCGACTGTCTGTGTGCTTTTGTGTGTATATACCGAATCATTACTTGACTATGCTGAAGTATTTGAGGGAAACTGTTGACAGACACCCAGGACCATTGTTAGATGAGGTCATCTTGTCCTCTTCTATTTAATAGTTGTTTTTTTTGCAGCACCAGTCTGCTGGATGACTTCAGAAATATTCACCAGTATCAGGAATTTTTCTTTGCAGTGCAGACAAACACTGGGTGCACACCCACACGGAGGGGATTTTTAATTTATTCAGGGGTTTTATTACAACATCTCGGGTGGGGACATCCCTGCAGCTACTGCATAAAAGCACACACACGTCGTCAGAACCACTACAGGAAAACAGTGAAGACCAGAAAACTAATGTTGCAGTTGTGAGGATGCTCTCCATTTGTTTTGTATTGGTGAACATTTGAATAAATTTTTTTTTTTAAATAATGTTTGTGACCTCAGGGTGAAAGTTAATTTTGACACAAATGCGTGAGATCCAAACTTCCAGCTTTATTGATGTCACGTTAGCACACAAGCCCAATTCTCGCCAGTAAAAACTCTTCAACTGGAAAGGAAAACAGCACAAAACGGTCAGTGAGCACTGTTGACTGCAATTCCCCTTTAATCAATCGCCACGAACACCAAAGATGCGGGGCTGTGAAGCAATGGCTAGAACATGAGGCCGCACCATGTAACTGACCTTTTAGTTATTTAGTCAAATTTGTGTCCTTAAAAAATAGAAGCTTTATTGATGCGTGAATTATTTAACCTTCCTTATGAACAAGAAGCCATTTCTGAGATAAACCAGGCCAGTCGCCTACCAACACCAGTTAATGTTTGTGATGTGAACGTTAATGTCTGTTGTGGCACACTGGCCACTCTCTCTCTCCCCCTCTGGCCTGTGGGTGTGGGTGGGGTGAGCTCTAGTCCTCAGTCTTGGCCTCCATCTCCTCGGCGTCGTCGTCTCCGTCCACCTCGGCGTTCTCCCGCTCTAGCCTCTCCAGCTGCCGCGCCAGTTCTGTCTCATCTGTGTCTGTCACCACCTTGGGCTGAAGGGTAGTTAACACTTCAATTGTATGTACAAACGAAACGGCAAGATGTGGAGGTTCACAGCTACAGATCACGTTCACGCATCAGGGCCACGGCCCAGAGCATCAAACCAGAGGCTGGAGATATATTTTCCTAAGAGATGGAGCGTTATCCTGAGTCTAACCAAATCCAATCACAATTTAAAAATTGTGTGGCCCCTAAGTAGAACTCATTACAATTAAGTTATTTTATGTTTTGGAAAAAGTGTCATGGCCTTGAAATATACCCCCCCAGGTCTGTGTATTTAAGGAGCAGGAGTTTCTGGTTCACATTCACCAGCAAATAGCAGGCATGCACCTGTGAGGCCACAAGCTGAAGAAAAGTTCAAATCGAGTGCGGTGACTCCTCCCACCAGCACGATGGCGTCCTGGAGTGACTCACCTCCATCTGGATGTTGAAGACGCCTCTCTTCTCCTCGATCTTCTCCTTGATAGCAGCCATGGCCTGGTTGAGCACCGACAGACCCTCTGTGCGCTCCAGGGTGGTTGTCGTCATCACATAACGTGGAGGGGCGATCAGGTTGATCTGCAGAGAGCGTGACCACGGCGGTCTTAAGTTACAGTGACATGGAGAAGATTCACGTTCTGACTTTCCTAGCCTGAAAACTACTTGCCACTGCCGCCAGACATTTTAAAGGTGGCACCAGATCCATCAGCGTACCGTCATGTAACGACCTGCTGGCGAGACAGTTGTTACCTTGATGGGCATGGCCTCCGTGGAGCAGCCAAGCCCGGCCCTCAGGGCTTCCTTCACTGCATCGATACCCTCATAGCCGTAGCACGCCACTTCAATGTCTGCAGGAGAGAGAGAGGACTTACAGTTTTCTATTCACATTGAGAAGCTCATGTGATAAATATCCTTCGAATCGTGACCTGCTCTGATCTTAACAGCCTGCGGAGTCAGTCGCCTGTTGATGTTTTCTATCAGTTCCTCTCTCTCTTTATCCGTTAAGTCCAGACTGTCCAGAATGGAGGGATCTCTGTGGGAGGGGTTTGATGTCAGAATCAAATAATGGCTGCCTACGTTGTTTGTGACCCTTAAAAAACAAAAACCAGCACTTACGACACGGCCTGTTTGAAGACGTCGTACGCTCCGTACCCGGGCCGCTTGTACTTCTCATCAAAGACCCAGGCGGTGCGCTGGTACAAGCTCTCGAGCTGCTCGTCTTTACTGTACCCCAGCACTTCAGCCACGTGTCGCAGGATGCTGTACACCTGCAGACACAACCAGGAGCTCAGGGCGCCGACGTGCAGGAGGTCCACGAGTTTAGTTACAGGGGGTCGTTGGTCGAGTTCACGCAGAGAGACCAGGGAACACATGCAACACAGCAACAGATGAGACATTTGGGTACTAAGTGACTTACAGTTTTAGATTTGGTGAACTTGTCTTCACACTTGATGGCCTCCTCTGGTGAAACTCTTCTTTTTGATAAATCAATGTATCCTGGGGAGGAAGCGGCAGATAAACGTGGTGACATTATTAAGGGGATGGAGTCAAAGGTTGTGCCTGATGAGATCAGCACCAAGATGATTGAACACTGTTCTGGGAGTCTCTTTTAAAAAAAAAAAAATCTTTCATTCGATAAAAGACCACAAAAGCATTGTTGATTTAGACTGACAGAATAAAACTGTCAGGTTCAAGTGATTATTGAGGTCAGTGAAGCAGCTTTAGCAATTACAAAGGAAGTGATCTGCTAGGACGGCAAGAAACCCTCTTCTCAAAGTCCAGTGTTTGCTGTAGCCAGATACGTCTATTCCAATGGCAGCCTTAAAAAAACACATTTTCTAACTGGCAGCTCAGGGGCATCGAGTGGCACCTCAGTGGGATCCACTGGCATTTAATGGTGAGATCAGCCATTACGTCCGTAGCATCTCGTGGCACCTCAGTGGGATGAGCTAGCGCCACTAGCATCACAATCACATAATCGAAAAGCAGTGTAAAAGATGAAAAACCCCATTTTACGTGTGTGTTTTCCCACTGGCAGCCAGAAAAACAGAGGCAGGATCTTCCAAATGACACTTTGTGGTATCTAGTGGCACCTCAGTGGGATCAGTTATGATGTCAGCGGGATCTAGTGGCTCCTGCCATCATGATCACATCAATGAAAAGCAGTGTAAAAAGATGACAAACCCTGTTTTACTTTCATTTTATATAATGAATTCCACCACTGCCTGCCAGTAGATGACCACGACCACCACCCCCACCCCCACCCCCACCCCCACCCCCCTCAGCAGGCACCTACCCTTCTCCTTATCTACTCGGATGACCACCACACACTCATTTCGACCGATGCGGATGAGCTTGTTGATGGAGCGGATACGTCGACGGGACAGCTCACTCAGCAGGATCATGCCCTCGATGTTGTTGTACTCCAACAGGCTGACGTAGGCGCCCATCTCGGCGATGGACCTCACGTTCACCATCACCACATCCTCCACCTCTGGGAAGCGGTGCTGGTAGAATCGACAGCTGAGCCCCGGCATGGCTGCCGAGACAGAAGCAAAGGAGAGATGTGAGTGTATGAAACATTCCACCGACATTAGAATCCATTTCATTATCGCGTGTCGGCCAGGAAACAACAACTTTCCAGGGGGACCATGAACTAATCAACGGAGCATCAACCCCCCCCCCACTCAACCCACTCAAGAAAACTCGCAGAAATTTATTTTCAACCCAAAAACACAACAGTTAACAATTCATTTTTTTCCAAACATATTTCGGAAAAAAAATCGAGAAAAATTTTCCCCGCCTGTACATCGGAACGTCCACAAAAAAAAAACACACACACAAGAGAACCCATGTCATTGAACTAAATTAACACCAGTTACGTGGTTCCATGCAATGTCAACATACAGGAATAAATGAATACTAACCACAAGATTTTTTTTTGTCAGTCGAAACCCTACAATGCAAGTACACTTTTATGACTTTTACAGAACTTACTGTATCTATTCTAATAACTCTATAAACCCCTGAAACATTTGAGCATTGCCATTGTCAAAAATCACAGATTTGTATGAGAGATGTATACTTTTTGAAAAGAAAACCCATTTCTGAAACTTTTGTGCAGTCCTGTTGGAAATAGTGTGTTTTTTGTGGTTAAACAATCGCTCAGGCTGACTTTTGACAGCCCTGTTCTTAACGAAGCGCTGCTGCAGTCCAGCATTTTTAAACCTCAGCTCATAATCTGAGGACGAAAAATACATCTCTCCATTTTCAACTCTTAATCTCTCCCCGCGTCCAGAGCGACCATTTAAACGGCCCTCGTTCTGCAGCTTAAACAGGTCATTTCCTACATCTGAGTGGCTACACGTCATCAAACTGGGGAACTCAACTTTTATAGATTAAAACCATGTTAATTTAACAGTAACAACCTGTGATGAAGGCTTAGGGAAAACAAAGTAAACATATTTTAATGAGTGGAAAAATGTTGGGGATTTCTGATTGAGGGTCAAATCCTGGAGTTCAGCCATAGACAGAACCAGGAGTCAACTCCTGGGGTCGATGACAGCACCCATGATGGTTTTACTGGCAGAGACCAGTATTCGTGGTCCCTGGACAGGCAGTTTGATGCCACATTTGACCAGAGAACGGATGATGCTACGTAGACAAATGAGAAGAGTTCGCTTAGCGCCTTAACAATGACGTGAACAAAACGAGATATGGACCTTGAAACAATTGTCGTAGACAGCATAAAGTACCACACACGAAGAGTTCCATTGAGAACACGAAGGTTAATTTAAAGACCGTTAGCTTCAAGCCATTAACCCGGTGTCCACCTCACATGCGGCACATGCATGGCTACACAGCAGCTAGCCAGCTAACTAGCACGCTAGCAACCCGCCTCGCCCGGGCAAACGTCTATTTTTAATGATAAACGCTCACCTGTGTCATATGCTTACAGAAGAAAACGCTTGAATTCTCTGTGTTGGGGTGTTTAAATGTCCGATTTTGTTTTCTCTGGTCTTTTTTAATCAATTAAGTACTCGAACTCCTTAGCTCGAATTCATGGATGTGCTAATAGTCGACCCGGAAAAGATCGTCCGACGTTTCCGTTACGCGCATGTGCAGCACGGCGGAACGTCACATGACCAGAGACCAGCTGATCATTACGGACGAGGGGTCGGACGATTTATGCCTTTAATCCGGCACGGAGACCGACATCGTCACTGTATTATATGCATACATTAATAACAGAAATATATCACTACGCTCTAGTACTTCATCTAGTTGGGGAAAAGCGAAGAGAATATCGCAATAATCAACCGAGAAGATGTCTGGAAAGGACAGGATCGACATCTTCCCCTCCAGAATGTAAGCATTAGCTGGTTGCTAACACCGAACAGTTTAACGACTAAAGGGCGATTTTTTTTGACGTAATTGGGGGTTCTCTCTATCATTTGCATGTATCCGCTGTGAAGCGTTCACTGTTGGCTCTGCGCTGTGATCCAAGTCTGTTTTTTTTTTTTAGTCAATTTCAATTCCAGTTTGTGTGTCAAAAGAGGAAGAGTCGCGTTGTCATGTGATGCTTTCTAACTTGAAGTGTGAGCTGTCAGTCTGGGATGAAACATACTGACCTCCAGACTGTAAACACTTGGACTGTGACAGCATGAATCCACTCATTAGTGGACAGTAAGGCAGAGCTTTAATCTTTGATATGGACATGGGTGAGACAACATTTCTGATCTAATCACCCCCCCCCCCCCACCCCATGTCAGCCTAAACATTAACGCTATGTGAAAACACACAGGTGCATTCGGGATGAAGTACAAGTAGGATTCCATTTTTTGTAAACTAAAAAACAAGATCGTCTGATTGCTCAGGATTATCATCGTCACACGCATGTGCATCACGAGAGGTGTTCTGTTGTGGTTTGCAGGGCTCAGACCATCATGAAGGCTCGGATGAAAGGAGCTCAGACCGGCCGCAACCTGCTCAAGAAGAAATCAGACGCCCTCTCCATGCGATTCCGTCAAATCCTTCGCAAGATTATTGAAGTCAGTTGGACTTTTATCTGAATAAATGTATCTTCTGATGCACTCTCACAGTCTTGTTGTACGTCTTACTATCCCAAGTCTGCATATTACTGGAAAGGTGGGATTTAACAGCTTTGTTCGACTGCTGAAGTGGTGGTGTGGTGTCAGTGTTAATTGTTTCCAGGAAAACTTCTTAAAGGAACACGTTAACTTTTGGGGTTATTTGTTTTTGTGCTAACGTCCCCAGAACCACACAAGAAGACGGACACTCTTCTCTCCTCTGTATAAGGGAACTGAGACCCACCGATATCAGCTGACAGCTAGTTAGCTTAGCACAGTGAATGGTGTTGAATGGGCAGGTTAGCGTACCTCCATCTTTGCCGCTCGGCTTCAAATAGATCTTACTTTGTCCGTGAATCATCCTCCTCATCCTCTTTTACAAAAGCAGACTTGATTCGTAGCAGCAGTCGCTCTTCTGGTTGTCAGCAAATGTTTGGGTTTGAGCTCCCCTCAGGCACGTAGGCCCGGCCATGTCTCTGATTCTAGAATCCCAGTTTCAAACGGTTATTTCAAACCCTACTACTATTAATGCAGGTGAAGACTGTTTAGAGAACAGTGTATTTGCTGAGTCTTGATGGAGGTATGCTAACACTTCCCATCCACTGCCATTCGTTGTGCTGAGCGTTTCCCAAAAAGTTGGTGTGTTCCTTTAACTTCTTTAATATTTGTCTTTTTAGACAAAGACCAAGATGGGAGAGGTGATGAGAGAGGCGGCCTTCTCTTTGGCTGAGGCCAAGTTCACAGCTGGAGACTTCAGGTAGGAGTCAGTGTCACAGGATGTGTGATTTCAGGTGGAGTGAAGACTCGTGGGCAACTCTGCTCTGTCATTCCCTCCGCAGCACGACTGTCATCCAGAATGTCAACAAAGCCCAGGTGAAGGTCCGAGCCAAGAAAGACAACGTGGCAGGTCAGCTTCTAACTGTCTCACTTCTCACCGCCACTGAGGAGCAGGTTCTCACACGTGCTATTTTTGTTTTTTCCAGGTGTCACTCTTCCAGTTTTTGAGCACTACCAAGAAGGCGGAGACAGTAAGTCACGTCTCTCCTGTGGAATCAGTTGATGTGATTTTTCGATGAATGCGTCACGCTCTTTTACCTGTCGGCCAGGTTACGAGCTGACGGGTCTCGCCAGAGGAGGAGAGCAGCTCTCCAGGTTGAAGAGGAACTACGCCAGAGCTGTGGAGCTGCTGGTGGAGTTGGCATCCTTACAGGTAGGGGGCGCTGTTACAAGCGAATTCAGTCATTTTACGGATTGACAGTGACGGTACAAACATTCTGTCTCCAGACTTCTTTTGTTACCCTGGATGAAGCCATAAAGATCACCAACCGCCGTGTGAATGCGATCGAACACGGTAAAGAAAAACACACGCACGCACGCACGCACACACACACACACACACACACACACAAAACCAAACAAGATTCTCACACTTTTGTGCTGAAGAGGATGTCGTGACGAACTCATTTGTTCTCCATCACACCTGTCAGTGATCATCCCTCGGATCGACCGCACCCTCACCTACATCATCACAGAGCTGGACGAGCGAGAGCGAGAGGAGTTCTACAGGTACGACGCCGGCCGTGGTTTCTGGGCGCGTCACGATCTCCTCGCTCATTCTGCTCTTTTACCGATCAACTGTGAAATTCTCAGCCGATTTTGAAGTTTTACAAATGATTATTTGGTTGACAGCTGATGCAGACGGCATATTTGTTACCTTTTTTTTGGGGGGGCATTACTGATGTTTTTTTGGTTGTTGTTGTTGCCTTTGGTTAATTAAGCAAAGAAATGATCATTAAAAGTCTTAAATTACAGTTTTTTTAACTCTTTAATCACATCATCGAAGGACAAATTAAATCTTGCACATTTCTTCAACAACATTGCTAAAACTCTGGCTGCGTTATCGTTACGTTAGTAAATTAAGTTAAATACGAAACAGTGATTAAAAAGAGTGCATAATTAACCTTTAGTTCACTTCTTTTATCGTAAATTGAACGTGTGTCCAACCCAACCTTGACCTCCCCCAGTTTTTCCATCCATGGTTTTATCCCTTGTTGTCAAGTTGCCGTCATTTTTATGTTTTAACGACGATTTCTTTTTTTCTTTCTTTATAGAACATAAATGCAACTAACCAGTTCAGTAGAAACGTGCTATTGTTAACAAAGAGTCGCGTTCCTACCTCGTGATCTTCCTTCCCTTTCCAGGCTGAAGAAGATTCAAGAGAAGAAGAAGCAGCTGAGGGAAAGGACGGAGAAGGAGATCGCCGCCCGACTGGCTGCGCTGGGTCCCATCGCCGAGCCCGCCAACATGCTGACGGAGGAGGCCGATGAGGACCTGCTCTTCGAGTGACGCGGTCGGCCATTTGGCTTCACCCTATTTATTCTGTGCCTCTTTGGCCAAATCTGTGTGTCCTCAAGCAAAAGGTGCAAGTTGTCGTTTGTGTGCTGCTCTGGTGATGATTTATTTTTTGTTTCTGTGCTGGAAAGTCTTTTCAGATGTGTCACTGTACAGAACTGAAGTGGTTGCTACCCAAAAGGGGATCAAAATAATTAGAAAATGTATGTTAAATTAACGAAGCCTTCCATGTCATGTTGATATTTCCCAACACTTGGAGCCGTTTGCATGCTGTAAAGCTTTCAGTGGTTGTTGAGTTCAGAGCGTGTGAGTCTGTGCTTTGGAGGTCGGTCCCGCCGCTGACCTCATATCCTGGGGTTACCTCATCTAAAGGATGTTGACTTTCAATGACCCTCGTGTGCCCCCCCCCCCCCCCCCCGCTGTAAAAGTCAACCACTTCATTCAAATAAAAGGTATTCAACCGTTTCCTGAGTGTCTGGCTAAGTTTTACGAGGCCCTTTGTTCGCCCTGATGTTGAAGCTTTGTAGTCCTGTGAGGAGAGGAGCCACCACCCATTCAGAACCACATTTACATATTTTTACTTTGGCGTTTGCGACGTTGAATTGACATCATATTTGTGCTGCGAGGCTGACATAAGCGTGTTCATCGTCAACATTTCCCCCGATGTAAGAATTGTGGTCTGCTAACATACACAACTGCGTGGCTCCACTTTGCAACAACATTTCTGGATGATGACTTTATATCTGGGTGGTGGCCAATTTTTTCTAACTCTACATTTTCAAGATTCCTGCCAACTGGTCCACTAAACAACCACCAGCACACTGAGCAGCTGACGGGTCTATTGTGATGTTTCTGCTGGCAAACTAAAGTTTTCCCAGGGGTTAAGTCCATAGACGGGGTTCCCGATGAGGTCGTTAGCCATCGTTTTAACATATTCATGATAAAACGTATAAATATAAATGTTTTTTGAGACAATATCATCCAAAAATGGCAGTACACAGCAATACAAAGGTAGAATTAGATAATTTTGCGATCAAATTAGTCGTTTCCTAAGCTACTGAGTCTAGTTTTTGGGGTCACTGAGGTTATTTTAACTTGCTAAGTATAGAACCAAGTTATTTTGGGCCAATAACATGAAAAAAAAGACAGATCAGAACAACAGATGGGTCAATTTTGATGATTTTGCTATCAAATGAAATGAGATGTCCCAGGATGCTGAGCCCCTTTCCAAGATGCCTGGTGAGGTCAGGGGTCATTTGAACAAAACAGTAACCAAAGACGGTTATTTTGGGCTGATACCACACAAAAATGATAGATCACATCATCCAGTGGGTCAGTTTTGCAATTTCCAGGGGTGTGGAGTCCATATGTTGGTGAAAAAGTAATTCAGATAGGTTTCTGACTTTATTGACTCTTCTCTTGAATTGTGCTTATGATTTTAGGACCCGGCAAAGACACGATACAGAATGTTTGAGTTACAATCACTAAGAAAGAAATCTTCAAACCATACTTACAAAAAAAAACAGACAAAAAACACCAAAAATGACACTTCAGGAGGACTCAGCATCAGACACTGATTAAAGACAACCAGTTGGACACAATATCTTCCATTTGAGGTCTGTTACTGCAACATTAGACAAATAGTAATACTGATATGCACAAGAAGTAACAAAACTGCAGTTTTGTATGATGTCACACTTAAAGTACAAGCTCTTCTCTTCTGTTTGGTGCCTGTAGAATCTTAGAAACCATTTTATATTTTTGATATTTACCCTCTTGCAGCTGAGCGTATCATATTTCATACACACAAAATGTAACTGTAAAATAATTTTGTCTACAAAAAAAATCTGTATTTACAATGATAAATAACTATTAAGAATATTACACAAATATTTCTATTTGTTGCACAAATGATTTTGCTTAAACTCAACAACCCTCGTGAAACAAAGACAAAAAGTCACCCACAAAGACAGACGCAATTGTAAAGAAAGGTAAGAAACCTGAGTCCGTCCCTGCCACCTGGTAAAGTTCACCTCCTCTAAAAATGAGGAAAATGTGCGAGTGAAAGTCCAGTGACAATCAACAACTGTCGTTCCTTCTTGAAACTGAAACCCAGAGGCGATGGCGTCTAGCACAGCCAGGAAGTGGGTACCCACTGTGGTTCAGTGTCCAGCTTCTCTATCAGCCGCCGCAGGTCGTAGAACGCCTGGTCCAGCTCTGTATTCACGATGGTTGCGTCGAAGAAGTGGCCGAAGTTCAACTCCATCTCCCGAGCTTTTTCAATCACCTCCTTCAGCTCCTCGGGCTGGGCAACACATCCAGTTAACAGTCAAATTACAAAAAGAATTCCACTGGATCAGACTGGACTCATCAAATTGTGACAGTAACCAAGATTAGGTGCAAAAGTCTGTTGTCCTATTAGTGAGGTACCTTTGGTGTTTTTCCTTCTGCAGCCAGCAGGGTGCGTAGTCGGTCCTGAGAGGGAGGAGCGATGAAGATGACGAAGGGTTTGAGGTTGGAGGATCTCAGCACCTTCAGTGACTGACAGGAGGAAGAACATTCCAGATTATATAAATATATATAAACCAACAAAGACAAAGAAAACCCACGATGCCTGTTTACTCTCTCTGGCTCATTCCAAGGCTTCCTACCCTGGTGTGCAGGCACAGCAAACAGATGCGTCCAGAGTTGATGACGTGTCGCACCGAGTCTGTGCTGGTGCCGTACAAGTTCTTCTCATACTCTCCAGACTCGATGAACTTCCCTGCTGCCAAGTCCGTTTCAAAGCCGGGTCGACTCACGAAGTGATACTCGCGCCCGTTTCGCTCGTGTATCCTTGGATTTCTGGTTGTGTCTAAGTTGTGAAAGAAAGACAGGAGGTTACTTCTTGTCTCATATCTTTAATCTGTTGGACAAAGCGCAGACTTACGTGGAACAGCGACAGCAAACTTTTCAGGTTCGATGGACAGGAGCCTCCGACGCAACTCATCATGGCCGCTGTTTGTCGGACCAATCAGAGCGATGGGACGTTTACGGTTGGCGGGCTGGTGATAGAGGGACATCTCCTCATAGGTCAGGATGTCCTCGCAGTCTGAGGAGAGTTTGGGACGGGGGTGAACTCCTGTCAGGTCTAAGTCCTTGGACTGTAGTCCTGTTACTAACACCGAGCTTTGACCTCTCTGCGGAAGCGGCAAGGCTTAGCAGATCAATAAAGTACCATGCCATTACTGCTTCATCCTGCTTGATATAAGCTGAAGCAACGAGCAGAGCCGAGTGTTTGTCTTTGTGTGGACATAAGTGTGAAGCAGGCTTGGTCCAAACCCTTTAGGCACCTGCTTGGCACCTGTTGGAGTCTCCTCTGATCCCGTCTATGAAGACAGGACTAATCTGACCTGTGACACAAGCTGCTGGGGCGAAGACAAGACCTGTCGACTGCAGCTAGCGGAGTTTGTGATGCATTGATGCTGACAATGTGTGTGTGGACGCTGGAAAGCTGCTCAACGCCGACGTGAGAGTCAGAGGCTTGATGTACTGTAGCTTCATCAGCTGCCACAGTGATATGAAAGGAGAAGTTTTCTTACCAGTATTTTTACTCAGAGTCGAAGTATTTTTCTTCCTCTGCTTCTTGCTTTTCTTGACATACCAAAGCTTCCCTGAAGGATTGACAAGATTAGAGGAGGGACTATAATCTCAGTTCTTACAATCATGCAGGTGCCAGTATTTCTGTTTAATGTGAGTCTTGTTTTTGGACCCTGTTATCCTCTGACCTTGGTGCTCTCGACTCCTGTCTGTCAGAGTTCTCTTCAGTGTCTCTCTCTGTTGCTGGAAGCTTTTCCCTGATGAAGACAACAACATCACCCAACACTGGACAAACATGTCTCTATTTCAAATGTGAAACTTTCTCCGCTCAGTTACCGTGTACACTGTACTGTTGCTACGCTGACCTTTTCTCTTGCATATCAAGGTTTCTATTAAATTCCTACATATCACAAACTCCGCAATCAAGATTTCCTTGACACAGAGAGGAACAGCCAAAAAGATGGCCCACTTTCCATTTCCATTGCTTAACCTCCTTTTCTTGTAGGCACCGTCAGCTTGGGTCAGAGAGTAATCTCTAATAATTCTTAGGTGTTTGTTTTAATCTGCTCAGCGGGCCAGATGGGAGGTGTTTCCTGGTAGTGCCAGGTTAGTGAGCAGTCGCAGACAACGTGCACTTTAGATTTCCACCCACGACTAGCAGTGAAGTGAGTGATCAGGCTGCAGAGAGACCCGAGTCCTATCGAAGGTCTGGAGGGGCCTTTTTTCCCGTGGAGGGTCAAAACTCAAACTACATGGTGGGCTAGAGTCAGTCTGCCGCCTGATCAGATTAGGACAAAATAATTCATGTTTAAATAATAATCTCTATCTCACCAAAAAAGAAAACAGTATAAGAAGTAGTTTATGGTATAATTTTAAATATTTTTTAAGGGCCTGTTACTATTATTGGGATAATCATAATAATTGTAATTATTATTACTGTACGGCGAGTGCGGAAAGCCCTGATTCACAAACTGTCTGTCTCTCATCAATATATGTCTTTTCTGTTCAGCATTACACACACACACACAAACACACACACACACACACACACACACACACGCAAGCGCACGCACACACAGATACAAATGATGATGATGATCTTGGCAGCAGCTCTACTACCTGGAATGAGTCCCGCCAGCGGCTGGTTCTCCTCGTCTCCGTCCCTGTACGCCTGCCACCAGTTCGGGTCGTCCTGGCTGATGACGTGGAGGATGTCTCCCTTATGGAAGGACAGACCCAGCTCCCGACACGGCACGAAGGGGTCATCCGAGGGGTCGTAGTCAAAGTAAGCTCGCACGTGCATCTGAGGGCAGGGTTTACAACGTCAAGGTTGGTGTTGCATGCATGCAGACGGGCCTTGCTGTCACCCACGCAACGGCTGAGACTCACCACGGTCTGTCTGTGGGGGGCAGGTTTGATCTGAGAGCTTGGGATGAGCAGGAAGGTCAGAGTGCCATGCATTTGTTGCTGATGGGAAAGATGGCATGCCATTACTTCACTTCCATTAAAACACAACTTTACTGAGTGCAGGGTCGAAAATGAAAATTTAGCCCACCAGCCAAATATCTGACGGATGAAATATTCTACCTAATTTTTTAAAACCAAGAAAATAAAGAAAAAAATAGACACACACACACACACAGCGTCTATACGTCAATATATATATATATATATATATAAAAACCCTTTTTGTTTCATGCATCATGGTTCATGTGGTGAATAAAAACAGTGGACAAAGCAGATTGTATGCAAATAAATTGTGTTTTGTGAAATAATAATAATAATGATAATAAAGAGAGTGCTGAAGCCTGGTAACTGCTAAAATGAATTTGTTTGATTATCTTTTCTAACTTTGAAGATTGGAAACTATACTTTACTTTGATGCGTGTTTTTTAAAAAAAATATTACTGTGAAGGAACAAAAAAGTGATGAAAAAAATGAAACAAACTGTTGTTTTAACAAAAAAACTTTCCGGCCCTTTGAGAACAGATTTCAGGGTTTACGTGGTGCACCTGAATGCACCATGAATTCTGGTGCTCTTTAAAGAGCTGCAGAAGCAGATGCAATATAGCATCAACTTACAAGGAAATAACACGACCGCAGCTCTCATGAGTAGCTGGTGTGATGTTGCCTGAAGGGCAGAGGAGTTTTAGCGCAGCGAGACTAGAACCAGTGATGCTGCACGTCTCCAGGATTTACACGCCTGAACGGAAAATCCACCCACGTTTGGCGCACAGACCATAATTGCCCATGACTGTTTTTACCAAAAGCAGTTTGATAATAATCTCTCTCTAATGTTGCTTATCTTTACTAGAAAAGTTTCAAGCCAAAGTTACAGAATGAGAACATAGATCTGCATCTAAATTGTGTGTGTGAAATGTGTTGCGGTAGTAAAACTACGTGTAACTTCAGGACTGCAGTGAGAAACCAAGCCATGAATAACACTCCTGCAAATATGAACCAACAGAAAATACAACTTTGCTTCTTTCTTTTTTTTTACTTTAAGTTTAGAATGCAATCTGACAGGCCAAAAGCATGGCTGTAGGTGAGATGGAAGACCACGCCATTGTAAACACTTTTAAAACTTAGCTTTCTCTAAGTAACACTTATTTTCAACCTGGCAACGACACAGTGCACCTCCAAACTTTTAACTTAACAAGTCATTTTTGATGAAACTAACAGAAAACACTCCCCTGTGTGCCTCTGCTTTAGGTGCTGGAATAAATTTGTCGTGTTGCTTCCTTTGGTGGCGACAGCTTTTGAACAGCCCTTACAGCCAGCACTTGTTTGTTCCAAGTCCGAAGCAAGCAAACTGAACCAATTCCATATAACAGAAGTAGCAACACCTTATTTTGTTTCAAGCTCCTGCTTTACCCCGGTCGCTGCCATGTTTGTGACTCTACAATGTTTGGGTGCGCCCCGCTAACGTATAGAGTGTAGAGCGCTGCAGCGCATTAGTTCCGCTCGCATGTAAAATAAATGATAAATACCTGTATTTATCCAAGAGCAAATGTACCGTACATGTAATCAAATCATGAATACATTATTTAAGGGTAATAAATGGACATTATTTAAGTATTTCATCAAAACACACAGGTAAAGTGTTGCAAAGTTGTTTTTTCTTTTAAATAAAACAACACATGAATATTTCTGGTTCCTCACCAGTAAGTCGTGGACCTCATTGACGTGTTTCCCGCGAACAGAGACGCCGTTGATCTCAAGGATCTCATCTCCCTCACTGAGGAGGCCGCTCCGCTCTGCCGCTCCGCCTTTCACCACGCGGCTCACTACCACACTGTCCATGTCATTGCGAACTGTCGCACCCTGAGGATCACACACGCACGCACACACACAAAATTCATATAAATAGCAGAGATAATCTTGCAAGTAACAGACAGGATGTGTGAATTAAGTAATGTCTATAGTGTTCTCTAAAGTGACACTGGGGAGGAGGCGACATCACAGCGAACATCACTGTGATTCAAACGTGCGTCTGGAGGCCATAGGGACAGGTATATTGCTGCCATGTTGGTTTATGGATACACTGACATCAAGTGATGAATGTGGGAAGTGGAGAAAAAGGAGGCCTGGGAGGAAAAAGCCTGTTCAACGGCCCCACACAACTCAAATGTATTTCATGTGGATATATCATATTGTCCTCGTGCTTCGTTGCTACTCATTTTAAATGACTCAGCCTGAAGGATGTGTAGACATTTGTCTAATTCTGCGTAAAATGCACTCTTCAGGTGCCCTCACACTTGGCCTGGGTGCTTTGGACATTCTGAAACACCTGTCCCCACTCCCTGCTGCTCCACACTCGCTTTGCTCTGGGCCTGGTCATGTTTATGTCATTACTGAGCTGTACATTGGAGCCTGACGCTAACTGCGTGGGAATCCTGTGGGTCAGGATGTTACATTTCCTTGAGTCACGGGAGCAGGACTGGTGTAAGCTTGTGGGACAAAGTGTGCCTCGGGCTACAAATTTGCACCTCTGCACTGGTCGAGCAAACTGGATATTCACTGACAAACATGCTTGGGCACGGTACCTATAGCTATGCACGACTTCACCCACCCTTGCATTCTTAGCTCATCTTGAAGAAAAACTGTAAGTAGCCTTTTTCAAGTTGATTAAATGCATAAAACTATTCAAATAGCCTAAATCGAGAAAAAAGTGCAGCATTGCGTGGGAACTTCAAAGAAAATTGTGTATATATATGACAAAAAAATGTAAACATTGGCAGGTTCAGAAGTCTCCTATATGGTGTCTCACCAGTGGGGTATCGCGCATCTTCTCCAGGCGCACCAGTTTAACGGTTTCTCCCAGGTACTGGACAACATTGTCCTCTGGTACTTCCTGCCCTGCCAAGCTGTCATGGACCTGCATCAGTGCCTGCCACACAAACACACACACAGGCAACGCACAGAAGAGACACATACAGACACACAGTGTGTACGTAATCACACATGAAGACAGAGACACACACAAATGGGAATAATGAAGGAGGCAGTGTGAGCTTAGTTGGATGAGACCTGCTGTTGGCATATATGCTGTCTGATAAAATGATGATAAATCATAGAACGTTGTTTCCAACATGACTCAAATGTGGGGTTTGTTCGCACCTATAAAAAGATCCCACCTGCGCCCACATACCAGAACCCATCTAATGACCCCAGTCAGCCAACCTGCCTCAGAGCCAGAAAGAATATTCAGATTGGTTCCTCAGTACATGTAATGTGACAGGCACTTTGGACCGCACAATTAATAACCGTCGCTCCAAATTAGCTTCTCTATTCTGCAGTGGAGGGGACCTGAGAGAGGTTGGGCAAACATTTGGTGCACAAGCAATCCTTCTTCATCTCCCTGTGCATTTAGGAGACGGGATCCAACGCTATCAATCATCAGATGTCTTTGGCTCTCAATGATTAGGACAAGGCCACAAGGGGAACCTGAAGGGTCCCTCGTCCTTGTACACACGTCTTTATCAGTTTTAGGTAGAGAAGTTCTCTACCGGTATTGACTACAGGGAGGAAAGTTATGGATTTGATCCCAGGCTCCTCGCAGGTGAGGGAATCTGTCCTGTAAGGCTCTGCTAGCTTTCAGAGTTCACATGTAGACACCAGTTAAACATCAGACCCTCAAGCATAAATGGTCTTTTCTCACCTTTCTGTCTCGCTAACAGACAGTGACAGCCTGATAATGTGGCCAGATTTGTCTTTTATAGAAGACTCACTGAAGCTGACCAATGAGGTGCATCGCCTACTCTAGCACATAAAGTTACGTCACGTTTTGGAATCCTGTCATGTCGACATACCAACATCTCTGACTCATGACACAATTAAACCGAAACCAAGTAATTCCTCTGTAGCATGTCGAGACGTACGATACAGTGAGCTTGTCCACACCTGTGACGCTAACAACAGGGCACATTAGCATGCCCAAATATTGGCTTAGCTTTGTGAGATGACTATCTAGCAGCTAACAATAAACGGTCAACTGATACAGAGGTTTGGAACAGAAAAAGGTGGAAGCAGATTAATCGGCTAATATACGTTTTTAAATTTTCACTCGTATGTATTACATAGCTATGAAAATCAGCATGTATGATTGAAATTGCCCTTTCATGCGGTGAGATGACACTGCAGGTTTTGTCTGCAGTATTTGTGAAATTTTCCCCAGAATTCTCATCACCCATTCACCCTACTATGCTATCCTGGTCATTGCTCCGCCCCCTCTGCCACCATCGAGCACCGCTCCACCTGCCACCTTCATTACATGTGAAGTCGTTTACCATCTTTTCAGAAGCAGAGTTTCACTGGAGGACATAGCGCATGGGAAGATCAAGCTTTACACAATGTTTATATTCAAGTGAAGAATTAAGTCTTGAAGTGAGAAAAACTGGAAGGGACTGAAAACATTTCTGTTGTGACATATGATGACACAAGGGTGCCGAAAGGTCTTTCAGTTGTAAAGCTGTTGGTAAGTCTGATTGTTTTAAATCTCCTTTGACCTCTGACCTCCTGTTGCAAGGTGACAGTGGAAACGGTTGCTCTTTTGTAATTAGTATCGAAAAGATCAACTGTATTTCTAATAATCTCTTTATCATGATATGAACTAAAGACACTGGTTGGCCTGAAAATCTGAGGTCCACTGGTGTTAAATGTGTTGTGGGTTGAGGGTGGATGTGATAAATCAGCTGACATCTGACCTGGAGATGGGGATTGGTGAGTAGGGTCCTGAGCTCCAAACCTTCTTTCTGGTGGCTGGACTGGAGGATCTTCTGTACCTGGACACAAACGCAGAAAGACAAATAAATACCTTTACTACTGTCAGGGAGATCTCTGAGGCTGTGCACGTCAGAGCACATGTTCCTGAGAGATCAGATGGTAGAGCCTGGGTGGTCATTCTTGCCCTAATGGAGTTTCAGCATAAAGAGACATACATTGCCAACACTGACAGTGTGAATCCAAGATGGCTGCCAAGTAACAACTTTGCCATGTTTCATTGTTTGTTTAAGCTTGTTGAGAGCAGAAAAAGGCAATACCCTTAGATAATACCCTCAGATAATCTTGAAAATCTCTTATCAGTGTCGCCTGGTTATAGACAGTTTGACTGGAGTGGAATCACTGTGTCGCACCCATAATGCACTGCACTCAATAAAGAATGAACAGAACAAAGAGTATACATAAGTTCCAAGACAGAAATTTCAGGTGTTTTTTTTTTTTTTTTTAGGAAAGCGCTTCAGCCATGTTGGACTGAAAATGTCAACAGAAACGTGACAGAGCTCAGCAGAGGGTATCTCAGGAACAGTAAACATGAACACAAATTCTCAATGCTTAAGGAGGTTATCAGTTGATTCCTTTACCATCACTGACAAACCAACAGACCATCCTTCTTATAAAACAGCTACATTTTCAGCCAATGACCAACAGGGTCCAGCCAGATACTTGGTTTGACCTCTACAGGAGAACACACTGTCCATTAGGCATCCACACATCCATCTATCCAAGTCTTTTAGCATGTAAAGAACATTTCAGTCTCTCTATTGGATGGGTAACTAGCAACCCGTCCAGGGTGAACCCGCCTCTCGCCCAATGTCAGCTGGGATAGGCTCCAGCCCTCCCCAGCGACCCTTAAAGGATAAGTGGTATAGAAAATGGATGGATGGATGAGCGGAAAACAGGCTTGAATAGAAGAGGGAAAATGTTTGTTTGGCCACAAATAAAATTGACTTTATTTACTCTTTATTGACAAGGTCTGGCTGATATCCATCCATCTATTTTCTATACTGCTTATCCGTTAAGGGTTGTGGGGGGGGGGCTGGAGCCTATCCCAGCTGACAGTGGGTGAGAGGCGGGGTTCACCCTGGACGGGTTGCCAATCCATCACAGGGCCAACAGGAGCAGTTAGGGGTTCAGTATCTTGCTCAAGGACACTTCCACATGGTCACCGGGGGAAGACAGGATCCAACCTGCGACCCTTCAGTTGCTCGATGGCCACTCTACCTCTGAGCCATGCCACCCCTGGCTGATATACCTCAATACAATACTGAACATGTTTTGATATCATACTACCAACAGTTCTACAACTTAATTCATTTATCAAGCTGTTAGCACAAAAATAAAGATTTTAGACTCTCACAGGGTTGCAGGAAAAGGACCATACCAACATCCATTCATCCTCTACTGCTTATCCTGTTCAGGGTTGTGGGGGGGCTCTCTCTATCCCAGCAGCCTTCAGGTGAGAGGCAGGGTTCACCTTGGACAGGTCACCAGTCCATCACAGGGCCAACACATAGAGACAGACAACCATTCACACTCACAGTCACACCTACAGTCAATTTAGAGTATCAATCAGCCTCGTCCCCTCTTGATGTCTTTGGACTGTGGGAGGAAGCTGGAGTACCAGAGAGAACCCACACAGGAACAGGGAGAACATGCAGACTCCACACAGAAAGATCCCGTGCTGGAGCCGGGACTCGAACCCGGAACCTTCTTGCTGTGAGGCGACAGTGCTGACCACTGCACCACCGTGCTGGCAATCCATACCAACATGTATCTGCAAATAGCACACGTGTACTGCAGTATCTGTTCATACTGTAGTATTTCACTGTCCTCTACTAAATCACAATGTGGTTTCACATTCCAGAGAGAGAGAGAGAGCGGGAGGGAGAGACAGCAGTGCTTCATATTCAGCCAGCTAAAGAGCAACATTTTAAGTGCTAGCTGTTACACTTGGAGAAAACACAGGATTTCTTTTGTTTGTGTGTGTTAAAGGTGGATGTGTGCCTCTATATTCATAAAGCACACAAGGAAATTTGAGGAACAGCAGGACATTACACTTCTTTTTTGGTCACATTCTCATTCCTTTCATTCTTTCTTTCTGTTAAATGATTTAGTTGTTGTGTTTTCATATTGAGTGGGAAGATGCTTTTGTTTGTGGCGTGGCTTGATTTATTCTAGTTTTGCAGATACTATTTTTTTGGGTATCTCTATATTTTTGTCCCTCCCTCTTCTTCCTCTCCTTTTATGGACTTCCTCCATTACCCTAATCGACGCTCTCACTAACAAGGTGACGCACTGCCCCCCTCCCCCCCAGCAGTGCAGTGCCTCAACCCACGCTGCTCTAAGCTGCTGGAGTTTCTTTTTCTGGCCTCCTTCCTGCAGTGTGCTGCACCGCTCAGCCAGCAGCACCGAGGGCTGCTGGGAGATTAGTTTACCCAGGGGCCAATCTGAGAGTCACACTCCACAGCCACTTAGTTTAGACATACTGCAGCTCAAACTATTACGTGTTGTTAAGCACTTCGGGAGCTGTGCCTGGTGGGTGAGTGCACACACACTGATTCACTGTCAGCAGGGAGACAACATGTTGTGTTGTCTGTGGACAAGATAGATCATCTCACCCAGCCCCTTCGTCTTCAAACCACAGGGCTGCTCGATGCCTTGTGAATAAGCAGCACCACACAGCTCATAAAAGCCTGGTTCATCAAAACAAGGCTGACTCTTACACTTCCTGCTGTCTGCAAAACGAAAAAATAAAAAATAAAAATCCCACTGTACCCAAAGAACTGCACTGGACAGCCTGAAGGCCTAAAACATAGACCATATCAGAGTGTCCGTCTTTCTCCAAGGACTTGGCTGGTTGGCTGTCTGCTGCATAAAAGAGAGGCTTGACTTCTCAGCAGTGTAAGTCAATTAATGTCACTTTGCTTTGGTAAAGACTGACTGACCTGTGTTTTGGAAGAGGAAGTTAGGTGTGCACACTGAAAAGAACAACATGCTTTTTTTTTTTTTAAACAAACTAAAAAAAAGTATTCTTTTAATGTTAGAATGAAGTAATAATTTTTCTCAGGATTCCGACTTGAAACTGAATACTTTCAAACTTAAAAAATAAATCACTTGTGTTGTTAATCTTCTGTCGTGCTTAACTCTGAACACTGAGAAGACTTCCTGATCTGTCGCTCTGTGCTGGGTCTCAGTCACTGTTATTCTTGGACAGCGACTTCAGCAAAACTGATGTTTGGGAAACCAATGGAATACCAAACCAAACATCCCGCTTTCACATCCTCTTTTTTCCCTCATCATACTCTCATCCCGCTATTTATAGATCTTCCCCTGATCTGTGCTTTTTAAAAACTATTTTAACAATGAACTATATAAATGTTAAGCCGAGCTCCCACAAATCCCTCATTTTTGGTTTTCACCCATTTTTGTTTTGTTTTGGTTTTTTTTGCTCATCTTGTTGAGTGTAACTAATCTGACAGGAGTGGCCGTTTTTAGGCAGATTTGTTGCAATAACAGTCACCTCACACAATGCTTTCACACAAGTTTGATCAGTGGGTTCATTGACGTTGGTAAATATAAACTAACGAGGTTCGAATCACGAACAGGTGAGTCCAGTCTGAGGGTGTGTTTGCACAAACTGCCAAATCTGTGGAGACTGCTACTAGTCTCTAGTCTGGATTTTAAACTGTGATGTGAATAAAAAAGATCAGATGATCTCAAAGGATTTAGTTTCCACTAAACACCAAGTCACAAACCTTTCATGTCAAATCGGCTTTAAAATAAATGGAAAAAATTGTGCTTACCTCCTGGCAAAGGTCCTGAGCTTGTACTGTGAGGGGTGAGGAGGGGCCGACTCGGTTCATCTGCTGAGAAACAGCACTATAGATGATGTAGGCATTCTTGAAGTCCTCCTTTGCAAGGAGCTGCAGTAGCAGTTCCACATCCTGCTGGCTCTGGGTATCGGTCAGGCATTGCTGCACCCACTTCAGAGCCTGCAGCAGCTCCTCCAGTTCTGAGAAGGAGGCAGCAACAGTGAGGAGAGAAGCACTGATCTTTCCTGACGTGTTCAATTATTGTTTGGTTTCTAAATACCCAGCTGACCCCCAACATCAATTTAACCCCAGAAGGACACCGAATTAAATGTGGGATGAATGTTGCATTTTAGTTGAAAATTAGGTTAATATTAAAATCCCCAATTGGTCTGATGTCAAAATCAAGTGTCAAGTCACAGACATAAAACCAACCAAATGTCATCAACAGCTCAATATTCTATGTCAAACTGATGTTGGCATTAGATGTCTCCTTACACTGAACTCTCATCACCTGACTAGGACCGACATCCAACCAAATATCAACATTGAACAACGTTGTTTTTTTTGGTTTTTTTTATCAACTTGTGAATGCAATTAATCCCAGATTGCGGTCTTCTAAAACTAATCCTATTTCATATGAGATTTGAGTGTAGAACAGTAGTTCATTCACAAGGAGGCTGAGCGCTCGTGAATCTGTTTTTTGGAATTTAAAATTCTGGTCTTCGATATCATTCATGACTACTCAAAATATAAAATAGGGAGATTGTTTCCTTTTTTAAAATTATTTACTTTATAGTTTTATTTGGAGCTTTTACAGTTTTGCCTGAACTTTAAGTTTTAGAGGAAGGCCTCACTGCTTTCTACGGAGTTGTACCACTTGCGTTGCTTAGCCACAGACTAAAACAAATACAACAGTATATACACACATTTCTGCTAAAGACAGCCCTAGATTTTGGGTGCTCTAAATATATATCTATTCATGTATCTGTGTGTGTGTGTGTGTGTGACAGTTGAGTCAGAATGTAGTCTTCAAGAACCTCAGCTAACATGTTCAATGTGTGTTCATTTTGAGAAAGGTTCCCAAACTTTTCTTCTCTGGTCAAACAAAACTAGACCCACCTCATCCGCAACACGAGCAACACAGCCTGTCACAGTGACCTTGACCTTTGAGCACCTAAATCTTTCTAAGTTAACGCTCGAGTCCCAGTGGACGTTTGCGCCAAATTTGTAGAAAATTCCCTGACGGCATTCCTGAGATGTTGGGATGAGGAGAATGGACAACCTGTGGAGGCATAAAAACTGTGAGCCTCTGCAATGGAGGACTAGTCTTTGTTTTTGTTGAAATCAGACATAAATTGTGAAAAAGGTACGAATTTATACCATTTTTTGTTTTTATTTTGTCTCTCTGTAAAAGTTAGTGTAAGAGGAAGAAGTTAAGGCAACACCTACATACAAAACCAGTGAACAAGGGGTTATTAAGTGGGTATTAGTGCTGAATCCTCTCCATGTGTGCGCTGCTCTGAGAAGATTTAATAAGGCTGGACAAGGTAGATTCATCAATGGCCATGGATCTCATGTAAATTGCTGTTCCAGCCAAGAAAATCACTATGAGAAAATCGCTATTTTGGTTCCCTTTCCCTCTGCAGCCAATTAGCACCTTACACAGATAAGAGACTGTTCTCATGTGATTCCCTCACAGGACCCTGCATGAAGAAAAAAAAAAGAATCATAACGAATCACTGAAAACAGCTAAATTCAGCTCGTTGAGTCAAACTGAAATGTGTTAGAGAAATGCCATTTGAAACATGTTTTCCGCCTGTGTATAGGAGACTCCAGCATCAGTCGGGCTGTAGAAGAAATGGTTTCACAGCTACTAATACTCATCACCCACCTCCACGACTGCCCTTTGCGCTACCCCCTCTTGTCTTTGTTCCTTTTGTTTTTGCTTATCTTTTGTAAAAACTCACAACTCCCCATTCTTCCCTCAGGTCTGTATTGCTCCTTTTCACCCTCTTTGACCCCTGTAGGGACCCCCAAACACTCTCTTCAGCTCAACTCACCGGACACAGGATCCTGGGAGCATGAGTCTTTGGTGGCCCTCTCCTTCCCGTCGAAGGTTGGATTGTCGATGCCTATTTTGGGGTTCTGTGACAGCTTCTTGAGTCTCAGGGAGGCGTTGGGGTCTATGTCATGTCTCTGCCTGCTCTCCTCCTCTCTCCTCTTCCTCAGCTCGTCCTGGTAGTGCTGAATCCTCTCCATGTGTGCACTGCTCTGAGGGGATTTGACAAGGCTACTTTCCTCCCCTGGACAGTCCACCGCTCTCTCCCTGTGGCTCTTGGCCTGACCAGGGCCCTCTTGAACATAACCATTCATGTGAGACGTGATCATCCCTGTGTCAGCAGCACACACCTCAAACCACCCCGGTGTTTACTGAGATTTGCTGGAGTGTTAGGAGAAAGCAGCGCTGTGACTGCTCACACCAGAGGCCATGTCATGCCAACACAGGACAAAGATGATGTTGTCCTTGATGTTCTTTCTGGGATCTCACATGCTGGAATACAGGAGGAGAGTTCAGTGAATTTCCTTGCTCATTGTCACTAAGGAAACGAGAGAAAACAGTTGAATTTTCTAAGGAGAGCATGACAGGCGGTGACACACTCCTGTCTTTACTGTTTTCAAAGGGATACGACATGGACATGCCAAGCCAGTCCATTTTATACATTTGTGTTTGCACAAACCCTTGAACAATTTTATTAACTTCACATTTTATGTAATTAAATTAATTAGAACCTGTCTAGTGTACTTAGTTGAACGCAGTGTAGTAAATTTTTCAAATCTTTTTTTCTGTCTATGCACAACTGGAGGATGCAGATGTCCCTACGTGATCTCAAAGTCCAGAATAATTTCATTTCACTTAAGATCAGCTATCACGAAGAGCTGCGGCAAATATTTGCGAACTTTCATGATAACTGTTTCAGTCTTTTTCCAACCAAGAAAAATCGTCATGTACTGGTTCCACACCTCCAAATGTAAGGACTGGATGTTTTTATTGGTCATTGAAGACTTTGGGTTTTGGATGGTTTTTCACTTTTGATTTTATTTTCCAAATACATCAACAAAAAATACCCAAAGAGCCGCTTATATTTCAAACAAGTTTTTTTTAACGCAAAGCTGTTGCCAATTGTTGCACATTGCATAAACTGATGGATTTTCATTACTGTACTGTACTTGAAGTGGGCCCTAGGGAACTGTGTTACCTAGAAAAATAACAGAAATAGAAATGTATTGCCTTGAAAGGGGCTTAATTAAATAAAAGCATTATTATTACATTCTTCTCTCTAACTCCATAATTCATCTTATTTCTTTAAATAGCACTGAGATGACCATATTTTTCTCAATAGATTTCCGTGTATTTTCAGATTTGTAAAAGAGGAATATTGTTAAAAAAATTTTGTTTATTTTTAACAGTCAAAAGGCTGAAAAACAGAAAAATATATTTCAGCTTGTTGACTTTTGTTCAGGGCCAACTTTTGTTCCTCTCACCTTTCCTTTATAATACTGCTATTCGAACTCTTAGCAGGGAAAGCTCTCTGCCTTCAGTCATCAGAAATCCCTCATCCAGCCCTCGACTCAAGCCCACCTGTCTCCAACTGTCCCATCCTCCTGAGCTTTCATGAAGAAACCAGCAGTTCGGATCACATGTGGGCGGACAGGTACAGATCATGCATTGATATCACGCCTGACATGTTACTACTATTACTTTGACTGCTATGACTGGATTATTATCTATTTTAAGGACACAAAATGCATTAATTGGGATTAGTAAATTTGGTAGTATGATTGAGAGTTTTATACTTGAGGTTAAGTACTGTTGAAAAGTCTATATGTTATCACATAAGAATTATTATGCAAGGAGAGTTATTGAGTGAGGAGTGGAGGTCTTATGTGCGCAGGTCTAAAAGGAGGACAGCTACTGAGAAAGTCATTAGCTTTATCCTTTTCCATAAACACATTTGCTCATTCTCCACTATATTATGGCTTATATGCATATGTAACATCTTAGGCTTGACAAATACATTTAATTAATTTTCCTAGGATGAAAAGTGTTAAAAATATAATGGTTTACATGCTCAACCGCTCTCATTACCAGTAAGAGACACCTTTCTGTGTGCCAGAAGGATAAAAGATATTCATACAGTTCATAAAATCAGACTTAGACTCATCCTGTCACTGACCCCCACACATGGCAGGCAGCCGTCTCTACCTACTTCCCACAGCTAATCACGCCTGGCAGGTCTACCATCCTCAGCTCCTGGTCCAAGCGATCCAACCCCTCCCCTATCCAACTATTTAGCGGTGTTTAGAGTGGTGGCTGACAAACAGCAGAGACTTCCACAGGGCCATCTGTTCCTGTGGGCTGATTAAGCCGAGGACAGCTCTGGAGCCACAACTGCTGTAGGAAGTTACAGGCGTACCTGGACAGCAAAATGACGAAGAATCTCTCAACCGCCTCAACAAAGACGGCAACAAGAAACATATCGAGTCAGATAGACGCATAGAGCCACTGTAAGATAAGAAGCAGTTACACTAACCTAAATATGAGCTACAAATTTCATGTGATCTGATATTATACACTGGTATAATGATGCTCTGATCATGATAAAGGTGACAATAAATAAATACACTTAAATACATGACAATAATAAAATGACGAGGGTTTTCCTTGAGATGCCTTTGGAACTCAGGTGCACACTCAAATATCTCCTGACATTTATTCTGACAATATCATATGGTCTCATGTTAACAAAAGAAAAAAGCAAACAAAGAATGCTCCATCCTTACAATTTATATGTTGGTGTCTCTCCCAATCGGACGAAAGCACAGCTAGGTGTTTTTGAGTAAACTGGATTTGTAAATTACTTTTGTTCATTTAGCAGTTTCTTAATTTTTTTTTTTTAAGTACTACATTCAAATCTGTCAATATTAAGTGATATTTACCAAGGATTTTCATCGGTACAGTCCATCCATGCTTGTCTTGAATTTCCCTACAGATTCTTGAATGTTAAGATATCGATAATTGGAGGGATTTAAGTAATCCAAGGTGGGAATACTACAGTACTTTAACATTTCTTGTTAAAAAACACTGCTTCAGAATAAGTCATATTTATATTTTCATGTTGAGGTATCATTTTTTATTGAGATGATGTTGCATGACAACTTACACTTGCAAAATTTAGAGATGCTCTTCAAAGAATAATCAGAAGTGTATATATATATATATATATATATATATATATATATATATATATATGTATATATATATATTCTTAAATATCTCACTAAACCTTGGTTGTCAACAGCAAAGTCGTGAGTGCTGTTAGCAATTCCTACCAAAAAAGAAAAAAACATAAATAAAACGTATAATATTCTAATAAGAATGTAATGTAATAAAAATTAAAGCTCCAAAAGTCGTGACGTCACGTGAGAAATGTAGCATAAATGATGGATAAACTTTGGGGTTCTACCCTCCATCAACACCCAAACTGTAACTGACAACATACACACATTCGGAGGGTGACCACAATATTGTCACACTGAAAGCTACTAACAACGAGCAGCTGACTGAACTAGAGATTAGTTTAGGTAACGTTAGCCGAGACCTATTCGGTTATGTCGCGCCAGCGCTGCCATGATCATGATTTACATGTCCGTTCTGACAAACTTCACAAAGGAAAGTCTGCGTGGCACATTCATTCGCGTCGAGAAGAGCAGACTTAATACACTCATTCACGAAACAGCTGTTTTTCACTGTAATGAGTGTAACTGGACTGAACAAAGCTGAGTAGCTCACTAACTAGCTAGATACCGCTAACAGCAAGTTAACTGCGTAGCTCAACTATTGTAGCTGTCCAATAACAGACCGCCAGTACTCACCACTTTAACTTCTCTGACTGAAAACAACAATGGGCCGTTCCTTTGGATAGCGATGCTTTAAAAATATGCCTTTCCTCACGGACGTAGGTCATAACCAGAGCAGAGGATGTCTCTCTGTCTTCACGGGACCGCTTTCTGCCGTTACAGTGAGTTCAGTCCGGTCAGGCACTGTCGGGACGCTTGTAGCCATTGCTGAGACGCTGATGCGTCTGGAGTTTTGTGTCGTCGTCTCCCTGGCAACATTACGGCTCCACAGCGACACCACTCGGTCAGATGGGATAATGATCAGATTTACAAAGTTGCCGATGTTCATAGGTGACTGACCGCGACTGCGTAGAGCAGAGCAGGGGGCCAAAACTCAAACTCGATGCCTATGCAAAAATGCTCTTAAGACCCCACGTCCCCTTAATAAAATATTATCTAAGCTTTTAGATTTGCCAGTAACTACTTAAAACTATGTGTCACAATTTTGTATACTTTTGGATGGCGCTTCCCTAACATTTGAGACCACTTTCAATGTACAAGCAACAAGAAAATTAATAATAACGGGTCTCACAGAGAAATTGTTTTTAAACCTCTCAAGAAAACAGCATTAGCAGTGAATTTACAGTGTAACTTTTTAATATTTTCTTTTACGTAGTTATTTTTATATCATTGAGGGCTTACACTTTGGTGTCGGTGCCATGTTTAGTGTCTGCCAGAAAGTTACTGACCCTGAAAAAGCTCCCATGGTACTCAATGTGTACTGCCATCTAGTGTCGATTTTAAGTTACTACAAATCAATTGTGGAAAGTGACAAAGTATACTTTACGGGACTTTGTACTGATTCTAAGCCACATTTTAAAGTAAATATAGTTCTATTTACTCCACTACTTTTATCTGAACCAGTCAGTCAGAAATTACTTCCAAGGGAGCAAAGAAAACGTGACCAAACTTGTTGAAGATGATGTGGTTTCTGAATTGGAAGATAAAATCTGAGCAGCACAACTGGAACACATCCCACAAAAATAGGGATTTAGAGGCCTGAAGGAACAAAAGCAGTGGCGTACACAAATATGCAAGATGTCAGTACTTTTACCTTTTTATTAAATTGTGTATTTTTATGTTTTTTTATTCTTTAAATAGAAGGTAATCTAAATAATGTGACACTTGACAACACTCTATTTCAAAAGCTGATTATGTTAATTCATGCATTCAGTTCATCAGGTATTAACAGTACTTTTGTCAACCACGATGATGTTTTGGGATAAAATCTTCCATGGAACAAGGGGGCACTTTCCTGTTGGTCCCATGTTCCACCGGAGGAATTGGAGTTGAAAAAACAACACCTCAGAAAGGACAGACCTCTCAACCACACCCTTCTTGTCCCTGAGATCAGGAGGCAGAGTTAGTGGGGTCAATGACCCTAAGGCTGGGTCGGGGTCTTGACTGGCTTCTGTTCCCTCTGTTCAAGCCACTCAAGTCACTTGGGACTGGAGCCACAACTGTTTCTTTGGGGGTCTCAAGCTGTAAGAGTTGGCTCAAAACCTCTGCAGCAAAATCCCCCATTTGGCTCAGCAGCATCAGGGCAAAACTAGTGAGCTGGTGAACCAGGTTGCCATGGTGATTTACCTGGCTGATAGCTCTTTGTATAGCCAGGACCATATCGTCCCTGCTGGAGCAGCAGAAGGTGGTGTGGCTGTCCATGGTCTGAAGAGCACTGGAGACCCTGTCCAGGCCTTGTGACATCAACAAAAGCTTTACTGAGCCTCTGTGATGCCTGATTGAGGAGAGGGCATGGAGGGAGAGCGCTGAAGCCTCACAGGACTCCTGGGACCGCCTCCATCACCACCTCTCATGGGCCTATCAGTTTGGAGCAGGAGGGTTTTGCCTAAAATTCTGGCAAATTTGCTGAGGATTCAGGGATGCCTGTTTGTTAAAATGATGGAAAAACACTATAAACGCTCCTGAATACTACAGGGATGTGAGAATCACTGCATTATAATGGAAGATGTGACCCAAAGCATGTCTTGGGGGACAGGGCCTGAGGCTTCGAGGAGCACTTAAGCTGCGCAGTTGGTGTCCCTCCTACCACTGTCCACATCCCAAACCAGAAACCAATCAAGAAGTTGAATTTAGGTGCATATTTGAAAAGATTTACAGGATCAAATAAGTTACTCTCTTCTCCTTTAGAGGCGTGTGTGTGTGTGTGTGTGTGTGTGTGTGTGCGTGTGTGTGTGTGTGTGTGTGTGTGTGTGTGTGTGTGTGCGTGTGTGTGGTAATTGTCAGGTGATCTGTGATCTCATTCCCTGGCTGGTGGAAACCCAGAAGTCCCCTCAGCGGAGCGATATAATCACACGTAGCAGATTAGCTACACCAATGATCAGAGCAGACGCAGCGCTCTATGACGGCGCAGGATTGGCGGAAAGTTTTACCCGAACCTTGAATCTGTAGCAGGAAATGACATCACATCACTTAGTTTTCTACAGTCACTTCCAGCTGTCTCATGCTAACAATTAAACTTTATTACATAACTTAATGAAAACATATAAATTGCAGTTGATTATAATTTTGTATTACTGGCATTAATACTTTTAACAATATAACTGGAATTAATTATTTTGCACATCCACTAATTAAATTTAAAGATTCATAAAAATGACAATGTCATAAATCTGGAGAAGAGCTTTCTTTTAAAGTGTGATTGAATGATGTTAGTTCATTTGCTCAACTGTGTATTTCTTGTAATAATGAAAATATTTAAATGAAATGATTCCATCATACAGCAAAACCGAACGGATGTAAAATTGTTCTCAAGCCAAACATGACACGTTTATGAGTTTGTCATAAACGCAGTAACACCAATAAAATCAAAGAAGCTCCATGTCGTTGCTTAGCAACAGCAGCGTTTTCATGAAAAATTAGTCCAACACTTGTTAACCCCATTTTTAGTATAAATTCTCTTAAAATAATTTACTTGAAGTAAAACTTTTGCATGAAATTCTACATTAGCCATCCTCTGTACGTGACAAACACACACCCACACACACACACCCACACACACACACGCACCTCTGTTGAGACTGATAGTTTCATACTGACATATTCAATGCTCATTTGACAGAACCTGACAATATTTAACGTCTATAACTTCAGTAAACACTCTCACTTACCCCGAACGGTTTGTACACTCCATTGGAGCGAAATGCAACCTTTTGTTGTTGTTTATTAAAATACCACAACAAGAAGGAGGATTTAAGGAGCGTTAAAGGCTTGAGGGTAGCTTCTGCTACGCTCTCGACCCTCGTGACACACGAACAAGCAGCAAGTGTTAGCGGAGAGGAGAGTTAATTTACCTATAGAACAAATATAAAAAGCTTATTTAAGTAAGAAGTACAATATTTCACCTTGAAGTGTGGTTGGATAAACTGTTAATAAAACTGCTGAAAAAAACAGTTGGTGCCGTTAACTGATTAAAACATTTTGAATATTGATGTTACAGAGTTTAATAGGTGAAGTGCACTTTATTATACATTATTCGCAGTTCCTTCTTATTTCATCATATAAAACACTGGACTGGTGTTGCGTTTATACAATCATTTTCCTTTTAGCATCCCGTAAATGCAGCGGTTCACAGTTCACTGTTCTGGAAAGAAGAATAACAGAGTTGAAATGTCTCTCGCACAGCAGTTGATCCTACCACGGCAATTTGTGTTTCCTCTTGGAAACACCGAGTCACAATATAAGAAAGACACAAAATGACAACTCCCTCGAAAAATGGAAATTTGCAATAATTCCAGAGTTTAGTTTACGATGTTTAAACATGTCTGAATGTTTCCTGAGAAAAATGACCGAAAATTTCTCCCTGAAGTCTGCCAGGTTTTAAGCTTCTTCTTCTTCATGTAAACAAGCTGTGCATTTAATTTCAAAATCAACACCAAAAAGCATCGCAACATTTAAAATATTAAGGATGCAGAATGGCTATTTTCGGATTATTTTACAGTATGTAACAAAAGATTGTTGAGTGTTAAAGGTTGCAGCAAATATTAACTGCCTTCCGTGCTGTCAGTGCGTTCATCTGTACTATCACAGTTTGTTATATGAATATGCAATGAAATTCATGACTGACACTTACATTAATGTGAAGGACAAATCACATTTAAAAAAAAATTGGGATCAAGAAAGATTTCTTTTCTTCTCTTCACTTCTTCTCCTCTCCTTTAGAGGCGCGCGTGTGTGTGTGTGTGTGTGTGTGTGTGTGTGTGTGTGTAAACAGGTTATGGCAGTGACTTACATCCCAGTAAACCTATATTGTACCATTAATGTACCACCTCAAAACTTTCTAAGCAAGTTGGTGGTTAAATTTACTACAAAGCAGAATGATGTATTCACTGATCATATGTTTTACTGTTATACCCTCAATCTGCAGACGTCAGCTGTCAAACGCACACTGGTTTATTGTTGTACGCAGTGAGGAGGCAAAAATAGCTTACAGTGAAAATACTTTGAAGCCTTAGAAGTACCTCGTAATTATTAATACTTGCTAAATTTCCATCAGAAGCTTCCTTTAGAAACCTTCAAATCTAACTGCTGAGCTTCCTGAGATCATTTCGTTTTAACCCCAGCGACCTTCAGAAGTTGGAGTATTTCTAGGGAATTTTACAGCTCATCAAAGAGATGAATTATTACATACGTCTTTTTGTACTGTTGGGTTATCTCCCCTCAATAAAGAAAATAACACCTATTGCACTCGAGGATACAAAAACACTGATGTTGAATTCTACAATCATCTCCTCACTAATCCCCCTCTATTCTGCACACACACACACACACACACACACGCGCGCGCACGCACGCACGCACACACACTCACTCACACTCACACAGATGAATGGAACTAAGTTCTTGTCACAGCGCTATTAATCATCAGCAGCTAATGGGATCTACCGTCATTTCACCTTGCGGAGCAGAACAGAAACAGTCTAATCTCATGCTGCCTCAGAAATATCTCCAGCAGAGCCTGAAGCTGCCTTTTTCCTGCTGTATTTTCTATTAGCTTAATCCTTTCTGACACCCCTGTGCTTAACCTCTTTTCCTCATTAGGCTCTCTGCTGCCAGTTCCCCCATGCTTAAATGCTTCCTGGAGAGAGAGAGAGAGAGAGAGAGACAGACAGACAGACAGACAGACAGACAGAAAAGGCTCTTTATCTGCGCGGCCATTCAATGCAATAAAGTTCCTTTTCTCTGAGTAGACAACCTTCTTGTCTAGAACTAGTAGGCACGCAAGGAAACAAGGCCTTTCTCTGGTATGGGCAAGTCAGTTTCTCATGTGTTGGTGGGTAAGTCTCTTTGTCTTGCACAACAAATCAACGATGAATGCGATAAATGAATGTGCTTCGCCTTTGGGAAACAAAAAAGAAAAGAAAAATGTGACTTGACAAATATCACTTTTTTCAGTGTGTGCAAAAACACTGATATGGCATGAAATCGTTTCCGCACAGACAATTTTGTTATTGGTCAATATTGGCAATCAGCCAAATCAGTGCTATATTGGGAAAAAATATAATAATAAATCTAATGTCTGTGTAGGTTGTCATTCATCTAAAAATAAATAATAATAAATCTAATAATAATCCCCCCCAAAAATATCAGCTTGGATTCAAGGTTTACCTGTCCTTCAGACTTCACATCAGACAAGTGCACAGCAGAAATAACACTGCATTTGTTTCGTAAAAAGTAGCGTTAAAGTATTTAAGATAACTTACCATATACCGTTATTTTTAGTGATTTACTTTAAAGCCCTATAATGTACATGCAATAAAATCTCCTCTATCATCATGAGAAATAAAATATTGTGCACCCCCAGTATAATAAAACGTATACATACACCATATTTTGCCTGTTGGTAGTGTTTTTTTTAGTGGGAGTGAGACTCTTCATTCTCTTCACATTGCACACCAAAGAAGGAAATCACTTGTATTTCTTTAGATGTATTTTTATTAAAAAAAAGGAAACCCAACAATAACTTTTTTTTTTTTACATAATGGTCAAGGATTTTTATTATCTTATTCTCTTTCATCAGTTTCATATCATTACAGAAAATGTTATAGTACAGCGTTGTTCAATGTCTCCTCATTGCTTAATAATTTCCTTAGGAGTGCTGGTCACATATATCTGTACAATATGGTTCTAATTTTTTTTTTCTGTACATTTTTTTGTGAAGTTGGTTAAAAAGGCTGTCAGCACTTAAAGAAGCTGTTTCTTTTCTTTCTTTTTTTTTTTTCTTCGGTAGTTGATCAAATAAAAGGTTATTTCTCCCAGGTTCAGCTCGCCCCTGGCAGGGGGGAATTCGGAGCGAAGTTTCCACCTGGTCACCGTGAATATAAGGAAGCTTCAGGTCTGGGCAGACTGGGTGCGGGGTGACCCCCCCCCCCCCCCCCTCTAACACACGCGCACACACACACACACACATACACCACCCACACCACCTGCACACATGCACGCACACATGCACACACGCACGCACACGCACAAACACACACACGCGCCTCACGCACACCTCCCCCTTCCCAACACCACCTCTTCCCTGCCCAGGCAATTTGGCACTGCGCACATAAACAAGACTCACAAGATAAACAACAAGCAAAGCTCTTTGTGAAGCCATTATGATGCATACTAATGAGAGAAAAACTGAAGTGTCACCTTGATGGGCGCTCGAAAGAGGAAGTGGCCTTGATGTACCCCCTCTTCCTCTTAGCTGAGCACCGTGGGAAATCTGGAGTCTTCCTCAATATTTTCTTCATTTTTCAAAAAACAGATTTTTTTTTCCACTAAAGATGAGAAAATAATAATTATCTTTTTTTTTTTGTCCTGGCAGGCACCTACAGCTGTCTATTAAAATGCTACTGCTATAGATAAGGTCTAGCATTGAACACACAAAGCAATTGCAATGAAAGGAACAAAGTTGCCTTAATATAATAATGATAATAAGAATAATAATGATAATAATAATAAGAATAATCATAATAATATATTACAGAATAAATCTCTTTTTATAATTAGATTTTTTTCATTAAAAGTTATATTTTCTTTGTTTGAAATACTATAATCTTTTTAAATTAATTTTTTTCATATGTATCTAGGTTGTGATCAAGATGTTGACTATACCTCAACGTTATCCAAATCAATAAAAACTAGCTGTGCCGTTGCATATTACAGAATAGTCAATGATATGTGGACATGCACCGTGAACCACCCATTCCATCCCTCGCTAAATGACGGCAGCTCTCCGTCCCCCTGTGATGACATCATAGCCGGCCGATGACCATGACGTCAACCACCTCCCCCTTGTGCAGCTCCACATATTGCTCTGTTTTCGGAGGTAGCATCAGGAGCCCGTTAGCGCTGCGCATACTCATCAGTCTGCTGCTCACCTGGTTCCCTGAAGAAAAAAAATAAGGATGAAATTTGGATAAAATTGGAATTGCTGTAAGTGTTTAAGATGGATAATCCCCCCCCCCCCTTGACAGTTTCATATGCGATAAATCTAGCAAACTATAAATTAATTCAATCATTATCTACACTGGCGATCCTGTACAGGTCACAGTACTGGAACCTTTCTCAGCTTACGTTGGGCGTGAGGCGACCCTGGACATACAGAGACACACGTCTACTCCCACCTACCGATTTAGAGTCACCACTTAACCAAAATTGCATGTTCATGGTCTGTGGGAGGAACGTGGAGCACTTGGAGAGAACCCACGGGGAATCAACTGTCTAGTACTGAGTGTAAACAACATCATTATTATTTCTACCTGGACCAAAAAGTGAAATCAAACACGTCAAAGCATCACAAATTCACTAAACAAAAGAAAACAGGAGTATATTAATTCTTAAAATTGAATTCAATTCATGAATTGTTCTCATTTTCTTTTCCTCCCATCTTTTTGATTTGGGATGAACCAAATAATTGTGATAATTTTGACTGATACTGCAAATGCAATATGATTTGCAATATTAGAGGAAATACAGATGTTTGTATCGATATTCTCATTTTCATCGAAAATCACATTTAAACAATAACAGTTCATCTTTTTTGGGGGTCTTATTTAAATAAAGATATCTTAAGTCTGTAGAACACTACGTATCTGCCTCGACACAATAGTCAATTTCAAATCAGACCGTGACACACGATGAACCCTTACAAATATTAATTGAACATTGCTAAAGGCGATACAGCGATTAATTTCTATCAAATGTGCCTGCTGCATTTAAGAAACCACTCCAAACGCAGGACAGCGACGAACAGAAAACAGTTGCACTGACAGGCAGAACCGCTCCGGAGCTTAGCTTAGCACAAGCGTTGACTGATGTCGCTACCTGTGCTCTGTGCCCACGGCAGAGGCTCCTGGTGATGCCATGTCAGGATGCAGCGGTGGTATTCAGGGCGAGGATCCAACTTCACGTCACACGACAACTGAAGCAAAACCGCACACAGTTCATTCAGAAGACATTTGTCATTTACAAAAAAAATGTAACTTGGCTGTCAGAGATGGGGTTTTTTCTCGTTCTATGTGACAAACTCCATTATTCTGGTGTACCTGCGGGTAACAAAGACAGACTTAAGTAACAGAGAGAATCTTTTGAAGACAGATGAGTAAATCTCAGGTCTCCGTAACATTTTATGTCTGTTAATCTTAAATTTAGTGGGGCTGCATTAAGTAGTCGTCATAGTACAGGTCTTATCTTCAGTGGTTGGTCAGTTCTCGTAATGCTGAAATGGCCTCTGCAGAAAAGACTTAATCTTCCAAATAAATGCCCACCTAAAAAAAAAAAAACTATGTAAAAAAAAAAAAATCAATATTTGTTAACATGTAAGCTTTATTTTTAACATCTCATTGCTTTACTTTTGGAGTCAGGCAGCCCTTTCTGTTGTCAGATTAATAAATCTGAAAGTGCTGCTGCATGCGTAGGAATGTAAGGAAGTCGAGCCAAAAGGAAGGGCTGTCTAATGGCTAAAGTAAAACAGGGAAAATGTTACAAATATAGCCTACGTGTTAACAGCTACGGGTTTCTTTGAGGTGGGTGTTCATTTGGTGAACACGTTGTCTCTGCCATCTCCGTCCTCTGCAGAGGAATGCTGAGCATTACAGCGCCGCTCCTTACGGCTCCTTTGCACGGAAGTCGTGTTGACCAACATCTACTGAAGGTAAGACCCTCGACGTGATGCTCCCCCCCCCCCCCCCCGCATCACTTCTTTGTGACTACAAGAAGCAGTGGAGGTCAGCCAGGTACATTTAGCTTGAAGCTAACAGTGACTGACGGCAGCAAAACCTGCCAAACACATCTGTTTGCAAAACTCTCGAGCATGTTATCCGATATGATCCTCATCTCCTTTATCCAGCCATACGCTCAGTAATTTGTAAATACTTTGAATGTCAACTGATATTTTTTGGACAGTTTTGCTGTTGTTAGCCATCAGTCTCCATTAGCTTCAAGCTAAATATAAGTGGCTGGATCTTTCTGCATTCTGGAGTCACGAAGAAGTGACGCGGAAGTGAAACACATATTCCTGCGATCAAGACGTCAATTTGAGAGAAAGTTAAAGGCAAAAAAACAACAACAACAAAAAAACAACAATTTTGGATGAAGAATTACTTTAAGTATTATCAACGATTGATTTTCTGTGTAATGACTGCTGTCAGTAAAATTCCCATTTCCTTGAAGCACGTGAATGCAGCTCAAAAGTTGCGACTAAAATTAAATGTTCAACTGGCAAAAGAAAGATGCGGACCCCCAAAAATATTACTGAGGGGATACATGGTACATTTACCCACATATTAGGCCATCTTTAAGGCTTAACCAATAGAATATAAGTTAAAGGAAAATGGAGCAGTTGGCAGCTGAGATGGCTTCTCCAGAACACCATTTGACCTGCGTCTGCTGCCATCTGCTTTCAGACCATCAGTCCCACTACTAAGTGACAGTAATGCATTCCAGTTGATTTCTAACGGCTTTACGACAGCAAATGATGTAACAGAGCTCTCTGGGTAGCCCCCACGATGGCGAGGGACCAGAACTCATACTTGATGACGCCTGTTGTGCACACAAGCTGCTGGGTTTGTATGATACTGTAATAATAAGTATGAATAATCATGAGGCCTTCAGGTCAGTGTGGCCCAGTTGATCTGTCAAGTCTGAGCAAAATATGGCGGTCATAAATATGTATTAAGGAGGTAATGAAAATGGCTTTAAATCAGGAGTTAAGATGCAATGGACTGCAATGATTCAGTGCAAATGTCCAATCCTCTTTGCTTAAAATTGTTGTACTTAAATTATGAGAACTAAAAAGAGAGCGATCAGAATTTAACTCCATATTTACTGTTTTTAAAAAAAAAAAAACATTTACTCTTTTCAGACAAAGAAAAATCAGCTTGGATCAAAATGACATCATCAAACAGATGCGTGCTCAAAATGAAAAGTTTGAGCCTTTTAGCTGTCACAAAAAAAAAAGCCTCTCAGAAGAACTTATTTCTTGGAACAGAAATAAACACGTTGAGACCACCAACGCTTAAGGACGTGATGAACTCTGCGGGGTCAGAAAGTGACGGTGCTCGGTCGCCTACCCTTGCTTTGATGATAGTGGGCCTTGGGTCCAAAATACCCTGCATCTTCCTCAAGGCAGGGATGACAAAAAGATTACAGGTGACAACAGCGGACACAGGGTTTCCTAGGACGGACGGACGGACGGAGAGGAGGACAGCGGGAAGGAGAGGGGAGGATACAATATATGAGTAAAAGCTCTTCAGAAACAGCAGAGTGAATGGCTCTTTCTCTCAACTTCACACACTACCTGGGAGGGCAAAGATTAATTTGCGAGCACCGTCGATGTCCAATGTGGCAAATGTTGTCGGGAGACTGAAAAAGAGCATTTCATTTCATTTCAAATTATGATAAAATGAATGTTTTAGCTCCTCAGAGGTATAGAACACACTTGTTTTGTTCAGTTTTCTCTCATATGTTTATGCTTCAAGTATACAACCTCATTTACACTAATAATTATAAATAGTTGTACCCTGGTTTCATGAAAACACGACCAAAATGGATCTGAGCATGAAGATCAATATCCAGCACCTGCTTCAGATAGTCCTGAAAGACACAAAACACAGACAACTACACTAAAAGAACAACTAAATATAATCAGGGATATTTCAAGAGTACAGAGAATTAAAATCCTTTATGGACATAAAATATTTTGTATTTACCTCATAAATAATCAACAATTTAAGTTTCTTCTAAGACTTATTTCTTGTGAGACCAAGATGTTATACCTCCTTTCTACCACAAAGTGTCAGCAAAACTCAAAAAGCTACGACTGAACTCGTGTGCACTTTTTTATTGCCATCCTACCTTCTCTCCCATGGACACTCCTCCTGAGGTGATGATGACATCAGCACGGCTGATGCCTTCATTCAGAGCGTTGAGAAGGTCATCGGGGCTGTGGGGCACAGACACAAACTGTGTTGAATACCAACTCGCAATGGAAGGGGGAGAAAATAGGCCGTTTCAGAGCAGAGTGAGCGTAGCGGGATGATGAACACGAATGTAAATGTGGATGTAAATGTGAGAGAATAAATGTGAAGGTGTACTTGTCTCCCACAATGCCCAGGTTGATAGTGGGGTAGCCGTGCTCCTGGATTGTGGCCAGCAGGGTGGAGCGATTGCTGTCCCTGATCTTCCCAGGATGGAGGTCATCTTCTGGGTTCAGCAGCTGTAGCAGGACAAAGTCAATAGTAAACACTCTATAAGTGCAAATCTGGTTTCAGTTATTTTCATAAAACATTCTTCAGATATTGGGATTAATAGAGCCATCCTCTTAGGCCCAAATATCCTTATATTTTTGACCAAATGCCTAAATAGGGATATTATAGCACCGATGGGTGTAAATGAAGTTACATTTTCTGATCAATAATCATTCATAAGATGGATATAACAGTGAAATGGAACAGACAAAGTATAGAAGACTCAGGTGAAGTTCAGAAAACTCCATTACTTCACTCTTATGCACCCTTTAAAACAGAGACGAAGCCACACTATGATTTAGTGACATCCCAAAATTTATGATATCTCCTCTTATATCACATAATCAGTTTTATATTGCTGGAAGCACAACTCTGATCACAAAAATCTTCAAGTTTTAAAGTAGAACCAGTCACTTGCCGTCTCGCTTACATCCAAACTCAATTCAGAACAACAGGCTAACTTACGTACACTTGTCAATATGACTGTTTTGTGTAAAAGGTCATATTTAGGAGTTTAAGTTTAAGATACACAGATTTGACATCCATACATGATTTCCCTGTCTACTTTTCAAAATGACGTCCCGAACTGGTAAATGGACTCATTTTTATATGGCGCCTTTCTACCTTAGCGGCACTCAAAGCGCTTTACAGTGTCGTCTCACTCACCCATTCACACACACACTCACACACTGATGGTGGAGGCTGCCATGCAAGGCGCCTACCTACTCATCAGGAGCAATTAGGGGCTCAATATCTTGCTCAAGGACAGTTCAACATGATGGGAAGTGCGAACTGAACCAGCAACCCCTTCGGTTGCTAGACGGCTACCTCTGAGCCATGCTGCCCAAGATGTATTCAGTGCAGCTTGTTTGACTTTTAGCAGGATTGTGTAAAAAAAATTACGCTCATTTTCACCAATGTGTGGGACGGCTGTAGCATCCGGATTTACAAGAGCAAAAATTTTTTTATTTATTTTTTTTAAACAAGAGGTTTTGGCTGTAAGTCTCCAGGCGCGTGTAATCTTGCCACGGTAATGGTAGCAGCCTCTAGTTTCACATGATTTCCAGTCTTTGATGAGGAGGAAACGCAAAGAACAATGACAGGAAGACGTTATTCATTTATGTATTATTCAAGTTGGTAAAATCCAACTCAATTCTGCTTTTATACCATTTTAACTGTTTTTTTTTTTTAACATTCAGCTTCCCGTAAAAATGATGTAATTCATCTTGGCGTGGATTTCATTAAGTGTGTGACAGTCAAAGTGCGCTTGCCCTTGAAAACCATGAAAACTACGATAAACTTTGAGAAGAGAAAGCATCTCTTAATGTAGGGTCTAATTTATTCAGTATTAAAGAGAATGTATTTCTTTCCATTACTGTTCTTTTAGGGGGTAAAGTACCCATGGTGACTATGACGGTGAAGTTTTGAAATAAATCTATGAACTAGTAAAGCTAAAATTGAATTTAATATTTGGGTTGGACCAAGAAGCTGATTATTCGGGGGGATTGCAACGCAAAAAGGTTGAGAGAAGTCCAGAGAAGCAGCCGAAACTGAACATAACAGCGACCTGGATGGCCTAAATAATGCTGCTGCACATGAGAAGTACTCACAGAGAAACAAACAAGAATTATTATTTGTGATTTAGGCATTTTAGACATATTTTCTAAGGAATGAGAGCCTAAAGTCTGCAGAGGACCTCCATGAAGGTTACACATTTCAGCCATACTCAAATTATGATTGCATCATTTAAAATGTAATGACTGAAATCACATTTATTGGCAGAAAATGCTGATTGTGCATGAATATGAATTAGGTATGTTGTCAAAATAGTTGTTACACTTTAGCAGGTGGAGCTTTTTTTTGGCAAATAAAGATCCAATGATGTGCTGTTACCTGAGAAATTCCAAAAAAAGGTAAAACCTCATTACCTCATTTCCTGTAGACATAACAGCCACCACAGGGAATTTCTGGACCTCAACCTCTGTGACTCCAACAGTGGCAAGGAGGCCAATCTCAGAGGGGCCCATGTGGGTGCCTTTGGCCAGCACACACTCTCCACGCTTGATGTCGTGACCGATAGGCCTAAAGAGAGGAGTGGAACATATATAATATATACCATAAATGGGAATTATTGCTTTTATCTTGATATTGTTTTGTTTTTTTGTTTTTTTTAGCAAATTTCCATGACATTCTATAATTTTTCTGGTTTTATGTCATTTCCCAAAGTCCTGAGAATTGCTATAATTAAATTCAATGACTTTTCCAGATCTTTCATGACCGTATGATACAACAGAGAAAAAGACTAACCTGATGTCCTGGCCCGGGCGAGCCTGGACTAGAATTCGTACCTCTAGCTCCTCTGTGCCCTAAAAGACAAACAAGCTCTTAAGCTGTTTCTCATGATGAAATTCTCATTTCCTATTATCTTTTTGTTGTTTGTTATGCACAGTTTCTTTTGATTCCACTCTTGATTTTTTTTTTTAAAGGAACAATAGGTCTTGTTTAAGATTAAATAAACAACAAAAAAGATGCATGCTGTCTCACCCTTCCAGTGAACGACAAAGCCGCCTTGAATACATCTGCTGAAGACAATTAACTCTCAGGGCTCTATTTTAACCACGCAAGTGCACAAACAAGCAGAGGTGTGCGGACTGCGTAGGTGTAGATTTGTGCACTGCTTGTTTTGGTCCAGTATGGCGCTGCTAAAAGGAGCTGGATGACTGAGAATATACGCAGAGGGTGTGGGAATGAGTGAATATCTTTTAATCCAATCATATCAGCCCTCGCAGATCTTAACAGCAGGATCAAGTGGAATTTGGAAAACATTAGGTTTCATTCTTTGAGACTGGAATAATTCAACACCTTTTATTGTGATCTATTTTTATTCACCCTTGTATTGACACACTTGTTCTGCAGTAGAATAGATATGGTTTAATGATCGTACCGAAGCGCGCTTACGATACTCGTGCTGCCTTCTAGTTCAAATCAGATGTTGGAAATTCCGAGCTGGAAGTGTTAACTGGAGCCCCTCAGAAACTCAGAGATACTTGACGAACCCCGAGATCACAATTCAAACGGTGCTACGCACATCAATAGTGGGATCGCTTTGATCATAAATTGTTTTTTTAGCAAGTACATCTTGATTGTGTCTTGATTGTGTTAAATCGGTAATACGCTCGAGACTGTTCATCTTCTACCAGTGGACATGCTGTCATAATGTTTACATTAACAAAATACCCCATACAGCGTTGCTATCAACTGGTATTTCAAATAGCTGGGACATCCACAAGGTGTGTTTTGTTACTTTTACTCACTTCTTCTGATAGAGTGCTGCCATTTCAGGTGTGATGTCCCAATACTGACACCCCACTTGTGAGGTAAAATGAACACTGCACTGGTATCCAGTTACCAGCCTAAATCACTCACAAATCAAAAATAAGATGCACTCATCAGCCCAAATTTCCATGTAAATGCTCAACTAAACACCGAGCAACGTGTTGTGACGCGCCGTTAAGACAGAAGAATTACAGAAAACACAGACGGTCTAACTATTTTACAACTGAGGCAGGCTGCATGTATTTCACTCTTGGCGGCGGTAGACAATATGTCGGAGTATCTGTTTCACATTTATGTTTTTTCGATGGCAGGTGAAGCAAAGTGCAACGATATATTAACTGCCAAGATGTCTTAGAGAAGGAAAAGTGGCATCGAGCCATCCGTAGTTTTAAGACCTCTATTCACAATGGAATATGTGTTCTGAAATGTCTATATTATGCTGCTTCATTTCATAAATCTCTCCTCACATGTGCCAACCGTGTGCTGTCTGTCCATTCTTATGTCTCCATGAACTTAAGGCCCTTAGTTGATACTTTTTTAGAATAAATATCAACTTTTTTTATCCTCTTTTATCCTCTCTCTTGTAAAGTTTTGTTTCCTTCAGACTTACATCTTCAGATTCACGGAGGAGTTCAGTATCTTCCACTTGTACGACGGCGTCAGCCCCACAGGGGATAGGAGCACCCGTCGTCACCCTCATCACCTGGCCGGGCATCACTGTGTGGGTGGGCTGAACGGGAAAAGATTGGACACCACAGATGACAAAGATGTAATAATAAACAAAGGTGGCACTTTTTATTACTTTCAAAAATGTGCGGCTTCTTTGTTGGGATGGCTCAAGTAAATATAAATGAGAACGCACATCCTACTGAATAGCACTTGAACCAAACTGAAGAGAGCTTTGAACCTAAACAAAAGATATCTTCTGTTCACATGTAGGCTGTGTGGGTGTGAGAATAACTGAGTGTGTGAGGGTCTTTTTGTGAGCACGAGCGTGATAAGTGTCAATGTAGGCACAGACCTGCTCTCCAGCTTGTGACTCTCCAATGATGAAGCGGTCGCCCGGGCCATCAGCAGCTAAAATAAAAGATTGAATAGTCAAACCAAAGTATTCCACATGTGTGCAGCTGAAATGGTGTGTAGGAGTGCGTCATTTCGTTGAGTCACTGTGTTTCAGTGGGCTTCACAACGAACAGGAGGGAAATGAGGGAAACTCTGACGTTTGGAGTTCTTGAGTTAAACATCTCAAAAACAGACACGCGCTGTATTTTTAATGCTGGAAGTTCTCACTAATTTAATCATTAGTCATTGGGTCTGACACTGTTCTATGATGAGACACCATGTGGGCTACAAACACTTTTTGAAGCCATGAACTCCACCCTGAGCTGCACAGACAGTCTGTTCAGAATCATCAACGACTGGCTATATCCAAACTTTCAAAGAACCTTCATTATATAGTCCAAACACCAAGAAAGAAGCTCCTAACGCTTATTAGCTTTACTTTAAAATGACCATGTGACACATCAAGTGACTGGAAAAATAGAAATTCCAACATGTAGGAGGATTAACTGCCCCTCTACTAAAAAAAAAAAGGCGAAGGTGTGTAACCTCTTTCTCTGGAAAAAAAAAAAAAAGATCCCTGCATACTTCCTACTTCCTGTTCCTGAGTATCAGTTGAGCTAACTCCTGTAACTTGACGTCCCTCCTTCATGCTGTGCCAGCACAAGAGCACCATGTGTTTCAATCTGTTATTGTTCTCCTAAAGTAGTTAAAATGCAGTGGCTTGGTTTTATTTCTTTAGGCCAATCATAACTGTTGTGGGCGTGTGCAAAGATGGCATACAGGGCTCTATTCGGAAAACTTACTCATATGTCAATATTTGTGAATATATTTACTATTTGCTAATATCTTTACTGTTCACTGTGAATAAATCATCATCAACTTGCCATTTGTGATGTGTAGGTTGCTCCTTACTTGCTAACTGGGAGTATGTTGTTGTTTTTATGTAGCATGGGGGATTTTGTAAGCAGCAGCTGATAGCGCTAAAGCAGTTCCAGGAAACTATACTAAAGAAACATAGACATCGCTTCCTCCCTGTGCTACCCTGACGACGAAAATACCTCAGATGGTACGTGAATGTTTGCTTTAATTTTGAATTTATAAGTCAATGCGGGCCAAACCAATGCAAATTTGACTTTAAAGAAACATTAACCATCACTTAGGTCAACATAAGCTGTTTCCCCAGAGTTAACCTATTACAGTATTTCAACTTATTTATTCAGCACGTGTAGCAGAAGAAGATGGCTGCTGTAAGTTGGTAAAAGTTGAATAACACACACTGCCTCTGATGGAAGCAGTAGGTTATTGGCTCTTTCTAGGCTCACCATCTAGGCTGAAATCTCTGCACGTGGGCCTCAGAGGACCCTCGGGACAAATACACAAAACCTGGAGACCTGTGGTGTTGCTTCTTCTCCATCAGCAAGTACCAACAGCAGATGTTATAAGAATTTTTGAGCTGCCTGAAGCCAACAAGCTGCCACCCTGCTCTCCAGGTTAACAGGCCCCTCACTGCCTCCCAAGAACCACAAGCCATCTCCTGGATCTCGATGAGAACACTACTATAAGACATTTCCACAGCCTGAAGGGATAGAGTTTGAAGCAAAAATAAACTCACAGCAGTTTTACGCTATCTCCTGCCTGGTATGTCCACCTGGCAGCCCCCTCAAAGTTTCCCCAAAGAGCCAAGCCTTGTTGAAGAGAAGCCTTTCATTGCTCCTGAGGCAGGTTTTCACTGCACCATGTGTCCCGTTCATCACTAACAAGGACAGTCAGGTCAGTTATGTAGGAAGGAAGCACCTCAGAGTTCGCAACTCCTTTGTAAGAACACACAGCAGCATAAAATGTAAAATAACAGTCGCATCACTATATTATAGGTACCAGGTTGAGGTATGATGCAAATATATCTGCTCCATACCTGCTCCTCCATATAAAAATTGCAACGAAAACCAGCATTTCAGTAAACACTGTATTTTCTCTCTCTGGAAAGCAATAAACAGACCTTAATAAAAAAAAAAAGAGAGAAAGAAGAAGAACATGACATTATTAGGTTCCAATGGCCCGTTTCTAAATATGGACATCCCAGGACCGTCATTCTCAGGCGCCTGTTGAATTTCCCAGTAAAAACATATTTTGTTCACGTCTCCGAAGCCTGAATTTTAAGGCATTGCGACTGTGCAACACATATATGTTTTTTCATCCATATCTGACAGTAGGCAGTAAAGGCTCTGACATATCAAGCCAATGATCAACCATCAGTCCACATGATAATTGGCTGTTCAATCAAGCCAATCGGAGCACAAGCGGCAGTGTCACAAAAACATCTAGCGCCAGGATTTCAAACTGCAGCACGTACATAGCTGGAATCGCATATTCGTTGCACACCAAGTATTAGTGTGTATTAGCTATGTTGATGCAACCCAGGAGGTCTACGTCAATTTCTTCCTGGGTCAGAAATGACACCAAAATTGTTGACTAACTTGTTCAAATATCACGAAATGCTTGGTGGTTCAAAACTGATGAAAGCATCTGTGTCCGACAGTGCTAGCACGTTAGTTGAGGTAAACAAAGTACACAGAAGAGGGTGGAATGTTTCAAAGGGACATAAAAGAGTATCGAGCGTATATAGTGAACAAAAATGGCGAATATAAGTGATTGTTGGTTAACAAAGGTGTGTATTTCTGCAGTCAAATGTCTTTCAGTTTCCCTTTTTCACTGACAAATGCTGACTACCGCCTCCTGCTGGTTGTGAGAGTTATTTCCTCCCAAGAATGTTCAGACCATTGGCGCAAGATGTCGTCTTAGCGGTGTGTTCAAGTGCAACTTTTTGGTGAAAGAACAGGACGCTGGGCAACACAACTGTCTGTGTTTTCATCATTACTTCTATTTGGTGTGTCAGGTCCCCATAAAGAAGAAAGAAACATCATCATCACTGACCTCTCACAGCATAACCATCCTTGACAGAAGCGGGGAAGGGTGGCAGGTTGTCTTTGGCATAAACGTCCTGAGCCAGGACTCGACCCATCCCATCTGTGGGAGAGGAAGAACATGAGTATGAGTAGAGGAGGCGAAGCTGTGTTACGGGTGGCGGAGGGTGGGGCGGGGTTGGTGGTGACAGGGGGCAACAGCTGCAAACAGAAAGAAAGACAGAGGGTGAGTGAGCGTCTGATTCACATGAAGATACAGAGAGACATATTCGCCAAAGGTGTGTGTGTGTGTGTGTGTGTGTGTGAGAGAGAGAGATAGAGCGAGAGAGAGAGAGAGAGAGAGAGTATGACACCATGCATCAGGATCTCACTACATGACTCACTACCTGACCAGCACACATGGACACATCAGCTGATTCAGACACACCGATGCTGCAATCCAGACTATGAACAAACATTTAGGAAACATTCATAGAAGAAGAACAGAGACAATAGCAGCTCATAGAGAGCGAGGGAAGGAAAGAAAGACAGAAAAAGACAGAGGAAATGTGGGTGGAAGAGAAAAATCTTGGCACTAAAATACCTTAAGCTGCTGTGTGGCTATATATAGCATTTCTCTGAGCCTTTATGCTACTATCACGTGGGTGTTAATATGAAGATCTCAGCTTTGATATCAAGGAGTTGAAGGCAAAAATATGCATACACACGTCAGCTTACTAGAAGGCAGCGATAATGGGCTGCTGTAAATAACGCATCTCAATCACTGAAGAAGGCTTACGTCCAATCCTCATATCTTTTTTTTTTTTAAGTCAACAGCATTTCATCTGAGATATTGTGTATTTCAACAAACACTCTTCCTTCCGAGCTGCCATTTAAACAGCTTGTTAAGACCACAAAGCTGACTCGAGAATAAAAATAGAGCAGCTGCGATGTCTTGTTGAAGAAGCAACGTGTGTGTTTGATCAGACACATTACTTGGAGAAAAACAAGCTAACATTTGGTGTGAAAGCCCCTGGAATGCGCTTCATGTACAAGCATAAGGTTGTGAGACTTTTGCTCGGCTTTTTCTTTAATAGCTGTTCTGATCTCGAGACTTTTTAGTCTCTCCTTTCAGTGTGTTTTCAGTTCTGGAAAATGTTTTGTTTAATTTGGTATGCAGGTACCATTAACACTCTTTTTTAAACCTGCCCCGAGGAGGTGATGTTTTTAGTACTGTTTGTTTGTCTGTTCACAGGATTACACAAAAAAAAAAAAAAAATATATATATATATATATATATATATATATATATAAAGCAGATTTTCACCAAACTTGTTGGAGCTGTGTAGAACGGGCCAAGTAAGAACCCCTTAAATCTTGGGTAAGATTCATTAAAAAAACTGTAAAACTACATTTTGTTGCATTAAGTTTGGTTGAGTTCACCTTGGAGGAGACAAGTGTTCTCTGAGTATCCTCTGGTTTCGTAAAGATGTGTGAAAAACCATAATTTCAGTCTGAGAGAGACTGAAGCCCCAAATGCATATGCAAACATACACTCTTGCACACACACAACAATCTTGGCACATCTGTTAACTCAAAGCATACAACTAAAAATTATACAGTAAACATCTCAGTTCTGAAATAGTAAGCATATACCGTTAAGGTTGGACAAATTATGATAAAAGGAACATAGTATACAGAACAAATGCAAGTGGACATGGTGTGAACACACACACACACACACACACACACACACACACACACACACACACACACTCACACACACACACACACACACACACACAAAATGCAGGCCCTGAGATTGTCCAGCTGTTTTCTGTCTAAATGTTTCATATATAAAATCTCTTCATCCTCTCTCTCTCTCTCTCTTTATCCTGCTGTCCTCCTTCCAGCTTCCCAGCTGTGCTTCTGAGAATCCTACTACTCTCTTCCGAAACATAAAAAGCCACTTCTTCTAGAAGTCGTGAGCGCCGAAGGCCATCATTGCCCCCGGGTACCTGCTACCCCTTCTTCAGAGATGTGTTTTCCCCTCCGGCCCTGTCTGTGTCACCCCCATCTGCCAGAGGACTAAACCCTCTGGTGCTCTGCTAACCTCTGTGCGCATATTCATGTTTGTTTAGACATGCAAATGCAAACCAAGCCTACGAGAACAAAATTTAAAACACATATTGCTTTATTGGGGCGGCACAGTGGAGCAGTGGTCAGCACTGTGGCCTCACAGCAAGAAGGTTCCTGGTTCAAGTCCCGTCTCCAGCACGGGATCTTTCTGTGTGGAGTCTCCATGTTCTCCCTGTTCCTGTGTGGGTTCTCTCTGGTACTCCAGCTTCCTCCCACAGTCCAAAGACATCAAGAGGGGACGAGGCTGATTGATACTCTAAATTGACTGTAGGTGTGACTGTGAGTGTGAATGGTTGTCTGTCTCTATGTGTTGGCCCTGAGATGGACTGGTGACCCGTCCAGGGTCAATTTTGATCCACGTTTTATTCAATGTTGACTCAATTTTAAACTATTTCTTAAAAAAATGTAAAAATCCTCTGAGGGCATTTCTTTATTCCTTGAATCTGCTGTTGGTATGAAATATCAATTACAGAAACTTTAACCTAAAAAGAAACGATGAAGATTGCAATCTAGCTTCCTGCTGAAATTATAACAGCAAAAGCTGTTAACGATCAAATTTTTCTTTCAGAAAGAAATAAAAAAATATTCTGTGTGCCACAGTGTATTTCAAAGTTCGTTGGGAAATATGATTTTTTTTCGTATTATTATTACTTTTATGTGTGTATTTTTGCTTCCTGTCATGATAAACAGTGTCTGTAGACTGCTGAGTCAGTGACATGTCCACTTGAAGATCGTTCAAATGCTGTCATGTACAGTTAGTGTTCTGTAGCAGAGATAATGGTGTCCTAGCATGCCATGGAGCCGATTAATTTTGGTACGTTTGTGCGTGTGAAGTAGGATTGTTAAGATCTTCGGGTGTTTGATTTATTGACACAACACAAATGTTCACAGTAGCGTCCCGCTCACCCCTGTAGTTGATGATCTCAGTGCCCAGGACGGCGGTCATCTCCAGCACAGTGATGAAGGCCTTGTCCATGGAGGTGAGGGGGAAGGGGGACATGCGGTGCCTCCGAGCCACCTTGGTGATGTCCACTGCACTGTGACCTAGGGAGAGGTGTGACATCACAAACATGGCCAGTAAACTGATGCCCCCAAAATTGAAACATATTGTAAAAGAAGACCAGCTCACACTGGGGTAAATCTCTGCTGTGTCTTTGTAATTCATTATCAAGGTCATTTGAACTTCATTTCTTATTTATGTATCTTTCCATTGCTTCTAAATAAGTACAACATAATCAAATAAATTCTTTCTAAAAATATTAATAAAAAGAAAAAAAATTGATAATTAAAACCTGTAATTTTCCATTTTAAAACGTTTTTCCTCATCTTTTCTCAGCATTCTACTTCTATGTTTCGACAGTTTTTAAAGTTGCGAGGGAGGCAGCAGTGATGGGAGGGAGAGGCGAGAGAACTCTGCTGGGAGTCAATCCCTCAGGCATGAATGTGGTTCCATCAGCAGGAACCACTTAACTACCTCTGGGGACAAAAGAGACATTTAAGAGTTGCTTTTTGACCGATAAATTACCTAAAACCTTAAAAAAAACAACAACAACAATAACAAAAAAAACATGGAAATCTAGCAGTGGCTGTCAAAACCGTCAAAATACAAGACTTGATGTGCACAAATGGGAAACATATAATTTCATATAAATAAATTTAAGTAATCGAATGTGTTTCTACGCCAGTATCACCAAGACAACTGGATTAACATGAATAATTTTTTGCCATATATGTTTGTTTGTGTGTGTGTGTGTGTGTGCGCGCACGCGCGCGTGTGTGTGCGCCAGGCTTGCAACAACAACACACACACAGGAAGGATCAAAAAATAGGTTTGTTTGTTTGCAGAAGCGGTGCAACCAGCTGGATGATAGAGGTGCTTGATAGCAGCCATGTTGCTCTAATAATACCGCTTTAATAATTCCAAAGGTAAAAGGAACAAAGCAAGGTGTAACTAATGTGTAATCTGCTCTCTCTCTCTCCTCGTCTCTCTGCCTCACAGTAAAGAATAGGCGCTGCGCTTTGATTTCCCTTGACCCAATTTCCTCTCCTTTAAACATACATTTCCATATTCTGATGTTTAACATTAAGCTTAACGACCTCTGGCAAAAACATCACATACATGCCAACGTAACGCCGCAAACACTAATCATGCATCACGTGCACATTTAGAACTTATTTCTGTGTCTCGAAGTGACATTCAGATTTGACACTCGGGGACTGGACACTCACTTGATCTTAGGATATTTTCTTTGCTGCTGCATCGTGACTGCACCTAGAGATGGAGGGAGTGATCGGGGAGAAAGAGCGAGGGGCAGGAAGAGGGAGAGAGAGCATTTGGTAGTTTCAGGTCAACCGGGTTGCTCTTTTCACACGCTGGAGGTGAAAAATTGTTTATACAACAGCCAGAAGCCGTGTCACAATACACTGTGCACTTTGTCCTGCTGTTGGGAGATGGCTGCATCTCCTGTATTAGCATTAGCATCACTTACTGTGGACATCATATAATCACAGGTGATATTCACACTGATAAATGCACGGACATGTGACAAAGTACTGTTAGATCCAAACACTAAGAAGAATATAAGGACAAAGGCAACAACATACAGAGTGACATCATTGTATCACAAGGTCATAACAGATGTTTTAACTATGCTAACATCAAATGTAGTGGGAATGTAGTGTCGAGTATCGATTGTGGCTGCTCAGATGTGGCGCAGGATGGTGAGATTTCTCTGGAAATCACTGATGTTGCGTGGTAGCTGCACTAGCGCTCGACTACTTGTAATGTGCAGGAAGGTGGGGAGGAGAGCAGGGCAGGTCAAAGACTACAGCTTAGTGAGTAGAGAACATACAGTAGTTATACCTGTTTATATTTAGCCGGGGAATTCAACCATCATTATAAGAAGACAACCATGGTGGACAGTTTTAGTAGCTCACAACCATAAATTCTACATTTTTGTCCCTATTCCAAATTACTTACAAGTAGCACTTATGGCTATTTGTCATCGTGCCTGTTTTTTTTTTATTTTTTTTTTTAGAAACATTTATGTCGTTCATCCTGTTCTCCAACTAGATGATTACACACAAAAAGAAGAGAAAAGCTTTAATTATTTTATGCACATCTGTGTTCTCCAGAAGCTTATGAAAAAGGGAGTAAAAGCGCAATTCAGTGGGAATTATTATGTCATACCAGTATTTTCGATGCCAAGTAACAGTTTTCATAGTTAACTTTGAGCCAAAACAGGTGAGAATTCTTATTAAGCTCACACGTTCTAAACCCTTTAGCTGCTTAACTGTCAAGCAAATTTGAAGGGAACTGTGGATGTGTTGACAAAAAAGCAAGTCTTCGTAAGGTGGGTTTACGTCAACTGATTTGGAGCAAATCAAATAGGTTATTTAATGCTGTCAGAAGATGGCGCTACAGGGATTATAGCTGTAGCTTTAACAGAGTAGAAGAAGAAAAGCTGCCTATCAGTGATAAATGGAGAGAGGGCTTGAGGAACTCCTTTCAGTTGCTGTTATGAAAAATTACAGCTTGTTTGTCTGTGCCAGCGACCACTGCAGTCCAGAGTGGAGGAGAAGTTTTGTGAATTTCTGCGAAAACGACTACAGCGGAAACAGCCGGTCGGTCACGTGACATAAACATTTGCTGTAACCTTTATTTGCTGAAGGAGTTTTCATTTCCCCTTTTAAGCATTTAATGTCCTAAAAAAAATTTCTTTTTTTTTTAAATAACAAATCAGCTCAAGTTCTTTGCAACATTGAGCTTTTTGTGGCTGTATTTTTAAATATGATACTGGAGACCTCTATTTGTTTTGTACATTTAAATTACTCTGGTAAACTATCTGCTTAACTTTTTTTCCTGGTAGTTTCTGGACTGGATTAAGCATCTAAACTGAGTTGTTTTTTTTTTTTTTTTTACATCTTGCATCTCAACTGAAATTAATAAAAAAAACAAGCAAACTGACAGTTGTGAGAGCTTTTCTGGCTTAACTTGGATACGTAATGAAAATCAATTTAAAGTCAGTATGTAGTAGGGAATTGGGACATTTCTCCTCCGCCAAGCAGCAAATTACGTAAGTAAAGCATAAAGCATTAACTACTGGTGACCAGGACAAAAGGAGCAATGTCTAGATTGGTCCTGCTTAATCTCACCATGGCTGCCAAATTTTTCATTTCTCCATAGAAAAACAACATGAAATTGATGTGTTGAGGTGTCGTACAGCATTATTAACTAAGTAGAAGATGCCGTGTCACAGTATGAGCATGCTTTTTGTAAAGCTCAGCCTAAGGTGAGGGCTAAATAGTTTGGGGAAAAAATCCCAGGGTGTAGTTGTTGGAGTAAGTCTACATGTTTGGCAGTGTATCAAAATATCAGTGACACAAAAATAGGCTGTATGCGTTGCTAGGATAGAAATTTAGAGTTTATAGAATGTCAGGCCATTTACACGACCAATTATGGGTATTATTTTTCGGGTGTGTTTAGCTCTCCTTTTGCCTTCTTGCTGGTTTAACAGATGTGTTTATTCGTATAACTAATTGTAAATAATGTTCTTGTGTATCTGACAACACCAAGTAATATTTAACTTATCTGGGTTCTAACAATCCTCCCTTCCTTTGGTGGAAATGTAGCTTCTAGGTAACCTTTAACACATAGGTTGGGTGTGTGTGGTGTATGGAGAACCAAAGCACCCATGGTGAAGGTGAAGGTCTCTCTACCCACCCATCCACCCCTTCCTCTCTCCTCCCCTCCTTCACCGCCATCGTAACTATGCTACTGCGACACCACTGGGCACCAAACAGCCAAGGTGAGAGGGTGGAAGGATGGGAGGTGGGGAAAAGTGGGTGCATGGGTGGGTTAGGGTGGTATGTTGGAGGAGAAGGGATGGATGGATAGAGAAAGAGAGAGAGAGAGAGAAAGAGAGACAGGTAGACAGATAGAGACAAAGGGTGGATCATAGGATGAGGATCAGCATGACGTGGTCCCACAGCCCGTAAAGAAAGACAGAAACAAAAAAGAGGAAGCACAGACTAGACAGACTTCACTAAACTACAGAGCCGAAACATAGCAGAAAAAGGAGGGAAGAAAGAAAATAATAAAGACCACCAGAGCGGCCTGATATGGCATCTACTGAACAGACATCCAGCACACCAGACATGGCTACTGAAAGCAGAGCATGTTAACCGGAGAGACGGAAACAGAGATAGACAGACAGATGGAGGAAGAGACAGACAGACAGAGAAAGTGAACAACAAGAGACAGAAAAGTGTGCGTGGGAGAAAGACGAAGGACAGACCGGACAGAGAAAGAGTGTGGACGACAGACAGATCAAGAAAGAGATTCGTGGCAGGAACAGGGCAACAGACAGAGAGAAAGAGAGCGAGGGAGGGGGAGAGAGAAAGAGAGAGAGAGCTAGGCAAGCCAGGAGGAGGAAGGGGAACACAGAGCGGGGCGTTTGGTTTGCGCGCTCCTCAGAGGAGGGTGAGGGAAGGGCAAGGAAGGGTGGGGGCGGGATAGTTACTCGAGAGCTGAAGGTCCTCCTGCGATCATCTTTAAGCCCCTCCAACCTACACTGGAGCTAGTGGAGATAAAGCATCGAATCACAGGCATCAGTGCATCTGTCCCGGCAACCACAACACTACAGACAGACAAGACAGACAGACGAACGGACGGACAGACAGACAAGAGAGACTGACAGGCATCCACTACAACAAGCAACCCTAGCAGGACAAAGGACAGCAGCAGCAAGGACGGAGCTGAGGACGTATAAGGAGGGAAGAGGGGAAGAGAGAGAGAGAAGAAAGAGTGGCTGGCTTTCAGGAGACAAAATAGCATCCTGTGGTGGCCATGCTGGAGGTCCCTAGATCTCAGGAGGGGGGATGACTTTTTGTTTTTTTTGCTTTTAAAAAAAAATTAAAAAATTACAATTTTGTCAGTGGTAATCAATTTTGTGTCTAATTAATATTCTAATTGGTTATCAGAAGTTTTTCACGCTTAAATAGCAGTATTAGCCTCCAAAATACAACATCAGTCAGGCTGTATTTTAATTTGTTTTTTGAGATTATACCTATTTATATATCTTATGTATTGAATATGTATTGTGTTTCTTGTTTTTGTTATTTGCGGCTAAAAGAAATAACCCCCAGTGTTAATTCAGAACTGTCATTATAACTTCAACCAAGGAGGCCATGATTTATTTTCTGCTGGTTTAGTTTGTTTGGCTGTCAGCAGGATAATGTAAAAACTACCAGGTATAGCATTAGCCAGGGGAGAACAAACCAAATTTTGGTACAGTTTTGCTTAACATGGTCAAACTGCACAAATGTCTGAAATTGACATTGGTGGACAATCTGTTATCTTTAAGTTCTTATTTTTGTTGCATTGTTTTTTAACTGTCAAAGACAGTTAAAATTTTTATATTTCCATTAAACTGGACACAACATTAGCACCTTTCACTCCATTTATTGATATATTACAACAGCTTTTGTCCATACACTTTCCTTTAATGTTATATTCTCTGTTTGACTTACTGTGACCTTTATTTTAGCTTTTTGTGCAGTTCAAGGCGGCCTGTTCACAGTTTTACTTTAATGTCTAAAAAACTGCTGAAAGGTCACAGTCCACGACAATATTAAATCAAAAAACAAACTATAAACTATCCATTTTATAAATGGTGTTTAATGACAAGCTAACAATGCAAAAAGTTAGCTGTATGTTGAACTTAGTGCATTCCTCCCAAGTTAGTTTACTCTGCTCAAGCTAGTTTACGCTTCTCACGCTAGCTTACTCCTCCTCAGTTAGCTTACTATTCTCATGCTAGCTTACTCCTCCCAAATTAGCTTACTCTTCTCATGCTAGCTTACTCTTCTCATGCTAGCTTACTCCTCCTAAATTAGCTTACTCTTCTCATGCTAGCTTACTCCTCCCAAATTAGCTTACTCTTCTCATGCTAGCTTACTCCTCCTAAATTAGCTTACTCTTCTCATGCTAGCTTACTCCTCCTAAATTAGCTTACTCTTCTCATGCTAGCTCACTCCTCCTAAATTAGCTTACTCTTCTCATGCTAGCTCACTCCTCCTAAATTAGCTTACTCTTCTCATGCTAGTTTACTCTTCCCAAGCTCACAGGACAATTATTTTGATTGGATCACATCTGAAATTTTTGAACACCAGATAGTTGCTAGAATGATTTCAAAACCCCCATTAACAAACCACCCATCGCAATGGTTACCCTAGGCCAGAAAACCAATGGGATTTCTACATTATGATTTTTGAAGCTTAAGTGCAATTTTTGGAAGTACTCATCAATGTAGAGCCAATTTGGCTGTCAACCTCGGTTTTTCTTTACACAGCCTACTCTCCAGTGGACCTCCATGATGGCGCCAGCTGTAGTTGTTAGGAGATTTGTGCCACAACTGTGCAGCCCTCATACAGAGAGCAAGAAGTATAGAAGACACAGAAAAAAAGACAAAGGTAGGGATTAAGGGAGCTAAATACAGCTAAAGCAAGACACAGATCAAACTTGCAGACATTGAAAAGCACATATGAAAACTAATGGTCGACAGCTAGGACATTTTCATATAAGGTGTGCCTTGGTTAAAAAAGAACAACAGAGGACAAAAGTTTAAAAATGACACACTAAACAATTACATCAATCTCGCTGACAGGAACATCTACTTAGCTGGTCTCTTTAGACACAAAGACAAAACCCCAAGAATCACAAGTTTTAACGTCTTATGTATCATTTATCTGTCCTGCAGCTAGTTCAGTAATGTTCAGTCACCGTGAACTACAACACAGCTTAAAAACCTTGATGCAGTGTGGAGTGATGACACTAAGACTGACACGGGTGGAAAACAAGACCTCAGTATGACAAAAAAATAGCTCCAAAGAGAAGATTGTACCATCAAAGAGTCATGGCAGTGGGGGAGAGGGAGAAGGGGACAGTTTGCATATGAAGATGAACACAGTGGAAAAGCTACAATGTAGGAAAGTGAGGAGAGTATGTGAGTGTAGAAGCAAAATGGGATGTTGGACATAGGGAGGGAGGGAAAAAGCAGACTGTCAAACATTCTCACACTCATTTCTAATCTACCCTGCAGCCCCCCTGCTACTGGTGAGAGACCGAAGTGACAGAAGAGAATGGACTCAAATGAGGGATGCAAATGTGAACATGCGCACATAATTGTCACAAAAATAAAGAAATAAAAAACCCTGAAAACCAATCTCGACAAATCTGTGTGAGCGTGTAAAGATTTGATCTGCACCTTCACTAGTCTTAATGGCATGCTGCAGTACAGCTGGAAATGCGCGTGCGCGCGCAGACACACACGCACACACACACACACGCGCGCGCGCACACACACACACACACACACACACACACACACACACAAATATAAACAAAGTTCCAACATCCATGCCAGAAACCTTAATCACCCTGCACGCAAGATTCATCGTTGCCACAGAAACAGCCTGACAACAGGTTGTCATGGAAATCTGCCAGATAGATCAATGGCAGATGGGCCAGTGGTGGTTAGTACATCAGGGATGCAGTTAGATACTTTGGGCCCCCTGAAAACACATAATAGTGGACCCCCATCACCCCTTAAATATTTTGCTACAAATAGTTTGAGGGTAAGTTGTGGAGTGTACACACAAAATAGCGAGCCACATGTCCTGGGGGCTGCAAACTGCTTGAGGAAATCAATTGATGGCGCCGATAACCGGTTGACTGAGGAGACGCTCCAGGAAATGATGGGATGCAACCGCCACAGTGCTGAGCTCAGCGCAAAACAAAGGAGCTGTCAGAGACATTATGCAAAAAGGGGAAGATTTAGCCGTTCACCGTGAGGAGGAGGGTGCCGTGATGGGGAGGAGGGAAAGAGACTTGCTTATTTCGCTTTCTAGACAGAGCAAGGGAGAGATGGAGCAGAGGACAAAACACTGGAGTGATAGCGACAGAGTGGTAGAGGCCAGGACAAAGTGCTACTATGGCAATCCATATCCTCCCTGGGGAGTGAAGGCAAGAGCTTGGGGCAGGGGGGCGACAGCGGCAAAGAGACAGAGTTACACTCTGGTTTGGCAAAAGCTCCTGCTTGCGTTGACTGCTGGATTGCAAATACATGGACACTCAAACCAGCTACATGCTCACATTCTCTGCAGAAACAAAATAACACTAGCCACAAGTCAAACAACCTGATGGGTGATGAACAGAAGAAAATGAGTGCTGGTGGAAATCTTGAAAGAGAAGCAATGAGGAGGAATGTTGCTGACCAGGGAAGGTGGTGATACACAGGGCAACTTTTAGGGCAACTGCTGCTTTAACTAACTGAATTTTGTTGCTAGGAAACATATATAATAACCTACGAAAGTGCCATGTGTATCACCGGGCTAGCTCTAAAATTAGCTCTGGATGGCCTACGCAATACACACCTCCCCTTATTATGTGCGTTTGTGGACCTAGCCCCATATAAACCTGGTACCTGATATGCAATCTAATGTGTGGATCTACTGTACATAGTGATGTCCAGATCGTAGTTAATACCAGGTCTAAGTTTGTTAAATGAGCCTGTTGTGGATTTTAACATCTGTTTCATACTTCCCACTGTAGCTCAGTCATCATTAACTGGGTCTGATGTAGAATTTCGACTACAGGAGGGGGCTTTTCAGTGTATCGTTGCCTAAAATGGTTAGCCTCTGTCCCTCTGCTGCCTCCCTGCCAGCGTCCACGTGTGTCAGTGTATGTAACTAGCATGGTCAGGTGCTATGTGGGATGCCAGTGCCCTGCATGCCGGTAGAAAAGAGGTTGGTAGAAGGTTAGCGGGTTTACCTGGTCCAAGGTAGAGTACCTTGACTTGAGCGTGATGACCTCATCCAGGTGAGCCCTGAATTCTCTCCTTGAGGCCTGGGGGAAGCCACAGGATAGTCACTCATCGTCATGCCACACACACGCACGCACGCCACACACGCGCACACACACACACACACACACGCGCACACACACACACACACACACACACTCACACGCACGCACACACACACACACACACACACACACACACACACACACACACACACACACACTCAAAAACAAGCAAGAAACAGGCATGCACATCCACCCATGGCTTTATCCAAATAACATATCAGTTAGTACTGCTTTTGAAACATGGTCTGCTCATTTTAAAGCACACACACACACACACACACATGCACGCACGCACACACACTCACTCATCTCAGGACTAAGCCAGTGCTAACCCCATACACACATTCAGCAACTGACCAAAAAAGAAATGGTAAAAGAAGTGGCAAATGTTATAAACAGCTACCATAAAAGTAGAAGAACAGAAGATGGATGAAGAACAGAGCCACTTCGGAACAACTGCTGTAGTGATCACATCTATCTGCTTGTGTGTTCTACGTGTGTGTATGTGTGTGTGTGTGTGTGTGTGTGTGTGTGTGTGTGAGAAAGAGAGAGACAGAGACAGAGAGAGAGAGAGAAATAAAGAGAGAGAGACCCTCAGGTCTGGCCTTGCGCTAACCTCATGAGCACAAAGAACACTCCAGTAACCTGTTAGTACTGTCATATTGCACTGCATTTTACTCTTTGTATATTGATTTAATTATTTTCAATTAATAAAATGTAGCAAATAAACTTAAAAAAAACTGATTTCAAACTATTAATGGAATTAAAGTTACAGCTGGCAAAAAAATTGAACAAATTTAAGAATTTAAGAAGAAAACATATTAGCCAATATTTTTTAAAAATCCATCACTTGTAAAAGCTCCCTTAAATATGGTTATCAAACAATAAAAAGGCTGCAATGTTTTTTAATCTTTGAGATGCCTCAAAAATGATGAACATATGGAAGCAAAAATATAAAAAAACAGTCATACTTGTAGGTACCTTTGAAATTACACTATCTGGAGATAAGCCAATCAATAACGTGATCTCTCAGAAAATGTGATTAAATAATTAATCTTGTTTCCTTGTGACAACAGGTCAGTTTATCTAAGACATGCAGGTTTCTCAAGTTAAGAAATTGGTTAATTGTTATTGGAAATAGGCAGTATATTAATACTTGTTAATTTGATATGAATTTGAGGATTAAACAGCTCACTGGTGATGGGTTGATATGTTTTGGTATTAGACAGCAACTGTGCTAAAAACACAGCAATGGAATACAAATACTTTGGAGGAAAATGTACTTTTGTGACCCGTTTTCAATTGGAACAAAAAACCCAAAATGTAGCATGTGGAAATTAAGTTAAAGTGAATGTTGTCTACCAACATCTTTGAGATTTTTTGTGTAATTTTTAGTCACATATAATTAATCGATTCTGATGTCCATTCCATGTCTTCTCGCTGGGCAACACAGGGGCACTGCAAATGCTTACAGCACCAATTGTTTCACAAGCTGCCGTGTGTGTGTGTGTGTGTGTGTGTGTGTGTCTATGTGAAAAAGGCCCATTCAAAGGAAGCGAGGTGTACACACAGAGGGAGGAGAAACACACATTGTTTGTTCAAGCAATATCCCTTTCATTCAAATACATAATTCAAGCATCTTTCAACTTCATTTCTGAGGTTGAAACGTAGTTGAGGAATATGCCAAGTGATGAAGGTTTGTTTGTTTTGGAGGCTGTGTGAGAGGGTTAGGTGTAGTACGAGGAAGGGGGCAACAGGACATTCTCCTAAAAGACAAAACTGGAATAAAAACATAAGAACATATCCACAGGAACAGAAAGGATTGTGGGTAGAAAAATCACACAGAGACAGCAGGAGCACAGCAGGCAGGACAACACACACACACACACACACACACACACACACACACACACACACACACACACACGCACACACACACACACACACAAACAAACAAACAAAGGATGGGTATTCAAGGTGGGAGGCAATCATGCCAGACAGGTAGTGATGTGAGGTTGGAGAGGAAGGGGGTTAGAAAGCGATGCCGTGATGACGCCACAATGACGGCCATAACGATGCATTAGAACACATGCAGGAGTACCTCAGCAATGCTTAGGGTGGATGAACAGGAGGGGAGCCGCGCCTGGTGCCACGAGAGAGCGGAGGCGAGAAGAGAAGAGGGTTAACAGAGCCAAAGCCGGGTTGAGCAGGGGACAGAGGCACACAGAGACAGCACCCCCTGGCTTTCAGGAGGACATCTGCACGAGCAGTCTCTGTGTGACTGTCTCGGATGGGCCAAGGCAGCCAAGGGCATGACAAATAGGACAGGACAGGATAGAACAAGACAGGACAGGACAGGTCAGGACAGCAGGTAGGAGTTGCACGGGGGTCTAACACCCTTTTAGGATGACAGGAACAACTTTATAGGAAACATCGAACAACAAGAACATTGTGCTGATTGTCAAATGCAGCTTCACTCGAAAAGTGTGTCAACTTGTTTGTGGGTTGTGTGTTTATGTTGAACATACTTGACAGCTAAAGAGAGCGTTGGTTTTTATCTGAACATCAAAGTTTTTCCTGCACTTGGGAGACAGTTAGAGAAAATGAGCATCATTCATAGTGCTAGCAGGGTCTTCCTGCTGGGGTCTGATAGACTGGTTGAAATGCCGCTAAACAACTCCATTGTTGTGTTTCTACTCATCCAGAACGTAACTTGACACATGCACCATGTGTAACACACTCTTGGGCACCTGGTTGTAATTTTTGCCCTTCTGGCTCTTGACGTCTGCTCGAAATAAGGAACCTCAAAGCATTTGTGCTTTGAGATTTGATGTATCCATATTTTTGTTGTATCTATTTAAATCCGTTACCATCCAAGTCCACGATACATGACGCGTATCACTGAATAAATGCAAGATATTAGACAGAGGCACCATTTTAATAATGTCCAAAATTCAAACATTTAAAAACTCTGGATAAGTTATTGTCCATCCCTATAGAGAACATTTATACTCGAACCACTGAATGTGAAAACAACATTCTAACATCAAACTTTGCACATAAATCATTCAATACAGAAGATCCACACATTTCTGACAAGGTTAATGAAAAATACAAATGAATTTGTGTAAATATTGTTGAAGAGACAGCCTTAAAATTGATATTTCCTCGGCAATCATTCTAGCCAAGTACCAAATAATATTTAATTATCCTGTTTTCTTAATCAAAACATCAAAATCTAAAAGCCAGATAAAAACGGCCATCTGTGAGGTTTTCTACTCGTCTGACACAACCATTAAAACACAAAGCTCACAATGAATTACAACGAAGACCATTAGCTAAATCTCCATTTCCTTATAACATTTTAGATGAAATCATGAATCACTTTATCAAAGCGGAGCTGTCAAAGCGATGAGCATCTCGTGCCTCCTCGTTAAAATGTTGTAGATTCACAGTAGTTGCCCTCATCGCATTCACCGATCAGATAATGGCCACTGGCAGGAAACCACAGCAGGTGACACATCCAGGAGTTAATTATGGAGCCATTTCTAAAATAGGACCCTCGATCTGCCAACATTCACTCGGAAATGTAGTAGTTGTACATCTAAATGTGGAAAATTACATACATTATTACACCGTCTTTCTAACTAAAGCACCTTTGCTCATAGTACGAGCCGTGGTGGAGTGAACTTTTAAATTCTACACAGGAAAACAGCATTCTCGTAGAAAACCTTCCTACTGGATGCAATAGAAAATATGGAAGAGAATATTCTGGCGACTTCACAATTTTTTGAAATCTATCTAGGCCATCATGATCCACAGAGCAACATTTTCAAGGAACTGGAATTAAAACTCCCCCCAAAATCGAAGAAAACAGTGAACAGCTCTCGTCTATGATGCCAATTTCTACAATTGTACCTGTTTATCTAGAGTGGGGGAGGGGTGCATACCTATAACAGAGAACAGGGACTTATTCTCATTCTCAACTCTATTATAGGAACAAGTTATCATCACCCACTCCACTGTTATTGTGAAGATTCCAGCAATGGAGAAAGCAACATTATACAACTTTACCTAAAAATAGCAGCTTGAAAAATCACCCCATGGTTCACTGACTTATAATAAGGAGAATGGAGGTTCTTTCGTTTCCAGCCCTGTGGCCCGAATGCTTGTTCTTGCATTTTTGTGCTTTATACAACAACAAAAAAAGACCTTATTCATAGCACTGACGTTTGACCTGTTTACTGTCTTTACACCGACTATAAGAATCGGACAGCGACAGCGTCATTGACAGAGGCACAATGGCAGGGGATGTCAGAACAGTAGAATCTAAATTTTGCACATACTGGGCCTCATTAAAAAAAAGTTCTTCGGCACTAATTTGTTCTTACACAGATTAGGCCTCAATTTAATTTTGCATATCAGAAGCAATGCTTGAAATTTGAGGCAAAAACATCAAATCAATTAAAATCAAATCGAATCAGATAAAAAGGAATCAAATCAAATCGAATCCAATATAAAATGTGTGGAAGAAATAAATTGTGCAGGAGAACATCAGTGTGAGGATACAAGTTAAATACAAGGAGAAATACTGGAAATTTTCTCGAATGAGCACTGAGACACCTTTAGTATATGTCACTGGTTTACACATTCCTTCAATCGAGATTCTGTTTGATGAATGTCAACGTCTTTTGAATGATGTCACTCATTCGGTGTGCAAGATTCTGATGATTTGCTATCTGTTACTTGTCAAATTGAATTTGTGTGCCATCACAGGAAATGAATTTTGTGCTTACACTTAGAACACAGCAAACATCCCTCCCCTGAATAAATAAAAATGGAGGAATAATTCACCTTAAAATCCAAATAACTGTAGCTGACGGGATGCGTGCGCTTCAGTCCAGCACTTCTACCTGCGACTGCCCTCCCATGGCCGTCTCATGTCCGCACGTTAGAAATGACTCACACGGTCAAAAAATTAAAGAGCTACCGAGTGAGTCGCAAGTGTTGTGGTGAGCGAGTGCGAACACGACTAATTTGACAGGCCAGCGTTATGCTGCTCACCAGTCTCCCCCGCTTCTCATCAGAAGCCCACATGGTCAATGGGCACGCTCAGTACAGCTGGTCAGACAGTCTCATCCACTCGTCTTGCTGCCTTTCATTTCCTGTCTGTCCTCCTGCATCCTCTCCCTTTCTGACTCCGCTTTTCTGTCTCGCTATTCAAAGCCCTTTTTTTATTCTCCCTCTGTCCCCCTCAAGGCAAACTGTCAGTCAGTGGGCGTGAGTAAATATAATATCGCGTACATGCACGCAAACTTAACACATACAGATGCACGGTCATGCTGCACTTGTGATGAGGCAGACATATTAAATACTCATTATTGTACTGCAGATTTGTATATATTTATCAACCCTCATAAGAAAGTTGCTGGATTTAGTCATGAAGTGACTTGACCCACATACAAGCTGAATAATGCAAGGGGAAGGCTAAACGTGTGTAGATTAATCAGTCGAAAGAGCTGTTTCCTTCTGGCTGTATCCATCTGGTCTCTGCAACAGAATATTACAGATATCAAAATACATCCTGTTTCCTATCTCAGCCATCCCGCTGCACCTGACATTTAACTGGACAGACTCATCCTTCACAGCTAAATTTATATCGAACTGCCTTTTTTTCCCATCCAGTTATTGAAAGCTGTTTTCTCTCTAGTTAGAGAGGCAGATATATGCTCCATCTTGACATGCATGTTACCCCTTAGGCTAAGTAAAGACAAGACTAAGCAGATTTAAAAAAAAAAAAAAAAAAAAAAAAGGGTGTGTGTATGTGTGGGAGAAGTACACTGCAAAAAACAACAACAACAACAACTCCTGATCAAGTCATTTCTGTCTGCATTTGAGTCTTATTTACTTAAAAGAAGTGGAAAAGCACGTTAGCTCGCTGAGAACGTTTCAACATTTTCCCCGGTCAACTTGTTTCATGTCTCACCCCAAACAGAGTAATATTCTTTTATTACGGTGCAGCCTCATCACATGAAAAATTCTTTAACAAAAAAACTAAAGAAACAAGAAACAAGTTGTCATGTTTACAATGAGTTGAAGGAGAAATCTAATATTCAACAGATACGCTTAATAGTTTTCTTGCCAAGTGTGATGATATTCCTATTGGATTAAATCTTCGCTAACAGTAGCTATGTTAACTTAGCTTAACACAAAGGTTGGGGTGGGGGGACTTTGTCAAAATTGGACAAAATCTGCCTACTAGACTCATTTTAGATCATGAATTGGAAAAACATGAGGTGAAAGATTGGCTAGTTCACATAATATGACGTAAAATGTTACCTGTTTCTAGCATTTGTGCTAAGCTAAGCTACCTAGCTGGTTTCCAATGTTTATTCAATGAAGAGATGTTGAACTCTCAATGTTGAGCATCATATTTTAAAACTGGACTTTAGACCAACAAACTTAAAAAAAAAAATCCAATTCTAAGATTTCTGGGGAGTCGGTGATGAAAGCTGGCTCCGTTTCATCACCTGCCATCGGACAAGCTGATAGCAAAATTGGATAACATGTTTTACACAGTAGGACACAGTCAATATGCAAATTTACACTCGTCACTGATTATCAGGTCAAGATTTGGACCAGAATCAATTAGCAATACTTAATTAAAAATGTTTTTAAGCTTAATTAATCTCACTAGCTTGCACGGTGTTACAGCATGGAACAGTTTATTGCAGAGCAGCATCAGTACAGCTCATTTTGCTGTGACAGGTGTTTAGACTCATTCTGCACAGCTACATCAATATCCTGTTGCTTCTTCTCGTCAGCTGTTTAAAGCCATCATGGATTCTGAAAATGCAGATTCTACAGTTCTTCATCTGCCCTCATTGCCATTTACAGAAGTGTTCTGGCTGAGCTGCCATGTTGGTGGCTAGAGGAAAACACATGATAACTGTGGGGACGAAGCTTAAGGTGTCAGGATCAGGGCGTTGGTTATTGTATTCTTATATTAACTGTAAGTCCAGTGGGCAGAAGTTGAAGCTAAATGAGGAAGATGGAGGATCAACGTCTGAGAGATATAAATGTTAATGCAATGGAGCCCCTGTAATTTACCATCTACTCGTTTGCCGATTTCCTCCACATCTTTATGTAACCACTTATCTCATAACAATGCAGACTCTACATCAGGCACACAACCTCCTTCATCTTCTTCCTCTTCCTCATCCTGAAGCCCCCCTGCTAGTTTAAGCTAGTCAACAGTCCCATCGGTACATTACTCACTGCCCACCCACGACTCACCCCTCTACCCCCTAAATCCATGGCCTGACAGAACAACCTCCTCCTTTGGGCATCATCATCCTCATTAGCAACACACACACACACACACACACACACACACACACACACACACACACACACACACACACACACACACACACACACACACACACACACACACACGCACAAATATGTATTAAGGCCCACAAATTATATTTACAAAACACACACTGTACCAGCAACACATCCACCCCCATGCCCACTCAGCTAATAATACAAAATCCTTTACTTATTAAAAAACAAGCATACAAAAGATTTGAACGCGCACACACACACACACACACACACACATGCACACGCGCATGCACACACACACACACACACACACACACACAAACACACACACACACACACACTCAAAACTTAAAAACATTCTCGCAGATATGCAGGAGGAAAGATGTTACTTACCATCTTCTGCCTGGAGTCGGAACAGAATGAGCTCCCCGGCACATGCACACAAGAACACACACACGCGCGCACACACACACACACACACACTTTTACCGGGAGAGGATGAGTGAGTAAGGGTGAGCGAGAGAGTAAGAGAGCGACAGGAGGAGATAAGAGGGGGAAGCTGGAGTTAGAAGGACACAACAGAGCAGAAGAACAGCGAGGAAATGCAACAGAGACAATAAGGAGGAAGAAAAAGAGGTGGAGGAGGAGGAGGAGGAGGAGGAGGAGGAGGAGGGTATATCTGCACATATGGTGCTGCGCTGCGCTGAATCATACATGCATGACTGAGGTCTGTGTGCATGTCTGTGTTGGGATGTGTGTGCATTTCCCATCGCTTAGTGCATGAGGGAAATGACGGGTGTTGCTTGCACATTCGACATCTAAACCCCTCACTTGTTCTCACTGTTCTCCTCCTCACTCTTGTTCTGTCGGTTTCATAATGATTTAAGATGATTGGGCGAGAGGGAGGCAGGGCTTTCTCTCGCCCTAAATGTGGTGAGCGACTGAACTCTCACTCTAGAATGGACAAAGATAAACACACAGAGAAACAGGCTGTGCAGGACGGGCCTAACTATCCAAACCTCAGTTTATAATCCATCCCCCCTTCCCCAACCACCCACTCTCCTTCATTCCTTGTCCTCTCTAACTCATTAGGTTCTCCCCCACTTTCTGTTCCTTCATTCTCCCTCCTCTTTTCTTTCTCGCTTGCTCCATCTCATAAATCCTCCCCACCACCAGCAGGCCAGGGGGAGAGTAGTCACTTTTATGAGCCCTACTGCACTGGAGGAGGACAATAACACATATCCAGTATTACAGCTGCCACACACACACACACACACACGCACGCACAAACACACACACACACACACGGACACACAAGCCATCAACACTGTCAGGTAAAAACCAAACGTGAATAATTTCGGCAAGAACACAAAAGCATATAACAGGTCCCATTTATCGTTTTCGCAAGGCAATAAACCTTTAAGGAATGACGACATGAGCTGTAAAACAGTGCCGGATAGTCACTCTGTTCCAGGCCACAATGTCCTTTCTTGATGGGACCAACACTTACTCACTACAGAGGAGCCACTTATAAAGTTCGATGTGATTAAATTAAAGAGAAAAGAATTAAAAAAAAAAAATCATTTTTTTTGCAGACTTCGCAGCTTATCCAGAAAGTATACTTTGCTCAGTGGTGGACCACGAAAACTGCTCATATTTGCAAAGGTGGCATCTATTCATCAAAGTTCTGACAATGCTAGGTACAGTAGGCACTCCAACCTTAAGCATCACGATTGGAACCACTCAACTGCGCTTTGAAAGTGTGTCCAAACATGAATACTAAATCAAATATCAATTATAATAGCATTTTTTTCTTGGTTTTTGTTTTTCATAAAAATGGCAAACCAAAATGTGTTACAAAGCACATGGGAAGATTATCTCTGTTTATTTGTCAGATACGTCTGGAAACGTGCAAGTAAGGCGGTAAATATGCAAAGATAGTCTACAGATATTGAAGTGTGTAAGTTTCTACTACTTTTTAAGTATTCATGTAACACTTTTTGTCCTGTCATAGAAGCCGCAACAAGTTCACCTGGTAGATGGGTCAGATAGAGTTCTGATCATCATAAATGCAGTATTCTTTTCAAATATCTGAATAATATCCAAGCTTGTTGGTACTTCAAAAACCAGGTCTTACACTCGTGTGATCACACTGCCCAGAAATGGTGCATTGAAAATAGTGGGCCTCAGCATGGAACAGTAGCACATACACAAGCAGGGGAGGTAGAGTGGCTATCTAGTCTGAAGGGTTGCTGGTTTGATCCCAGAGACTGTGTGAGAGGGACTCGGCACAAGAACTTGCTCCTGACAAGTGGGTCAGCACCTTGCATGGCAGCCATCACCATTACTGTGTGTGTGTGTGTGTGTGTGTGTGTGTGTGTGTGTGTGTGTGTGTGTGTGTGTGTGTGTTTGTACATATTTGAGTTCAGCTAATGTAAAAAGGCTCTATGTAAATACAGTCAATTTACCATCTGGCAACTCAATGGACACAAAGGATAATACTGAGCCTTAAACCAACTAGCACGGGAGTCCATACATGGACCATGAGAACAGCATCTGCTCCAGTCGTGGATAACGTAATGGAGGACAAGTGAACCCAATGAACATTGAGCAACGTTTGGCTATGATAGCTCTACAAAACACAACTACCCAAACAAAAATGTACAAGTAAGGTTTTGAAAGCAACCTTAAACTCACACAGGCCATATGAAGGTAAATGAATATACCAAACCAACAAACACACAAACCAACAGTTGTGTTTCCAGTATTTCAGAGGAGCTTGAAAGAACTTTTCTGAAGATTTACTCTACTTGGCTGACCCTTAAATTCAAAATTACATTTTTTGCCCTCAAAAAGGGCTCAAAAGCGAGTCCCTACAATGTGACGATAAATGGATTTATGTCCCCAAAACGTGAGTAATACAAATACTCACACACTCGTGCACACAAAACCCAAATCCCCAGCAGAGGTCACTGACACCGCAAGCTAACAGACCCCAGCGGACATTAGTGCTGCCACTCCAGCAGAACACACCCGAGTTTCATTGCCGGAGCTCAAAACAAGGTCAAGGGGACACACACACACACACACACACACACACATACACACACACACACACACGCACACACACACACACACACACGCACACACACACACACACACAGTATAGAGCTGCACCTTTGTGGACAACCAGAGAAGAAGTGACGAGATCAATACACTTACACACTATAGCTTATTTAGTCAAAACATCAATCATTCCAATCCCTCTGTCAGATCAGTTTGCTCTGTCAATGATGCTCTGTCACTTTGCAATGATAATTCTTTGATCTGTGCACTGGACCGAACAGCGTGTGTGTGAGCGCGCACGCGTGTGTGTGTTTCTAATGCTGGTTTCACACACCGTGACTGTCACATTAGCTGTCAGAATCCTGCAAGGGACAGATTAGAATGTTTAACAGCCAGGCTTGTTCCTGTGAATGTAGCCTCATAATTAAGCCTTCTGAATATAAATGACACAAATGCAAAATAGAATCAAAGTAAACATAAATCAAACTCCGTGACACACATAAGAAAAATGAGTAAAGATCCTGACATCAGAGGCAAGATGTCGCGCAAGTGATTGACAATCAATAAAACAGAAACTATTTTGACACGTATTTGTTCATTATAGCCTGTAAAACTAAATTCTACATCTTCTGCCTGAACATTTTTACACTTTGGACATTTCATACACTCACATTTAGTCACATAACAGTTTGAATTCAGGCGGTGTCTGAGAAGTCAGTTCAGATAAGAGATTTATCACTGTAATAGACCTAATGTCCAATGTTGCAAAGCCAGCACACCTCATATTCAAAACAGGGTGAAAATCCTTTTATGCACACTGCAAATATTTATGTATGAGTGTGCCTGTTTGCACGGGTGCATGTTAACATGCTCTTGTTCAGCTTATGGCTATGACCAGAATGGCAATACAGCCATGGTGAAGGTCATGGACGTAGCGTGGCCTGAATTGCATTGCTGCATTGTGATTCATCTCTTACATTCCAGTGGAGGAGGTGAAAGAAGAGGTGTTGATCTCCATAAGCCTTGAAGTTGTCTCCAAATCCACGCATCAAGCCATTCATCAGAAAACCCCTACGGGAGCGTTTTCCTCCAGGGACACTTGAGAGACTTTAAGATGCCATGCAGGAGTGAAAACCTTTTCACCTCATTATAAATGCCAATATGAGTCACAGTGATGGGAAAAGTTTATAATACGCAGAGCCAGAATAATGTTTCACATTCAGTGACAGAGATTCTTGAATATCGCCGCCGTGCTTTGTTAACATGGGACCAAACAATGCTGGAGATGTGTGATATGTTACGTTAGCACAGTGAGGCCTTTAAAGAAAAGCTGGAGCTGGAGATTCTCTCATTTTTACTACCTGGAGGACCTAATTGTTGTGCAAAGACAAAAAGCACATCTGGTAAGAAAAAAAAGAGATGTGTCACATGGATGCTCTCACACCTAGCTGTCTGCGAGAGAATGGGGGGGGGGGGGGTTGTTCCACCTCCGATCTGTCAGCAGAGGTAGTAACAGGAAGAATCGTGGTCTCTGCACAGGGACGGCTCACTCAAACATAGACGCTGTTGAGTTTACATGTCACATCTCTGTTACAGGAACGCTGAAATGCGATGTCAAATCCCAGACTATGGAATATGTTTAAATTCCTGTCCCTTTTTTGTTGTTTCTGCTAACATTTTGACCCCCCCCCTCAAGATTCCATCTCCTACCTCTTTCCCAACATGATTGTGGGCTATAATGCAGATGAAGCAGAAAGGACCAAGGCCTTAAATTAATATCAAAAATTAAAAAAAACAACCTAAACTGGTGTAGAGGGTGGTAGTTAAGACCACGTTAATCGAAGTCAAGTCATGACCAAGACTGGAGCAGATTGAGACCAGACCAGAGGGTCCTGTTGCAGTATTTACAGCCTGTGGAGTGCTTTTTTGTTGTTGTTGTTTTTCAGGATATGAAATTTTTGTGGTTTATGTATTTAACTCTAATTAAGGAGGAATTATCTGATTTCTAATTCTAGGAATTAAAAAAAAATAACTACTACTACTATTAACTAATTACAGGTCAAGTTATTGATTAAATTTGAAGACTAGCGTTCTGATATCTGATCAAATAATGTACTGGTCACAGTTGTGGTCTTGACCGGTCATGATATAAAATCTTGAGTCCGCGAGTTCAAGACAAGGCTGAGGGTAAAAACACAGTCGAGTCAAAGGCGAGACTCAGACCTTTAAAAAGTGGTCTAGAGGTAAGTCTCCAGACTAAAGCCAGCCTCGACAACCAGAACACTACTGATTAATTATCAAATTTAGGAAATATTAATGTTGAGTAAGGATAACTAGGTTGCCTGTATGGCGGCAAACTGTGAAAAAATATGAGTTTATACTCGGGTTGCAAATGCTTAACGCCTGATCACTACCTCTACCTATTGTCCTCTAATCCTGACTTTGTTCTTAAGCTAACTTAACTTCTAACGTACCCCGGCAGACACGCTCAATATCCACGGAGCTCTTTTCGCACGATCATGGATCGCCTGACACTCACCAGGGGTTTTAGTCACTTAGCTAATCCTATCAGACACTCATGTTCTAGTTTACAAGTGAACATCAAAATATGAATCAAAATGTCTCCAGAGAAAACAAGAACACGACACCGAAGAACACACACACACACACACACACACACACACACACACACACACACACACACACACACGCGCATGCACACACACACGCGCATGCACACACACACACACACACAATTATGTTTCCATCATTTCAGAGGACATTACATTGACTTACATTCATTCCCTGGTGATGTGTTCTTACCACAACATTAACTGCTACAAGCCTTTTCCCTTCACCCTAAAATTTAACAATATCTTTATGGGTACACGATTTTTGCCCTTAAAAGGGACTTGAGCCCGCATAACTTTAAACAGATTTATGTCCCCACAACATGAGTAATACGAGCACAAACACTCTGTCAACCATCCTCTGAGTCAAAGCCCCATCTCCCATATGCTTCATTAATCTAAACTCACCATTACATAACTGTACTAAATGCTCACAAGAGTGGAAGGGTACAACTACCCTCCCTGTATCTTTTGCATGTGTGTCTGTCTGTGTGCGCTTTATTGTGTGTGTGTGCACGAGTAAGAGACAGTGTGACAGGGAAAGAAAATCGGTTTACATGAATGGTTGTAGAGCTGCTCAGCTTGTAATCCTTTGTATCTGCATTTTGTGGGCTGTGGGCTCTGTGTGTGGTGCGTTTGAGAGTGTGACAGACACTTTCTCCCTAAAGGATGCTTTTTTGGTTAAAAAAAAAAAAAACCTAAATGACTGTATGTTTGTGTGTGTGTGTGTGTGTGTGTGTGTGTATGTGTGTGAGTGTGTATTCTCAGAGACAGGATTGGACGGTAGTTGTGCACTCCTCTGCGGTTTACAGGTGCAGAGGATTTCTGCTTACAATAACAGCCAACCATACCACTGATCTCCTTTGACACATTCACACAGAATATTCTGCTTATGTGCAAAACACAGAAGAACTGACTACATGCACCTTTAATGTCGCCTTAAAACATGCCATCCACCTGAGAGCGGACTCATATTACATGATGCTTCTTGAGCTGAAAGTGCTGACACACAATGTTGTTATGTTTATGCGTGTGCATCCTCTTGCTTCGCTCTGTGAGCTGTGGTGGTGGGCCTGCTTGTACTGGAACTGCAGCAGCAGCGGCGGCAGCAGCGGCGGCGGCAGCAGCGGCAGCAGCAGCAGCAGCTGCTGCAGCTCTGGCACTGACAAGATTAAGACCTACTCCATACCTTTGCCTCTCAAAGCCAAACACACAGCTCTGCCAACAAGACCCTGCTAACAAACTAACACAGCCCAAGGTGGCACATGAAATGCATCAGTGAACAGAGCCGTTCTGACTATGGCTCTGGAGACATTGTGTACATACTGTCAGCAGCCGCTCGCAACGTGGGAATTTCAAAGAACATATGGCAGCTTGTCGTTTGTGAAACAGACTGTGTCAGATTCTAAACAAGCTAGAAGCTATACCTAAAAAAGCCATTAACTGTCTGCTATCTGCTATGCAACAAAGACACACATGTCCATACACGCACGTCATGCATAAATGCTGCCTAGTTTGCCTGGTATGTGATGGCGACAGGCTAGCGATGCTCAAACTGGGTCACTGGAAAGAAAAGCTTCAGTGGACAGACAGTTGTGTATGTATTTGTACATTAGCTCAAAGACACAAGGGACTGAATTCACCTTCCTTCCTACAGCAGCACTGGGATGATGCCATTGATGCTTCCTGCTGCCCAGTTATTTACAGCTTGATGTCATAGTCAAGGTCAAGGTTGGGTGCGGGTCCACAGTCCGTAGAAACTGTCGCATGGACTAGCAGGAGCCTTCTCTGAATCATCCTTTGCCAACTCAAGATCACTTATGATGTCAACAGTTGTGGCTTAATGCAACAAAATCTAAGGTTATACCATGTCAGCTGATCAAATCCGAACTCCATTCATAAAACAAGCATTTTAAAAGTTCTTTTGTCATCTTGTGAAAAGAAATGACAAAGCATGAAATTCTACACCGTACAAATGGTGCCATTACTTCTGCATTATTTTGATCTGTTTATTGCAATGAAGTCCCAGCAAAGACTGAGTTAGTCTCCCTGACCGACTCTACAAATACTCGACGTAAATCAATGTCCACATCAGATTCATCATTTCAACTGTATCTAGGTGATGTTACAGACACAAACATGATGGTCTTCACATGGAACTTCCAGCCGGCACAGGACAACAATATGGTCATTTCATTCTAGGCTTGTCACAATAGCGTATTTTGTTGGACCGCAAACTGTCCCAGAAATGAGAGCTCGCATTGTTATCATTTTAAGAGCATTTTATGACACATATCCTGATAGTATACCAGCAAAATTCTTGAGAATATTACAAGACATTAGAATCACAATGTGAAAGAAAATATCCTGAATAAATTGAATCAAGCACAGCAAGTGTTGGCAAAGTTGTTAACAAATGCGCTTTTAAGTACAGTAGGCGATTCAGCAAGGCTAGCGAATTGACTATACACGTCTATTAATTGTACAACAAGTCAATGTGATAATTATCGTGACAGGCCTATTTCGGACACTCGATGAAGAGAAATGGCAAAACGAAACAGTGTTATTTATTCATCCTCATGCAATTGTGTGAAAGTTGTCTCACAGGGTGTTGACTGCTGACTTAGAGCATAAATGATACGGTACACCGACCACGAAGAAGGATTTAGGGATGAGGTCATCATGCGTCACATTACAGGCCTGTCAAAGAGAGCTGCCGTCTCATTAGCTGTGTAATAAAGGTCAAAAATGGAGTTGAAAGTGCACAGCAGTGTGGAAACAAATCAAGAAAACAATACAGTTGCTCAGCTCGCATGTACAAAAAGGACTGATTGAGGAGAAAGCCAAAGGACACACCGAGTGTTATTGCAGTATTCATTTGTTTACAATAACTAGAAAAGGGCAGAATAGGTTGGAGCCCAAGTAAAAACATCACTATCAACTCAGTTTAGTAGCAGACCTGAAGCAAAAAATACTACTACTAAGCTGCTGTCAACAACAGTGTACAGTACTGCACTCTAATGGCCACCAGAAATTTCACACACACACACACACACACACACACACACACACACACACACACACACACACACACACACACACACACACACACACACACACACACACACACACACACACACACACGCACGCACAGTACCGACACCTAAACACGCTCAAACCGAGAGAGAGAGAGGTGTCCTCTGGCTGCCACCTCTGTGACCCGCCTATGCACCCAACCTCCCTCCCTCTCCCACAAACATCCCATTCCCCTCTGTTCCCATGGCAACCCCAGCTCTTTAATTCCCATGGCGCCTGCCTGCTGTCCGGGAGACACATGGAGACATGACACTGACAGGTGAGGTGAAAGAGAGAGAGAGAGAGAGAGAGAGAGAGAAAGAGAGAGAGGGATGCCGATTGGCATTTTAAAATCCTGCAGGAGAGATGTGTTAACACATAAGAGGGTCCACGGACACTTCCTGTTTGTACTCCTCATCAGAACCCACCAGCACCTGCAGCCTCACACTAACTTTTCCGACATGCGGTGCACTTGGTTTACCAAAGTGAGCACTAACAGGGACAAAAAGACACACAAACTTTGCAGTGAGTGAAAAATAAACCTGGGGAATAATATCGTTGGGAAACTCACGAAGCATAACAACCTGCTGTCTCCAGAAACACACACAAACACACATTCACACTGAAACAGGGGGTTTACTCAGAAAACACAAAGACAAAACACACATGTTGCCGTGCCGAGACACTGAAAGAGAATAGAAGTCAGACATCCTTCTGTGTGTGAGATTCTGTGTGTGAGCATGTCGGGATGTAATGTAGAGCAGTTCTTTTTAGAGGTTTGCTCGGTTGTCATGGTAACAGTTGAGATGACATACAAAATATGTTTCTGATATGTTTTTTTTCCTTGATGACATAAGTTAATTACTAGTACTACTACTACTACTACTACTACTACTACTAATCACTACTTGGGTCTAACATTGGGACTGGTTTGCCTGACTACTGTCAACTGGGAGGAAGGAACATTCCGGGGGTTTTCAACCTGAGCCGTATTTTCCTATGTTATCGGGTCTAAATTGATTGCAGAGTTGTTCAAGCTTTTAGCAGGACTGCTTTGATCAGAAACAGCGAACTGGCAACTGTAAAACATCTCTGGACAATTGTCCTTATCAAAGTCCATCCACTGAAAGTGTTGTCAATGTTTTCATCAACATACTTTGATACACATTAGAAAAGTAAATGAAAATGGCAACATGTAAATAAAAAAAGTTGTTATATGTGCTTGAGGGAATTTTTTGCCATTTTTGAAAAAATTAATGAACAAAACAGGAGAAACTGACTTATTGGAGCTTTAGCTTGTGTGACTGAGCAGCTATTTTTCTTGCTGGCAACTTGCTGGATATTTCCAGACTTTGTCTCCAATACTACATGCGGCTAGCGCCAAATCACGATTTGCCAAACTGAAAGCAACTCCACAGGGCCCATATTTAAAAATCCCAGATTTTTTCATTAAGAACTAACTTAACTGTTGCATAACTTTTAAGGTCAAAGTTTGCAGCGAGCAACCGTTCTATCTCAGGACAACTGAGCAAACTCTAAACTCGGAAGGAGACCGTGTTCAAATCATTTAGTCAGTTGCATTCAAACTCTGATAAACCTGTGACTGCTGAGCTTCAGGGGTATTGTCAAGGTTTTGTTAAGATATAAGTGCAGGTGTAACGCTTGTACGTGTGTGAGTGTGTGTACTTACTTTAGGCGTAGGACAGGAAGCTGTAGAGAGGCGGGAGGTGGCCTGGGCGCGGGGCGACTCTGAGGGCGTGGTGCTGAGAGAGGCGGTATCCCTTGGCAACACCTGCACACCCCGTGAGATAATGGAGTCTGGGATCTGGGATCACAAACACACACAAAAAACACACATGCATATAAATATCATCAACATCATAATCACACCGACCAGTCCAAATACTCGGACAAACACTACTGCTGCGAGTCACTCACGGGGTGATGTAAATGATGACAGTATGGCATGACGATGAAAAACAATGATTGTTGTGATATTGGGGGCGGAGTCTTACCAACATCCATGTGTGACTGGACAATGATGTGGGATGTTACCCTGACAACAGAGCCATAAAGCTGCTTCCAGGCTGGAACAGGATGATGGTGTGGAGATATGTTACAAGTGAGTGCACAGACACAGACGCACACACAGACACACACACACACAGACACACACACACACACACACACACACGAATCAAGCAGAAATCAGCACAACACAAACTATGAGTTGAAAAACAGCAAACCTATCTATTAAAGATATCACATGTAGCCTTCGAGTAGGCAGTATCTTGTGATCCCAGTCATTACGAAACATGATTATTGTGACAGTTTCCTAGCAGTCAGAAGCAATTGTGCTCAAGTGCTTTGAATTACAACTCTTCAAAGCTTGAGAAAATCTCTAGTAACCCTTTGCGTATTTATACATTAGAGCTCATTTTCCTGTCATCAAGGAGTACATCAAACACCCAATCTACAGAACATGATGTTGCTACTCATCCTCTCTCTGTCTCCGATTTGTTTTCTTTTGTCCTCAATGATGATGTAATCCTTCTCATTGATATTTTTCACAATGTACAGTCGGTACCAGTGCGGTGGAATATTCAGTTTTTAATCTCCTCATCAAACAATGGTTGCATCGCTATGATGCATCAACATGGATGCACCTGTGTTTGTTCTAAGCCTAAACCATCCTCACTGTGATGAACACTCTTATTGGTGCTGGAAACTCGATGAGGGCCACTGATTTAAGCCTTGCTTAAATTGAACACATTTACTTACTTCATGGTTTTTGGGCATGAGAGGAAGAGTTGGGAAACATAGTTGGGGGGTGGGTGGGGGTGATAAAGGATTTCCATAAAAACATTTTTCATTTTTTTGGAAAAAAATGGATTAAAATAACTGAAACACAAATTTACGATGTGATCGTGTATTGGAGGGAACGGTGGTGTAGTTTTCTTGTCTTCCTTATTTTTGTTTTTTCATATCTCCACTGTAATTATTTCTATATTCATCGTTGGTCACGTTGAAAGGTAAACATTAAGAAATACCCATTTTTAGTCACACACCATATTTTAAAAAATGCTAATATGCAACATGCATGCCATATAATATGATGTGCAACCTTCTGGTAACTTTATTTTTGGCAAAAGGGGCTGAAAAGTTTAGGAACCCCTGGTTTAGTGCACATCATTTTTGTGCTACACTGGAAAAATGAAGGAGGAGTTTAATGCACTGTATTTTAATCTTATATTTTTACTTTACACAGTACGTGTCTTTGTTAAGTTTTTATGCCTCCGTGCCAGGCTGGACCAGACTCTTCGTGGATTCATCCTATTCCATGAAAATAATAGCTTTGCAATGCCTGGAGGGGTTGTCTTCAAATTTGGCACAAATGTCTGCTGGTGCTCAAGGATGAACTGAAAATTTTTTGGTGGTCAAAAGGTCATTGTTATATTAATTCATATGGACTATAGGACCCAATGTGAAGCCGAATTGTAATGCATCAAATTTTAAGTACTGAAAATCATCAGATTGTTGGTTGAGAGAATCGATGCACATGGCAATGAAACTGGTGATTTGCAGTCCAAGTCTGAACAAAGTCTCCTCTGTTTGGAACGGTTACACTGTAAAATCAATTTCTGATGCTACATAAACCATCTTGTATGGATGATGGTTTCAGAAATACATGACAAACATCTTGAAATTGATGGAATCAAATCGGAATAGAAGCTTTATGCAACAACAAAGCCCCCCCTGTTCTCTCCACTGCTCTCATACCTTGGCGGCGATGGATGCAGCGGTGATGTGGGAGGAGGAGCTGTCCTCGGTGGAGGCCACCCCGCTGTCCTTCTTCTCCTCATCCTCCTCCTCACACTGCACGCCCTTGTCCTCAGTCTGGCGGCGTGGCGAACTGTTGGGTGGCGGCGAGAGGGGCGGCGGTGGCGATGGCAGGTCCTCCAACTCGTCTGCCGCCTCTTTTACCTTCACAACTGCATCCCGCAGAAGGTCAATGGCATGTGGCAGCGCTGGCAGGATGAACTGAAAGCACTCCTGGAAAGAAAAACAGGGACATGGAAATCACAGCACATATTATTTTCTTTCACCAAGTCACATTTCTAGTATGATGCTTTAAAAAAATCAAGAGTTAGGATGGGACAGTTCCTGTTTCACAATAAAGGTCCAACTTGAAAGGAGACTCAAAAAGCCTTTTGACCCATTAAAAGGACCAATGTTTACATTTAGCATGCACAAACTGTAATAATAATAATAATAATAATAATAATAATAATGATTTATTTTAAGACAAACCATGCTCTTTCTTCTGGCTATGTTTGTACTAACTTGAGCTCATTGCTTCCTCCCTCCATCTCTGGTTTCCTCTCCTGTGTGTGTCTCTCTCTGTGTCAGTGTGCCTTTGGGCTCCTCTGCTATGCTAAATGCTCCATTCTCCTTTCTCCTGAGAAAAGAGCTAATCTGTGAAATTATTTATCTTCCTGTGTATTTTAAGCACTGAAAAAGATACATTATTAATCAACCCCAAGCTTTACAGTATCTACTCTGGCTGCAAACAGGCTTTCAGAGCAATCTGTCCCGCTCTATGTCTCGTATTACAATCTGGATTAAACATGACGAAGGTAACCTTGATTTAATCCCATGCATCTCCGGCATCAATGTACAGGTACACACACACTAGGACGCCATCATCCTCTACCGCTGTGTGTGTGGGAATTGTGCAAGATGACAGAGCCTGAACTGGTTGATCTCAGTAGTCGAGCGACACACTGCCAACTCTGCTGTGTGACTTCAAGGTGACCTTTTGCCCCCCTTGTACTTGCTCATGTCTGAAGCCCAGATCTGAGCTTTTTTAGAAGATGTGCTGAGGATGGTTTGGGTGGAGGTGGCAAGGGACTGGGCGAAAGAAGGTGTTAAGAGCCTGGAGACATTCCCCCTATCCCATTTTATGCTTTCATTGCGTGTCAGGGAATTTCTGGGTACGTCAGGAGTGTTTTTTTTCCCCCCTTTTCTTATTCTTGGCTTTGACCTGGAGGAGAGTGACTGTCAAGAACACTAAAGAGTAGAATCCCTGGATTTACTGTCAGAAACACAAGTGAGAGAGAGCAATAGAAGAAATGGGGAAGGCACCGCTGTTCTTGTGGGGATGAGGGGAGCGGTTGCAGGATGACGAGAGCATGACAGACAGCGAGAGAAAGGAAGAGAGACACCGAGACAGGAGAGAGACAGGGAGGACGAGATCTCGAGAGATTAAGAGAGACAGAGATTCAGTGAGAGAGAGAGAGAAAAAGAAATAGTAAGAAGGTCGGAGAAACAAGAGAAAAACTAAAACAGACAGCAACACGAACAATAAAAGGCAATGGAAAGGTGATAAACCAACCTTTCCTGAACCCTTATCATATAAATGGGAAAAAAAAAAATTTAGGAACATGTCAGATACCCCTCAATCTTCTATGTGTGCTTGAGAAAGCTGAGACCCACAGAGACTTGTCTAACGCCAGTTAGCTTAGCACAATGAATAGTATGGACAAAAGTCCCTAAATACACTTTTCTCCATCTCTTCTTCTTTGGGTGCATTAATAGGGTTGGGTGTGACATTACGTAGCTATAAAATAACAATTTTAAAATTAGTTCTAGACTCAGACACACAGCCGGACACAGCACCTTAAAACTTTAGCCAACAAAACAAAACATTGATTGATGATGAGAAGAGCGACTGCTGTTAACAATGGCTTACAGGATGACGACATCTGGACAAACCCAGACCTTGAACTTTATGTATCCGAACCAGAATACACAACTTGTTGAAACTGAGCAGCAAAGATGGAACTATATTACGCAGCCCATCCGATCCCATTCACCGTGCGAAGCTAAATAGCAGTCAGCCGGCATCTGTTGGTCCCAGCTGATCTCACCAAGAATCAACAAGATGAAACTGCAGTCAGGAAGGGGCTTTTTCTTGAATGAAGTGAGTCTCGCTAGATAGAAATACTATTGCAGTTTCCAGAATATCATGATCAGAGCGGGTATAATTGTCTTCCCCACAGGAAAATACCTTCACTTCAGGCGCAACTTATTTTCACCAGCTGAAATGTTTGGTGATGTCAACCGAACAAAGAGCCAAAAACTGACACATTTTCCAAAAAACATTACTGGAAATTTAAAAAAATCAAAACAGAAACCAGACATATGGAATCCTGATGCAAAAATATTTAACACACAGTTGGGGATGTGGAGGGGATGCTGGTGACCATTAAAAGTGCAGTTATGGCTCTCTCACAATTCATTTAGAAAGAAGGCGCGCTGCAATCAATACAAAAAACAAACAAACAAAAAAACAACAACATTTGACAGAAAAAAGTCTTATCTAACTGTTATTCTAAGTCAGAAACAGGGGCAAACCTGACTTAGATAATGACACTGGTCCTCACAACGACATATATGTACATGGTAAGTAGAATGACCACCCAGCCATCCATCCATCCATCCATTTTCTTCCACTTATTCCTGTTCAGGGTCATGGGGGGGCTCTCTCTATCCCAGCAGCCTTCAGGTGAGAGGCGGGGTTCACCCTTGACAGGTCACCAGTCCATCACAGGACCAACACATAGAGACAGACAACCATTCACACTCACAGTCACACCTACGGTCAATTTAGAGTATCAATCAGCCTCGTCCCCTCTTGATGTCTTTGGACTGTGGGAGGAAGCTGGAGTACCAGAGAGAACCCGCACAGGAACAGGGAGAACATGGAGACTCCACACAGAAAGATCTTTGGACTCGAACCTGGACCCTTCTTGCTGTGAGGCGACAGTGCTGACCACTGCAACCCCATGCCACCAAAGTAGAATGACCTTCTCATCCAGTTTTACTTTACTGGTATTTGTGTTTAGAAACGTGCTGTAACAATACCTACATAAGCGCTGCGAGTGCCCATGTCGTCCTGAGCAATGCACCAGAAGACGTGAATTCTGACTATGAATGATCAACTTCCAAGTAGCAATGGATCACAACATCTTTTAAGCCTAATATAATGCTGTAGTAGTGGTGGGGCCAAATGGTCGGACTTGCTTTGAGTGATTTCTGTCAGTTTATTGTGTGTTAGATGTGAAAACTTGTATGTTTCATATGACCTGTTATGGATTAATGTTCTTTGTACATCATAGATCACTATCGATCAAGTCTTCAGGCTTCTTAAACCAACAGATTCAGTATTTCTTCTTAATACTAATCAGTAAAGAACTCAGTCATAACACATGAAAAGGAAGAAAGGAAGAAATTTGTTGGATCAGGCAGGTTTCATTGGAGATTTTCCAAACAAGTACCTCTTGAGCTAAAAACATAATGAATACTCATGTTTAAAATAAAAATCTCCTCACAATACTGTAAAAACAAATAAATAAAAAATGCATGCAACAACCATTTATAGAGTCACAGTGCGGAAAATACAAGGGTGTGATTGAATTCATCGGTATCCATTTGTTATATATAGCTACGTTATTTTATCTGCGGTGTGGAGGAGCAGCTAAAAGATGCATAGCCAACACCAGAGGCTTCGTCTGGCTGGCTCAGCTGGACTTCCCCCGTTATCTTTATGACAGGAGATCATCGTCATAAAACTTGCAATTGGCTGCCTGTGCCGTTAACTTTAACTGGGGGTTGATGAGGGAGACACTAATATGGCAGCAGATGGGGGAGAGGTGGCGTAATTGATTAAAAGAAATACTAAAATCGATCAGGGGAAGCGTATGTGCAATGAGACAGAGACAGATGTGCAGGTCAGCACCGCAGAGAGGGAGACAGATGGAGCGGGACAAAGAGACACGAGTGGGTGGACACACACGCGCGCGCGCGCACGCACACGTACTGTGGTGATCTCTGCTTCTGTACATAAAGAAATGTCATTGAATCAATCAGCAAACACCCACAGAGACACACAAAGTCATACACATCCAAATCTATACGCGAACTGTACACAGACTGCTTGAACGTACATGATTCCATGTAAACACACACATCTGAGAGGATGTTGTGTGTGATAAGCGAGGATGACCATTAGTGCAACGCTAAGCTAATTGCAGGCTAACACTGTGATATGGATCCAGAGCTGTGAGCGCCAACATGTTGAAAGTTTTGGTTTTTAAAATTGTATTTTTATTTATGAATGAAGTTTCATTTTGAACATGTAAAAATACTGTATATATGTATATAATAGTGATATTACAATTTCACTTATAAACATTGTATGGTATCCCAAGCTAACACTTTACATAATAGCCCAATACTACTTGTTAAAATCCCAATTCTGTGTACCACCCAAATATTCATTAGAAACAAGAACGTAAGCAAGCAAGAAAGTGAAAAAACAAACCCTACAATAAATAATGTGAGAAGTAAAATGAATATTAATTAATTAATAGTTAATATAAATAAGAATGACAATAATATTCCTTTCCTTCATCATATTCCATTCATATTTTCTCAAATCTATTTTCCTTTCTTTTTTCTTTGCTCGATTCTCTTTGCACTAGCATTGTATCATCATGTGTTCATGTATTAACCGTGTGTGTGTAATGGTACTTATGGTTTTAGTTTTTTTTTTCATTGTTCTAATCTATTCGCTACCATATTATTGCTTTGTCATGTAGCTGCTGAGATGTTCGGGGATTTTGCGCTGCTGTTTTAGGGCAAGTGGGAATGTCAGGTGCCCTCAAACAAAGCTATTCTATCAAAGATAACTGTGAAGTGACTTGCTTGATCAGTTCTGTGGTGGATGTGTCGAGAGTGGTCCTGATTGAAACACGCTACTCTGTGGCTCTTGTAACATCCTACCTGGGAGCCTTTCTTGCTTCCTGGTAAGTTAATGATGAGTGTCTTCCCGCGGATACCACACACAGGTCTGTCACACACATACACAGAGGAAAGTTTGAATTAATAGCCTATAGATGCAGAAAGTGGATGACAAGTCAGTGTCCTCAGGTTGTGTCCTGTAAGAGTGTGTGACTGACCTGGAAAGCATGCCTAGTGGTGTGACGTTGAGGGATCCCATCAACATTGCCAGCGACATCCCTGGAGCTTCACGCTCAATCACCTCCTTAGTGGCCTGGAGAGAGAAGCGAGGGAGGGACGCTCATTAGTGGGAATCATAGTTTAACTTTTTATTCGTCTCAAGTGTCTTTGCAGTGGTTTTTCCAACGCTGACGTGGTGACTTCTTCAGTTTTGTTTACTTGGGAAGGTGAGAGCCATTAGGACTGAGAACACTGCCGCTGTTTTTTTTCACTGTGAAAACTGTGGGGATATTCAGTAAAGTTGAGAGTGTAATAAAATTCAGCAGCAGTTCAACAAACAGCAATGTCAAAGTGAAACGTGCTTTGTGGGAAATACACGAATATGCGGTCCTCCCTCGAAGCAGACTTTTACTTTATTTACTTTATTCATATTTATTTAGCACTTTTCATACAAAAATTGCAACACAAAGTGCTTCACAGAAATAAAAGAAAAACAGGCAACATTAAATACAATATAAAACAATACAATAAATGTTAAGAACCCGGCCTTCCCAACCCACATGACCACATACATGCCTGGCGCTGCACCCCCCCCCCCCACACACATACACACACACACACACACACACACACACACACACACACACACACACACACACACACGCATACACACACACGCATACACACAACCACACACTGACTGTAAGTAGAAACATGGCAGGGCACTGAAAATCCTAGTGAGGAAAGACCACCTATGGAAGCCATCCTCACCGGGAGGTGCCACAGCCCACAAGCGCCGCCACTGAGACCCCCCGACCCGGACAGACCGGGTACACTCCACATATAATTCAGAGCCCCCCAGCTCTCCGGGCCTGGACGATCCCAAGGACGACGCCCCTGCGGGCGGACCAGAAACACCTCCCAGTGTGGAGGGCCCCCACGAGGAAACACTGGAGCTAAAAACTAAAAGACTAAAAACTAAAAGACTAAAAGATAGTAGAGTATGAAAGAACAGAAATTACAATAATATTAAAGTATCAGAATGACATAAAATAAGATAGATGCCATTCCCTCTGAGGGTGCAGTGGGGACCATCAGAGACGAGCTGGCTGCTAGTTAGCTAAGCACAATGAATAGTAGTGGATGGGCAGGTTAGCATGCCTCCTTTTAAAGTTCTCATAGAACTTAAACAGTCTTCGCCAGCATTAATGGAGCTAGGGCGGGGACAGAGAAAAATCGTGGACTATAAGTTTGTGAAACAAACTTATATTGTCTGTTACCTCGCAACTTGGAACAGGAACAGCCATTACACTTGGCTTGACTGAGCAAGGAAAAGAAAAAGCAAAACAAAACCAAAAAACAACATACACATTATTGCCATCTCAGCTGTTCCAAAAACCAGCAGGTACCAACTGATTTATGCAGTATTTGACACATATAAACATTACAACATGTCTCAAGATAAAATATGAACAGGACTGTGTATTACTAATTTAATGTGACAAAATTAAAACATAAAAGTGCTAAACGGATCTAGTTTTCCTTAAGCTAGCAAGCCCACATCGCTAACATTCAATCGCAAATACATCAAACAGTTCAGTAAAGTTGCAGTTTTCTTCCACTTAGCCAGCAACCAAGGTTTGAAGTGTGAAAGTCAGCATTTTGGCAACAGAGGATGCGTCGTCATTTTAGTAAAGAGAAAGCACATCCGAATGAAAACCAGTTTGTCGTAATTAGTATTGGCAGGTTTAGGCATCACGCGTTTAATCTCCTCTGTGTTTTCTGTGTTGCAATTCGATTCTAATCTGGAATGCAACAATCGAATCAGTGTCCTTGTAAAGTTAGGTTTCTCTTTTAATGATGCGAAAGATGCATAGTTAGAAGGAAACGCGCGTCATGAACGTGTGTTGTATTTCACCTCCTTCGTCAGTGTAGCACGAACGAATTGGAGGAATTTGACATCACACTGACATACTGGATGTAAATGAAGATAGAAAAAAAACATCATTTCTTCATAAGAAAGCAGAGCTGAATGAAAATGCTGCTAACAGCCCACAATTTTCCAACAAGCTCTTGAATACGTGTCTTGACACAGACATTAGGACTGCCCTTCAAATATTGATTTACAGTCCTTCTTACACAATCTACGTCTACAACCGTCTGAAGGCTGAACTATCCTTATCTGACCTGTCTTCTCTCAACTGCATCACCCATTAGCGATAAAGACTGATCTAATCTTTGACATCGATATGGGAAATATGTCTTCTCCACGGCCACTCTGTCATATTAAAATAGTTTATTGATTAAAAAAAACAAAACATTCGTGTCGGTAACTGGAATGTAAGAGAAAGTGTGGTTGTTCATTAAAGTTTGTTTGCGATATAAGTTTACATAACGTGAACGGGAAGAAATTTAGTTTTCTAAGTTTCTCATGTTGAGATTTCACTTCTTTTGCGAGTATTTCTGCAGCAAATGTTTGTGTGGGAGTTCGTATACATTTATGGTTGTGCACTTGAGGCGGCAAGTTCCCTACAGATAGATAGCACAGAAGATAGTGTCTTCTCCTCCAGCTGTGTGTGTTGGGTGCCCTTGAGTTGAGTGACACTTCAAACGCACCATTAGCGAGGGAAAGGGTAGGAAAAAAAGACTTCAAAGGAGAGGAGCCACTGATGAGCATCGTGGGCTTGGACTCAGGAGAGAGAGAGAGAGAGAGAGAGAGAGGGGAGCGAGATGAGGAGAAGGGAGAGAGTGTGGGAGGGGTGGGACAGGAACAAGGGGGGGGGGGTAAGAAGAAGGGTGCTGCCCGATACATATTTCAAGTCAACGACTGGAGGACGGGGAGATGGGTTGATTCAACAATTCTTTGGCACTCAAATGAAGTGAACAAGATGTATAATTTGTTCCTCTAATAATAGGATGGAAAAATGGTGAAATTTCTTCTTGAATTTGCCAGATCAAATTAACGCTGTATCATATAAAAGTCCTCTGATGATAGGTTCATTTCCTAAAATCAAATCTTTCATCAAATCAAACCAACTTTCAATAAGTGGCTGAAGGATTTTGCAGACATGTTACCTTTCGAGAAGAGGAAAAACTCTTTATCGTCACATGTACAGCGACCTTTGCACACTACAGAGCAGTGAGCGGCCACGCGAGCCACTCCAGGACCAACTGCAGATCTTCTGCCAGCGTCTCTGTGAGGAGTTTTAACCTAAAATCCACATCCGTGACGCAGGAGGAGGAGGAAACACGCCGGCACAGTGAGAACATGCAAACTGGGGCAGCTAGGATTCAAAGGTGGGCCCCTCTTGCTGTGAGGCAACAGTGCTAACCTCTGCGCCACCATAATGCCCAAAACTGCCCGAAGAAATTCAAGTGTACCGTGGTAAACCAGGAGGGACTCCCAGGAAGATCTGGGGACCAGTGGTCAGTCTGATCCAGGTACTAAGGTCAACTGAGAACAGTCGAACAGGTAAATGGTGTCACATGTATGGACCACTTAACAAATAATGTTAAACTATTACTGATTTACACCACCAGTAATTCATTTTATTTTTTCCTTCCTTTCTAATTGATTTTGATCTGATATTTGCATATTATGTATAATTTTACTTTTATTGTGCTTCAATATAACTCCTAAAAAAAACAACAACAATCTGTTCAGGTGGTGTTCATTTAGGTGTAGCGGTCCTTTTTGGAGTCTGTTGAATTACGGGTTGTAAATATTGAGGGACGTTCCTTTAATGATAGCAACCCTGATAAATAAGATCGGACAAAATATTTGGAACGCCTTTCAGCCTCCAAAATAAAAGAATATTTTCTCTCAAACGGATTCCAATTGAATTGCTACATGCACTTATACCTCCACCTTTTATAACAATCTGTCTGAAACCATGACGTCACAGTGAAGGTGACTTTTGACTTTGGGGCAAATGCGATCTCATGAATTGATTATGTTCGCCATTTTATGTGGAATTCAGTCACGGAGTTTAGCCCATTTCAAAACCACGTTTTGTGAAGTAACGCTTGACCAATGACCCCCAAAATTCTTATCAGTTTATTATTGGGTGGAAAAGAAAGAGGGGAAGGAGAAAAAAGTTGATGTATTCCTCACCTAGTGTACATAAAGTAGAAGCAAGAATAATAAAAGCAACGTTTTCCTTTGTTTTCCGTTAGGAATAACAGTCCCCGGTAACTCGGACCAATTATAGACGTGGCGCATTCCTAGCCTACGTTGTAACTTTTTTAAAATTCGCATTGTGTTTTTACACCCTGAGAGTCCAGCTCCTGGTCCCGGGACATCCTGAAAGAAGCTTCTAGGTGTCAGCTCAGCCCAGGAGAATTTCTACCCACCCTACAGCCCGAAAATGGAAAGTCACAGACGTGAATAGGAGCTCTGTGAATCTGCGCTCAATTATTCATCCTCACAGACCAGAAGTCTGTCTCAGTAAACCAAAATTGAATTGTGAGAACAGAATGTGTGAGTACCGTATACAGAGAACTGAATGTTCAGGCGGGATAAAATGAAATTTCACAGCAAATGCAGTTTCGTCATATTAAATTCAGCTTCAAGTTTATCTCGATGTAGCTCCGAATAATAAATTCAATTTTCAATTAGACCATTCAAATCCAGTTTTTTTTTTTTAATGAAATGATTCAAGCTGCCCAGTTCAAACTAAAAAAAAAAAAAAAAAAAATTCCAATTCAGTTTCCAGAGGCGCATTTTTCAGCTCACAGTTTCTGTTGTTCACGCCCGACGAGAACCAACAGTACTGCTGCTGATCAGTTCCCCGCCAATTCAATATGACGTGTGTTTTCAGGTATTTTCTGCACTGGAGTCATAATTAAACACTCGCATTCAAGCATTTTGGCAAAGTAACACTCTCATTTTGAACGTGTCGGTGGCGCTGACCGATCGTTAACCCTACTAAACGTTCTCTGTGTGAAAAAAAGAAACAGCGGTATCGCAAACTACGTGCCGAGTTCGATTTTTTTTTTTTTCCCCTCCAGGCCAGTAACATTTTTGTTTCACACTCTGAGCATGAAGTCTGTCATATTGCGAGGTTAAGTTAAGTGCATCCAAACAAGTGTATCATTAACTCAACTGGATGGAGCCCCCGGGGCAGACAAAAAGAGAGAAAGGAAAAAAAAAGAAAAAGAAATTGTGGGTATGGAGTGAAAAATGTGGAGAAAAAAAATGTGTTTGATATATATTTGAACAAATTATATATTGTGGCCAATAATCAATTAAATTGAGAGAACAACTTATATCATGTAAAAATGCTGAACAAGTGAAAACCAGAAAAACAGTTGGAATATGTGTCGGCCCTGTTTCAGGATCAAAACTGTTGGAAAATCATATGGAAATCGAGGTATTGATAACTACCTGTTCCAAACAGGAGTAGACACCAAAAGAAGAAAGTCATGATTTTACTAACTTAATGATGTAGACGGCAAGTGAAGAGAGACGGAAAGGGTGAGTGACTGTATTCCTGCATGGATACGCAGTATTGTGTCGCATTTAGAGTACAATATACTGCGTGTTAGCATGGAAGTACCTTTGATCTTGTGTGGTTTATTGCAGAGAAAAACGTGCCACTGTTTTCTTCTCGATTTGAATACAACGCCACCGAAACACGCTAATATGGCCACAGTTACGCTGCATTAAACCGCTTCGTTTCAACTCTGCAGTAACACAATGCAGAATGTCGTTATATCACTCCGCTTCGTAACTTCACTATCTCATGCGTTATCAGGCTTTTTAATACCTTTAATTCCAATAATTTATGCTGTATTCATATTAGGATCAGGATTATTGTTGACGTATACATTACATACAATGCAACAACTATACATTCGGCACAATTCTTTTTTTTCCCTGCAAGTCAGAAGGAATACACTCGTAGCCCAAACTGTCTAAAACTGAGGAATAAACCATTTGAATTAGGATTTTTAAAAATAGTGATTATGCTAATTACATAAATAAATTTCAATGCATCAAGATAAAACAACATGCACAAGTCTTACAGTGGGAAATTATTGGTGTAGAAACATGAAAATAATCTAATTAGAGCAGTGAGTTTGTGCAAACTACAGGGACTGTGTAAAAAGAAAAGGTGCAAGAAATCCGTTATTGTACGCTAACCTTTAAGTACAGATAAATAATCAGTAGCAGAAACGCTCAGCACACCTGTTACGACACCTGCCACCCATTATACCGGAAATTGCTGGCAATAAGATGCCATATTATTTTAAAAGTGAGTCAATAAGGATTTTACTTCTGCCTCTTTATTTCCCATGCCACCGCGGGGCTAATTGCACTGTGTGTTAATCAGTGGTGGAACACATACTCGCGCGCACACATGCATGCACGTGCAGGCACGCACACGCATGCACACACACACGCACACACACACGCACACACACACACACACTGTAAGCAGAGTGTCAGCAGAAAGAGTTTCTTTAAATAAAGCACAAGGAGCAACAGGATATATTCAACAGCCTTAAGACACACATCTGTTAACACTCCCCTTATAAAGTGTCCATGTTCACCCAAAGTGGTTGTATTTCTTCATATGAAACATATTCTAGTTCTAGTCTATTTTCACACAAATCTTAAGCTTCCTTGCACTGCTATCAACTTTGTTCAAAAGTGAGCCTTAAACACACAAAACCATGATATACTGAATAAAAACTACAGCCCACCTCAGGTGTGACGTCTCTCGGGGCAAAGCCGGTGCCTCCGGTGGTTAAAATGAGGTTAAGCTCCTTTTCATCACACCAATCTACCAGAGTCTCCTGTTGATGTGCGCGCGCACACACACACACACACACACACACACACGCACACACAAACACACACACACACACACACACACACACAGATTCAGCTGTTGAAATCATTGTGCTGCACAAGATGATCTCGATCAGGGGAGTGATCAGTTATCAGTGTGTAAATGCTGGCCCACCTTGATTTCGTCTATCTCATCTGGCACTATCTTGTAGGCCGCAATCATCCCCCCTAACCTGAAAAAGAGAAAGTATCATTAAATCACATATACAAACACACACCAAGATACTTCAGTGATTCCTGCTAATAAATCCTTTTTTGAGGGTCAGCTGAGGAGCCATATCTTGATTCCCGATGCTTCAGCAGCAAATGGAAACGCAGAAAATCGAGGCGGGGGACAGCTGATTGTGGAATACCTCAGAGAATCAGCAGGTTAGGTTATAATATCATTGTGCAAATAAAGCACGCGTCCAAAGATCCCCGCCCCAGAACTCATTAGTGTTTGTCTGATTGAAACATAAAGTATCCTGCAGAGTCTGGCCTGCTTTGAAAGAAACCTTCATGTGTCATTGAAGTAAACCTGTGAAAATACAGAGGGAGAACGTATGACAAACACTGCAGATGATGTAATAAAAGTGTGTTAGAAATGAGACCAAAGCTGAGGCAGGAATGATGGAGAGATTAACAGAGATGAGGAGGGAAAGAGAAATTGCCCTTGAACATCCCCTCCTGAAAGGATTTTCCACCAGGACAGCCCACTGGAGAGGAAGCTGCTACTGCTGCTGCCATACAGAGAACCACGGTGACCTCCTGTGGCCACACCGAGCATGACACCCTAAATCCAACAACAACCCCAGGCTCAAGGTGAAGGCTCTGCTCAGACACCCCTTACGTAACCCTTTTCTTTTTTTTCTTCTTTTTTTTTTTTAAGGAGTGCTATTTTTGGGAGACGACTGCATCATGTTTCCCCTCTGCGACAGCCACTTAAACACCATGATACCATCCCTCAGACAAATACGCATGAACTCTGAGAACATTCAGACATCTTTTCCTGCCTTTCGGATGCTTTTTACACACACACACACACACACACACACACACACACACACACACACACACACACACACACAAGTAGAGGATTACAAACTCTGCACCGTGAAAATATCATTAACTAAAGGCATCACCCCTGCTTGAACAATGAGATACGCTAAAGCACCAAAACACTGCAGCAAGCATGCATGGAAACTCAAAGGGGAAGCCATCTGACAAAAAGATACAGAGAAGTCAGAAAGAATCATTTGAGGAGCACTTTTTCCTGAAACACTGCACATTTAGCCTCACACGTGTGTGCGCACACACACGTACACACACACACACTTCTCCCCTGCTGACATTCCTGTGACAGCACGAGTGATTTACTTCTTCTGATGTGCATGGGAGGGAGGATGATTTTGGCATCTCTGTATGTACAAGTGTGTGTTCATGCATGTGCATTCGTCCGATCGGTGTGTGTGTGTGTGTGTGTGTGTGTGTGTGTGTGTGTGTGTGTGTGTCTGTGTTACACCTCGGGAGAGTAAAGGAGCTGTCAAGACAAATCACCTCTCTTGCTTCTCCTGGGGTTTTCATGCCTCTCTGTTTCAGACCAAGTGAAAATATGCTCAACACAAATAACGAGGGTTCCTTCCCACCGTTTCCTAGGCAACAGCTCCTATCTGAAGCCTCTAGTTGCTGTGTTGCTCATTGTGAGAGTGTGTGAGAGTTGGTGTGTGCCAGTGAATGTTTGTGCTTATGTTTTTTTTGTGTCGGGGATGCCATTTGGAGCACGATGTTGACTGGCTATTTTGTTTTGTAGATACCTTTTTTTGGAGTTTATTCAAGAATGAACGGGATTTAAAGATGTGCATCAAAGCTTCCTATATATAGACATGCGCACACTACATATGGTCCATATACACTAGTCACAAAAAGTTGGGGATATTTGGCTTTTGGTTGAAATTTATGGAAAATGTAAAAAGTTCATGAGACAGTGATATGTCATGAAAGTAGGGCATTTACTGTAAGCAGAAGCATGCCACGGTCATTTCCTCATCTCAAACAATTTATTGAAACAAAAGCTAACAGCAGTGTTGGGCATACCACAACAAAAAGTCTATGTCCCAGTAATGTGTTATATGCCCTTGAGCATGAATTCCAGCTTGCTTGTCTCATGCTGCTCACAAGTTGACTTAATGTCTGCCGAGGCATGGCATCCCACTCTTCTCGAAGGGCGACCCTCAGGTCATTGAGGTTCTGGGGTACAGAGTTACGAGCCTCTACAAGGCGACACAGCTGATCTCAGAGGTTTTCTATGGGATTCAGGTCTGGAGAAAGTGCAGGCCACTCCATTCGAAGTACCCCAGTCTCCAGCAGCCGTTCCCTAATGATGTGACCTCGATAAGCTGGAGCATTGTCATCCATAAAGATGAAATTAGGTCTGTGTCGTTCATGCAGGAGCACAATGACTGGATTAATGATGTTATTTGGTAGTATGGGCTTGTCACTTTACCATTCACAAAGTGTAAGGCAGTTACACACGTGCCCACACTGTAACACCACCACCACCAACACCACCACCACCACCACCACCACCACGAAAGGCAAACATTGAACAGTTGGACATGTGCATTCAGAAGTTTAGAGGTTATATGAAGTTCACCTGTAAAGGTTATAGTGCATTTTAGGTTCACCCTGAAATTTAACCGAAAGCCAAATTGCATGCATAGTCCAGGTTTTAGACGGACAGATTTGTTCTGCAAATGCAAGTGCAATTGTTGTGTCCACCGACTGCTCTCATTGGAGAAACAATCCATTAATCAGAGCTTTCTTTGCAGGATAATCAGTGCAATCAATTTTACATAAGAACAAAGTGCTGGCAACAGTGCTGTCTTTGCAGGGGTCTGCAGTAAAATTCAATTCAGTCATGATTGGGAGGCTGCTGGAATACAGATGTCACTGCCCTGTTCTTATTTAGCCGCAATGACAAGAAGCACAGAGGTGAAAGACCAAAGAAGACCTTCAAACCTAGAGGTGGTGGAGCTGCTGGTGCATTCCAGAAAGGTGATGGGAGAAGAACTTTTATCTCGACACAACAAACAAACAAACATACACCAGAGCAGGAGGGCCCCAAACGTTTTCCTTTGCCTGGCCGAAACAGAGGGCCGCAGACCACAACGACCACCACAAACATCTTTTGTACCTCTGTCTTTGGTGCCTCTGCATGTTTTTACTCACACCAAACTGCACAAAGCGTCGCTCTGTCGCCTGATCCAATTGTGATGAAACAATTACTTATGAGGTATCCTACATATTCAAAAAACAATTTTATCTCACAAAAAAGACAATCACGTAAAAGTGACACATAGTATACTTTTAAAAAGAATAATCTTATCTTTATAGGCTTCAGCCCCCCACCCCATACATGTAGATAGATGGATGGATGGATTTTATCTTTAAATATTAGGTCTGTTCTAATTTATTTATTACATCTAGCTGGCAAAATCAAATCTACTGGACTGATTTTTATATCGTGTTATATTCAGAGCATGAAAACTACAGAAAAATTGTTCGTCAACTACCTTTTTTTTTCAGATTCCACTGACAAAAAACAGTAAACTGACAGTTGAATAGCCCCTTAGGAATAAGCGGAAGAAAATGGATGGATGGACAGTTGAATAGATGAAGACCATGGGCCGATTGAAAAGGAGTAATAAACTCCTATACGCTGTTTTCTGCACTTGCAATAAGATGATAGGATTTACTGAGACAAATTTTTGGCAGGGACACCTTTCTCAGGTGATTCCTACAAGACAAATGGAGAGACCGACTTGAAGCAGGTTGGTAGACCTACATGGAACAAAAAAAGGAGGATTTTCTTTAACTTGTGTCAAGTCTCCCTCTTCCTACTCACATGCCATTAAATATACTTTAAAAAAAAGAATGGCATATCTTAACATCAGACCCTGACCCATATCATCCTCACTATTGATAGACCCCTTATGGAAAATAATAAAGCTGCAACAGCACACAGTGTCACAAACCTTACGAAATAAAAAGTCTGTGTAACAGAATAAAAAAAATCTTACTAAATGAAGAAGAAAAAAAGGCCTGAAATGCAGTTTTCTACAGTTTTCTTTGACTTAAAAAAAAAACAATTAAACACTGAAGTTTTGTCAACTACAACATTTCTTTTTTTTTTTACATAGAAACAAACTGAGGATGACTAAATATCATGAAAGCTAACAAAGACATTCTGACACAGGATTGAGTTTAAATTTTTAAAAAATAACTATACAGTTATCGCTTAGAAGTGTATGTTAACTTTCTGTAGAGGTATAAAATATGTACAGTATTTATACCCGAGTGTGGGCATTTATGGGTTTTTCAGCATGACTGGCTGCTTTGTAGATCGTATGCTGAGGCTGTATTGGGGTATGTGTGCTTGGAATTGAGGAAAGCCTATTAGAAAGGGAGGGTGCCTGAAACATTTTAATCTGTAACACCCATCTATGTCTCCTTCTACGATGGCGGGTTATGACACAGAGAGCTCTTCTTCTAACAACAGACAGGAGTAGTCTGATATAAAGGCTTTTTGCTGGAGGTGTGGACAAATCCTTAGGTTGGGGGAGGAAGGAATGAAGAGTGAGGAAATGAGGCAAGAGGTGGGAGACATGAGGGTGGGATGGGGGGGTAGGGGTGGGGACATGGCTGTAGTCTGGGCCTGAAAGCCTGGACGCCAAATCTTCCTATGAATAAAAGACGAGCACAGAGAAGAGGATAAGGAGCAACAGACAGTAAGAGAGAAACAGAGTGAAAAGAGTGAGAAAAGAAGAAATAGACTGTCAGAGGCCCACTTACCAAGAGTGGCTGAAAGTGTGTATGTGTGTGTGTGTACGTGTGTGTGTATGTGTGTGTGTGGTGTATGCCAGCTGCAAATCTCAGTGGTTGTGGGACACTTTTGAGATGAAATCCATCTTCCAGGGTTATTTTATTAATAATACAAGCTCTTTGTACAGAGCACTCAATCCCACTTTCTCTTTCTTTGACACACATACACACACGCACACATACACACACGCACACACACAAACACACACACACTTGGTCCGTGCATATGTATGAAAGCTCTCAAGGGGTCACCTCTCAACATGTTAGCTCATAGAGGGAAAGGGTGGAGGGACAGAGGCAGAAACGGTGCCCACCCCTTCAAAACCCTACTGTGATGAGAGCTCTGAGTGCTCTGCAAGGGGTTCCACTCCAAGCCAATAAATAACATCAGAAACTAAAACACACCCACACACCCACAAGCATCCATGATACAAAACATTTTGCAAACCACTCCACCTCACAATTATTCCATTTATTTAAAGAATGTCACTGTAGTTCAGATCTGGCTGACCTTTTCTCCTTCTCATGGCACGTCACACAACTGCTTCCTCACATTCTAACGTTCTTTTCATCATGTCAACCACTATGATTTTCATCTGGTTCCTTAGGCTGCAGGGAAGACCTGAAAGTTCCTAAGCAGCATTCAGTACAACCTTCCTTGAACAGCAACAGCTTATAGTTGGGGAGTCCAGAAGCTTTCAATGAGCCGAGAAATTCAGGAGGAATGGAATTCTTCTGGTTGTCCTCTGGAATCGTGTCTCCACAGAGGTACTCTTTAATCACCCCAGGGAAGATGTTGATGCCCAGCTTAGTGACGTGTAGATTGTCCCAGTCATCAGGTAATCTCTAGTGTTAGATGAACAATCAGCAGGGCAAAGACAAGACCAGAGGTGTGTCCCAAATCGCATACTTCCACACTACATACTTGCAATTTTGAGTAAACTCAACTCAAAATGGAAAAAGTATGGATTGTATGCAAAAATTGAGTATGCAAAAGGACCTGGGTGATGTACTCAAATCCGTCAAGATTTTGAGTATGCGACTGTGGACACTCGCTGCACTCATGTCATCGATAAAAATGACAGCTGTGGTGAGAGTCAATCACACAAATAAACCATACATACCGTTGCATCTTCAGCCAATAGAAGAAGGATTGTCGGCGCCGATTGTGGCGTAACAATGCACGATGACCATTCACTTTGCTGTTTTACTGCTTCAAAAATCAACAAACAAGTGCAGGCAAAAGGTGGCGGTAATTAGCTGATGCTGATGCGGTGCTCGCCGGTCACAAATCAGCGTAGAAGAAGAAGACATTACGTTGTCATTTCCAGTGAGTGCACCACAGAATGCAATTTGGGACAGCACTGCACCCTCGAAACTGGCGCACTGCGCGATTGAGTACATAGTGTGCTTAGTATACTCAATTTGAAAATTTTAAGTATGCAGTATGGAAGTATGCGATTTGGGACACAGCACAGGTGTGAAGTAAGATTCTTGACTCTCGACTCTGTTTCTCCCCCTGGGCCGCAACAATCCACATCGGATACTTGGAACCCTCTCTTTAGTTTTCATGTTATGGTCCATCTTGTCCATCTCCATCTTCTGGCGAAGTGGAGACATCTGGAAGCAGACATGGACAATTTGAGCATAACCCCCTTCTGTAAGCACAGGAGTTGTCTGTCGGGGTTTGCCATCCATCCATTTTCTTCCGCTTATTCAGGGTCGCGGGGGGGCTGGAGCCTATCCCCGCGGCTACGGGCGAGAGGTGGGGTTCACCCTGGACAGGTCATCAGTCCATCACAGGGCCAACACATAGAGACAGACAACCATTCACACTCACAGTCACACCTACAGTCAATTTAGAGTATCAATCAGCCTCGTCCCCTCTTGATGTCTTTGGACTGTGGGAGGAAGCTGGAGTACCAGAGAGAACCCACACAGGAACAGGGAGAACATGGAGACTTCCAAGGGTTCTGCTCAGCACTTGGCTTACTGGATCAGCTTGGCTAGGTGAATGTGGGACTTGATTCTGCACTCAAGAATCCTCAAACATGTCAAAGGGGATTTTAAACCAGTAATGTGCTGCCCCCTTCCTCTCCTCTTCCCAGTTCTTCACTGCCACACAGCATAATTCCTCCCTGATACCTGATCTTTGCAGTGAGGACTTTGAGGAGGAAAGTCTTCCCATAGCTACCAAGGCAATTCGGGATGAACAGCTTCTCTGCCATTTGTCCTGGCATTGTGTGAACAGCTGAGAAGAAAGCACTGAGCATGGGCAGAGGTGAGCGGAGGTGCTCCACTGTAGGTCTCTTCCCTGAACAGTTTCTGCTTGCTCCCTTTTGCACTGGATGGAAAAGGCATTGGCAGCCCAGGGATCTGCCCATAATCTGGATCTTGTGGGCTGGTCTGACGACCACAAGTATGGCCTAAACTTTGGACTCCGTGTCAAAGTTATGATGATGCAGCTGAAAGAAGACGTTAACTCAATGACTGTCATTGCAGCATCTTGATTGTGAGGTCACTGACCATGCCTTTTGGCGGTTCTTTGACAAAACCATTCTGCTTGACAAAGTGCGCCTCAATGGGAGGGAAAACCATGTCTTTTTTAGACAACATCCACTACAATTTGAAGGAGATTCTTCAGACTCTCTCTTCAAGCAAATTTGATATGATGCCAGCTTTGCTTCATCTAGAACTGGGTATCAAAGGGCAGTAATTATTTGGCAGCGACTGAATCACATCAGAACTACCAAGCAAAGAAACATTTTAAAACATTCTGTATTTTTTTGGTTGGAAAAACAAAAATGTGTCACATCCACTTATGTCCAAATCCAAGAACTGCATACCTGCCACAGCAAACTTAGAAGCAGATTGAAAGATGTCCTTGACAATAAGCCAAGGTCAGGCTACATTTCTCAGATATTGAAGATGGCATAGAGTGCAATGTTTGCCATAAGCAAATAGCTGGCGGGATTGGTAACACTTCCAGTACCCTTCCTGCTTTTATTCATACACAACATGAACTTGAGGCAACTGTGCTAAATTGCATGAGAAGACAAAATGTGACGGGCCTAGTCCGCTTCCACAACATTTATATCCACTCATCCTTTGCGACCTGCATTGTTGCTCAGGACTGTATAACTGATGTAGATGATGCTAGCAGCTACCAGGTGTTATTCAGGAAGCTATATAGCTAGATTGCTAACCTCAGTTCTTTCCTGATGGCTAGCTAGTGTCTAAGACGTATTGATGTTACGATTTCAGATTGTTTTAGAGCACCCTGCAGCCACACGCTCTACCGGCAGATGTCACGTCCTTCACACTGACTGAGGTGCCAAAAACGAAGGACAAGAGGGATGTAACTCATTCAATAGCATTAGAATTTGTTGCATATCAATGCCATACTGGACAACAGTAATGCCCTGTCAAAATCAAATCCACAACTAGTCCTGATTTTCCTTCACATTTGCTTTCACAATCCATAAAAGAGGCTCAACCAATCTGCTCTGAAGATGCTCTTTGCTGAGGACAGAGTATCTAAACTAAGTCCCACAGAAGGAGGCTGACCTTTACAGGATCCTACCAGCTTCCCTGGCCTCGGTGGATCCAGATGAAGGATAGCCTGCCTGCGCTGTCTGAACACCCCATGAAAATGCCTCTGTGTCCAGGCATCTTCTGCATCCTCAGAGTGCAGATTTTCCACAGCAGGAGACACCATCAGCTAGGAGCAAGAATGGCACTTGCATGAAAAACAATTCCTACAGCATCTTCCTGTTTACTTCATTCTACTTTATTAACGTGATCGTGCTTTGTTGAATTATAAGTACTGTTGCTTTTGGATTTCATTTAGTGGTTTTATTCTAATTGTTGTTCAGTTACAATAAACATTTCATGCTTAAAGTGAATGACATTTGGACTCTCTCTACTTCGAAAAATTAATCTAAAGAGATTTACATCATGATTTAAAATAAAATAACAGTGTATTTTATTTTTCTGAAAGAAAGATGTTTTTATCGTTTCGGTATCTGCGCTGAAAAAAAATGGAGTGTATTGTATCAGAAAAGTTATAAACCTTACCAGCCCTGCTCTCGCCCCCCTGCTTGTGATACTTTAATAAAATATTCTAACAATATTATAAAAACAGTGTTTCAATGTATGTCAGAAAGAAATACTTCTAAAACAAAAAAATTAAGTTTCAGTTTATATGCCGGGACTCAAGGATGAACTGAAAAGCCTTTGCCGGTCAAAAGTCACGTCACATGAATATCAAGTAAATATCACAACACAACCGAACAATTTGCACATATACTTTGCATAGATAGCACAGTTTAACAATGTGAGACCTATTGTTTATTCCAAATGTGTAACAGCGTCTCGTTTAACCTGAACTCACGTTTGCCAGCCACTGTACATGTAACCACACGCAGCAGCGATACCATGAAGTTGTGTTGAACGCAAAGCTTCTTGTATTGCTCCACGTCCATGTGAAAATACCCAAAATCCAACTCCGAGACTTTTCACGTCCACTGATTCTTATTTGATCAAAAATCTCTCTGAATAAGCCGCCTTCACAACTTCACTCATTCAAATATTTCAAAATACTTCCAAAAGTTTTTTCAGGAGTATAGTTTTCATGCACACCGGCTGGAATATTGAGGATAGTGTTTCGTTAATGAAGCCTGGACGGGAACTTCAAGAGGGAAAATCTTCCTTTTCATCATCTTCTGGGAATTCGACTACATCTCATTTGTTTTTCTCCACCACTTCCGCTTTCCCACGCTGTCAAAATTCCCCTTCTCTCAAATATAAACAACCCACCTGCTGCTCATCACCTTCCATACTTGAGTTGAACATGGAAATCTGTCCGAGGGATCTATTCCGCACACACTATCCCAGTTCAATACAGAGACTGTTCCTGGTGATTTATCCAGCAAGACGGTGTATTCTTATATCCACATTCCACCTAATTTATTCCGACGGTCCTTGTAGGAGGACAGGGCAGCTTTCTGGGAAATACGCATTATTGCTGTTCTCCACAGAACCGGACAAGAAGGTAGATGCCCTTGTGTCTCTTTTGTGCCGCATAGGAGAGCTGAGACCCACAGAGACAAGTGCAAGTGCAAGTTAGCTTAGCACAATAAATGTTTGTGTGTGGGAATAGTAAGCACACCTCAGTCCAAAAAACTCCAAAATGTTTTTTGTCTACAATAATACATGTAGGATTGTGTATAACAATCATTAGGAAATGAGAAATAAAGCCCCACTGGAAATTGACTCGTCCAACAAAACAAAAGTTTGTTGATAATAGAAGAGTGACCGACTGCAAGGGAGAATGAGAAGGGTTATTTCTGGACAAACCAGTGATAAACTTCATCTATTTGATTACTTTTCATACATACGCTAACATTTCCCATTCAGCCATTTGTTTGAGCTAAGCTAACGGTCGGCCATTCCTGTAAGTTTGTTATATCCACAATGCTGCTTAATCGTTTTCAAATTATATAAAATCAGACTTAATTTCTCCTTGAAATGCATGTAAATGAAATAAAACAATGTGTAAAACTGTTCCTGAGGTTATTCAAACCTAAGGAGAACTTCGTAGTTGCCACAGAGATGACGTACATTTGCTGCAGTCAGTCAAATAAGGGCATCCAAACATTTGGAGTTGACCAAGTGAAGCATCTAACCCCGCCAATGAACTGTTTTTGACCCCTGTACAGAAATACAGTACAAAGATCTGCATAAACCCAATCACAATCATACACTGACAAGTTGTGAGGAGTGTTAATGTGTGCACAGATCCACAAAACAATGTCACGTTTTACTTCCGATGGTAAACACAGCATAAGCGTGTAATGGATTCCTGATAACTCTCTGGTGCTCTGTCTAGCATGACGAACGCAACATGGCACAATTCTCCTCACACCCCCTCTCCGTGTCACTCACCACTTGACACATGCATTACACATGAGCCTCAAAATAAACATCCCGTAAAGGAAACGACAAGCATGGATCAGTCCAGGCTCCCATGGGTGTGTGTGTGTGTGTGTGTGTGTGTGGGGGGGGGGGGGTTCAGTTAACACTCTTATGATCCTGACTGGTGCTCTACTATGACAAGGCAGCGGCCGCAAATCCAAATCAACGGGCGTCATGACAATGACTCGGGAGACTGAGAGGAATGTGTTGGGGTTGCAGGCAAAATATAAAAAGGCAAAACCGTAATGGTTATCACACCAAGAGAACATAATTCATAAAAGTGAGTTTAGCATGGAAAAAAACCATAACAGTAACTGACAAAAAACAAAACAAAAACAACCTTCCACCCCAGAAGTTGCCGTCAGAATAACAGGCCCGAATTTTCGAAACTTTCCTGGCTACTTTGACGGAAATGATTGTGTTTTCATTTTGTTTTGTCGCTTATCACTTTCTTTTGAATGGAAAAAATTGCTGATTTCACCTCCTTTAGCTTCTGTGAACAAATAATGACTTCCTGCAGATACCAGGAGTCATCCTCAAACAGAAGAGAGCTGCAGCTCCTTTGTTGTTGCCATGCATGCTGGGAATTTCTCTCCATAGGGTGACACCGAGCTCCCGACATGTTGTGTTGAAGAGATATTTTTAGTTTCTTAGTAACACTCCTGCACAAAACGGAGTCTTCACACAAATACACACACATGCAAGTGTTTTTTTTTTTTATGCCAGTTGTGTGAATACACGAACACTGTTGGCTGGTTTCTTTTTTGTCATTTGTGAGCTGAACAGTTTTGAAAGAGCCGATACTCACAGGGATGGATCGTGGACGAGATCTTTGAGGTTGACGCCACTGCGGTCCTCTGCAAGGTTGCGAAAACAGCTGTCACTCACTGGATAGACAGAAACAAAGAGAGGCAGAAATAAATCTAAACGTAATTAAATTAGTAGGCGTGATATACACTGCTTTTGTTGTCACAGACGTTTTTTTTTTAAACAGTTTTCCTCTTTCTACGTCTTCTCATTTTAAGTCCTCATAAGAATAATTAAATACAAGGACATGACACAGGGATCAAATCACAAAGTCCGCAGGGAATTATGACAAATAAATTTAAAATGCTTCCAAAGGACAGGAGACATTTTTTGTGTCACAGTGTGGGCTCAGCCGAGGCCATTATGATCTCATTTTGTGAGTCAATTAACCAACATATACAGTACATCCATATGTGAAATTCCTCAACATGGCATAAAAATGAATGAGCTACAAAGGTATGAATGGCTCAAGCTACAATCGAAACCTCTAGAATTAAATCAGTCATAGTTGTACACAGGGGTGAAAGTGGCTTAAAAGTCTTGCTGGAACTGTTAAAAAAAAAAGCGCACGCCGACTAAGTTTTACAGTTTTTAATCCATTTTGGGTGATTTTTATAACAGTTTTTGGGTGTCTATTCCCCACGCAACTGCAGCCCCCATAGCCCCACCCTTCCCGCACAACCCCTGGAAATGCTTTGAAAACTGCTTTTTACAGTAACTGCCCACTAGAGTGCTAACAACAGGGAACAGGCAGACATGCATACATGGAAAAACAGATCATCAATATCACTCAATGATTTATTTAGCAAAATATCAGTTTACACTTTACAGTGAGTGACACAAAACGTGGAAAATTTCAAGAACAATTACTAATTTGATGTTGCCCTCTGTTTTGTTTTCTTTCTCTTTTTTCGTTCCATGAAAGCAGAACACGTGTGTTTTTAACCTATCAAAACTAACAATGCTGGTAACGTGACCCACGTGTTCGTCTGTCAGCCAACCAGAAACGCCTCGCATGCGGAGATGCACTCATGGGCACGACTCCGTGTCAAGGCGGTTTCACACTGAACGCGCAAGGCGCAGGCTGCGCGGGGGAAGTCCATTCATCGTGTATGTGGGCGCGCTGTGACGTCACATGAGCGCAAACCAAGCCCAGCAACTCGGTAGCGCTGAGCATGCTTGCGCCCCACCCTGCGCTCCAAACCGCCTTTAGACATCGTTTTCTTTATTTAATATGGGATTTTGACAGCTCCCTCCTCCTTTTTTTAACGGAACTCCGTTACGGACGTGAATATTTTACCGTAACTGTGTTCCGGCCCGTTCCGGCTCACATTCACCCCTGGTTGTACCTCACATTTGTCTCCAAGTCCACGATTTAAGCAGTGACTTTGGTTAAAAGGAGTGTAACACTTCTGCTTGTCGATTGTGGTTTTGAATAAGTTGATTGTTGACATTAGTGACAGTTAATTGTCATCAGTTCCTCATTTAATAACATACCACTGTAAAAACGTTGGTGGCTCAAATGGGCTGATTCGGTAAACTTTTAACCCGTTGACAAGTAGGGACGGTTCATAAAGTTAATTCTTATTGCCCTGATAGAAATGAATGTTTGGCCCAAAGGAGGCCCACATCTGAGTCAGAAGTGCCAAACATGCCCCAGGTCAGGATCAGGCCAAAATTTGACAGCTATCTGGGTAATCTCACCTTCCTGTAATGAGCTCTTTCAGGAAACAATCAGTTTACATGCCAACATTCCTGTTGATGACGTGAGCTCAAATCCAGGTTTGTACTGCTATTTCAAAGGCAAAGATTCAAAGTTCTGGATGAATGTCGCATTCGCGGATGACCAGGCTGGTAAGCTAACGTTAGTGAATGAGGTACTTAGCATTTGTTCTTCTCACAGTGAATCAGAAACAGCAAATCTGTATCGTATGAGACAAATAACAACTACGTCAAGATTACTGGGGAAGTTGCTAACATTGCTCGACAATTAAGCTAACAGAGGGAACCCTGTGATCGGCTAGCTGAGAACATCTTTGTGCCCTTTCATGCTGCAAACATTCAACACAAATATCGTGCTGATTCTGGACAAGTTCATCAGATTACTGATGCAAGCTGGCATTTTCTTTACAATGAATCCCTCTTGTCTACATTTATGTGAAATTAACTCATAATCAGGCCAAAAAGTGTATTGTCTTTGACCACAAAAATCCCCAAACAAAAAGTTCCTCTTTGAATCAAAGTGGACTTTGAGGTCAGATGTAATTTAATGCCCTCCGGGTGGTCTGACAAGAAGGCAAGAAGGTGATAACCTTAATTACAGTTGCACGAAAACCCGTAAAACAAAGTCACCTTAAATTGTACCTTTTCTCTATACCTGAGCATGGTATTTTGCCTTGCAGCCATTTTTTCCCCATAACAAAGAGTCTGGTCTGCTCAAAATGAGTTTAGCAGGGAAACACACTGAGGAACACCTCGACTGCAGATATCACCTGCCTGACTTCTGACCACAAAGACTGATGATGGTCAAACCGCAACATGAGGCAGCTTCTGATGACAGTCCCTGGCCACAAGTTTTCAGTCCAACAGAGGCAACATGTACTTCATGAAGTGCTTGCTGTACCTTCTGAAAACATTTCTGAAACTCTTGCGAGCTACAGTAGCTGAAGTGTGAAAATGTAGCCAGCTAGCTAACGAAAGCTAAGGTCCTTGTGTGTTGTAGAAGACTGTTAATCTAGCGTAACAGCAACTTCCAAATTAACGTCACTTTTTAAAATTGGAGTAGTAATCAATCGCTGCTATTTTTTTTTTTTTTTAGTTACAATTAAATATCATGTAGTTAATTCAAGAAAGGCTGTAGAAATTGTCCAATCTAAGAGGGATAGGAACAAAGACCATGTGTCGGTGAGGAAGAGAGGGGTAGAGAGGAAGAGATGGCGTAAGAGCTGCAGCTTGTTCTTTTCTCTAGCTTGATGAATCTTATCTCACATTAAAAAAAAAGAATCAACAAGTTCTGTTTTTGTGTATTACTTTGCCCTGACCTAAACAGGCTAAAAAAAAAAAAAAATCAAAATGGAAAGTTAGTAATTTCTTATCCAGGTACTTCAATTACTTTCAGTGGAATTAGTTTCACAAATACTAATCTTCACTGTGACTTAGGTCATTTTATACTGGAGTGAATGTACTTTAACCTGTGATTCTCAGAACTCACCCCACCACACAGGGCTAAAAAAGGAGGTCAGAGTTTTTTTGAATAGCGTTTGCAGAAAGTCACACAGATTTCATTGCAAACCTTTTTGTCTTCTCATCAAAAATCATCAAAAGTTGGGAGGACGTTTCATTTAATTTCACGCTTATGCGGTTTTATATATCTTCCAAAGTTTTAATGCAGTATTTCCACCTATGAATAGAAGAGAACTGCGTTTACCTTGTCTTCCACATGTCTCCCTTATCTATAATACAAGTCAACTACCATTACAATGTGAGAAAAGCAAACTCTGACACCCCCCCCCCCCCAAGCTCTTACTTTAATATCTTATAGGGCCGATACCTTCCATATCCTCACCTTCTAAATCCACCATGGCCCCACCACCGCGGAGCAGGTGCAAGCCACATGAGTCATCATGGTAACCACAAATGGATGGAGTGAGAGAGGGAGGACAAATATGCAGAAGAGACAGATGATGACAAGAGGGACAAGGTGTTTTGTGATGTGATGGCGACCAAACGTGAACGGACACACTATCCTAAAATAGATGCAAAATGAAGCAAGGGGTGATGCTGCAGTGGATTTGATCCCCCCCAAAAAAAGAAAAAAAAAAGCAAGTGGTAGACAAGACTGGAAATGTCATGATGATACTCAGATGAAGTGCTATGATCCATGAACGAGAGGAGGGGTCAGAGGGACAGGGCAAGCTGACGGGTGAAGCAAGAATGGTGTAAAAAATGGAATCGGGACAGCAGTGGGGGGAAGGAGGAGGAATGAAAGAGAGAGCAAGGGAAAGGGGATAAAAAGGATCAAGTGGGATGAGAGCGGAGGACAGTGGTGAGATGAATGAGAGGAGGAGGTGAAGAAGACAGGATAAAAGGGGGGGGGGCATTATGAAAAATAAAATGAAGGATTTTTAAAGAAAATGAGAGGAGAGGGAGTGATGATGGAGCAGCAATTTGGAGACGGAGGTAAACAGAGGGCACAGGACGTTGCTCTGGGCTCTGGCAAATAAATGGGAGAGTGCTGACATTTGCACACTGAGCTCAGAAAGGGAGGGAGAAACAAGAGAGTGAGAAAGTGTGTGTGTGTGAGAGAGAGAGAGTGAGAGAGAGAAAGAGAGAAGGTGAGGAAAACAGTTGAGGGAGGAGAGGAAAAGAGGAGCAAGCACACGGGATACACACTATCCCTGGCTTTAGAGGGGCACTGCTGCATAAGTGCATGTGTGTATTTGTGTGTAAGTGTGTGAGAAGAGGGAACTTCCTTCAAGACTGCTGCAGTATTCCTCACACACACACGCGCGCGCACACACACACACACACACACGCACGCACGGCGTGAGAGAGAGAGAGAGAGCATTCCTCAGTCTTTCTCTCCCAGCTACCCCTTGATCTAAAAATAGCCATCCCTTTCTCCTACAAGAGGCAGCAACCATTCTGAACCAATCAACACGCTCTGTCAAAGGCATCTGTACCCACCACCCCTCCATGTGTGAGTGTGTGTGCACACCCGTATACGTGTGCGAGTGTGTGCATGTGTGAGAGAAGGGGAACTCCTGACTAAAGGTAGAAAACTGCCCCTCCCTGCTGCACCGGTTTGTAGAAATGGTGTGCAGGCGATCCCGTTTGTGAAACAATAGCACTGAAAAGAGACAAGAGAGCGAGAGGGAGAAATAGGGATGACAAAAAGAGGGAGAGAAGGAGTCAGCGTGGAATAGAGGGAGTGGCTCCAACTGAAAGAGGCTTCAAAGGAATATTAATGTGATTCTGTGCAAGAGCTGAGGACAGGGGAAGAGAAAGAGAGGGAGGGAGGAAGGATGCAAGAATTCATGATGCTTCTCTCTTCCACCTCTCTCGCTCCACCCGTGCACCTTTTCTCCAGGTAAATCCGCAGCTTGGCTTCCACCAGCTGCGCTGAAACATCGCGGCGCATCGCATCAAATCTGTATAAAACCTGCGACGTAATGATTTTGCTTCCATACCAGGATACCGAGACGCAATGCAATGACCCCTGTCTCACCCCAGAGGGCGCTATTTCCCACAGTACAAACACCACTCAGCAAGCTAAAGGTCAACGCTTCTGCATGGCTGGAAAACCTCTAGGAGATGGACATCGAAGGCCAGACAGCCTGTTGTTGGAGCTGTTGCAGACACCAGGCGAAGTACGTCACGCTGTTATTCTATGGTCCTCTCATTTGAGTTCAAGTACAAACGCACATCTCGTCAGAGCAACTTTTCGTTCAACTTACACATCTGACCTTCCAGATTTCTGGTGCAACCAAAGACAGAGATAAAAGCTGCATTCGCTCACTTTGTTTGTTTGTTTGTTGAAGGACTGCACACTGCCAAAACCAGTCTTGCCAAGTATCTTACCAAGTGTCTGATTTCAAAGGGGGTTTCTGGACAGAACTGCCTTAAGTAAGTATAAACTAATAAATGATCCCAAAACAAAACAAAAAAAACAGGCTCTTTTTTTTTTCTTGTAATAAATACAAAAAAAAATCTATATTTCGAAATTCTAAAATAAGTTTATTTTTCCATTAGGAACTTTTGCAAATGTGACATTAGATACGCAACCCTAGAACACAACCAGGCAAATGACAAGTACAGAACAGACAACATGTAAGCACAGCCAAAGAAGGCAACAAACAAGCCATTTACCTGACTGAGGTAGTACTCTAAGTATAATGAATATTTTTGGCAAGTATTTGGACAAATATAATATAAAGTTTTTTTTTCCCAGTGAATTAAAAAAAAACAAAAAACTCTACAGTTTCCATGTCTCAGTCTGACTCAACAAATCAAAGTTCACTCTATTTAGAACTGCTACCTTAACTGATTCATTTCTTTGCTCAAATTAGAAAAAGAATAACATGTTAAAAAAAAAAGACAGAAATGCATTGAATTGTGTCAATGCCCCTTGACCTCCTGTGTGGATATCGCTTGTAAATGGCGCTGCAACCAAACAGTAGAGGGCAGCAATACGCCTTTGCTGTGTCTAGTTTGCGGAAATTATCAGCATTATGACGAATTTAAAAAAAGAAGATTTGGACCTCCACTCCTTTCTTCTCAAACATATCAAAATCGAATTGAACTGAAATATTTCGAATGCTTGTCACAGCTAAAACGGACAGATGTGATTAATTTGCATTAATTAATTACCAAAGATGCATGTTATTATATGTTTTAAAACATGAAAACCCTATATATTATATTATATTATATTATCTATGATGATTGTAATGACTGATATACATGGCATGTATCTTTCCAATGGTTTTTGGGATGCCTGTTCCTGTATTGACTCCTATCTTTTCACATTTGCCTCCACCTGTGAGTGTGTTGGAGTGCAGCAGCCTGGATGTCCCCGGGCTACAGCAGTGGGAGGAGAGCAGGATGCCTGAGCTTCAGAAGCGTTACGCAGGGCAGAGCCGCTCACACACCAGATATAGACGCGCAACCCCAACACAAACACGGGCTCACACGTACTCTTAAGGGGTTAATCACTGAGCCGTACCAGAGAAGGAGAGATCAGGACACAGGGGAAGACATCAAGAGACCAAAGAGGAGAGAACTGATCGGGGACGGAAAAAAAAGTCAATATAGAACAAAAAGTACATGAGAAAAACACAGAGGGAAACATTTCCTTATAGGGAGAACAAGAGAATGGTGTGGAACCATGCATGCTAATTGTCGTTCGACAGAAACGTTCCATTTTTTTTCTCAGTTGTCAAGTCGATCACGTGTTGCCTGACTGTGTATTCTAATGTGTCACAAATGCACAGGAAAACAGAATAAACAAACAGTACAATAATAATCAGCATGTGGGCAGTGACAGTGTTTTGGATGTTACTCTTTCATGCCCAGGTGAAAGCCTACTCTCAGACTGCTCGAGCTACTTGAGCTCAGATGGGTGGAAGCTGTGGCCAAGATGACAAAAAGTCCCCAAAATTACTGGTGGAGGTGTTGCATCCATGCAGTATATGGCTGCTAGTGGAGCGCTGACCACGTGTATGATTGGGGGATGGCAAATTACTGCATTCAGCCTGGTTTTGCATTTACATCAATACAGATCAAAGCCAAAGCCAATAAATACGAGTGTGTTACTCCAGGGTCATTTGACCTGGGAGCGCGTGCAGATTAAACCTTTCCTCATTGCAGACAAACGCAGGGTGTTAGCAGGTCTAAGTGATTTTCTGGGAGAGCTGTGTTCACTGCAGTCTTCTTTTGAGCTAAACCACAGCATGGTAAAAGGCTCTCAATGATAATATTACTGCGCTAACACGTAGCAGGTGTAGTGCTTATGCAGTACAGTGTGTTAGCATGCTCACTTCCACATTAAGCAGCATAGAATACACAGGACGAGACCTGACTGTTTCTGAGCGAGTAAAAACACAAAGCATGCTGGGATACCTGGAATTCCGTGCAGCAACAGTGACTCTGACAATCAAAATCTAGTCAGTTAATTCTTGAATCCGAGAGAAAATCGGTATCAAATTCAAAGACTTTCCCTTGAGGTTTTATCGAGATATCACAAGAATAGGACGGACATACAAACAATTAACTCCTCCAGATTAACTCCTGGTCTCCGACTAAACTGCACAAGCTTTTATCATCTCAGGAATACAAACCTGGCATCATCATTTGCAGTATCATTATTGTGTTGATATGAAGCCAATTTATTATTACAATGTTCAGTATATTAAAAATCTCAGGCTTTTTTTTGTGGTTTATCTTTCATTTCAAGCAGTGGTCACAGCAATTAACTGCACCCACAAAGATGAGTGCAGCTCAGGTCAAAGTTCACCAAATCTGGACTGCCTGGGTAAAACCCCCGAGAGCGCAGCTTTGTCGTTGAGGAGGGGCGCGAAGAGCTGTTCTTCTGCGATAGTGCGCGAGTTGTAAAGTTCAGCTATTTGTGGTATTACACAAAAGCACTGGATGACTTTAAATTTGGATCTAATAATGGAACTCATCACAATCCCTCCTATGACGAACATCTATGTCTGCATTATATTTTATGGACTTTTTCTTTTTTTTTTATGTGACTTATGTCATTCCATAACCCCTTAAACCCTGACAAACCTTTCACATCAGGGACCCGGGCTTGGATCAGGGAACCCTTGACCCAGAAGTCCAAGTCAATTTGACTACTCTTGGATCAGGTCTAAAAGCTACTTTACTGTACCGTGTATAAAACATAGAAATGGACAAAAATACAACTTACTCTTCCTCGTGTTTCTCGGTGGCTTGAATGGTGCGCAAGTATTCTGGTACAGATCAACGTTACTAATGCTCAAGCTGAGCTGCAGGGGAGGGGAGGTAATTGTAGAGTGCAAAACTATTGTGCGCGAAATGAAAAAAAATCACAAAAAAAACCTCGAATAAAAAAAAGACACAGTGACAAAGACATGTATGTCATGTCAACGCTCCTGTCAGTGCTCCTGACCAAGACGCCAGCAGAACCATCTGAAGTTGGTCCCCAAGTGCCGCACATGGCTACCAACAGGATGGGTTGAACGCAGAGGACGAATTTAGTTTTATCTATGCACAATGGAAATAAAGGTTTCTTCTTCTGAAAAAGACGCTTACATGACATGGCAGGTTATTATGGCAAAAAGCATATCTCATCTCAAACGAGTGAGAATTCTCACTTTTTTCCCACTTTGATTTCTCTGAAAATAATGCCTTCTTTGCCGAGTGTGTGTACAAATCACATTTATGTGAATCAGCGAGGATGTGACCAACGTTGGATCTTCAATGATGGACCAAACTGGCCTGAGGGTATAATTCTAAAGTGTCAGAATGTATGAAGGCTGAATCATAACCCCATATGTTTCTCCATACCTTAAAAATAACACCCTGGGGCCAGATTTGACCCATCAGCCACTTTCAAATGTGCATGGGCCGCATCTTTCCTGCCTATTTGGTCAAGATTAACACCAAAGGAAATTTGCTATCCAGGCCTCTTCCAACTGGAGAATATGGCCCTTGTCTAACAGTGAGGTAGGACGCACATCACCGCAACAAATAACGGCAAATGTTTTATGTGCATATTCTACGTGTCGGAAACAAGGGAGCATCTCGCTACTGTGTTTTTAGCCACAACGGTTCCATCTTAATAAAACCATGAAAACATACTACCACCATATAAAAAGGAATAAGAAAACTATGGAACAGCTTCTGTTCCACAATTACATTTAAGTAACAACCATAAAATATTACACGATGCTGAAAAGTGATGGCAAACAGGTGAGTAAGGTCCTTAATTCTTAAAAGAAGCTAATTTTCCAAGCAAATAACTTTTTATTGGAAGTTAACTTGTTGCAGAGTTTTGTTGGAACAAGTGTCATGGGTTTTCAGCAAGCTTTGTGATTCAGGACTCTCAGCTAGCAGCAGTTCTGTCTCTGGAACTTTGCTAGCTAGCAGGCTACGTGCTGTCAGTCTGGCAGCCTGGTGCAGAGGGGATTCATAAACTGTTAGTTTGTTCCACTCAATCATTTCCAGGACATAAAGCAGTCAGCACTCATTATCTCCCTGGGATCTGACGCTAATGGGGTTTTCCCTTATAGCACATCCACTCTCTCTCTCTCTCTCTCTCTCTCTCACCATCTCTCTGTCACTCACACACACACACACGCACACACACACGCACACACACATATGGTGGATGTATTTACAGCAAACACTCTCTGCATTCCCTCCAAGTACGTACACACACCCCAGCCTGGGACAAGTTACCATTGATCAGCAATTTGACACTACAAATCATAAAGCAGGACAGAGAGCCTGGAGTTGCTTGTGCCAAAGTCTGCTTCCAGTCGAGTTATGACAGTGTATCTATCATTATGGTACAGTAGCTCCTATACACTGCTGCTCTTAAAAAGATGAATGCAGAAATCTGTCAGTCTTGAGTGTTTGGGATATTATGCGAGGTTCTGTTGTATAAATCACTGTCTGTCACCTTTGCGACGGCATATTTCAACATGCATGAAAAGTGACAAATGCACATTTAGGCAAATCAGAGATTCTTTGCCTCAACAGCCCATTTGACGTCTATCGTTCTGTTCTTTCTCAGCTAACTCCAGCTACCATGGAGGTCAAACCCTGGCTTGGGCTGACATCTTCTGGTAGGAGGGACAACACGTCTGCACGACAATAAGCTGCCACCACAGTGCATCCTGTCCTCTGTTTTACTGGCTTGTTCTGTGTCAAAAGGAAGCAGTGGGCCCCAGGCCTCAGATTAAATGGCTTAATGATGAATAGAGGTATGGATCCGCCTCCAGATTGTAATTGGGTGGGGTAGACATCTGACTAGGGGGCTTTTGGTACGAGGGACCCCCCCCCCCCCAAATCAGGAAAGGAGAGAAGCAATGGTGCACAAATACCAGCATCTTCATTCCAAGGCAGGGTAAATTTCCAAATTAATAAAGGCTTCACGGTGCTGGGTAAAATATAGTAACAGCAATAACAGCAGATAACCTAATCTAATATAAGCCCACTGTATCTTAGCAACCTTGTTAATTCTGAGAGGAGCAGTGGGGTAAGAAGCAGAAGCACAGCACCCATCATCAAAGATGCACCCAGCAGCAACACAAACACACTCCAATTACTCAAAAACTCTCAAACCCACAACACCACGCGCATGCTATCTTCGCTACTATCTCAATCAGCCTGTGATGCAGATGAATGCACACACGTGCAGGCCTACACGCTCAGGAACATACACACACAGATCCTCGGGCTTACTGTAAGCAGCCGGGAGAATGGAGGGGGTGTGGAGCGGAACAATGGGATCCTAATCGTCGGGCTGCATTTCAAAGCCTCTCCTCTCTACAACACTGTTTCTAGATAAGATTTGAAAACGCTATTTATATCCGCGGGGAAAGGAGCCAACCAGCGACTTGATTTTCATTTATTTGAAGTCAGATCTAAATTGGGGTGGAGTTACATAATTCAAGGAGTGCGACACTCCACCTGCTACTGCCGAGTCAGCCATTGAAGAACACTACAGAAGCAGGCAGCCCAAAAAAATGCACTGGGCCCACGCTATTACTGCAGCTAATAATTACTCTATCGGCTTAATAGCCATCGCTTACTACACCAAGGGAGCCCAGCTCATCCGTGTGGGTACAGCAGTGGGCCGATCCGTATCTCCAATCCAAACCTACTCCAGCGTGGCCAGGCCAAAACCCAAGGACAAAACAACACCACACATCATGGCCCAGACACCCCCCCCCCCCCCCCCACACACACACACACACACCAGATGTGCAGAGACAGAAAGACAGGGAGGGAGAGGCATCTCTGTTCTTCACAGCTGCGTTCCAGGCAAGGCCCATTTTCAGCCCCCAAAACAACTAACCTACCGACAACCCCTCCCTCTCCCACTCTCTCTCTCTCTCTATGTCCCCCTGGAGAGGACAGGCTCCTCCATCCCTTGCTGAAAAGAACGAGAAGGAGGAGACGGACAAGTGGAGTTGAGGGAGGGTGAGTAACCCTGACAGGATTAAGAGAGCAATTCACACAGGATGGGGGGGGGGGCAGAGAGAAGAGGTAGAGAGGGGAGCATCAGTGGGAATACTCTAAAAAGCAAGTAGGGAGGGTAGGGAAGAGATCAAGACTGGAGAGGAGAGTGGTAAGGTAGTGAGGAAGGGGGAGAGAAAATGGGAGGATGGGGAAAATAACTGGTATAGGGAGGCTGGAGGAGAGGGGAGATGCAGGGGAATATAATAATAATAGCACATGGAAGGGGAGAAGAGTAAAAGGAAGAGGAGACAGAGAGGAAGGAGGGAGGGGATGTTGAAAGCAGCTACGCAGGCCAGAGAGAGTTCAGCTGAGTCCCTCGCTTTTTCTGCAGATATATAATGACCAGCGTGAGCAATAGTCCAAATTCTTCAGGAAAAGAAAAAAGATTTCTTTTACAGTCTGGTAAAAAAGCGGATACGTCACATGGAGGGAAGAAGTGTTGAAGGGTCACAGGGAAGCATACAGATGTGCAATTAAGACCCCATTTACCCCTGCTATTAAAATGTGATCTGTATCTGGATAATGATATCCGCTCATGAGCTTTCATTTACACTTTCTATTAATAAACGTTCCCATGATCTCTATTCCGCAGATCTAGATATGCAAATGAGGTGGTAGAGATATGCCACGTCCCAGGTCAAGGAATGCCGCTTGCTCCAAGCTGAGGAAAGGTTGTCCGGACCTGGAGGTGACCTCTAAAATTATTGGAATTTTTTCTGATTGAGAAAGCAGCCAAATTGTACAGATTGCATATACATCTGGCTGAGCGGTCCCGTTACTTCTTAAGTGCATTCTGTCTGCATTTGCGTTAATAGTAACACTAGATATAACACATCCAGACTCAGATCTCACACACACACACACACACACATATATATATGTACATACACATACACGGTGTGTGTGTGTGTGTGTGTGTCAAAATTTCTCACATCACGAATTTCTGAAATCTGTACTAACTGATTGTATCACACGACTTCTTAAGTAGGGACATTTGGAAAATTGATCAGATGGCATGACACTTTTCTTCCATAGCTAAATAGACAGAGTGATATACATTGATAATGGAAAAAGGGGGCTTCTGAATATTGTAATATGCAGTTTCTTCGCATGTTGCACAAGCATGCTAGAGCAATTGTACTATTCACATAATATTCAGCTGTCACCAGTTTAAAAATCCTGATCGTAATGATTATTTTCTTCCGTCAAATCTTCAGGATTTGGGAGCATTTCCTGTTTTTATTCCATCCATCCATTTTCTGTATCGCTTATCTGTTAATGGTCATGGGAGGCTGGAGCCTATCCCAGATGAGAGTGGGTGAGAGGCGGGGTTCACCCTGGACGGGTCGCCAGTCCATCGCAGGGCCATCAGGAGCAATTAGGGGTTCAGTAACTTGCTCAAGGACACTTCCATATGGTCACCGGGGGAAGAGAGGATCGAACCACCGAGCATGCTGCCCCCCCCCTTTTTTAATAATATATTCTTTTTTCTTTTGTCAATGAATGTAATAAACTAATCTAAATCAAGGTTTTGGCCTGATACTTAAAAGAATACTTATTGTAATTAAATGCCAGCAAAAATCCCTTCAGACGACTGCTGTGTTCGCCTCACAACGTCACAGTGAAACTCTTCCCACGTCGCTTTCATCGTTTAAACTGTCCACAGATGATGTTAGGGACCTCAGCGTAATGTTGGTTTCCCATGGTTACAGGACAGTAATATGCTTTGGCCACAATAGGAAGTAACTGTGGGTCTACATGGAAACACATCAGCAGTATGGAATGTCTAAAATCAAGCAACTCACAATGCCATTGAGGTATTTCCCCCACTTTAAGAATATTATCACAACATAACGATTCTGCTGGAATCGACATATCGCAGTGGCGGTCATTGATGATGCACCATGAAACAAAAAGAAAACACTCCGTTAAAAGCTGTAACAATACTTACTGGATTGTGTCATCTTAGCTTCGTCGTACTTAGATACTACACACACACACACACGCACACACACACACACACGCACACACACAGATGCAATATATAATGGTATCCATATTCTGTCACGCCTTCACCGGCTTTGTCACTTATTCCCTGGATGATATCTACTGCTGAGGGAATTTCAATTCGTTGAAATCTGCAGCTGAAAGTAATTGAAATATATTGAATACTGTACTTCAGGGACTGATCCTGCTATGGTGCGATCCTGCCATTATTTGACCCTTTGCCCTTCAACACTGCAACATCAAAAAGGAAGGAAAAGTAAAAAAAAGGTCCCGTTTAAATAACAGAGAGGGTGCTGCCTGCAGGATCTGGAAACTGGTTGTAATGCAGTACATTTGTCATTATGTTGTGACACATTGCGACACGCTATTGACATAAAAAGTAAATGACAGATGAATTGATTTTGAAAATAATCGATGTCTTCAGCCTCGTATGTTTCGTACCAGATAGAAAGAGGCGCTAAGATTGTGCTGACCCTGGGTTTTCACTCCGGTTTCACAGGCCGCCTCCCACCACCACCACCACCGCCACCACCACCACTCTCGACCCGTTGGAATAAATAAAACATGAGAGAGGCTGAACCACACTTACTCAGCACCCCTGGAACAGAAACCAATAATACACAAAGCATCACAAAACACACACACACACACACACACACACACACACACACACACACACACACACACACACACACACACACAAACACCACAATCAACAAGCAATCACTCACAATGAAAGTGTCTTAAAGGATTGTTTCGCAAGGTTGGGCTGCAGTTCATGTCCCAAAATCTACCCCGCTCTCTCGAGGCCCTTTCATGCATACCTGAACCTCTTTTTATCATCTAAATATCAGTGGAAAGCCTGTGACTGCGGTGCCTACAGCTCTCCACAAAGCTCTCTTGTATTGATATTTTATTAACATGGTCATAAATATTGAAAAGACACTTACTAATGAAGCCACGGAGAAAAGTTCAACAGACAATTTACAGCGTGATGACTGCACCCTACACTTCTGGTTCTACTGTCCTGCACCTTCATCCGATCCCCCCCACCCCCCACCCCTCATCTGCTTCCCCCTTTCTATGCTTTACTTGTTTAATGAAATCAATGAATTGGAGGGGCTTGACAACATGCCACGCCCCTTGCAAATATTAATCATAAATCATGGGCTCTGAGTATAATGAGGCATGTTTCTAATAACAGGTGTGATAAATGTGTCTGTGGTTCGCCGTGACAGCGTCATGTAGCCAAGCGAGAGCACGTACATGTATGCGCATGTAGTACGTGAAGGTTAGGAGGGTGTGTTCCTGCGGGTGGATGAGGTTTTAGCCTCCCCCTGCATGCATGCGTGTGCGTGCACACACGCACACACACACACTGTAGCATGACATTTTGATGGCAAAGGGCCCATGGCAAGCCGGTTCTCTGTGGCATTTCCGGCAGCTGTGTACATACACACATTCAAACACACACACACACAAAATCACACACACGCAAATTCAATGCGTAATATGTGTTTTTCTGAGTACGTGTGCTGTATCTGCAACGCATGATTTCAGTAATTCATTTAGTTGCAGTTTACTATAAAACCCACAATCGATGTCATTTGGAGAATGGTGTGTAGATGGAGACAGGGTTTGATTCTACAGGGATTTATGTGTTTGAGCCACCCGGACACAAATAAAGGAGAAAACATTCAAATAATTAAAGGATCAGTTTATCAAGATTCCCAAAAAAATATCCCTTTTAACATCCTTTCTTATGGCATTTAGCCATATGGAAAGATTTTAATTGAATGAAATTATTTTGATGACTATCAAGATAATCAAACATGGTCTTCTGTATTCAATGTGACATCATCAACTAGATTCATTTTAAGATTTTCCACTGACTTTTTGTCAGAGGTCCTTTGAGATACAATTGTTTAGCTGTTGCTGCTCGCAAGGCTTACACTACCAAATAAGAGGTCACTGTGAAAGTGCATACCTCCACCAAGGTGAACTTAATGTAAAGCGAAGTGGCAGTAGAAAACAACTGCTGTAAGATTTACTGATGTAAATCAAATGATGTTCACACCAGGATCAATTCCTGTAACCACTAGGTGGCACTATGACAAACATTAAGCTTGCAAATGTCTTCAGGTCGAGACTCTCATCGCCCGCGTGAAAGTCTCTCACCATGTGGAGTCCAGTTCTACTGTGACGTATCAAAACTGAGACGCCGTTTAACAAAAACTCAGTGTCAACAGTGACTGTTTTAAGGAGATTCTAACCAAATTTGAAAAATTGATCAGGTTGACCCACTAAGAGGGGTACATCAAACTGTAAAATATATAATTTCCAGTTGTCACAAGGCGGCACCGTGATAAATAACCTCTCCAAAGTTGCAGATTTTGGAGCGGAGGCCCTATTTAGTGAAATTGATCCTGCTGACAGACAAACCCCACAGCAGACATGACCTTCTGGACGGAGGTAACAACCGCCAAACATCAGAGCAGTAACATCAGAAGGCACTCGCATCCCTCCGCCACACTGACGTGACGTCTAATCCATTGTTCCAAATTTCATTAAAATGTTTTACTTTATCCTGCTTCCAGGCAAACCCACACTAACAACATGCCCTTTGCTTATGAATAGATTTTTTTTATATATCATTGTATAGTATTATATTATGATAAGATTTTGCCAAAAGGGAACAGGACGCAAAATGATACCAGCTATCAAAGCCTCACCTTAAGAAAAAAGACCTCTGTTAAAGTGGCTTTTTTTTTTTATAGCTTTGGTACTTTTTCTTTAGTTCCAATGAAAACTGATTATAGAGTGTAAACTGGTGTGACGAGTGTATGCTGGATCTTGTTTCTGGAACGGAATGTAGCTGTGAGCATCAGTGCATTGACCTCTGTCAGTACTGGTGTGACTACAGCAGATAGGACACAAAGTAGGAAAAAAAAGTGTGTGTGTGTGTGTGTGTGTGTGTGTGTCACTTGGGGACACTGATCCTTTCACTCTCAGCAGCAGCAGCAGCAGCAGCAGCAGCAGCAGCAGCAGCTCGAAAACGTGCGAGACAAACTTATTAATAACATAGTTGAAAAACGGAGAGAACGACAAATTAATTCATTCACACCTGACTCTTTTCTTTTATTTCTACCGTGTCTGTGTGTGTTATCTGGAGCCATTCTCCTGTAAGAAGGCAGAATGAGCTGGAGAGCAGCTCTATTGATTTCAATAGAAATGTGCTTACACTGGCATCAATATAGCTGCACGTTTCTGATACCTCCCTTCAGAAGCTTCCCTACTCTCCCCTTCTGCCTTCACATCCTGTAATCCCCCTCCTCCTCCTCCTCCTCCTCCTACCTCCTCCCTCATCCTTCCAAGCTGCTGATGCAGGGAAACCCAGGGCTGCACCACAACAACCATGGCTTAGCTACGCATTCCAGTTTGAATCCTTGGACGGGCAGTGAGAATCCACAAGGAAAACTCAGGCCATTCACTTGGCTACAAAGGAGAAGGTCAGGGATGGAACTGATAAATATTGGCTAACATTGGCAACGGACAAAATGCAGACTGTTACGGTTGTGCATGGTGGAAACAGAAGCAGAGAGACCATCAACATACATTTCCATCTGAATGTGGACATGTTGGACATTGCCCTGCAGCAGTTCTAGCGGTCTTATTCAGAAGAATCAAGATCTTTGACTTCAACCCCCCCAAAGCATTCCACTTCAGGGGAAAGAAGTCACATAACACCAATGCAAACGTATGTGGTTTCAGAGAAAACTTTCATAATGACCATTATCTTTATTTTTTCCCTCATAGTGTCGAAATGTTGGGCCCATTAATCCAACATGAATAGTTTCCCAATGTAATTTGCTTAATTCCTGTTTCAGTAGCCAACCCTGGAAGTAGTGAAGCATATGTGCTGATGTTAAATCAGATAAAATATTGACCATCGTCATAGGAACCCTCCCTGCTCCTCTGCAATCTCTCACTCAAGGGAAAAGATCAGAGGAAGAGGTCAAAGGTTATTGTACAGCTAGAGGAGGTCAAGGTTGGATTGGTATGAGACTATCTAGAATCAATGGCAGCTTTCTGATCAAATGGTCACATGCTGACCAGAGAATTCATGTGATACACACAGTAAATGCACAACCCTGATTGGGACAACCAAGTGTGGTGAGGCGCAGCTGTCAATCTGGAGCAGGACCGATTTGTAAGTGAACCCCTGCTTCACCGAGTGGAAAGTTAATCTAAACTGCATCTCAACAGGATCCCCATGTGACAAAGATGGCAGCCTCATCATCGTCTGGTCCACCGGCTGCCCTCCCCATGACCAGCCCCTGTTCACTATCCACAAATCCCATTTCATGGCAGCCATGCTTCTGAAAAGGCAAAACAAAAGCCCAATCAGCACAGCTGAGGCTTTAGCACATTGTGCCAACAATCATCGTGAAATCAGTGGAACAAAGCGGAGTGGAACTCTGCAGCACCCGGAACTCTGCAGCGGCGCACCAAGTGGCATTAAGCTTAGCGAAGGTCTGACTGTAGCGTCTTAGAGGAGAAGGAACATCCTGCTAATGTCTCCTCGAGGTCCATGATTTCAGCCTCACTGTACTTTGTTCCAACTTTAATCCTGTTGTAGGCAGTGACATCAGAGACACTTTCATCGAGGAACTGAACATTTATGACAAATGTTTATACCTTTAGATTCGGTGGACAAGAGACTGAGCTTTGATTTAGCTTACGAAGACAACAATTTAATCATCCCTTTTTGTACATAATCACACAAAAAGATTAACATTTTCTTATAAGACTGACAAAAAAGAAAGGAAAAAAAAGGTGATGTGGAGCTGTGACGGCGAAGGGAGTCGGCACGAGTCTGTCAGCAAAGTAATAGTGACAGGTTTCAGCTTTGAACAGTCACATGAATATGACTGGACATTAGCGGTCGCCAACAAGCTGATGAATCAGTGATTATGAAGCATGAATCAAATCAAGCAGCTGAAGCCAGTCAGCTAATGTAAATGCAACACTGCACTCCATCACATTAACCCTGAAATTACCCTGCGTGTCAGCAAGGTTACAAGAAGCCTCTCTCTCAGTCGATGAGGGTCTGAGTGCACAGATGAGGTTTTAGAGGTAGGAACCACAGAGTAACTCCAGATATTCAGCCCATGATTACAACAGTATCACCACACCGCCATTCTGTGCTCATCAATATATTGCAAAACAACTCATCGCGATACCTGTGAAACCGAAGCAAAAAAATCCTCCTTCCCTGGCATTTATTACCTCATTGTGATGTCACTCCCACAGAACTTAACAACTTGTCATGGAGTGAGGGTTTTTTTTTGAAGCTGCTACACTGCACCTGTTTTTTCTACCCAACCTGAAGCAGAAACAGGGATGGATCTGTAAGTTTCGGGTGTTTTAACAGTATATTTTGGCCCGTAGGCTTTGGCTCTGTTGCTGTATTTGATAGTAGCCAGAGAGAAGTGAGCTAACTGAGAATTAGCACGGTCCAGTTTCAGGGCAAATAAAGCTGTGGTGCATAGACTCGCATATCCGCATTTCCGAATCTAGCATCAAAATCGGAAGAACACTATGATGCAGTACTTGTACAGACATGAGACGCAGCCTAAACAGAACAGTTTGCATATTTTCAGTCTGTTTTGGAATATCATGACCTTGAGAAGTCTACAGAAACCAAAGTGTGTGCATGCTTAGGGCTGGAATGGTCGAATTGATTTGTGTGTAGATTTACCAATCTTGGTCCATTAATGAACAACTTCAAAAGGAAATTGCAAAGCATTTGTTTGTTAAAGCTTCTTGGAAAAAAAAAACACCACAATCCAGCATTGTAAATGTCCAAAACATAATTTACAGAATTATCCCTTAAACCTTGATACATCCAAGTGTGATATCCTAAAAAGCAAGACTGCAGCCAAGTATGTTGCTATGCTGTATCACAGTAATATTTCTGAAGTACATCCTTTGTTGCGAACACACAGAGGAAATGAAGTCCCATGGATTAAAGTTACAATCAACGTGCTCCACACACTGCCAGTGTTGGTTGATGTGTGTGTTAATGTGCAAATGGGTGGGTCTTTGTGTGTGTATGTGTGTGCATATGTGTGTGTGCATGAGCCATTTGACTCCCCTTATTTCCCAGGATGCAGAGTTTTACATGCCCACACACACACACACACACACACACACACACACACACACACACACACACACACACACACACACACACACACACACACACACGGAGTGCCTCAGGCCCGGCTATACTAATGAAGCAGCCTGTAAGCAGCTACCTTCATTACATTCAATCCTCTGGACAGTGTCAGCAATTACATTGCAGCTTCCCACTGTCAGAGCTTACACACGCACAAAAACACACACACATACACACGTTTGTACCGCTCTTCTTATGAGGACACATTTGTCTAACCTCAACCAGCACAACCGAGTGTCTAACCTCAACCAGTACCCTAATCTATACCCAATTCTGTCCTGAACCTAACTAACCCGGTCCTTTGAAGGTGTGTCAGAAGTGAGGACCAGATAAAAGGTAATTATCTTCCAATAATATCCATGCACACACATACACACACACAAACACACACAGTTGTACCCCACCTCCCTGAGGCTAATGCTAGCTCAGGCTGATCCAGAGAGGTGTTCCTGTACTTATTTGAGGTGGTGGGTGTTTGGCTAAGGCTCAGCCATGTAAAACCCCTCAACAGATCAGATGAAGCCCACTGCTACACCAGCACGGTCCCTTAGACGTCTCTCTCTCTCTCTCTCTCTCTCTCTCTCTCTCTCTCTCTCTCTGTCTCTACCAGCCTCTCTGGATGGTGGAGTAGAAGGGAAGCCTGGAGGCGAGGGGAGAAGCTGCCTAATAGAGTGCTCCACTTGCTATATTTCACACATCTCATCACTTATCCCACAGAGACACACATACATGTACATTTCAGCACGGGGGCAACCGACAGGGAAGCCCCTGGAGAATCCGAAGATTTAGGGACCTTTTCAGGGGTTTGCTTGACATGGAATCAAACCTGTGACCTGAAATCATGAGGCAGCGACAGAAATACTCACAAGGACTGATGACAAATTAGGCAGTGAAGAGTAAAAATGCAACTTCCAATCAACTAGTGCACAAATAAACGATTATTTTTGTCATGATTACATTTTGTCTGTAAAATGACACAAATAAAATACTCTTGCTACAATACACAACAAATAACAGCAGCACATTTAAGCAGCAGACATTCCATAGAAAATTACTGAAATGATTATGAAATTAGCTGTCAATCAATTTTATTGCAGTTTGCACATCAATTTATTTAACATTCCCATCAGCATATAATATACCTTCATGCTAAAAGATTCTAAAAACACTTTTTGTTGTCAGGTCATGAATCATCGGAAGTCTGGAGTTTTCACAACTAACAAAGGTATTTAACTCATTGGTTAATTTTCAGTTATTGGTTAAAGGATAAATCCACTATCTTTAAACCTCCACAATATATTTGCTCATATGCTTGAGTTGAACTAATCAAGAGAGACCATAATTAATTGAATTTTTCCATCATTGTGCATGAACACTACTTCTAGTAAACACTGCGAAGCTGCACAATTGTATGCTGCATGTACGGTCATGAGTCCAAGTCTGTCCTGTAAATGTGTGCCTTTTTGCCACTGGCAGGTTTGGATTGTTATTTTCAGGGTCAAACCACAAGAGAACTTTTTAACTTCCACTTTCCCTTTACGTCGTGGTGTCATGGAGGAATGGTTAGCTGATTTAGTTGTACTAGAGGTATTTGAACATAATGGTTACCCACATCATGTTCTCCCTGTTCCTGTGTGGGTTCTCTCTGGTACTCCAGCTTCCTCCCACAGTCCAAAGACATCAAGAGGGGACGAGGCTGATTGATACTCTAAATTGACCGTAGGTGTGACTGTGAGTGTGAATGGTTGTCTGTCTATATGTGTTGTTCCTGTGATGGACTGGTGACCTGTCCAGGGTGAACCCCGCCTCTCGCCTGAAGGCTGCTTGGATAGAGAGAGGCCCCCCACGACCCACAACAGGATAAGTAGAAGAAAATGAATGGACTTTCCAGTCTCCTCCCAGCTTCTTCCGCTGACAGTTGAAGTGTATGTGTATGAGGGCGGGTAGAGGTGATGGGCGGGGGAACCTGTTCACTGCAAATTTGGAGTCGTCTTAAGTTGTTGAATGCATTTGAAGCCGGTTCTATTTTCAATATCCTATCAAATAATGTAGAAGCAATTAAAATGATTGCCACAGTCGTGGTGTTGACCTAAAATCTTGAGTCCAAGACTGAGATAAGACTGAATATAAATGCAGTTGATTCTAAGGCAAGACCTTTAAGAAGTTGTCTTGCGTACAAGAGATGTGACGCTCCCTCATGTGGCCAGAATAAACTGGAAAAGAGCACCAAGATGAAAGGTTCATGGGAAACTTGCCACTTCATCGATAAACGTGATTTTAGAGTGACTTCAGTAAGAGTTTTGACACTTGTGCATCTCTGATGGCTCCTTTAATGATGGTGTCAGAGGCTGATAATAACCGGCACACTTTTAGCATACAGACTTAGACACAGACATTTGGCACACACGCTAGTAGCAGTGGTTTTGCAGATGCCAGTAACAGCGTTCTCACCCAATATCCCAAATATTTCGGTCTCAATCATCAATCTCTTCAAACACCTGAGAAAACAGGGCTCAGACAGTGGAAGGATCCCTTGATTAATTAGTTTATAGAGAGGAAAATGTACAAAATACATCCCAATGCATTTTAAAATGCTTGTATTGGACCAAAGACTAATTAAAAGTTCAATTCCAATACAACAGAGACCACACAGCTAAGCAAAACCCCCTCCTAATAAAGTAGCAGCACATTTTCAGCACATTCAAGTGGAATTTCTGAGCGGGTCACTAGTACTGAGACTTCTTTCTCTCCATAAATCTCCTGCCACAATGGGAGACGACAAAATAAAAAAAAAAAAAAAAGAGCAGGTAAGCCAATGAAGCAGAACGGAGGAAATTGAGTGAGAAACTCCCTGACTCACTCTATCAAATGTACACAGTCATGAGCCCAGATTGGAAAACCACCAGTCATGCCAGTCGTAAGACCATAAATGATGCAAAAGGGCAACAAAGCTGTTGAGCCTTGTCATGTCAGTCAAACTAACTTGTGTGTGTGTGCGTGTGTGTGTGTGTGTGTGCGTGTGTGTGTGTGTGTGTGTGTGTGTGTGTCGGCAGGTGTCTATTAACATTTGATTCCCAGGTGCCATGATCTGAAAGGGTTTCGTGGTAGAAATGGGGAGAGGCATGACGCTGAATAATTGAAGAGGAGAATGGGAGAACACCTTGACCACTCATCCACGTTGGGGCCGGGGTCGGCCATCAAACACACCTCGTTAGGGCGAAGCTGGCCTCCTCCATTATTCACACGTACATGCTCCCCTCTTACTGCTCGCTCCCTCACTCTGTCGAGGAGATGGAGTGAGTTGAGTGCAGACAGACCGCAAAGGTACAAAAAAAAAAAAAAAGTGAGAAAGGTGGACCAAAACGGAGCTTTGAGGAGATGGGGACAGAAATAGCAAGGGAGAAGAAGGGCGATGGTGGGAGATAAAATGTGATAGATGAGTGCAAGGGGGCGAGGGGGCGGGTGGGGGCAGCGAATGTGTTATATTTATCTCTGAAGCCTTGTTACTCTCAGTCCAACTCTGTTTCAATCATCATTGATATGGAATTGATTAGTGCAACTGATGTGTGAGCAAACCAACGACTGATATAATTATCATCAATTATGACGGCAGCGGCAGCGTTTGCTGCAGAGCTGCACAGCGTCGGAGAAGTCACGCCAGCGCGGAAACATCCCGTTGATATTTAGTCACACTTTGGCCACCCTCCAATGATGCTTTTGCTTTCATGGGTGCAAAAAAAGATGCAAAAACAGATGGAAATGTCACACGCTTAAATCGACGCGTTGCTGGGAGGGAGGGTGTTTGCTGTGACAAACCATTGGATACAATGGAAGTCACATAAGGGTGTCCAAAAGTTTCTGGTCCCACCCAAAGCGACTTCATACGCCAGTGATATTTCTGCCTCATGTGGGCCAATCTCAGAAGCCACCATCTTATTCTGACATCTTAGCCTCTGGGAACGATTTCAGGGCTCCGCTGTCGCTGGCGGATACACGGTCCAGGACTTCCTCGCTCCATCTGCCGCTCACTGTTTACAGGGTCGGAAGAGTATTTTTTTCCTATTGTGCGAATGTCTCACATTTTTTTGATAGTTAGATCCTTACAGCTGCTTGCGGTATAGTTTACTCCAGTTTTTCTAATCTCAAAAAGACACTTTAAATCAAGTTGGAAAACTTCTTAACTTTCCCGTGATAAACAACATACTTATGCAAAGAGTTGGTCTACATTAGCCCCCCCCAATAGTGTGTATTCAATTGTTCCCATTTTGTGCAACATTCATATATGTGGTTTCATTATTTTGCCTCTCCCCTTCATTTTTTTTCTCCCCAATTGTACATCGCCAATTGATCAGCTGTCCCGGTCGTTGCTCCACCCCCTCTGCAGCCCCGGGGAGCACCACGGACTACCGCGAGCCTCCCGTCACGTATTGTTGTCAGCTGCAAGTTTTCACCTAACAGCAAGGAGTTTAATAGGGAGGGAGGAAGAATGGAATTTCTCCTGCATCCCGAACAGGTGCCTCCGCTGCCCACAGGAGTCTGGTAGTACAGCGGGACACATTGCACTCATCCAGCTGTGACTGTGGAGACCGCCAACCAAATCAGGGTCAACAGGAGAAGCCAAACCCGTCATCACCAATGCAACTGAGTGTCTGATGATGAAATGCGATGTTGAGTGATTGAAACTCCTGGCACATGCGAATGACAGTTGCTGGCTGTATTTTGCTTTTACTCATCACACTTCTACAAAGACTTGTTCTGTTCTTTTTGTCTCCACTCAGACTGCAACTACCTTTCTGCCTCTGTTTAGCAAACAACAACAAAATGTCGAAATACTGAAATCACCAGAGTGATGTTGACATTAATGTCTCGGCTCACAGCGAGGCAGCTATACAACTCCTGAACTAGGTAGAAGATCTGAGTCGTGGTGCTCCTCTCTCTCTCATCAGCTCCCCATTCCCCTCACTGCTGACAGTCCACGGAGGAAGGATGCTGTTGCTACGTAGCTCTCAGGCCTTCAGCGTCTTTATGAGTGTGTCGTGCTTACAATGAGAGATACATGATCTAAAAAACCTATGATTATTTTGACTGATATTGCACTATGATTTCTGATACTGGAGGGAAGGTATGTTTTCATGACACTATTCATACTTTCATAGAAAAAAAAAAACATTAAAAATAAGTCTGTAGAACAGGCCAAGTGTGCAGACATCTCTGCAGCGCGGGTGAAATTGTCATCTCCTAGCTATAACTACCATAAAAATAAAAGTTGAATTTTAAATCAAATTCATAATTAATAAATTCAGCTGTGTTCATTCACACCCACCTGAAACTACACTGGAGTTTCAGCAAGCAACAGCAAACAATTAGTAAAAGTCATCAGTAAAACTGATTCCTACAGTCCCCATAATGCATTTCTGTTGCCGAGCATTTTCTCAGCCTGCTTTTCCTCCTTAACCTCAGGTCTCTGGAATGACACGCTGACTTATGTGCAAACAGCAAAGAGATCCTGAAAGGTCTCAGATGTTTTCACAAGCCCGGAACTTCCAGTGACTAATAGGATGTTGATTTTAACATAAAAAAAAAGTGTGCGTTGGCCCCAAGATGACTTGACAGCCATCTGACACTACAGACTCACTAAATGTCGCAGTGTGTCTTCACATTTCCTCTGAACCAAACAACACGTCTCGACATCATACTCCCCTCAGAAATTAGTCGCCTTTTATTTTCAGCTGACGTTAACATGAAAGCGATAAGACAGACCAAACAGATGCTTGCGAGGTTCTTATGATCAAACCATGTTGAACTGCATCTCTAATCAAGGAAGATCATAGATGTGCGTGTGTTTGTGTGCATGTGTGTGTGTGTGTGTCTCACCAGAAAGCACACATTAACCAAACAGGTGGATGACAATCACAAACAAACAGACAGGAAATAACACATCTGAATTTCAAATTAGTGTAACGAGGTTGCTTGTAATGCCATTTATATCTAAGAAAAAGAGTTTCATGCATCCAATTCAATCCTCCTGAAATGATGTATCGCCATGTTAGCAGTCACCAGGTAAAACAAGCTGAGACTCTTCGCATAATTAGCATACAGGCTAAACGAGGAGCTCCCAGCGACATCAGCACCCAATCGGCGTGTGATGGATGACAGGTACTCGCTAGCTGACCTCATCTCCTGGTTAAAACATGATAGAGGGATAGATCTCACACACCTTTTAGATGCCGATAAACGTGAGGCAGCATGGCACATGAATCAGTTACTTCTTTACCCTTTTCTTTCTTTCCATCCTTCATCCATCCATCCAATCCTCATCCTCCAGCAGCAGCAGCAGCAGCAGCAGCAGCAGCAGCAGCAGCAGAAGCAGCAGCAGCAGCAGCAGCAGCAGCAATGGACCACAAGAGAAACTCATCAGTGAAAACCTGCTGCTCTATCTTTTATCTCCATCTCTATCACAATCACTCAGCTGCTTCTCTCCCTGCACAGGTTATCACGAGGGAGCGACCCAAGCAAATAAGGGGAGACCCAATCACTGTCTCTCCAGAGGAGTGTAAAACAAAACACTATTGGATGTCCACGTCTTAGAGGAGAAAGATTGAATTGCGACCAGGAACTGCATTTTTGTATTTTTAAAGGATTATATTGCAAATTTTATTGCAACAATACGAAGTAAAAATAAGCGGTGCCCAATAGTGCCTCATTCACACACACTCGTACACTGATGGTGGAAGCTGCCATGCATGCATTTTGCTCCAGGACACTTGGACACAGTCTCTGGGGAGCAGCCGGAACCGGGCAACATTCTGATTACTGGACGGGTGCCTCATCAGTTAGTGAATTCGAAAATTTGGCTTCTTTTTTTCACACTGACAGAATGACAAACAGAAAAATGTTAATCCCTGGGCATATGTACAGTAAACAGTGTGTGCGTTGAATCTGCCAGGTACAGATGTCATGTAGATAAAAGTGTTCAAATGGATGGATAGACAGTCATTTCACCTGATATCAACTTTAACTGTGACGGTGAGTAACAGTCATTTAAAAAAAGTCGATCCTGAAAGTTGTAAAAAAATTGTTCAACGTCGGGGGGGGGGGGGGGGGGGTTAGGTATCTGGTCGGCGGGACCAGGTGCTAACCAGAGCACCGCGTAGAGGGCGGGACATGGTGTCTGTGATGGAATGAGAATTTTGACAGTATCCTCCTCTCTGTGACTACAAACCTGGGACTGAACTAAAGGTAGCTGGTCAATTTATAGGGTACATTTACATACTGTACACTGGCTGCCCATGTTATTTTTTTTAATGTCCAAAACTAAATCATCACAAGTTTTGTGGAAGAGCTGGAACATTGTAATTTACATCAATATAAGCTAACTGTGTGTGGTATGCTACATAGTTAATTGCATAAAGGCAAAGCATCAAATGATAACGATAACAAGCATGTTCTTTGGTATTTTCTAAATGTTGGTGACACTGTAATTAGCTTAATTATAACTTTGGCATGTTAACTTTTTAGGAAATATTTACCGTCCTCCTCAGAGCCAGACAAGAAGACAGACACCGTCCTCTTCTCTGAGAATGCGACAGAGACTCCTAGTTAGCTCCAAACAATGGTCGTGGGAGGGAAGTCTTAGCTTACTAACAGTCTTTGTTCACATTTGTATACCTTTTGTCAAAATATTTGGTTGAAACAGTGAACAATTTTTGACCAAAAACAATCAAATTTGAATTCAAAGCACTGCCAGAACTACTTTCTTTCCTGGGCGTAGTAGAACCAAGTTCTGGAAGCTTAGCAGGCAGAACACATGCTAATCTGCCCATCCCCTAACATCCATTGTGCTAAGCTAACTAGCAGTCAGCCGGTCCCACCTCTCGAACACACATGGGAGAGAAGGGTATCTATCCTCTTGTCTGGCTCCAAGGAAGGTGACAAAAAGTTTGCGTGTTCCTTTAATGAACCAACTAACAGCTGTACAGGGAATTCGACCTGTCAATGCCTATGAAAACGGTTGCTGGAAGGTGCTGCTTCCATGAGAGAATAGAATCATATTTATGACTGATATAAAAATAGAAAACAATAGCTTCAAGCTCTGTCTGTTTAAGTGTTGGCACTAAAAAGCATCAGCACCTCTTTTACTGTTTTCTTTTTCCCAAAAACCTGAAGCATAATTGTACTTTTTGATTTTTTTTTATTGTGATTATCACCTCAGCTGAATGACAGACGGTAACACGGCTTCAGGCCAAGAGGCGGTGGGAAATAACCGACTCTCCTACACCTACGCCTTCAGTCTGGGAGTAGCTTTCCAGGCGGCCACGACGGAGCTCTTCTCTGGAGGGCTGACAAGAGCCTACGAGAGGCGAGGAGACTGCTACTTTGCCGCCAAATGCCGTCTGCCTCTTGTTCTAACTCTCATCCCAATTAAAGACTATTTACAATGAGGGAGGATTAGTTCCATGGGCTATGAAGGCAGAGTGAGGGGTGTGTGCATCAGTGGGAGGAGTGTATACCTCTCCACTCCCTGCTACTCAGCGCTGAAAATAATTCCTTTGCAGTGAAGACTTAATTCTCATTCTATGTCCGTGTCTCTTTATTCTGTATTGTCTATTCTGGTCATGTGGTCTGCCTGCCTTTACTGCTGTCCACTGTGACAGCGGTGTGTGTGCGTGCACAGAAAGAGAGAAGAAGAGAAAGAAGGGTCAGTGTGTGTGTTTTAACTACAGTACCAGCCCCACCCATGCGAAGGAGAAATCTCTGTCTGACTACATGCAAACAAAAGAGCTTAGACAATTCTAGTTAAATAGATGCACACAAATCAGGCAGGTGTAATACAGACAATTTGTTTTTATGGCTCTTATACTAACAGCTCTGATTTTGCAGCCTGCTAAAAAGTCAATATGTCAAGGTTAACAATTATAAAAATCTGAACAAATTTCCACTCTAGACAAATATTGGAATTGGAGAAGCAGGAACAAGTGTTTGTTTCCCTCTTTAGCTCCCTGAAACTAGCATATTGTTGAACAGATGAACAAATATCATTGCAAAGGGAAGCACCCCAGTAGCAGCTTAGAGATGATTCAAGCACAGACAAACAGACACACATACACAAAGAGTCAGGTCAAAGCAGGAAAAAAGCAGCAACAAACTCATGCTAGTTGGTAGACACACGCCTGGGGCTCAATGATTTCCATCCCAACCACGTATCTTTAAATCACCAGTGAACTGAATGTTAACATCTAGTTTGTGGTTTTTTTTGTTTGTTATCTACTCATGGCGTCAGCTATGTGAAGACACTTTGACTGAGTCGCTGTTAATATAGTGGAAAGTGTGTGCGTGTTTGTGTGTGTATGTGGGGGGGGGGGGGGCAGGCTGAGGTGAGCAAAGTCAAACCTGAAGTTGAAACAAAGATCCATCCATCCATTTTCTTCCGCTGATTCCTATTAAGGTTCGCGGGGGGGGGGGGTGGAGCCTATCCCAGCGGCTATGGGCGAGAGGCGGGGTTCACCCTGGACAGGTCACCAGTCCATCGCAGGACCAACACACAGCCAGGACTCAAACCCGGGACCTTCTTGCTGTGAGACGACAGTGCTGACCACTGCGCCACCGTGCCGCCGCCCGTGAAAAAAACGTGAACCATAATTTTACATTCATTTTAAACAAATTCTTATATTTGTTGGTATATCTTTGTTTCAGGGCGGCACGGTGGTGCAGTGGTCAGCACTGTCGCCTCACAGCAAGAAGGTTCCAGGTTCGAGCCCCGGCTCCAGCACAGGATCTTTCTGTGTGAGTCTCCATGTTCTCCCTGTTCCTGTGTGGGTTCTCTCTGGTACTCCAGCTTCCTCCCACAGTCCAAAGACATGAAGAGGGGACGAGGCTGATTGATACTCTAAATTGACTGTAGGTGTGACTGTGAGTGTGAATGGTTGTCTGTCTCTATGTGTTGGCCCTGTGATGGACTGGTGACCTGTCCAAGGTGAACCCCACCTCTCACCTGAAGGCTGCTAGAGAGCCCCCTCCCCATGACCCTTAACAGGATAAACAGTACAAAATGGATAGATAGTTGGATATTTTGTCACATATTTAGCTTTTAACAAATATTGCGCCCTCCTGTAATTTTGAAATGGTACTAGACCATATTGTGACTACTTTTCCAGTCACCCCAAGTGCAAAATCCAAATGGCAGGAGTTTCAGTATTTCCTAGAGGCCAAATGTGTGTCACAATATCAATGTAAGGAGGTGTTGTGTGTGTGTGTGTGTGGGGGGGGGGTGGGGTGGGGTGGGGGGTGGGGGGTCCTGAGAGTCTAAGGTCAACAGGATTCTGGATTCTGGAACACTTTAAAGCTCAGTAACGTAACGGTTTTTGATCAATTGAGTTTTCGCCCATCTAAAATAAGAAGTGGAAACATAACCCAACTTCCTGTGTAGGCTCAGTCCGTCATTTTAGAGCTGTGAAGAAGACCTGACTACCTCTTTATAATGTTAGTCCGAGATGATTGAGCTAACTGGGAAGCAGCAGGGTCCTGTCAAGTAGCAGCTCAGCACACAGACTTCAACACTACACGCTGAAACAGACCCTGCTTTTTTTCTTTACCAAGTATGGGAGGTAAGGAGGTTTTTTTTTTTTTATTTTCACGTCACTTCGAGACAATGGTGGCTCCTGCATCAGCAAAAAATTGCAACACTTTCTGAGCTTTGAGACAAAAAGTGAGTGAATTTTGAAAATATGCCGGCTCCTGCAGAGTTTGCCTGATTGTCGCATTAATCGATGCGACAATCAGACTGGACTTTGTAGTATGAAGGCACGTTTTTGTCCTCCATGAAAGATTCCGGGACAAATCGATGAAAGCATGATATTACGAACAAATCATGCTTCAACGGGCTAAAATACAGTCATGGCAGACAAAGTTCTTTCTGGCCGTCCTGTAGAATTTGACACATTCTGTAAGTGTTGAAGATTTATAAGAGAGCAAATCTGTTTGGGAGCACTAAAGACTGTATCTCCTTCAAATATGGCAGCCTGATGATTCTGAAACGGTGCGGCACATCCATCATTTGTGATTTCCTTTAATTGAGTCATTCAGAACTAAACGCTACGAGGAGATAAGTCCATCACCTCACTCCGGTCAGAGTGCAGCAACGTGCTGGAACGCCGCTCGGCGACTTATCTCCTGTGTCTCCTCTAGTGCCTGAGCTGCTAAGGTGAGCTTGGGACAAACTCCAGAGATTGAATTATGTAGAAAAGCAGATTAAATAGTTATTATCACATCTGCGGCCAGACATATACACACAAGCGTCATACACGTACAGAAACACAGACGAGAAGCAAAAAAAAAAGAAAAAGGAGAACGGATTTGATTGGTTTTGTGTCAACATGCATGGTTTTGATACGGGTCATTATTCTGAAAACGATGCTATCCCTCTCATTCTCGCATGAATCCTCATCTTTTGAGCAGGCCGATGAAATCCAGACCACATATGATTAAGGAACAGGCTTCCACCCATTCTGCGGGGAGTCATAGAATTAGTTCTGCTTAACAGGGGGATTGAGAGGGCGATTGAGAGGGCGATCTCTGGTTGTTTCGGGAAGCCCGCCCGCCGTCGATTCATGCCTTCCTGATAAACATGTACGTTTGGAGAACCACCCACACATCCCTGAGCCTCTCTCAGTTGTTACAACCGAGGGTGATGGAAAAAGAGCAACCAAAAAAAACAAAAAAACAAAAGAGAGGGAGAAATATGATCCGTCCGAGAGGAGCTTTCCCACCTGACCTGCTCAACTGACATCCACCTTCTTTTTATGCACTTTTTCAACATTTGTCATCAGTGCTGTTGCGTAGCTGTAATATCGCTTGTTCCAAAGGCTCCATTTCCGTTGTTTTTCAATAAAGTTTTTATATCCAACCTTTTGTTTTGTTTTATTTGTATCTGTGTTCGTTTCATGTTCTTTTAACCGCGCCCTTGTCTTCTTCAGTGGCAGACGGGCGAATTAGAGCGCCGCCTACTGCTCATTTTGATGAACACCAAACGTTTGCATCTGTATTTAATATTCTTGTGCCGAATTTCAGGAAATTGTTTAAAAATGTCAGGCACAGTCGGATGTAAACTTCACTATTATAGAGCATTCAGGTTTCTGTAACTCTTTACAATAAGCCTCCACTTATAAAAGATTAATAAATGGTTGTACTTATTGTGTTATTACACCCACTGTGTACACTTTATAAACCATTAATTAACAGTTTTAAATGATTGGAGTTGAACGATCTGATCGCCTAGTCAACCTAAACGGATAAAAATGCAGAAACACAGTAACCTTCACCTTGCCAAATAGTGAGTCTGCATTGATGTAAGGGAAATTAGGTTATAGATAATATTTACAACCATTGAGTAATTGTTCATGAAGTGTTTACAATACCAGTAATAACACACTTGCAACATTTATCAATCATTTATAAGACTTAGTAGAACGTGGAAACCAGGTTTGTTTGAGGACGAGCTGGAGTGAATGCGTCACACTCGCCACAGCTGGCATCAACGGGCTGTGATTCAAGCAACAGCCCGTGCTGCTATAGAGTACCATATGCCCCCCCCCCCCATAAACACACACATATATGCACTGACTTTATAAAGATAAAAAGCCACTGAGTGTCTTTCGCAGAGCTCACTCTGTGTGTGTGTGTGTGTGTGTGTGTGTGTGAGAGTGTGTGTGTGCGAGAGAGTGTGTGACTCGCTCTCCGTACGTATGTGATCACAGGATGTATGCATACAGTAGCTATATTTGGGGCTGGGGTTGTGGGTGCTGGGTGGGGGTGGGGTGGGCGGATTACCAAGCTGTGTTTTCCCAGAGCTCAGTATTATTGCAAAGACAAAGAGAAGAGAGCACGAATGCACATAATGAACACACACACACACACACACACACACACACACACACACACACACACACACACACACACACACAGAAGCATATGGTGTGGATCCAACATGTGGAGCCTGCTGGTCCTTGAGTGGGTAGAGGGTTTCCTTGAAAAATTGACATGTGAAACATTTTACACACTTGACGAACACACACTCATTCAAACTCCACAGGAAATGTAGCAGGTCACAACGTACGACTACCTTTGCTCTCCACAGGAAACGCAGGCCGGCGTATTTAACGGAGGTGTGCAGCTGAGACCCCAAGGCAGACCCACAGAGATAGAAGCCAGACAATTAAAACTTATATTTAAACTCAAGATGAGCAGCTAAAAAAAGAAAAAGAAACTGGGCTCTCGCGCATCTACGTCCACGCGTACAAGTAGTCGCATGACAAATAAAAAAAAACAAAAAACACGCAGCGCAAGGATTCCATTAAAACATACACTATTGGACACACACACACACACACACACACATGCACACACGCATAAAAACACACGTGCCTCCTAAAAAGAGACGTCCCCAGGGCTCCGTCACCTGTCGAGAGATGTCAGAGGGGTGAGGGTTGGGGGGCCGAAATGATGGAGGAGAGTGAGCCAAGGTCTCATCAGGAGTGGACAGCTGACCTTTGACCTCTTGTAGGCAGAGAAATTGAGCACTGCTGCGGATTCTTTTAGTATTCTGCTCACACAGTACACCAATGGCATGCGTTACAAAAAAAAAAAAGAAAAAAAGGAAATCCAGTCAACCTGAATATCTTTCCTTCTTCATGGTAACACAGTTGGGGAGTTAATGTTCTCATTCCACACACACACACACCCACCCACCCGCACGCACACGCGCACGCACGCACACACGCACACACACACTCACACACACACACACACAAACCCTTGCAATGAGGGATTCACACAGCAGCGACCACGAGTAATCCCGCCATGATTAGATTCTTAAAAGGCTAAGGGGTCAGATAAAACATGACAACCTAATGCCACTGTGCTGGTTTTTCTTTGATGCTTTTGTCCAATCACGGCCCCCAACCCCCCCACCCCCACCCACTTGACAGTGCAACCCTCCAACTCCACACACGCACACACACACATACACACACACACACACACACACACAGAAATACATCAAAAAGACAAATAAGCCTTCGTCTCAACATGGGCATATGCACGCAGGAATTGTCAACACTGCACAGCGAGATCAAGCTGGCAATCTGTCACTACGCCGGGGATACAGTTGAGGATTCAAGTGGCTGATGACACAGAGAGAAATTAACCCCGTCGGATGTGGCGCGGGCATTGAAAACGATGAAATCCAGTTAAAAAAAAAAACCCATCACCTGCATAAAGAAACCCTTCAGACAGTGGTTTTATTTAAAAATCCAACATTATACAGTTGTGTCAGCCTTAACATACTGAAATCCAAACAGAAAAGATGGGTTTACCCTCCTCTACATCCCTATCTGATGCAAGGTAAGGTCAGTACCGCACTGATTTGTGATTGACGCTGAATTTCAGCACCACGGACAGCGCTCTCTGTTTTCTCTCTCTCTCTCTCTCTCTCTCTCTCTCTCTCGCTCTCTCTCTCCAACCAAAAGAAGAGGGAGAGAGGATGTAGGAGACGGGAGCTTGTGGTGGTGTTAGCGGTGTTCGTGGTGGGGGTGGTGGTGGTGGGGGTTTCCCTGGCAGACTTCAGGAGAGGGTCCACATACAGTCATTCCTCCCATCTAGCCTAACAACTCTTCCGTTCCGGATTTCCATATGGAGGAAAAGCCTGGCGTATGTGTGAGATCACGGCTTTCATGAAATATTGATCGAACCAGCCTCACTTAGGATGGACAGAGAGAGAGAGAGAGAGAGAAAGAGAGGAAAGGAGTGGATAGGAAAGAAGGAGGGAGGGAGGGTATTCCTCTGGACAGCTTTTATCGCGCATCCACCCTCTCTCTCTCCACACACACACACACACACACACACACACACACACACACACACACACACAATATTCACTTTCTGAGCAAGACAACAACCGCTGAGATCGCTTAGATTGGCGATCAGACACATGACAAAGCAATGGGCAGCACGCGTGCACACACACACACACACACACACACACACACACACACACACACACACACACAAACACACAAACACACACAAACACATACACGCGAAATAAAATGAAGGCCGACGGCGAGCAGATCCAACACCATCCGCCGCTTCATAGCCGCAAATCACATCCGAGCGCATTTCCGAAGCTGCACGGCGGGTGAGGGACGCGCCGTCATCGCGCTGCATTCACAGGAATGTCTGGTGGATTCAGCCCCGCCAAACCCGGAACACATCATGTGTCATGTCAAAAACTCCTGTCATTCACAAAATAAACCACACAGACACACACACTGAAACGCAATCATCCGGCGTCGACGTGCATTTTTCGCACATTTTCTCAGATGATCCGCGGCTCTAACAGGCCGAGGATGCGCTCATCATCCTCCTCATCACCACCACCAAATCATCAAGCACCCTCAGCAACTGTCGTGAGCAACACTTCAAAATAAATTATATACATATAGGAATATACATACATATATAAAGGAACAGAAATGGTCGTGGTCAGCTGGGTGTCAATAATACAATCTATAGCCGGAGCGTTTGAAGCAGCGGCACAACACGCGCTCAGCTGTAATTTTCAGCTCTGACAAGCAGAGAGGGACATGAATTATTCAATACACATAAACTGAGCTTCTCTTCTTCAAGCAGGGACAACGGCTCGACCGGTAATGAGCGGACACAAACCGATGCTGAGCCCACGTTTAGCGCTTCCACCGCATTAGCGCCTGAGCGGAATGTAGCACGGACATCCAAGCTTTCAATCAAGAGGCTGCAAAAGCCAGCGAGAGCCGCCGCCGCCGCCGCCGCCGCCGCCACGCAAAAAAAAAAGAAAAAAAAAGAGAAAAAAACAGCCGACATGGATCCGGGCGGACAGTCGGCGCAAATCCATTCACCAAGACATGAGTAAAACATGAAAGAGCCGATTGGCGTTCGTCCTTTTACCTGTCAAGACTCCGACCCGGATTTGGTGGTCGTGGTTCGTTAAAATCATCCCGTCTGACGCCATGTTCAGCAGCGCTGTCGCCCGCACCGAGAACTCACGGCAGGGCCCAGAGCCGAGCGCATCGAACTTAGAGGGGAGAGGGAGGGGAGGAGGAGGAAGAGGAGGCAGAGATGGAGGAGGAGGGTTGGGATACAGCAAAAGAAAAAAAAAAAAAGCCAGACGAGACGAGTAGAAAGTCGAGTGATCATCGGGACACCTACAGATAAGCAGGCAGGGTGCGGGGGCCGTTTAAACCGCACACATCACTCAGCTGGCCGCCTGCCATGGTAGTAGTGAGGATCCCAGATTAATTCTTATGGAGACCACTATTGATTTCCCGTGAAGGCTTTTAGGGGAGACAGACTTGCAGTGCGTCTGCAGACGCCACTCATGCATTTGATGCCATCAGTGGAAGACATTTATACATCCCTGCTGCTGCTATGAGTCAAGTTTCACCCCACGGATGATGAGGAAATCCACTCTCCTCCCCGAAACAACTCGATTAAATTTCATTAACAAAAATCGGATTTTCCGCCAACTACTTTTTTCCACCCCAGATTTTGTCAAATAAAATTAATGATAACGGATGTTTTTTTTTTTTTAATAATAATGATGAAAACTTGTCTGAAAAATTTCGAGGGCTACCTTTTTTTTTTTTCAAATTTTGACGGCTAATGCTAAACTGAAATGAACAAAAATAAAATGGCTAAAATGTGACTTAAACTAATGGGCATTTAGGTCGAAAGACTAAACTTAATCAATCAGAAACTCATGAACAGACCCATCAAGGCTCTCAACGAAGAAATGTAAATATTTTGTGGACTAAAAGTAAAATGTCAAACAGTTTTCAACTAAAACTAGCCTAAAATGCCAACAGTTTTCATCAGATAAAACTAAAATGTCAACAATTATTGACTAAAGCTAGACTAAAATGGCAAATCTTTCTCTAAAGCTAGACTAAAATGTCAACAGTTTTCGATTAAAATGTCAAAAGTCGTTTTTGTGAAAATGTCAAACATTTTTTGACAAAAAAATTTGACTAAAATGTCAAGACTTGTCTTAGTCCAGACTAAAATAGTCACGGTTTTATTCGATGAAGACAAGAGTAAAAAAAAAAAGCGAATGAAAAAGACTTAAAATTTTTTTTGCAAACTAAAACCTGACAAAAAAAAAAAACAGGGGGAAGCTGATGGAAATGATGAAAACGAATAAGTATATTATATATAGACTTGTAAAAAAAAATAACCCCTGCCATATAATCAACGCGAAACTTAAGAGCTTCACAAAAAAAAAAGTCCCTCCACCCTCCAATTTCTCCTCCATGAGTTGCACCCTGCCCTGCTTTTAAAGATTAAAGGGGCTCCTCTAAGAGCCAGCGACAGCACCCCAGAGATGTGTCGTCTCAATGCAGAGGCTTAAGAGAAGATCACAGTCTGACCTGTAAAAATGCAACTCCATCCCCGGGCAAAAAAGCACCGCTGCTATTTATAGACTGGCTGCACGCTTCCACGGTGTATAATTTCTCTTGTTTATTCTCATGGAAAGAAAGAAAAAAAAATGCCCATCCTCCAGCTTCTGTTGGGAATCTATCGATATGCATAATTCATTAGCACACATACATGGGCACAAAACGTGGCAAGAAATGGGGCAAATCTTCCAGCTTGAGTGGCTGGCTTCAGTGGTGTTGCCGCGTTTGTGTCCGATGACCCGACCAAAAGAAGTGACACATATTCTGTTATATGATTCCCTCAAACACTGTGATGCAATTATGAGTAAGAGGTGCGTTTCTGCCAGAGACATGAAGCAGACCTCCAATACGTACCTGAGGGATTTTTACAGCGCAAGGTCCTGTTGTAGGAATAATCTGAATTTTTTTAGGAGGACTAAATCATCATTCTACGGGACTCTGCAATAAAATGGTTCTAATCGAGTAAATCATAATAAATACATGAAAGAGAAGTAAAGTCCTTGTCGTCGCCATAACTAAGGGGGTCAGTGTGATTGAATTGTTGATTTTTTGAGGGGTTTAGCTTTTCAGGGTCAAACAACTGATGGAAATATACTAAAAGTTCACTCAACAATTGATTAATGCTAAAACAAAACAATGAAAGACACGAAAGCGAAAAAAAAGAGGATAAGCGTCATGAAGGACTGGATCTAGACTTATCTGTCCAGCAGCAGGTATGGGATCGTCAGTCAAAACCACCCTTACGTGAGAGGCTAGCGATAAGTCAAATCAATGGTACAGCAGCTTATTTGTGAATTATCCATTACAGTCATAAATTATTAAAGCAGCAGGGTTTAAGCGAGCTAATGGAGAGCTGTGTGGAAATACTAGCGTCTGCCCTGAGGTGACCTCCTGCAGAGTCAAAAGTTGGATGTGCGCTGAACAGTTCAACAACTGGTGACTTCATCCAAAAAGTGTTTGTTGCCTTTCAAGTAGTCACAAATAAGTGCCTGAGGCTCCCAAACATCTCTGTTTCCACGGCTGCATTACTTCTCCGTGACTCCACGATGCTGAAAAACCCAGGGATGTAGATTTAGCTTGAAGCTAACAGCGACTGATGGCTAACAACTGTAGAACTGTCCAAAAACGTCAGTTTATAAACGCTCAAGTGCGGCATCCGGTCTAATCTGGATGTTCTTGCAGACTTGCAAACTCAGTTTAAGAGTTTGTATGTTGTTTTTGGACAGTTTTGCTGTTGTCCGCTCCTGATGGCTATGAAGTAAATGGTACATGGTAAATGGAGTCATTTTTATGGAGCTCTTTTCTACCTTAGCGGCACTCAAAGCACTTTACAGTGTCATCTCATTCACCCATTCACACACACTCACACACTGATGGTGACGGCTGCCATGCAAGGCGCAAACCCACTCATCAGGAGCAATTATGGGTTCAGTATCTTGCTCAAGGACACTTCGACATGGTCACCGGGGTCGAGGAATGAACCAGCGACCCTTCGGTTGCTAGACGGCCACTCTACCCCTGAGCCATGCCGCCCCCCGCCCCTCAAGTTCACTCTAAATGTATGTGGCTGGCTCTTTCTGCAATGTGGACCCCCCCCCCCCCCAAAAAAAAGTGATGCAACATTGAAAACATATCTAAAGAAGCTCAAGACAAGAATTTGTGAGTAACTGAAAATCACATTTTGCGTGGAGTATCACTCTGACTCTACCCATGCTTTTACAGTTTTGGTCTGGCTTCTCACCAGAAGCGTCCATGGTGATGTTTATTTACGGTGAGGTGTAAATGGTTCATTCTGAGGTGCTGTCTGTTGAGGGCTCGAAGGTTCAAAGGTGGAAGGGTCAGAACTCTGTCTTGGGTTTGTGGCAGGAGGTGAGTTGATGCTGTGTGGATGGACTCTTTTATTGGCAGCACCTGTTTGAGGTCTGGAAGGAGAACCCTCTCCTGTTGCTTCTGCGTAAAGAACTTATTCATGTCATTCACAGATGTGCACTGACATCTGTGACCAAGTGGCAGTACCTAAAACCAAGAATCAACTGGAACCAGAGACTGCTATACCCAGAAAAAAAAGGAGATTTTATTGACAATGTATGACAAGCAAGGTAATTGAATAAAAAGCTTAAATTAGTGTCAGTCAGTAAGCCGACAACGACAGGACAAATAAATTAAACAATGTGGGGTTAAGCTGCACGTGCAGGGAGTCTAGTGGAGAGAAACTAGTCACAAAGTTTCAAACCAAATAAAACTATTTTACCACACTCAAATAGGTACTCACAGCAAGAAAAGGTGGCTCAACCCACCCACTGAAGCACACATGCAAAATGGCTACCCTCCCACTCAGTTCCCCCTGTAATACATCAAGAAGCCCAACAAGAAAACAAAATAGAACAAAAAAGAAAAAAGGCCCATTCATTGATTGTTGAACCTAAAACCAGGTCTGGGAATAACAGAGGTTGGCTCTGATCGTGTCTGAACAGAAACACATGGCTGTGATATACAAAAAGAAAAATAAACTAGAAAAAAGAAAAAACATTTTACAAAACACGCAATGTAAAAGTAAATAATATACCTGGCTAGACTGGAACACAGCCCCCTTCCCCAGTCAGAGTCATGAAGGTGACTGGAGTCTATGATTATAAGAACCATGTTAATATTAAGCTATCTCAAATGGGATAAAACATTTCAAAACATTTCAGTGCATTCTTTTGTGTCTGTGCTGATACGCCTAAGCCATCACTCCAAGTTATTTTAGTCCCTCACCAACATGAGGAAATCGATCTACAATTTCACCGTTACCATGCTCTCAGCGTTTTTAAGAAGAAAACCTATCAAATCAAACACCAGACAAAAGACGGCTCTCAGCTGCTCTCTCAGGTGTGCGTCTCAGTGCAGGAAGAAACGCCCAGGTGAGCGTCCCGCCCCTTTTCTAGACTCTGGACCTGAATGGTAGACTTCCTGCTACCTTCCCTTCTACACATCTTTGAACAGAAACTGGACAGTGCTTCATTTCTTAGTATCTTGAATTCTTGACTGAAAACGTTGATGGATTTATCAACACGTTTGCAGTTGAAGATTCACTTAGCAGCAGCTGTTATGTGCTGCACTTAAAAATCTAATTTCAAAGAATATAATAAACTATATAAATATATAAATAAATAATCAAAAAATGTAATTCTTACAGGTCTGATTTCACATATAAAACTTGCACTGTGTTTACTCCATGGGTTTTGCAGAAAAATGACAGGAAACAAATGACAGTTTTAACGTTTTTGTAAATCTGCTTATTTGCGTAGCATCTGTTATTAGTTGGATATCGTTCTTGTCTCTAGTATGGAGACACACAGCAGAGCATGAGACTAAATCCAGGTTGAAACAGCTGGTCTGGCTGTTGTTTCTCTCTTTTCCTTTTTTTTTTAGACTCATCACAACTAATTGTTATGACAGTCGTGACAGTTGACAACAGTTTTTCCAGGAAAATAGCACATCTTGGCACCAGCTATGAAGTCAGTCTTCATGTCTAGTCGGGGATGTCACTGCACTTTGTTGTTCCAGCACCTTCCTCGGCTCTGTCTTTTGTTTTTTTCTGAATCTCTACAAGAAAAGGAGTAAGTGCAGTATGCTAAACTTTTATGAAGACACATGTCTACAAAAGGGCAACAAAATAAATAAGAAGCAGAGAATTATATTCACTTAATCAGAGGATGCCATGCCGTGGGTGCTCCCTGCATCTGTCAGCCTGTCAATTACAGTGGGAACCCAGTGCAAAACTGGCCCCGGTAATGGTGAAAGCAGCGTGCGCATGAGGGTGCACATGTGTACTTTGGGCTCATAATGCCCTCCCTGGCCTCAAACACTAACCTGAGCCATCACTTGAGAATCTAACTAGACCCAATCCTAAACTTAAAACCAAGTCTTAACCCTCAAACTGCTCCTTAAAGTTGTGAAATCCTGTTTAATGTCTTCAAACTAAATCCTCACAAAGCTAGAAAGACCTGAAACACACACAGATGCACACCATGGTCTAGTTGGCTGGCGTTCCTGGAAGACTGGAATTCCCTTGTTGGTGCTGCGAGAGGGAGAGTTGAGGAGGAGATAGTAGTAAAGATGTACAGAAGAAAGGAGGAGGGGACGATACGGGGACCCCATCTGGTGTTCAGAGGACCATATTTACACTCTGTGTATGTGTGTGTGTGTGTGTGTGTGTGTGTGTGTGTGTGTGTGTGTTCTTTTGCAAAAGTGCGTATTATAATGACAATGTGATTATTGCGTTGGTTGCGGGTAGGCGATGCGGAGGCGAGGGTCATCGTTCTCCCCTATCCTCTCACCATCCATCATAATAATAAGGGGAGCCCCCAGCAGACTTCTGTGTATAACTTATGTGAGATATATTGGAGGACACTTTGTTACTTGTTTCAAAGTCTCATGATGTGTGAAGAGACAGGAAAATGTGTATTAGGATCAAAATTGGTGCAGGAAGGAGCCCCGAACTCTTGAAATAAGATAAAATGGTCGGACGTCTGCTTCTTCAATACCTGCACGTGAGCTTAAGTTAAGATACTTTCACAGTAGTATGTCCAGAATAAACACTTTATGTGAATTTTGAAGAGTTTGTGTCTTTTAAAAAGTCGGTTGGTAATAAGTGGCTAACAAAGTTTAAAGAGGTTGCTGCAGATATTAAATATCATAAGGCCCTTTTCACGTAGGACATGGGGTTTGCACACAGTGCACCCAGTTCCCAGTTATTGTCTTTGTGCTTGGCTTCGCAGAACCAGGTGGTGTGTAGAAGTTCAACCAGACTAAACTTGGGTGCAGCGCTCTGTGACAACACCTCGACGCATGCAATAAGAGGGAATCTGTGAGAAAATGATATTGTCCTTGTCCCAGTTTCCAGAGCTTTATGACAAGAGACACTAGAATGAACCGAAACTATCCCAAATCCTGTCTTGCCCTGAGGATTTCATGAACCCACACCCTCCTCTCCTCTTTGCTGCTGCTGCTTGTCTCCTCCGCAGAGGAACTAAAGCCAGGGCTTTCCTCTGTTCATAAGAAAGGTACAAGGTGCACCCAAGTTATGGCAAGCCAGTGAAACAGACGGAAAAACTACTTGATGGTGTCTGTTTCAGTCACCTAGCAACTGGCGCTAAGATGGGCGTGATTTGCGTGGTGTGTCATAGTCTTTGCACTGCCCTGCTCTGTACCTGCCAGCACCCATGAAAAGCTTGATTTACAGTTGCGCTTTGGGTCTGCGTCCTCGCCTATCCATGTGTTCCACGGTAGTCTCGCTGTGTCGCTTTTGAAATTACAAAGCTGATAGTTGGGGGATGAAACAGAGCAAACAGTCTAGGAGTTTGAACACATAAAAGTTGTACAACAGTTTCATTCACCAAAATAAATAAAACTGAAAAGAGCTCAGAGCAAAGGGAGGCATGTCTCGGAGGTAGCGCGGCCGTCAAGCAATCGAAGGGTTGCTGGCTTGATCCTAACTTCCATAACCATGTTGAAGTGTCCTTGAGCAAGATACTGAGCCCCTAACTTCTCCTGATGGTCCTGCAATGGACTGGTGACCCCTCCCGGGTGAACCCCGCCTCTCGCCCAATGTCAGCTGGGATAAGCGGTATAGAAAGTGGATGGATAGACGAGTTCAGAGCAGAGGAGGAGACAGTACAGAAATTGTAATCGTATGGCAGACCACTGCTGTGTGGAGTTGCATGTCAAGTTACAGTGTGTGGATCAAGCTTCAGTTGTGGCGACATTTACGGTAAGTATCTGTGGTGCAGCTCGCTATCGTCTACCATCAGCATTTGACATCTAGCGATTTCACAACAATTCAAAAATCCTGTGAAATGAACACAGATATTCATTTCTGAATCTTGCTGTCGAAACAGTCTACAAACTTCTGTTTGCCATGAAACTTATTTTCTGTAATAGTCCTAAAACAATATAAAAATCCCATTGTTTTGTTTGAGGGAACCCATGGCCATGCTAACTTCCAAGTTAACCTACCAAAATAAGTCATCCCTGCAGCGCTCTATTGTCATAAAGCATCCAGGACATAGTCTCCAAAGAGCCATAAAGCCTTTCTTCCACCCCAGTGAGCACTCATTCTGAAGGGAAAACACCATTCTAGAGTATAAATGCATTCTAAAGCTCTAACCTTGTACCTCATCATGTTATAATTGTGCAAATATTTAAATCTCAAGATGCATTTGATTGGCCGTCAGTATTTACAGTGTGATGTCAGCGCCAGGAGCAGCCTGTTCAATCATATGTTGTCTTGGAGAGGTGCCCTGCTGACAACGACAAGCTGCTCGTTAATTAAAATACGAGGGAGGGGGGCGGCAAAAACAAGAAACTTACCCCGGGGCTTATGTGACATTATCCCATGATGCCTTCTTCAGAACACCTGAATATTGCCAGTGTCAGTTTGGGGAAAAAAAAACCCAACAATTATCCATCTGCAAATGAGCAGCAGATACTTAATTCATTCAGGACTGCTGGAGACGAAGCCCAGTAATTAGGCAAAACTGTGGTGAGCAGGTTGGAGGCGGGGCACGGAGAATCTACCTCTGGTTATCCAAGGAAAGGGAAAATTTAAGGATAAATTCAGAAATGACAGGAAGGGAAAGACAAGATAAGGAAATGTGTGTATGTGTGTGCGTGTGCGTGTGTGTGTGTGTGTGTGTGTGTGTGTGTGTGTGTGTGTGTGTGTGTGTGTGTGTTTTAAGCAGCATTCTGATGAGCGCAGGATTTCGGCCGACTCCCACCACCATTACAACAGAACATCACCCCAGGGGCTTTAGAATCAAACCCATTACATCTGATACTGGATTTCTCTCGGCTCAGAATTAACGCCATACGGACTCGCCTTCTCTACAGCTGGCCAGTGTCGCAGCAGAGCATCGCTGCACAAAGAGCTGCACCACAAGGAAACGAGGACAAGGGAGGAGGAGAGTTAGGGCCTGAGAGTCTGAGAGGGGATGCTGAGAGGTAGGCTCGCTGCAGCCAGAGGGGTCATTTCATATTTCAGTTTTTTTTTTTATTATATTGAAAGAGGAGCTGGCTTCCTTTAATAACTCGCAGAATATATGGGACTGTGTAAAGGGGCTACGTATATGTTTATACAAAGGCCTTGTAGTCCATTTGCATAATTAACAGACTGGCATTTGAAAAGCAGAATGTCAGCACAAACAACCTTGGACACCAAACTACCCCGGGTCAATTTTTCAGCTGTGTAATTGGCTCCTAATGCAAAGGAGTTAAACATAGAGATTTTCTGCCCTTAAAGCAAAAAAAACAAACAAACAAAAAAAAATTCCTCCTGTTAATGGGTTCAGCATTCCCAGATTCCTGACGGTGATTATCAGTCAGATTATCAGGAAGTTTGGGAAGTGACCTCTATAGATGATTCCCTTTTCAAGTATTTCTGACAGCGGGAGTGTGTTTCTGGTGCTGGTTTTGTCTGAGGCGCTCGGAAGTACAGTGGAGATAACACATCAGTCCATCTCTGCCTCTCCAACTATACCTAGTGACACGTCTGATGTAATGTTTGTGTAACTGACCATGCTCAATATGGCAGCATAGCTGGCTTATTTGCACATCATGTCGACGCTACATCCTGACCACAGTGACCTCACTTGGCAGCGACGTGCAACCTCAGCCAAATTGGCAGCATAAAGGATGAAACCATTTTAGGGCTGAAGGGAACATTTTTAACGCGAGGATCTTTTGTGTTTTTTGCTTGTCTGCCCTTTTATTGTTTACTTGATATCTCAGGAACGCTTTCAGCTCATATATTTAAATTCGGCAAATATTTCCATCGGGACTTGAACATTTGGGTGGCGAAGGGTCAAGGTCATCTTCACCTGACGGTATCTCAGGATGCGATGGCGGTTGGAACTCTCAGAGAGAAATTTTTTCAAATTCAGTCCGCATGGAATCAAAGATGAACTAAAAAGGGATTTTTTTTATCAAAAGTCACACCTCACGTGAGGAACGCCTTCCTCTAATTTATGTGAAATCGGCAAAAACTTCCATTGGGACTCACTGATGAACTGAAAACATTTATATGGTCAAAGGTAGACATCGCAGGGGCGGATTTAGCCACCTTTTTTTTTTTGTCAAACTGTATTCAGTAACTTGTTATTGGGGTTTTGTGTTTATTATACACTGGACAACAGTTGTTTTAGCCAGTAAAAGGATAAAGACTCAACCAAAACTGAACTGCAGGAAAACTAAAAAAAAAAAAATTCTCCCAAGAAGTGTTTGGATGTCTGATGTCCTGTTCACGAGGATTTTAATGCCCTGACAAGAAATGCTGGATTCCTGTTTCGCGTGAAAATGAAAGCTGGAGATCTACAACAAAAGGCTGCTGTTGGCTACTTTAGAAAATATATTTATAGAGGTCCACACTCAAAGAACTCAAATGCTAAACTTTTTTTCTTGATTTGCTCTGTGGTAGATGTAATTTTTTTTTTTATTCATACATTGAAATGTATTTGGATTATTTTGATGTGACCTTAAACAAAATCTGGTTCCATTTGGGACTAACAATCACTTTCTCAAATAGAGGTGAAGGACCATTTACCGTTGACTCTTTCAGGAGCGGAGGTGCAGTGTTGATGTGGTTTTTACTCTCAGATGCACAGAGATGTTTAGACACTTGTGGCTGTCTCTTTTCATCAAATCTGACATGCAAACCAGGAAGCATAAAAAAACCACCCTCTAGCTCCTGTCTTTCCAAGCTGTTCCCAGAAAAGAACAGAATTCTGGGATTGGCTGGGCACCATGCTGCCTTCAGGATGTAATCTCACATCCACACACCTATTAACATCTACCAGCTGAGGAGTTGGAACGACTTTCAAGCTCCAGTAGGTCCAGTGCAGGATAATGACTGTGGTGAGTTCAGGTAATGTGGTTAGTGTGCTGTTGGGGCCGAGCTGTCAGCTCTGTGGTAGAGTTAAAGGGTGCAGAGAGAGGTGGTAGGAGACCCAGAGGAGAGTACGAGAGCGAGAGTGAAGCTGGACCTGACAGGGCCTGGGAGCAGAGTCAGCGGCGTGGGATCATTGGCGTGGCCTGACTGAATCAGACTTCCTCCTGCAGGAAGCTCTCTCCTGAAGCCAATCACACAACAAAGCGCAAATAAGAACACTTACTCATGCGCATATGTGCTAATGTACAACCGCTCATGAATTGAGACAAAAACATTATTGGAGAAGAAAATCCACCATCTTTGACCCTTAATTCTATCGTCTTTTTTATTTTTCTGATCATCGCTCTCCATCTAAGCCTTTCTCCATCCTCCAAGAGAAGGTGCTGCAGGGAAGGGAAGAGATTATCTTTTGCTAAGTCCCAGGTACCCCTGCCTTATGCAGTACCACCACAAGGGGCTTAGGGGTCCACATTTCGACTTGTTCCTTTTCTTCTTTTTGGCTCCCATGCAGACCCTTGATCGTCACCCCTAGCACCCCTTGGAGGGTCTCTCATTTCTCTGCAGGAGCCTTGACTCACAACCAGAATGAGGCATGAAGAAGAGATATGATGAAAACAGAGAAGACTAGCGGCAGATTTCAAAAAAGACATTCCAACTGAGGAGGTAAAGATGGAAACCTGAGATGACAGAGGTGTGGGCCAGGATGAGGCGAGAAGTATGGTGGGAAAATTTATTTTATTTTAGACCAAAATGCCCTATTTAAAAAATAAAAAAAAAGTGGGTCAATTTTCATTGGACAAAGATATTATACAACATCTAATCAATCCAGAGCTGTGAGCAGCTGCGGTCAGGGACCAACTCCAGATCTTTGTGCCAGCGGCTTGGTCAGGAGCACCCGAAGGAAACCCACGCATCCACTCATGCATGTGGATGCCATACAAACTGACCGTGGGAAGGATCTGGGAAAGACAGACCTTTGTCAAGTGAAGCAACCGTACAATCCACCAAGCAACCATGCTGCCCCTTTTCTTTATTTTATTTCATTTTTTTTTTAGAAGAGTACATAAAGAATATGACTGATGTAAGCAAACCACTTCCAATTAAAACCATTTGGAAGAATGTTGTATTGCATATAACATTTGGTTCACAGGTTTTTTTTTTTTTTTTGGTGTGATAGCTTTGACATTTGCAAATTGCAAATTTGTAAATAAAAAAAAATTGTGATGACCATGTAAAATGGTAGGATGGGGAAATGAAGAATCATGAACAGCAAATTTACTGTACATAACAAACACAAGTATAATCCTTTTTTTATATATATAAATACATTAAATTGGACTTAATTTTTATTTTTGAGGGTTCAAATACATCTATTTCAAGAACACGATTTAGAAATGTTGACAGGAAAGAGCAGAGGCAGAATAATTATCAAGTTACTTAAACCCTGAACCCTAGTCTGTTTGGCCCAATTTGCGTTGGTGCGTCGTCACAGGACGAGGGGATTTTAGCTAAGCCACATCAGCAGCTGAAAAGGACTCCTAGGAGAAAATGCACACTGGCTTGGATGAGGCAAATCTATTGCTGTCATGTGTTTGTGTTTGCAGGGGCCAGAGATCAACAATGAAGCCAGCTGAGGAAGAGAAAGCGAGCTTTGCCTTCTCGAGGATGCGCACAGACATGCTGTATACTCAACATGCTCCATTCAAGCTGAAGCATTATGGAAGGTCGAAGCAATGTCAGCGGCTAACATGGAAAGTGTGTCTATAATAAGCAGCGTTGTTGAACCTGAAGTTCACTCAGTCATGGAGAGAGACCCCCGGGATGGGTCACAGCATTCCTTCTGATGTAGGCTCCTCCTCTCCTACACACACACGCACACACACACACACACACACACACACACACACACACACACACACACACACACACACACACACACACACACACATGCATGCACAAACACATTCACATGCATGGATAATTCCATGCAGATATTTTGATGATGGATCAACGACATTGGGTTCAGGATTCCTAAAAAGTGGGAGGCGCAGTGGTGCAGTGGTCAGCACTGTCGCCTCACAGCAAGAAGGTTCCAGGTTTGAGTCCCGGCTCCAGCACAGGATCTTTCTGTGTGAGTCTCCATGTTCTCCCTGTTCCTTGTGGGTTCTCTCTGGTACTCCAGCTTCCTCCACAGTCCAAAGACATCAAGAGGGGACGAGGCTGATTGATACTCTAAATTGACCGTAGGTGTGACTGTGAGTGTGAATGGTTGTCTGTCTCTATGTGTTGGCCCTGTGATGGACTGGTGACCTGTCCAGGGTGAACCCCACCCCTCGCCCAAAGGCTGCTGCGATAGGCTCCAGCCCCCCCGTCACCCTTAACAGGATAAGCGGAAGAAAATGGATGGATTCCTAAAAAGTCACAAAACGAATTCCGGAGTTATGAGATATGTTGCAAGTTACAGCAATACTTCATCCTGAAAGTGTAGTTTGCTTTCACATACTCAAATAGGTGTCTTGAGCTCATGAAGATATTTTTTTCACCGCCACATCACGCCTTTGTAACTCAAGAGTGCAGAAAGAGCCAGACACATCCATTTAGTTTGACGGTAATGGCGCCCGATGACAAAAAAACGACAACAACAACAAAAAAAACCTGCTCTCAAGTGCATCATCATTCTGTATAATCTAGGTCTGCTCTATCCAGCTGTGCAGCTGTAAAACCATGATCACCCTTCCAGTGCAGCACAAGCATGAATGACTGCAAGCACGCCGGTTCAACTGAACGGACAAGTTACACTCTGGACTAACGTGAACAAACACCAGACCAGAAGGGTAATAGTTTTGATTTCATTTTAATGTGGATAATTGAGCATATGGCTGGATAAATACAACATCGATGACAGTGAATGGCTGGAGAGTTAGTAAACTAAGGTAAAAAGCACTTTTTGGGTTAGGTATCACTTTAAGATAGTAGGAAAAAAATGTGTGGAATAGTTTTATCTTCATATCTTGAAAAATAACAATACACACATTTACAGAAGTCCCACAAACCTCATCATAAAAACTAAATGATTGACCTCTAACACCAAACCTTCAGCCTAACCTTTGACTGCTGCGTGATGCCACATTTTTGAATAATGACGACAAGCGACGTGCTTTAGTGACAACAGTGTTGCAGCCTGACAAATGGAGAGGATCGTGACAAAGCTGTTAAGCAGGGAGGGAACTTAGAACACCACAGCTTTAAGTTAACCTCCCAAGGACACAGACGGACTAGAATCCTTGACTTAGACCAAGCAGGGACACCGGCTATTAAAGGGGAGCCGCCGGCAACACAGAGAGTCTCCCCCTGGCTAGAACGCCTAATATCCTGTGGTGCAAGCTTTTATCTGGCAGACCTTAGTGGCCCACCTGAGAGCCGAGCCAGCGAGGGAGCAGAGTGTTAAGCTGTTGGCTGTCGCTATGTCATGTCTGTGTGTTAACAGGAGGCCCAGGCTCGGCTTCTGCTGCTGCTGCTGCTGCTGCTGCTGCTGCTGCTGCTGTATCTGAGGGCTTCTGTGAGATGCGTGTTGCAGTTTGATGAGTGTTTCTTGCTGCAGTGCGTGAAAAGAGAGAGAGAGAGAGAAAGAGAAAGAGAGTGAAAGAGAGAGAGAGAGAGAGAGAGAGAGAGAGAGAGAATCCCTCCCCGTCAGAGCTTCACATTTCCTGCTGTTGCCAGCACAGTTGCATACATATATGCACATACTTACGTGCAGGCATGTGCACGCGAACGCACGCACGCATGCACGCACGCACACGCGCGCGCACACACACACACACACACACACACACACACACTCCTAAAAGCATGCAAGAGCACACTTGCACAGGAATACACAAACACTCACGTCCACACTGGGAGACTGGAAGTGCTTCAGTGACCCAGCACAGCGAGATAAGGCTGCTCTGCAATTCAGAAATATGCAACCTGCATGTTAACAACCCCTGGAGCGCAGCCTCCCCGGGGCGCTCTGCCTCCACTCTCAGCCTCCCCACCTCTACTGCTCTCCACACACCCACCCGCTCCCTGGCTCTGTAGACCTCCTCTCCAGTCATCCCTCTATCCCACACCTCCACCTCGCCTCACCTGACTGCAAACACAGAGAGGGCAGAGGAGGGGAAAATGGAGGATGGAAAAGGCAGAGAGGAATGGAGGGAAAGAGAGACAGACAGACAGACAGAGGGAGAGAGAGAGAGAGAGAAAGAGTGGGAGATGTCTGCAGAGGAGTGTATTTCTGTTGTGCTGGTGTGCAAACATGTGCAGAGTAGCGGTGAGCTGCTGCTGAGCAGGGGCAAGAGGGCTTGAGGAGGCAAAACACAACATATGGAGGACTAATGAGGTTTTATTTGGAGGGCTTCTTGAAGAGAGGTTAGACGAGGCCAAATGTTAGGGGATGAACCAGGGCGGGGTTAAGGGATAATGGAGGGATCAAAGTTGCCAGAAAGGGGAGATGTTAGCCGGGGGGAGAGAGAGAGAGAGAGAGAGAGAGAGAGAGAGAGAGAGAGAGAGAGAGAGAGAGAGAGAGAGAGAGAGAGAAAGGAAGCCTAAAAAGAGAAAAAGATCCATTCTCAGTAGTGGTGGGAGATTGGCAGGTTTCTGCACTGGAGATGCTATTGAGAGTGACACGTCCACACGTCACGGTCGCAACACATTGACTTTGATACTAATATCAGTCTTTTTAGTGGGGAGGTTGATGAAATTTGCATTTAGATTGAAATGACTTGGGGACGGCCAGGAGACCACAGAGGGCCGTAGAAAGGAAGAGTGTGTGTGTGTGAGAGAGAGAGAGAGAGAGAGAGAGAGAGAGAGAGAGAGAGACACACACACACACACACAGAGACACAGAGAGAGAGAGAGAGACGAGGGGATGGGGAGTCTTTGCTTTACTCACAGTTACCGGATGCTACAGCTTTGCCTGCCCTTTAAAAAACAACAAAACACACACACATACACATACACACACACACACACACACACACACACACACACACACACACACACACACACACACACACACACCAGTCCTGCTTCATAACAGATCTCACACCCTTTGCATGCTAACACCTTATGCTGAGATTTTCCTACTCCAAGCTATGTTTAAGAAGTCTCCACCTGAGTGGGTCAAGGATGCAGAGGAGCTGTGTGCAGCATCTCCCCTCCCTCCGCTCTCCAACTACACATGCCTCACATTTGCATCACCCACAGACGCTACGTAGAGGAGATGTTTAGCGAGCTCAATTTGCGTCTTAATCACATTAAAACGACCCTGTGCAATTTTCTCCACGCCTTGAGGAGGACGATATCAACCGAGATGGATCACGCACTTTGCGTTAAGATTGAGCTTCATGCTGCTTCATTTTGCTTCATGGAAGAGAGAACTAACATTTTAATTTCTCTTCATGCAATATTGCCACAGTATTTTTTGGCTAATGTTAGCATAACATTCAGTCGTTTCCTTCTTGGGAAATTAAAGTCCAGTTCATTTTCTTTGTTTTAATGCACTACATCAAGCTCACACTTCCCAAACTGAGGTGCGCGAAACACCAGGGGTATGCACAGTTACATCGGGGGGTGGCAAAAAAAAGTAGTATCCTTGAAAAAAAACAACAACCATCAAACAAAAAGTTGTTTTCTGAACTGTATTCTGTGAAGACCTGCTCTCACTCTTCCTCTGAATGGGTCTCACTCCAAATGCCTGAACTTGGCAACAAGAGCAAGCCAATCAGATTCAGGTAAGGGTGGTTCTTCTAGTGCTCCATCGCCAATAAGTCCAATTCCTCCTGGGCCACAGGGACAACATTAGCGGTGCTAACCTAGCCACTGGTGGTGCTGGCATAGCGTGTCTTTTTTTTGGATGAATTAAGGGCAAAAAATATTGATAACGCTGTACACTCTTCTTACTCTATGTTTGTTATACATTGTTTTTGTTGCAGTCTTGGAAATATGGCAAAATGTGGCATCTTAAGAGACTTAAAGAAGCATATCTGTGGAGGTTAAGGGGACAGAGGACTTAAAAACGATAGGAAACCTCAATCATCAGCTGCCAAGTCGATAATTTCAGCACCACCTATAAAAGGTTACGAAGTTATCGTAAGAATCTGCAGTGACATCATAACACAAGGTTTTGCTTAAGGCCCCCCCCCCAAAAAAACTTTTATTATTCCTGTTATGAACAACATAGTCTGCAATAAAGCACATTTTTCTGTGAAAGTTGGAACAGTTTTGGTTGTTTCAGTTGAAATATAAACACAATTTTACGTATTTCTACTCACATTTGAGGATTCAGTAGCATCTGAATTAGCATCTTAGACAATTATAGGGTTGTTAACGCATATCTGAATTTCTATCACAGTGGAAAAACTCCACTGACTCCCTGACTGTTAGATACAAGAAGAGCCTCTTGTTCTGATTACATCTGTGTGTTTTCAGTACCCGCCTGAACCAGGTATGTGTGTGAAGCTCCGTCATCCAGGTCAGGGTGATCCAAGGAGGTTTGAATCAAGGGCAACTGGACTAATCACTGCACTGTTAGGGAGAGAATCTGTTTTTATCTCATCACGCAGGACAGAGCCATCTGATCTTACCTGTCGCACATGTACAATCACTTTCTTGCTAAATCTGGAAGAAATCTGCCACTATCTATCTATTTAGTGAGTGAGACGGGTGAGGAGACACAAAGGAGTCCATGTTAAAACAGGAAGAGGAAAGAGGGGTGATGACAGTTCTTCTTTTTTTCCTTCCCTACGTTACAACACTTGTCCAAAATACCACACTTAGCAGCCTCGGGCCATCTCTCACTGCAACAACACCACACCGCAGTTGGTCATTTGACACCAGTCTGATCAAGTAACATCAACTCTTGAGATTTCTTTGATTGACAGCGAGGAATCTCAAGTGGACCGCCCTGAAACCTTTTCTCCCACTTGTCTTTGCAAGGTTCTGCTTCTTCCGTGTCTCCATGCTAATAGAAGGTCACGTGGAACATCGTAATGGTGAGGTTCCTCGTCATACATCTGAATGTTCTACAAGCTGTAGTTTTATTGCATCTAATTCATGTCAGTCCATCTTAGAAACTGCTCCCTCCTATTTCTGGTTCTTCCATTTTTTTTCACCTTCAAGAATTGTTTTTCTTTACCTGGCTCGAGGGTCTAAAGATGTCATAGGATGTATAGATCACGAAGCCGCCCCTTGAGGCACTGAACAAATAGAAGGAAGCAACTGGAGCCAGAATTGATGCTTTAAGAATGTTACAGCCATGGATAATTTAAATGTTATTTTTCTGATATTTCAGAGAATCTTTAATTGTCTCACACTTTGAATGCTTCTCTTATCGCAAAATAAAAGCAGATGAAAGTCAGAGAGATGGATCAGCTGGAAATGTGCTACTTATGTGACAGAAATGGTTCACTAACAGCATTGCTTCTGACATCACTGACGCCATCTCTCTCTCTCTCTGGTGCCGTTTATATCTTATGCCTGTCAAAGTTAAATAGTTCAACTAAATGTCATAAATATCAGAAAGCCCTCAATCTTAAAGACTCCTTTGCTACATGGAGGTTTAGAGCTTGCCAGCATCACGGTGGCTTTTCTAGAGGACAAGAGCACCACCTTGTGTTAATATTTTATAAAGGCAAATGAAACATTTCTAACTTGTACGCTGCTCTCTCTCTCTCTCTCTCTCTCTCTCTCTCTCTCTCTCTCTCTCTCTCTCTCTCACACACACACACACACACACACACACACACACACACACACACACACACACACACTTTTAGCCCCCTGGATAGCTTCTTCTCTGCTACAATGAGATGGACATGTGTCAGTCTGTTTCATTATGAACCTGAAATCACAAAAGCTGCAATAAAAGTTAAATAACAAAAGAAAACAACAACAACCCTGAATAATACAAAAATGTCCTGAAAGCAAAGTCACATTTAGCATTCTAAACAGCACACATAACCTGCCACTGTGTTTTTACAAATTTAATTTCTTTTACAGCAAAAGCTCCATTACTTCCATCCATCCATTTTCTTATCCTGTTCAGGGTCATGGGGGGGGGGGGGGGGGGTCTCTCTCTATCCCAGAAGCCTTCAGGTGAGAGGCAGGGTTCACCCTGGACAGGTCACCAGTCCATCACAGGGCCAACACATAGAGACAGACAACCATTCACACTCACAGTCACACCTACGGTCAATTTAGAGTATCAATCAGCCTCGTCCCCTCTTGATGTCTCTGGACTGTGGGAGGAAGCTGGAGTACCAGAGAGAACCCACGCAGGAACAGGGAGAACATGGAGACTTCACACAGAAAGATCCTCCATTACTTCCATAAAATTAATATTCTGCACTGTAATTCAGAAGGTCAATACTAAGCAGAGAACAAAGTGACTATGCTGCAGTTCTAAGAACTGTATATCAATAGGATGTAGTCAATAACCGTAAGGAGAGTGGACCTAAAGATGGGTGCCCACTATGAATTTACAATAAATTAGACAACCTAGACTCATCCTTGCATTAACGCCGGAACTTGAGCTCATATTACTGAAACCACCAGTGTGGTTCAATCAGGCCCAATGGAAAGATCAATACAGCATATTTATTTATAAGTGGTGGATTTCTCCATCCGCTGGCCTTTACAGTATGTTAATGTGTACTGAGGAGACAGTGATATGCATTAAGTGGAAGATGGGATTGCATTAAGCGTTAATTTACAAAGCCACGTCCCCTCAGAGGATTTACAATATTCTGTGTGAAACGATTTAATCCTCCCTGTCAATATAATCCAGTAGACATTAATAAAAAACACCCGAGATGACATGTTGATATTACTTTTTTGCCTCTGAGCTAGCATTTACCTGGTGGGAGGGAGTGTGTGTCTGTGTGTGTGTGTGTAGAGAGAGAGAGGGGGTAGAGGGATAGAGGAAAATGGGTGCTTGGAAAGATGATGAGTGTAAAAGAAATTTTAGTGATGAATAGGCCCCAGGGGGGAAATATCTCTGGACTAGCAGGGTACTTAAAGTTAGGGAGGTGCGCACACGCACGCACGCACGCACGCAGGCATGCAGGCACGCACACACACACATACACATACACACACACAGCACACAATTAAAATTGCAGGTTCTAGTAAAGCGATGCTGGAGTTGGAGGTATGTTTTACAAAAAACATCGACATATTTCTCCTGTGAACAGTGAGAGCAACTCAGTCCTGAATCAAGTCTCCATATTTAAATAGTGAGAGTCCTAAAAAAAAAAAAAAAAAGATAAAGATGTATTATAACTAGAGTAGGACACTGCTCAGTGGACTCCCTCCGTCTTGTTATTCATTAAAGGAAATGATGTTTTTTTTAGAATGAGAGGGAGGGAGAGAGAGAGAGAGAGAGAGAGAGAGAGAGAGGGGGGGAGCAAGGAACAAAAAAGTAGGACAAGATTTAATGTCTGAGGGGGAATTTTTAAGCCACTCTTAAAGGCTTAGCACTCCCTCATCACACCTTCATAATGGGCTGCCATTTGTCCAGAGTCATAGGCTAATGGTCAAATCACCATATGAATGTTGCTGCTGTGGTCTGTGCCTTTGGCTGTGTAACATTTTAATCATCTCTCCAGCATGAGGATCACTGCATGGGTTAATGTGAACGGAGGCGGTGTAACACTGAAGTACCACTGAGCACCAGCAGGTGTCGGTGTAGCCCTCAACCCTGTTGTAGCTGCGTGTGTGTGTGTGTGTGTGTGTGTGTGTGTGTGTGTGTGTGTGTGTGTGGTGAGGGTTGAACCTTGAGTAGAGGGGAGCGGCCTGCAGTGGACTGGCCAGCCAAAGCCGCACTGCATCAAACACAAGGTGGGTAAATTGCTATTAATAAGCAAGAGCAGGCTCGGCTGGGGAGGATGGCATGACCTAGTCCGGGATTTATGGACCCTCTGGCCTGAGAACAGCTTATAACTGATTCAGTCGAACTCATTTTTAACCATCAGCAAGTGTCAGATACTCAGGACATAAATTTCTTCCACATGGCGTGGCAAGTGACTGTGTGTGTGTGTGTGTGTGTGTGTGTGTGTGTGTGTGTGTGTGTGTGTTAGAGACAGAGAGGGAAAGGAAACAAAGAAAGTCATTTTTAGGCATTAAAGACATAAACCAGCTCCTACCTTGGCCTGAAGACACAAGTGATCAGCGCAGATTACACAACAGACTGAGCAATAAGAGAAACGATGGGGACACGACGGGATAAAGTTTTCTCGCCCTGTCAGGACCTGCACACCTGTCACCCCTTACCACTAACAATTACAAGCAAAATATGTGCAAAACAAGACATACACAAAGAAAACTACATGTTTAAGATCTACAGTGCATTATGAGAGTAGTCATAAAGCTCCATGATTTAATGTTACGTCTGTTGGTGAATGACAACCTATTTGGTGGTAAATGCAAATGACCTTGACTATTTTTCTGACCCCAATAATTGCTTTGATAATTGTGCATACATGCGCTTATTAAATAAGAAAAAACTACACGAGACACATTTTACAGGTCCCCACCGCCTCCCCTCCCGTGTCTCTGACTCGCCAGCTGCCTTCTGTTTATTTCAACTAAAATTTACATTGTACTTTAAAATTTCCCAGAAGTTTATCATTACCCCGATACCAGAGACACCTGACCCTAACCTACCCTCGTCAACGAGCAAAAAGACTTCATCAAGACAAGCCTGGTTATGCTGCGTGTGCGTTTTTGTGAACGTAGGCCAAACATCTTGACAGCTAAAACAGCACAGCGGTAAAAATCAGGACAATCCGGCAGCTGTTCATTTTAGCGACGCTAAACTTTTCCACTTTTCCGTTCCTATGACATTGGATGTGAACCCCGCTACCTGGAGGAGGAGGTGATTTGTTACCAAAGTGATGTGAAGCGCCTTGGATTTTCACTTTGTTCATCAAAAGGCTGAGATGATGGGCTGTAAAAAGAGCTGATGTGATGTTATGAGAATCCACTTGCTTTTGCAGACAGATTGTTGAATATGAAAATAGAATAATAATATTAGTTCAATACGTAACCTCTCTGGAGCCCTTTGCTGTCTGTGTCCCTTTTATAGTAGATCCCATTGTAGCGTATATAGTTTTCTATAATAGTACTTAAAATTCTGTCACTTTTGGGGACAAATTCTAGGATATTTCTGTCAAGCTCCAAAAAGATTTGATCGATTGATGAATTTGGACTCCTGTGTCATACACAAATATTATGTTATCATGAGGTCATCTAATATTTGTTCAAACGCACATGCCTGCAGGCCAAAAAACCCCATTATGAGCTTGAAGATAAAATTGTACTTTTTCAGCTGTTTGTGTGGGTTTTGAACTCTTAACCACATCATCTAAAACATTCAGAACACAAACATGTGTGTTGTGCAAAAAACAAACAAACTTAGTCCTCATAATTCCTCTCATGAAATATTCTTATTGTGTATCCTTCAAGGTGGAAAAGGACAAAAAACTAAAAGGAGGTGCCATATTACCAGGAAATGTATGTAATATGCGTGTATGTGTGTGTATACATTACTAGAATATCAATGCTGATTTATCGTAGGACTAGAGGTTAAATATTAATATTAGCATCAGATATATCTATCCTTACAGACTCAGCGGAAGCTGTGCAAAGTTGAACAAAGTATAGGCTAAAGTTTTAGCTCATAGTGTCTTCTAGTGGTTCTTGAGTAAATGTGGTTTCACTTCCCGCCAGGTTGAGTTCAAGTGCAGGACAGTTGTCAAGTGTTGAGGTAATACATCACAAAATGGAACGGACATCATTTCTGGTGTTAAGTTCTCTGTGCGCAATCATCCCAAAACGCACATAAGAGGATATTTTGAGATAAAAGCGAGTTTCCCTCAATATTTTAAGCAAAGATTTTAAGCATATTAAGACATGATTTCCCTCCTGCGTCCTTTCCAGCAAAAGCAAACTGTAACACCCAAGAGTGTGGCGCTATGGTGACCAAGCTCAAACACGGGACAGTGTCAACCTAGTGCGCCAGCTGGTCAGGCTCAGCGCTACTATGAACAAGGCAAACTGCCTGTCTGTCCAACAATGGGCCAAAACAACTAGTTCAGTATTACTCATACTTAAGAAACTGTGAAAATAAATTGAATGGCATTTTTTTAATAATCCAACTTCATCCTGATTATGTTTTCCCAATCTTTTCATTTAATAACTGACTGTTCTGAGACTTTACCAAGGCTGCGTTAGAACCTCGAGGGTCACCTTTAAACAATAACACTCAATGTCTCTGTCTTGGTTTTTCTCCCAATGAGAACAACTTCATTGTTGTCTCATATGGATTTGCCTGTGACAGCCCAGTTGTCCTAGATGCCCAGAAAAAAAAAGTGTACACTATTTTTCTCCCGTTGTGAAGGGCCCCGTATTGCTAAATGGCCCCTGGGCAGCTGCAAAGATTGCCAGTATAAATCCAGCCAGGTTTTTTTTTTTTTTTTTTTACTACATTTGTTTTATCTTTAGGAATTACAATAGAGTTCTGTTGCAGATTATTCAAACCAGGAGCATATCTACAGTTAACTAACAAACATTCAGTCAATATTAATGATTTCAACACAAATGCAATTTGCTGGCTATTATCTAATTGTGTAAATAGCCTATAAATAAAACATAATGACAGCTAACAGCTAGCAACAGCAGAGAGAACAAAATGCCACCATCCAATAGATTCACACATCAGTGTATTCACCATGGCAACAAGTTCCTTCCTATCTTGTAGACAAATGTGAGTTAGTATTGTTTTGGCTCGTGCATAAGTATTGTATATGTGCAGATTGGTGGAGATGCATATCTGAGCTGAATGTACACAGAGCAGATACGGTAAGTTCCTCTTTTCCTCTTCATCCGTGTGAACAGCACACTTCCCTCTATAAAATGTGAAGTGATTTTATGGCAAACAATGGTCACGCTGAGTCAAAAACAGACAGAGGAAGGACAAACAGATAAGAGATCATTTGTGTAAAAGGTTGTCAGAGGGAGTGGAAGAAACAGAGAGCACAAAATGGAGAAAGAGTTGCAGGAAAGGAAAAAGCAATTAGTGGGAGATAAAAAGCATAGCAGGGAGGGAAAGACAACCTCCTATTACTCCAATTAATTCAATTAAAGAAAAAAAAAGAACATAGCACATTCGAAAGGCAGATCCATTTCCTTGACAACAGCAAGTGTTTGCAGGTCATGAGTGGGCAGCCAGAGCAGACCTCCTGCCAGGCGGAGAAGAAAACATCACGCTGGTATTCCAGCCGGGTGGAGGGGAACGCACATCCTGTCAGCAGGTGCATTAACACTAATCCAACATGACTTGTTGATATATTTCCCCGGTGCTAACGATGTTAATGGCAGTATTTTAATTCCTGTGTGAACAAAAATCAGAGGGAATATTAATGATGCCGGCCGCTGATCGTGCAGAGGGTGGAGCACATTAATATGTATTGAGTAGACCCATGTGCATATGTGTGTGCGGGGGTGGGGGTGGTGGGAGTCAAGTAATAGAACTTCAGTTGAATGTTTGTCTGAAACAAAATTTAACAAACTCTTTCAAAGAAATTGCCATCAATCTAAGTGTTGAGGTCTAAAATGGATATAATGTTAGGGTGCATTCACACTTGTCCCAGTTGCCTTGCATGATTCATGATAGACCAAGTCAGGCTGGGCTCACATTGTTCCCAGCTTGAATTTGTCTGAATATGATTACATCATCACTCAGTTTTACACATGGAACTAGCATAGGCTAACCATGTGAGCTACTCATGGCTAAGACGGCCTCCTGAATTGGACTCAATCACTGTCGGTTTGCTACTTGATCTAAGGCAGATTATCCATCCATCCATCCATCCATCCATCCATTTTCTCCCACTTATCCTGTTAAGGGTCACATGGGGGGCTGGAGCCTATCCCTGCAGCCTTCAGGCAAGAGGCAGGGTTCACCCTGGATGGGTCACCAGTCCATCACAGGTCTGGAACACAGAACATTTTTGCTGTGAGGTGACAGTGCCAAACACTGCACCACCGTGCCGCCTGAGGCAGATTATTTTGTTAACAATTTTGTACCTCTGGAATTTATCATTTTTGTCTGCCAAGCTGCAAGATTACATGTGTGACTGCACTGTGCTGAAGCCCTCCTCTTCCTTTGGGGGACAAACATGCTCGGGCATGGTACAGCATGGATCACGCAGTGTGAGTGTGACCACTGATTAAGGGGAGATGGGAAGCTGTTGCCTCAGTTTGTCTTCTCCAGTGTCCTCTCTTCCCCTGCGGAGGTAAATGTGTTTTCTTAAGAGATTTAGAGTTTTACAGCGTACCTACCCTGGCCCAGTTACCTTGATACTTGCCTTGCCTTGTCCTCATTCCTCTAAACTTGCACTTGCATTGAACATGCTGACGTCATCACTGCGCGATGTGAACTTTCAATCTGACTGGAAGTCCTGCTCATCTAATCGTATATTTCATCACAGCAGTAAGATAGGTTCGCTACTTTAGCATGCAGTGAATCAAAGCAAATGGCAAGCAGAAGACAAGCGGCGCATAAAAAAAAAATTCGCATGGCTCCCTCAGACTGCAGTATTGCTGGCCATAATGTTGTATTTGGACAATTCACTGCTCCATCTACACAAGTTTACTAGCTCACTGCGTGTACAGTCGAAATACACCCTTCAGCTGTGCATGTGTCGTGCATCTGCTCCTTCATGTGCAAATGTACCATGTTGAAGCTCAACTCTTTCAACCAAACCAGGGAGGAACAAAATAGACTTTAGGTGGCAGAGGTGCTTGGGCATAGTATGGTTCCAATGTTAGTCCACTCTACTGTATGACATGCTGTGAATCCAGGATTCGACTGCCTCCATCTGCATTTTGTTACAGCTGCGATGCTTTACACATCCTTAATCTGCACAGCTGCAAGGCCGCCAGCAGTATTACATCTTTATCGCCTTTTGCCTGCCCGTCTTTGTTGACTTGCTCAAATTCTGCTGATTTGGTCATCGTCTATTGGTTAATGTGTTTCTATGACATGTATATAGAGTGTGTGTTTATATTTTGTCCCTTTCGGTCTGGTTTTGCAATTAAGGTCCTGCACGTGTTGTTTTATTTTGAAAATGGACAGGATTCACTATGCCATTTGTGTAATGACTTCCTCTCTGGCTCGAGCCGCTCTGTCAAAAATAGGGTAATTTTTTGTGTAGCAGAGTGTTGAACCACTCCTGGGACCGCCTGAAAAGCGCTTCAGGTGGAAACACAATCATTGTGTAGGTTAGTCGCGATTAGCTCCCGGTGACATTATGCACCACAGCCATGTCTGGTAGAAATTAGTCGTAATTGTTTGCTTTGACACCAATCAACATGTAGCCTTAGTCAGGAGTGGGTGGAGCAAAAGTCCAGGATGGATGTATGATTGGTGTCAAACCTCTGACATGCCTCTTATTAGCAAAACGCTCATCAACTCATTCCTGTCTCTCTTTTTGAAAAACAAGAACACACACACACACACACACACACACAAACCCACAAACTACCCCCTAAACACAGCAATCACAACTACACAAACTTAAAGGTGCAGCAGTGTTTGGGTTTCTCTGCCTTGGATTCATGTGGAAAAGCAATTTATTTCAGTCTTGGAGCTGCAACTTCATTACTCTTATCTTCAGCAATTGTTTCAAGATGTGTGAGATTATGTTGGCGTCCGCGCACTCTCGAATCAAAATACCCTTTTCTTCACTAAATATGTTGCGAGTAATCCCGCAAATAATCAGTTCCGTTTGTGATCAGATCACTCTTGCATTTTTTTCCCCCCAGAGTAAGAGATTAGAACCTGCGTGCAGGAACAAAGTGGAACAAATTGCCGGCCTGCGTCTGATCTACCTCGTCTTCATCCAGCTTTTTGACAGCTGTATTGTGTGAAAAACGGTCAGAATGGAGGCTGCTGTGAAATCCCACCCTGTAGGGACTCTCTAAGCTGTTCAGCGCCTTCATGGCTTTACCGGTCTCACTCTTCATCCCAATGTCAACAATGAGCTTCTTGGTCTTGTTGACATTTGGGGCCAGGTTGGGGCCACTGCATCAGAGATTCCCCCTTCAGCGAAGTGCTCAGTGGAATATCAATCCAACAATAAGACAGGACCAACTGTCCATATTACACAACCCTGCCATGGTTTTCTTAGAGTACAATGCACCTCCATTTACAGAGCAGCTTAACTTTGCATTGAACTCTTTTGTGTGTGTTTCCAATACATTGAGCAGTTTAAAAAAAAAAACTCAAAAAGAAAAAGGCCTGATTTGGCTTCCAAATGGTCTAGTGACTCATCAGCTTCCAGGTTGTTATGGAGGGAAATTAAGGTTTGTAGTTGTCCATCATCGACAGAGTCATGAGTGAGATCTTAGAACATCGCTAAAACAAATCAAATGGGGCATAAAATGATTTTAAAGCAAAGCCCCCAGCTCAGTGAGCACAGTAGGACAGGGAAATAAAAGCTAACAGGAGTTATAACCCCAAACTGTCCTCTTTACTACTTACCATAGCAGTTCAGAGGGAAATACCGCACTTTTACTCAGTTTAACAGATATTTACAAGACACTTTTATTATGTACGATCAATTAAGAACATATATTGTATTAGAAGAGATTAAAAGTCCTGCATACCCACCAACAGAATCATTCAGGTTTGAGTCACACATTCAGTTTATCAGATAAACCTATAATACAACATCCTTGCAATAAATCCTCCCGTCATGAAGATAATAACGTTCCGTTTTTATTGAATCTTTTTGAGCGAGCCGTTGATGTAGTTTAATGATCATTTTGGAGGCGTTGAAGATGCTCCTACGATTTTTTTTCCCCCTTCCCCTTGATGTAATACGGTCAAATAAAAACGGAATATCATAATCCTCGTAAAGAGAGGTTTTATTATTGGTCGGTTGTATTATACTGGATGAAGGATTAAGATTCAATCATTTCAATTTCAATGAACGGTTTATTTAGAATTTGTGTCGTGTGCGTGAGAGACAAGACAATAAAACAATACTATCGACACAAAAATACTCAATGTATTCTAACACATGCAAGACTACTATAGTAAAGTTTCTATTCCAAGTATATTCAAAGACCTGTGACAGGGGACACAGGGTTCATGGTCTGGACTGATGAGGAGGATCTAATGGTCCTCACTACCTCAGGATATGAGCTGCTACAAAAACTACATTACTACTTTTTCTAACGAGAAACTGCCTTTTCTACTGCTTTTTTTTTATATACCAACAGTGTCTTCAACCACAAGAACCAATCACGAGCTACGTTACTGTTGAGTTAAAACACAGCTCAAGTTGGTTTGAATACTTTCTAATTTCTACCAGTGGTTCTATATAGGAGGTGTTCCACACGCAGCTGGAGAGCTCAAGTCTTTACCAGGCTGGTGTTGCTTATTGCTTTGAATGCATGGCAGTTACTTTACTTTATTTACATTTACAAATAAAGTTGTTAAAATCGAAATGTTACGAAAACAGATATTAAAAGTATGCAAAATAAGCCACACTTTTAACCAAGCTGGGATTTTCCCTCACAGTTCTAATATGGGATTTCACTGCCTTGGTCCCTATCCAGTGGTACCTAATTATGTAACACTAAACACTCTTCCAGCAGTACAATACAATCATTTTAAGTACCTAATCAGAAATCATTGTGACAATCCAGTGTGTACAGCCAGAGGGAGATTAGCGGACCTGGAAACTGGGCTCTGAAACAGTGTGGAGGACAGAAGGCTCACAGCCAGAGCGTGTTAAGGTTTAGTTGCTAAGGAAGAAGAGGGGATGCTCAGGCCTTGAGAGGCCTCTGAGACAAGCGTGTGGATAAAAGCCAGGTATGAGAGACTCGCAGGTGGGACATGTAAAGTAGACTGGACTCATCAACGCAGGATGCAGCAGCCTCACAACATCGGAAGCGTCTTTACCCACAAGCCCTGTTCATTCCAGGTGTTTGTTAGCTTGCGCCGCAGCTTGACGCACGCAATTGCTTTTTGCCAAGTGAAGCGGCAAAGTCCCCCGGCCCTGCTGACGTGTAATGACAAATGTGTGAACACTTGCTGGGGAACCGGCTGTGATTTCCAAAAACATTGTCTGAAATGTTGGTGGCGAAGGGAGGGAGGGAGGGAGGGAGTGTGTGTGCGCGTGTGTGTGCAAATTACAGCAAACGCAATGGGCTGGAAAAGCGAGCAGCCTTGTTGATGACAACATTGTGAGCTTTTGTGACAGAGACCCCCACTTTAGTGTCTATCCCTCAACTTATTCCATAAAACACATCGTCAGCTCTGAGGGGAAATGGGCCGCTGAATGGCACTACATCACAACAATTTCTGACTGCGAGCCCAGAGGATGCGTCTTATGCACCTTGTAAATGTGACTATTAGTCATTCCCAACTATCAGGTGTGGCGCTGGATTGGAAGGGATATCTCAAGGTCAAGTTGTTTGTTTTAATTGTAACTATTCCGCTTCTCTAAACCTCTTCGATGAGATTGGCTACAATGCCATATGTTCTGTGTTCACAATGAATAAGAAATGATTTCCTCACAAGTTTAAATTGCTTTCACAAAACTAATGGGCCAGGAATGAATTATTGATGTAGTGTTGATCAAGGAGAAAGCGGAAAAAAGGTTACCTATAAGCTAACAGTCACGTGCCTGACTCAAAAAGAGGTAAAATGTATGGTGATAATATTACAGTGCTTCTAATCGCTAATTTCAGGAACAAAATTACCTCCGGCGCCGCTATTGACTGGAGTTCTCTTCAGTTCATGAATGCTCATTTGTCTGCAGAGCCTCGCTCAGCAGCACACTTATCTTGTTCCTCTTTAACTCATGCATCCCTCACGCTCGTTCCTCTATGTTTGCTGTGGGCAGCAGTCGCACAAGACTGATGCGAGTGACCTTGGCCTGGTTCTGCGGGCGCCAGAGGACAGTCATGTCTCACAGCGATCCCTCTCCTTCCCACCAATCCCGATTAGCAGCCGGCCAGCAGGCAACGGACGGGAACTAAGTGTCGCAGTGCAGAGGGCCGTCGAGGAGCTGGATCTGTCGCCCAGGGGAGGCGCAGGGAGGGGAGGTGGTGCAGGGTTGGGACAGTAGAACAACATCATGTGAGGAGGCTTCTAGAGGATAATGGAGGGATGCTTGAACAGTGGGTCAAGGAGGACAAAGAGTCAGAGCTGATGTCAGTGGGGAGGAAGATGAGATGGCAGGAAGGCCTGGGAGGAGGATGCCATCACTCAGATGACACACAAGTTAACCTATGTGTACATCACACACACAGACACACAGACACACAGACACACACACACACACACACACACACACACACACACACACACACACACACACAGAGCTTTGGAGCTAAAAAGCCAAGCAGTGAAATGGACGTCATTACATTTCTGTTTTTTGTCCCTTTGTATGATGCTAAAACAGGCACGACAGTCTGAAAGCAATACTTTTTAAAATTCCACCCAAGGAGTGTACTTTGAATATGAATTACTGAAAAGTAGGTGTCTTAAGTTCACAAAGACATTTCGTCTCTCTTGTCTCACTTCTTTGTGACTCAGGAACGTAGAAAAAGCCAGCCATGTATATTTGGCTTGAAGCTAATATCACCCAACAGCTAAAAACAAACCAAATACAGTACAACCTCATGAGCAAGATGGTTCAAGGGGGGAGTCAAACTGTGTCAGTTTGATTTTTATCTTAAATCAAACGGCTCTGGTAGAGGAAGCAGATCATATTCTCATAGAGAAACAAATAATTTCATAAGGGCTGTTCAACTCTGAAGACAATTTATGTACCGTTTTACTGCCTCAGCTGTAACAGCGGTGCAGGGTGCAGCGGTATCTAAGACGTAAACACGTGTCGGTAGATATTTTTTATGAATGTCACTGCCAGAAGACAACAAGAAGTGTTGCACTACAGCTTTAGTTCTTCTCCCAACATGATCAGAAGAGTAAAGATACGTAACAAATCTGATGTCTTTCTAGCCAATCATATTTGCTATGATATTCTGACTTCCCAATTCCCTGTAACTACATCACCATTTTTTTTTTTTTTATAAATTCCCTTCAAAAAGTAATTCATCTCCATGAATAAATGTTTGCTGGATTTTCATATTTACACCTCTTTGTTCTCTTGGTTATGACTTATGTCTGAAAATGCCCCAAATAACATGCTAATTCTCTAGCCCCTGGTATGATGGTGTAGCCGCGGTGCAGAGCAGAGTGAAAACCCTGCCATCATAAAAGAGGATCAGACAGGAAATACAAAAGGGAAGAATAACAAACGATTTTGTCCAGCTTCTCCTCACTCATGTTGTTGTGCCCAGTTGTAACACTGAGTGCAAAGTGGCATAAAATCATTTTGTGATGAATTTATAACAGAAACTCAAATCCTGGCGTCTTTCTCACCTGTTCAGTTGCTGTGTGTGAAGTAGAAATACTTGTAGGCTTATTTGGACAGTTATAAAAAAAAAAAAAGGGCAAATGCAGCTTGTCCAATTTCAACAGAAATGTTCACTGTTCAGTGATCCAAAGCACTTTGGCTGGAGCTCTTTAGCCCAAAGTCTTCGTGTTTAGAAAGACACCAACTCGACTTTTTCATGTAATCTTTAATTAACGTTCAAATTCAGAAGTGATAAATGGATATTTCACCCGAGAAGTGTATTTTTAACCCCCCCCCCCCCCGAAATCACTCTTAGGTGGAGTATTACTTTTATTACTTAGTATTGGTTGTCAGTAGAATAAAGTTAGAATGGAGAGCCGTTATCAGCAACATGGTGCATCAGCTGATCCGCTTGTTTAAGGAAGAAAAAAAGTCTTATGCAAGGTTTACATTTTCGTTTGAAAACCACACGCCTACATGTGCACTAATCGAATGTGTCGGTAATGTGATTTATTGCACTAACCTGTGGAATTAATCAGAATCAGTTGTTTTGCATGTCATGAGGTAAGAGTCAGGTTTACTTGGATAGTGCAGTTGAAAATTATTTGAGTTCATCAAGTGCAATGCTGAGGAAAGGTAAGAATAACAATGATTAAAAGCATTGTTGTAATGACCATGTTACAGTAAAACTTATAAATTTGTATTTTTTGTTACCCGATGAGCCAATTTAAAGTAGCAAGCCTGGTATGTACTTCCTGTTATTTTGCCCCTCTGATGGCTGTTACTCTGCCTTCTAGATTTAAATCAATTTCAGGGGGCTTCCCTTGCAAGACAAGCACCAGGCGCTACCATGCAGAAGCCTTGGAAGTGTTCTATCTTTCCCCCTAACCCCCCCCCCCCACCCCCACCCCACCCCATCCACTCAACTCTCCCTCCCATTATACGCTTCTTTTACATGAAGCCCAGCCAATCGACCCTGGTGATAATCCAGTCTTTCATATTGGCAGATTAATATTGACTCAGAGCCCTTGCGCGGATGCCCAGCGCATCCTCCAGGTGCTGGACCCTGCAGAGGATGAGAGATGGAGCTTAATAAACATTCTGCTAGCGCCTCTCACCCCAGAAGAGCTGCATTAGAAACACTGTCAAAAGCCAGGAAGTGATTGTGGTTTTCCAGCTTTTTAGCTGTATTCTATGCATGTGCTGCCACACAAACACACGCACACATGCATGCACATGCACACACACACACACACACACACACTTAAAAATGAGACATAGGTCTATGCCCTATCACTCAATATATGCATATGCACAGAGCTGGACATACTTAAGTATTTAACCCCCAGGCAGTTCTAACACATACAGAGAATGACTAATAAAGGATATGCCACTGCAAGGTTTACCCCCCCCCCCCCCCCCCCCCACACACACACACACACATTCAGTCAGTCGCAATGTGTGCAGGCTGCTTCCATTTTCAAGTGGAGTAACCATGATGAACACACATTGAGACAGTCAGTTTCATGGTGATTAATGAAGATTTGATGAGGGAAAATCAATGATGTTCATTAAATAGAAATCAGCGAGAGACATGAAATCGAATGCTCCCCTACAGAAGATAAAAATAACAAGTGAATATGAAATAAATGAGGAGTAAACGGAGTCCGTGGCGAGGTGACATTTGAAGCCACAGATTTATCGAACAACTCGCTAATGTAAATGTACAGATAAGTACAAGAAACCACGCTGTGTGAAGATTAACTGCTGGTGAATCTTCTGAAAGGGTAAACGCATGACAATGGTTTTTAATTTCCAGGAATGACCTATTCTTTTCGTCTTTTCAAAAAAACTGACCGGCCTCCAATCCCCACCCTCCTAACCAGCTGTTGCTATGCCTGTCAAGCTCTGAAGCAGGCTTCTCTGAGTCGGTAACCATCCACTTAGCCAGCTGAAACGTCAGGGCTCCCTTTTATGAACAGTCATTTTTGTGGTGCAGGGGACCAGAAAAATTGTTATTGTTTAATGTAGTGTCCATTTTTAGCTTTTAGAAATGGAAGAGTCACCAGTACGTACTATATATAATGACATCAAATTTGCTGTCCCTTGTTTTGCTGTATGTTTAAGGGAACACGTTAACTTTTTGGGAAATAAATGTCCATTATTTTTAGTGCTAAATGACAGTTTTCTTTCCACAGAGAATATGAAGCACAAACATAATTCTATTAATGCAAAGTTTGGTTTGGAGGAAAGTGTACTGTAATAGATGACATTCGAGATGGATTTCTCTACTGCGCCAGTGCTAGCATTCATTGTAGCTAAGCTAACTAGCAGGTAGCTGCATTGTAGGGGAGAGGTTTATCCGGCTTTAAAAATGATGAATAGTAAACAAATTTCCTTCAAATTTTGCTTGTTCTTTAAAATACAAAAACGGACCAGTATGTATTCTATATTTATACAAGACATCCATCCATCCATCCATCCATTTTCTATACTGCTTATCCGTTAAGGGTTACGCGCCGGCTAGACTATCCCAGCTGACATTGGGTCAGATGCGGGGTTCACCCTGGATGGGTTGCCAGTCCATCGCAGGGCCATCAGGAGCAATTAGTGATTCAGTATCTTGCGCAAGGATACTTCAGCATGGTCACTGGGGAAAAATGAGCATTGAACCAGCGACCCTTCGGCTGCTAAACGGCCACTCTACCTCCGAGCCATGCAACCTCCTTATATAAGACAGATAACCTCTAATTTTGGTGAAACTACTCTTTAAAACATGGGCGGTATTGCAAAAATTGTTACTTATCACAAATACCACAAGTATTAGTGATAAGTAACACACAGGCTGAAGAAGAAAGTGTTTTTTCTGCAAATACAGTACTGTTCTAGGCAACAATTCAAGTAAGCTTACTTGTAGTTTACTTATCCATCAATTTGGTTTGAGACTGAAATTGCTGATATTATATTAGTATTTACATCCATGTTGAGCAAGCAACAGCTATTTAAGAGCTCTTGAAAAGAGATTACACCATTTTTCAACCTTTATCATACTGAGATGCTGCTTGTTAAGTGATTGTCTTATCTTGGGTCCATGACATTTAAAAAAAAGACCTGAGACTTCAATTTTTTGCAGTGTCAGACTTAAAAGGACTTAAGGGATAGTTAGGATTTTTTGAGGTCTAGCCCTATTTGTTGCTATCTATGATGATATTAATTGTTCTTCGTCGGCACAATCCATGCTGTTGCGCCTGGTGACTCTCTCTCAGTTGGACCTAACATTTGCTTTAGCCAAAGTTTCCTCAGCTACTATGATGAAGAACACGGACTGTCCTGAGCAAGAACTCTACCAAGTAACAGATAGGCTTCAAAAACATTTGAACTATCCTTTTATAGCAACTAATATGTCTTGTGTAATATGTATTTTTGTGGACCAGCCAGAAGTTAGCATCGCCATGGGTTCCCTCAAATGAACTCAATGGAATTTTCAAAGGATTTAGCAGACAATAAAATCTGTGGCAAACAAACATTTGAGACTTACATGCTTTTTTAAATCAACAACCTTCACAAAGAAACATTTTTATGATTTCGGAGTTGTAAGTACTGTTGCTAGAAGTGCAAAGCTAACGTTATGCTATGAATGAACCACACTGCTAACGAATGACTTCATCACCACAGCTAGCTGTGTGCTTATGTTTTTGCCCTAACGATGACTAATGTCTGACCATCTCTGTAGTCTTTTTTTGCCACTTGTTAGCAAGTTTTTAAAACATGTAAAAGCTTTCAGGGTTGCAGGATTTAATGATGCAACTATTTCAGAGGGGAAAAAATTTAAACAATTAAGCTAGTGTTTTATCTTATGTCAGGCAAAAACCTATTTGAAAACCCAAATTCCTGACCTCATAAAGGTATTTTCAATAAAGTTGTGCTCAGGCTGTTGAAGGCAGTCTAGTAGGCATTAGTGATGTGCGACGGGTATTAAATGTCTTGTATTTTTGCTCTTTAATAAAAGAGTTGATACTCTAAATGTCACAGCACCATCTAATTAAATGTGGTACTTGCTCTCTGTCTGACCCTTCATCAACACTCCAATAAGCAACTATGCAAAATGTTTTATAGCCCGGCAGACATCTTTCCACCCTTGTCCTTGGGATTTATCACACACAACCTGAAATGTAGAACGATATAATCCAACATAAAACACGACCAGAGTTCAGTGTTACAAGGTCGTGACATCTGTGACACCGTGAAGTAATAACAACAATAAACAGGAGCAGGCAGTGGCACTGATGTGTGACTAATGTTTGTCCTCTTATTATTTCACCAGTGTAGTTTTTACACTGCATAGATGGGAACAGTCAAGTTGACTTTATGATTGCACGCAGCTGCCCAGGGACATTTTCTGTCCAAGATTTATTTGAAATTGTGACACAGATCTGCAGGGATGATTCATCGCTGAAAGAAAAATGATCGCCGAGATACGATCAAGAGGAGAAGACACGAAAAACAAAATGTTTGGCCGTGTTTGAAAAATGGCTGACAGCAGAGGACCTGTCAAGTTGACAGCCAACACGCTCTCTCTTCTCCCTGCTGACTTTTTTTTTTTTTTTTTTGCGTCCCTGCTGGTGCACAGTTTGACTTTTAGCTCAGGTTTAAGGACTGCAGCATGACATGAAATTATAAGCAAAGGCCTGTGTTGTGCAGTTTTTTAGCATTCATACCATTTATCATTTTAACGGAGCAATGAGCCATGAGAGTCTGCTTTACTGCAGCTGACGAACAGCTGAGGTGGAATTAGGCGTCACATAAAGTAGGGGAAAAAAAACTCTCTTTTGTGCAGAAACTCTATAAAGAGCTCCGTTATTTGTCAAAATGAAGAGCTATAACAGTCAAATGTGGGGATTTATAAGCTCTTTTATATTGTTGATGCAACAATAAAACCAGAGGCCTAAACCATCTGATTTAAAATACACTTTTTGCAGAAATTAACAGCTTGAAATACCTCTAATTCCATCCATCTATCCATTTCCAATACTGCTTATTCCTTGAAGGTGGGGGGGGGGGGGGGCACTGGAGCCTGTACCAGCTGACATTGGCTGAGAGGCGGGGTTCACCCTGGATGGGTCGTCAGTCCATTGCAGGGCCATCAGGAGCAATTAGGGGTTCAGCATCTTGCTCAAGGATACTTGGACATGGTCACCGGGGGAAGTGAGGATCAAAATAGCGACCCTCGCTTGCTAGACGGCCACTCTGAGCCGTGCCGCTCTTCCTCTTTAACTCATTCATATAAATTAAATAAAAATAAATAGAAGCATTTTGTTTTTCACAAGTTAATGACACATTTTTTAAGAGGGCACCTTGCATATCTTCACCCCTCATCACCCCTCACCTCTAAGGCGTCACTGTTGTTCACCACGCAGGCCTGACAGTGAACACACTTAGTGTAATGATCCATTGGCTGCGTGTCTAATGAAGAAATAGATTATATGAGAATGCTTTCCCACTTCATTGGTTTGCTCTCATGTATTTGGGAATCTGTGTGGAAGTGTGTGCATGCATATGCGTTTGAAAATATTGCAGCAGGGGAGCCAACTTGAAGATGAGGAAGAGAAGGAGGAGGAGGAGGAGGAGGAGGAGGAGGAGGAAGAGGGAGGGTTAATGAGCCGCTATCACAGTCCATCAGGGAAACCATCAAGAGGCCAGACAAGTTCACTGGTCATTCTCTCTTTCTGGTTTTACCTCGTTTCTCATCTTCTCTCCATTGACCCCCCCTCTTTATCAAGGGAGTCACATGATCCCTGTCTATTAGCAGGATCACTCAAAAGATGGACGAATTTGATTAAATTTGGCAGAACGAGAGCACTTATGATGAGGAACAATCAGTTTTTGATCTGAAACTGGTTTGATGATGTCATATCACCTTGGCAGAGGACTGTGGTCTCTTGAGTGCCCTCTTCCTCTCTCCCCATAGATCAGTGTTAACAAGGACATTAAATATGGCTGTAAAAACTGGTCCATTTGGATGCGAGTAGGAGATTGGAGAATGGGTGTCACTTTTCCACATCTTTTACAGCTACTACTGCTTCTCATGTACCTGCAGGTTGTTTTCTTTTTACCTCATCCAAACTAGCATGATAGTAGAAGGCAGCTTTGAGGGCAGTGATGGTGTTTCTGTTGTTATTATTTCATATCTATCGCTCTAGACTCAAACTCATCACTGATTGGGGGATGTATGAGTGCTGCTTAGCATGAGCTGGATTTGTGGCTGAGATGTCGAAAAGCTACCTTCTGGATGGGCTGTCATGGCAAGTTTTGTTAACCCAGATTTGTGTGTTTACACCAATGCCAACCTGAGCTGGAGCTGATAAATACCCATCATACGGCAGGGTCACTGACTGTGGATCAAACCTTTTTCTCATCTATTGTCTAAAGTGCTGATTCTGTTAAGGTGTACAGGTCCCAACATCCCTCCGCACCGTCCACTGACACTGCGGTTACACTGGGGCTGAAGGGCGTGGACGGGCCCTAACCTAACCATCTTATAGTGTGTCACTGACCAAAAATATAGGGAGAAACTTAGAAGTGAAACCCTCTGTCAAGGGGGGGAGGGCAGCTTTAGATCGATAGAGAGATATGGGTAAAGCCTAACACCCCCCCTCCCCCTCCCCCTCCCACATCGGTCTCGGCGTACTCCGTTCCCTACACACCATACCTTTTCTGGAGGAAAGAGAAGGACAGACAGATATATAGATAAATTGTTTGAGATAACTTGCGATGGTTAGGATAAACCATAGACGAGAGTTAGAAGATCCAGTGATGTCAGGATGAGGGTAGAAGGTGCAAAGACATTAAGTTTAGGTGTTGGGAAACCGGTGTTGTCTCCAATAGTAGGTTTAAGAAAAAGGGCCACTGTAGATTGTCTTTGTCTCAATTCTCCCAGCAACACTCTCACCATTTTCACTCACATCAATAACAATTGCGGACTGCATTGTCTTGCTTTGCTTCCGAGTGTAGTTCCTGGTCTTAAAATCCAACATTGGCATCCAAAGAATATTGATCCAGCTTGCATCTGATACTTCTGCTGCTGCTCAGTGTGCTTGCTATGTTGAGGGTCAAGAAGGATATTGTGCATTAACCCAACACCAAGCCCCTAATGTAAGTGCTTCTTTGAGACCAGCGTCGAGTCAGTGCCAGCCCTGAATCTGTTTTTCCAGTATTGGTAAAATAAGTAAAGTTATTACACATACAGAAAATAACAGCAATTGAAGAAGAATGGGTGTGCGAACAAGCCGAGATTCTCAGGAGAAACAATGTGATGGCCTCATAGATAGATACTTTATTGATCCCAGAGGGAAATTCAGTACCAGCGGCAGCACCAATAAAACACGGCACACATTCCACAAATACTGTGGCGATACTTAAACTAAATATAATGAAAAAAATCTATAAATAAGTGTATAATACGGCAATGGTGCAATGTTAAAATAGACATAATAAACAGTGCAAATGGAAGCAGTAGTGCAAAAATGCAGATGTAGGTGGGTGGGATATATTATTGGGGGGGACAGTTCAGTTGAGTCCGGGCTCCTCAGAGCGAGCTGTTGAAGAGCCGAATGGCCAGAGGGACAAATGACTTCCTCAGCCTGTCGGTGAGGGACGACAGTGACAACAGCCTGTCACCGAAGGAGATGGTGCTGTGCAGAGGATGATGGGGGTTGTCCTGGACGGACAAGAAGGGAGTCCAGTTCTGAACCAACTACAGAGCCGGCCTTCCGCACCAGTCTGGCTGGACAGACTCTTCTTGATGCTTCCTCCCCAGCACACCACACCATAGAAGTCCACATGTGGGTGGCATGGCTCAGGGGTAGAGTGGTCGTCTAGTAACCAAAGGGTCGCTGGTTCGATCCCCGACCCCGGTGACCATGTCGAAGTGTCCTTGAGCAAGATACTGAACCCATAATTGCTCCTGATGAGTAGGTTGGCGCCTTGCATGGTAGCCTCCACCATCAGTGTGTGAGTGCGTGTGTGAATGGGTGAATGAGATGACACTGTAAAGCGCTTTGAGTGCCGCTAAGGTAGAAAAGCGCTATATAAAATTGAGTCCATTTACATGTGTTTTATTATGCTAATTGGCTGAAGGTGTACCTTCTGTCTGTCAAGGCAAGTACTGCACCCTCTCATTGTTGTTTAGGCTGGGAGGGGGTCCAACTATGGTGCTTGTGCAATATGGATGATCTCAGCAGATTAGCTGCTAGCAGAGGAAACAGATTTTGAGAGTGTGTGAGAGTCTGGTTGTGATGAAAAAGACAAAAAAGGCATTCCTTCAAGGGCGGGGCACATCAAACTGACACCAGTTGACATAGGAGGTCATGTAATTTCCACCGGCTGATTTAGGAAAGGAAAAAAACTCAAATCAAGAAGTGACCAGACCAAAATACTATAAATTTTTTTCCTCAGAGAAAACAAACTTGCAAGCTTAGAGTTCTTTCAGTGGACCCTAATGATGGCTGCAATATTTCATTCCCTGGAACGTGATCCTCATTTCAATTGTGTTTATTTAGAACAGTTTGCAACAGAAGAATCAGCCATTTCCATCTGTACAAAACTATACATGACTGTTGGGGGGGGGGGGGGTGTTTGACAAGTACTTTAGATTCACCTTTGTTTGCCCCCCCCCCCAAAAAAACAAAAACAAAAATAAACAGACGCATAAACGTGCCATACATAAATGTGTGGAGTAAATCCTGTAGGGTGGGGGTCTGCTTTGATAGTGGGGGTTTATATCCTCCCAAAGGGGGCCTAGAGCTGTGCTCACAAAACGACCGCAAATCAATACTGCGCACGCATCTGTCAGGGCGTGATTAAATTCACCCATTCCCATGATACCCCCCCCCCCCTTCTAATAATGAAGGAAGACATATATAAATGTACACACAGTCAAACACATTCCTTGTACTTGGCAGGGGGCAGATGAGAAAAGAAATCTGAGAAGGAGTTCAAGGCCTGAGAAGAGGTAAGCATGAAGTTCACCCCGAGCTATAAAGTCTGCTGCTGTGTCCTCAAAAGAACAGCTGGAACAGAGAGGTTTGCTGGTGTAAAGACCACGGTGTCGGACTTCACACTGACATTTGCCCTCTGGCTACGTGGAATTTGACCGCAATCGCTATCAGGCGAAGATGGCACAAAGAGACAAAGGTCTGACCCAGATAGATGGATGTGTACAATGAGGCTGCTGCAGGACATGAAGCAAAGAAATCCATCAAAAAGCAATAATCAGCAGCGGCGAGGTGGCGGCTGATCTAGTGTGGCATCCGTTCATTATGTAAATCTCACAACCTAGCTTTCTTTATCATCAAAGCCCCTCATTTGGAAGAAATTAGCCACTCTCCATCTGTGGAAAAACAACAGAACACTAAAAGTGGACTGTTGCTATGGAAACTATGTGGGCGAAACCATTTTAGGAAGAGTGGGTGGCAGGGGTGTGTGTGTGTGTGTGTGTGTGTGTGTGTATACTATCAGGCAGGTACATGAGGAGAGCAGCAATCAACAGGTGCACTGGTAGCAACAGAATCTGAGCCTCGACTGGAATTATAAATGTAATTTGGATGCCGTGACATCGGCCATTGGATTATCTGGTAAAATATGACGCCTTGTGAGATCGAAAGTGAAAATGCTGCACTTATTGTCGCTGCAGATGGACCTTATAATTAAGAGATCCCCCTAAAAAAAAAGAATCCGACTCACTGATGTCTATCACCGCTGCAGAGCTGCATCAGCTTGCACTGTAATTTCATGTGGAATTCCTATCAAGCAGGGAAGAAGCTAAAATACTACAGCAGAGATATGAATATTGTAGGATATGAAGAATACACCCAACCCCCACTGTCACGCTTACTTCGACTGCAGCTAACATGACTTGATAAAATATTCAAAGGCGAGAGAAAGAGATACTACGTTCAAGGGCACATCAAACCCTGAACGATCATTTACATTCATGAATCAATAATCTTTGTGGGATTAAAGAGGGAGATAAAGGGTTGTCGCTTCTTCTGGGGTCATTTCTTTGTTGAAGGACCTAATTTTTATTGGTCGTGATGAAATTCAGCAAAGAGCGAAACCTCCAATCGCCCAGCCATCACTCATTTCTGGAAGTGCTCCACCTTTTCATTTTGAAATTCATGTGGGTTTTTTATTCTCGGCCCTCAGCCACAACATAGCGAGGTTTGACAGCGAGCAAAGAGCCTCGTGCATCAAGGTTCTCTTACTTTTGTTCAATAGAAGGAAAATAAGAATTCATGAAATGTGCCCTCGCAGCCAAATCTGCCTGCTTGGCTCAGGAGGTGGAGCGGCCGTCAACTAATCTGATGGTTATTAGTTCGATACCCCAGCTCCCCAGAGATCATGGAGAAGTGTCCTTGAAAAACCCCGAAGCCCCAGCCCATCCTGATGATCGATGAATGGGGCAAAGACGATGCACGAGTTGAACCCTGCAGTTACATCTGTATTCCCTCCTTCTAGCTCCAACCAAGGTGAGAAATTAAAAAGTAATCAAACCAATCAGAGGAGTTGTAACTGCTCCTCTGGCCTGCTAAACAGTAATGTAGCCTCTGATTTGTTCCACTTCATGATGCGAATATGAATGGTGTCGACTGTAGCAACGAGGGGTAAAGTTGATGTTTTAAAATTTTTTAAATACCTGTAATTGCAGAAAGAGACTCAATAGATGAATAATAGCTCTTAAACAAACTTAAACTTCTTAGTGGAAAAGACATTTTTGCGCAAATGCGCAAGCTCATTCTGTTCTTACTCACTTTGAAGGATCAGGAGTTCCAGGTATTGTACAGTCAACGGGCTGGCGACGTTTGTTGAGAATATTTGTTGAAACCTGTCTCAGTCAACATGTGGGCCGCTACTACCTCGTAAGCTAAGCAGAAAGAGTCAGTCATGCCGACTGATGTAATTACTCTATGGTAAGCTGATACCCACAATATTAAAGCAGAAAAGTTAAAAGTAATTGAAATGTATGACTACACTTGGCTAGAGAGGAGAGGAAAATGACACCAAAGGCCACACAAGAGCCCTCACAATCGTTTTTTTCTGACTTTAAAAGTGTGTAACGCCAAGTTTCAGTAGCTGTCCTGGGGTCAACCCTCATTTTTTCAGTCAGGTTATAGCGACGTGCAGTCCACCTGAGCAATGGTGCTTCAGTTTCTGGTTGCAGACCAGCTCTTGTGAGGTCTGAGAGTCGTGATGTTATGAGCTATGTTAACCCCGATTGCTTGAATTAAAGATTTATGCTGAGTGTTCTATCATAATCTAACGCTTTGAAATCAGCCCCACATCTCCGGCCAAGGACCCACCACGCAGTGTGGAAGAGCAGTTGTGTACTGTGCCACGGTGAAACTGACGACTGAAATATGGAAATGAGCAGGAACAAACTAAAACAGGTGGTTGCTAGTGTGTCCATCCTGGGCTTCTGTAGGTGCAACCTGGTGACCCCCGCTGATCATTTTGGTATCAAGGACTCAATTCTTAGTTCCAGCTGATTATACACGAAAAGGTTGAGATGACGTGTTAGTTGATTCAGAGGGAGTTATGTGGTGTTTTGTTGAGGTGTTCTAAATGTGCTCGGATTCAGGAGGCACTGTAGCAACAGCAGTTCTGGCTGATGGCAGTGATTTTAATTTCCATAGCAAAGTGATATGCCTTGCAGTGCTGCTACTGAAACCACTACAGCCTCTGATTATTATTGATATTACTTTATAGTACTTACTCTTTCAAAAGAATCACTTAAATGTCAACGTTCAAGTAGGAAACACATCTTGGGCAAGCATCTCCATGTAGTAGCTCTATGTTATATTTGTATACATGCGCAGCAGGGAATCCCCTCCTGCAGACCTCCATGTATCGCACTCCCTCAAGTAGTTTGTGAATCAGTCTGATATGAAATTACTACCACGACTCTTCAGATTTCATTGTAATATTCGTCCGGAGCGTCTCGAGAGCGTGACAGAATAAAGAGAGGGAGGAGGAGGAGGAGGAGGCCCCGTTTGGGTTGAACGTGCAAGACTGAGGTGTACTTCAGATGATTACTGTAGGTAAGAAAGATGATTTGTATGTTGGAAGGTGCGGATGAGCGATAGATTGGGGATTGTGCTCTGTCACCTGCTTAGGCCGCTGCACAATGTCATCACAAGGCAGCGCCTAAGCACCTGTCATGCACGATAAATGGAAGGTAGCCGACTGGAAATACCTGTGTGTATACCTCCAAAGTGAACATCGCAGGCCTTCAGCTCCTGATAAGTGCGGACGTTAACAGCTCACTTCAAGCTTTTACTGGTGCAGCTGGTGCCCTCCTCCTCCTCAAGATGTGCAGGCAGAGAGTTCACCTCAACCTCTTCATCTGCAAGTGTGGTGTCGAGATCTTTAACAAGACAGCAATAATCTTGTATTATTCATTTGCTAAAGTAAGATCATAGAAGTTAAATGTAGCTGCTCAATGAGGAATGGCGTGATTGATGTTACATAATTGATGCTTTAATGTGAAGTCTAAGTAGCAGTTTGATCTAGCAGCTGCTCCAGGTGGAGCCCAAAACTCTACTCTACCTTGCTTTACTGGATATGCTATTAGCACCCAGGTGTTAGCATCCAGAAACACTGTTTATACGGGAGGTGGAATAGCCAATGTGGTTGTTCGCATTCAAAGTTCCCTAAACTTTTTATGTCACACTGACACTTTCAACCTGCTGCTGTGTTCCCCTCTGCATCTACGGATGGTGCTACCGCCACCGGTGGCTAGGCTAGCACCGCTAACATTAATGCTATTGGAATTCTTCTGCCAATGTACTGACAGTTTCCCCTGCTTCCACGGCCATGGAGCAAGATCTTATCAAATATTTATTTATTAGAGCAGGACAACATACTGGGTACAAAAGAGACTTTTTTTGTCTGATAAGAGGAAATGGCCTTCTGGCTTCCCTCAACCTTCCTCTGCTTCTGATTGGCTAGTACTTTGTGTATTCGGGCATGAGGAGTAAGAACTATTGCGGGGCCTCACAGAATGCAGAACATAGAAAACTCGCTTCTTTTTGATGACGGATTATGAGAAGACACGAAACATTTTTTTAGATGTAACTCTGACATAACTGTACCCCCTGTTAGGGGTCCTAAATAATGAATTGGAGCACTTGTCCTTGAAGAGTGAAGATGAGAGAGGCTGTATTATACTCACAAACTAGACGCAGACAGCCACGGACCACATGGATGCATAGCGCTTCTGTTTATACTTTCTGAAGAATTGGAATTGAAGAAGAACATGCAGGTTTAATAAAAACGACTGAAAAAACTTTCCTTAAAAATAACACAGAGAGGAATAAATCAGACAGAACAGGCATGATGAACAAATGATCCAACAACTAATGAACGACAAGAGGATGTCAACACAACTAAGCTAATGAGACTGAGCAAAAGGTGGTAAAACATAGGAACGATGGGGTAAGAGACACAAAGGACTAACAAGCTGACAAGACACAGCTGATTGACTCAAAAAGGCAGGAAGTGTAAAGCAAATTATAACAGAGGAGGCACATAGGAACTGACTGGGTTCATAATCAGAACACAAACAGCAAACAAGGCAACATAAGAAACATGAAGATAAAAACTGCCAGGACTGCAAAATTAATGAGGACTTGGAAAAAACAAAAAACCAAGAGTACATCCATGCATCCATCTACAAACACGCACAGCAATGAGACCAAACTGTCCCTGACCTCATGGGCCAGCTCTGACTGAGGGGTCGCGAGGCCAAGGCAAGACAGAGATAAGTTCTCTCCACCCAGTCCTCGGTCAGCACAGCAGCCTCCACCCAGCTGGACGTGCCTGGAACTCCTCCCTTCGAAGCTGCCCAGCTGGCATCCACACGAAGCGTCTGATTGACTCAAAGGAGCAGCGGCTCTACTCTGAGTCCCTGGCAGATGACCGAACTTCTCTCCTTATCCCGAGGGAAGACACCAGCCGCCCCTCTGAGGAAACCCATTTTCGCCGCTTCAGCTCATTCTTTCGGTCATGACCCGATATTTTTATGACTGTAGGTGATGGCAGAAACGGAGACGAACCTGTAGATAGAGAGCTTGGCTTCCAGCTCTTCTCTGCTCTCTTCTCATCACGACGGTGTGGTAGTGTAAACTCAAAACCGCGAACAATAATATAAATTAAAGAGTCCAAAAACTGAAAGTCCATCACTAAAATGTTCAGTCCATGTTCCGCGTGTGCGCAGCAGAGCGTTCTTTATCAGGAGCCGATTGTCTTTGAAACCAACACGTCTTGTATCCACAGCCTAACCAAAAGATGATGATGACGGATAATCAACAATTCACAGAAGAGAACGGTCGGAAATAAAATTCACAGGCTTTGATGAATCTGTTATCACACCATTTCCTGCTGAATAAGTCCTTCTCTGTGAGTTTTAGCAGATTCCACACATTTCTATGGTCTTAGACATAGTCAAATCTTTTTTTTTTTTTCTTGCCTTTTGTCCAGTAAAAGTATTTGACTTTGTCTGACATTATCACATTGAGAGATAAGCTAAGCACCAGCCAGAGAGTAATCTTAAATCTACCGACGGGACCTTCTTGGCAACTCTGATGACAACTGAAGATGATTCATATTTTTGTTCAGGCCATAGGTACATTGCAAAACACAGAGTGGATTTACAGTCGGTTTGTTTCATCGCACAGTTTCTTTAATGAAACATTCATGAATTATCATCACAAAAAGTATCAAAATAATTAGAGATATTAATTTTACAATGGATGTGTGCTCAGTCTTCTCTTGCGTTGTAAGGTGCGTGTGTAGAGCACTGCACAAATACACAAATACAGCAACAACACCTGGCTGTTCATCTGTGTGAATGGATGTTGGCAACAATGGTGAAAGCTGAGGTGATGGCCCAGGTCAGTACACAATTTTGCAAGCCTTCATCCGCTGCTCTGTCCATCTATTAATGATGTCTGACAACAGTTGATGAGTCGGGTCTGTGGGACCTCCTAGAGGAGGCGGATGAAAAGTTCACTTGTTCCAAGCAATTAAGCACCTGGGAAGTTGGCGTTCCACCAAAAGGTGAAGTAAAAAATGGACCGCTGGTAAGTTGTCAGAGGGTTTTTCGTCACAGAGGACTGCAGACATGGCAGTACTGTTAGTGTTTGAGGAAGGACGAGCGGGTGGGTGGAGAAAGATGCGCAGCTTTGGGAGGGTGGGGTCCCTCTGGTTCATGATAATGATGATAAATTACACCAGAATCATTACACCACTGTGAAAAAAGCAAGACAGTTGAGGTTCTTAATCACTGAATGAGTTAAACAGTGTACAAAAGTGTCTGTTTAGAAAACGAGGAGTGTGCGTGTCGCTGACCCATGTCTCTCTCCAAGGAAGGGGTTCCTAATATAGGGTTTGGAAATTAGTCTTAAGGTTCACGTCTCCGAACTCACCTGGAGCGACAGGTGAGACCTGGAGGACATGGTGCCATGGACCCACACAGGAGACTCACATACACTTGGATTGAAAGACAAGGAGGGCATGTTGCTGTAATTATTATATTTCAGTGGGAAATGTGCAAAAAATAGTCCGACTACAGAAGGTGTGTGTGGCTGGTGAAACTTACCCATGATTTCCAGCAGAAGATTCATGATGAAGTTTGACATTGTCCTGTGTATTTAATGTCAGATGGGTGAAACCTGTGGCTAAGTCCACAGTATAATAGTTGCTGCTTCTTTTGTTTTCTTACCTGAAGAACAGCCAGATTCTGACATCAGTTCGGGCAGCACGGTGGTGCAGTGGTCAGCACAGTCGCCTCACAGCAAGAAGGTTCCGGGTTCGAGTCCCGGCTCCATCACAGGATCTTTCTGTGTGGAGTCTCCATGTTCTTCCTGTTCCTGTGTGGGTTCTCTCTGGTACTCCAGCTTCCTCCCACAGTCCAAAGACATCAAGAGGGGACGAGGCTGATTGATACTCTAAATTGACCGTAGGTGTGACTGTGACTGTGAATGGTTGTCCGTCTCTATGTGTTGGTCCTGTGATGGACTGGCGACCTGTCCAGGGTGAACCCTGCCTCTCACCTGAAGGCTGCTGGGATAGAGAGAGCCCCCCCACGACCCTGAACAGGATAAACGGTAGAAAATGGATGAATGAATAGATGGATGATCTCAGTTCATAATTCAAGATATAGAAGCCATAACTGAAGCGGTGTCTTTATTCCAAAATGATAGACTGTTGCTGCCTATGAACTTGCCTATAAAATACGCTTAAAATAAACAGTCAGTGCACAATACTTTCGGTTGTTCATATCTGATCCAGTATGGGCGTGTCCAAGACGGCATCTTTCAAGGAGATATTCCTTCATTATTTTCTCCAGATTGGGATTGGTTCTCATCTATAAGTCTGTAAGGGGACAGTGAGCCTACAGGTAATTTCTGAGAACTTGACAACATCAACCAAAAGTCACAAACACCGTCTCGCTACTGCTAAAATAGTTTATAAAATCTAGAATGAAATAAAATAAGAATAAATATTCCACCCCTTGGTGAGACAGTACCTCAAAAAACACTAAAATAATGAGCAACAACTTACAACTTTATGTCTTTAAAGTTTCGGACAGTCAGTCTTTTTTAAATTTCTGGACCTTCAAGTTTGTCAGTTAGACTGAAGTTTTGGTTTCAGTGACTCTGGGATCTTTATCTTTGGAGTATTTCTTGTTTATGTTTGATCTGCACATTCATCATGTATTATTTTGCTGTTTTACCTCCTGCCTTTGTTACTACTTTCCTCATTAGTCCTGCAGTATTTTAGTTCTCTTCGGTCTTTTTTAAGATCCTTTGTTCAACCTGCCTGTTTGTCAGTCTGAATTTGAGTTGAATCTTGTGAGTTAAAGTTTAGTTTTCCTCTTTTCAAAGTCAAGCTTTGTGTTTCTTTTCGGTTATTAAAATATATCAAGTTCCTCATTTCGTGTCTCCTCAACTGCAACTGACTGTAACTCTTGTTGTCAGTGTTTCGGTGTCTCTGTATTCAATATTGCTCAAAACCCTCTGTCTTGAAGTGACCTCTCAAGGATAGAAACATGCTCTTCGCTCCTACGTAGAGACGTTGCAGCTCTGTCAACATCGGTATGGTGAAGCTGGAGTCTTTCCACACAAGATCCTTCAGTAACCTTCTCTGTGTGCTCTGACTCAACGGGATATCAGAGGAGAAGCTCTACGCTCACACCCAAAGCCATAATATCCTCCACGAGATCACGCCGAACACAGCAGCGCAGAACGGGGGGATTGAGACTACCTTAAAACTACCTTTGCAAAGTAGAAGAGGATGTTTCCGTAACAGACAGACTTGGACGGAGTCTTACTAACCCCAGAGCTGAGCCACCGACAGTAGCACATGACTAAGTTAGATGCAGTTTTACTCTATCACTGCTCTAACAAGGAGAACAACTTTTGACATTTTACAGCTGTAGTTAGGCAGTTAAGCTCCTTTATATTTGAGCATAACCATTCAAGTATGATAAAAAAAGGTTTTATGTTTCGCTTGAGGTTGAAATCTAGTTGTCTTTTGTGAAAAAGAGTTAATGTTATGGGTGGAAACCCATTTTGCACTTGGACGTAATTTCGTTTATAAAATAACATGAGCGTCCTCTTGCAAGATGGAATGTGGACACAATTTCTCCTGAGCTGAGGGGTCATTATTTGACTTGACCAGGGTTGTAACTATGGATTGTCTTTGAGTAACAAAATGATTGAACATTTGGTTGTAATGTGTAATACATTTGGAAGGAAACGTCTCAGTGCAAAAGTGATGGAACGCATCGGTCGAAATGTGCGGTCAGAAAAAAAACGGCTGCAGTCTGAAGATTTATCAAAGCCACTGCAGTGGTTTTAAACTGTTAAATGAGGGTAAACTCAGCTACTTTTCTGCTCGTATTTGTCGTTTTCAATTTCACAAAAATGCTTGAATTTGCTATACACCATTAAGCAGTGAGGGGCGGACGGAAAAAGGAAGTCTCGGAGGCGAAACCGCTGATCTAGTGGACCTTGTTCCTGGAGGCTAAGAGGTCAGACATAGCTGACGGGCTCTAAGATTGATCCGACCTTCCACAGTGTCTTGGTCCATTGGTCTGACTTCTAAAATTATGATTTCAGTCAGAATCATGTGTTTACGTGTTTGTTAAAGTAAAAAAAAAATCTTTGTCCAATGTCCTGCTTTTATATCCAGTGACTCACGATCATCTCCCGAGGAATAAAAAGTTACAAAACAACAAGAGGAACCAAACCTAGTTTTGTTTTGTCCTGATACACGTCAAAGGGGTGTGCTGGACATGATGTCGCTAAAGTATGATGTCATTTCGCCATGCGCCCTCACCGCTCTAGTGGAGACTGATGTCTGTGAAGGACAAACGGGTTTTATAGTGAGGACAAAATCTATTTATATGGTATCCCTCGCATATGACCGACACAAGGCAGCAACTATAAAACCTAGATGAAGCCTTTGGTCTTCACTGAATCATATTTCTGCCTTTAATGAGTGCAGGAGATTCTCACTATGTAAATGTCCTCACAAGGTGAGCATGGATGGACTGGGCAGAAATCCACGTACCGGGTCACATGTGATCACGTTCCATCACCTGATCATGTTCAGTCATGGTTTTTCCCGCGCGTATTGTCATTTAAGTGAAGGTAAACACAGAATAAGTTGAGACGAATGGAGGTGAAAGCAGCCTTGGAATCACAGTATTATTCATAGATTTTCTTAAAAATAACCTTTCATTAAATCTTTCATAACCACCAGCATGTATATATTTAGCCTGCCGAATATGGGACGCTACGATCAGGCAGATAATTGCTAATTCAACAACCTATAAAGTAACCTTCAAGATGATCTATGAGTCATACGGCAGCGTGGTGCAGAGAACACCTGTTCACAGACACCGGTTTTATAATACCTCTCTGGATTGTGATTCACACTCCTCGGTTTTGACCTTAAGTAGATGATTCAAACTACTGCACCCTGAAAGACCTTAAAGATCCCCCCCCCACACACACACACACACACGTATTAAAACATACAAAACACATGCTAAAATATGCGTCTGATTTCACAAATTATATAATTGTGGCAGTAGAATACTTCAAGTAGCATTCCTGTCTTACCTGTTGAAAATTGCAATTTCACAGATTTGACATGATGATCACGATCACCTTCGTTGCCAATTCGTGCCAAATTGTGGACCAGCATCAGCCTCCAAAACAGTTCTGAACATTAAATACAGATTCATTAATTTTCTTTGAAAAATAACAACAACAAAGCTGTCCGACACGAGCTTTTTTTTTTTTTTATCAATCTAGGTCATTAAACCTTTAAAAATCTCAGGCGTTTCCGTCAGAACGGAGAGGTGGCTGGGATCCCGTAACAACGTCTTTCATGACCGCGTAGCTTAAAACCAGCAGGGAACATTGCATAAGTTGAACTGTATTCAAAATGTGTTCAGAATCTGCTTATTCACTCCCAAAACTCCTTCAGTTTCCACAGCTTTCTTCCCACTGTTTACTCTTGTAAAAATCCCCCGTGGTGTTGGATGAAACCGTCACACTGGCGTCTACTAGCCTTTTGTTTCCTGTTTATGCACTTGTTGCCAGAAATAATCCGTATCTTCTTCCCTCCTCTCTGTGTCATCACGCACGTGTATGAGTCAAACTGATAGCTTTTACTTCATCCCTTATACGTGGTGACTTTGCTTTCACGTTTCAAGCGAAATGCACCCTGGTCCAGTTGACAGGGGATTGAATGCGGTTCAGTTGTTTGGTGGAGAGGCTTTGATCAAAATGTGAAATCACAAAGTTCAGACCAAAGGAGGCAGGAGAGAAGTGGCCCTGAAACTCCCAGACAAGCACATAAATGGGCATAAAAAAGGTGAAGTTAACATTGTGTTGTAGTCAAAGCCTTCCATATGACTCATCAGAACCCTGGCAGCTTCTGGACCATGTGACATTTGTTTACATTTGAGCAAAATAACAATGTGACATCAAACTGGTGTGAATGTGACCTTACTGTTAAACTACCAGTAGGAATCTTCCACCTGAACGCACTTTTTTTTTTTTTTTTTGTAATTCTTATCAATAGCAGCGTGTTTTCTTTTTAACTAATTTAGGAAATTATTCAAAAACTGTCTAAAAGATAGTTTGCAGTACTGAGAATTTCGACTGCATGTCTCATTTAGGTCAGGAGTTTGCCTTAAAAAAAAAACAACAACCCACAAAAACAATCAATTTAGGTACTCGTAGCAATATTTCAGTGTTATATGATTTCGTCTGTCTTTTTTGTTATTTTCTCTGTGTTTTCTCTTCATCCTTGGTCATCATTACTTCCAGCAGATTATTATGTTATTATCTGATTATCCAAATCATCCTTTTATTCTCTCTTTTGGAGGTTATTGGTTGGTTTTCTAGGGACTTGTTTGATGAACGATACACATGAATGAACTACACTGTATTTCAGTGTATTGTAGCAGGACATGGATTTGCTATTGCAAAGACAAGCTTTATTTTTTCCTGGTGGATGAATGATGAAAAAAAAAATAGGTTCAAAATAAATGCATGAACATGAAAATATAATAAAGATTATACTGTCACATAAAATAATTGCGATAGCATTTGAAAGAAAGGTTTTATGCCCCTCGCGTCAAAAGTGTGAGCTCTGTGGAAGCTCGGCGTGCGTCTGCGGCTTTGCATTGTAGAGGTCGTAATTATCCACCAGGCCTCGGCCAGAATTACATATTTTAACAAGATACTGACAAATTTTGGTGAAGACTGCAAGAACAAACCCTGCAGAGACCAGCCTTTGTCCTCACATGGAGGGAAAAATCTCATGAATACGCTCGCTCCTACACCCGAAGGCCACGCTCCCAGCGGGGGTCTAATGTGTCCCCCGTGCCTGGGGGGCTGGTAGACGGCCAGAGTCTCTGTGAAGTCAGCATTTTAGCGTCACATCAAATAATTGGATAGCCATTTGTCAGCAGAACAAACGCGTCGCCGCACACTCAGCAGATTCCGACGAGAGGGAGGAGGGGCTGAGGGGATGGGGCGTTATTAAAATTTCCATGTGAAGGAGGATTTAGTCAAATTATTTCACCTGCTGTGTGATTTTCCTTCAAATTCATTTTCAGCGCCTCAGCTCAATCCCTCTGAGCAGATTGTGAAGTCACAGCAATTAAAACCCTCCTGACAATAAATCATTGTTTTGCTTTCTCCCGAAGGAATTTCAATCCAATGTTGAAAATCGAAACATTTAATTGACTCGGTGACCACTTAGGGCGAAAGGTTGTGTGTTATAGAAGCTGTGAAGAAAAAGCTCGGCACATGACACACAAAGAAAACTCTCAGCTGAGTGTATTTGTATTCACCGGATTTCTGTGAATAATGAAGTAATAGCTCGATTAACGCAGTCACGTTGTTTACACGACTGCAGCGATTGTAGGTTCATCTGGTGGCCTGCAGGGAACAATTTTAGACCTCCAAATGAGGGAAGTAAATTTGTGTTTGCTGTATTACACATTGTTGAATTTATTGTAATTTCACACACCCTCCAGCCGTTTTACAGTGTGTTTGTGCGTGTGTGTGTGTGTATGTGTGTTTACTCATGACTTGTATTTGTGATTTCTGGTGAATGTACCAAATGAAATGTGTCTGTTTTTACAGCATATAGGGAGACTGACGATTGAACGCGAATAAAATTTGTACGTGTGAACTCAGTTGCATGTTTTAATGGAATTAGCAGCTTTGTGACGTTGTTTTTCACTGGTTTCTTCAGTCTAAAATCTCTCCCTCAAATGACCTTATTGAAACCAGCCTATAGAGGTCAATTATAAAATGCAGGCGCTTCAGAATCGGCTCAGGAAGGTAAATATGTGAAATCTGAGCTAAGCAGACACAGAGTGTTATTTCTAGGTGGGTGACAACATTTCTCAAAGGAGAATCAAGTTCGAGTGAGTGAGTTTGTACTAACCTGATGGAGCCAAGTGGGAGGAGTATATGTGGCCAGGAAAGAACTTCTACGGTTATCAGGGTTGCAGTACAAGAAGAGAAGAATGTGAGGTGTGCTAGCAAAGTTAGCAAGCTTTGCATTTTGTAATGCTAGCACTAGTTAACATGCTAAACTAACCTGCTACTGCTGGGTCATGTGTGTGATTTTTGGCTAACAACAACATAAAAGGTGTTGTGGTTCATGGACTCATCCTTTTTAACGGTGTTACTCAAGGTGCTTTAAAATGTTGCCTCATTCACCCATCCACAAACACACTCACACAACTTGATGATGGAGGCTTGCATGCAGGGTGTCAAACTACTCATTAGGGATTCAATATCTTGCTCAAGGACACTTTGACACAGTTGCCAGGGGCAGTGAAGATCGCACCAGTGAGCCTTTGGTCACCGAATGGCCATTCCGCTCCCACTCAATATTGCCACCTGGCACTTTGGAACCAAAAACAACATGTAGAGTGCGATGGCGGCTCCTGAAGAGGTTAGCCGAGACGCCACCAACTGGCTTTAGCTACTAGTTACTAGTTAGCTACACGTTGTCTTTGATAGACAGATGGTTCATCCAATCACTTGCAAAGTATTTATTGTAAGTGTCGAAACAGTTTATTCTGAGGATTTTCCTAATGGTACAACCTATCTGGTGTGTCAGGTTGGTGGGGTGGGGGGCTGTCAGGGGAAGATTCCCTAGGGTACCAAATGAGCTCAGACCAGCCCTGCTAACCAGCATCCCGGTGTTGAGCAGGAATTTGATGTCCCATTGTGCACCTTTAATGACATTGCACTTGTATTTTTTTTTGTCCAGATATATTGAATGAAATTCATTACCAGTTCATTTCATTTCTCCTGGATCTTATAAAACAAAAAGTGGTCGTAAAAACGTCACGTTACTTAAGCGTGTGTGCGCGGGGATTCCTCTCTCGTGCATTCTCACCTGTCATCGTAACTGTGTATGGACTGACAAGCACTCATCCACATAAACTGCGACCTATTTTCAAGCAGCAGTAAAATATCATAAATCTGCAGCAGAAGCAGAGATACAGACATTACCTCCGTTCCATAAACATGTGTTATTAAATGTTTACCAAGTCGGTCACGTGCCAGTGCTTCAATTTGTCTGTGGCTTGCTCAATAAAATCCTACCCTCTTCTTCTTTTCATCCATGAAACTCTTGCACAAAATTTATTTCAGATTTGCATTTCCCTTAATGCGCAAAATTCAGACATTCTGTTGGTTCTGTTAATACTCCTTCTATGCAATTAAATTTGACATTGTGGAGCTGCTACAAGACACCCTAAAATAATCACCACAGAGGACAAACTCTTTGATTTACGTAACGATGTGGCCTTTCCACTTTCCTTATAATATATCAGAACCAAATGCACTATTTTCCTCACTCTGGGGGAAGATAAAATTGGAGTTTTTATCCATCCAACAACCTTGTTTCCACGCTCTGTAATAAGCATTACATTTCATTATTACTTGCATGGCAATGAACTGTTGGACGTGTTCTTTTTTTCTACTTTTGCTCTGATTGCTACACTTTATGGTGTGCGACCAGCTCCGATCCTGCAGAGTTCAAACGCTGTATTTTGCAGATTATCTTCATATTACAATGATTATTTTCTAATCTGCAAGGGGAAAAACAAAAACAATTGACATATGGTAATGGTGGCTTTTTGAAGCAGGTTAGAGCATTATTACAAATCAATTACTATAAAAGGGGAGGTTATCAAATATTTGTGCTTTCCAATCACACAAATTCAATTGGTTTTTATATCCATTTAGATATTATATTCATAACTGGGAAGAATTGGGAACACAAACCGAAGTAGTAAAGAGAACAGATTGAAAAAACAAGAGGCACAGAATGATTTTAAAATTCTGGACCATAATGATGAAGACACCAACTGTGTATTACAGATGAAACAGTTTGAAACATGATGCTGCCATATGGAGACAATTACGCAATTAAAGAACAAGAGAAATGTTTTGATGAAAAATGCATCTTTGGCTAAACACAGATTTTTATTTTATGCCTGATTGCCAGTGTGTTTAATATTAAGTAAACAGACTCTCCTGTCTTGAGAGTGTGGAGATACAGGTGACAAAAGAACATAAATAAGCACATTTTTATGACATGAATCTCATAAACCCAAAGAAGAAATATGGTTTTACTGCACAAAAAGCACAGGCAGGCAGAGCAAAGAAGAAGTACTTCCTAAAAAAAAGTCTCACCCACTGATTTGTACACTCTGCAGGTAAAACTTACCGTGAAAGTGACAGTTATTTTCAGATAAAATCCTCTGGTATCGTTGGTGGCCTCACAACAAGCTGACCGTGTCACTTATGTCTTGGTGTGTTGCAGCCTGGGAGTCGGGACAGAGCAGCCAAAGGGTACCAGGAGAAATCCCCAGGCTGGATGACAGGATGCCCTCGCTGTCAGAGGACAGTCCCTGGATTTGGTGCATCCTCTGGCCCATTGTGTCAGTTAGCTTCTACAAGAAAATGGGAAAACTGGTATTTAGAGGTTACTACTTCCCCAGATTACGTCTACCTTTACAGCTGCGATTTTCAATGTTCACTTGTACAATCAATTTAAAATGATATTTAATGTTCCCATGGAGACATTCTTAGGAGTGTAAACTGACCACCGTGTTTGTAACAAAAATATCTGAGTTCGGGGTGTTAAAGGGCCTTTTCACACCAAGGTTATACCAAGATCTGACGTAAACAGCGTTAGCAATTCCTGAGTCAAAAAAGTCAACAGAGGTTGCTAGATGATGTCATCAAGGGTGGTGATGACCAACAGGATGGTGGTGCTTGTTCAGGACATGAATTGGGAAACGGAGTAGCATTGCATTCACATCACGGTACAATGGATTGTTGTCAATGCAAACATTCTCCCAAAAACCTGAAAAGACACTAGTTTTGGAGCCAACTGCTTTTCACAAGTCAAGTCACCAGGGGGTCTGGAAAGTCACCCGATCTAGAGACAAAGTCACCCGATCCAGAGACAAAGTCATCAATTTGGAAGCACTCGCAAGGTCAGCCAGTGGCAGCTTCGCTTTGCAGTCTGTCCTCTGGACACTGAGGGATGAACATCTCAAGGGACTGTCTGCTGCGTGAGGACTGGGCCACCTATGGGTACTTTGGGACCCTGCTCATTGAAGAAGCGTAAGATTGATACATGCTTTCATATCAGGGTCTCCAAAAGTCGCCAAAAACACCAGAAAAGTTGATAGATTTGCCACTGGTTGCTGTTTTGAAAAAGTGTTGATAGAGGGGTCTGAATACTCACTAAACATGGACATGACATCTGGACATGAACCGCAGAAACTTCCTGTTAATGATTCAATTCAAACAGAAAAGTATGTATAATACCTATTTTGGCATCATTGGGTCAGTTACCTATGTGTTTCAGAATTAAATTTAGAATTTTATTGTTTTTTTTTTTAAAGCACATTTGGGGTTGGACCTGGATAATATCATGGACCGACGTGCCGAATGGACAAACCACCACGTGGTGGACGTGGACTGACTCCATGTCCCACACACACACACACACACATGAAATGGTTTGGTCCTTTCTGCTCAGGCAGTGCACCTTGCTTGCATTCAGTGACTCTAGCAGACAGAGCCAGTTAAGACCAGCCAATGTCATTTTCCTGCCACAACTTTCCAATGAATCTGGCTTTCATAAATGTAAAGAAAGACTAGAGAGACAAGAGAGAGTTTCAACAGGGGTGGTTCAGTCTATGAGTGTGGTGGAAATGTAATTAGCTATGCTTACAAATTAGTAGTTATTTTATCCTCCTAAAGCAGTTCTATACCTGCTTCCTCTAGGTCACATTATAAGGAAACACTCGATTAATTTTCAGATGATAAACAGCTGTACTTATCAATGCATCCACATGAAACAAATCAGCTTTGTGAACTGGAGGCCTGTCTAAAGGAAATAAAAACATGGATGACCCATAATTTCCTTTAATTAACTGATAAAACTGAAATTATTGTGCTGGGCCCAAAACACCTTAGAAACCTCCTATCTAATGAGATAGACACCCTGGATGGCACTGCCCTGGCCCCCAGCACTACCGTAAGGAACCTAGGAGTTCTCTTTGATCAGAATCTGTCCTTTATTAACTCCCACATTAAGCAGATCTCTTGGACTACTTTCCTTCATTTATGTAACATTGCTAAGATCAGACACATCCTGTCTCAAAAAGATGCATAAAAACTAGTCCATGCTTTTGTCACTTCCAGGCTGGATTATGGCAATTCCCTCCTATCAAGCTGCACCAATGAGTCCCTAAAGACTCTCCAGCTGGTCCAGAACACTGCTGCCTGTGTGTTGATGGAAACTGGTAGAAGAGACCATGTCTCTCCTGTACCGACTTCTCTGCATTGGCTCCCTGTCAAATTCAGAATAGAATTCAAAATTCTCCTTCTAACATACGAAGTCCTCAACAATCAGGCCCCTTCATATCTGACAGAGCTCATAGTCCCTTATTACCCATCTAGAACCCTTGGCTCCCAGGATGCAGGGTTACTTGTGGTTCCTAGAGGTTCTAAAAGTAGAATGGGAGCTGGAGCCTTCAGCTATCAGGCTCCCCTCCTGTGGAACCATCTCCCAGTTTTGGTTCGGGATGCAGACACCCTCTCTACCTTTAAGAGCAGACTAAAGACCTTCCTTTTTGATCAGGCTTATAGTTAGGGCTGCTTAGGCTGGCCCTTCGATTTGCTGCTATAGGCTTAGACTGACGGGGATCTCCCATGGTGCACTGGGCTTCTCTCTCCTCTCTTTCCTCCTGTATGTGTCATACATAAATCATATTCACATGTGTTACTAGTGTGTTTTCTTCTCCTGAGCCTTTGGGCTCCCAGCATCCCAGATCCCGGGTGCTGCTGGAGGAGGCTACAGACCTGAAGAGGCTCAAGCTGCCACCTGTAGCACCACCTGCTCATGTCCCCATCTGTCCATCAGTCTCTTCCCTTTCTCTCTCTCTTTATCTCTGTCCCTCTCTTTCCTTCTGTACATCTGTCTTCCTCCATTATCTGTCTTTGTCTCTGCCCTGCTCTCCTGCTCTCTTTCCCCCCAAAGCAGAAGGCCGTCTCCATTGAGCCTGGGTCTGCTCAACGTTCCTGCCTGTTAAAAGGAAAGTTTTCGTCACCGCTGTTGCAGGATGTGCTTGCTGATGGAGAATTGTTGTGTGTAGATTCATTGAAGTGTGGAACCAGACCTGCTCTACTTGTAGAGTGTCATGAGATAACTTTTGTTGTGATTTGGCACTACACAAATAAAATTGACTTGACCTGACTGAAATTATCTTTATGGAATGTTGGAGCAACTGGGTTTACATCACAGTAATTAGACAGGATTGGTGTGGCCAGTTGGGTCACAAGAGATCAGTGTGATATCTTTTCATAAAGACCAAAATGTTATGTGTGGGGAGGTGTGAGGGGGAAGTAGACCCAGGTGCTGACAGTGGGAAGGTGCACAAGAGGTTTTTATTTAGACACGGGGAACTTGAGATGGGGGAACTTGAGACTGTAGATGGGGAGACTTGAGACTGTAGACGGGGAGACTTGAGACAGACGACTGTAGACTTGAGACTGTAGACAGGGGAACTTGAAACTGTAGACCGGGAGACTTGAGACTGTAGACGGGGAGACTTGGTGACGACTGCGACTGACCACAGAGAGTCGGGGGCAGCCAGGAGGCCGCGCAGACCACAGAGAGTCAGGGGGCAGGAGCAAGAGAGGTGTCCGCCTGGTCCCTCGTGGCAGGAGCAGGACAGGTGTCCGCGTGGACCCTTGGCGGCGGAGAAGTTGTAGCAGCCGCTGGGATTGGGATGGTGCCCGCCAGAACCCTCGGCGCCGAGACAGGAGGGGCGCCCTCCAGGGCCCTTGGCCGTGGAGCAAGAGTTGTGCCATCCAGGACCCTTGGCAGCGGGGAAGGTGTCGCAGCTGCTGGGCTTGGGATGAGGGCTGGACCGGGCTGCCTAGGAGCGCGAAGGTGTCCAGCCCTCTCACCTCCCTCAGGCTGGGAGCTCCTGGGCCTCCCGGATGGGGGCTGAGCCGACCTTCAGGCTCGCTGCACCGAGCGAGGACCCCCGAAGGCCAGCCGGGTGCCCGTAAAGTCCCTCTCCCTTTGAGACTCTTCTTCCCAATTCCTCTTTGCCATCAAGGCAAAGTGCTCAAAAAGAGTCATCATACGTAGGGGGGAACTTGTCCGCTGGATCTTTCTTGGTTGGTCCATTCTGTCCATACACAAATAAAATTGACTTGACCTGACTGAAATTATCTTTATGGAATGTTGGAGCAACTGGGTTTACATCGCAGTAATTAGACAGGATTGGTGTGGCCAGTTGGGTCACAAGAGATCAGTGTGATATCTTTTCATAAAGACCAAAATGTTACGTATGGGGAGGTGTGAGGGGGAAGTAGACCCAGGCGCTGACAGTGGGAAGGTGCACAAGAGGTTTTTATTTAGACACGGGGAACTTGCGACGGGGGAACTTGAGACTGTAGACGGGGAGGCTTGGCGATGACTGGAGACTTGAGGCTCCACAACAACTGGAGACTTGAGGCTCGACCACGACTGGAGACTTGAGGCTTGACCACGACTGGAGACTGATGTGAGAGCTGGAGACTGATGTGTGAGCACAACAAGACGCAACAGCATGACATGGTAGAAAAACACGACACGGCAGAAAAACACGACAATGGACCAACACGTGACACAAAATCCCTGACCCTGAATCAATTTGGACGTGTTTGTTCTGCATCTGTATTTATGTCTGTCAAGTTGCATCCTAGGAGAGAGTAGGGGGTCCCGTAGCATCAACAAGCCATCAAGTCATATCATTTCCAACCAAAGCCTAGTGATGTGATCACTCCAATGCCATACCGGTGGAGGACCACAGAGAAGAGGACCTGATTTGCCTTGAGTGTGGCTAGAAAGCAGCAGAGCATCTAAATGGATGATGGTCTGGAGTGGAGGACATTTCCTGGGAAGAGCAATTCCTCCAGAGTGGAACAAACTGACAACCCAGTGCTGGAAGAAGCCTTCGGAATCAAAAATGATCAACCAGGAGGAAAGCTAATAGGACAATTCGCAAGGCCTTGACTGCTTTCGACTATAAGGCAGATCGTCTCCACCTTCCAGGAGTGATCGCAAACACTGGAAAAATAATCAAAAAAGTGGGCTTATAATCTGGAGGAGAAGCAGGAGCACCATGATGATAATTCAGTAATTTCAGTTTGTCGCTACCTCGCCTGCAGGGAAGATGCAGCGTTGTCCTGGTGTGAGATCCTTGCCATCCATGCCACTTCCTTGCCCCTGTCACAGTCAGACAGTCAACTTGGTCCTATACAATTTTAATTCATAGTAAAAAAAATAATATGGTAGTCTCCTCTTCTAGCTCTGCTTTTTAAACATTCAAATAAACAATTACTCTACATATATCATGAGAGAAAATACAGATTCCTTTTTTTGAAAAGAGCACATCTGAACAAGTCCAACAAGCTGTTGTTGAGGTGTGCCAGAACACTTGGATCTTGAATGCTACATTATTTCTCTTCTGGTTGGGAGCCAGAAGAAGCTGGAAAAAGTTGTGATATGAAACATTACATTCATTTCTCGTAAAATGATCAAGAACAAGACAGTCACTCCTAATATTAACCAGCCGCAGCCCTGGACAGGCCTGTGGCACGACAGAGGAGCGATCATTATCAGATTTTTTGGGAGTTACCCGAGTATCCAAATGGTCATGTCAAAATCAAGTCAGATATTCTTTCTTGGATAAAATCTTTTATCAGATCATGAGAAATATAAAATGAATCATATATCAAAACAATATATGGATGATAGAAGGACGTAACTTAGCTTAATAAATGCTAAGAAGTTTACTATATCTCCTGGTTTAATATAAGCAGGGATCATTCTATTTCCTCTTAAATCTATTGCCTTCTCTTAAATTGAATTTTTTAATATGTTTTTTTTGTTTTTCCTTACTTGATATATTGTTATTGATTGTGTAACGTGAGGGTTCGTAGGTGGTGTTAGACTCTGAATGCGAAGGAACGGCAGAAAAAGGAGACGGATAACTCTTCAGAGCACACTTTTACTTCTTCCCCAACACTTCCTGATTCGACATCACATGGCACTCAACTGGCCAATCAGAAGCTAGACAGAGTCAGGTAACTGCAAGTCCAAGCTGTAATAGCCAATTCAGACAAATCTGTTATAAAACCCAAATAAGAAACAACATAAACATAACAACAATTTGCTATGCAAATAATAACAAATAAAATAAAGTGCATTTTCCTATGATGACATGAAACATAAATGAATTGATGTAACAGAGGAATTAACAGTCAGAAACTACTGTGTCTTACAATTGTATTGAGCTATTATGAAACTATTTTTGGTAATCTTTCCCATTACATCTTTTTGTTTGCTGTTATGAAGAGCTCTTTGTAACTCGTTTTTGAAAAGTTTTATATAAATACATTGTTATTATTAATAAAATAATAATAATAATAATAATAATAAACTGGATCATCCAAAAAAAAAAAGATTTACACGAGGACTAAAAGAAACCACAGGTTCAGCTGGATCCGGACTGAGCTGACCTCATTTGGCAGTTGGGTCTGATGTCAGGCTTCACGCGTCATTCTGGCTCAAACTATAAACTCTGGACCAAACGAGGTCAGTGTCAGACGGCATGAACAGGATTTGCTTTCAAAAGAATAATCTGATATCTTGTAGAAGACTGCATGTGGGGGAGACCATCATCTGTAGCAGTCTGATCATTTTTTTACGGGCATGCTCCAAAGGTCAGGACCTGCGGTTAGAAATTCATGGGACTATCAAGCCCGTTGTTGGTCAAGTCATCTCATTTACCGCGAGCTGATGTGTGTCAGGTGGTCAGGCAGCCGCGGCGCCTCCAGTGCATCTATATTACATGCAGGAAAATAAAGTTAATTCATCGCAGGCAGGAATATCTGTGCAATGAACTACAAAGTTTGGAAGAAATGTTCTATTACTTTTTCAAATAACACACAAAACCATAATATTCTTTATGCCTTTGCATTCTTAACTTATTGAAAATAATAATGTATAATTATATCACACAAAATATTACAGTAGCTTTTGCCACATTGCTCATCTTTTATTGATTATATATTTTCCACTTCATGTACGTCTATCTAAATAAATCAATGAACTGTGCTGCAGCCGTCGAAGTACGCAGAGCAGCTGCTTCAAAGCCGATATAAAATAGAAAGTGTGCTGCATTTAAATTTAGGTGTTGTGCTCATATGTATATTTCTAAAAGCGATGCCGTGAAGGCTGTAGTCTGCGCTGCACGTGTGATTGCCACTGTATTATTTAATTACAAAGCCAAATGAATTTGGTGATCAAATATAAATGTTCATTAAGCAGTTATGAATCATGGAGCACTCATGGAGCTGCTGGAAATAAGGTAAGACCTGCATGTCCCAGCTCAGTTCCCCATCCTCACCGCTTTGTCTGCGTGTCTCTCGGGACTCTGGGGAACTCATCACTCTGCAAGGAGCGAGAACAAGGTTTTGATTTTATTTTTGGCTTGTATAAATTATTCAGAGAGCGCCCACCCTACATTTATCTCCAACGGAGTCAGGCTGAGTCGGTGTCGAACTCTCTTCATGTAACTCTTCCTCACTCCCTCCTTCGCTCACTCAAGCTCCCCTTTTTTTTTACCTCATCTCAGAGGGGCCTGGGCAGGCGCTTTCAGGAATATTTATCATGACCCCCTTGTGTGGCACCTCTTTTTCATAGCTGCAGTATACAGTAGATAGAATAGGAATTCTCCACTTAAGTTCCATTTTCTGAGCTTTGAGCAAGATTGTTAGCCCACAAGGCACATCAGTGCACGGAGGTAGCAACATAGCGAGGAGCTCTCAGGGGCTTGAATTAGCCGTGGAGACACTGAACAGTGTCCCTGCATTATTAATCCAAAAAGAGGCTGAGTCTTCCTCTCTGTCTTGTGCAACGCCACAGGCAAGACAAATCATCCTTGGCTCACTTGGACTAGAAGAGAAAAAAATCTGTCAGAGAGTTGATATGGCTCTATTTCACTGCTCTACGCGCCGTGGTGCTTTTGAGCAAGACGCTAAATGGAGAATCACCAAAGGGGAGCTCCTCGGCAGAGTGTTGTGTTGCTGGGCAGATCCCAGGTGGGGATCTGAAAAAAAACAGCAACTATGCAAAATTAAGAAAGAAAAAAAAAAACATGCCTGCTCAGCAAATACATTCCCTTGATGAATAAAAATTCAAGTTTGGTTTCAATTCAGTGATAGGAAGACAGTCACGCACACTCGTCCTCTGGTTCTCTGTGCGTTGCCTTCATTTGCAGCCAGGTATGAGGATATACTCCTCTTTTTGAGAGAGCATGAAACAAGCTGAAAATTGACGTCACTCATGGTTATTCTTGCTTCAGTTATGTGGAGTGTAGGCTGGTCTGTTAGAGCACCTGCTGTCCCATTAAACGGTTCAAAATTAACTTTCATTATGAAGAGAAATTGGAGAAATTATATGGCAGGATAGCATATCTGTCTGTGTGCCGAGATAAAACTAGATCTTAGCTTACTGTGTCATAATGTTGGTTAAACCAACGCTGAACAAAGCTTTGAGTCATTTACCCAGGGTTCTACTGGGATGTGAGCGCATTGCGACAGCTCTGGCAATCCGGAGCCTTCCGTTCAGACACACGGGGTCGCTTTTGCCTAATGGCGGAGCAGAATACAACATTTCATTTGGATGGGAAGAATTACATTTCTGGTTAGCGGTGCTGTTTGGTTTTGGTTTTGGTGGTCTGCTCTGGCAGAGCTGCACCGCGCTGTGCAGAGCAGATACGCAGCACAGCTGTTCCAGAACACACACACACATCCAGTGGAATCCCAGGGTTAGCTGAGGCTGGGTTGTGGTTCCAGCAGATTAAGTAAAGCTGGAGGTACACTTTACACTTTACGGACTGATTTTTGAGCCACAAGACTCATTTTGATGTTGGCCCAGAATTGCAGGGTTATCAGGTATCATAGGCTGTTAGGTGTACAGCAGTGCACAAGAACTGGTCACAGCTCTACGCTTACACATCACATTATAGAAGGTCAGGCTGGTCGAGCTGCGGCAACAGCATCAGTGCTTATTTGTGTGCCGTGTGACGTGAACGAGAGAAAGGCTGGCCTCAACATCCTCCTCCGACTGCAAAACCCCTTCGACAACTTCAACTTCTTCAGCATCTTCTTCAAGGTGCATTACAACATCAATTGAAATTTGAAAATAATCCTTATGAGGAATGTGGATTGATCCAGCGTATGAAATCCATCCATCCATCTTTTTTCTATACCGCTTATCCGTTAAGGGTTGCGGGGAGGCTGGAGCCTATCCCAGGTGACATTAGGCGAGAGGCGGAGTTCACCCTGGATGGGTCGCCAGTTCCTCTCGGGGCCATCAGGAGCAATTGGGGGCTCGTGATCTTTCTCAAGGATGCTTCAACATGGTCACCGGTGGAAGTGAGGATTGAACCAGCGACCCTTCGGCTGCTAGACGGCCACTCTACCTCCGAGCCAGGTGCTCTGATTTATTGAAAAGAGTGCTGAAAGAGGAAAGAACTCTTCAGTCAAGCGCACCACTCAGTGTTCCACTGCAATGAGGTGTATCTTTCAAAAACACTGGAATTTCTTAAAATCTGACCCTGAACTTTCCCGTCGTTTAAAGACCCACCACTCCTTGTTAACAAAAAAAGGGGAAGGGATCTATGTGAATACCTCGTCAGAGCCAACATTAATTATAAACCTCACTCCAGTCAAGTACCTTCGATACGTCTGCATCCTCTTCCAAACGGCTACCGTCCTCGTGGGAGTGGCGCAGTGCAGTAACACCTCTAAAACGAATCATTTTCCTCATCTTCATACAGGTAGAGCATCTCTCATTAACAGCATGATTACATGTTCATCTGCGCATGGAATTCATACCACTCGCTGTCCATGTGGGCTTGTCTTACGCTGGGGAACCTTCAGCAAACTCAAACAGAGGATCAGTGAGCATAAAAGTTCAACACACAGAAACGACCGTGATTATCCTGTTGCAGTGCATTTTAATGATGTTCACCATCACATTTCCTCACTGGGCTTCTGTCGTATTGGACAGGTGAGCCTGCCACCAAGGGGCAGTGAATATGACAAACTACTAAAACAGCGTGAGGCGTGTTGGATCTATTCTCTTCAAACATTGGCACCAAAGGGACTCAACAATGACTTACTGTTGCATAGTTCTCTTTGACCTATAAATCCTTTTTTGTGTCTGAATTTATGTATGTTTTCTTGCATATAAATGAGTTTTATGTCTTACCAGAATACTCTGGGTGCTTCCTTATCCATCTCCAGTCAGTCCTGCGTACAGGTGAGTGTTACATATATTATGTCCATCTCTATATGGACACACCTGTTCTGTGTGTGTTCTAAGAGGCCTGTTTGATTCTGCAGAGGGTCCTGAGATGTCAAATCAAATGCATTGACATCTATTACTTTTACAAATTTTGATTCATACCAACAAAACATACATTACATTGCTGCACGGTTTGTTTTTTAGTCTTTTAAACATCGCCAATATTTGTTGGGCTCCTTTGCATGCAGGGTGTCAGATTGGCTTGTAATCGCCTTCTTATTCAAAGCAGCAGTTCCATTCATGAAAGCTGTTTGCATGCTGAAGGTTGTTGCAAACAACATAACATCGCAAACTATCTTCTTGTACACTGTGTTCCCATCTGAAGCTAATCGAGACACACTCCAGCTCCTCCAGGGACCCCAACTCGATCTGGCCAGCGTCTTCTGGGACCGCCATGAGGGCTCTCACCAGAACCTGGACTACCTCCAGCAGGAGACTAACAGGAGGCATCTTAATCAGCTGCCCGAACCACCTAAGCTGACCCCTCTCGACTTGAAGGAACTGCAATTCTGCTCCCTCCGGATGTCTGCGCGCCACGTCAGCTCTCTAAAGCGGATCCCATTCACCCTGAGGAGGGAGCTAATTTCAGCTGCTTGTATCTGGGATCTCAGTCATTTGGTCCCATATGTGAGGTTTGGTAACACAGCGCTCGTATTACCACTGAAGCTGCACCGAGCCTTCTGTCTTATCATGACTCAAGAACCCGCAAACCCTGAACTCAGTGGGGCGGCACACCAAGGTATTTGCAGGTATTTGTTTCCCTCACATTATGGAGACGCTCCACCGTGTTTCCCTTTGGCTGGTTTATATTAGCATGATGTCATATTGCCTGGAAATCAGCCTCTCAGTCAGCAACCTGTGATTAGCTGGGGAGCTTGTTTGCTTCGGATACGTTACGGATATTAGTTAAATTGGCAAACATCTGGGATGATATGAATAACCTGATTTTTTCCACTAAACTTGGGAAATGAAATAACCCCCGCTGAGAGGCTGATGAACACTGCGCTCAGTCATCCTAATAAATACTCGCTCATAATTTCAACCGGCTCTCATGCTGGGAGAGGGCGACAGGGGCGGCAGTCGAGGTCTTTACACTTCGAAAAGGGGAATGAGGAGGAAAAAAAATAAATCACACATGAGCACCATGTGTGAGTGTTGGCTTCATTTAATGTCCTCAATTCAAAGTGAAACAGCAGTTTATCATCTACTGTATAGAAGATTTTGGTCGAAGTGTTTTGATTCATGGTGAAATACAACACGTTTGGACTCGAATGCGTGTCAGAAGTGAAACTGCAGCACTACAACTCATATTTCACCACAGTGAGATTAAAACAGAAAGTTATACCCCGTACGCCCTTTCAAAGGATTCCACAAAAGGGAACAAATGTGGCCATCGATCTTTCAAACACACTCACCAAGGCCGGAGTGAATTATGAGCCGTGGCACAATCCATGGTGACAACAATAGAAGATTCAGAGATATCAGGCAGGTGGGATGAAAGAGGATAATAAAAGACCGTATTGTGGTATTTTCCAGGTGATCAAAGATGAAAAATACCCCAAAATGTGCATTAGAGCTCAGCCAGGTGTTAACATGCACACCTTTATGCTTCCTTAGTGTCTGTCCTTCAATATTTCCTTTGCTGAGACAGCAGCAAAGCAGGTTAGGGTCCAGGGCGAGGACATCATGGTAGGGAGAGAGAAGCTGGAGGCCGTAAACTGACAGCACACCTTCAGACTGCATGACCTCATACATCTGTATGGGGGAGGAAATATAATTCTGCTTAGAATTATAAAGCCTTCAGCAGCCGAGCTTCAAAAGATGCGCAGGAGAACGTTCCTCACACTCGGGAAGGTAGACCAGTACACCCGAAGATAACGGGCCAAAAACAAAGAGCCTGCAAATAACTCAGAGACCTTGCTTTAACCCCCAAAGACTAAATGATGGAGAAAATATCCTCTGATGACTACATGGATGGGGGGCTTATTCATAATAAGGCTTACAGGTAATACCTTTCATCCAAGGCTCTTTAAACGACGGCTTCGTCTAATATTTTTCTGGATAATTGGAGGATGATGTCAGGTACATGTGCCTGAATTAACATACGACTGAACTACGCATAATCAACATGACATTCAAACCTGTTCAGTTTCTTGGGGTGGGGGGGTGGGGGTCCTCTTTAAAAGCTTGGCTGTATCCTAGCTAGAGAATTTGATGAATAATATTCAGCTGGTTGGGTGCCAACTGGCAAAAGTAGCTACTTCTCCCAATGAAATGTCACGGGCACAGTTCGTCACTTCCTTGGTGATAATGGGAGATATTTCTCAGAGAGCTTCAATCATCCTGAACTATCCTGTGCAATTAGAAATTTGCTTTTCCTGCTTTATTTCTTTAAGGCAGAGATGGATTTTAAAGTAAATGTGATGAGAAGCAGCAAAAATGAGCAAAACCAAGAATGGATGTGTTTACCTGGCTGAGGTGATAGGAAGTGATCTTTTATATACTGGGCAGGTGGTTTTCCACTGAAGACAAAACTGAAATATCTAAAAGCAGTACTTCACTTAAGCAATATATTTCTACCTTCACAAGTATATTTCTTCTCTCCTGTGTCACTTCTTTGTGACTTGAGGACATAGAAAGAGCCAGCTACGAATCATTAGCTCGAAGCTAATGGCAACTGGTAACAGCTTCTGTAAAAACACAACAACAAAACTGGCCAAAAACATCAGTTTACAAACTTTAAAGCAAATTGTTTGGTATCATCCAGCCATTCCGCCAGCCATATGCTCAGTAATCGCTATAACAGATTCTCCAAACAAATAAAAAATCTGTAGGCAAGGGAGGAAATGCTGAGACAGAGGAGGTTCTGGTTGAGTCTCTCATTCGAGCAGGCCTGGGTTGCATCAAAGTTAACAGTACGTGTGGAGTGCAAAACAGATTGAATGCATAAACTGAAATGCAAGATTGGAAAAATGGCTGTATCTGACGAAGCCATGGTAGTGGTTTTTAAACCGTTAACTGAGTGTAAACTGGCTCCTTCAGAGACAATCTGCTTGTATTCGTTGTCTTTTAACTCCATGAAAATGTATCAAGTTGCTATAGGGACTGTAAACAATGAGCAGCAGATGGAACAAGAAAGCTTTTGACTGGCTAACTGCTGGCTTCACCAGAACCTTGAATGCTGGCCTTGGATAAGTGGCCAGAAATAACAAATGTGTTCCAAGATTGTGTGATCAGTAATCCGCGAAGACTTTGATTTAGGCTAAAAACAAACATTCATAACAGCTCGGAACAATTCGGCCCCTGCTAACAGCTTTGCAACCTCACAAAAAAAAAAATACCCCAACCATTGTAGGTATGGGACTATGAGACAGAATTTATTATTCATTTTAACAAATGGATTACAGATGGATTAAAAAATAGAGAAGTCGCGCACATCCCACAAACAGGTGCTGGACTCAAAGTCAATATAGAAAGACAAAGAAAAAATCCGCACACATCAGCTCCCCTTTTGTCTTCTTAAAGAGCGGCAACGCTCAAAACGTCGCTGTGTTGTGATGTGCTAAAATAAATGCACAAAAGGGAGCTGATGTGTGCGGACTCTTCTTTTTTTCTTTTTCACAGATGGATTACAATTAATATATGGTATAAGTGTTCATGTAGCCCACGGGATGAACCCCTGACAGGGCTAATGAGCAAACGTTAACATGCTGAGCAAGCCCACAAGGATATTCTGAACTTGTTAGCTTGATGGTACTAGCGCCTATCTCAGGAGCCTCAGAGAGCGATAGCATGGCTTTTTTTCCATCTAGTGTGATTGCCTGAGAGCAAAAGGGTGAAACGGACTTAAAGGTTGCCGTTCAGTTGTGCCGATTTTCACACTATCCCAGCATATTCCTAACCCCAGCTCTGCCGCTGGGTCGGGCCATAATAGGCAATCAGGAGGCGGCGGTATTAACCTGAATAATAGCAGAAATAGTGCAGGCACGTTCACATGTGCTTGATCATCAGGTTTAGTAGGAATGGGGGGTTAAGGGGGTGAGGGGGTAATGGAGACGAGGGCTGATAGAGAAGAAAGGAAAGAGCCCACTCGTGTCACTGCTGCATCTCCAGACGCAAGAGGACGTTCTGTCCTTTTGCTGCTGTCACACGATGACACCTTAATTACAGAGCAGGGACCAAAGGAAAACAGCCATTGCCCACTTAGCCTTCATGTGGGAGAATCAGCAGGCAGGAACGACTGTCTTTTTGTTCAATCTCCTCACTGTGTTTTCCTTAAGCTAACAGGCGTTTTTCTCAGTTGCCCTTAAGATAGCGGATATTTCCTCACATATGCGAATCAAGAGGAGTGAGGTAATCCCATATCCTGCTGGAGGCTGCTCAGTATGTTATGGCATTATGATTTAATCACCAGTCTATAGACATGCCAAAGTCTGATGAGCCAATCAGTAGAAATTATATTTCTGTCATTGTGGCTCCTCGGCCTGAGGAAGAAACCCTCAACGACATGTCATGCATCTCTCTCTCTCTGGTGAAGAATGATTTTTATCTCTGGAGCCTTTACTGGTGCACCTACTGTGATTAGTGTTTGGCACTGTGCATGAATGGTTGATGTACTGCAGCCCGAGGTGATTATTATCCCCGCCACATTCATCTCACCAAGACCATTGATTTGCAATTAGTCGAGGGATGGTGTTACATGCAGGCCTCTCTTTTATAAGCAGGTACAGTATCTTTTGAGCGCAGCACTCCCATTGTTGTCGAGTCCCACTGTGTCGCCGCCGGCTCTAAGTCGGCGGGGATCACGTATTCAGCCAGCGTGGTGTTGTCAACTTTCACAGTCGCCCTGATCCTCTCAATTGCTGTGTTTGTGTGTGTGTGTGTGTGTGTGTGTGTGTGTGTGTGCGTGTGTTTGTGTAAGAATGCAAGCAGAGTGGTGGCATGCTTCTCCTCAGTGTCCCGTTCCTCCCCCTTCATGAGGTATGCAGGCAGTTTTATCAAACCCTGACTGGGAAGACAGATGGCTTTGAATAGGGAAGCCTAATGTAAAAGTGAGCGGCAGAGGGGGAGATAAGCAGCAGCTGGCCATTTCTCTCTGGCTGGGTTGGAGTACAGGGCCTTAAATCACCTGTTATCTCCTGCAGCCTCAGCCAGACGCTAATGGTCATCACAGCAGGCGGAACCTTGCAGGGTGCAGGGGGGGGAGGGCTGGAGCTGTGGACTCTGGACTCTCAACCGTCTTGCAGCAGGCTACACAGCGAGTCACAGGGCGATAGTGAATGTTCCAACAGGAACATTAGTCTTCGTGCTGTACAGTAGAGCCGACGTCCCATCGACACGCAGCCCATTAGGTTGGTTTAAAGTGACATCACTATCCAGGCAGAAGAAGAGTAACACCGAATCTGAGTTATTACTATTATAATGAATGTTTGGCCACAATTACTATGGGTTACAATACGATTACACACATTATCATGGAAGAAACTAAAGAGCATATTTTAACCAGCAAGACGAGGTTTATACCCGAATCAAGTCAACATTTTATCACTGTGGAACATCCTCACAGCAGTAGCGTTCCTGTGGACCGGTGGAGGGGGCATCGTGAGTTGGTTGTGGGACAGTGGAACCTCATTGCTGAGCAAAAGAGTGACAAAGGAATGAGTCCTAAAACCATTTTGTGGCGTGTCATAAAATATGTCAGTTCATACCACACGTATGAATTTTTAAATTGTTCTTTTCTTCCCTTTAAAAGCAGTGGATAACAAGTAGCTCAACAAGACTACCGAGGCCGATGCGGACATTTTGCATTTTGTTCCTTCATAGCTTGACATTTGCTCTGCACTGCGAACAACTGCAGGCGGGGATTCAAAAATCATGAGTGACGCCAATGTGTGGAAATCTTCCTGCTGAAAAAATGTGCGTGTTTTGTAAACTTTAGTTTGTCAGAAAACGGAATTTTCTGTAACGATTCAAAAATCAGGCTTCCGAATTCTATTGGCTTTTGGTCGAAGGTACCATGGCTATGCTAACGTACAGGTTAGCCCACAAAGATGCATCACCCCTGCAGCTCTCCGTCACAGTAAGACAGAGCTCATCTTAACATCAAAAGGTCCAGAGTCCTGAAAAAGTATCATTGGAGAACCTCAAAATCAACAAATGAATATAGAAAATTACCATTGCACTTCCGTTGTTTGGTTGATAGGCACCGTATCTGGTTGAGTGTGTGATGAGGATTTGAGATAAATCTGATATTTATCATATTATCAGTTATTTTGTTATACATTTACATCCCTGAGATGACATAAAAGTGATGTCATACTGCGGCTGGAAACGCACTAGACATTAAATCATCTACACTCATGAGCCGACAGGTGGATATTGTACTTGTGTCACACTTTGGAATGCTAAGGCAAAAATTGCCCGGGATTCTGGGAGTTTAAGTTGCCGAAGCAGTTCACTGTAGAACACTTTGTGCATGAAATCAAACTGTGTGGAGACGCTATTTTCCTTTTGTCCATCCATCCATCCATTTTCTACTGTTTATCCTGTTAAGGGTCGTGGGGGGGGCTGGAGCCTATCCCAGCAGCCTTCAGGTGAGAGGCGGGGTTCACTCTGGACAGGTCACCAGTCCATCACAGGACCAACACATAGAGACAGACAACCATTCACACTCACAGTCACACCTACAGTCAATTTAGAGTATCAATCAGCCTCGTCCCCTCTTGATGTCTTTGGACTGTGGGAGGAAGCTGGAGTACCAGAGAGAACCCACACAGGAACAGGGAGAACATGCAGACGCCACACAGAAAGATCCTGTGCTGGAGCCGGGACTCAAACCTGGAACCTTCTTGATGTGAGGCCACAGTGCTGACCACTGCACCACCGTGCCGCCCATTTTCCTTTTGTGTGAATTAAAAATGTGTATTAGTTAACTTAACCTTTCTCCTAAAGGCATATCACCTTGGCTCAAGCCACATGTCTGATACCTTTCAATGGAAGTTCTACCCATGACAATAAATTCAAGACAAAGGAAACCTTCGGATTAACAAATGAAATAATAAGGATTAGCAAGAATATACTTATAAATGTATTTTACATGGCATGAGTTATATTTTTAATGACAGGTTTGCTCCGCGTATTTATTCCAGCAAAAATGCGCCACAAAATTTCTCCTCACGTACTGAGACACGAGCAAGGATTTGAACCGTAAAATGGTTCAAATGTGCTTTTCATCTCACTTTAGCGCTCAAGCTCACACCAGAAAGACAAAAACAAAATAAAACCTAATTTGCTCCCGACTTTTCCTTTGGGTCCTCAGATATAGAACAGACAGCTCCGCCAAGTTCAAGATAATTAAAACAAATAGAGAAAATAATCGTTTGGACGGTGGTGGAATTCAGCTCTGCTGCCAGACGAGTAAATGTGCGCGCTCCTGGACGTGGTTCCACTTTACTACAGTTGTGGAACACTGAAGGAACAACAGCGGCTCGGTCCTGTGGTTGACACCTTCCCATATCTCAACAATTAACGAGGTAGCGCAGGGATATTATTATTACTGACAGTTATCCTGGTCACCCTGGATTGTAGTAAACCATAATTACCCTTTAATACATCATTGTATGGTAGTACAGAATTAAATTCGCCGCCGCCATCATTACTGTGAATTAATACGCCATTATTATGTCGTCACCACTAATAACACACTTGGGTTTCGTCTGGCTGATAATACAGAGCTCTTTGTGTGTTTTACAAGCGATGGAGCTACAAAGAGCCGCGCTGCTGCTTTATCAGCGCAGCTTCACAGGGCTCTGGCGTTCTTCATCAAACTGTCAACAACTGCTCTGTTGGGACGGCGCTCTTTTCATGAGTGCATCACTGATACGTCGGAAAATAGGCCGCGCACACCTTCCCAGAGTGATTTAAGCCATAAAAGGATTTTTAGGTGCTTAAAACACGTGTTTAAAACGGCATAACTGGAGAGACGGTCCGTGTTTTTTAATCTCGTTGATATTCGAAGTTTCCACAGGAAGACGCTTGAATGAAGGTGCGGAACGTTAAACGCTTGAGAAGCGCTCAAAATGGCAGTCGCACAGTAGACATTTGGCACACTTGTGAGCTGTCATTGTGGTTTGCTTGTAATTCTCAGCGCGTCTTCCTGGGCACGAATCAGTCACAAGCGCGTTCTGCTTAGGCGTCTGCTCCAGTGTTGAAAGTTTGGCGTAAAATGATGGGAGTACATGCCGGCCATTCTTATGGACAATCACGTTGTGAATGGTTGCAGAATCACTGGGGGGCAAATGTGACAAGTTAGGACGGATTCGGTTCCAAATATAACCATTTTTGACCACTGGAGACACGATACCAAAGGTGAAGAAAACCTAAACAATACAAAAAGACACCAAGACCTTGAGGAATTCTGTTAACGTGGTGATTTGGAGTCTAAAACTTTTGATATTGGGAGATTTGTTTGTACACTGAAGGAAAACCTATGCTGAAAAATAATGAGAAAGCGCCGGATTTGATATGGTTTCTTGTAGAGTTGAGAGAGGTAGAAACTTTATACATAAAAAAAAAAAAAAACAACCCCCCAAAAAAATCACTACACAAAATATATAAACTTTAAGTTGGCTCGCCCGCTCTGGGCCGGTCAGATTTATAGGGAGGAGAGAGAGCGAGAGATAACAGTTGGGATTAAAACTACAGGGCTAATAAATGTCAAATTGTAGCTGATTGCCGAGTTGATTTAAGGTGAACAGGGGAGAGATTAACAATCTCCGTTTGTGACAGTTTCTCGTCAGGGTTCCTCGGCTCGGCTTTGATGTGGCCCAGGTGTCGCAGCAGGCTTCACTTGTTACCACGGCGCCGGAAGAGAACTGATGGGAGGCGGCTGGGACGACAATAATGATTTCCATTCATTCCCTCTCTCTCTTTTTCCCCCCCCCATGAGTCAGTCAGATTTAATTCAGCTGCCCTTTACAAGATTAGAGAGCCACAAGGTGACGGCAGAGCCACTTATCTCTATATAATATGAGTTCCCTCAGAGTTACACGGAAATATCTGTTCACGTTCTTACAGTTTTAAAGGACGGGTTCACTTTTTTTTTTTTTTAAGGCTCCTTCTTAAACCGGCACTCAAAACCTGCGTCCTATTTTGGGATTTTTGTTGTTCTTATCAATCACTGCAGTTTAGCACTTAGTCTTGGCTTAGGAGAGCTGTCACATGATCTCTGCGTTCACCTCCTCTACTCCCCTGGGTTTGGAGCCCACGCTGCCTAATACATCAATAAATCAATGACTTCCTTTGCACTTCACACGCTTTAGTGGCAGGTAATTAATTGTTTTTATTGTTTTTGATGCCCAAGTGCTGATTAATATCAAGCCTCCCATTGAGGACTTTGTTATCAGCCAAACTCTTGTTATTGTCCTGTGTACTTCATATTTGGTGGATACATTTATTGCCGTGGGTACTGGTTCACTGCTGCTCATTTTAAATATGATTACTCCGCATTTTATACTGGATTTTGTATTTGGCAGCGTGTCCATTATATTGCGTTGTGTGTTTTCTGTTTGCTGTTTAAGGACTGTGAATTGAAATTAGCTGTCTTTTAATTTCTTGCAAATAATGAACGTAAAAACGCACCCTGTCATTTTCTAACTTGAATAAACTAAACACTGAGCCAATTAGCCAATTGGACATACGTTTAATTGTCGATAAATCTGATGATAAAGTAGATTAATTGCGCAAATTAATTAAAGTGGAAAAAAAACAGAGTGAAGTACAAACCCAAATCATTACTTGCTAATTAAAATAATCATTCGTTTGATCCCCACAGTTTAGTACTGAATAATAAAATCACTGGAGTTCTAAGTCATTGTCGCTCAGATCTTCCACAGGACTCACCTCGGCCGGGGGGGGGGGGGGGGGGGGGGGTTCCTGATGAAGCTGCCTCAGGCAAACAACGTGAAAAACACGAAAAAAATGCTGTAAATTGTAATTTTTTTTAAAACTTTTTCAAGAAGTCCAGGTATTCACCTGCGATCATGTGGAGGGATCGGAACAGGTCATTTTACTTTGGCCGTCGTAGTACGGAGGTTATTCAGCGGCAGACGACGGCAAAAAAAAAAAAAAAAAAAAAATAGAATTAAACAAACAGAAACAAAAAGCCATCCTGAACTGTCACGGTGACACGGGGTTTAGAAACACCCCAAACGGTGGCATTCCCACAAAACAGAATAAAAATGTTTAATTCATGTACCAGTACGTGTCGCTTGTTTCCACTCCAAACATTTCGGTCTGAACTGCATTGAAAGTTTTAGAAAAGATTTAAGAAGTGTCATAATCACCCAGATGCACTCGTCACCTTCCCCAGCACGATACCACTCATTTCTTTTCAGCGAGGCTCGGTTGGAAACTGCCAAAAGAAGGTAAACAGAATTAACTTCTGTAATTAAAAGGCTGGCTGCGCGCCTGGTTCGTGTATGAGTGTGTGAGGATTGTTTTTAAGACAGAAAAAAAACAAAACACAACACAACAACCCTGCTTCTATCCTTTTAAGCTTGAGGGAAAGAACAGCATCTGTTGAACCAATAGGAGCTTGCTGACAATAGATCAGGCACTCAGATGTCTCGCTTCTCCTTTCAACATGCGGCTTTTCTTCTTCTTCTTCTTCTTCTTCTTCTTCTTTTTTTTTTAACGTCGGGGACGCGCGAGTGGCCCGGCCGCGTTCTCAACACGCGACAATTTACACCACAAATGAAGACAAAGAACCTGCCGTCAGAAAAAAAAAGAAGAATCCGACTGCTCTTTCAGCAGCAGCGTCCAATTAATGGAATAATTAACAGAACTAACGTCTCTCTTAAGCGACTCTTACAGGCCGCTGTGACAGCAGTGAATGCATTTTAATTAAAGTGTCCTACAGTTAGCGCGTGCGTTCGGGAAGCCCTCGAGGGGCTCCTTCACCGGCGAAGAGACGTGCAGCGAGCCCTCGGTCAACAGGTGCTAAATTGGTTGGTTGTGGATTGTTGTCTGGAAGAAATAAAAAAGTGATTAAATTTGTCACTCTCCCTCATAGACGGCATCTTCAACGGCAGTGCTGTTCCTACGGGGGTCGGATGATGCATGCCGGAATTTAAGAGTGATCCGTGATGCAATTCCCAGAGCCCCCTGAGTAAGAAAGTAACAAGACAGCCCATAAATAAGACACAGACGACGGCACCATAAACGATTCAGACATGCAGGAAGTGGGAAGTAGGACACCAGACATGGGCAGGAAGTCTTCTGCCGCACCTGCGTCGTGGCTCTGTGCAGAGGATATGTGAGGTATTTGGGACAGAAACGTCATGTCGCTGTCACGAGGCATCTGGTGCTGATCCACAGTTTGAAGGAGGAATCACATGAAAGTTCACGCTCTTAGTGAATCGTTCATGAACGTGTAACTACGAAGACACATCAATAGCTGTGAGTGAACGGTTAACAAATGTGTCAAGTCATGGTTTACTAACGATACTGTAGTCATGTGAACTTTGTGGGTCACAGCAAAGACGGATGGAAAATTTGGGTGAGGATGGAATGGGCGTTACTCAAGGGATGCACGTTCGCCGCTTTCGGATCACCAAGGCCATTCCATTGTTAATTGTGCGTAAGTCGTGCTTACTCAGCACTGTCATGATATGTCACTGGGCACTGATTGACCATTCATTTTGTACCCCTGTTGTAAGGGAGGGGTCTCAAACCTCAAATGTCTGCAAGCTGCTGATTGTCCAGTCTCGTCATTGCAACTTCGAGTATTCCAACAACAAATACTCAATTAAAGGAGTGTTTGAAAGACACACACTGACATGTTGATGGCCGATGAAAAACACCAAGTGGTAACATTAACTATGACGTTAGCCCAGAACTAAATATGAGCACAAAAGATGTTAGCTTAGAACTTCGAAAGTACACCAAATGATAACAAAGAATTTAAAAACAAACACTAAAAAATAGTATTAGCTTACAACTAAGAATGAACATACAGTGTTAGCTTAGAACGAACAAGGAAGCACTTGTAGCATTAGTTTACAACTAGGAAAACACTACAAGATAGTTTAGCTTAGACGTAGAAAGAAAAAAATACACTGTTTGCGTACAACATGAGAAGATAGCATTAGCTTACAACCCAGAAGGAAAAAAAAAATATAGCGTTAGCTTACAGCTAAGAATGAAAGTGAAACAACAGCATAAGCTTAACATGAAGAAACAACATTAAAGAATAGTGTTAGCTTGGCATTGAGAATGAACACCAAATTACAACATGTCTGGGTCCAGGCTGGGAGTTTTAGGCCCCCGTTCAAAAAGCGTTTCTAACAAACTACTTCTTGAAGGCAGGAGGCTGCTAAAAATGAGCCCTCGCATCATAATATGAACGTCACTCTTGAAAAACAGTTAAATACCCTTCAGAAAATGAACTCTTCACATTTAAAACAGCCTTGATTTGCAGTTGGGCTGCATGGTAGAGGCATCTTGAGCTTGATTAACGAGCAGGTGTCGCTGGTTCAAAGTCGTGGCAGACAATCAGACTGAAGGAGAGGCTGTGTTGGTTTCTCAAGTTTATTCGATCTGTAGTTATCAAAGACAATGCCCGAGAACATAAGTTATGAAATGAGAGGGACTCTTGAAATGACATAGCATTATCATTTTTAAACATAAGCATATTTTTCCTCATTTATTTTAAAATAGCAAAGTAAAAAATAAGGGGGGGGGGTGCGGGTTTACAAACAGACAGCAGAGATGCAGAAAGATCTCAGTGGAGTGCTTTGTTTGGTGGACGGCTCCTGTGTGTGTGTGTGTGTGTGTGTGTGTGTGTGTGTGTGTGTGTGCGCGCACCATGAGTTCACTGTACTCCACATAATCTTACCATTGTTCACTAGAGGTCATCAGTGGAGTGACTGGAATTGTTTTAGTGCTGTGGGAGGAGGAGGAGGAGGAGGAGGGGAGGAGGAGCAGGGGGAGAACTGTCCCCAGTGTCGCCGCCAGTCTCCCACAGGGCACAGAGATATGATTCAGTCAGGAGGAGGAGAGAAGGAAATAAAAACAATAGGCACCAGGACATGACATGGCCCCTTTAGTCTTAAAACTGCATCACACATTCATCCTCTCTCTCTCTCTCTCTCTCTCTCTCTCCCTCCCTTTCTCACACACACACGCGCACGCACGCACGCACGCATACACACACACACACACACACATAGTACAGTATACAATGCACAAGCCCCATACACACAAAATTAAGACCATTTAAAAACACTCGATAAAAGCACAATGTGGTATTTCAAAATTAATTGCACATGAGACGAAATGGAGGAAGCAGAGTGGAGGATGAGGAGAAGGTGGTGGTGGGTGTGGGGGGGCGTGGTGAGAAGAGGATACAGTACATTCAGTAAACAAACAAAATGGAGAAAATGAAAAATAAAGGCAAGATTAGAATCAAAACCACTTAAAAGATTTTAAATAAAAATCAAAACACTTTTTCCAGTTTGTCTTTTTTTTTTTTTGTGTCCTTTTTTTCCCTTCCCCTCAGTCATTGATTTCGAAGCTCAGTCTTACAGTAGTCCGTCTCCGGAGAGCGAGTGTGCGCGCTCGCTTTTGTAGATTGGAACTTTTTTCTTTTTTATTTTAAATCACATCTACATCTCTACAGACCCGACTCGAGAGTGTCAGGCAGGGGAGTAGTGGTAGGGTGCAAGTCTTCCATGACCTGATGTATGCACAGGCATTTACACAAGTGCTCACATGTTCTCTCTCTCTCTCTCTCTCACACGCACACACACGCTCACACACACTCACACGCTTTCACACACTCTCATAATCACAGAGTGCATCCTGGTTCGATCACCCGTGGGGACAGGCCTTTTCTCAGAGTAGCGCACCGAGCACGCCTCTCTCTCCTCTGTACAAAAGCAGCCTCCGTCTCTGGAATCCGAGTCTGCACACTCCTTCTCTGCTAGATTCTTTTTTTCATTTCTTCTTTTGAGAGTTGAGCAGTTTGTCTGCCTCGGGGTACGTCGGGTACTTCACTGTCTCGATTTTCTCTTTGACCTTGTAGGAAGGGTAGAGGCCGGTGCGGCCCAGTTTACGATTGATGCCTTTAGAGTAGCCGTCCCAGTGGTTGCCCGCCACGCCGATCACGTCACCGGGCTCCAGGGGAATGTCCTCGCTATTGCGTGGCTGGTGAGGGTAGATGGCGATCTGGTTGTGGGCATTCTGACCTCCAAAGTAGTAGATGTCGTCCAGGGAGTAGAAGAAGGATGAGGCGTCCGGATGTAGAGTCTGCATGATTTCGTAGGCCACGCGGCACACCTGAAAGACACGGAACCAGGAATTACAGGACAGGAAGGCGGCGCAGGCCGGAGAAAACCTGTAGATCGAATTCACATAGGAAGGACTAATTAAAAAAAAGACTTTATGAATAAATCATTGAAAAGCCAACATGTTTCCACGATGCTTAAAACAGATGACACAGGAGATCACATGACTCAGATGATGATGAAACTGCTGAAAACAATGAATGCAGGTGATAGTAGACCAAAAAGAAAAGGATATATAAATAAACAGTGCCAATCCACAATACTGCTAACAAAAAAACTCAAAGACTAGTAATTAAATCCTCATCATAATTAGATCTGCAAACGCAGAGACGCGTGAGGGGAAAAAAGGACTTGTAATTATCTGACAGTCACACTTGATTCCAGTCCAAGTAAAAGCACGATGACATGTGCCTCACAGAGTGAACAGACATCATGTGACCTGAGCCTTCATTTTCGGAATTTGGCAGGTTATTACTGGCGATACAACTGTGACGATCAGGAGAACGGAGGAGAAATGTCCAGGTCATGAACGCTCGTGATGTTTGTCTAAATGCAAGTTGTGGAGGATTGTTGGGTGCCTTACAGGGCTTCAATTCCTCTTCTCTCTCTCTCTCTCTCTTTTTTTTATATTGTTGTCGTCTTCTGCTTATCCTGTCGGTCCGGGTCGCGGGGGCAGCAGCCTCAGCAAGGAAGCCCAGGCTGTCCTCTCCCCAATCACTTCCACCAGCTCTTCCAGGGGAATCCCGAGGCGTTCCCAGGCCAGTCGAGAGATATAATCCCTCCAGCGTGTCCTGGGTCAGCCCCGAGGCCTCCTCCTGGTTGGACATGACTGGAACAACTCCCGAGGGAGGCGTTCAGGTGGCATCCTCACCAGATGCTCGAACCACCTCAACTGACTCCTCTTGACATGGAGGAGCAGCGACTCTACTCTGAGACCCTCCTGAATCTTTTTTTATGTCTTTCCTAATTTCTCTGGGCTGGTTCTCATTGAGAGATAAGGAGAGGTGTGGTTAATGATTAAAACTGGCATTGATAGGAAGTCCGTCTGTCCGTGTGCGTGTGTGTGTGTGTGCGCGCGCAATGCTAGTTGTGTATGCTCACCTTACAAGCGATCACTTGATTTTGGTATACTTTCGGTTATTATTGTGACTTTTTTTTGGGACATTATGATTGTTAATTTAGCGATGACAACCAGTAACAGTCAGTTGAACAGATTAAATGGTCACATGTAAACTTTCTGAAACTTCCAGCCAGAGCTGCTTGATACTGTATGTATCACAGTGGGATCAAATCAGTAGAATTTTATTTTTTTTCGCCTCAGACACACACAAGAATGTTAAACTTCCCTGATGTTGTCTACTAGCGAATACTCAATCAACCTGCCACATTTTTTGGGCTCCTTATTTCACTTTCCAACCACGCTGTCTTTAAAAAAAAAAAAAAAAAAAAAAAAGTGGACTAGAGAGAGAGGACGGACCTGTGAGGAGAAGGTGCAGACCAGAAAGTCAGTCTGGGACAAGAAATGGATGTCCAGGATGACTCCTCTCAGCGAGTTCTCCGTGTAGCGGTTGTGAAGACCGGCCGACCACGAGATGGAGTTGTCACTGATGAACTCATAGTCCGGATACCTGACGGGGACGGCGACAGAGGGGAGGTAAGAAGAAGCTGCACGAGGTAGGACGAGGCAACACGCAAAGACACACAGGAGGACACTGACTTGGTCTTGGCCTCCTGCAGCAGGGAGGGGTCGTCCGTGGCGAGGTACACTCTCTTCTTGTCAATGTGGACACGTCGGGCCAGGTGCTGGAACTGCTCTTCCACGTGCAGCATGTACTCCTCGATGGGGTGGAAGGCTGCCTCCGTCCCCACCTTGTCTGTCCTCCTCACATGGACCCTGCACACACACAAACGTGGACGAAGACGGTGTTCAGTAGTAGCATTAATTACAATTACTGTTGAAAAAACTCTTCACTGGGCTTCACTTCTTGTTTTTTATTTTCGTGATATTTTGAAGCCGGTGACAGCGGTGGGGCCAGAGCTACTCTGTCTTTGGGTGGCATCACTGATGCAACAAATGAGCAACGCCTGAAGGAAATCCCTCACAATTTTGCAGAAAACGTCCACCGTCACCTCACATGATCGCAACATTTCAAGAATGCCTTGACAAAAGCTCTTCAAATTGATCACAAATGGGATTGGAGAGTGAACTTTAAAGGCTGTGGTGGTCAAAGGTCAAGGACACAAGCTAGTTGGGAGGCGGCAACAGGCTCTTACAAATGCCTTAAATGAACACATTTCATCATCACGCATTTCTCATGCAAGGCTACACGACAAACTTCCCACCTCTGCTCGACACCGATGATGAATTTGCTGACAATATGGCATTAAAAGAAAAATACAAAATTCATATCGAGGAAAATGAACCGCAACTGCTGACTCACACACGAGTAGCACTGCTTCGCGACGGTTACCAACTGTTCCACCTACGGCCTTCGAATTCTGCTGCAGGCACGTCATGTTTAGCACCATGCTAATTGTCATTACGAGACCCATTGAGAACATATTAAAGTTCTTCTCAGACACACAGCTTTGGCCTTTGGTTAGACGGTAATATTGGCTTGTGTGCAATCATATTACTAAGAATGTGTGAGGGCCCGAAGCGTTTGTATTAAGTAGAGGATGAATAATTGCTGAGGGAAACAAGATGAGGGGAAATCATTGAATGGTGATAAATCAATATCATCACTAAGGGTCATGCTTCAAAATTCACAAAATGAACTACAGTAATTTAGGGTTGTTTGTTTTAATGTCTGTATTCAGCAAGTTGATGAGTCTTACTGAAAGGACGGAAAGGTGATAACTGGATAATTGCACTGATAAGAACCCAGAGTGTTGGATCGTCCGCGTATCTGCAGCTGAATGTGACGTTTTCGTCCTTTAAGAACCGGCATGTGATCGAAGGCAGCCTGGCAAGCTGGGGTGGGGGGTGGAGCGGGGGTCGGTGGGGTGATCTGACCACCACCGGCTAATGGATAGAGGCACCCCATGTTGGTCATACCTTTGTATCAAATTCAACCTCGTCATCGTTAGCAAACAAGGCTACGCCCCTGGGGCGCAGTGAGGACGAGAATGGCCTTACTAAAACAGCTGAGGGTCAAAGGTCAAAGGCATTGCATGTTCGCTTGAACTGAGCTGCGGTAACTATTGAGTGATTCTGTGTTCCTTCGCTTTCAAGAGACAATCTTCAACAAAAAAATGACATTCCGGACATTTTCAAAAGCAAACTCCAAACCTACCTTTTTAATCTTGATTTTAACTGGACTGAATTCATGTCATTTTCCATTTCTATTTTTAACTCACCCGTTCTTCTGCTGAGTTTATGTGCTCTTCATTTGACTCTTCTGGTAATGTAGCTTTGACTAAGTTCAATTGATATCCCCTAACAATCTTTAAAGACATTTTATTTCAGATATTTGTATCTCGTTACTTCCAATTTCATTCATTGTTTTTTGTGCTACCTCTATAAGGGTTAGGGTTCCCCATTTCTTCATGAGCTCGACACCCATCAATATTGTGATAATGTGGTCCATGTTGGTTTGAAATTCTTTCTTCGTGTTGATTTACTTGTCTGAAGCGCTTTGCGCGATAACAAAATTGCACGAAAAGCACCATATTAATGAAGTTGCAATCGATTTAGCTTCCTCCTTACTTTGTACTTCAGTCAGGACAACTTCAGTCAAAAGGAAGTCTTAATTGCCATTGCGGTCCTAGGGAGAACGGTTTTGCGGATCTCAGGGAGAGAACGGCGGCGGCGGCAAAGACCCCCGCAGGGTACCGGCACATCGGCCAGTGACAGCAGCTGTGACACTGTCAGATACAGCATGTAAGGGAGGAGTTACGGTGTGTGGCGTGAAGGGTAGACAGATGGGCAGTGGGCTGGCTTGGGGTCAGTTGATCGTCAGCTTGACTTCATGGCCAAACTAATGCTCGGCTCCATTTTACTGAAATGTAGCAAATCTTTTGATTGCTCTGCTTGATCCAACCAAGCACGAAGATGATGACAAGGAAAGGAATACGTCCCGCCAAAGAAAGAAAAGCGCAACAAAACCAACACCATTGTTTTATTCTGCGTCCTTGTCATCCCTCCAGTAAACAAGGACAAAGAGGCAGCGCTGTCGCTGGCACACACAAGAATAAACGCAGGGCTTGAGAAAAAAAAAGGAGGGTGAGAGAGGAACCCCCCCCCCCCGCCCCCCCCAGACACAAGCATCCCTCAAACTGATGGACGCTGAATCACTGTTTTATTCCATCCCAAACTATTAAATTACAAAACCATCCAGCCACGTCTCTATTGTGACTTCTGGCCCGCGAGGAGGAAACCAAATTTGTAAATCAAAGACATTTTTCAACTTTCATTTATTGTAGGAGAATTGAGTGAACTGGTACGACACTGGATTGTTCAACATTCATGTACACCTGATGGCGGACCAGTAGGCCGCTCCGCCATGTCAGCCACTCAGGATATTCCGGCTACTTTAGAGAGTCAAACTGCTTCCCTCACCTCGGGGCTGCCTCCACCACTCTGAGAACGAGGCAGGAGTCGAAAAGCTGTAGAGTCAGGGGTTCAGAGAAAGAGAATAAACAGGCTGCACAGAGTTTCAACCACTGGCCACAGATCAATCAGCGAGGACTGGAGAGTAACGGAGAAACAGGCTCTTTATTTGGCAAATAAAAGGAAAAGAATGGAGGAAAGGAGAGCAGGGCGAGAGGGTGGCTGGTGTGTCAGTCTTTCATTTGGACTCCGTCTCTGATTAGACAGAGGTCTTGACTCCAGGCTTTTCTTTTCTTTTTTTTTTTTAAGAGTCTCTCTCGCCTGCTTCCTCCCTGCTTTCATTCCTGCTGTTTTTGGCTTTTGTGAACTCTCTTTGTGTTGCCATTTTTTTTTTTTTTTTTTTGCACCCCCCACCGTCAGAGAACCAGATGCTGCACAGAAGCACCGCTCGTTTCTTACCTCCCTCAGTTACCGGCATCTCCCACACTAAAGCAACAATAATTCAATTCATCTCTGTCTATTCATACAGTACTGGCGAGGAAAGGCAATCCTCCCAGTGGGTGTAAGAGCATACATTAAAGCATTACACACCTACACTGGAGACTGTAAGTGCTGATTCCAGCAGTCTGTGACAATAACCTGTGGACCAAATACATCTTTTATGTGGATGTGACATCACCACGCTGGTCGCCTCTCAGAAGAATATAACATCACTTTGCTCCCGGTCTTATTTTATTCCTTAGAAACCTGGGCATTGTGAGAAAATTCAAAAGATTTGTTTGCCATTTAAGTGATGTATCACTCAAAAAGTGTATTTTGCCTTTCAAGCATTAAAAAAATAGTTGTTTTGAACTCATGAAGATGTTTTTTCCCCCCTCCCGCATCACATATTGGTGAGTCTAGAATGCAGACAGAGCCAGTCACGTACATTTGGCTTGACATTAATTGATTAATTGCACCTCATGGCCACTAACAACTAACAGCAAACTGTAACGCTTCCAGTTCATAGCTCCTTTACGGTAGCGCCAAGCACAAACAGCTGGAGCATTCAGCTGAAGCAACTCGCTCCCGCTTAACTGTGCTCGTTCATTTAGAGCCTCTGTGGATTACCGACCATACAGTTGGAAAATGAAGATGTTAATTACATCAGACGAAGCCCCTCAGAGTTTGTAAAGAGACACTGTTGGGCAGTTTTTTTTTGTGGTTTGATTTTTGGTGGCAATAATTTAAAATTAGCTTTAAGCTAAATATACATGACTGTCTCTTCCTGCATTCTGGAGTCACAAAGAAGTGACGCAGGAGGGAAAGATGGCTATTTGTTAGTTATTTGAGAGGTATCATTTTTAATTTGAGTTTTGTGGCTGGGACTTGCAAATCAAAATGGAAAACAAGTCTCTCAACGGCAGCACGGCGGCGCAGTGGTCAGCACTGTCACCTCACAGCAAGAAGGTTCATGTTCGAGCCCCGGCTCCATCACGGGATCTTTCTGTGTGGAGTCTCCATGTTCTCCCTGTTCCTGTGTGGGTTCTCTCTGGTACTCCAGCTTCCTCCCACAGTCCAAAGACATCAAGAGGGGACGAGGCTGATTGATACTCTAAATTGACTGTAGGTGTGACTGTGAGTGTGAATGGTTGTCTGTCTCTATGTGTTGGTCCTGTGATGGACTGGTGACCCGTCCACGGTGAACCCCGCCTCTCACCTGAAGGCTGCTGGGATAGAGAGAGCCCCCCCCTACGACCCTTAACAGGATAAACAGTAAGAAATGGATGGATGGAAGTCTCTACTAGACAGTCTCTCTATGATTGACAACTTGGTCGTATGCAGAAAAACACAATTGTACTTTACTTGCAATAAAATTACAGTGTCAGCTTTTTCACCCTCAAATAAATTTTGCATTTCAAACCTCTTCTGTTTGATTGTTTAACAAAGTAACTCCATTCATTTATTACATATCTCTGCAAACCTTACTGCTAAATAATAAATGCCAATTAGCATGAGTAAAGAATTGTGGTAATTTTATTAACATTACCATAAGAATACAACAGTGCTCCACACCTGTAACATCACTTTATTAATAAGAGATTGCTTCATAAATACACACAAAAGCACATCTTTATTACAGATTCTGACTGTAAAAACGTTGTTTATTTCTTATTATATGTAAACTTCACGGCTCAGAGAAAAGGAAAAAAAAAACAAGAAAAATAGATTCTTATTAATAGATAGTGAGTGTCAACAATTACGGCAAAAAAAAGGAAGTGCATACATTTTTTAGTTTGTGCTAAAAAATTAATTTCTGGAATATTTTTTTTAACTCCTCAATTTGTATGATATTTTTCTTCATATTTTGTAATATTTAAAATTCATAAATATTCACTTCTTGATTAAGCCTTAAAAAGAAACTGAAATAAATATTGAATACTGGGAAGCTTTATTCACAAAGAGCAGACAAGACATTGCGACAGATGTAGAGTGAATTCACCTCTTGGTAAGCACATGGATAGAAAGCCTCACTGGTATCAGTATCCCTACTTCCTCTTTCTCCCAGACTACCCCCCCCCCCCCCCCCCCCACGCATTAGGCAGCATTAAATGTTGGCAGGACGGAGCCGTGCTGATACTTGCTTTTAGCCGCTGCCTCCCAGCCTTCTTGCAGCTCTCATCCTAGGGGAGGAGCGAGGGTGGGAAATAGAGTGGCGGTGGTGACTGAGGGGACGAGGGAGGGAGAGGGGTCAGCTAACGGTTGCTGGGTGCTCTGGGGACAAATGGATGTTCTAATCCCGCTTGGTACTCTCTCCATCGACACCTACAACGCTGCACGATGGATCACTTCCAACACTCCTTCTATGTATCACATTGACTCGTGTTTATGCACGCACGCACGCGCACATGCACCCGCACATATATAATGCCTTCCATCACACGGCTGATAGAAGCGCACAGGGACTTTGTTGCAACATCAGTGTAGGTAGTGGATGTACGAGGAGATGCGCAGAGAAGGAAAAGAAGGTATAAAAACTCTGTTCCACCCATCCATTCATTTCAATAACCCTTTCCCCAGCGAGAGAGAAAGAGGCAGAAAAGGTAGAGAGAGAGTGTGTGTGTGTTCTGGGAGGAGGGGCGGAGTTAGACAGAAGGGTGATAGAGATGTGTGGAAGATTATGTGAGCATTGTGGCTAGGGATGTGTGCCCTGGGAACAAGAGAGAGAGGTGCGAGTGAAGTATAAAAATTTAAGAAATATTGAAGCGGGGTGAACAAATGAAGACTGAGAAACGATCACAAATGAGAGGATGTGAGAGAACGGGGTGATTGAAAAAGTTGGGATAAGTCAGAAAAGGAGAAAAAGGAGAGTCAAAGAGGGGTGGGAGAAAGAGATGGCAGCTGCCACGGTAATGAAAGTCAGAGGTAAAAACCAAAGAGAAAAAGCATCGGAGAAAGAGAGCGTAACAAGGAGAAGTGAGAACTAAAGCAGGGAAGGACAGGAAAAGCGGGGAAGATCTGCAACGATCGCTTGAAGCAAAATGTACAGAAGAAGTTGAGAAGAAAAAGCCAAGTCGCTGGTGCGCACACTATGAGCATATGGATGAGAGAGAGAGATGTGATGACAAAACTAAACCAGGCTGACTTCACAAACTATTAGAAAATAACTCTTCGCTTTTGTTTTAAACTACTTCCTTTACCAGGCAGGCGGAGTCAGCCTCATGGGACGGTGCAGAAACTTAAAGGCAATCTCAGCACAGTACCAGAAAGTCATTGCACATCCTTTCATAAGACTTCCAGCGTACCACTCATTAAGTATTTTGTCCTTAGATAGCAAGTCTCCTCCAATCTGGTGGGTAAAAACAGCTGCTGAGAATGACATGCCAGGGTTGAAGTGCTGCTCAAAGATGTGAGGAGTCTCTCTGTGTCAAAATAATCCGCTGATAAAAATCTATCTAGATTTGAAATTAAATAATATTGTTGTCTTTTTTGGGTGGGACCTGGTTACTCCACCGTTGATGGGGACGCGTTGTTAACGTTCATTTGTTGAGGAGGAAGTCAGTCAGAGCTTGAATTTGCCCTCAGGAGAAGGAGCTGCAGCCAATAAACCTCAACAAGTTTTTAAATGTTTTAGCCAAGAACCAACAATGTGTGAGTCTGAGGACTCTTCACTTCAGAAAAGGCTTATCACAGCAGCAGCGTTACAATGACAGCATCCTGGAGTGACAGAGCCAGTTGTTGAGACAGGAGTGAGATGGCGCCCTGAGTCTTGTCATTTTTGCCCCCAACCAAGGGTGGCGGTGGCCAGCAGGTTATGCTATGCTGTGAAATAAATAAACCTCCCTCCACAACACCTCAAGAGCCAACTGGTGACTGATGCCTGCGCCCATAGGTTTTAGCCTCCCCACTCGTGGGTCTACCTCTCGTGCCCATTGGAGGGTGGTACAGTGGTAGGTGGTCCATAATTTAATAATATTCAGTGTTACACACCATCGCCATGGTAAAAGTCATACCTGCACTGCTGCTGATGTAACATTGGTTTGCTGCAGCTCGGAACTTACAGAATTTCTAAAACTGGTTAGCTAGATTGCTAATGACAGTGGCCCTGAGATGACTTGTGACAAAGTTGGTATGAAGAAATCTGATGTTCGATAGCCAGCTTGCAGTCTAGCTACGCTAATGTGTTCAAGTAGAACTGTGAGCCCATTCATGCTAACCAGCCTGGACTGATGAGTTAGCTAACCATTCTAGCTGGCTACTACGGAAGGAAAACAAAACAAAACAAAATCACACAAATCCTGTCAGTCAGTGACTTCATCACACTATCTTTGATGAATGTGACCTCGTTGTCAATCACTCATGATCCCTCCCCTCGATCAAGGGGTACTACACAACATGAACGTAGTCGTGCTGAGACCACATACTGACTAGGTGGCTTTGATGTATTGTGATGTCACACTGGGCTGGACTATTCCAACAATCTTGAAACAAACAAGACTTAATATATACTTTTAAATAACAAGAAACTTAGTTCAGTGTAGTTTTCTTGTCATTATGAAAATAAGGTATTTATGAGTTAAAAGTGGCTCGCTGGCAGCACATGAATGATTACTGATCGAGCACCTGGCAGGAATACGTGGAAAAATTAATGAGTAAATAAACATCTAAAGATATCCAACCTATTTCTCAGAAGCCATTAGCAAATTGGCTTGCAGCATTGTGACGGAGCACGTCCTCGTAAGGGGATGGCCGCCGCGGGTAGCGAGCGAGCGACATCCTGATGAGCGCTTTTCCGTGTTGCCACGCTGGACCACCAGAAGTCATGGTTGATCCATGTCAGGGTCCAAAGATGACAGCTACATCTCCAGAGATGGAACAACACTAACACTCCTTTTAAATACAACAACAATAAAAATAAGAAGCTCCTTGGCACTGTTCATGTAATATTAATGAAGAGTAGTATTTAGATGGTGCACTTAGATACGGGTGGATTTTATAGCACACAGTCTGCTATGTGGAAGTGGACTTCAATGTGGGTTCTTAAAGAATAAGGCTGGTATCAATCTATACGGTCCTTACTTTAAGGGTTACTCAGCCACCAGCTTACTTATTTGTACAATAGCGCCACATACATTTTTAAGAAACTGGTCACAAACACGTCCTTTTAGTATTATAAAAGACAAACTAATTGATTGAAACAGCTTGGTACTGTAGTTTTCAGCAAAAAGGAGTAAACAGCATATTATAGGAGGACTATTTTTAGTGGTGGATTTATACGCATTTAGCACACAAGTGAGTATTAAGGAACCAGGTTGGTTGATTTGGGATTGATTTAAAATAAACTACAGTACCTGTGTTTATCAGAATGAAGGAACTCAATGTGAGGATGCTGCTCGATTCTTTTTTTAAAAATAATTGTAGGCAAAAATGGAGGAATACAACATGTCATCGGGCTTACGCTATGCACAATACTTGTTTGTAGGATCAATCCATTGTTGGTTTTTTGTCTTTTAATGGGATTTATTAGTAATAAGTGAAATATAGAACATCATCTGCCTTATCCTTTAATTGATGAAGACAGTGGAAGATAAAAGAAAAGCAGCTGGTCTATTCATTTTTAATGAGGTCATTAAATGGGTTATAAGCTTCTTATTCCTGATTTGGTTTTGCTGATTTTAAAATTGGAAAATTATGCTTTCAGTCCTGAATTGGTTACCTGCTTAATTAAAAACATAAACATATCTGATGAGGATTTGGTGCGAACAGAACGTCGGCATTAAGTCATTTCAAGAAGGCCATGGAAAAAGCTTCCCCCCTTCCAAGAATAAAGGTAGAAAATGAAACCATAGCGTTACCTTTAATACCATTGTGTTAACCTCATATTAACCTCAGCCAAAGCAGTGTTTGAACTCCGCAGCAGCCCTCATAGCTACGTCTTTGTTTTCCTATTACTATGCCTCCTGTTTGCTTTGATTGTGAAGCACTCTGCAGACTTGCGTGTAGAGAAATGCTGCTGTGTGCCGTTTCACCAGAGTCAAAGTCAGTACCTGAAGTGTTCATCACTGCAGCAGCAACAACAGGAAAAACACGACAATGACACGACACACTGAGAAGTGAGAGGCTTTCTTACCCGATGATGGGATGTTTGAAGCCCAGCTTGGCAGTGCTCTGTTGGATCTCCTTCTCCAGCCACGCCTGAGGGCGTACCAGGTACTTGACAAACTGGGACACCCACCAGACGGAGGGGTCACCGTGCAAACGGTGCAAGCGCAGGGCCAGGTCCTCGGGGATCGCCAAGGGCAGGTAGGGAGGCCGAGGGTGGAGGCTGTCCACGATAGGCAACTCTACAACCTGGACATCTTTATCATGGGCCTCTCCTGGAGGAGCAGGAAAAAGAGACACCCTTTTATCGACATTCTGACAGAAGATCTCACGTCAACAAATACAAGGCTGCTTATTTATTATATTTATCAATAAGTCAGGATTTAATTCCTGCTTTGATTAAATAAGCATTTGCTTGGTCCATTTGAATTAAAAAAAAGTGAAAACTGCAATATCACCATTTCCCAGAAGTGTATGGGGATTCAACCACTACCTAGGACCAGAAATCCACCACAGTTGCTGGTTTGATTGGTGCAGGTTATAAATCAGATAAAGTAGTTCCTTGGGGTGGGGTCATGATGTCGGACAACAGATGGAAGACGTCATCTTCAACTGACCCGATGCAGGCTTACACCCATGAAGTCATAAACCGTGAGACTGACTCAGATGTAAAGTTCGGACACCATTTTCCCCCCAGAAAATGTAGAGCCTGAGTAATAGTTCAAGGTAGTCTGCGTTACTCAAGGACACTCATTGGAGGGGACGGCAGGGTGGCCCTTTGGAATACAAAGATTCTGCTGGGTGAAAAGTTATGTCAGCAAAAGCACGAGTACTTCAAGATTGGTTTTCGGAATCGGAGGTAAACTATTTTACCTGTTTGGCTGGAGAATTACATGCATGTATTTTTTCCACAATTGGAAAATGTGTTTCAAGGTGTCTAGTGATGTGAGTGAGTCCTCAACATTGCTCTGACCACCATCAGGCCCAGCGTAAAATATAAAAACCATGCAGGACTGTCATGCAATGTGACCCCCTTTTTGTGGCCCTGCAACCCCCCCCCCCCCCCCCCATTCCAGTATGAATCAGTATACCAAAACTCCTTCAAGTCCAGCTTTTGTGATTGACAGCTTTTGTGAGGCTGTTCTTGCTGTAAGGCCAAGGTAAGCTCCTTCATATCAAGGCTGTGTAGAGGGCCAGAGGCTGGGGATGGGGCTGAGGCTGAGGCTGAGGTGGGAGCCTGGTGGTCTGGCATCGACCCCTTCAGGCAGAGTCCGGCTTGGCAGGAGCCCTGGGCAGAGCGTTAGGCAAGGCTGATTACAAAGGTCACCTCTCTAGATGGCAGAAAACCCCTGGACACCGCCAGACCTCCTTACACATCAAGGCCAACTATCCATACACACACAGATGCACGTTTACACAAATAAGGAAAACATACAAACAACTAAGCACGCCTTCATGAACACACGGCGACACATAAATAGAAACACACTGACCGTGCACGTCATCTGAACAGGTGGTCCAGGAGTGACAACAAATAAGGATCCAAATAAAAAAGGGCGTAAAAAGAAATGCGCTTTTACACAAACACACATTCATGAGCGTGCCCATACAATCTCATCACACCAGAAGGGATCTGCCTGGCAGACACAACCTTCACTCTCTTCCAGACTAAGAACCAGAAGAAAGCGTTTCTAGTGTGTGTGTTTGCGCGCGCGCGTGTAAACCCCAAGATTTACGTAAAAAAACAAGTTTGAGGCCTGTGTTCTGTCAGAGTGAAGTGGTTTCTCTAAGCACCAGCGACAGGCCCTAATACAGCCGCAAACAGCCTGCACAACACACTTCCACATAAATGGCATAATGAGTCATTAAAAACGGCCTTTCACAGAGAGGCTACATAAAAAAAAAAATATTAAAAACAAGGGCAGAAGCTGAGGCTTCAATTTGTGTGTGTGTGTGTGTGTGTGTATGTGTGTGTGTGTATGCTGGAGCATGAACTGAATTTAAATTGGTGGAAGCATTAAATATTGAACAGAAAAAATATTCCCAGGCTTCGTCTTTGCTTATATAACAGCACTGGCATGATTCACATAAGGGAATGGACATATTTTGACGCCTGCACTTTTTGGCACAAATGTACAGATATGCTATCCTCCCACAGCTACTTAATTAGATCACAAAGCTTCAGTAAATTCCAACTCCAAGCCTCTAGTATGCATACATTTCCTGCAGGCTCCATGACCTAAAGCACATGCATCTGCACCGAAACAAAAGTTAGCAATTATGTATAAATATTTCACTGGATTAACATAAAACTGGAAAACTGAGAGTGACATCATCCTGGTAGAAAAAAAAAAAAAAGTACCGAGACTCCTCCATTCATAATATATGTGAAGCTGAGATTATGAACTTAGAGAACTCTTGTTCTTGTCCTAACATGGCAAGGAACATTATGTTTCTCTGGCTGCTCTGAGAGTCACTCATAAGGCAGTAATGTCTCCACAGACCCTCAAAGGAATAGACTCTCTTTGGGAAATTAGTTCTTTGATCAACGAACCATTGTTCCACAAAAAGACTGGTTTCCTAGTCTTCGTGTTCAGAATTTACTGAGTTACCAGTCCTTTAAGATGGTGCAGCACTGCGGGGACATAAAACTTGTGGTAACCAGGCAGAGGAATACAAGGTAAAGCTTGTTACTGTTAACTGCCAAAATACAAAAATTAAATGCCCGCTCTGATCCATCATCAGATGGTTGGACTTCTTAATTTCCACAAAAATGATCACTGCAGTTGATAAACGGGCAAAACTTAGGATCGTCTCCTCTGAAAGTCTAGCACGCTTTTGCACTCGCAACGTTCCCCCCGCAGCTGAACTGTGTGTTATTTCTATTCTAATGTGGAAATTCTGATGTTTTGTTTTTCCACATTTCCCATTTGGACAGAACATCAGCAGGTCCCATAATGAGTTCTTTACTATCTTTGATTTCAACCCCCAAGCTATATGTTTTCCTGAAAGAGGTACGCAGTCACAGATGCATATACCGTCCATTGTCTCCTTCTATAAATGTCTCACGTCCTAAGGGAAACACTTAATAGGAAGTGGGTTAACCACGTAGAGATATACAAAGAAGGTGAGACGAGAGGGAATCTGGTGGGGCCGCGCAATAAAACACAGACAAAATCGATTTCCCAGCAACAAAAACAATACAAAGAGTTGCTCAGTGAAGAATATATTAGATATGACAGTGTATGCTCATTTGTATGTGACAAGAATCACAAGGGGCTACTTATGTTTTCCCCAAACAATATGACGGCATTATGAGGTCTCAGGAGTAACATCTTTATAAAAATACATCAAGCAGACCAAAGGGGGAGAGCCCCCTGCTGTCCTGGTGTGATACAAAAACCTTTCAGTGGGGATGTTCGTACGTTCTATCGGTATAAAGGGTTAAATAAATGCAGACATGCTTGCGATCACTGACGCTAATCTATTTTAAATAGTATTTTGAAATCTTAGTCATTTAAAAAGCATCAGTGAACCTAAAATGTGCGCCACTGAAATAAAAATAGGGTTCTGAACTTCGCCTGCCCAGATTTATCCTGGGGATTGAACCGACAACCCTTTGGTCACCCCTCTGCAGTATTACGGCTATGAATGCATCAGTGCAGTGCCTGAAGAGTTTTATGTCAGTAAACAAGTGCTACAACTCCTCAAGACTCGAGCAAAGTTGCTCGTTCCTGAGTGTCTTGTTGGTTATCCCCGAGATTAGCAGAGCGACTTAAGGTGGACTGACCTTTAAGGGGGACAAGGTCGTCTTAGCTTAGTTTATTGGTCAGATGTGCCGGGGGCGGAAATATCACAAAACGATGTTACTGTTAATTATACCTAGTTTGTTATCCAGATTGCAAGACTTTATATTGGATGTAGAATGCCAAGAAGTGTGAGAAGAGAAGTTGTGTTTGCAGTGATTTGGCTCTGCTCGCAGCCAGATGGCGTATATGGATCTATAGGAGGCTTTGAGACAGACACCAGAGAAAGACATTAGATAGTAGGAAAGGACACATGAAAGGCAGGAGAATAAGAGAGGGAAGGCACTGGGAGAGCAGCAGATAAGAAGGAAGAGCCCAGGAGAGCACAAGTCAAATGAGGCGATAGCAGAAAAATGAAGAGCTGAAAGGATGCAGCGACGAGAACAAGAAAGCAATGAGGGAGAAAGTGATAGGGAGAGTGAGAGAGGCAGGCACACTCTGATAGTAAATTCCCTGATCTTCGCTTGCAAATGCTTCCATCTTGTCAGCTTAGAAGCGGCAAATACATTTATATTGTAGGACTATTAATCATACTTATATCGCATCTTTGATTCATAACTCCATTGTTTTCCTAAAGGATTCTGCTACATTTGTGCTAGTAGGGAGATAGAGTTCATCCTGACAAGAGCATCAATCTTTGGACCGAGGCGTTTGAATACATATACATATACATACTGCGTCATTACGGGAAGAGCAGAATTCAACGTAAGGTTGAATTCAGTTTCAGATACCTCTGGCTGTTACTCTAAACCCGCCCCCCCCCATCCATTTTTTTAAAGTATTAAATTCCCCAGCAGCACCTTTTTTAGGCGGGCTGGCCTTTTGTTGAAGTGTTTGTTGGCCTGGAGGTACAGACTACAATAAGACCACTGATCGGCACGAAACCCTAGCCAGACCTGTGACCCTATCGTTTCTCGGGAATAAACACTTTAGCTGTGCTTAGAAGGACAACAGCAGTGGGTGAAGACATGTGCACAATAATGCAGCCCCTTTCAATTTTTCCCCCCCTGCACAGTAGTTTTGGCTCTGAGTGCCCACTGGCAGAGTGGAGCTCAACCAAGAGCTCGTGAGAATCCCCCACACGTGCCCGACGCCTCTCATCCTGGCCGAGTCCAGCCACAGCGTAGGAGTTCAGGTTATTGCTCACTGTCTGCATTAGGGCCTTTCCCACTAGAAAAACAAAACATTTCACATCTCCAGAGCTCGTTTCCCTCAGTGCACGCTACATCGAACCTTGCATTTCTTCCGACTGAATCTAATCAGACCCTTGGAGCTCCCTGCCAGGCCTGGCTCAATGAGGTCAAGTCCCTGTTTCAAGGTTCATTCAAACAAATTATTAAGATTGTGTTCAGACCAACAAGAGACCTCGGGCAAATACCACAAGGCTGCTATGTTGCTACAGGTATAGGTTAATCTGTGCTGACTACTGGATACACAGGCTCTGAACCCTTTACAAGTGATCCAGAGCACTTTTAGAGATGGTAAAAAATGCGGTTAAAAGAAGTGATGGAACAGTCATCTACATTATCTGTACATTCTTGTCTTGCGGTCAGACTCTCTTCCTTCATGATTAGAAATAATCAAATCCTAAAGTAAAAGCTTTTATATCTTCACATACAGCACAACTTCTCGGTGGACCAAATCTGAAGCACCAACTCACTAGAGAAGTGCAGGAATGAGTTCAAAACTGGAGATGAATAAAGGACTGTTGAATGTCTGGTTCCCTCATCTTAAAAGACCAGGGTTTTTTTTTTTGTGTTTGTTTTTGAAAAAGGATTTTAATTATTATAAACAAGGTTTTTGGTTGACTCAAGGATACGATATTTTTACTCTATGGCATCAGTAAATATCACTCTAACATCGCACGGTGGTTGTCGTCATCCCAAAATCAGAAGTGCGAGGTTAGCTGCAGTGACCTGGAAGCCGTGAGCATGTCGTTCGTCCATGGCGTAATGTTAGCTAGCGCCTGACTTTACGCTTCATATGCCATGAGCATAGTGTTCAACAGCGAGGACGACCTTGCACAACAAAACGTTTCATTCTCGGATATTTTTGCTTGCCGCAGAGCTTCGCGTCGTGTACTTTCATATGTACGATAATGTGTGTCTGACTAATTAAGCAAAAAGAATCTGAAAATTGAAATGTACTTGTCCCTTTAAGTACATTAAAATACCTTTTATTTCACTGGTAGACGGACGATGGCTCCTTCTTCCCTGTAAAGTCCATTATCAGTGAAGGCTTCAGGTCTCTACATCATACTAATGTCTGCTGAATTTTGGCTGAGCTTACAAAATAGTTGTGATGTAACAAATCATGCTCCAAGGGCCGTCTCTTAAAAAGTGATTTTCAATTAGCGGAGAGAAAATTTACACTTTGATCAATGAATTTGAAAACAGCCCTCTTCACATACATCATTCTACACAGTGAAGCTCAAATCTTCAACTGTAGGAACAAGAAGAAAAACACATTTCTGACCGGAGGGAGGAAGGGAGGGGGGGGCTTAAAAATAAATCAGCTCTCTCAGATGAAATGAAAACTGAACATTATAATCGTCATGCAGGGATTTATAGCAGGACTGATGCATAATACCGCATTACTTTTAGCATTAGTGGGGGTTGCATGTAACAATATAAGATATCTGAGTCTACGACATCATAGACCGTGATGAAAGACCTATGCGAAATCGCTGAGACACCTGGTTGCACAAATGATGCACTAACACTTCATTCCCAGTAGAACCTCACCGTGGGTCAGAGGTACTTTCCTGAAATCAAATCACAGGCTTTCTTGGCAACAAAACTTTAGGAGAGCAACCTGCTGCCACTACATTGATTGCCAAAGTGCTTTAACAGGAATTGCTTGGTCCTGCTTAGCTGGAGTATTCACACTTTATTTTCGCTGACGCAGCACAAAAGAGAGCAGTGGTGTATTTTTTATTTTTTTTAGATAAAAGAGAGGGCTGGTTGATTATTAATCATCCCTTATTGGAAGCTCTATGTGTATGTGTGTGTGTGTGTGTGTGTGTGTGTGAGTGTGTTTGGACTTACCTGACCAGTGTCCAGTTGTGGCGCCAGCGCGGTCGGTGCAGGAGTTGCTAACGGGCAGGAAGACGGTCTCCCAGCCGCCGGGGGCGTAGCGCCAGTTGTGCGACTCCAGGATGAGCGTGCGTTGGGTGCCGTACGCGATCATGAAGCAGTAGACGACATGATGGAGCTGGCAGCCGTAACCACAGCCCTTGTTGATGTTACACACCAGCTTCCTGGCCTTGCTGCAGTCTGTGGGGTTCTGAGACAATGAGGAGAAGAGAGAGTGTTTATCATCTTTTATTGTCACGCGTCCTTTAACAGTAATACCTGGGGAACTAAGAAACCGATATTCGAGCGTTTGGAATGCTGTTCCAATATTGGGTTAGAGATTTATTTGATGAACTGAACGGAAAAGAACGTTTGACATTCACTGTTTTTTCTTTCCTTTAGGGAAAAGTGCTGTGTTCCAAACGGTATTATTGCAACTAGGAAACAAACAACGATGTACTAGAAAATTGAACAGATTAAGCCAAGTTAAGAACAATGATGATAATTACAAGCTTTCCTGTTGTTTTGGTAGGTGTTTATTTCCATGTGTAATTGGGCACAACAGATGTTTTTTTACCGTTGCTGTTTTGTGTGTTCACATTTATGGATCTTTCTGTATGTGTCCACTTACGGTAGTTTAGCATCACACGAATGGACCTTTTTCCCACCCCCATGTTCTGTTGTTTTACATGTTGTTCTTGATGTTATTTATTTATTTTGTTGTCTACCTGCCCAGGAACAACAGATGCTAATTATTTGTTTTCTAATTCTGGTGCAAATACATTCAACTGACCACCGTCCCTTTAAAAATGAAGAATTAACTTGAACTTTTTTCCCTCACGAGTGTTTGTATATTTTGAAGGCGTGTGATATGGTGGTATTGCAGTTTGCCTTGTGGTAACATTTTTCTTCTTGCTTGACCTTTGTCCTTTATCTCTCATACCATGTTTTGATAGTATTGTCTCTGCTCCCTCTACTTCACCCAATAATTATCCAATAATCCACTATTACTTTATATTGTATTCCATATTTTATTATGGCAGCGCAGCAGAAACCTGATACAGTTTATCCTCTCTGATGCAGGCCTGCTGTCTAACCACTATGAAAAACATCATCAATCCTCTCACGCTGAGCTCGTCCCATAAATACTCATAAGCATGGAGTAATTAGTGGCTGAAAATTGTCCCTGAAAATGCAATATTTGCTACAGTTTGACAAATGTTTGCTTTTCAAAAAAAAAAAAGAAAAAAAAAGTACAGTGTCCACCTGGTTGATAAGTACACATTTAAGCCTCGGAGCACAAGTGCTGAGGATGTCAGAGACGGATGAGACAAGTGAGAAAGTCAGAGGAGAACATAGCTGGTTTGAGTCTTTTCATGACATTTCTTGACAATAAAAAAAATGTAGAATATTGCCATCACATCATTTGCTCTTTCTTCTTTTCCTGCTCTTTCTGTCCCGCCCTTTTTTACTCATCATTTTTTCGCTTCATGCCCTCTCTCAATCTCATTATTTTCCTTTTCCCTGCACTCTCTGTCCCTCTTATTTTCTACAACACTCACTATTTCCCCAGACCTCTTTTCTTTGTGATTTGTCTTTTTCCTTCCCTCCCTCTCCCCCCCCCCCCCCCCCCAACTCACCTTCCTTCTTCATCTCATAAATTAGCTTCGATATCAAACCAACTCTGAAGGGAAGAATATTGAGTTGCTGGGGAAAGGAACAGTGATATTTCTTTTTCTCTCTCTCTCTCTTTTTTTGCACACAAAACAAAAAAGAAAACCAGCTGAGTGACACATGCTGTTTTGTCGATGCGTTGCTGAGTTGTGATTCGCTCAGCAGCCGGTCTGAGCATCTCGGCGAACGTCTGTGCCAACTACCTTCCTAAACAGCAATTACTGGCTGATGGGAGTGTTTTCCTCATTAGGCTGCTGCAGCTGTGGATGGTTCACAGTAATCCCGCTGCCCCGGCACCCACCCGCTAACCCTGCCTATCACACGCTGGCAGGGGAGGAAGGGGAAAAGAAGAAAAAAAAAAAAACAAGAGTGATGACATGAAACGGAGGAAAGGAGGCAACAGAGAAAAGGGGTGAGGACATGAGAGGAGAGAGGAAAGGCTCCTAAAAAAAAAACAACCTGAATTTACTTCACTGTGGTTTCAATATAACGAAGAGTAAATCAGTCATGAAGCTGATAAAAGAAATAAGGTATGAATTTCCTCTGAGTTACAGCTTGCCGGTTCACCAAAAGCCCCCGTAGGCGCACGCTGCCGTCCTGTAGTACCGAAGTCACACTTGTTTCGATGCTTTTATCTGAAGCATCGAAACAAGTGAGGAACAACACTCAAGCGTATTAACAATGTACGATGGCGTCCTGACGACAAGCAACACCAATGCGTGCATGAGATCAATGAGCGCCATGAGTGGCGTGGTGCGGCTGCCGCCACTGGAACCTGGGATGATAATGATGAGGGTGGAATGACTCGGTGAGCGCTGAGAGATGAGGTTCAAGGATAATGATGGCGGATGCAGGCACAAAGGCAGCCTCTGAGTGCCGCTCGGCGCTGTCGGTTAAGTACCTGTTTAAATGATGTTTTCGAATGTGAAACGTAAAGGCAGACTGCAGTCATTGTGTGTGTTGGTGTGTGTGTGTGTTTAATATGGCTGACAAAAGCTGGCTATAAGAAACCAAAGTTCAAGCTCTTGATGGTTGTGTTCAACAAGATCTATTGTGGGAAGCACTCCATGACACAACTTTGTATGAACACAGTGCACATGCATGGCCCAACCCACACTTTAAGACTGCTAGCCTATACGAGTCTGTATATGTGGAGTTACAATAATGGCGAGTTATATACATCCAAACGAGCAACGATAGAATGAGTCTGGACATACCTCACCATTGAGAGGAAGAGTTGGCTTTAGGATTCTGTCACACAATTTACAAATTCCCACTCGTCAAAAGGTGGCTCAATCTTTTTGTAATTTGTGAATCAAATTTGTATTCAGTATTTTTTTTGCCATTTTAATTGGTAATTCTTCATAATAACTGATGTGACTTTAGGCAAAAGAGATGGTTTTATAGTACTATTTGCCGTAAAACTGACCGTGGAGTATTGTGATACAATCTTAAACTGTAGTTCATTAAAACACTTCAATTCTGAAGGCTGTTTGACTGACCATTGATTACCAACATTGCAGAAGCATTGAAGGGGGGGGGGGGGGGGGGACTGAAATAATCCTCACTCCTCTTTATGCTGGCCATTAAAGATATATTTCACCAGCAGAGAGAAGGTCTTCACATAAATCTGGGCTGTCCATGTTCTGGAAAGGTGTGAGAGAGAAAAAGTGTTGTCATAGAGAACCTCCAAGCAAAGTGCACCAGTTTTTTAAGCCTGTAACGTCACTGTCAGGCACTGACGATGTTGCGCCAATTTAAGCGTCAGTTTCACCACTCTGGCTTTGGGCCAGCAATACGGCTGACACAGTTTATTTTGGTTTCCAAGGCGCCGATTAGCCTGTGTTGCTCACACAAAAAAATGTGAATGTATAATCTATAATTTTTTTAAACATTATTAGTTTGTGCATACCATCCACATGGCACGGTTACAAACTGGTTGAAAGTCTGCCAGTAAACTTCCCTGATAGAGAACCTGTTCTAATGTGACTCCAGTGAGGCAGATGGAGGATAAAATCCACAGTCACTCTGTTCAAAACTATATTCCAACATTGATCCGACGTTAATTTAAGCCTTCAGCCGTCAACCCCATCTGAGTTAGAACAATTATTGGATACCTTCCAAAAAAATTGTGGTTTAAGTACAAGTTCTGGTGTTTTGACTACAAATTTCCCTTGTTTGGATCAAGAGATCTTTTAATGGCAGCCATGGACAGCAGGATCAAAATATAGAGGTACGCTGTTTAAAGGCAGACCTGAAAAGATGTGAAGCTCCTCTTTAACTGTGCTGTACATCATAGCGCTAACACAGATGAAAACCTTGTCCGACAGGAGGCTACCTGAAGGGGCTGCCATGTTCGCTGTATGTTCTGAGTGGACAGATGGAGCAGACACAGCGATGGAGTTAGTTAGACCAGGAATGAAGGGAGAGGCTGCTGCGTGCCACACAGACAGCAGGATAGGAGGGAAGAGTCTCTCTGTGTGTCTACATAAAGATGTGGAACTGGTTGTTAAGTGTGTGTGTGTGTGTGTGTGAGTGTGTTTATGTGTTTTTATGTATCTGGTGTTATCACTGTCTCACACACACACACACACACACACACACACACACACACACACACACACACACACACACACACACCATCTCTTTGTGTGCTAGTGTGTACATCAATCTTGTGGCTACGTGTGTATGTGTGTGCGTGTATATGTGTGGAAATTGCTTGCATAGGTGTGAGTGAACCCATCTGTGCACGGCTGTGTGTATGTGTGTGTGTGTGATGAATTAGTGATGGCAGCTGGTGGAGCGGTGTGATCCCTCAGCAGTGGTGACAGCAGCTGTTAGTGGTGCCGTCTCCGCCCAGCCAGACTGACTGGGTCCTCTTCATCAAACGCACTGGCTCATTAATGCTGCAGGGCCTGGTGTAGCATCACACCAGCCCACCCCGCCCAGCAACCCGGCAGCACCAGAGCTGGGGAAGGTGAGCAGGGCAGAAGTGTGTATAAGTGTGTGTGTGTCCTGCGTCTTAGCTTGTGTTTGTGAAGCTGTACGCATCCCTCGGAATAACAAAGTCTGTTTGTGTCTGTCTTTTCTGTGTATTTATTTCTCCGTGTCTGCTAATCTGTCATTTTGTACCTTCCTCATGTGTGTCTATTTTTCGCCGCATTTGTGTGTGTACGTGTGTCACAAAATCGCTGACAAGCAACAAGAAATCTGCTCATCAGATCAGACGACTGAAACAGTCTGCTATCACCTGCTCCTGGTGGAAACGGCACGCTGATTATTATGGATGGTGCAAATGAGACAAGCACGTGTGGAAGATGTAATCAAAAAAATGTGTTTGGATATGTGAGGGAACATTAGCATTAATGCTCACAATATGTCTACATGTGTGTATAATAAATGGGCTTGTGTATGACAGAGAAATACACGGTCAGGTGGATAATTGGCAGACACGTATGTCTCCAGATACCTGTAGGTAGGTGATCCTGTTCTGGACCAGATCCGACAAATCTTTAGCCTCCTTCATTCTCCACTCGCCCACGCCATCTGCCTGGCTGAGGTAGTACAAGTCTGTCATGATGGACCTGCAAATCACACACGCAAACACATTTCCAAAATGAATTAGGTTCACAATTGAGCGTCCAGCTGAACATCAACAAGAACGTTTTAGAATGTGATCAGCATCACTTCAGAATGCAAAAAAAGAGATAACCATGTAAATTTAGCTTGAAGCTAATGGCCACTGACAGCTAAAAGCAGGAAACTGTCCAAAAAGGTCAGTTTACAAACCGTCAGGTGCACTGTCTGCTATAATTCACCTCTTTTTATTCAACTGTGTACTCAGTAATACACAAACATTTTGATTAGAGCCTAAACCAAACAAACCAGAACACTTCCTGTTCAACGTGAGCAAACTGGTTCAACTGAATGTGCCAGCTGGTCGCGTTTGCCGCTACTGTGAATGAGTGCGGAGCCGGCCTATAAATAATTTAATGTTTGAGGATTATTAAGGATATGGCTGTATTAAGAAGATGAGATTATACCAGAAGATATGCGCGAGGGTTTGCTTGATTTATTTTTTTTGGGCAACTTTGCTGTTTTTTGTTTTCGTCATTCGCATCAGCACGATAGCAGTTGGCAAGCTCAACACATGTGGCTGGCTCTTTAAGGAATGCTGGAGTCACAAATAAGTGACACAGGAGGAAAAAGCAAGATACCTATTTGAGAGTACTTAAGGCTCAACACACCTTTGGGTGGAGTTATATTTTAATATTTCATCTTACAGCGTTCACTTACCGTTGAGTGAAGCTTCTCTTGTGTTTTCAAACCTAACTACACACTACTGACGTCACTCTTATTAACAATAACAACTATGGGCTTGCAGAGATTTGTGTCGCTGGAAAACAAATTTGAAAACCAAACAGCATCATTAGCGTGTAACTGATCTCAAAAACTGTATTATCACAATTCAAATTCGGTTCAGTGCAATGTTGTTTGTAAATTCAAAGCCTGAAGCAGGGAGGAAAGACCAGCCTCTCTCTCTTTTCCCTCTCACATCACGAGTGGAGCAGCCATGTTACCTGCGGCGTATACACACAGACCATAAACAATGTACGGCCTAAGGGGTCTGAGTAGACAACTGAAGGGGATTGTTGTACAATCTAAAAAAATGAACTTGACCCATTTACGTAAATAATAGTGTTAACAGAAGCCCATTCAGGCTTTTAGTTACCATGACAACGCATCAGATGTAAGACTTTTTCCTCCAAAAGAGCAAGACAGACAACTACATTGAGTGCATAGAAAAAATATTTATGCCTCCAATTATCTTTGATATTGGTGAGAGAAGTCGTTACAGTTCTACATAAAAAAGGTCAGTGAATCTGCGCTCGATTGCTCTTCCTCAATCACCAGATGTCTGTCGGTGAACTGAAATTACAATCCCAAACGCCCTGTGCTGTGTAAACACAACAATAATAACAAAGATGATGACACCTGTGCTTAACACATCAACTGCTGCGTCACACACTTGTGATGTGAATTCATACAGCAGATATTTAGATTGGGGGATAATGATTGAGTGAAGAGTTCCCGGCTAAGCTATGAGCGGCCAATACGATGACGCAGCAACTCTGATGACACAACGATGCAGTCGCCATTCTAGCGAGGATCATCTCTGACCAACCAGTGGTCTACTGCACTTGCATGTCAATTTTTCGTTCCGGCTGAGCTTGCTTGGAATACTGACGTAGCTGATGCCAAATGACCAGGTTTTGCCTGATGTGGGGAAGCAAAAAAGGCGAGTCAAGCCGGTACCAGGAGGTAAAAGATTGGGCGGCAAATTCAAAGGTGGAAACATTCAAATAAGTCAAAAAGGATCTGTGTGATTCACGAAGCAACCACAACTCTAACTTTGGTACCAGGCCAATAACGTCTTCACATATTTGCGCGTATGTAAATAAGATAAGAAGTATACCGTTTGAGGGAAACTTGGCCATTTCTATGCAAACGAATCTCTTGAGAAACACCGGCGCTAATGGCTAGAGTGGAAATATTAGCTTCTGGTGATAAATGAAGCCCATTTGCAATGATGGGTGTCCTCAGTCTAAATAGCAGAAAAAAGACAATCGGCTGATCTAAGTTGTGCACTGAAAATCCATTTTGGATTGAGTCCAACACGTTGGACATTTGAAAACCCCTTAGTTATAGTTGCATTTGGATGGTTATAATTACTGTAGCAAGATTTTTTTTTATGCCGATATCAAATCAAATCTTCTTCTTCTTCTTTTTTTTTTTTTAAGTGACAAACCACTTTACTTTTACCAGTGTATATTTTGCTGAACAAGCTAAAAAGAGACATTCCCAACTGATTACTTTGGTATATTATCGGTTGAACATCTGTCAAACTATATCACGGCACGTTAGTACGATATGACGTTTACCAAGATTGAGGAGTTAATCCATGCAAATCCCTGCTGTCAAATGCAGACAAGTTATGTCTATGTGCTCTCGATAAAGTGAAAAGCGTACTCGTGTAAGTCGACGCAGAGTTGTCTTTAATCTCAATTCTGTGCCGATGATGCCTTGCTGATTCCTCTCTTCTTTGCGTCGTATCGGGGAAGACGTTCAGGAGTTGGCAATTTCCCAGCACACTCAGAATAAATTAACTTAAAGTAAGCCTCTGCCTCCTGTGATTATTATTTTTTTTTTGACTGAAGATTGCTTAAGCGAGAAGTTTTACTTATCGTATGAGTAATGTGATCTGTGAACTCCAGCAGGTAGACGCTCGCCAAGAAGTTTACCGCTTTGGATAAAAACATCTAGCAGACGCCATATGTTATCAGCATACTTTGGGTAAAACATTACCGAGGCTCAACATGCTTTGAAGATATTTATGGGAAGCGTTTCCATCATGCTGACTGACGACAGCATCTTCATGTTTACTTAGCTCTTTCTTGGATAAAGTCTGCCATCTCCGAGCTTCTGACAGCAAATGTGTGAGCATGTCACACACTGCCAAATACCCTGACCATCCACTTCCAAATATGCCCGAAAGCTCTGATATATTCAGCTAAGGGCGGATACAAACACATCACGCACTCTCACACACACACACACACTTATGCGGGCTTAATTTATGCTTTGACCTAAATCAGTCACATCCTGTGTGACTAGGAGTTCTTATGCATAGGGAAAACACACACACGAACACACACACACACACACACACACACACGCACACACACAAAGCAGATAAATATACCTTTTTCCATTTCAGTACGATAGTAAAATGAATAGTACCTTTCTCCACAACTAAGACAGTATCATTACTCATTGTCCAATTTAAAAGCTGGAACCCTGGTATGAGAATGGATGTCAAATTTCCCTTCCAGCAGCGCGCACAGGGGAGCCATCACCGTGCCTCTGCGGGAAGGAAAAGCAAACCTTGCCGGCTGCAAAAGGTGACAAGGAATAGGCAGACAAGACCTCAAGGGGTTTGGCATGCCAGACAAGAGAAGACCACCCAGCCATGAAGTCCTACAGATGTATTGGGGCCATGTAACTCTACTGGGTTTGTGGGTCTTTTGGGCTTTTTTGCGAGCTTCAACTGTAGATGCCGCTGGGCTTGGTGGCAGAGCCTGGCAGCTGTCGATACCGACATGTTGTACCATTTGGAGAACATTTGTTGTGTTTACATTATGACATGAAGAGTGTCAGTTGAGACGGTGAATGGGTTCACCTGCACAACTGCTATTGAGCTCTAATAATGGCTTGATTAGGCCATTTAATTGGAATACTGTTGTTGTCCCAGTGTACAAGAACCAGGGAGGAATTGATTTATTGATGAAGATATGTCCACTTCTTGGAAGTGAGGTGGTTTGTTGTAACCAGACTCTCTTCAAATCGACCTTTGGCGTGACATACTGAACAAGTTATCCAGCGGTGTTTGTAACGAATGGCGGACTGAAATTAAGACTATTCAGACGAATAGACAACCTCACAGCTCAGCAAATGTCCCTTCTCCAGGATGTTTTTTCTTTTTGCCATGGCCAAATTAATTCAGGGCTTCATGGACCACATTGACGGATGGCCTCATCAGCTGATGTCCCTTGTTTAAGCAGAAGTACCACTGCTGAGCGCGTGAGTGGCGACTATCATGGAGACATCTGATCATGTGAAAAGCTCATTGAGAGATATTGTTATGGCTGCATCAATCATCTTCTGCAGGATGGTTTGTTAAGAAAAAGCACCATTGTAACGTCTCTGTCTTCTGCTTTCAATTCCTAACTGACAAACACGAGTGAAGTGTCACCGGACGCGGCGCTTGTGCTCTTATAAAAGTGTTAATGCCTCTTGCCCATCTCATGTCAGTAATAGACATGAGTTGACGTGGTCATCGCCACGATCCACAGAGACACCGACATGTTTTCCCTCTGCCCTATGAGCGCCATATTTGGATTAAATATCAACTGGAACAGGTAAATAGGGGGACGAAAAACTTGCAAACAGAAGTAACGTGGGTGTTCATTTGCATCCCGTGCGGAGAGGTACGTTCTGATCACAAAAGGCGCTTTTGGGGACGCATTTTAAAGCAGAATGTGATCGCACTTACGGGATCACATGGGGACGGATCTTAATACCAGTTGAGTACAGTTGCGTGTTTCAACAAATCCTGTTTTAGTCACACTGACATCATGTTATAGGGAACACAGACAAAGGCACCACTTCCCTGACTTACAGGCCTCCATGTGCTGCTCAATGACACCCTGCAGACAATCTGATGGATATAACCTCTACAGGACTCTCCAGTCAATACTGACAGGAAAATAACACATTTGACACTTTGATCAGCATTTCTGTAACAGATTTATGGAAGTACTAGTTTTTATGTGTTGAAAAATGAATAAAATCAGATCAGTTTAAGCCCCATTTGACTATTTCTTTAGGCTTTATGACCCGGTAGCTCTTCATAATGTTTTATTTACTCTATAATATTTTTATTAGTCTATAATATTGTACTTATGATAAAATCTCACATGCAACTCTACTGAATATAATCACCTCCAACAAGGAGTTTATGCTTTCAGTGCTTTTTTTTCCCACCAGAAAATAAGGATTACAGAAAAAAGTTGAACTAACGACAAAATTTAAATATTTGAAAGTTGACTATCTCACCACGGTAAATGCACTACAGCAGTTAAAAATCCTGACTTTCTTCGCACATGGTCTTCTGTAGATGAAGAGGTGTCTATGTGCTCCTGCAGTTGTGTTTAAGAGTGACTCAAACTTTCACGCTCTTAGTAAAAATTTGAAACCGACAGCACTTCATTATGCAGTGATCATACAAGTCCTTGCTTACTTTTGACTCTCAAGAAAAGGACTCTTATCCCCTTCTTGAACAGAATCTTAATGAATGAGCGTTGAATTTATTTGAGTCAAACATTTCTGTGCTCTTTCCATCTCTGCCCTCTATCTCTGTCGGCTCTCTCGGCTTTTTGCCTGAAGCATATACAGAGAAACTCCGGAGGGCTTAGAAAGTGTACGCATGTGAACCTCTGCGTGTGTGTGTGCACAATGGAGTCTGCATATATGAAGTGAGAAATCAGTCTTTGGAAAGCTGCTTAAGCTGCGATGACTAAGACAATGGGTCCTATAAGCCACTTCAGCGGGATTACAATGAAACACTTGGCTAAGTAAAAGCCGGCCTGTCTTTGCTTTGCTGTTTTGAAGCCTGCCATCCAGATGACAGACAGGGTCTTTCTATGACCTCTGCTCTGTGTCCCAGCAGCCACTCGAATTGCTGCTTCCAAGTGTCTCATATCATGTCCAAGTTCAAACCTCTGACATCATCAGATGTAAACAAAAGGCTGAGGGGCAGCTGTATTGACACAGCGCCCAGTTTAGATGCAACTTCATCACAGTCCTTGCCTCAAACATACAGTGTAAGTGTGGTGTGCACAAACAGCCTGTGACATGGCTAAAACCACATTTTGCCTGCAGGAGCGCAGAATGCATTTGGTCATGCATACATATTCATGATACGGATGAGGGACAAGTGGGAATTTTGTGGAAAAACATGGTTTCGGTTTGTTGAGTGAAATGTCTTAGTTACTGAATTTAGGCTGATTGATGGTTTATAGTGATGCAAACTTTTGAAAAATAAGCTGAACACAGGTCAAAAGTCCCAAAAATACCACGACAGCAGAGTCGTATTTTTATGCTTCAGTTAGGATTTCATTTCTGAACTGAAATAGCCACTTCTACAAAAAAAGACTCTGTAAAATGATTCCAAACAACGCTGGCGTAACGCAGATATAGCGTGTGAATTTTTATAGCACCGCGGTGTTCTGCAGTAAGAGGAGTGACATGTAAACTCACTCACTACTTTAGAATCTGATGTTCCGCTGGTCGAGTGCTCTCGTTCACAAAGCTGTTGATTTGGCGCCGTTACCTCTCCTGGCACATCAAAGCGGCAACAATCTGTTCCCCCACTCCGTCGAGTACTTTTATGCAGGGGTCAAACAGCAGCATGGGTCTAATGATACATGTGTCTCTCCTGGCTGGCTAGCATAGTCATCTCTGTGTTCTCATAGTTTCACATTTTTCCAAGCATGCTAGAGGTAACCCAGCGCGCCCCCTCACGCTTGTGGATGACTGATTCTGTTCAGTAGCAGGTGACAGCAGTTCAAGGTAAAATGAAACAGAACAGTGTGTGGTTTCTGCTGATTGGCCAAGTCACTCAAACATATGTAGATTTGACTGAGTGTCTCTTGTTAAGAGAATCATCCGTGTGTCCTTGGATCCCAGTGGGCGTTTTTGCAAATTTGAAGAGGTTTCCTCAGGATATCAAGTTGATGAGGATGGAACAAATGGACATGAGGACTTTCCAGCCAACCTAAAATCATGATGTCACAGGCACTAAGGTATCGGGACAGCTTGGCTCGAATGTAGAGTGGCTGACCTGCAACCAGTGGTTCAACCCTCACTTCTCCTTGTGACCGTGTCTAAGTGAGCCAGGTACTGACCCACTAACTCTCCTGATGAGTAGGTTAACACCTAGCAGGGCAGCCTCCACCGTCAGCGTGGGAGTAAATGTGTGAAGACCACAAAGTAACCGAGACAACGCACTTATTCCCGGGATTCGAAACTTTCACGGGCAGTAGACCATTAGCACCAGTAACATCCATCCTCTCAGGGTGAGAACTAATGATTTCCTTCATCAATGACGAATATGTCAACTGGTTTTGTTGAAATAGACTGTTTAAATTAATAAAAAGCCCAAAGTATGTCCTCAGAGCCAAAATGAAAATGGCTGAGTTTATTCTGGCCAACACAGTACAGAGGTCTGTTCTACTTCTGTTTACAATGACAGAAAATAGGATTGAACAGCAAATCATCAAATTTGAGAAGCTAGGAAGAGTTAATTCGGAATTTTGAATAAATTCTCTGTCACCTCTGCCTGTGTGCAGGTTTGATACCTTTCCTTACATGCACTCAACAACCTGAGCAAGTTACCAATTTATCACAGTGCGACGTGCCCAACCTTTCACCTTCCTTTCAAATCATCATCAGATGGGAGTGAATGAATTAGGCAAACCATATAGCAAATACGCAGGGCTAAGTTAAAAGGCCGTGCCCCATATAATCTTGCTAGGCTTTAATTATTTTGGCTGGCTGACTCTATCGCGTCTCCAGATTGTGAAGGAGGGTACAGTCTGAGCTGGAGTGACATCTCACCACCTTCCCCATTAGCTGTTAAGGCCGGATAAATTACACGTTCATCATCCTTATTAGTACATTGAGTCCAGTGTTGTCACATAATTACCAGCACGGCTCAGCCCGGCTTCAATCTGATCAGGAGTGTAATCAGCCAGAACGAGTGTATACCCCTGTGCTTCCACACAGGGTCTTTCAAAGTTCCAATAACACCATTGCTGATTGGAGTTTTAGCACAATCTATTATTGATACCACATCGGAGAAGGTTCCATTTCTTTACGTTTAGCGAAAGCTGCAGGAGCTGGAGAGAATTTAATTTGAACTTTCTCCCGATAAAAACTTTGCTAAATTGAATAAATGAAACATAAAATATGAGGAAAAACCTGATCAGGTACTGAGTTGAATCTAATAAAGAATTCTGTGCTATCCTGTGCTGTGGCTGCACAGGGCTAATCTGCAGGCCAGACAGCTGATCGGTATACCAATGAGGCGACATATTGGTGAGTTTGACTTCACTCGTGTAATAAACGGCATTTTAATTGTTTTCACTTCTAAGTGCCTCGTCTGTTTTTTTTCTTCATTATTTTGGTCAAAATTTTAACACCCTACGAAGGAGCTTGGCTCTTCTTCGAAATAAGTTTTAAGAAAACTCTTCTCCTCTTTTGTTTGAACTTTTATTTTGTTGCTCGGAAGTGTTTATATCGGCTCCTGCCAAAGATGCCCTTTAAGAGTGGAACATCTCAAGGAGGTAGCTGGATATTTTCCTTAGCTCATCCTTGATTTGAGCATGTTAAGTCAAACCAAGGGCCAACATTTTAAAATCACCATGATAAAGGATTTTGGATGGTGGGATTAAACCAGAAGGAGAGAGAGAGATACCTGTAAACTAAAAAGAGAAAAGTCCAGCAAGGAGCAACTTCAGTCCCTGCCGCGGTGTTATTTATTGCCGAATAAAAAAAAGCTTTATTTTTCGATTGTTTTCTCTTTCGTTTGTTTTTGCCAAAGGTTCACAGGAGGTTTTAACATTTTAACTTGTGATCCTGTTAAAGTGTCTATATGCCCACCTTTCCTGGTGTCCCAAGTCCTGCAGGAGTGTGTCAGCATATTTCTGTCTCTCGCCGGCTTCAACGTTAGTTAATTTCTTCACCTCGCTGCGAACAAAGTACCAAAATTCCTTCACGCCGTTTTCCACCCTCCTCCGCAGCTCCTCCTGAGTGGGCCCGGGGCCTGCAAGAGGATAAGAAAGAACAGCTCAAAACAAAACATAACAATGATACCCAGTTGGTGTGACATTTGAGGCAGAGGTATGATCTAAAACAATAAATCAATGGCATTCACTTCAAAGTTCCTCCATGGGAATAGAGCTGGAAGATGGTAGGAAAAGGATGCCAAAGGGCTCTTTAGAATTGTATGTGCAATAGATTCTGTGTGCCTAAACAGGCTAATGGCACAAAACAGGGTTTCGGAATAAAACCATTAAAATTTCCCACGTTTACTCCTTGTCCCTGGGTGTTGCTTTGACCTCATTAAGAAGCACTTGCTTAGTGTTTTTGTTCCTCGTAGCTCTCTCTCATGTGTTTCTCTCACACGGTTCTAACAACAGGAAGGAACTCTATACCCTACCCGAGCCAAACAATGTGGAGTAACCCACATGGATGACACAGCTGCCTGCTCTGGTTTCTGCGGAGAGAAACAAAAAAACAGAAAACCCCCCCCCACCAAAAAACAAAACCCCAAAAAACAAAACAAAAAAAAGGAGGAGAGGCAAGGACAGCCTCAAGCAGGGCGAGGTGGCAGGGAGGGAAAAGCTCTTTTTTTTTTTTACCTTCCTATCTCACATTCTCTCTTCTGTCCTCACTGGCTCCCTTGGTGGAAAAAAAGCTGGAGGGTATTTTTAGCTTTTTCTTCCCCTGCGGAAAGATGGAAAGGCTGACCCTGTGCTGCCCTTCACGCTCACATGTCCTTCTTTATTTTCTCTCTGTCTGTCTGTGTTTTCTCTCCGCTCTCACTTCTATTCTGCCATTGGGGCACTTTAAACTCCTTCTATTTCTTTCTCCACTTGCCTGAAAGGTTTCCAGGCCCTCTTACCACTGCTTACAGTGGAAAATGTCCACATTACCCTATCCATCTGATGGTGGAGCTCCGTCATCATTACCACTGTGATACAGCAGGTTTAACACTGGCCCAGACTGAGATTACGGCTGCCAGAGAAACGAGCTTCCGACTGGTTTAATTCCATTTATAGTGAACCACAGCATCCTTTCATATTTCCGAGCTCTGTGCCAAATCCTTCCCTGCAGCCTTTTAGGAGGCCCTACCCTGCTTACCATCTCCAGTGAGTTTCTGGAAGCTGTGGATCTTCTGTTTGGCTCTGGTTAGCTGGTCCTCCAGGGAGCGCAGTCTCCCAGCAGCAGCCAGGGACCCAGCTTCTGCCTGACCCTCTGGTATCCTGCAGGAAAAACAACAGCCAGGGATGGTTACGGGTGAGCGTGAGTTCACTGATGTTAGTAGAGGAAGGTAATCTATATTGTTATCAGTGATGCAGTCAATTATTTTGTCTGTTCAATTAGTTTTGTGGCAGCGTGGCTCAGGGGTAGAACGGCTGTCTGGCAACCAAAGGGTCGCCGGTTCGATCCTCACTTCCCCCAGTGACCATGTCAAGTACCCTTGAGCAACATACTGAGCCCCACCCACGACCCCCCCGTGACCCTTAACAGATAAGCGGTATTGAAAATGGATGGATGGATGGATGGAATTACATTTGGCTACTTTTGATTGATGTACCCTTCCCCCCACTCTTGCATGAGCACTGATACTGATGATGGATTAAAAAAACAAAACAAAAGAAAGCATATTTCTTACGTTCCACTATTGTGTGCCAGCAGGGCAGCGTGTGTGCAGCCCTCTGTTTCAACGCTATCCAGATATGGCGGTGACAAAACAAGATGCATGGCCGACAGTCATGACAATCAAGACTGTAAAAGACATCTGAAACCTGGCATGGCGACGCATCTGGCCGACAGACACTGGCGGTCTTTTTTAATGATAACTTCCACTACATTTTATTAAGGGTTACCTGCTTTTCACCCTTAACCCCACAGTAAGTCTTCTCATATTCATGAATTGTTCCGCTTGCAGAAAAATCTATTAACCGTCAGGGACAATAAATGAAGCTAAGTTGAATCCGTTTATTAACGTACTTAATCATGATTAAAAACAGGATTACATGGAAAAAAAAAAACCCAAAAACAATTAGCAGTGCCATAAACCACAATTTGATTTTGCATCAAGATAATAAACATAAATGTTGTGTCATCTGTAATTCCAGGACTTTTCCTTATGTCTTCGGTTATTGGAGTTTCATTATTGATAGAGATTTTTTACACAGGTATTGTTTGAAAGTTGAAGCCTCCACGGCAACCTACACAAAGCAAAACAAAAGATTAAAAAAAAAAAAAAGCCCCTGTAATGACTTCTAATATTAAAGTTCATAAAGGGCGTTAGAAAATATTAATATTCTTTGTTTAATGTCTATAAGAAAAGCCTATTTATAGCTGGCCAGTTTGCAGTTCAGTTCCAGCACATTTTAATCTTCAACACTCTAATTTAATATGGTGAGGAAACAAAAAGGATACAGACAAAAGCATACTGAATATTAATAACTGACCAATTGTACAATCCACATCAAAGCAATTCAAGTGCAGCAAACAGATTAAATATAATTTTCTAGTTTACAGTGACCACATGTCTGAGGCCGGAGAGGAAACCCCCTCTCATATTCCATACTTATTCTCTATTTAACTGCTGTAACGAACACGTTGGCCGTTTTTTTCACTGACGTGTGAAGAATTGAAAGGACTCATTGTCAAAGAAAGATCCTTCCGTCCTGTTATGCACTGAGTCTTTCTGCATCATCACCTGCCAACTTATTTTGATCCAACTTGATTAAATGAACGCAATATACAACATATCGTGATAAAAGCAGATTTTGTTCATTTCACTCACATGAATTAGGGCTGGAAAAAAATAGGAAGATCTTTCAAGATATGGGAGGGGCTAATTATGGGGTTATTGTATTATATTGCTCTGGCTGTTACTAAAGCAATTCTTCACCCCCAAAAAGTGCAGTCTTCCATTCGAGTACTCAAAAATAGGTGCCCCGAGCTCACAAAGATGTTTTTTTTGTGCCGTATCAGTTCTTCATGTCGCCAGAATGCAGAAAGAGCCAGCCACGTCTTGTTAGCTTGAATCTCATTCCAACCCATAGCCACAAACATCTGCAAAACTGTCCAAAACCCTCCAACATGTAATCCACGTCTTCTTTATCCAGCTGTATGCTCGGAAATCCACAACCTTTCACTTCCTCCCGTTGTTGTTTGTTGCCAAACCAGAAGGGAAGTCTTTATTTGTTTTGAGCTACAATCAAAGAAGATTACTGATTATATGTTTATATCCACTGATTATATAGAAAACTTTGATTATACTGGGCGATAAATTTGGGTCTTAAAATGGACAATTTGGGATAGTTTTTCTGTTTTTGGCCACCAGTCGCCATTAGCTTCAAGCTAAATATACACAGGAAACACTTTTTTCATTCTCAAGTGATGAAAAAAAACAAAAAACCTCTTGGTGAGTTTAAGACACCTATTTGTGAGTCCTTAAAAGGCAAAAAACAAACTTTTAGGGTGAAGTATTACTTTAATCAAAGGGACGTTTTTGGACAGTTTTACTGTTTGTTTAGCTTCAAGCTAAATTGACATGGTGGGCTTTTTCTACATTCTGGAGTCACAAAGAGGTGATGTGGAAAAAAAGAATGTCCAAATAAGCTCAGCTATTTGTGATCACTTGAAAGGCAAAATACATTTTTTGGGTGAGGTATTGCTTTAAACGGCAGAGATGAGTACTTAAAAGCCTTATATTTGAAAGGCTTAGCAAATCTGAAAGTGCCATTTGATATAGAAAAAAAAATGTAGTATTGCATACCAGTGTGACTTATCTATTCTACAATTATGGCTAGGCTCTATGTGATTTATCACATATGACTAGATGGGAAATAAAAAGATGTCCCCATTTGTACTTTCATTGAAGAAGATAAGGAAGGTGTGCATGTAATGAAGATACACGTGTAATGACAACACAAATCAGCATTCTGACACACCCAGAAGTTCAAATCAGTCGAGGAGAAAAAAAAGGACTTCCTTTGACATTAAACCAAATCAATTCCTCTACATAAAACTATTAAAAATGGAATATGTTCGAATGCACAGAGGCATTGGTGAAGCGCTGCAAAGGCCATGTTAATGAGTCATCAAGGCATGCAAACTCAATTTGCTCCCTGAGTGAGGAACATCAGTCGCTGGCAGGCATAAAGATGAGACTTTTAAAGTTGCAACAGCCCTTCTTGCACAGCCTCCCCACCCCCCACTGCTCGAGCCCCTGTCCCTGAGACGGCAGCGCTAGCCTCCCACTTCACTGAGCACTAACTGAGCATTGTGCTTCAAAGCCATGGAAATAACTGAGGAGAAAAGGGAGGACATTTTAACTCATACATTATGCAACGGTGGGGTGGATAGGATAAAAATGTCAATACCTTTGTGGGTGTTTTTATGTATGTGTTGAATTCACATTTCTGTGTCCATCTCAGTAACACGGATCGTTTGAAAGACGAACCAGGTGTATTTCCTTTACAAGGATCCGTTCTACTGTCTGTTCTCACAGGTAAGTTAAAGAATATCCAGCAAGATCTCCCGAGGGCCACACCTAACCCCGCTGGCTGTACAGGAAGTAGGACTATGACATCATTTCACAGGGGGTTTAAGTAGTGCTAAAACGGTGAGGTGCAGCAACACGATATCACCCTGAGCAAGGCAGATGAAGTAGGCCATGGCGACATGGGCTAATGAATACAGTCATGCTACAGAGGTGAGCCAACGTACTCCAAAGAGACATAAACTGCTGAGACACAATTCTGTTGCAAGCAAAATATAAGCTTCCCCGACCAACATATGCAGCTATAAAAAATATCCAAACACTCAGCAGTATCAAAAGGCACGCGCGCGCACACGCAAGCACACACACACACACACACACACACACACACACACACACACACAGGAAGGAGAAACTGCGTACACAAATGATCCCTGATGGTATCTCTAGAGGACCTGAAGCAGAGACGAGACAAGGCAGCTGGATTCAATAGTCTTAATCAAACGATACAGGAGAAGGAACAGATGAGAAAACTCTGACTCGAGGGAGGCGGGGCAGAAGGTGGAGGGAAATACAGAGGAGTTAGAGACAAGCGATGAAAGCCGAGGAGGATGAGCCCCACCGGCGCTGAGTGCTGAGCCAGACAGCAGGTGAGCATGTAACCCAGTTTCCTCTGAAATGTTGCCCCAGCTGCTACCGCGCCTGCACCCAATAACCATGGAGTTCACAGGGTGATCGCACCCGGGCAGTGTAGTTTGAAAGGCGGGGGGCTAGATGGCACTGTGGCACATGTATAGTTTAACTTCCATGGCAAGAAGTCAAGATTTGAATGTGTGTTCTGGTTAACTGTGCTGAACCTGAGAGTCCAACACGTGTGTGAGACGGGTGCACCCAAAACCACACCAGCAGACAAATATTGTGGGTGACATCATGTAAACATACTTATGATGTAATTTAAAAAAACAACAACAACAACAAAAACATTTTCCCTTATTTAGGAAATTTCATGTTGTTATGGGAATTTAAATAAGCGCGGTCAAAGTAACTGGCAGTTTAATTTTGCTACAATAAAAACTTCAATTTTTTTGTCATCGTTGCTGTTGTACTCGTATATTCCATATTTTGAGTCATCATAGCGGTCTGGGGATTGTCTGGCTGCTGTTATGGACCCGACGCATTGAGCGGTCCAAAATAACAAGTATGCATTTGGGGACGGTGTTTTATTCGTGTATCTTACTGCTGATTCATTCTTATCTGTAGGTTATATGGAAGTGCTGCATCATTTGGAAAATGTCATGCCGTGATTCATGGTATCGTAAGTCTACGTACCTTGAAAAGAAAAATCGAAAATGCTTGCTAAAAAAAAAGAACAACAAAAAAATCAAAAACACATTATTGGTAATTATGTGTATTTCTATAACATATAAATTTGTAGTAGATTAATAAAACAAAACAAAAAACATTTCTGCAGTATAGTTTTTAAAATGTGTTGTTTGTTAGTTTTGTCTTTTTTGATCAGTGAAGTTACTTTGTTATCTGGCTGTATTGAGTTGAGAACCATTTTGTTGACATGATGAAGCGAGGCTACATGACTGCAACATGTCTTTATATGAAGAGGGAACTGTGTGTGTGTGTGTCTTCTTTGAGACACTGAACCACTTGACTCAAATAAGTCAAGCTCATAAACCACAGACATGTGGGTATGGGAAACTGAATAAACACATAAATGGGTGGTATTACCGTGAAAACCAGGAACAACGCCTCTAAGTTGAAGGGGAATGTGAAGAAGGTTTGTGATGGCAATACTACTTTCTTATATGTTATTTGTGTAATATTGTGTGCAAAGCCCTATAAGTGTGCATCCGCTATGGTTGTGGCCAATCTTTGTGTCAAATCAGTTTATCTTGGCTCCACATGTCTTATTCCTTTGCTGCATCATTGGCCATGTTGTGACCACTGACTCGAACGGTATAATCCCAAGTAAACGGATTGTGAATGGTACATTCTTGCCTTGCATGCTTCAAAGCCTCATTACATCCAGAGTCAGCCGGCTCTGCTCGGAGTCCTACTTGACAGAGATGTCCTGACAACAGACAGCTCCCACAATGGGGCCAGTGTGTGTGCTAGTCGACCTTTCTCCGGCAGGCCTAAGCAGCAGTCGGGTCGATGCGAGTTCCGCTCTGGAAGCAGCGGCAGAATCTGTCAGGAAGAGCCATGTTCCTGCATATTACAGGATAAATTATCCTCTCACTGTCCACTTACACCTACATCTACACTTACACACGTCTCTCTTGACACTAAACATTTACGCGATATGTACACACGCAATATGCCCCATGTGTAGAAGCGATTTTACATGCTTATGAAGCTGGAAGCAAACTAACAAAAACGCAAGGGCACATAGAGAGAAATTGACAGGTCAATGGCCTGCAACATTAAAAGACAATTCCGCTGAAGCGTGAAAAACAATTTTCTCTTTTCTCAATCTCGTCCTTCTCTCTATCTGGTCGAGATGTGGGACAGATGGGAAGGACAAATCACTTGTTACATTTGTTTTAACTTGTAGGACCCATCAGACTGGAGAGGCTTTTAGCCCTGGGTCAAGAGAAACATTGGTACACTATTTATTGACTGCAGAAAGCAGGTTACGGTGCCTTTTATCACCACATTTTTGGTGGAACTATACAACTATACATCTCACCTTGTTATTTTAGACCAAAATAGCATTTCCAAGAAATTTCCTATCCTGTATGCTGCACTTTCCTTGATGCAGTCCTTCTTAGGGGTGGGCAATCAGATTATCTTATGTTGTGGATCTTAATTTGGCATTATGATGCCTGTGATTGGTTATAAAAATTAAGAAGACACTCCAGGAACGTACCGCACATCTTGCCATAGGTGTGGCTCATGTAAACAGGCGACAGAATGGCAGAAAGAGGAGGAGTCGGATGGAAGAATCTATTAGGGTTTTGTATTGTACGATCAAATGCTCTCAGAAATGTTTGTGGGTTTTATTAAAACCACAGACTTGTTCAAATATCTCAAATGAAAACACCTCAAGGGACAAACAGTTGCAATGTGCTTTGCAAAGTGATACTGAGTCATACGCTACTTCACTCATTGTGTGACCAGATTATCCGTGATTCTGTTTTTACTGTTGGAGAGTAGAGGGCGCTATCGTGCACCCCGTGAAATGCCACTGCACTTCCAAGTCCAAAAAGTGAAGAAGTAGCTCCCGAAACTGGAATGGATGGATGTGGTGCTTCTCTAGGGGGCCTGTGGCGCTGGTCCAGGCCGAATTAGGAGTGGTTTGCTGTGGCAGAGAGGGCAGATGGATGTCTTGGGTTCACAAGGCCGATTAATATTTTTTACACTAAACAATTGAAGGAAGTAACTGAGGTGAAAATTTAAAAAAAAATACAAATATCCCATTGAAAAGATTCTTCTTTCTTTTGAATCTTTGTTTGTTTGAATTTCAACTTTTTTATAATCACAGCAGAAATATTCTGTGAGTCTTGCAAGAAGGAATTTGCAAATGTTAAAAGAGATTGGCAGTGTCTGGCAGCATTTTTTGAAACTGCTGGCAGGGAAAGACTTCATGAGTGTCATCAGGTGAATGAATACCTTTACTTTCATTCTGGATAAGAGCAAATATGCCATGTTTTAAAAGCAGCACTGAGTCACAGGATGAAAATAATTGTTTTCATGGTCATGATGCAAAAATGTTAATGCTTAATAGTTTTTATATGTCAAATCTTGAATCGTGGGATGCGTTTCAGACTCACTCAAGACTAAAACTGGATTTAACTACCCTACATTTTTGAAGAGAGGAAAAACAGAAAATTTTAGATCCAGGGTTCATAATTGTACCCTTAAAACACTGAGGTCATATGATCTGTGAGCCAGATGGCTTAGTCCTGGTCCTTGTGCCATCCATCACGCTCCCCTCCTCATTGCCTCCTCAGCATCACCCCTGCCGTCTCTCCATCCCTCTGTTGATATGCCTGGGGGATCGATCAGGTCCTCATCGCTTAGCCCAGCTGTCACTCTCACCCTTTGCTCCCTCCAATGTCACACCACCAGGCTGGCGAGTGTCATTGTCTCCACAGGAGCTATGGCTTCGTGCCTGAGGTGACTACCAGCCGCAGAGAGGGCGGAGCCGGGCAGGCCGTGCAGCTTGACCCCATGCTCACCTCTCATTAAGGCTGCTGGGTGATTGCTAGGTTGGCACGCTGCCTGTCACTCAAATCACCAAGGGTTGCCCTGAATAACCGAATCCAGCCAGGTAAAACTAACCCGAGAAGTATATCGATCATGTTCATGGCGCCATGCATCGGAGTGGGTCTTTGTACCTGCTACCGCTGATTCAAGACAGCTGTGTGTTCCAGGGGTTCCCCAGGAGACTTTAAGCGGGACACTCAGTCTTCCTGAAGATATTACCAATATTTTCAGATATTATCAGCGCTCTACTGGTTGTTTCAACAGCAGAATCATGGATACGGGTAGAGTGAATGTGTCTGTCATGAGGGGGTCCTCACGACACAGCACAGCACCCGTGGCCAGTGTAGCAACTCCGATTGATTACTATGGAAACTTTTTGCTATGACAGCCGTGTCCCGCCGCGTACGTGACTGGTGTATTTCAGCTGTAACAGGAGTCCAAGCGTGGACTGACAGATTGATTAATTCCACATGTCGCCTCCTTTTGAGAAATTATGGAGGGTTCAGCAAAATTGGATAGAACACGACCGCTTGTGTGTGTGAAGAATTAATTGAGCAGGTTGAATAACTTAACAATCTTCTTCAGATTTTATGTGATGCTACATAAATTTGCAATGTGTGGTTTAGTCAATCAATATCCCATTACAGAACACTGTCCATAATATAGCAAATGAGAAACACAACCACTTGAGGTTGCAGGACACCTCCCCAGAATGCATCAATATGGTGCTGCAGTGCTACAATGACACATAAAGTTCAACTCTACGTTGAATTTACATCTTTATCTCTATGCGGCAGGTTTATTCTGCCAAACCACTCAGCTGTATTAATGTACATTTTATGGTTTTAAATCTCAATTGCGGCCCCTCATACAAAATGTGTACTAATGCTAATGTTAAGTTCTTTGTATTAAACCAGTCAAGCGATTTTATTATCCAGTGTCAGCCGTATTGCTGGCGAGCAACGGGTTCTGTTTCTTGACATTGAGAGATTCATGTTCTTGGACCAAACCCTGCCGATATATAAGTCAGTACATTGGGTTAGGCATGCATCGAGCTAGTCAATCAGTGAGCTAGTGAGTTGTTACATAGCCTGTGACAACCTGCAGGCTGGCTGGGCGCCATACCTCCGTCAGCAGTTTGGTGGTGAAGTGAGGCAGAGGAGGAGGAGGAGGAGTGAGACAGAGAATCGGAGGAGGCAATGAACGGCGAGGGGATGATGGGCAGCTCAATAACAGCCTCTTTGCGTCTATTAGGACTCTAATATAAGGATAAGAGACACTACAGGATGCAGCTCTGGTGGAGTTCTCTTCTGGGTCTATAGTGGACCAATACACACATGCTCATATGCACAAAGGCACAATATTGAACACGGGACAAACCAAGCCCTGTCTCTAGTGACAAGTCATCAGACTTAACCTCAGTAAGCCAGTGGCTGAATCTTAGAGAGACTTGAGTGGGCCCTATAGCCCTGCCCCAGTTAACAAATGTGGGGGACTGAGTCTCAGATCAACAACTGAACCCAACAACAAGCAACAATCGCGCAGTGTGTCAGGGACCCATCTGGACACTGGTCGACTGAAAGCTGCACTTGTTTTTTTATGCCCATGAATTCCACCTTTGTTTTCGAGCCAATTTTGAATAATTACAAAAGCAATAGATTTAATCAGGGACCAGCTGTCTGAAGCAACGTGTGTGTTTTCATGTTTGTGAATGCTGACGATGGCCCGGCATCAAAGTGAATCGGAATATCACAGAGGAGTAGCAATGGCAACATCTGAAGCTCGAGTTCCCTGTTAATACGGCCCACATCTAGATGTACTACTACCGTTCCCTGTACACGCATGCACGCACATAGACACAGACCTAAAGCTCATGTGTTAAGAGAAACACTGTCAGCATGCAAAGATAAAAGCAGAACCATCTGTCTCTCCATTACACACAACTTGAATGTGTGAAAGATGCTGTGTGGTTAATAAGCTCATACAATGTGCTACTGTCTGCCAAATAACACTATGGCATCTGCTGAGGTATGTGACGCTCATCTGTCAATAACAGTGTTTCCAATACAACCGATCAGCTTCTGATTCCTACATTTGATTCACTGCATAACACACAGCGTATAAAGATGTAATCAGTTTTTGATCACATTTTTCAAAATACAAAGAAATACCAGGGGGCCTAGAGGGAGTAATTAATTACTGAAACTTGCTGAAACTTCAGGGAATGACGCACTGCACCACCAAAAAAAACTACACCAACCAGGCGAGCAAGGAGTTCTGCTTTGTTTGTCTGTTTGCTGCATAGTCTCTAAACCACAGATAAACTGTGGTTTAAAAACAAACAAAAAAACCACGAGTGCACTTACCCTGAAATCATCTGATTGCTGTCATAGTTGGCATGCGCATTGCTAGTGCCTTGAGACAGTCACATCTGAGGGTCTAATGTCTGACGTGACAATCAGAACGACCGAGATGACAGTCTTACATAACACTCAGAATGATAAACTGAGATGACAGACTGGGTTCTGCATGGTTTGATGTTGTTTGGCTGCATATGTGGTGCATCAAAGCAGCTACAGATCAAAATGGACAGGGTGAGAGACAAAATTCAGGCACTGCACTGACTGACATTTAAGTCAGAATTTCTGAGATCAAAGTCAGAGATCAAAGCCAAAGCTTTCTCGTAAATGTGAATGTCAAGGATACGTTAAATTGTAGAATATGATGGAAAATGGAAAGTTGAATTTACAGTTCAGCACAAGTACAGCAAGATTGGAGCTATGGCCCAACCATGATGGGATTTTTGACTCCTATATCGATCTTAGAACAGAAAAAAAGAAAAACAGATTATCAGTATAATTGTGGACTTTTGTGCAGGACTAAAAACAGGCTCATTCTATGTTCACTGTGCACCAAGTTTGAGTAATATGACATTGTCAAAGTACAAGGCTCCTTTTTTTGAATGAGTACCTTTCTTTTTCAAAACACACGATGATGACTGTCCAATAAGGGCTGATATATTAAACATCCGATGGATGGATGGATTATGGATTGATGATGATGGGAGGGGGGCTGGAGTCTGTCCCAGCAGCCTTCTGGCAAGAGGCAGGGTTCACCCTGGACAGGTCACCAGTCCATCACAGGGCCAACACACAGAGACAGACAACCATTCACACTCACAGTCACACCTACGGTCAATTTAGAGTATCAATCAGCCTCGTCCCCTCTTGATATCTTTGGACTGTGGGAGGAAGCTGGAGTACCAGAGAGAACCCACACAGGAACAGGGAGAACATGGAGACTCAACACAGAAAGATCCTGTGCTGGAGCTGGGACTGAGACACGGAACTTTCTTGCTGTGAACCGTGCAGCCCACATTATAATACATTTCATTATTGATTTGTTTATTGTTTTTCAATTCCTTGAATGATCCCCATATATTTTTTAAACTGTGGTGCTTTTTCTGGAATACCCTTATCTCTTAGTTTTTACTTTTAGAATTTGTACCCCTGGTTTATCATATTAGCACAATGCATCAAGCATGGAGAAACCTGGAGATATTATATACATCATTTAGTTATCCATGCATGTAGTCGGCTTGGAAATGTTTTTCCTGCACATCAATGCATAGGAATTAAATGCATGCAACATGTTTAGCGTCCCCGTTTCAATCAGAATGCTCCAACAGCTTCAAGTGAGGAACGAACCAGCAACCCTACTACTGCTGGATGGCCACTCTACTTCCGAGCCATGTTGCCCCCTGGATACATAACAAACAAATGAAAGAAAACCCAACTATTTAGCTTTCACTTACCTGAGCGATTCGGCCATGCGCCGCAGGTCTTCATTCTGCTGCTTGAGCCTCTCCAGTTTGGCCAGGATCTTTGAGAGCTCCCGGCTGGATCGCTCTGGATGCTCGCTGTCCCTCACCAAGTGACCACCGATGTAAAAGAGGAGTGTGCCCCAGGCCAACAGCACCAGGGTAATCCAACGCCAGGAACCCGCCCAGGGCCGCATGGTTCAACCACACCCACCTGAAAATGCGTCTTGGTGTGCCTGTACACCAAATGACCCAGCAGGGTTCCTGCCAGATGTGCACGCACACTCCAGGAGTGCCCCCTCACCACAAGTGCCAAAGTGCGAAAGGTAGCACTGGCATCTTTGCAGGGATGGTGCAGTAAATGGCGGATGAGGGGGGATGTGCGTATTTCTGGCTCAGGAGTGCTTAAGAAAAGACAGCGAGTGTTGTCCAGTGATCAAGCAGCTTTTCTTTAGCGTATGCTAAAGCATGGCGAGCATGCTCAGATGGCGGCGTGATGACAGCCAAGCTGGTGTCCTCGTTCCTCCACCCAGCTCCGTGTTAGCTGGTCTGATTTCCTCCAGTCCCACGGAATAATTTTATTAGAGCTGTGTCCTGCAGAAACAAAGAGACAAGAGTCAGCATAAGGAAGGTTGTGTCTGACCGACACATTAGAGCCATTGAGGAGATGGGCCACTCATCCATCCTGACAAACAAACAGACATGCCTTATGTAGTGTCTTGGAAAAACAGAGCAACAGACACAGTCAAGATGCTGCTGACTGTTCACGACATAACCCTGCCTCAGCAGACCACAGGACTGACGATCATGACGCTGCAATTTGCATTTACATTGTGATGCTCGGTCCCTGAGCTATGGTGCAATGCTGCTGAGGCAGAATAGGGATGCTTTACTTTCCACGTCATGCCCGCATGCACATTACACAAACTTGTAATCATGCACACACGTCTCTCAAAAACTATCATTCACAAACACACATGAGCCGCCACACAAACAAAAATACATCTTTTATTTTCTCAACCACATCCTCAACCGCAGTCTACCACAACCCACTTACAACATTTTCCTTTGTTAAGCTTGACAGTTAATGGATTTTTTTTTTCAAAGATTGCTCAATCAAACAAAGTTCTTCCCAACCATTTTCCTCCTTCTTAAGCACCCACTGCCATCCCCGTAGCCACAGTGACAGAATATAACATTGTCAAGGTGATCCCATACGCTCAATGGAGCAGAGGGAATGAAAAATCCCTGGATCATCACTTCCCTTCATCCGAAACAGCGGGGGAGACGGAGATGGACGCATGCCGGGTTTACGAAGCAACCTTCACTGTCAACCCCTCCGACAAAGCCCCGCCAAGTAACTGAGACTGGTCGTGTAATGGGATAAAGACCGGCAGACATGTGTGTCCGTGCACAATATTTAAGTGTGTGTATGTGTGTCAACGGTGAACTGGAATAACGCAAAGCATCTTTCTGTGAGTAGCAACAGTAGGGTGGGGGTTGATTGACACATTGTTGCGTCGCATGTGCTTCTGCCTGTGAGCAGTCAACTTAGAGGAAAGTGTTCCTGCTGGGGTTCACATGGCAGCACAGAAGTAGGGTGACATTAGCTCCTCATCGTCGTCGTCATTTACCATGGCAGCATAGTGGATATGCTCTAATACCACAGAGTGTGTTCGTGGACCAGAATGCAGCAGCTGAGGTCACTTACACAAAGCCGACTGAAGTCTTTGCAGACGGTTTTGTTGCTGTTGTGACTGACCGAGACGGACAAAAGGGTGGTTCCTTTTTATGCATGCAGGGCCTGGATGTGCTGAGCTGTGATTTATTATGGAAAATAGAAGCTGAGAGAGGGTAGCACTCCACAGGCTAATACGCCACAGAGACATTACTAAAATGCAGGCTGCAGAAACATTTTTCACAGATTTTGAAGAGCCGTAATGAGGTTTATGTGCACGATACTAAAACTGCTAAATATAAAACTGCAGTTTTGAGTCAGGCAACTAACACTTAATAAGATGTGTTAAGTTTAAAGATAACAGCTCTGGCTAGAGCTGGTCTACTTATCCTTGAAAATCATGAAAATTTACCGTTATCACCAGCATAATATGTGTGCCTCTTTATGGGAAATATTTGGGTTGTTCTTTACTCTGGGAAATGATTCAAGATAGAACAACAAATTAAGTCAGTTGTATTTAAAGGGACAGTCTTACAGATCTCATTACTAAATTCTTGGCTAGGCCCAGAGGGAGCCGGCCCTGTAAACGAGTCAGGGGCTTACTGACTGACAACGAGCAGATCAATGCTTGTTCCACACTCTCCAGCGTTTGTGCACCAGAGCTGACATGTTTCACCGCGACAGTGACATCTGAGCTGGTGGCTGATTTGATGATGTGGGTACGAGCCCGGTCCTGCGAGGGGCTGTTTTCGACACTTCATATATGTTGTTAGTTTTTGAAGCGGACATTTACACAGCTTTTACACTGCGATCCGTTTTGATGACACATTCTCCTGCTCCAACTCCCTGAAATCAACAAATCTGATGTGTGTGTGTGTGCGAGCTCCAGCTATAATGACCAAACCGTACACATATGGTGTTGTTCACGTGTAGTTGTAAGCATCAGAATACATGTATACATTTATGTTAAACCCCCAAATTTACCTTTTTATTTAATGCCGTATGCAAAGTGATCAACGATGTCAACTCAAACTGTAAACGGTGCTGTTGTGCTACACATATCATGATAACAATATAATTTCTGTAGCTCTTGTGGAAGCATTCTTCAATTAGAGATGACTTGACGCCGAGAATGTCGTCAGGGTTACTTGTTTTAAGTTTGAGACTTCAAATACACAACAGAAAACCAGACTCATAAACTGGTCATGAAATTTTAAGAGCTCTACTGAGTAGCATTATGGAAATTACAGGGAATGACATTTGGAAAGCTTATCTCATAATATGGACTTACAATAAGGCAGGACATCGCAGCCTCAGCTATTTTGATTCTTTTTAAAATTGGCCTCTTGCAAATCCTCCAGCGTTATGGAAACTAAATTATTAGGGTATGGCTTTAATGGCCTTAATAAACAAAAGGCTAAAATAACTTTACAAGGTCACAAAAAAAAAGTGCCAACATAATCACACAAGTACCAAACACGACGAAGGTCACGGCGCCCGATTTGATTCACTAACGTTGTGTATCTATCTTTTGCCAGAACAAAAGGGCCCTCAAGGTTGTCCTCAGAGTTTTGTTTTGTTTTTTTTACAAAGAAAGTGAAGTCTGCTCAGTGAGCTTATAAAATCATGGTTCATTAATGTGCCATTATTATGCCATTATTATGAGGTGAGTCTTAATTAAAACATTAACGTCAGAATGTTCTGATAGGAAGCGATTGTCAAATTTGATGAAAGCTTTCATGGCTGTGTATTGTTGTGTGAAATGAAGCCAGGTTTTTGTTTTTTTTTTAAATGAAAGTTATGTACATTGTAACCCTGAATGATAAAGATCAATTGAAACAAAATCTCTTCTCATCAATAATGATTTGCTTTAATTCATGTTTATGTTTTATCAAACAATGTGGCTGGTCATTAATTTTCATTAAATGTATGTTGGTTTATTTTTCATGTGGGAATTTATGGAAAAATCATTAAAAAATCCTAGAAGTATATGAAATTATAAATGTGTATGAATTCTCTTGCGTGTCCCTTGATGACAAAGGACCTTGAAGATGGCAGACAGTGTTTACTTCCGGAGGGCAGCAAGACAAACTGGCTGATATCCGTTTATTCCACCTTTTCCACTGTCTGACTTTAATCTCTACTTTGTTATCTGACTTTAATTTCTTACTTTGATCTCTGACTTAATCTTGCTGACTTGCTGTCACGTTGCACTGACTTCAATTGCAGATGAGATCCAGATGATGTCACAGGGCATCAAAGCTACCCCAGCAAAATCTTGACAGTCATCTCAGTCTGTCATCTCACAGTACACTCAAAAACCTCTGACCCCCTTGTATCTCAGACTTTGAACCCTGCAAAAAAATTAAAAGTTTTATTGCATTTCCTGTTCCCTGTAACTTTGTGCTTTATACAAATTTAACCTCCCACATTCCTCTTCACCTTGCTGCTGGAGTGACCAAAAGGCCTGCTTGGCCGGTAAAGGCTGGCCTGGGACATGTGGAACTGCGAGGCGGACTGTCACCACTGTCACAAAATTCCTCTTTGCTGCAGCAGCATGCTGGAGCCTCGGGGGTCAGAACAGTCGACCTGTTTCCAGTCCTGCTAGTGAATCGTCAATGTGAGTCAGGCTGCAGCAGAGGTCATCTATCACCAGGATCTGGTCTCCAGGCAATAAGCACCGTAGTGAAGTCCACCACTGAATTATGCATGCAGCTTGGCTAAAGAAGGCTTCTATTACACTAACACAACCACTCCAGCACAGGGACTCAAGTGTTATCTATACCACATATGTACATCTTTCACTTCTTATCTAGTAAGACAGGAGACTGTATTAATGTGTGTTGCTAGGGGCAACCCTGAGGGGGATGTGCAGTAAGATGCAGTTCATTTCATGGCATGCAGTGTAGTGGCAAAGATATGTTAAGTGTCTATCGAAACCAGTCAGAATGGAGGAGACCACGAACAAGCACAGCAAGATGAGCTGATGTGAAAAATGTAAGCAGAAAAACTGTTGACATTTCTTCACAAGATGTGAAGTGAATACAATTTAACCAATGATTGGGCTAAAGATGTATTAATTATTTCACTGATAAAATACTTCTCAATATCAGCTGAATACAGTTTCAGAAAGGAAAGGAACACGGAAAACTCCAAAGTTAAAAAAACAAAAAATTATCCTGGGATGCTTTGCTGAGTCAGCTGTTCTTCAGTAGCTTCCTGACTGTAGCAGCCCAGTGCAGCCAGAGTTCCTGGTCTGGAGGGTCAATACCGCCCACAGTATCCCACACATGTAATATATCCAAGCAGGCCACCCACATCTATCAACAGTGGCTTCAGCATTTTATTTTTTATCCACCCCAGAGCATGATGCCATTAACAATCTTAACTAGAACACAACCTCCTCTGTCCCTCCTGTACACGTTCTTTCTGCTATCATTGGAATGATGTAGCCAGGGGGAGAACAATGGCATTCCTGATCGATTTAGTGAGCTATCTGCCCTTGTTGCTTGTTCGACTGTCTACTGACGATCACACTGTGGTCCGGCAATAAAACCAAAGCAGAATATAATTATACGTTGTCCTCTCTTGACTTGTACAGAGAGACACAATCTCTAGTTGACAGAGGGCGTGGACACTGTGAATATTTAACAATTGTTTATTTGCTTGGCCTCTCTGTGCCCTGCTGTCGCTTTCTTGCACTTGAAAATGTTCAACAACTTAATCACTATTCCCACCATTCGCTGCCAACGCAGTTACTATAGAAAGAGCTAGATTTGACACATTTAATAAATAAGTCAGAAACAAATACTTGCTACTTGATATGGAGGTAAAACAAAGAACAAATCAAGAACTGGAACAACAAGCTTATAACTTGCAATATTTGTTCTCCTGCTTTCTGTGCTTGCATTTTGAGTCTGATTTCATTCCTTTCAATGCAGTATGAATATAACTCATAGTGGAGTGCTCCCTCTCACTTCTCTGCTGGCTCAGAGCCGAGATATGGAGACACACTGACTGCAGTGCATTGGGATACCCCGCTGTTTTATATGCACCTGGGTGCCCAACGACTGGGTGTGTGGGTGTCACTGGGTTCTACAGGTAAACTTGACTGCTCTCGCTCTCTCTCTCCCCTCTCTCTCTCTCTCACACACACACACACACACACACACACACACACACACACACACACACACACACACACAGACACAAACACACACACACACACACACACACAGTGTGGTGAATATTTCATGAGCTGATGTTTTCTTCCATTTCTAAACCAAATGTGCAGGAGTCCATTAACTTGTGCTAAATGGCAAAGGGAAAGCCTGGTGTGAGGACACGTGTGGGGAAGGGGAGGAAAACAGATCACTGGCATGATGCCTGGAGCTAGGTTTGGAAGACATGATGATATGAAGTACACCAAAAGGTAGAGTTTTGGCAGTATGGCTTGGACCATGGTGTTAGATTTGGGATTTGTTTTTGGATCAAAACAAGCAAGACCAATTGTTTTTTTTCTAAGCTCATGAGCACCGTAGACCTACAAACATTCTTCAGTTGATTTATACAAAACATGTCAAAGAACTGGGGTCTGGGCCCAGCTGTACCCCAGACCGAAATGGTTACATGGACTCGTCCCCCTGTGGACCCACCACCCGCAGGAGGAACCGGAAGGGTCTGGTACAGTGTGGTTTGGTCAGCAGACCAAGGCGGGGGCCTTGGCTGTCTGATCCCCAGACATGGAAGCTGGCTTTTGGGACATGGAATGTCACCTATCTGGCAGGGAAGGAGCCGGAGCTGGTGGAAGAGGTTGAAGCCGACTGTAGATATAGTCAGACTCATCTCGACAGATAGCTTGGGTCCGGAACCCAAGTCCTTGAGAGGGGTTGGACTCTCTCCTTTGCTGGTGTTGCTCCAGGTGAGAGGCGGAAGGCCAGGGTAGGCTTTTTGATAGCCCCCCAGACTCTCTGCCAGTACATTGGGGTTTACCCTGGTGGACAAAAGGGTTCCTTCCATGCGCCTTCAGGCTGGATGGTGCCCTGACAGGGGACACCGTTGTCCAGCTGGGGGATTTCAACACTCAAGTAAACAATGACAGCGTGACCTGGGGGGGCGTGATTGGGAGGAACAGCAGGCCTGAACCTGAAAGGTGTGCAGTTATTGGACTTCTGTGGGAGTCGCAGTTTGTCCATTACTAACACCATGTTTGAACATAAGTATGTCCATCGGTGCACCTGGCACCAGGACATCCTAGGTCGTAGGTCTATGACCAATTTTACAGTCGTATCATCTGACCTGTGGCCGTATGTTCTGGAGTGAAGAGAGGAGCTGAGCTGTCAACTGATCACCATCTGGTGGTGAGTTGGATCAGAGAGCAGGGAAAGACTCTGCACCAACGCGGTAGGCCCAAACAAGTAGTGAGGGTTTGCTGGGAATGCCCGTCGGAAGAACCTGTCAGGATGATCTTCGACTCCTCAACTTCAACTCTTTGACCACATCCCGGTGGGGGACATTGAGTCCGAATGGACCATGTTCTGCTCTGCCATTGTTGAGGTGGCTGTTGTGAGCTTGGGCCATGATCCCCGAACCCACTGGTGGACACCAGAGGTGAGGTGAGATGTCAGGCTGAAGAAGGAGGCCTTCAGGGTGTAGCTGGTCTGTGGGTCTCCAAAGGCAGCCGACTGGTACCGGCAGGCCAAGCTATGTGCAGCCATGGCAGTCGCAAAGGCAAAAAACTCGGGTGTAGGAGGAGTTTGGTGAGGCCATGGAGAACGACTATCAGTCGGCTCCGAAAAGGTTCTGGCAAACCGTCTGTCGCCTCAGGGTGGGAAGGCGGCAACTTGCCCACAGTGTTTACAGTGGGGATGGGAGACTGCTGACATCAACTGGGGAGATAACTGGATGGTGGAAGGAATACTTTGAGGAACTCCTCAATCCCACCAACACGTATTCCATGGAGGAAACAGAGTTGGAGGAGTACTTGGGGGGGTGTCATCCAATCTTCAGGGCAGAAATCACAGAGGCAGTGAAACAACTCCGCGGTGGCAGAGCTCCAGGGGAGGATTAGATGCCTTTCAGTCTTTCTACTGGAGGAGTGAGTCTGGTTTGTGTTGCTTGCAGTAAGTCTGACTTTTTCCCAGTGAGGGTTGAACTCCGCCAAGACTGCCCTGGTGGAAGTGTCTTGGGAGAGGACAGTCTGGACTTGCTTAGTGAGGCTGCTGCCCCCGCGACCTGGACCAACTGGATAAGAGGACGACAACTAACAAACATCATAAGATCTTTATAAAAATAGTCCTAATGGTACAGCCAAATAAATAAAAATCATGGCTTTGTATGTAACCTTGGTTTTCAAGTCTCGGTTTCTTTTATCTATCGCTTAATAAGCAAAATTGTAAAACAAAATGTAATAGCTTAATTGTTCTCTTTACCAAACAGATGTTCAATGCACAACTACAGCTCTGTCTCTCCTGAATATAAAAAGTCTAAATATCACCTTTGGATAAAACTAAATGTACCAAAGTACATCATAATTAATCTTACTTCAAATATATAGCAATTATGAATAGTATTGATGTAGGAATATAAAGAGCATTCATTAAGGGCTGATATGACCAGCTGGATTAAAAGAAGGAACTCAGTAATGGAGCACGTTTGATTTCACCATAATTAAAACCTGTTTTGTCAGCAATGACGTACAGTCACATTTCTGCATGTTATTGCGTTAACGCTGAGTGAGTTATTCGCAGGAAGCTGCTTAAATGCCGTGGGGACCTAGTTTGTGTTCCACTTTGTTTCCATACGTCAGCAGTGTTCATCTTCAGACGATGCTGTCTCAGATAAGTGAGCGAGTTCAAAGTACAGCTAGAACAATAACGGTTTGCAAAGGCTGGAATGGAGACGGAATCGTTTGATCAATCATCACTGAAGTTACTGGAGAAACTAATGTTTGCAAACAGCAGACTTTGATAACACTGGAAGATCATTAAGCTCTGCCTCATCTCCGTTTGTGGATGCTTAGTGGCACGGCTGATCAGGTTTCTAGGAGGGAAAGTTTTTAACTCGAAGATAAAGAAGTTCACCCGCAGCGATTAATGCATTCAGTGCCAAAACCAAAGGATAAATGTTCAGCACAAATACTGTTACATCGCTGGGGTCATGACAGGGGGACAGACTTCTGCTATCAGTAGCAACAATTTAAGCAGCACCACTATTGGAGCACTGTAGGCTGATCACCTCATTGCAACTTTGGGATTATGACATCTCCCACAAGTGGCTAAAGGTCTCAGAGAAGTTACGGCCAAACAGCAGCAGAGCCGGCTGCAGCTTGGCATTCAGTATCGGAGTCCAGCACACAGCCTCTCCTTCAAGGTTATCTCTGTGGAGAATTCGCTGACATCGGGATACAGATGAACACACATTCACACATCGACACAATGATATACACACACGCACACACACAAACACCAGCATGGACAACTCTTTGGTAGAGTCAGGGTTGGCGTTTTTGTGTGGGTGTGTATGTGTGTTTATATGCTGGTGCCGGCGGTTTATGCAAACAAGTTTTTAATTGGAACCGAGGGACATATGATTAGCAGTAAAATGCACCAATCATTCCCATGTTTTATTACTTTTTATGCTGAAATAAAAATGCGGACCTGGGTGGAGGCTCCACCTGCCGAGCCAATCTGTCTCCTGATGAGCGAAGGTGGATGTGGAGGCTCAGAAATGGTCAAGGACGGCATTGTAAATCCACCGTGTCAGAGAGGGTGATGAACTGGCCCTGCAACGGGCAGTGTGTGTGTGTGTGTGTGTGTGTGTGTGTGTGTGTGTGTGTGTGTGTGTCTGAGAGAGAAGAGTCACTCAAGCAGCTGCATGTATGATTTCTGGACGTGTGAGAGTTTGGAGTGTTTTTTTGGGGGGGGGGGGTAATGAGGAAATGGCAACTAAGCCTCATTAGAAATTAACCTTGACCATCATTTTTTCCTGTGAAACAGCAAAGGAGAAGCTGAAGGACAGTGTTATCCATCTACCTTGAACTCCACACAGACACACACACACACGCACGCACGCACACACACACAGACACACACACTCTTCCTGTCTGTTCCGGTTTATGCTCTTCGTAATGAATCCCAATGACGGCTGACCTTTCTGGTCCTGGGTGCCAGGCATGAGATAGTGATGTGGGGGCAGTGAGTGAGTGAGTGCAGAGGGTTCCTGTGGTGGTGTTGGTGACCCCCTGAGAGACAGTGCCAACTTTCCTTCAGTTACTTTAAAAAGGCCTAATAAGTGATTGAATACACAGGAGGATAAGACAGCAAAAGGAAGGGACAATAGATGAAAATCAGTGTCCGGACAGGGAGGGAGAGAGAGGAGAGGGACTAGAAAAGACAAGGGGGCGGGGGGGGGGGGGGGGAGCTACAGTTACACTGGACTAAATTGTGCGATTTTATCATCTGAATATTCAGCGACGCATAATGCGATATGCCTGGATCCACTGAATATGGATTTAGCTCCGATTACAATCAGACCTTTGAAACACGCCTTGGAAGTGGTCAGGCTCACATTGTGATTACATTTCTAATTTGGCAGCGTTCCACAATGAGCGCTCCATAAAAAAAAAGGAAAATAACAGAGTATTTGGGTTTCTGGTGTGTGTGTGGATGTACAGCTGTGCAAACACACTTTGTGATCATTTATCAAAAAACTCAAACTGAACTGGCCAGATTTAACTGAGTCTGGGTGACAGCACTGGCAGTAAAGTAAAGGCGGAAAAAAAAAATCCAAAAGCGAGAGTGAGGCGAGAAGAAAAAGAGAAAAAATGTGTCTGTGGTTGATGCCAGCAGCTTGGGGACACCAGTCAAAGATGAAGACAGAGAGATAAATTGTCCTGATCTCCTCTACCGATCTCCCAATAAAAGCCAAGATTGACAAGAACAGGGGGCTCGGCAGCCTCCTGAGCAACAAGTTCAGTTTCAAACACAATAAGCAGCTCACCCCACCCCTCAACTCTCGCCGCCATCACTCATCTCCTGCAGCTGAATTTACGGTCAGTGGTTGACTCCTATTATCCTCTAGCTCAGGGAAAAACTAGCTACTCCAAACAAAAGCCTTTCTCTGAGGCCAGGGGTTGAACGATAGAGGGACTGTGGAAGTGAAAATTTGGAGAGGCGATCTATGATGGAGAACAAGGAAAAGTAAACGGCACAAGAATGCCTGGATAGCAAGAACACAGGGGGAGAATAAAACGAGGAGTGTGTGAGGAAAATGGGAGGCAGGGAGGTGGTAATCGGAAGAAAGATGGTGGCTGTAGAAACAGAGACAGAGGGGAAGATGAAGAGTGTTCCCTGAGGGGCCCGAGTCCTGACTAATACAGAGAGGGAGTTCTATAAAGAGCAGCAACACGCGGATGCATCGCTCTCTGCTACATTACCTCAGTTCTTTGTCTTCAACCCTCCTTTACTCAGTGACCTTAAATCCCTGTACTGTAAAAACACATAAGCAACAAAAAGTGCCATATTTATTTACTGCCTTGAGTCTTAAAATCTTACCTAAGTGAGTATCTGGAAAACTGCGGAACAAACTCTTGTAATAAATGTGGGTGGGAATCTCAGTGTAACTCACGATAAAGTACAATCACAATGCTTTACCTACCATAATGTTTCTGACACAGTTAATATACTGCAATCTAGCTACGATTCATGGTTTTAGCTGTGTAACTGACGGAGTAAAAAAAAGCTTCACAGGAAGTGTACATTAAAAACATTTAGATAAGCATAATTAACTGTTTATTAATGCTTATTTTGGCCCCACTGTCCAGTGGGGATCATGTATCCCTCAGGTAGAGTAGCACTCTCACCCCCGAAGCCCGACTCAAACCTTAAAAATTAACATCAAAGTAGTTAACCGTTAAAAAAAATGTTAACTAACCATTACTTCTGGTGAACTAAGCATTACTTACATTAAACTAATCATTAAATAATCATCCTTAATGTAAAATCTTAATCGTCAAACAAACAAATAAGAAATTAGGATTTTAGTTGATTTTTTTTTCCAACAATCCATTTTCTGTTGATATCAGCGGCTGTTTTAATTCAATTCTGATGTTTGACTATCAATTTTGGATAAAGAGACGAAACATCAAAGCATATTTGAGTGTTGAGTTATTGTCTCACCTCTACGACACATTATTTTGAAATGTCATCCGTTTGAGGGAAAAAGAAAAAAGAAAAAAAAACATTTGCAGGAGCCACATCAAAGCTTTCACATATCTCCCAGCAAGAAGACCCTGACTCCTAGCTCAGACTACATGTTTCCTTTTGAGTGCTCTAGGTGGCCCCTACACTCCAAAGATGGGAGATGAAATGAAAGCTCGCAGGTGCACGCATTGGTCGGCCTGCGATGAACCGGCAACTGGTATAAACGTTTAAAAAAGCCGACTCTGGAATTAATAATTGACTAGTTGAGATGGGAGTTTTTGTGTCGTGTTCCAGCCTGACAGCATCGTCACGGGTGTGCTGCTGCTGGCGTCTTCCTCTCGACTTCTCCTTTTTGCTTTATTCTGGTTGCTGGCTTCCTCTTAACTCCGTTCCCTCTTACACATCTTTACAGATTTTTGTTAGAGCTTGACATTTAAACCCGGACCCACTGGGACCTGCCTAGAACAGACTTCAGTAAGCTCACATTGAATTTGCCCGTTTAATTGCTTTACTTTGGGTCAGGACTGTTTGAAAATGTTAAAATACTTTAAATTGTACTTAATGATGAGAAGTTTCTATCCAATAAATGGGTTCAAGGGCGTAGGATGTACCAAAATCTAGTTACATTTGGGACAGATTACGAGGGTTTGGCACAGCTTGAACACAATTTCCAAGCCAAGTTGCAATTTTCGCACCTCATCACCTACTGTTACCCCCCCCCCCCCCACACACACACACACACACACCCCAACCTTCTTTTCCTGGTCTCTCTGACCTGCCTCCTCCCTCCCTTCTGTCCCTCCACCACAGCCGTCTGCATGCATCATAACACAACCCATATTGACAGAACTCCTTGTTCCCGTCAGGTTGTGTTTTCTGCTTCAGGTCTGTATGCGTGTGTTCGCCTGACTTCTTCGTTTCTTCCACTCCGGCTCTACGTCTGACACTGTGTCTCTGCTCAGGCCATCAGCTTCTGCTTGGATGCTCCTTCCACTCAACATGACCTCTTTTTAAGTCTTTTGTAGTTAATGTATAGATTGTCTAGCGTATTTTCCGTCTGACACTGCAGCTAATATTGCCATGGTTTCTTTTGACTGGTTCGGTTTATTCTGTTGTTGTAGCAAAACATTCCTGTCAGCAGTCTGAAGAGTTTTTTTTTTTGTTGCTTTGCCTCATTCACTTCACTCAGCCTTGACTTGCTTGACATACTATTAGTTGTAAGTGTAATGAAACTTACAATTACAGCCTACGGTGCAAACATTCCCTCTGTGGCTTTTTATAACCAGATGCTTTTTTATTGTAGTCGTTCCGACTCAGCCCTGAATGGTTAAACTCTGCATTCCTCCAGAGGACAATAAAAGACACAATACTCAGTCTTACCTCAAGGGGATGAAGTTTCCTAAATGCGATTAAAGAGAAATATTTTCACAGTCTTCCCTGACCCTTATTAACAGAGCCCGAGAGAGCGCGCAGACGCCGCCTCACATCTCTCCGCTCCATTCACCCCAGCACTAAACACGACCTGTTGCAGCTCAAATCGCATCAAATAACCGTAGATGAAAAACTCAACACACAGCTTGGCGGGCAGTGTAATGCAGAGCTGATGCAATCACACCTACAAGCACATTCCTTCCTACTCTGACACTCACACATGAAAATAGAGAAAATGAATCAGACAAACAGGACTCTACCTCCGTAGTCCTTCCCTTTATTTGGCACCGAGGTCTTTTACTGGTACAGTGCAGGAATTTACACAACGTGACTTTTTGAACGCCAAAAGTGAAGAGGAAAACTAAACATTTGAACTGCTGGCGGAACATTCTGATCCTACTGAGAGCAGCTGCATCCATGTGTCAAAAACACACAAACCTCCACTCCTCCAGAATCAGTCCAGAGATAAAGACTTCCTTTACGTACATCAGATGTGACAAACCGGAGATAATTACATGTTTTTTGTTTGCTCGTGCGTCATTTTGGTTGTCGTAAACGTCTGCGCTGACAGTAGTCTGGAGCCCGGGGAAGTCCATCAATCGTTCCCTGAGGAAGGCCCTGGATTGTTGCTTATTCAGCTCCCTTGTGCGCTCATTGGGATTGCAACCCATCGCTCGCTTGCAGCTCCCATTCTCTGCATGTTTAACCAGCCAACTGTCATGTGTCTGGGAAAGGCGGTGTGACTGACATTTATTGTTTAAGCCTGAATATGCATTCCACCCACCAGGACCGATGCGTGCCAAAGGAAGGACACCTTCCCCTGATTGATGACATCTATTTATAATAAGGCTTTCCTCTCTATTTCCCTGTCTAGCTGACCTTTGACAGGCCCAGGAACTAGAATCAACCGCAAACACACAGCTCTGAACTTGAATGTTGAATCCAAAGTTACTGAAGCTATCTTGTAGTTTACTCAACTTTTCAAGAAAGAGTTAAAAAAGAAAAAAAAATCACTTTCCCTGTAGAAATTATGCATGGGAGCAGGGACAGGTGGAGAGGGGGTACTCCTGAGCTCCAAGGTTAATAATGCACTGCATATTGTGTTTCCGCACTGCAGTCAACTCAGCTGCATTCAAGTGAACCCAAAACGTCGGACCAGCCAGGCCCGAGTCAACGGTGCAGATGAAAGATGGGTCTTCTCAACAGCAGCAACAGTGGAATCTTGGCAGGAAAACGAGCCACAGGGGGAGTTCCTGGCTACAGATGTTGTTTGTGAGTCTTGACACAACATTACGCTTGATCCTTAAAAAAGAGGGATTCAAATAAGATGACGCTGGCAGTGGCTGATGTTTATCCAATCATGTGCTGGAAGGTTAAGTTAAAGGTTGTTTCACAAATTTGTGTGAAGAAGAGCTGAAAGACTGATGATTTGCATGTATTTTATAATTCAAATATATTTGTTTCCCTGGCACTCAAGCAGGAATAAACAAGGTAAGCAAAAGCAAAAAACACAACAACGACAAAAAACAGGCCAAATTGTTACAACCTACATGTATAATTTGTTACAAAAATCCTCTCATCATAAGAATTCGCCATATCATCAATATTGTACAAAGAGGAGAAGTTCTTGCACTTATACTGAGGTTAAATCATAAATCCTGCAAGTGTTGGTGTGGGAATTTTCACTGAAATTTTGAGCTGTTAATTAAAATCTTGAGAGCTAATTTATTCAAATGTTGTTGCCAATATAATTGATCAGGATTAATTGTTACTTTTATGGATAAAAAAAATGGTGTGCTTGTCTTTCACTGTATACTAATGTGACTTGAGGCCCAAATTAGGATTTATTGAATTAATATGTGAATATCACCATTTCAATGTGGAAAAAATATGGATTGGCTCTCTCTATCCCAGCAGCCTTCAGGTGAGAGGTGGGGTTCACCCTGGACAGGTCACCAGTCCATCACAGGACCAACACATAGAGACAGACAACCATTCACACTCACAGTCACACCTACAGTCAATTTAGAGTATCAATCAGCCTCGTCCCCTCTTGATGTCTTTGGACTGTGGGAGGAAGCTGGAGTACCAGAGAGAACCCACACAGGAACAGGGAGAACATGGAGACTCACACAGAAAGATCCTGTGATGGAGCCGGGACTTGAACCCGGAACCTTCTTGCTGTGAGGCGACAGTGCTGACCACTGCACCACCGTGTCACCTTGACTAGAAATCATCTTCTCATTTCAATTCAGATTTTTTTTTCTTAAAGATTCTGTTACATGAAGTTTTGCCACAAAGACTTATCACTTTTTTGCCAAGGTTTATCAATTTCCAACAACAATGGTCAGTTTCCTTCTTTTGTTAAAAATGGTTAGCAGGATCCCTGTGAAAAACCCATCAGTGTGATATTTCACAATAATCAAAAAGTGATGGAGAAAAGCCTTACATTTGAGTGGGAGGGGTCTTTGCAAGAGCTCAAGGTGAGGAAAGAACTACATGGTAAAATAACAATATTAAAATAAAATTACCAGCATTTTATCTAGTGCACCAACAATGTGAGGCATGCTACTTTAGAAGCATTAAATTGGTTGGAATTAGTTTTCCCTGCGACTGTCTCAGACTACTTCCACGCTCCAGCCTATCAATACTTGCCATGCTGAGTGACAAAATGCTTCCTCAACATCAAATGAAGCCCTCAGGCAGCACCGATGGTTTCATCTTCAACTCAGCAAACCGAAACACAAAAAATACAGTGCCCCATGTCCTCCTCCCTGCCCCACACTGATTATCGTTCATCGGTCCTTGGAACGTATTAAAACATATATTACTATCCATACAACATCCGTCCTCACACATTTATGATGACATGACATAAACAAGAGTTACTCCTGCTGCTTTTCCCGGTGACAACGCAGTGGGCATGGTGACAAACAGGCCATTTTATGTTATTGCTGCTATATTGGCTTGTAATGCAGATGGCTGCTGTGTGTAACTCTGAATTATTGATGGACTCGTGTCTAAAGCAAACACAATAAACAGACATGATGATCCCTCTGACACTTGAACACAGGATACCAGCGTGTCGCATCCTAGATAAACACAGGCAATTTGGAAACTACTTAGCGTAATACATCATAAAAACAAACAAGATTTTGAAATGCATTTGCAGATTTCTTTCATGTTCAAATATTTAATTACAACCACTGGAGCTTATTTGTATTTTATTGCATTGATTTTTATATATATATATGTATATATATAAAATATATACAAAGCAGATTTGCAGTGCTCTGATGTCAGTGGTGCTCACCTAGATATATCTAATGACAGCTCTATCAACATGCAGGGTGCTTGCCAGATCCTGTGTGCTTGTGTGTGTGTGTTGATACTGGTCTACTTTGGTCTGTATCTATCTGGAGGTAGATATCTCCTCCTTGCCGTGCTCCCCCTCTCGCCTCCTCAGGCCCTCAGATCTGATCCTCCCAGTGTGTCCTCTGTGGTGTCTGCTTCTGTTCCCCTTCCTGTCGGCGAGCTGAGGGCCAGCAGAGAGGAACGGTCTGCCAGTGACTTGGCCTGGTTGCCTGGCTCCCCACAGCCTTGTCATTACTGCTGGCTAACAAGCAGAGAGCAAGGGATGTCTGCGGCTGCTCTTCCCCTTAACTAACAAAGAAAAAGACCTCACGGGTAACTGTGGCAGCGGTGGCAGCACAGAGGCGCGGCTCCTGCTTGGACCCGTAATGGTGCTTTCTCCTAGGGGGGTGTACATGCTAGTCTACAGGTCTTTTCAATGAGGCACTGTGGAACCAGAGGGAAAGAAAGGAAGGAGCGTTATGTATATGACTTGTCACATGCAACTGCTTTGAATTAACTTCACGTGGGGATGCTTTTGCGCACGCAGGCATGTGTTCCCCTTTCTGCACTCAGCTGGATGTTTACACGCTTCCTTACTGTCATCTGATTTTGGTTGGTGCCAAGGACGTCAGATGGGTTCCTTGGGGGGGGGGCGGGGGGGTATTAAATAAGGCTGACCTGATTTGATTCCAATGGTTCCCCCTTCAGGGCCAGGGGCAACATGTGGGGGAGGGTAGGACTCGCAGGGTCCATCAGTACTCAAGTGCACAGAGAAATCATTACAGATTGTAGGCTCACATTCCAAAGAATATATATCATCTGAAACATAGACGCTTTCCCATAATCTTGCAGTCCATGCAGCATTTGCTTTAGTTGGCAGTCAATTTCAGTGGAAGGGCAAAGGGAGGGATGAGAGTGGTAGAATGGTCAGCCCACTACTTGTTTGACAGTGATCCATTTCCTGTTGTGTGAGTATTTTAGTGGGCTGTACTTCGGCAGCCTTTTTTTTGTTGACAATTCATTTAGTCCACTCAATAGCTCATCTTTGCTGAAGCAAAGTCTCATATTACTATTGCAGTCTAATGATACTAGCAGTGCTTGCTCGTGCAAATTTTCCGGGCTTTACATACATCATTATCAGCAGTTTAGTGACACCAACAAACAGTGCTTAATGTGCTTCAGAAGTTATAAATGTATTGAAACAGTGCCCAAAGTGGCTGCTGGTTCCTCGCATGGGTTCAACATACAGTTGGACCTGGAAAATGTAATGCAGCACACTCGGATTTTGCGAAAGACCTTAAATAATGTTGACACCTTCAAGAGGTGTAAATTGGAGACTATAGCTAGAAACCGCAGTAAAAGCAACACGTTTCCTTATTGGACACAACCGAAAAAAATGTGTGCAAATTTCTTAAAAAACTAGCAACGCTGCCAGCACAGTACTAACAAATGCAGGCGAACTAGCAACACTGCCACTTTTTTTTCCCCCCAAGTAAAAAAAAAAAACAATCTCATCTTATAGCGGCCCGGAGGGGAGACAATTAAGAACCACCAGGCTCACACTATACTGGTAGGAACCTAATGTGGAACTAGAAAGCACTGGGAAAACATACCTCCACCAAGGCCAACTCTCAGCCCCTGGCACTTACAGGCTTAGGCCCTAATTAAAGCCCTCACACCCTCCACTCACATTGCACTTTGTAGCAGTTTCTTACAGAAACCAGATCATATCTGGATTTGGCTGCATGCGTGCATTGTGGTGCAAGTATTACCTTTTGTATTCACTAGGTGGTGCAAAAGAACATGGACTTCCTGTATATGATGTTGCTGTAGATCACTTGAGGACAACACAGTGTAATTTTAATGTAAATAACACGATGTTTGTGACATCAGCTTACTTCATGTAACCACAAGGTGGCACTGTGACTTATATTCAGTTTCTAGAAGTCTTCAAGCCAGGGCTCTCATCAAATGTGGGAAGTTTGATAAAGATCTGAAAATGGCCACCTTGCCACAGTAATACTGTTCATCATAAACACTTGGTCTTCACAACAACCTATCACCAACTTCTTATGATGTTTCTGAATCAATTTCAGATGGATATGGCTCAGACCACGAAAACATGTCACTTCCTTTTGCCACTAAGTGGCGCCTGAAACACCCCTCTGCACTGTACACCCCTCCTCCAAGTTGTGAAAATCGTCTTCCTGCTGACAAACGCCATCAAGAATATAAACTGGACGGATGTATCAAAAGTGACTTAATATCTCAACTATCTTTTGTATATAATCAATCAACCAATAAAATCAAACCTTATTTACAAATCCTAAAATCCCCAATAAGAATTTACTTCAAGGCAATAGAAGAGAATCGAATAGACTGATAGCTTTGTTGTCATTATACATGACATATAAATGAGATAATTAGAGCTGCTCATCAAGAAATGTACAACAAGATCATATCTGAAAACAAGATACACACATCTCATACACGAGACACAGACATACATAGCTAAAATAGTAAACACGGAGGATCACTGCCCTCCAGGGGCTGGACAATCTGTACACAATTCACACAACAACCTTGGAACAGGAAAACTGACCTTTCATGTCAGGTGGTTTTGGGGTTTGTAGGCTATTACTCTCAAATTTTATACATAAAAGCACAGTAAAGTAAGATCAAATTGCCATGAATGAACAAGCAGTATCTGAAGTATGCCTTTGGCTGATAGGCCAAAATCCAGGTTAATAATTCCCCGCTCAAGTATGTTCTTTACAGCCACAACAGAATTGACCTATATGTGTTAAATGTACTTCATGTCACTTTAAGCGCATTTCATTTTGATAATATGATATAATGTTGAGTACAGACTTAGAGAAGTGTCTGAATAACATTCGAAGCCGATTAAAGACGCAAATATACTCGACTCCAGAAACGGAGAATAGGCTAAAAGCTCATGTGGCTACCCCACATATGTACCCAGGTCACGCAGCTGATCCTTGACAGGTTGTAGCACTGACGCCTGCACAGTGCAGCCACCATGACACCCAAGTGTTGACCCCTAGTAATGGGTCTCTTGGGAGGTGGGGGGAGCCAAGGCTATTCTGTTCCTTACAGCTGTAAACTGGCTGGATCCTCCCCTGGGACAGTCTCCTTCCTCCCTCCATCACAATGAGGCAGAGTGACGCTGTTGCCAAGGTGACCTGAGGATGGGAAGGAACGTAGGCTACGGATGAGGGGCTTTCCTACCACTTGGCTGAAACATTTATCAACATAAAATATTTCAGTTGAGTCGATATCCATCATTTTTGATGTCCTGATTTTAATAAAGAAGAATTTAACCGGTCTATTCTGAAATTAATCAGCTCACATTGATTTAACTACATTTTTCTTCAGTCAAATTAAAAAAATAAATAAATGCAAAAAAATACTGTTGAGCTGTCCCTTTTTTAATCAAAGGTTGCCTGTTAAGTTCACTGGTCACTCCCTGATCAGACGTGACTTGAAACTGGAATTGTTCTCTAAACCTGGAAATCCTACAAGTGTTCTAGAGCTGAAACCAAACCAGACATTAATCACAGTGTTCACTTGTCATAAAAGATCACAATTGTTCAACTGTGGTCTGTAATAGGTTTGTAACGGCGAAGCCTCTGTTTGTAGATGTGTCACATGCCAATGGTGCAACTGATCGGTTGTTAGCATGTTAGCTGTTGCACACTTCATTATCATGGGCTGTTTATGAGCCAGGGAGGGAGGGTGCTTGGGGTTTGTTTATGCCACTGACCTCAGAGTATTTATTATGCGCTTTAACTGTGGTCTGCTAAATTAAACCATGAAATATCCCAACTATTGATTTATTTCTCCTGATAAACAGAATATAACACTCTTTTTCAATCACTGGTATGAGAATGAATGATGGTGTGTTAGCGCTACAAATCATGATGAATTGATGGAGGTACAGAAATCTACTGAGAGTTAGGCTGTGCAATAAAATCAATCCAGAAATACATCGTAACATTTTCTTTCGCAATATTATACTGATATTGCCGCTCACAGTAGCGATACACACGCTTCTGTTCCTGCTGATGTCACTACACAGCTCCTTGCTTCCCGTCATGATTTCAATTGGAATATAGGTTTTGGAAATAAAGTATTTTTCAAATTTTTTAGTCTGTACATATCATATAAACTTGTTGTCATACAGATAATTTTGATATCTGCAAATACCAGCTATCAGCTAAATCAGCTTTAAAAAAATATTGGCATATTGGCAAAAAAATGAAATGCTTTGCATCCCTGAAAAATGTATCGAAACAGCTCTGACATCTTAGGCACATATAAATATTATCAGACTACCCAACTGGTACTCAGTCAGTTGTATTTTCAGCAAAAGTTGGAATTTTTTTAGGAAATTATGTATATGCGTCACATCATATCACAATATATTGTATTATTATGTCGTTGCTACTCCCCAGCCATGGTGGGAAGGAGTAAATATGCATATTCTGTGTGTTATTTTTTCAAGCATCTTAAATGACATGGTTCGCTGCTTTTCCTTGTAAAATATCATATTTAACTCAATAGGTTTGTTGTGTACTTTGTGGACAACTGGACACAACATGAAACGTGAAAACACCCCTTGGGTTGATGAATCGAAAAAAAATTACGGCCAGAAGAATCCATAATTGAAATCATGACTAATTGCAGCCCTACAGCATACGAGTGTGTGAGTTTGTGCTCGTGAGTGTGAGTGTATGTATATATATATATATACACACGTGTGAGTGTGTGTGTGTTAATGTGTGCCTGCGTAAGTGGACCAGAGGTTGGTGAAGCTTAGTCGACTGCGTTGAATGTAAACTAGCCACTGCAGCACTCCTGCCT